>NC_039361.1:145789318-147229043 GCF_003573695.1 Papaver somniferum
GAAACAAATAATAGTAAAAAAAAAAAAAAATCTATAAACAAGTCCGCGTCGGCGGCGCCATTTTTGTTGTAGTATTAATTTTGCGGTAAATAAGAATTCGTTGCTCGGACTTGTAAAGATTTAAAAATAAAAATATATACACAATATTTGTCACAGGATCAAGAGATACTAGGACTCAGGATTCCACCAATTCTTATACTCATGCGAATCAACTATTAATTCTAGACAATTATAGCTTATAATGATAACAAATATCGACTCTTTTCTTTGCGAAAAATAGATTTTGTAAAGTATTAGATGTAAATCATAAGCATGATGCATCAAGAGTTCCTAGACTAAGCATACATCATCAGATAAATCACAAATAATCAAGAAAAATCATAAATCAACTCATAATAGTGCAAATAGTCATAAAAGAATTACTCATACATAAAGAATGGTTTCCTCCATCATCCCAGTAATGGGGTTTAGCTATTCATAATAATCATGTTCTAAAGATACATATTTGATGCTCAAAATATGATTAAAAGAGTCAAAATTTATAAAACAATGATTCTAAGACTCACAGAAGGCGTCCAGAAAGAAACGATAGAACTAAACTGTTGTAAAATAACGATAGAACCTGAGCGCTGTAAACAACGACACTTCCTTTCCGCTGCTGGAACTGTTGAAGAACGACTGTCTTTAAGTGTCTGTTCTTCGTGTGCTTAAAGCTTTTTAATGGCAGCAGCAGCACCAGGTGAACATTGCTGCCGGTTCCATTTTCTCGCTCCTCCTAGCTCTGGATCGACCCCAAACTCTTGATAAAGCTCCTATGAGACCCTAGGATGCTATTTATACATAGCAGGAGCAAAGAATCACTCATAATAACTCCACATAATTCTCATTTACTCGGGAAAATATTTTCTTTTCATTTTCTTCACTGTCAGCCAAGATACGATCTTTTCCACCTCTTCTGCCTGCGGAAATGAGTTGTAATACTTCCATAAGCCACATACAAACTTTATAAGAGAAGATATCTTCCCCTGTTTGTCCACAAACTTTCCAAATTTAGCTCACAGTGCACCCGATAATATCTTCCCTTGTTTAACTTTGATTTCCTCCCACGGCTTATTTGGCCCATTTTGGTCGATCAAATTGCTTACACTAGCCCTGTTTAGATCTATCAAGTTAATCCCAACTGATTCTGGGTATTGAATCTTCACAAAACACGTCCAAAAATTGAATTGAAAATTCATGCAGTTGTGAAGAAAAGTTCCCGCAAAATTCAAATTTTTAATTTTTTAAAGATGGTGTCCCCCTAACCACTGTTGGGTGTCCCTTTAGTAACTGGGGTGGAAACATCCTTTTTGGGGTGTAAATAGCCATGGGGGTGCCTTTAGCAATTCTTCTGGGAAATTTTCCGCACTTTTTCGGGGTTCCTCCGGGACATTTCCGGGGTACTTCCGGTACACTTTTGGGGCGCTTCCGGTACACCGTCAACGGAGCTCCAAACGCCGCATTTTTAGCCAATTTCGCCGCAAAACCTTATTTTTCCAAAAACACCTATAAATAAATAAAACACCATAATAAGTACAAAAACGGGCACTAACAGTATATACAAATGAGATATATTAGACACATAAATGCGTCTATCACATATGTAATCAGAAGAGACTACGTTATCGTGGGAACAAAGTAGGTTGGCTAGAATTGTATGGGCATCCATGGAAGTAAAAGGATTGGCTAGATGCGTAAGCGAGCAAACTTTCCATGGTCACGAGTCTTGGCGGGATGGATCAAAAGGTGGCCATGACTACGAAGATTGGCTGGATGTTATCATGATCCTTGACATGGGGAGTGTGGTGGCATGACCCTTTGCAGGAAGGAGTGGTGTTGAAGCGGCTTCAGCTCTTGGAGAGGACATTGAAACTTAAGGAGCCAAATGTTGTTTCGGATCCTGGAGCAGCTTATGGAGATAACGCTGAAGCGGGGCGGCTGCTGGAGCGAACGTTGAAGCAGAGAGGCTGCTGAAGCGAACGTTGAAGCGGAGCCGCTGCTGGAGAATGTTGAAGTGGAGCCACTTCTGTAGAGAACGTCGAAACGGCGCCTTCAAACTCTCAGATCCTTGACGTTTACAATGTTGAAGGCTGCGTCACTCAGCGTTCTGTCAAACTCGACATCCCTCAAGTGAACAGTGGTTAGGAGTCCCCAGTTTCATCAATAGATCGTGTTTCCCAGGAGAGGTTGGGGTTTGGGAACGACTTCCCTGGCCGGAAACAACTGCTTTCCTGGTGCAGTGCGGTTGAGGGATGGAAATATGTCTTGACGCTACGCCTTGGAGAAATATAGAATCTCACATAACTGTTTCATCATGGACTGCACGATTTTGTGGATGAAGTCCCCAGAAATCATGTATCTCCTGACGGGAAGAGGGTCTATGTGAATTCACGAGGGTTGCTGATTTCCTTTGCCCCGATTTTGGAGAAGTCGTTCCTGATCTTTACGTGTGATGAAATTGGATTGCTAATTCCCTTCTACTGGGATTTCAAGAGCAACGCGAGCCCCTTCATCTATAAACACACGTCCTGCTGAAGTCCCTGCGCCGGATGTTAAAAGTATTCCTTGTCAGCTCCCTCTTGGGTTGACGTGACTCTTATGGTGGCCGCTCCATCAGTGTCTTGAGGAAATAGGTATATCTTTCCGAGTTATAAACACGTATGTCTGAGCCTTACGAGAACCTTTTGTCTTTCCATCAAATCAACAGTGGTAAAAGGAGGTCGGCTTCTTCCGGCTCTTCCAGTATCTTGCCCTGATGGTGGAGTAGCAGCGTCTCTGGTGACGGTTGGAGCTGTCATACTTGAAGAAATGTTGGGGTGGCGGAAGCGGCTCTGGTTCTGGTGATCATAGGTGTATCGTGCAGAGATAGCGCGGTTTTGATCACGGAGTGTTAGAGCCATGGTGCTATTTCGAAGGGTGGGGATAGCGCTGCTTTGGCTGGTTGTGGAGCGGAGAAGATGGCGTTGGAAGGGTGGAAGTTGTTAGCGCTGTAAAGGATGCAAGCTGCTGGCGCTGGAAAGATGCAAGCTGTTAGCGCTGAAAGGATTCAAGTTGCTGGCGCTGGAAAGATGCAAGTTGCTGGCGCTGGAAGGATGAAAGTTGCTGGCCTGGCTTGGCGTGGGCGCTGGCTTGGATTTGGTATGGCGCGGACTGTTGGATGGGCATGGTGCGGACTGTTGGCTTGGCACTGCGCTGACTTGGCACGGTGCCGGCTTGGCGTGGCGCGGATTGTTGGCTTGGCACGACGCTGGCTTGGCGTGGCACGAACTGTTGGGCACCGTGAGGCTTGTTCTTGCGGGCCCAGTTGTCTCTTTCCATACGTAGCTCAAATAGGAAATCCTTTCCTTATTCAAATTCCAAAAGTGTTATGCCTATAAAAGGGGTTGGCTCTCCTCTTTTTTTTTTTGAAAGGAAAACAAAGCGCCTGGTTTATCGTTTTATTTGAATTGATAGATAACTACTATCTGCGAGGGTTTTGGATTATTCTTTTGGAATGAATTGTTTTAGAATAATGTTATCTTGGTTACGATTGCAAGTGACGCAAACATCCCAGGAAAGACATGGAATTCGTGAGCATTGCGTGTCAGTAGAGAGCTTGGGATGAAACATAACATGGCTATCGGTTTTAACATTACCGTGAAAACTTGAAGTAGTAAAACCATGTATTTCGCCTAGGAAAGACTTACTCGGTTTTTCGAATCTCCTGACGAAAAATGAATCTTCCGGGTGTAAGTCCGAGTTTTGTGGGAAGCACCGCCGTGATTGTGGAAAGTACCCAGTCGTCCTTGAGTCACCTGATAACCGAGTCGTCGATCCCTGGTTCAATTGTTTGTTTCTAACCTCTCGGAAGTCCCCAGTCATTCCCTGTCGTGTCGTGACTGGTAATCGAGTCGTCCGGTAACTGAGTCGTCGATTCCTAAGTGGATCGTTTGCTTATACCGCCTTGATATCCGGGTCGAAGTATGAGATCGGTAATTGGAAATTGATATTGTAACCGAGAGATTAATCTCCCACTGTGGTCGCCAATTGTTTGAGGGTGAAAACGGTTTCTGCTGATTTCGGTAATTTCGTGTGTTGTGGGTGAGAAACGAGTCTAAACCCTAAACAATGTATTGCAAGGGAGTACTTTGATTCGAGAGATCAATCTGTACAAATTCGGTCTAAACCAATAAATGGTCGTTCCAGACTTGCTTCGGTCACAAAGTGAAGGAGAAGGGTTGGTATTGGGGAGGGAAGCGAAGAGAGTGTTGAGACCAGAATAGTTGATTCTGGAAGAGTAGTTATTGAACAACTTGTATCAGAAAGTGAAACGCTAGCAGGTGTGAAAGCTAGCAAGTGATTTCTGAGTGTGTTGTATTCTCCTGACCAAAACTTGTTCTTTAGTGGAAATAGGTGAGACTTATTTATACAAGTCGCAACGAAACGTACCCTGGTCTCGTAAGAGTTGGAAACGGTTGAGTAAATGGAAGAAAGCGGTAAAGGGTAACGCCTGGAATTGATGTTTCCATAATGAAGGAAACGTTTCACCATTATTTATTGTGTTTACTAAACGCCTCACTCTTATGACACTTTCTTGTAACGGGCGTAGTGTACGCCGCACGCTGTAAACCGTCATACCAATACCCTGATGAGCTTGTGACATGTTTTGATGTCTCAAGTGTTTTCGTGGAAAACGTGTAGCATGTTGTTGCTGTTTGGCAAGTTAGGCTTGGGAGGTTTGCCTGCTCGGCGGTGACCTTCGACGGTGGCTATTGATTGTTGCAAACCAAAAGGAGGGGTGGCTATGGATTATTGCAACCCTTCGTTTGGCAAGTTAGGCTTTGGCGGCGAACTTGGACGGCTGAGATTTGCATCTCAAAAGGAGGGGTGGCTATTGATTATTGCAAACCTTCGTTTGGCAGCCAGCGGAATGGAGGCATGACCGGTCTGGATTTGGCATGGTTTAGGCGCGACCAAGCTAGGATTTTGGCATAGTTTTAGGCGTGGCCAAAATTAGGGTTTTGGCATAGTTTAGGCGCGGCCAAAATTAGGGCTTGGTATTGGGCCAAAAGTTGCCACGCGTTTGGAGGCATGACAGGTCTGGCTTTGGCGCGGCCAAGCTAGGATTTTGGCATATTTTTAGGCGCGGCCAAAATTAGGGTTTGGAATTGGGCCAAAAGTTTCCACACGTTTGGTGGCGAACTTGGACGGTTGAGATTTGCATCTCAGAAGGAAGGGCGGTCGTTGATTGTTGCAACCCTTCGTTTGGCAGCCAGCGGCATGGAGGCATGACCGGTTTGGTGCGGATACGTGGCTGGCATGGTTGGCATGCCTTGGCGCGGATATGTGGCTGACATGGTATGCCATTGGCACGACGGTGCGGCTGGCATGGTTGGCATGCCTTGGCGCGGATATGTGGCTAGCATGGTATGTCATTGGCACGACGGTGCGGCGGGCATGGTTGGCATGCCTTGGCACGGAGATGTGGCTGGCATGGTATGCCATTGGCACGACAGTGCGGCTGGCATGGTTGGTATGCCTCGGCGCGGAGATGTGGCTGGCACGGCATGCCATTGGCACATGTGGTGCGGCTGGCATGGTTGGCATGCCTTGGCGCGGAGATGTGGCTGGCACGGCATGCCATTGGCACATGTGATGCGGCTGGCATGGTTGGCATGCCTTGGCGCGGAGATGTGGCTGACACGGCATGCCATTGGCACATGTGGTATGGTTGGCATGGTTGGCATGCCTTGGCGCGGAGATGTGGCTGGCACGGCATGTCATTGGCACATGTAGTGTGGAAATTAGGGTTTGGCCTATCGAAATCCTAATTAACATTAAAAAAGGTACCATGGTAATTTTCTCGCAAACATATTAAAGGGTTCAATAAATGCGCTTGGTGGAGACATTATTACTCAAGTTCAGTGACGTCACTGTCTGACTAGGTTTTACGATTTTAACCCTAATCTAAAAACCACCATCAACACCTACATGCTCCGCTCCCAGTAGCCGGCCAAAGTAGGCTAGTCGAGCTGCTTAGTTTTATTAAAAGTTAGATCTTGACCATCCAAATCGATCGCAAAACGATCACGACCATCCAACTTGGCCGGTCAATCTAGCTAACATAGCTCTTTCTATGCTCGTCCAATCAGATGCCATAGTGACTATTTGTCACTCATTTATTTTCCTGGGCAGTCAGATTGCTCATAGCCTACGTGCTCCGCCCCAGTGGCCGGCCAATGTAGGGTAGTCGAGCTGCCTGTTTCTATTATTAAGTAGATCTCGACCGTCCAAGTCGGTCGCATAACGATCACGACCATCCAACTTGGTCGGTCGATTTAACAATCATGGCTCTTGCTATGCTTGACAATCAAGCTCGATGGTGACCACTTGTCGCCCTTTTATTATTTCATCCAATTAGATCGCTCTTAGCCTACATGCTTCGCTCTCAATAGCTAGCCAAAGTAGGCTAGTCGAGCAGCCTTAAAAACCTTATTAGGTTAAATAAACTGTCCATGACAATCTCGGATTACATCTCAACCGCTCGACTTGGCAAGATGATTTAACCGGCCTAGATCCCATTTTGGTCGACCAATGAGGTATCGTGACTGCTACCTGTTATTCCTCTTCTCAATGGACCAAACACATCGTCCATAACTCACATTTGCAACAACCTATGATCGACCAAAGAGGGTCGGTCAGGCTCCTTAGAAATTATCTAAATAACACTTGCGACTGATCATGTGAGTCGCCCGTGCCAAATGTTTTAAACACTAATTCGACCTCGTATAATCAACATAACATTAATTGGTAATTCATTATTACTTAGTGTGGTAAACTTTCAAATTCATTTTATACCTCGGAAATTACATGGTTTAAGAAAGTAGACTTGCGAAACTTGTTTCGTAGTTGGAAAACTAGTCAAAAGATTTATTCTAGGAACGATCCATTAAACAAGGATCTTTATTGTGACTGACCCTAAGGATATCTAGTAGAAACGGTCCCTTGCCAATGTCTTTACTAGGACTGGTCCCATGAAAATCTACTAGGACTGATCCTATGTATCTCTAATATGACTGATACTTATGGTGGGTTTGGATGCAGAATTTTTAAGGTGGGATTTATGTGTCCAAGGTATTTGGTGGAATACGTTTCCATGGATATGTTTGGTTTCCCAAATCCCCGGTATCACTTTTCCTACGGGAATCACTTTTCCAGCAAATCCTCCATATGGAGTCTGATCCATCCCTCTAAGATTTGCTGGGAAACTAATTAGGCGATTTATGGACCCACTTTTTTAATCCTAAAATTCCATATATACATAATTTTAATATCTAAGGGCCAAATAGTATGTGGACTTTAAAACAAGGAAATTCTGTAAATCCTAAGTATTTTAACTGAGTTACCAAACATGGGATTATAAATTCTTCGGAAATATAACTTCTGCCACCAAACCCACTATTAGAGCATCTCCAACAGTGGGTGTAAACAATCCTATGTGGAAGTCTTATTAAGACCTTTATTTAGGAGATTTTACACATATAGTAAATATAGGACTCATAGTTAAAAAAGTATCTCCAATAGTAAAAGATTTAATCCTTAAAATATTTTATATGATAAAATCTTAATCGTCTATTTTTTCTTTAACTAATTATTGAAAAATAAATTAATTGAAAATATGACGTGGAGGTGCAAACGAAGATGTAAATAGGACATCCTTTAACATTTTCATATTTATTTTTCCCCTCCATCCTAGTTTGTAGGATCCAACCATTGGAGATGGATTTATATTAATTGGGGGTCTAAAATCCTACGCGTCATGAAAAATAAAAAAATTCACCCTCTATTGGAGATGCTCTTTGTTAGAGCATTGCTCGGTCGAACTCGCAAGCGTTGCTATCTCAAGCTTGTTTGTCAGGTTTAGTTGATTAAAATTATAGTCTTGATTTCTAGTCTACCTATAGGAGTTTCAAACTATGATAGATTGTATAATTGAGCTTTAGACTTCACGACGCTTACAACTGAAGACGAAGATCTACTGAAGAACTCGGAAGAACTTCATCAACAAAACGTATGTGGAGACTAAAACTTATCTATCCCCAAAAGTCTATTATATTCTTACTTATCTCCTATTAAGACAAAAGTCGTATACAATATAGTCTTTCGTATCATACACATTTGATATTTCGAGCTGAGTATAACTCGCTTATCCATTTCTCGAAATATGTGTTGGTGGGTTTCTGTCTTAGCTACGTTCATCATTATTCTTGACTTTATGTCAAAAGATGATCACCTGGAAATTGCCCTGAAACATCTTACATGATTTGTGTGAGACAGTCATTTGATGTCGATTTGGAAGGTTTCGTATTGATTATTTGATCACTTGAAAAATTCTTATTAGCTAATGGTGTGTGTGAGACATCCATTGTCATTCTAAGAATATTTCAATGATTGAAATGGGAGTTAAAAGCTAAAACCCATGTCTGGATACATTACGGTTTGTGTGCTTAGTGTACAAACTGTTTTGACAGAATTCAGGACCGAAAGTTTGCATACCCATTCGCAAACTATTCAACTGTTTAAGTCAGGGTACTTAATTTTGCATACCCGTTCGTAAACTGATTTAATTGTTGAAGTCCGGGAACCAAGTTTGCATACCCATTCACAAACGGTTTCAACTGAGTTCGGTCCGGAGCTAAAGTTTGCGTACCCGTTTGCAAACTGTTAGCTTGTGACAAATGTCCGGAACTTAAGTTTGCATACCCGTTCGCAAACTTAGGTGGTTCAAGTTCTAAAATCGGGAAAGTATGATTAATTCATACTCATGAACAAATACATTTATATAATAAATAATGCAATCTTTGCAAACCGTGGCTTAAATGTTTATGAATTGATTCTTCCGAATCAATCCGATTTTTCTTCGATTTGTTCATGTATTTTACTATAAGATAATGAACAATTGAACAACTCTACGAATAACACAAATAGATCCTTTGATTATATTTGTTCATCATAGTTTATCTAGATGTGTTAGGTGAATGTGGATTAGACAAAAGTGTTCATATGGCTAACCTTGGTTCACTATTATTGAACCAACTAAGCATACACGTTTAGGTACGGTTTCCCATATCTAAATGAAGTATATTTCATTTGTGTGTGACAAGCTAAACCCATCTAACAATGGAGAGATATTTCTTTGGTTTAAAGAAAAACTTAGTTTGCATCTTAAATTAGGATTTCATCTAACAGTGAATAATGAATGCTTTGTTTCTAAGCTAACTAAGCAAACCCTGATTTGAAGCTATATAAAGGAGAACTCTAGCAACTGGGAAACCTAATCCCCACACTTCCTGTGTGATACTAATTGCGTACTAGAGTCGGTTCTCCATTAACCTAGGTTTTCCCCAAAACCATTTAGGTTAACGACTTCAAGACTTCATTGGGATTCTGAAGCCAGATCCAACTATTTTCTCTATAGTTGCGTATTCTAATCTTACTTATTCTATCGTATCGAGTACTATCTTCTCTAAGATTGGCTCGAGATTTATCTCCGATAGGTAAGATATAAAAATTAATCACAAATATCTGTGTCTCATTCTTTGTGATTCCACAATAACTTGTTCTACTGCCATATAATTAAGTTATTGTGAGGTGATTAATCTTTCTAGGCTGTTCTTCTGGAATATAAGACCGGATTATCAATTGGTTCCTGTGCACCTTGATTTATAATAAGACAGAACAAAACTTCATAGCTATTTGGGAGACAGATTTATCTATCAGAATAGACATTTCTGTGGGAGACCGATTTGTTTATAAGTCTTCGACTTTGGGTCGTAGCAACTATTAGTAGTGGGTGAGATCACCTAAGGGAATCAAGTGCGTAGAATCCTGCTGGGATTCAGAGGAGTAAGGAACGCTACTGAACCTTTATCAGTGTGAGATTGGTTAGGGCTCAACTACATTCCAATCGAAGTTAATCTTGTATGATAGTGTCTGTAGCGGCTTAATACAGTGTGGTGTTCAATCTGGACTAGGTCCCGAGGGTTTTCTGCATTTGCGGTTTCCTCGTTAACAAAATTTCTGGTGTCTGTGTTATTTCTTTTCTGCCTTATATTTGTTTATATAACTGAAATATCACAGGTTGTGCCTAGTTCAATCAATTGGTAAATCCAACCTTTGGTTTTTGAAATTGATTGACACTTGAACATTGGTCTTTGGTACTGTTCAAGTTTGTTAATCATAATAATCAGGCTCGCAAATTCTATCTGTTTGATTTGCTGATTACATTGAAAAATTAAGATATAACTCTTGGATACTTTTCCGTGATTGAGTCTGGTTGTCTAGTTAATTTTCTTGGAATTGTATTGGAGTTATCCATACAGATTTCCGAACAAAATATTGGGTGTGGTTGTTAGATCCCCACTTTTTCACTCTTAGTTAACCATATTTGTATTTTCGGTTTGTTACTATCTTCAATTTTGTGTAGCTATCGAAAATGTAGGTTGGTTATAATGGAATGTTCACAAGATGTCGACATAATATTAGAACAGGTGTCAAACTATTATTACTTAATGTTCAAGTATTTTCCTTGATACTCGGGGAGAAATCCCGAACCAAAATATTCTAGTATCTTTTGGACATTTAGAATTATATGCTTTTCATATCCCAAAGAATAACATATCTCTTGTTTCCATATTAATAAAATATATGTTGTATGCTAGTTAATATTAGTTGTTCACCCAAGAGAGATTTCGGTATGTGAGTTGGATTACAGTTGGAATTTTGATAAAACCGAAAAAAATAAATTATTGTATATCTTTAATATTTTTCGGATTTAGTAATTTCCTTGTTTTCCAACCAATCCTTGGTCTTTACACTATAAATAACGGAGCTTGTATTCTTAAAAACATATCTCGTGACGCACTGACTAATGTTTGTGTGGGAAGCCCACTAGTGGTATTTTACATACTCATCAAGAGAGAGTGTCTAATTAGGTGAAATCTCTTACGTGGCCTTCGTTTAAAGTCTTCTTTGGGATCAAGAAGCTTTTAGTAGTCCTGTTGGTGAAAAACTAAATTGTATTGTTATTTTAGCTTTCAATTATTGATTTGATTGACTTATGGTAGAGTTGAAACTTGATAAATCTAGTTTGTTTATCATATGATCCTCCTCTTATGATAAAAGGTCACTCGAACAAGTTAAGGGATTGACTGTTTCATATCTATCTTATTGATTTAAGATCCGAAGATATGATTAGTGATCATCCATTATTAACAGGGGAAAATTGGGGACGCTCCCCAAAATTCAGTGTCATCTTGGGAATATGTCCCGGGATTCTAGTTTCCATGATATGCCTTAGCCTTCAAATTTCCCATCCAAAAATGTTGAATAATCAATATGTACGTGCACACATGTGAGTTGACACATGCAACAGAGAGACAAATTAACACACCCTTCCATAATCCAACGACCAAAAAAATATATTACTGCGTTGTCTCTTTAGATAGAAATCCATTTTCAAAACTCAAAACTCCAAATAAAAAAATCATCACAAATGGTCATGGAGATCGAGATGCTGATGTTGATCATCATGATTAATTTCTTTTTGCGATGAAATCGAGCCGATTTTTTTCCACAACAAATACCAGCAAGATTATTATCTTCTTATGCTCTTTGAACACTAACACCGGATTTCTTTTTTATACTAACATTAGCACGAGATGATTATCCCTCTTATTCCCCAAAATTATTATAAAAAATATCGTTTATGATTATGAAACAAAAATAATTCTAAAAATATCATTTGTTTCCATGAATTTGATATTTTAAAAAAAAAAAAACTATGAAAAATCCCCAATTCCATATATGAGCCCTAATTTCATCTGAATTCCCTAAAGGTGTGAATTGATGAAACCAAACTCATAAAACCACGATTCGACATGATTAATAAGTACCATTCATCATCGATTGCAAGAAAAACACATCCAATCATAGTGGTAATGACCTTTATTAGCACATACAGTTGCATTTATTGACTATTTCCCAGTGCAACAGTTTTTTGCTTCAACCTTATATGTTTCTTCTCTCATGAGTTTTGATTTTATCCACCCAAATGTTTTCTTCACCCGAACATGCCATCAGTTTTTTCTCTCATGAGTTCCGATTTTAACCCTTTCTGCTTTGTTGTGTTCTACCTAAGGAAACTAATGGAAGATTGCAAATAAGAGGTAATATGTGTTATGAGGAAGGAGTTAATACATGTGTGGTATTTCACAAGCAAAAAGTGTCATTTCTGCCATCTCACGAGATACCATAATGTACGATAAATTATCTATTTAACCTACTTTCACATAAACTGTTATTTCAGGACATATTCCCGAAAACCGGAATCCCGTTGGAATCCCCAACATGACACTGGATTTTGCGGCATATTTCTCATTTATCAGTTCAATGTGCGATCGATCATTAACGGAAATGAACTTCTTTGTGCAGGTACTTTAAATATTGAAGTTTGAAGACTACAAGATTTTATTTTTTTGGTACTATGATCTTTGTGATACTTCTTCCACACTTAATTTATTAGGGTCCGACAAGCATTTTATCTTGATAGACATCAGGGTTTTTGTATACATCGGAAATCTATCTAGTTATTTCTCTTTCGAGATATTGCTTTGTTAGTTTGTAAACTAAGGTTGATTATTTCAGTAATCTTTGTCTTAGTTGAGCTGCGACCGACAAAGGAGTTTATATTGATTAAACGAAAGATCCTTTGTACTCACCTTATCTCTAGTCTATTTATTGAGATTGACAGAAATTTTATTGAAACAGGCCAGTCCTTTACTATTTGGGATTACGATCCAAAGGAGTTGAGTTGTTGAAGTCTTCGCAGCGGGTGAAGCAACTTGAGATAGTGGACTCTATCTTGGGATTCACGTGCGTAGACCAGATTGGTTGTAGGCGCATGGTTACTAAAAGAACTGAGTAACTAGGGGTGGTTACTCGGTCTCAACTATACGGATTTGTGATAGTCAATTTGTATAGCGACTTAATTATTAGAGTATCCGAAACTGGACTAGGTCCGGGTTTTTCCTGCGTTGCAGTTTTCCTTGTTAACAAAATCTTATGGGTCGTATGATGATGAGTGCCAAATATTGTATATATTTATCCCTTTTTGTTGGCATTTAACTCATCTTTTATGCATTAATTCTACATTTTATCCCATATTCTGTATTTTCATTGTTTTCAAGAATAAATATTTTTCTTACTTAATTTTGCATTTTTAGGTAATAAATAAAGTCTGGATGACTTGCGGAGCAAAAAGAGCAGAAAAGTAGTGAAAAGCCGGGAGAAATTACGCAAGGAAGCCGCGAAGAATGGTGCGCACAACCTCATTTTCTACACACAAAAGCGCCTCCTTTCTCAGCCATCAGATCAGTTCTCAGGAGCATCCGACGGTCGCTCCTTCATAGAACATCAAAATCTGAAGTCTCTGCCGAGCACCACAGCGCTGAAATTCCAAGCCTTCAGATTAGATGGTAGTTGAATCCAACGGTCGCTCCCTTGCTGTTCATCAACGTTTGATATCTCCGCCTTACACTACAACACCTAACCCCATCTAGAGCCGTTAACTTCGTTGTATCAAAAAATCTGACGGTCGCTACCAACCTCATCAGGAGGAACCATCCGATCCACCTACCAGCTTCGCATCCAGTGACTCAGCGTCGCAGAACATCAAACTCGATACGCCCGCCTAACACCCAAATACATAATACCCTTCTTCCCAAAACAGTCGACCTCTCCTCCCTCACTTCTCCACAGCAGAGAACCACCTCCTTCACCTGCCGCACCACCATCATCACCACCACTCCCTGACGCCACCAAACACCACCAACTCTCCACAACAACCACAACCCATCACTACTATCATCACCCCCCTTTTTCTAGCCCCCTATTTGATTGATTTTTCTTCTCACCTTTCTCTGAAACCCTAGAAGAAAAATCAATCGATTAGGCGAGTCTAGAGTAGCAATTGGCGCGTGGGAATGGAGCAGGAGAGTCAGAGGAAGAATGGGTCGACGCATGGGGGAGAAATTGTGCCATAAAATTAGGTAATTTGAAAAACCTAATTTCACTGATTTTGGGGGAAAATTGGGTAAAACCCTAATTGGGTATTGGGTATAAATATGTGGTGTGGGATGTGTAAAAACTATGCTTGGATTAGCCGGCATCCAGGACTTTCATGTCCTGTTAATTTTCAATTTCAGCTCAAACTCATTTCTGTTCATGTGTGTTAGTTTTAATTTCATTTATTTTCATATCCTGTTTAAGTTCCTGTTAATATGCTTGGAATAGCCAGCATCCAGGACTTTCATGTCCTGTTAATGTTTTTAATTTCAGTTCAATTTCATTTATGTTCATGATTGTTATGATCCTGTTGATATGCATACTTTTAATTTCCTGTTATGTTCCTGTTAGTGTTAATCCTGTTAAGTGTTTACTCTGTTTAATGTGCCTTTGTTAGTTTAAATGCTCACTGTGTTTCAATTCATTATCATGAAGTGATGGAATGCTAGGCTAGAAGCCTTTGAAGCTTTGATTTGATTGTGTAATGGAAGAAATCAGTGCTCATAGCAAGCTGATTATCTTGCCATTCCTTTTGTATGCTTAGGTTGCATTGAGCTGATTGAGTAGTGGGGAGAAACTAGTGCTCACTAGTGACAATGAGCAAGCTAGTTCTCTTCCCACTCTGGAAGAATGCCTTAGTTTTGCTCCATTTCAGTTTCAGTATCATCCCTGCCCTTGGCTTAGGCCTTGGTTCATCTTGCACTGTTTTCTGCTTGTAGTTGCTGTGTTCTTTCCCTTTGCTATATTGCCTTGTTTTGCTTGTTGAGTCATTGTCTTGTTAAATTTTCTTCATTGTCTTTGCTTCTTATTGCATTGTCTTTGCTTCACTGCCATCTTTGCTTCTCTTATTCCACTGCCCTGCAACTCTGTTGCTTCTCTATTTTCTTCCTCTTGTCTTGTTTTGCCCTGCTGTTGCTTCCCCTGCTGTTGCTGCATTCATTGCTTATGCTGCTGCTGCTACTTGCACTGCTTGTGCAGCTGCTGTGCAGTCTTGCTACTGCTGCTGCCCTTCTGCTGCTGCTGTTGCTGTTGTCTGCTGCTGCACCACTGCTGCATTGCTTTCTTTGCTCTGCTGCTGCTGCTTCCTCCCCAAGCCCACAGTTCACTAAGTCCAGCCACAGTTCACTAAGCCCAAAGGCCTAGCTAAACCAAGCCAACTGAATCCAAAACCCAGTTCACATCAAAAGACACTGAGCCCAATTCACAAGTGAACTGTTGAGCCCAAGTTCAGTTCCCTGTAAGGCCAAAGCCCAGTGCAACTCTAAAGACCAAAAGCCCATAAGTTCACATTTAATCCAAACAAACCCACTAAGCCCAAAGCACAATTAGAAGCCCAATAGCAACTAGGAACCCAATTAGCTAGAAACACTCCAAACACACCCGATCTCTGTGGATCGACCCGTACTTGCACGAGCTACAACCGACGACCGTGCACTTGCGGTATTACTGTAGGCCCCCGTTTTCATTGCGCTTAATTTTATACATATCTCCGGGCCCACCAAGTTTTTGGCCGGGGATAATTTTTACACCTCTTTGAGGCCTGCCAAGTTTTTGGCGCCGCTGCCGGGGATAATTTTTAGGACCTTTTAGAAGCCTGTCAAGTTTTTGGCGCCGCTGCCGGGGATTGGTGCTGTGTTTTTCGTGTGTTTTTCTTAGCTATTTTGCATTTCACTGCATAGCATTTGCATCTGCATCTGCTTCACTTCATTTGCTGTTGGACCTGCTGTTCTGAACCTGTTTTTCCTCTGCTGGGACGCCACCAAGGAAAAGAACCAAAACCCAACTGGGTTTTTGCAACAATATCAGAGCAGCTGGGCTGTGCTTAAAAGGTAACCCATTTAAGAGAACCCGAATTGTGGGCTTCCAATTTTTTAATTGTGGGCTGTAATATTAAAGCCAATTTTTGGGCTTCTCTTATTTTCTGTTGGGTTTGTAATAATTTATTTGTGGGCTTGTTTTTTTTTAATTGTGGGCTTGTTTAAATTCTTTCATTGACTTGTATTTTGGACTCTGGGTTTAAACCCAGCTGAGCTTGTAACCGATTGTGGGCTTGTTTCCACTCAAGAGTGGACCTCGAAACCAAAGTTTTAAAACAAACGTCGGGCCTTAACCAACTGGGCCAAATTAAACTTTCAAAATTAAAACTTAGTGTTTCGTGGGCTGCAGCCTTCCTTCCATTCCATTAGAGGACAACAGTGGGCGTGCTCCCAATTCAAAAACCAAATTTTATTTTCTTTTTCTAAAAAAAAAAAAAAAAAAAAAAAAAAAAAAAAATTCTCTCATTTCAGTCCAATTTTAGTGTTTTGAAACTTTCTATGTCTTTACACTTTTTCTTCTGGGTTGATCCTCAACTCTTTAGATTGTTAGTGTATGGTGAATTTTTTGTATATAATCCAGTAGATAAAATTTCTTAAAAACCCTTTTGTTCCTTTTGTATATATTTTGCTAATCCAATATGATCTCGGCTGAAATATGTTGGATTTTTGCCTTGAATAACGGAGTTTTAATTCTGCTTTCGCCGAAATCGGGTATTCTCTCTCCTTTTACTCTACTCAGCATGTCCCTTTCCATATGTTGCATTTTAATTCTTTCCATATTTTGAAACATTGAGGACAATGTTTAGTTTAGGTTTGGGGGTATAGAGTAGATACCACGATAATATGCTATAACTGAAAACGAACTCCTTCTTCTTTTTGAAAAAAATTGAAAAATTCCAAAAAAATTTGAAAAATCAAAATTCTAAAAAAATTAAAAAATTAGAAAAATCATAAAAATGGAGCTCATTTACCTTGAAATGTTGACTCTTGTGCAAATATGTATTTTTATTAGGAGTCTTAGTCTAGATATTTAGGCACCCTGATTCTAGCACAATTCACATTGTGATAAGAAATTTGCACGCGCACGATCTACCAATACATGTATGGCCTCGATCTTCAAGGTGTTTGATAGGAAGTTACGATTGCCAATCACTTTAGAATACTGAACGAAACTTGACTAGCTTGTTCTTTGGTTGGTTGGGATAGAAGATGGAGGTTACATTAAGAAAGACAACCATCGAATTTAACTGGGTGCATCAAAAAGGGCTACCTCTTGCAAAGTGTCATGTAATCTTTTGTTTCCTTTTGTATATGTATCAAAAGTGTTTCTTAGTTAAAAAAAAAAAAAAAAAAAAAAATGTATATATTCAGAAAAAAAAAAAGAGAAAAAAATATATCAGAAAAAAAAATAAAAAAAAAAAAATCAAGTATTTATCAATTCCATCCTCTCTTGTTCCAAAAATAAAAGAGAGTAGTCAATGTAAATAAGAGTCATGTAAATAGTCATCTTTTGTTGTTTCTTTGTTGTAAGCAAGGAGGGTGTATGCCATTGATGTACAACGCGAGTAATTGTGAAATACCTCCAACTCATTCACAATTCTCGTAAAGTCCGGACAGCTAGCTAGATTTCGACCTCAGTTCTTAGCCTGAGAAACTATCTCTTGGTGATTAGTAGTCATAATTTCAGATCTTTCTTTACACATGTGTAGATACACTTTACACTCTTATCACATGTCTTTTTTTGTTATCAGTGCTAGGATTGTGCCTTTTATAGCTAGATTGACATCTCCATTTTGCTGTGAGCTTAAACTGTTTTGCACATGTCACATTTGATGGAATATGAGCTTATATTTTGTCCTTAGGTTTTGTAGGCACACCTCTGGTAAACCTTCACGAGACTTCAACTCGTCCACTAGGGACACTTAGTGGTTTAAAAGGCTTAGTGCATACGCTAAATGCATTCGAGAGACCAGCGACAGTGGTATAGTTAGGATTTCCTTAGTTTTGTTTTACTTGAGGACAAGTAAAATTCAGGTTTGGGGGTATTTGATGAGTGCCAAATATTGTATATATTTATCCCTTTTTGTTGGCATTTAACTCATCTTTTATGCATTAATTCTACATTTTATCCCATATTCTGTATTTTCATTGTTTTCAAGAATAAATATTTTTCTTACTTAATTTTGCATTTTTAGGTAATAAATAAAGTCTGGATGACTTGCGGAGCAAAAGAGCAGAAAAGTAGTGAAAAGCCGGGAGAAATTACGCAAGGAAGCCGCGAAGAATGGTGCGCACAACCTCATTTTCTACACACAAAAGCGCCTCCTTCTCAGCCATCAGATCAGTTCTCAGAGCATCCGACGGTCGCTCCTTCATAGAACATCAAAATCTGAAGTCTCTGCCGAGCACCACAGCGCTGAAATTCCAAGCCTTCAGATTAGATGGTAGTTGAATCCAACGGTCGCTCCCTTGCTGTTCATCAACGTTTGATATCTCCGCCTTACACTACAACACCTAACCCCATCTAGAGCCGTTAACTTCGTTGTATCAAAAAATCTGACGGTCGCTACCAACCTCATCAGGAGGAACCATCCGATCCACCTACCAGCTTCGCATCCAGTGACTCAGCGTCGCAGAACATCAAACTCGATACGCCCGCCTAACACCCAAATACATAATACCCTTCTTCCCAAAACAGTCGACCTCTCCTCCCTCACTTCTCCACAGCAGAGAACCACCTCCTTCACCTGCCGCACCACCATCATCACCACCACTCCCTGACGCTACCAAACACCACCAACTCTCCACAACAACCACAACCCATCACTACTATCATCACCCCCCTTTTTCTAGCCCCCTATTTGATTGATTTTTCTTCTCACCTTTCTCTGAAACCCTAGAAGAAAAATCAATCGATTAGGCGAGTCTAGAGTAGCAATTGGCGCGTGGGAATGGAGCAGGAGAGTCAGAGGAAGAATGGGTCGACGCATGGGGGAGAAATTGTGCCATAAAATTAGGTAATTTGAAAAACCTAATTTCACTGATTTTGGGGGAAAATTGGGTAAAACCCTAATTGGGTATTGGGTATAAATATGTGGTGTGGGATGTGTGTAAAAACTATGCTTGGATTAGCCGGCATCCAGGACTTTCATGTCCTGTTAATTTTCAATTTCAGCTCAAACTCATTTCTGTTCATGTGTGTTAGTTTTAATTTCATTTATTTTCATATCCTGTTTAAGTTCCTGTTAATATGCTTGGAATAGCCAGCATCCAGGACTTTCATGTCCTGTTAATGTTTTTAATTTCAGTTCAATTTCATTTATGTTCATGATTGTTATGATCCTGTTGATATGCATACTTTTAATTTCCTGTTATGTTCCTGTTAGTGTTAATCCTGTTAAGTGTTTACTCTGTTTAATGTGCCTTTGTTAGTTTAAATGCTCACTGTGTTTCAATTCATTATCATGAAGTGATGGAATGCTAGGCTAGAAGCCTTTGAAGCTTTGATTTGATTGTGTAATGGAAGAAATCAGTGCTCATAGCAAGCTGATTATCTTGCCATTCCTTTTGTATGCTTAGGTTGCATTGAGCTGATTGAGTAGTGGGGAGAAACTAGTGCTCACTAGTGACAATGAGCAAGCTAGTTCTCTTCCCACTCTGGAAGAATGCCTTAGTTTTGCTCCATTTCAGTTTCACTATCATCCCTGCCCTTGGCTTAGGCCTTGGTTCATCTTGCACTGTTTTCTGCTTGTAGTTGTTGTGTTCTTTCCCTTTGCTATATTGCCTTGTTTTGCTTGTTGAGTCATTGTCTTGTTAAATTTTCTTCATTGTCTTTGTTTCTTATTGCATTGTCTTTGCTTCACTGCCATCTTTGCTTCTCTTATTCCACTGCCCTGCAACTCTGTTGCTTCTCTATTTTCTTCCTCTTGCCTTGTTTTGCCCTGCTGTTGCTTCCCCTGCTGTTGCTGCATTCATTGCTTATGCTGCTGCTGCTACTTGCACTGCTTGTGCAGCTGCTGTGCAGTCTTGCTACTGCTGCTGCCCTTCTGCTGCTGCTGTTGCTGTTGTCTGCTGCTGCACCACTGCTGCATTGCTTTCTTTGCTCTGCTGCTGCTGCTTCCTCCCCAAGCCCACAGTTCACTAAGTCCAGCCACAGTTCACTAAGCCCAAAGGCCTAGCTAAACCAAGCCAACTGAATCCAAAGCCCAGTTCACATCAAAAGACACTGAGCCCAATTCACAAGTGAACTGTTGAGCCCAAGTTCAGTTCCTTGTAAGGCCAAAGCCCAGTGCAACTCTAAAGACCAAAAGCCCATAAGTTCACATTTAATCCAAACAAACCCACTAAGCCCAAAGCACAATTAGAAGCCCAATAGCAACTAGGAACCCAATTAGCTAGAAACACTCCAAACACACCCGATCTCTGTGGATCGACCCGTACTTGCACGAGCTACAACCGACGACCGTGCACTTGCGGTATTACTGTAGGCCCCCGTTTTCATTGCGCTTAATTTTATATACTTCTCCGGGCCTGCCATATGATTTATTTTATTTTCGCATTATATTAATTTGTCTTTATAATAAAAGTAAATACACTTGTAGTTTAATCGAACACTTACGATCCCGTAGATTGGTTTGATTTCGACTTACGCTATATACCAAATGTGCATCTTGTTGAAATAACGTTTTTACATTTGTTTATCTTTATAAGATTATACAAGGTGTATCTATATAGGTTGATAACGAAAATATTGTGGTATACTTGGTACCCTCATCATTTCACTTTTGAATTCTCCAGTACATGAACTGATTTAATTAATACGCATGCTGGTTGATTTTAAGAAGTATTTGTATATGTTTTGTAACTTAAATACACAAGCTAATTTGGAAATTGTGAACTTATAAGCATAAAAAGTTTCAGAACATCAAGACGACAATTTGTTTACAAACTGTTATGGACAGTTCACAAATTGATTTAATATTTTAGAGTTATTAAACTCCTAAAAATCTTGATGTTTCATGAACAACTTAACCATTGTTATTAGGCTAACCACTTGGTCTACGAAGCTTATTTCGACAAACATGTGATTGGACAACTTCTTTGTAATTCAAGGCAGACTTATCACGTACTTTCATGATCAGTCTATATGGATAAGTTCAGCTTTCTTGGTATAAAATTAATTCATAAATATAGAAACTAGTTCACGAACTTAGGTTTCATTCTAAGCTGCCTATTATTGTTTATCATTATAAAGTAGAGGATTCCCTGCATATTGAAATCTTAATACTAGCACTTTTGTGTCCTAGTTGCGGCTGAAGTCGTCTTCTAAATACCTAGGTTTCTTTATGAAACTGTATTAGGTTACGATTTTGAAAATCTGCATTAAGGTATTCATGAAGCTCTGTTAGACTATCTTTTACTTGACATGATATTCAGATCTTATTCTTATTGGTCATCGTAGTTCACGAACTGTAGATCAAGATAGATAAAAATCATAAAGTAATATTCGTCTCAGACTTGTGATTCCACAAGACATATATCTAAACTCTTCTTTTATTTGTTTAGATTATTCTTGTGAGGCAGAATCAATTAGGTATCTCTATAACCTTTTGAAGAGAGTAAGCTATCCTAATTGTTGAGGGTTTCTTAATATCTTCTCTACCCTGAATATTACTCATAAGTAAATAGATTTTCATTACCTTGATTATATATAATTCTGATGGCTATTCGTTAGAGGCGGATTAGTTAAAAGTTTTCTCTTATGCTGAAGTAACTCTTAGGGCTTTAAAGGACGTTATCCAGGAGAATCAAGTGCATAGGGACTTGCGAGATCTAAATGGAGTACGACTGAAACTGAATTACAATGGAGGGTCGACTCAGTCTCAACAACATTCCAGTCTGAAGTCCGGTAGTAGGCTAGTGTTTGTATCAGCTTAAGACGATATCCAAAACTAGACTAGGTCTCCGGGGTTTTCTGCACATTGCAATTTTCCTATTTAAAATTTTTTCGGGTGGCTTGTGTTATTTCTTTTCCCCATTATATTGTTTATCTTTATAGTGAGAATATCACAACTAGTACGTCAAACAATCTAAAAGGTTTTTAAGCTCAAACTTTATATAACATACAATACTTGCTCTTGTGAATTCGTATGTTGATATATTGATTATAAGGTTATTCTTGTTAGAATCCAGATTATGTACAGTTCGGTTACATACTAGGTTGGTTCTTGGATACTTAGATCGTATAAGTAAACTTGTTTGCAAATCAGGTACAATGATCTTTACTGTTGATCTATACTTACTGATTGTAACAAGTTTGTCAGTACAAATTTCCAAACGAAAAAGTTGGTGGTGTACTTGGTACCCTCTCCTTTCCAGAGCTTTCAATTGAGTTCAAAACCTTTGATATTCCCACCTAGTTCTTGATCATCTAGAGGGTTATATCCATGAAGTATTAACATGTTCCCATCAACACTCCATGGCCTTTCATCAAATGCCTTGTTAAGTGTTACCCAATCTTTGAAATTAAATACTTCATGTCGTTCGGGTCAATTTGAAAAACCTGTAGTTTAACAGGAGGTATGAATGCTCAAGTTTTTCGCATATGCTTTTCTACATCTTTATGAACCACGTTTCCTTCAATCATTATATTACCTATTAAACAGATCTCCCATTGGGAATTACCTTTTCTTTCAGTTTCCTTGGGTGGTGATGAATTTTAGCTTCCGATAGTGCTTATAACTCCACAGTGACATTCTTTAACGTGTTAGCCAGATCCATAACACTGTTTTTCTATTTTTTGTCTCAATTGGAAAATATCCGAAACTTGAAATTGATATTATCATGAACAAGGTGTTGTTATGTCTAACAAGGGTTCCATTAGGATTTTGGGTTAGGGTTATGCAAATTTCCTTCCAAAACTTCGATAATCCAACATGATTTTTGAAATGAAACATCTTTAACATAATAGGAGTATAGGTAGCTGGTGTTTGACCAAAGAAGAAGAAGAAGAGAGGATATATTTTGAATTTGTAATAGTTTTTATGATAAATGTGGTTGTGAAAAAAAATCAGATTACTTCTTTCTGATTTGGATCCAATTATGAACTTCATTATCCTTGTAACGATGGATTCCACTGAGAACACCTAGGGCCGTCTTAGATGGGAGGTATTCTAGGAGAATGCCCAGAGCCCCAAATTGTTGGGGACCCTCTTTTCTTTCTTTCTTTTCTTGTTAATAGTTATGCATTTGTCATATATAGTTATGCATTTATAATTGTTTCTAAATGTTTAGTAATAACTATAAATGTGTTACTAATCTTTTCATTCTGGAAATAAGTAGGAAGTTTTTCACATATTTTACGCCGAATAGCAAGTTTATAATCCAAAATCTAACCAAAATTTAGATGATAAAACTTAGGCGACCTTCAAACACAAAGCCGAATCCAAGTTTTCACTTTAAATATGTTAATTTATCTTCTTTTGAATTAAATTTGAATTTTATTCTTGAATTGGTAACCTATAAAAAATCCCATAATTTAAGTTTGCCTAAAGAACCCCAAATTTATAAGACGGCCCCGACTTCTGCAGGTTTCTTGGCAACAACATCAAACCCATAACCATAACCGATAACAAGGCAAACACAACCTGTAAACACATTAGGGATTTAGTAAGACATTTTCAATTGGAGAGAAGGTAAGAAATGTATCTTAAAACAAAAACGTGAGAAAACAAAATCAACCTTCATAGAAAAACCAACTACTTAAAATGAGCACAAATTTCATGAAGATCAAGAAGTTGATAATACACATAAATACCAGGGAAAATGTAGAACCCAAACAAGTTATCAGAAAACAAGTCGACTCATATTTCGCCCGTTTGATGCTGGCGGCCTGGCGCCATGTGATCAACCTGCTTATAACAAGTGTAAACGGAGTGTCAATTTAATTATAAGAAGTAGCAGTAGAAAGAAACAACAGATAGATAAGATTTTATATTACGATTTTTGCCACTCGTCGTTTCTCTTACAAACACATGAAAAAAAAGGGAATCTCTTTTATTCCAAAAACTTATTTCTAGGGTTTGATAATATTATCTGTACTTCAATTGGTATAGCTGATTTCACCTGAAAGTTAGGAGAATTGGGGTTTAAGTGGTATAATTCAATTCAAAAGTTCTTCTCTGTATGTAGCTCATAGAATTAGGGGGGAAATTATAAAAATAGAGGATCTTTTTCAGTTACTATGGTTCCTACAAGATTTGCATGGCCTTATGGTGGTCATCAAGTATTCTTAAGTGGTTCGTTCACTAGGTAAACACTTACTTTGCTTCAAAAAAAAATTGTTTGGTAATTTGAAACCCTAATTTGGTGATTGAATTTGGGTGTTTTGTGTTGAATTAGGTGGACTGATCATTATTTAATGACACCAGTTGAAGGATCATCAACTGTTTTTCAAGCTATTTATAATCTTGAACCGGGTTATCATCAGGTTTGAATTTTGACTTTTGTTGGATGATTTATTTGGTTAAGTCAAACATTTTTTGAGGATGATGTACATATTGACATGATCACATGCATGCAAGCTTGTCAGAAGCTAAAACTCTTTGTTGTTTGATAACTTGTTCGCTTTGTATGTCTGATAGTTGAAATATTGTTGGTTCAAGCAGTGTACTAGTAGACTTGTGTGAATGACAACTGATAGAATGTCAGGAGAAGGTAGCTAACGATCAATGATAAAACTTGAACTTTCGCCCCACATTCATGTAGAGCCCCTAAGCCATGTCATTCTAAGATCTTCTTTCTCCACATTTCACTGTTGTCTCTGGAGACTTGATCTTTGGACTAGCTTGCTGAGCTACTTGTATCTTCTCCCTGCTCTGTTTAATTATCAGCATATCCCTTTGCTATTTACTAGTTTACAAGTGCACTTGTGTGAATCGCAACTGATAGTATGTAAGGAGAGGGTATCTAATGATCAACTAGGAATGATGTGTGGATGTGTTGGTACACTTGAATGGGGTGCTGCTTGGGCTGATTTTTGGTGTCCTAAACACGAGATCATACATCAACCTTTTTGGGATGTTTTCATTAGTTTTTCATGGGATTTGAAGACTAGTGAAGGTTGCTCAAGACCATCCTCTCTGAAAAACTCGAATAATCTCTTGTTGGGCCAAATCCGTGGAGAACCCCTGGGGCATGGCATTTTCATATTGACTGTTCCACATTTCATTGTTACCTGTGGGGACTTGTTCTTAGGACTAGCTTGCTGAGCTATTTGTACCTTTTGTTTGCAGTATAAATTCCTGGTTGATGGAGTATGGCGACTCGATGAACAACAACCATATGTTACTGATGAGCACGGAATTGTGAATAATATCATACTCGTGAAGGAGCCTGAACTCGTGTCTTCGGTTTTGCGTTTAGAGGCTTGCAATTCTGATTCAAGCATGGAGCTTGATAATGGCTTCTTTAGGCACCCGGTCAGTTAACAAGAAGCTTATTTGCTTTAAATTAATAATAATATATGTTAATCTACATTCACGCATTTAACTGGCTGTCCCTTTTACCAACCAGGCTTCAGTCTCAGGTGGCACACATCGAAATCCAGTACTACAAATTCCTGATGGTGAGATACGCGCTTTTCGTCGTCACATCACGTTATTATTGTCGAGATATACAGCATATGAATTGCTTCCTGAGTCAGGCAAGGTTCGCATAATTTTCAACTGCTTTGCTCGTTTTTAATTACGTTCGATCATCTCTTTCGGATCAATTTGATTAAATATATAACTGATATAGTTGTGTAAAAATTCAGGTTATTGCATTGGATATTAAGTTGCCCGTAAAACAAGCATTTCATATAATGTATGAGCAGGTATGACTGTTTTCTTCTTTAGTTTGATTTGCCTCTTCTCCATCTTCCCCGTGACTAAGAGATAGTAGTTCTACTAGTGGATTTGGGAAAAATAAAAATGGAAGAGAAAATCAGTAGTGGGTAGTGCCTTCAAATGTTTGAATTGTATTAGTAAACTACGTGTAACATCTGTGCTTGTTTCATCAACATCTTGGATTCTGTTATAAAGGAAAAGTCAAGTGATTTGTGGCTTTGAACTTGTTAGATGACATATTCTACGACTATAAGGACTGTGCATATCAAAGTTAAAGAGATAAACTTGTGAGAATGAACATCCTGCTATAAGTAGACAAAGACAAAGCAGAAAGGACAGTTCGACCTCCTAACATGAAAAGTGATACATTATTTTTGTGATACTGAACAGTAAATTTGTAAGACTGTAACCTTATTTGTCCTTCTTAATTACAACTCTATTAAGGGAATTTTGTCCGGATGTCAAAAGGATTTATCTGTTTTACTTCAGGGGCTTGTTTCCGTGCCTATTCGGGATGACTTGAATGGGCAGTTTTGTGGAATGTTGTCTGCTTCTGACTTCATTTTGATTCTAATGGAGGTAACATCGCTACACTTCAGTTTTCGTGCTGTTATAGTCGTTTTTCCTATTGTCATTCTATTTGAGAGGTTAGAATATTAGATTTAGCCTTGTACATGTGGTGCAGTTGCATAATAATGGATCTATGCTGACCGATGAAGAGCTTGAAACGCACACGGTTTTTGCTTGGAAAGAGGGAAAATATCAACTCAACAGAGAACCCGATGGTTCTGTAGAACAGCTACCTGGGAGGCCTTTAATCCAAGTAAGATGACATTCCATTTACTCTATAAAGTTGTTTTTTTGGCACAAAACCTGCATGATATTGTTGTCATTCTTTGCCAATTTTTTTATATAGTACCTCAAGATTCAAGTGGGAAGATATTTTTGCTTTTATATAGGAATATGCTGATATTTTTGTTATTGAATCATGAAACCTCTCTTGGTCTAATATTTGGTGAGTAACATATCCTATTAGCACGCTGTACACAAATTTTCTGTTTGGTCCATGGTTTATTCAGCGGTTTGTTCTCTGCTTTATCTTTTATGCTTGGGGTTTAGCATATATATGTGAGATGTTGGCTTTAGATGGAGTTTTTGTGGCCGATGACGTCGTTTTAGCTAGAGTGTGGCTTGATGATCTAGTTTACATCTGCAGGCTGACCCACATGAATCTCTAAAAGATGTAGCTCTGAAGATTGTTCATAATAAAATTTCCACAGTTCCTATCATTCATAAACTAGAAGACGGGTCCATGCCTCAGTTGCTGCATCTCGCTTGTCTGCCTGGAATTTTAAAACGTATGCATTCTAGCATTTTGCTATCATGGTTTTGTACTTCAGTTTTCACGGACATCATTCTTCGGGTCATGGCATGTATTTATGTTCTCTACAAAATTTTCAGATATTTGTAGGCATTTTAGACATTCCCCTGGAACTTTGCCTCTTCTTCAGCAACCGGTTGGTAGGCTCTGTTTGGGCTCATCGATGCAGAAAGTTGGCGCGCCAACTAGTTCTCGGCTGACAATGTTGCGGCCCAATGATCCTCTAAGCTCTGCGCTTACTCTACTAATTGAGGGTACTTGTTAATGGTAGCTTGGTATGTCATTTCTGTACTTGAGTCAGCTCTCCCGTTTTATGACTTTAAGTTGTATACTTTCTCTGTAGATCAAGTAAGCTCCATACCCATTGTGGATGATAATGGGTCACTGCTGGATGTGTACAGCCGGAGGTAAACTTTGTTTTGTAATTAGTCCATATGTTGGAAGTGTTGGTGTAATTGTTTTTGTCCTGCAACTTGCCTTTTGTCATCTTCTTTAGACATGATTAGTGGTGATTTTAACTATTGTATTTGCAGCGATATTACTTCATTAGCAAAAGATAGTGCATATGCTCATGTTCGGCTTGATCAAACAAGTATTCATCAAGTAAGTGTATATTTTGTTGACTATTATAATGTGTTTAAAGTAGATTAATATCACGGCCAACACTTGGTGTGCTCATCATTCCCCCACATTCTACTACCCTCAAAGAGAAGCCAATTGACTATATTATCCCTCTTGCCTTGGAACCACGCACAAGGAACCATTGCATGGTCAAAATCATGCCAATACCTCTGTTTTTCATTATAGTCATTTTTAGTTGCTTCATTGGTTTCTCTTTCTCCTACTGCCTGCTGAGTGATATGACCTTCAAAAAGGCCTTGTGAGCTGCTACAATCTATATACCCGGGAACTCTTTATGGTCTTTAACTTCTGGCATTGTATGTCTTTCCAGTCTATAATTGTATAAGGATTCATTGCCCCATATACTGTCAGCAGAATATTATCAGCTCTCCATCCTCATACCTGGGCCGTCTACGTCTTGTTGTAGAACATTTGCTTGATAGTCTTGTTCATTCAATTTTCAGGCCTTGCAACTGTTCTACGAGGCAACCGGTGCTGTTAACGCCTACAAACATTGCACCACATGCTTGAATTCTGATTCGTTGCATGAGATTATGGAGCGTCTCTCTGATCCAGGTATATAATCTTGTCACGTCATCGTTTCTGCGTGCATGAGTTCATTGCAGCTTTACGTAATGTTAATGTTATCATGTGATCCAACAGTTGTTGCTATGTCCTTTTTGTTTTTGGTTACAGCGGTGAGGCGGCTTATTGTAGTCGAGGCAGGAAGCAAACGCGTGGAAGGGATAATCTCACTGAGAGATGTATTTAATTTTCTGCTTTGCTGAATTTCTTCTGTAAATTCTCTCTTAGTAGACATTCAATTTTCGTCCATTTTCTTCGATTCAAAGGGAGAATAATCTTCTAATTAGATCAATCAAGTAAAAGAAAAACAAAATAAAACAATCATTGTTATGTATAAAAATGTCGTTCAACTGTTCAACAAATGAAAGGCGAGCAGAACGGGGGCAACTGAACTTTTGTGTTACTTCCTTGCAACTCCAATTCCAATTCCATGGGATGCGGGAACGGCAGGAGTCGAACCTGCGCGGGAAGAGCCCAGTGATGCCCGATAACCACTCCGGCACGTCCACTTTTATATTGCATGAGTTGGAGTATTTTAATTCCAGATTGGATTCCTTCTCATCATGCTTGCACCATGTTCGTTATTGTCTGTTTAGTAAGTTAATACTAATAGTCTGGTTTTTGTTGTTTACTCTCCCTAAAAGTCATAATAAGAGTCATAACCCACTCGAATGGTAAAAGAGACCGGCTGCTGACGTTGTAAAGTTGTTTGGCCAACTCTATTAATGGAAAGCAGGACCCATTCCCCTTACCTCACTTGCCTAGTTGCTTTCTACATATAATTTACTTATATATATTCTTCTTTAGACTTTGTTTTTATTTATTGTTTCTTTCTTTTTACTAGCTTTAATCTCCAATTTCTCATATTTTATCCCCTGTTGCTACTTTGAATAATTTCTTCATTTACTCATTCACTCACTGTCTCCTCTTTCACGGATAAGAATCACGTTGTTATCTTCAGAGAAGAGTTAAGAGTAGGAGTGTGTAACTTAATTAGACAGTAGATGCCTTTCTAGTAGGTAGTAAAGTCGTCTCTACTAATATAATCGTTTGGTGGTAATTCCTCAGCCACGTCAAAACTTGTCTGCATCCAATTAGAGTAACCAATACATATCCAATAGGAAACTAGAATTACTGGTTCAGAGTAACATTTTACCTGTAGAAAAACTAATAAAGTACATATTGACTAGATCAAAAATAATACGTTCTCCATTTCTGAAAAATAGGCAGGTTTTTTTTTTGGATATGTCAATAAAATAGGCTTGTTTTCATATGTGAAAAGACAAATGTTATGATTTTACTATTATACTTCTCTTTTTCCATTTTCTCTCCTAATACAAAAAGGGGATCACTTCTCTTTCCTTTTTCTCTAATAACGAATGAGTGGGGACTAAAAAATAGATTAGAAAAAAACATGGAAAAATGGCTCCAACGATTAGTTTTCTTAATTTTTGTGAAAACCAAACGAACCTATTTTTTAGAAACGGAGGGAGTATATCGTAAAAAAAAGTGGATGAGGCTCAATGTTTATCTAATTAACATTGTTGTCTATGACTATAAAATAATGGAGAGAAAGATAAAGTATCAAACCCTTTCTCTATATAAATGTGTTGGGAAAATGGAATTGTACTGAAACCACAGGTGGCTAGGCTAATAATCTAGGTAGGGGACCATTTTTACATATGAGATTCTCTCCTATATCTATATATATATATATTGATCATATCTATAAATTTTGATTCTTTTAATGTTGCCTTTGGTATCTAGCTAGCTCTATATATGAACACAGATCATGGGTATGTAATTTGTTATCTACTTACCTTCAGTCATTTGCAGCTAAGTCTTCATCTCTTTTCTTCTCTTGCCGGCCAGTCTGAGATGTGGAGAAAGAAGAGAAAAAAAATCACTCTGGTAAGGTATGTTGAACGGCTGCTACCTCGACGGGGCTTTCTGGATTAGATCGGTTACTTAAAACCCTCGTGGGAGCAGGTCCGGGCAACATATATATATATTAATCTCTTGCAGTTCCATGTAATTGGTGCAGGAGCAGTGCGTCGATCCATATAATATCGATGAATATGAATATATATATATATATATATATATATATATATATTGATATGAGTGGGCAAGTCATCATATAGGCAAAGGGAAGGCTACGCCTTTCTTCATGGTTTCGTCTTGTTTTTTCGATTTGTATGTTTTTTTTTTGCTTTTCTTCTGATTCATAGTTTGTTTGCAAAAGTTTAATGTAATCGTTAAAGAGTCTCCTTTCTGCATTTGAATGCTTCGTTCAAATGTGATTTGAATAAATAGCTAACAGTAGTTTCCGTTTGTGATTCTAGATTACAAATAGCTGTAAAGACACTAATTGCGCAGTTGAATGTACTGCGATCAATAACCTACGACCGGGAAAATCAGGCAATTACCTTTACACCTCGTTCCATTCAAATCCTAAAAATTCATGTTCTGTTGAGGTAATCCAATTACTTTTGTTTTTATCGCGGAAGAAATCTATTATTTGGGAGGGAATTGGATTCCATAAAATTCGTTTGCCCCGTTTGGTTCAAGAAATTGGACGCATTCCCTACCAATTCCTTGAAACGAATACATTGTTTGTGAAGGTAGGAAATTAATCAAGTGAAATCTTCTATCGTGAACCTTGAGGATCTACTTCTGAGCTGTCAGTGTCGTAAAGAAATATTTCCTAAGGCTAAGAGCAACTGCAGTGGTGCGACTAAAATCAAAGATCAAATACCAAAAAACTGATCAAAAATTTGGTTTAGTCCCTGTTGTGACACTACGGTGAAAGATCAAAATTTGGTCGAGCGTAAATTTAATCACCGCATGAAAACAGGCGCATATATAAAGTACGTTTGATTACCGGGCGGACATTTAAATTACGTTCCATATGGGACGGGTTTTTAAAGCACGTCCGATTATCAGGCGTATCTCCAATCACCGCCTGATGGAGCGTAAAAACTAATTACGCCTGAGTTTAACATGGTCGGACAACACGTGTAGGTAGTGACGGGCGTAAATTTGCTGTCCGCCTGAAAGGGGCGTAATATTTTTTAACGCCTGTTGGTTGGGCGTGTTTTATTTTTACGCCTGAAATTTTGAAACCAGGTGAACACCATTTCTCGATGCTGTTCAACCAACGGTAGGTGGCAGGTGAACTTTGCCTTTTGCCTTCTAATCGTTTATTAGCTTCTTATATGTAAATTGAGTTTCACTCTGCAAAGTGGCAATGGTTTACCAATTTGAAGTCAGCTATACTGGTCTAGTGTCATCAATGTTCTTTACTGTAATCTGGTATTGGTAGTAACTGGGTAATGTTAACTTCTCACTGGTCGCTCGAACAACAACAGTAGGTGACTTCACAACAAAGAACAGCATCAGAAGCGAACAGTGAACTGCCCAACCAACAGTTTCAAATGAAGGTAAGCTTAATTTTAATTGTAAATGAAGTTTGAAGTTTGTCTAAGATGAATGGGGCGTAAAATCGTTGTCCGTTTGAGTGGGGCGTAAATTAATTGTCCGCTTGAATGGGGCGTGTTTTAAATCACCGCCTGCCACCAGACGAATGTTCAATCACCGCCCGAAAGAAACGTAATTTCTATTTACGTCCGACCAAAGAGCGGATAATTAAGTTACGCCTGGTAATAAGCGGACATTCAATTTACGCCCGACTATATCTGGATTTGGGATTTGGTCGCGACCAAATATGGTCCCAGATTTGATCTTAGTCTGGGATTTGATCTTTACTTCACTCCACTGCGTTCAAAACTCATCCCAAATATTTGGATTTACTCGCCCACTGTGGATGCTCTAAGTTCTATGGGCTAGATATCTAGCTGCTAGATTGGCCATCCACGTTAGCTAGCGCAACCTCCTAAATTCTATGGGATAACAATGCTCACAAATTCACCAATTAAATCAACTTCACTGGTCCATGCATGCATCCATGGTGTCTATCAATCAACTTCACTGGTCCATGTTGTATTTGAATATTAATATATTAAAATGAAGTGCTAGCTAATCCCATCCCATCACTGTTGTACTTGAATATTAAAATGAAATGCTAGCTAGCTCTCATGCATAGACGCGTTATGGTTCACCGTTTTTGTGCCGATACCTTAGAATATTCCTCTAACGCCGAGTAATTTTCACTTTTTAAGCGCTTAATCATTCTACGTTTCAATCTCGCTGATAGTTGGACTGCGAGCAACTGCTAGGAGAGAGAACTATCCAATGTTAGTGTTAATTTTTTTTTCCACACTTTTTTCTCGATTTTCAATATTTTTTGGCCAATCTAACAGTTCAATCTAGCCCATAAAAATTAGCCTAACCATTGGTGAGCATATTTTGAGATGTTCATAAGCAAAATTGGATAAAAACATTCAACTTTGAAATGGGTGCATACTAGCTCGTTTAATTAATTATCTATCGCGGATGACATGAGATTAGATTACTAATTAATCTTCGTTGATTAGAAAGTTTCCTAAGATTCCAAATTCAGTTTTGACTTGAAAGGTTGTTGTCTTGTTGATGGCACGAGAAAAAAAACAACAAACAAACAAGAACAGAAAAACTCCAATTCTAACGTGAAAAAGTTGTTGATAGTTTGTTCGGGTGCGATTTTGCTACTGCTGCTTATAGATCACCACTCCGGACATTGTAGTTGTTTGAAAGATGTTCTCGTATCACGAGGTATTATTACTTTTTCATTCTAACCTAAAAATGGGCCAAAATGAAAAAGTGAAGAAAACTCTTTTTCATGTCCGAAAGTGAAGAAAACTCTTTTCCGAAAGGGGGGAGTAGTTGGCATGTTCGAAATGTAATACTTGCCCGTTATTAATGGAGTTCTTCATGGATGGAAAGTACTATCCACTATCGGCAAGGTGTGATCAAAACCTTGCCACTATGACTTTGAGACTGTTTCGCATCCTTAAAGATAGTCATAAATTTATGGGTTCTCACATTTTGTAGACTATTTCGTAGGATGAGTTATATTTTCACAAAATTGGTTAACCAAAATAAACAATTTCTGGGTGAAAATGATATTTAGATTTTGATAATGTTTAAATGGACAAAAATATAATAATAGTCAGGATGTAAACAGTTTCATCTTATCCATTTTCAAATACTTTTTCTTATTTTCAATTTACATCAGGATACATCCAGTTTCATCATTGCTATTTTTTAAGTTTAAGTCAGGATGAATCCAGTTTCATCCTTGCTATTTTTTTGGTGTCCATTTCACCCATACTAATTTTTTACTCGTCCATTTGAACCATGTTTTAAAAATATTTGGACAAATGACCCATTTTCCGTTATATTTTTGGGCTTATTATGAGCTAGGGTTAGTATCTTAACATTTAATATATCAGAACCAGGCATGTCTACAAGCAAAGAATTAAAAAAGACATCATTTAGGGAAGGAGCCAGCTAAGAACAACTGCACACCCGGGCCAACTAGCACTGAAGCCTAAATTTGTCGGATATAGGGTTTCCAAGCCCATTTTCCCTTGCTTGTACTTGTATGAATTTTTTTTTGAAGGCTGTTTTTAGGCATACCTAAATCTTTATACGCATACAAAACAATAGACCCATCTTGGGTGACCTTATAAGGGATACCCTATGCGTAGTTCAATTATCTGTATACCCTTAATACAAAAATCTAAAATCAGTTTTCCTTGATATCTCTTCTTCTTCCTCCTCCTCTAGCAGAACTCTTCCCCTCCCGCGAAAAAAAAAATTCATCATCGTGATTAATTGTCGATTCGTAAAAATTTGATCGTCGATTAAACTCAACCACATAATGACTCGTACAAAGAAAAGCAGGGACTAGGCAAACCAAATCGTCTTCTAATCCATCAATTGAAAAAGAAGAACCAATTGAAGATGAAGGTGTAGAAACTGAAAATCAACTCCTAATTGAACCAGAAATTGAACCAACTGCATCTCCAACTCCGAAAATGAGGATAAGAAAGTAAGTTTTACAAACCCAATCTCCTATTTGCTGTTCTTCATCGATTAAATGACCGTTACGGTGTTGGGTTCGGCTCAAAATTGAGTTGCGTTTTTAGCCGAACTGTTCTTTACAAAAGCTTCATGTAAGTGTATATGAACAGTTCGGCATGAAATTTCATGCCGAACCTAGTCACAGATAGAGATGCATAGGGGTTCGGCGTATTCGATAATCATAATATGTGTCAAACCTAGCACATTTATGAGGTTCGGCTATTACGATATTCACATTATCTGCCGAACCAATACAAAATTCTTACCCCAACAATTATCAGGAATATAAATGATCAGGTTCGTCTTATATAATACTTATGTAAATAGCCGAACCATGTACTACCAAAAGGTTCGGCGCTTACGATTTTCTCAATATAAGCCGAACCTCACATAATTTTTCTTCCAGATCACACAGGATTAGGTTCGGCTCATTATTAAATAAGCCGAACTAGGGGCTACAAAGTGGGTTCGGCTCATAATAATAACACTTTCATCTTGCCGAACTGTTCATTAGTTGTCAATATCCAGGTGGGTTCGGCTGATATATTAAGCCGAACATATTCCAGACTCGCCGAACCTTTGTGAAAAAACACAAACTTTTTATGATTTTAAGCTACAAAAGTGAGATTAAACATAAGATAGAAGTGTACCCTCCTCATCCATTGAATCAAATACAAGCTTTTTACTCATTTTCCCCTTCTCCTTCTCTAAAAAAATCTAACTTTTTTTTTTCTTACTCAAAAATGTTCATCTACACAAATTTATAACTAAATAATCTTAAAACTAATCACTAATCAGAATTCTTTTAACTAATCATTAGTATTAACACTAATCCTAAAAGGGCATATTTGCCATTAAAAAAAATGGTTAAGGGGGCTTCTGATTTTGTTATTTCACATCCTTTTTTTGTCTTTATTAGGTATGCCTAATAAGATTCATGTATGCCCAAAAACAACCTTTTTTTTTGCTCCCCCTTACGCTGATGTCAGGCACCACCTCTTGCATCATCTAGGGAGCACGCGTTTTCATTTAAGACTTCCATAGCACAAGGGCATAATTTTAATGCAAATAAGTTGGAAATATAAACCAAACAGTTTCAAAAGTTCGTGGAACTACGGTCTAATCATAAGGTTCAAATTTTTACAACTGAAGGCTGCAAACCATATGTTTTATCAAACAGTGAAGACGAGATTCATCAAACTTTAGCGTCTGAAGCTCTTAAATCTGCACAAGTGAAACTAGATTCTCTTGTTTTGTGGTTGGAGAAGATCCAACTATCTACATTTGTAGGGCATAATAATTGTTTGAACTTCATGAAACACCATTAGTAGATCAAGTTCCTTCGGAGGGTATCCAACTCCAGTGAGATGCACAATTGTTGCACCAGTTATTAAATCAAGAGATGATCAATATTATTTGGGATGAATATAAGGAAAACTTGTATACAAAATTTATCTAGAATCAATGTATGGATAAATTTGAGGAGCTATCAAAGTTAAGCATGACCAGGATCGTCCAGGACTTCTGAACCTTCGAAAAATATTTTCCCGGAATACATATATATATATATATAACTTAAAGAGGACACATACCATCTTTTGTTTAGACGATATCACTAAGTAAACTTAGTGTCTTTATCAAGGAGGTATATAGATCTTTACCTTTTCAGTTAGTTCGGAAAAACTTCACCTATATAAAAACCCCAGGACCTCGTACATATTTGAATACAAAACTGTATTAAGCCGCTACAGACATTATCCTACTATTAGACTTCAGGATGGAATGTAGTTGAAATTGAATTCACCCTCCAAGAAATTCAGTTACAGTCGTGCTCCTTACGCCTCTTGAACCTCGCAAGACTCTACGCAATTGATTCCCTTGTATGTCATCCTTTACATCCTAAGAGTTGATTCAGCATAAATGAAAACTTTTGATACTAACATGCCTCTAATAGATAAACCTATTTGATTTCCCTTTAGGTCGATAGATCAAGACTTGGAAATATGTTTTCAATAAATCAAGCTAGCAAACTTCACAAAGCTGGAACACTTACACTCAGTTAGTTGAGAAACCTAGATTATTAAACACAAGAACAATCTTAAATCGATCAGTAAAGAAGAGTTTTAGATATCTATCTTGATGAATCAAAAAGTCTGAGACGAAGAAAACTTTGTGATTTCTATCTATCTTGTTCCTGAGAGATATTTCTAAGACCTCGATAACAGAATGAACAAGATCAGGATACTCTATCAAGGTAAAGATCGTCGGACCTATCTTAACGAATCCTTAAGTGAAGTCTTTAAGTTATAAACCTAATTATGTTTCTAAGTGACAGACCTAATGAAAAGACGGGGATACCCAAATATACCTCAATATAAAACTTTTCCACCTATAAGTCCTTTCTCCGAAAGTGATTGTCTATGTACTGAGTCGAGACAATACAACGAATCGGTTCACACTTCGTGTGATTGTCTATGGATACCAGATCGAGACAATACGACAACAGGATAACTTGCGTGATTGACTATGGATACAAGATTGAGACAATACAACAACGAAGTATGATTACTTGATAATAGGTTCGGACTTAACCCAAACACTATGGGATTGCTATCAAGGAATTAGGAATTAACGTTTGTGTATTTTACTTCTAATTATAATAAATCAATTATAATTGCGAAAATAGAAAAATAAAAGACATAACAATATTTTGTTAACGAGGAAACCGCAAATGCAGAAAAACCCGGGACCTTGTCCAGAATTGAATACTCTCATAATTAAGCCGCTATACAAAATCTAAACCAACTTCGTATAGTTGAGACCAGACAACTAAACCTATAGTTCACTTAGTTCACTTAGTTCCCTCAGTATCCTTGCGCCTTCAACTTGTAATAAGTCATGCACTTGGAACAATTACTTTGGTTCGTATTCCAAACAGTAAAGGAACAAAAAATCTGTTCGATAACAACTCTCTTCAAACAACGTGATATGAGTTTGACAAAAGTCTCTTCCGTTTAACCAATAAACTCCGTTGTCGGGTTATATATCAATCTATTCAACAACTACCAAAGTAATTGTTTACTATGCAATCAATACTATGAATCACAAAGAAACGTATTGATGTCGATCTACGCAACTAATCAATCCAATCTATCAAAATATAAACCGATTACAGTTGGATCTCCAGCCAATCAAGTTTTGTGCACACCAAAGATTATGAACTCGAATAAGAAATCTTCTTTGTCTTCAAATCTTCTTAGATATTCTGTCAATCACACATAGAACGGATTCTGTTAACAATGGATTATAACAAGACGTATTTAGATCTACAAACAGTCTAAAGATCCCCGTCGATACTTCGATCTAGTTTGAGTGAATCTTATATCAGAAGAGAAGATTATCAAGCATAAACAAACTAGGTACAATCAAAGTTTAACAACTGTTAGTCAATCAAATCAATCGAAAACTAATAATAAACTACAATTATCTAGTTTCCCACCAACAGTACTAGTAGAGCTTCTCAATCCCAAAGAAGTCTTTAAAACGAGCGGTCGTAAGAGATTTCGCCTAATTAGGGTACTTTCCTCTCCGAATAGACGGCTCCACCAGTAACAACACAACTAGGTAGTTTTGCTAGCTCTGAGGATTAGTTTGCTTGAAATGCAAACTTCAATATTTATAGACCAAGGAAGTTTGGACACCAAGGAATTTCCAAAACCGAATATTCTCAAAGATATGCAATAAAGCCAAAATCAGTTTTAATAATTCATGGAAATGCTCTGTCCAAATATTGACCGAAATCTCAGTAGAAAATCTCTAATTAGTAAATGCACATTACCAGTTTTTATTTTCTAAAGATATGCATTTAATTGCTGAAAATTAAAAGCATATAAAATTAAAAACCTTAATTAAAAGATTCTCAATTTATTTTGATCCGGGATTCTCCTTTAGTTATTAAGGAATATATTTGAACAATAATAGATAAGAATTACTGCACATGTTCAAAGTATGTCGACATTTTTACTTTGTAAATCCTTTTTCATATTTACAATCTTGGAACCGCTTTCCACACTTCCAAATGAGTTTAGAATTGGTTCATCTGATTTCCAAGAACTATGTGATTGATCAAAAACATTCAATCACCATTCATGGGTTTAACGGTTCTACCAAACTCAAAGTTCAGTTCTACCTCCAAGTGGCTACTAGGATCTGTTACACTAGTTTCCATAAAATGGATAACTAAGTACCAGGATCAGTTACCACTATCTCATGGTATTACTTGTGATCGGTTGCATAAGTTATAGGATCGGTTACACCAATTACTAAAACTTGTTAACCTGTCACAAGGATCGATTACACATCTTGTGATTAGTCCCACCAAGTACTAGGATCGATTACCCAATGACTAGTATTGCTCACACCAATTACAAATATCGATCATACCATCTCAGGAGATTACTTAAGATTGGTTTCACTAATAAAAGTCATACTGATACATAAGTCAGGCATTGTGAATAGTTTTACCAAGATACATAAACAAGTTATGAGCGGTTATACTAAACACACGTATTGGTAATCAAAAGATTTGCAATGAATAGCAATACCAATAAGCCTAGCGATTTCCCTTTCGATTCACAAAAGAAGTTTATGAATTGTACTTCCTTTAATGTAAAACATTGTTTCCTAGGACGATCATAAACTCCCTTTAAAATTGTCCCCTCTTTGTCTCGCGTATTTGGCATGCTTGTGAAGCTCTTAACCAACCCATAATCGTCACTTGAGCTGTATTGCGCCACTTGTTGCGCCATAATGGACTTTGGCCTTAAACTGATGCCAGACACCTTGGCACTGCCAAATTCTTGCTCTAAGATCATGCACATACCATCCTTATGCTTTCATCACCAATGCCAACTCCTTAAACTCACTCTAGTTACTCTTGGTGTTGTATGCTTCACTATGCCAACTTGCATGACAATGGCAATGCCGCTCTTGCATTACCAACTTGTTTGCACTTGTCCAAGCTTTTGGCCCTGCTTGGAACTAATGGATAGACTAACTCTTAGTCTATTCCACTTGCTTGCATCGTCCTTGAGTTTGGGATAACTCAATTCCATGGACATGCCAACTCGCATGTTGCATCTTGCATCTTGCAACTTTGGCCTGGTCTTGCCTTTGCCTTAATGAAGCTCCATTGTGTCGATCAATAGCTTCATTCCTTAGCCAACTCTCTTTATAATGAAGTGTTGCACTTGCACTTCATTGGCCCTGCGAGATTATGCCATTCTTGGCACTTGACAGTCTATATCGTATATCGCTATTATGGCTCCGTGATGCGCCATTACGTTTTACTGACTTGGCCTGCAACTCTGTAACGCGTCACCATTATGCGTCACTTGCATCACCGTAATAGACCTCCCCCACCTAATCCGTTCAACGTCCTCGTTGAACGCGACCCAATATGAACACCATATTTGTCTTAACTTTGCTTCATCTGCTTTCAAAAACTTTTCTGAAAATCGGCAACTATTTTTGGCTAAACCCTTGCCAATGGTCCCCTACGATTGCATCCACATCACTTAGATTTACTGATTTTCCATTGATCCCATCTATTTGAGCCATACATTAGTGTTGTGCACTACGCTTCAGCCGCTACCCAAATCATGCATCAAAACCCAAATGCAAACCTGAAATTCTTCCTTTGCCAATTCCTCCAAATATGGCCTGAATTTCGCCCTGAATCATTTACGCCTAAGTGTACGCATAGAATGATTCTTCTCAACTTGATCACTATGATCATTGCCATATCCTTTCATCTCCCGACTTTGCCTTTTACTCAACATAACAAGGACTTATTGATAGGCGCATTTATGTGCCCAAATTGTCCTCAATGTTTCGTATTGTTGGTACTCGTTTTCGTCCTTATTATGGTGTTTTGTGCATTTTTAGGTATTTTTGGAAAATAAATATTGTTGGAAAAATCGGCTCGAAAAATCACTCAGAACATCCCCAGAGGACACTTCCTATACGGAGCCCAGATTTGGTTAAGGGGCACATCAATTACTAAGGGGCACCCCAGGTCACCCCCAAAACAGACAGCTGCTATTCGCACCCCACATCTGGTTAGGGGGGCACCACCTTCTTCTTGGCGGAAAAAAAAAGCAGCTCTCTGGTGAATTTTTCGATCGAAATTTGAAGGATTTCTGGGTAGACTAAAGGGCTGAAACTTAATGGGTAGTTGTGATATGTCCTAACAAAGCTGGTATGGGTGTTTGTTTCGATCAAAATTGTCTGGAAAATCCGTGACAAGAAAACAGGGCAGCCCGTGCATGAGAAGAATAATTCACGAGTTTTTGAAGATTTATGCGTGTTCTGCTCGTGTATGATGACTCTAGCAACACTCTGGACCGTGTAGAAGGAAAATAAGGAAGGTTGGACAGCTGCAGATGCTCGGATGAAGAAAAAATATCCGGAAAATATTTTCTTTAACTGTCGAGTTTAATGAAGAATATTGAGAATTTTGGCGTAATTAAATGGGGCTAAGGAGTATAAATATGTTGAGGGGGTCATAGAGAATCGGGAGGGAGAGATTGGGAAAAGTTTAGAGCACCACAGAGTCAAAAAAATCGAATTTGCAGAGAGACCACCTGCTGCTGCTGCTGCTGCCATTGAAGAACACTGAAGAAGAACACGAAGAACGGACCTGCACCAGCAGTCGTTTTTCTACAGTAATAACGACTCACACCTGTGGGTCGTACATCAGGCAGACTTATTTGCTACAGCGTTTGCGACACAGCTGCGGCAGTCTTATTTTGTCACTGAGGGTCGTAGTTCTCTGGTTTGTAACAAATATAATTGTTACAAACCCGGTTTTATTGTATTTCTCATATTCTCATCATTTGTAAACCATTTTTGAGCATCAATGAAATTCTTTGAGAGGTTTTCCAACATGATGAGCGGCTAATTCTCTCGTAACCAACGCAATGGATGAAGCTATTCACACATGAACAATGGTAACTATTTCATTTTCTCTAATATTTAATTATAATTCACTCAATCACTACTTTTGCAGAGTTCTTAAAAGTTTACATAATTTTCTTCATTAGTTGTGATTCAATTAGATAGGTTATGCTTTGATTACATAATCTATGCTTAAGGGATACAATTAATTTTTGAGAATATGTTTGATTATTTGTGGATTAAGAAATAAAGGATTAAAAGGATAATTAGAGTTATGAAATATTTGACATCATTCATGTGTAATAGTGGATTCTAGTGTCTTGGTTACCTCTCTCCCACTTTGTTAATATTTTTGTATATAATTTTATTAAATCTTTAAATTTAATCTTCACAAGTCCGAGAGTTTGAACCTCATTACTACAACATCATTCAAAAATTATTATCACTTATAAACGACTTGGCTTCATTTTCAATCAGTTTTGCTGGCAACCCGCCTTTGGACTGTTTTCCTACTCGCCTCTTTTTTAAACATGTCACAAAGTGCATAGGGGTTTCTCACGCACAGAATACCTACATCTGCTACTTCATGCCTTGCCAAACTCTATTCGTGCCAACACAATCCAAGAAATCATTTCTATGGATTTGGCCACTAAGTATACACTCTTTATACTTATTCCATGTTGCATATCCGAACTGAACTTACAATTTTTACCTTGCTTAACCCACTAAAGCAAAACTATTGAGTTGCACAGCCCATCTCCGCAACTGTGACTCTTAGCTAACCCTTTAGCTGTCCATATGCGTAGCCTCCAAAGCCAATAGGTCTCCAACTATTTCTTTGAACTGCATTGCATGTTGCCTAGAAAGTGTGTGCATTTTTCTCTAGGGCATGAGTACTACCCAATTCGTGCTTGCTGATGAAATGATTTCTAGCTTGCTGCATTGCTTGCACTGTCGCCGCTCATATTCCATCGTGCTATATTGCAATCCCCAAACAACAATATCATTTTCGCATCAACTAGGACCCTTTTCCTATGCTTTTCTTATTAGCTTTCAGCTTATCTTGCCATTACATACGTTAGGATATGTGTGCTACTCGCAGTATCTTCCCATGAACTAGTTTTACTTCGTAAATAAAGAGGCAAGACTTCATAAACGAAAACACCCTCATTCATTACTGCTCTTACATGACAAGATGATGTACCATTACATGATTGATCCGTTGATCACTTTTGGAAAGCTAAAACTTCATTAACAAAGCAACTTGCTTACACCAAAGCAAAGTATATACAAACTTGAAGACTCAAATAAAAGTATGTACAACCAAACTCTATACACAGAGTTTACAAAAACCAACAAACTAAAGCTATGCCAAACAAGATCAGAAAATGCCTCATTTTCTGCACTAGGTGTTGCCAAAGGAGACAACAGCACACCTTCTTGTTCTTAGCTTAGTTTCTAACTTTGTCGAAGTGTGCAACAACTTCTGCGTGGTCTCTTCCTTGAACCTTCACTTCGGCCTTCACGAGTCTTGCTAGAATGACTCCCATAGTCATCCCCAACTGATGCATTGAGTTGTGCCTTGAGTGGACAGCTTCTTGCGAAATGCAAACCTTTGCAAATGAAACATCCCATATACTTCCGGGCTGAAGGGAATAATTTATCTTCCTTTTGTTCATGCTTACGCTTGCTGCCAGCAGATTTTTCCTTTCCTTTGTCCTTACTTTCAGAGCTTTTCACATCTTCAATCGTTGTGCAACTAGTAAGCTCTCTTACTGCCTGAATATCCATCCGGATATTCTGAATTTTGCGCCTCTTGGGTTCAACAATAACCTGCGAACTTGCGCCACTCGGAACATGGAACATCTGATCTTCTTCACTCATGCCACGTGCCTCTTGCACCAATGCAAGTAAGTTTTCAGCATAGGCATGTGGTGTACCCGTCATTTTTAGCCTACGTAAACTTTCTCTTGCGTACCAAGCATCATTGCTTGGACAGAATTGACATCTCAGTCCATCTTTCATGTCATTCCATGACATAATATTGGCATAACCAGCAGCTTCATCTTCTTGCAGCATAGTTCTCCACCAAACCTTTGCATCACCACCAAGGTAATTGCCTGCAAGAGTTACTTTTTGTCATTCCACAGTTCCATTCGCCTCAAAGTATGCCTCAACGTCATACAAGAAATTCTCAATTTCTCTGGAATTTCTGGAACCAGCGTAAATTCTTGGTTCGGAGATAAGATTAGTGCTTTCTCCATGCACCTTTTCCCCTGCAAACATGTCATCGGCCCATCACTGATTAAATTGCGAATATCTGCCATCTTATCTGACATCTTCATCGCATGACTTGTTAGTATGGTTTTTATGTCACTGAATTGCCCCTTCAATTCAGTCACTCCAGCATTGGTATCGCAATTCAACAGGGTTGCATCGGACACCTTGTCCTCAACTGCACCTATCCTCTCGTCGAATTCTTTAAACCAATCTGACTTTCTTCCTTCAAGTAAATCCAACCTGCCATTATCTTCAAAAACAAGAGGAATATCAAGGCCTTCTGCACCAATGTCAATGGTCATGTTGCCAAGATCACCATACTCCTCTATTTGATCAAACGAACCCGGTAGTTCTTCGTCAATCACCATGCCATTAGAACCCATTTCCAATGCAAACTTTCTGAATACAATGCAACAACTTACTTGCTCACAGGAAAATAGCTTAAGAAATAAATAAATATCAACGTATTATCCAACAAATACGCTTGAACTGTGTACCAGACACAGCTCTGATACCCGTACTGTCACACCTTCAATCACCCCAGATATTTTCTGCGAAAGTGTAACCCGGCAGTACAGTGGTTCTGCGAATGAAACTTCTCCCACTTGCACTTCAGCCTTATAAGTCTGCACCAATGCAAACAGCCAACTCTCCAGTTCACTAGCGGAAGCCTTACTCTTCTTTCTCTTTGCTTAAACTTCTCAAATGTACCCCATAATACATTCAATTCATGCCATACTTTGCTAACAACAATCAGCCAACCAAAAACACTTAGAACATGACACAATCATCTCATTTTATTGCATCAAAGGGAAGATATACAAAACTTGCCCACTTAGGGGCTTGCACAGACTTGTTCACCTTGAACCAAGCCTTAACCTTACAAAAACACTCTCAATTCAATCCTCACACTCTCATGTGCTAGCCTGCCGAATTTCCCCTGCCTTAGGAGTATTTATACAACATCTTTACTTGCCAAAACCGTGCACAACTGATGCACATGCCAGGGACAACCATCTGAACCATGGAGCAGTTGCATAACCGCCAATAATTGTGCTAACTGGCCAGTTCTTCTTTAACTCGCGCCAATCATCCAACACCTGTCTTTTTGCAGTTGGAAAACTTCTCCCACGATCATAAACTCCCTTTACAACTGTTCCCTCTTTGTCTCGCGTATTTGGCATGCTTGTGAATCTCTTAACCAACCCATAACCGTCACTTGAGCTGTATTGTGCCACTTGTTGCGCCATACTGTAATTTGGCCTTAAACTGATGCCAGCCACCTTGGCACTGCCAAATTCTTGCTCTAAGCTCATGCACTTACCATCCTTATGCTTTCATCACCAATGCCAACTATTTAAACTCACTCTAGTTACTTTTGGTATTGTATGCTTCATTATGCCAACTTGCATGACAATCGCAATGCCACTCTTGCATTACCAACTTGTTTGCACTTGTCCAAGATTTTGTCCCTGCTTGGAACTAATGCGTAGACTAACTCTTAGTCTATTCCACTTGCTTGTATCGTCCTTGAGTTTGGGCTAACTCAATCCCATGGACATGCCAACATGCCAACTCGCATGTTGCATCTTGCATCTTGCAACTTTGACCTGGTCTTGCATTTTCCTTAGTGAAGCTCCATTATGTCGGTCAATAGCTTCATTCCTTAGCCAAATGTCTTTACAATGAAGTTCTGCACTTGCACTTCATTGGCCATGCGAGGTTATGCCATTCTTGGCACTTGACAGTCTATACCGTATACCGCTATTATGGCTCCGTGATGCGCCATTACGGCTATACTAACTTGGCCTGCAACTCTATAATGCGTCACCATTATGCGTCACTTGCATCACCGTAATATATACCCACTACTTTGGCGGTTTATTTTGATGACATGTTAGTCAAAAGCAAAAAAATCAGTTGACCACGCGAAGGATCTGAAGGAAATATTCGAACAAATGCGAAAGATAAAAATGAAGATAAATCCCGCGAAATGTATCTTTGGGGTCGCGTCCGGGAAATTCCTGGGATATATCATCTCGAAAAAAGGAATCCAATTCAATCCAGTTAAAGTAAAAGCCATTTGTGATATGCCTTCACCAGCTACTATCAAAGATGTGCATAAATTAAATGGTGTCATTGCATCCTTAGGTCGGTTCATTTCACGTTCATCTGACAAATGAAAAACTTTTTTAACATCCTGAAGAAAGAAAGTAAGTTTGCGTGGACACAAGCATGCAAAACCTCCCTCCAAAACATCAGGATTATTTAGTGAACCTATCAATGTTACAAAATCCAGAGCCGAACAATGAATTATTGAATATCTAGCCACATCACCATATGCCCACAGCGCGGTGTTGCTCCGATCAGATCACGGAGTGGAAAAATCAATTTACTACATCAGCAAAACCTTCAATTCCGAGGAACGAAATTACACCAAGATAGAGAAGCTGATATTGGAACTGGTTTACGCGACTCAAAAACTTCGCACCTATTTCCACACCCACGGAGTCAATGTGTTGACTAAAATGCCCATAAAGTTTGTGCTTTAATCCTCCAAAAAAGTGGGAAGAATCGAGAGGTGGAATGCACAAATTGAACAATTAGTAATAGGCTATGAAATCTTAACTTCGTCAGGATCTCAAATAATAGATGATTTCGTCGCGGAATTTCCATTAGAAGAAGATAATGTCACCAATGAGATGATGGATATTGATGAAGATCGCCCAGATCCGGATGACTTGCTGAAAGAAGACAGCCCCAGGAGGTGGGAAATTTTCGTAAATGGATCCTGAATAATCAAGGAAATGGAATAGGGATCTTCTTCACTTCTCCTACAGGAGAAAGAATGGTATACTATTTCTGATTGGAGTACGAAACCATAAATAATGAAACAGAATATGAAGCAGTGGTACATGGATTAAGATTGGCGGTGGAAATGGGACTGGACGATATTAGAGACACAAGTGATTCGCAGCTAGTTATTCGCCAGATAGATGGGCAATACAAAGTGAATGACCTTGCATTACACAGATATTCACAGTTGGAAAAACAATATTCAAATCGCATCCCAGAAATCATCTGAAAAATATCCATCGAAAGGATAACCGGTATGCTGACACACTGGCGTTCATCTCATCCATGACGGTGAACCCAGAGTCAAGATTCGTTCACATTGAAAGATTAATACAACCATAAATAAGTACAGAGGGGCGAGCTATAGAGACAATGAACGTAGAGAATGATGGAGAGAAGGAAATTGAAAAAACTGATTGGAGAAATGGGTAAAATCAAGGGCGATCCAACATATAAGGGACTGTGATGTATTCTCCTTTATATTTGAGCAGATCATATGGAGATTTGGAATCCTGATACAGATAGTATCGGATAATGGGAAGCAGTTTGAAGGCCAAGATATCTCCATGTTATTTAACGCGTTCAAGATCCAGAATGGCAAGTCAACCCCTAATTATCCACAAAGTAACGGCCAAGCAGAGGCGACCAACAAAAATCTAGCAGACATACTGAAAAAGAAACTTGATGGACACCGCAGAGGGTGGTGCGAACAACTTCATAATGCTCTATGGGCCTACAGAACAACAAGGTGAGAAGCTACTGTAATGTTCCCATTATGTTTAATCTATGGTGTGGAGGCGGTATTACCAACAGAAGTCAACATACCAACCACCAAGCACGAAACATGGGATAAAAACTTGAATACATACCTCATACTAGCCAAGCTTGATTATGTGGAGGAAAATAGGGAAGTCGCGATACAACATATGATCAATTATCACCGACGAATGTCCCGCCGAATACAACAAAAAAAGTCAAGCCGAGAGACTTTAAGGTCGGAGTCTTAGTATTGCGTGAAATCCCAACATATCAGAGAGAGTCAGGAGGAAAGCTTGCGAAGAACTGGGAAGGACCTTACATCATCAAAAGCATCGTCGGAAATGGAGCATATGAGCTCCGTGACAGTGAATGGCAGATCACGCTCAGTCATCCATGGACCCGCTTATATCTCAATAAATATTATCCCTAAGTGTTGTAATGTATCGCCAGAAGAAAGCAAAGAGAAGAAAAATGTACTTGGTACAACATTTCCAATGAAAATGAATCACTTCTTCATCAAAGAGAAAGGATACAAGCATACAATAAAGTTCATGAGAGAAACAAGTAAGACCTCATTAGGGGGGATGAAATTATATATATATAAGACCTCTACTTAGGAAGGCCGGGCACCCAAATTTGGGAGAGACCCGGAAAAATGATGGGGGAGAAATAAAAGCCTATCCGCTGGAGGCCACTGAGAACGAACAACTCAGCGAATAAGTTCTCCAGAAAGGGGTGTAGAACCATGACCAGTAAAAGTAGAAAAAGATTCCTGGTATGAAAATACTTAGTCCCGACGAAACCCACCTAGGGTGTGGTCTTAAACCCAAAAGCCATGTCGGTGAAGGTAATGAGATCATGAAAACAACTGATTGTCGCATGACTCAAGGAGATGGACAACTTAGGGGGGAGATAAAGGGACGGCACACTCCATTAGGGAGCTGACTGTGTCAAAACGGAAATGTATTGGGGCTTGTACTCACGGGAGTATTTAAGGCCTGCCGCATTATCACATATATAACCTGACGAGGTAAAAAAAGACGATGAAAAAAGATAAGGCGAGATCAATGGCCAATGACTCGCAACAGCACATGGAACTGAGATTGTGTCGCCCAATATATTAATGCCCCGCCTGAGGCAAAAGTAAGACCTAAGAATTTTATATAGGTGGGGATGACAGAATAAGATCTTACTCAAGAGGCAAAATAAGAAACTTCACCAAAAATTACACGATGAAAAATCGTAGAAAAGCGCGAAGGAAGCTGAGGCATCACAACCACGAAATAAGGGGAAAGTATAAACTTATCTTTCTCCTTAATTCAATATTCGCACGACTTTGATATACGTACAACTATGATTTAATGTTTGCATGAGTCCGTCATTCGCATGAGTCACAGATAATTATTCTCATTCCATTCTTTTTCGCGATATCATTTAGTTCGCATATGAAATTATTCGTACAATTCATATTAGAAAGAAATGTATTTAAAAATTCACCATCATTGTCAGTCATAATAGTGATGACAGGCTTAGATAAAAGATTTTAAAAGTTTTATATTCTAGTAACAAAAGAACAGAAAACATGTCTAAAATCAGACTTTGATGCCAAAGGCAGAACCCAACAGTATTTAGTAAAGTCATCTATTATATTTGCATAGTACAAAGAGCCTGACACAGAAAGTTCATGACAAGGACCCCAAAGATCCAAGTGCAACAACTCCAGAGATTGTTTTGCACTGTTACAGGACAACTGAAAAAGGAGTTTGTGACTTTTACAAACTTTGCAGTCAATGCAAGTAAAGGGCTTATTAGATACATTCTTTAATTGAAGATGACTACATATTTTCTGAAACATTTGAAATGAAGGGTGACCCAATATTCTATGGAGAATAGCAGAGTCATTTATTGTGGCTGAAAGAGAATAAGAGGTGGAGTTGAAGTTGATAGGATATAGGTCATTCCTATGTGGACTTTGGAAGAGAGCCTTCCCAAAAGGTATATCTGTCACAGGAAAAGCCATTAGAATCAAGTGCTAGAGAACAGTTGTTTTCGGAGTGAATTTATGAATGGATAATAAATTTTGAGAAGATTTTGGCACTAAAAGAACATCATTTAGATGGAAAGAATGATCATTAATATGCTTAACCTGTGTGGGTAATAAACATACCTTCACTATTAGCAGTTTCGATAATAAACATATCATAATGAGTAAGTTCTTGTAGAGTAGCAGCATCTGAAGTAATATGAGAGAGTTAGCTCTACCATCAACTATCCATTCTTCATCATCAAAAATATCTGTTGCAGCTAACATAACACTCAAGTCTGTTGGTGGCTTCCTTCCTTGGTAATTCAATCTTTAAGGACAATTTGGTGCCAAATGAGTATCACTCAGACAGAGGTGACAAGGTTGTTTTACAATAGAAGTATAACCTCTTCCAAAAGGATTTCTGGTAAAAATAGCTGGATTAGGATATCTGCCTCCATATCCTGTACCTCTAGAAGAACATCTATGATTGTGTGAACCTCTATAACCACCTCTAGAAGAGCTTGCCATAAATGCCTTTACTTCAGTTTCATTCTTAACTAGTTTAATCCTTTCACCAATAAAAGCCTCTTCACTGAGAAGGTTGTTATGTAATTCAATACATGTAACAGGAGGATTACGATGTCTCATAAACGTTGCAAACGGAATATAATCGGAATTGAGTGCTTTAAGAGTGACAAAAACAAGTTCTTTGTCTGAAATAAAATCACCAGCTGCAGCAAGCTGATCTGAAAGATTCTTGATCTCATTGATAAATTCAGGAATTGATTTAGTACCTTGTGTAAGTGAAAGTAGTTTGGTACGCAGTTGAATTGAATGAGTTAAAGATGCTCTCGAAAATCGGTCCTCAATACTCTTTCATAACTCATGAAAAGTTGTAGATCTTAAAAAATATGCAATGACAGATTCAGAAATAGTTGAGTTAAGCCACATGATGATAGATGCATCTTCATCTTTCCAATCGGTGTAAGCAGGATTCTCAATACCATTTTCTTGATTTCTTCTGTTGGTATAGCGTTCAGGACAAGGATAAGAACCATCTAAAAACTTCAGTAACCTGTACCTTTGAATAATTGGACTCAATAAGTTCTTCCAGGTAATGAAGTTATCTTCTTTGAGTTTGAGATGAACGAAGTGAGTGAAGTGATTTAAAGGAACTCTAGAAAATGAATTTGAAGTCGGATTTTCCATATAAGAGAAAGAAAATCACGAGTGAATAAAATTTGAGACGTAATCAAAGCAATGGATAACTATTGAGAAGTGGAAATCAATGAATGAGAAAGCTGATGATCGTACAAATATAAAGAAATTAGATATGAAAGAAACAAAGTAACGAATCTTATAAAGAAATCAAGATCAAGATTGTAGAAATATTACCTTTAGATCAACACGGATGAAAATCACCTTCAGAAAAAAATGAATAAGAGATTGAAGATGAAGATGATAGGATTCAAGAAACGAGTTGAAACTCTAACCAATCTGACAACATAGTGACAGAGTTCTTGATCTAGAATTTTAAAACATTTCGTTACAAAAAGGTTACTTTGATTACAGGACTGATAACCAAGCAATCAGTATTTACGAGACTGTAAGAAACGATAAAAAACTGACAGCTCACACATGCGTGAACAGAGTGTGTAAATAGCACGTGACAGAGACACGAGTGAACTAAAGAGGGAGTGTATTATTTGAACTTATCCTGCACTTCAACTTTGCTTAACTGGCACCACTTATTTGTCTGTGCTAATATAATGGATGCTTCTTATTTCCTTTTCTCTTGATTGCATGGATGGAATGTCCACCAACGTGTAATCTTTCGTATTTTTTTCTTCTCTATACATATTTTCATATAGTTTTTACGATCAAAATAAAATATCCTTAGAAGTATTCCTTGGAAATCATAATTGCTTACTAGTTGGTTTTCCTCTTTCTGTAAGTAACATTATTTGTCAGCTGCATTTTCCCTGTTACGTTGTCAAGTCTGGCACTTTTTGAATGAGATTTATTGCGAATTATATATAGTGTCCATTTTTCTACTGCAAACATTTGGACCGTGTATGTTATCTGTTTCGATATACTTGATGTAGCTACAAGAAATCCTATAGCCACACCCAAGTAACGATAAACATAAAATCTAAATAGAAATTAGCTCGAAATCTTATTTATGGAAGATAAGTTATTACAATAATGAATGAACACAAACCCTAACTTGGAGCTCACACAAGTTTGTCTCAAATACCACATGGACTAGAAAATATCTCTCTTTACAATGGTTAATCTTTCCATAGTGGATGATAGCTAATACATGATATAGGATATCGCTAATAAATCCTTTTATTTCGGTAACCCTTGTGTGATCCTATCTCCCTATCATAGTATAGTCACCGCACTTACCGTCACACATTTCGTGTGGCTCTTATGATGTCATCGCATGCGTCAGTAGTGACGTAGTAGACCTTTAGCTTCTCCCTTACCGTTTGCTTATAACGCTACTAAATACTCTAGATACGATCTATACAAGTTGCAAGATATTCTGTATCCACATTTTGCCTCTTCTCGCACTTGTCTTGCAAATAAAGAATAGTGAGAGAATTCTAATCGATTTTCGCATCTGACTTTGTCCTTTGATATTCTCTGTAGCCACCGACATAATTCTGGATTTATCGCACCACCGTCTACACGTGTTGATTGATACATCTCCATTTCTTTCTTTTTTTACCGGTAACCTCCTTACCCGTTCATATTCTTAGTAAATGCGAAGAAGAGATAATGTCTTTTTATTATTTTCACTTTTCCCCATTTCCTTCAAAATCTTGTCACCCAGTTTTCTTCTGCAATATTTTATTCCTATTATTTTTAATTTATACGCTCGTCCCACAAGATATATTCTTAATTACTGAATCTTTATCCAGGTTAGTTGTTTTTCCTTATTTTTCTTTTGTGGTATCGATTTTATGTCATTCGGATGTTGTTGTTGTTCTTGATCAAATTTTCCCTCGTTGTTACTGGGTTGTTTATGTTCTTCATCGTTATAGGAAAGGAGAGGCTAGAATGGCACCTAGAGCAGGTAAAAAACAACAAGGAGATTTCTTAAGGTTCCAAAGAGAATTGGATCCCAAAGGAGTCAAGCTTATAATCCCAAGCAATTCTTCTCCGACTACCAAACTAGATCCAGATTGGATCGCCCAAGAAAATTGGAGTGGAAATAGGGTTATCGTCACGTTAGAACAACTTCGTGCGGGTTTACCCGTTCCTATGTTCAATACATAAACCACATTATTCTACGGCATTATATCGCGCTTGGATCCATAACGTGCGATATTCCAACTATGTGGCGATGTTATCCGGATCCTTGTAGAATTTTCTCGCCGCGCTTTTGGTGTGGATCGCTCTTCATATCGTGCTCATGCGAAACCTTACAATCCTGAGGAATACACTGTTGATAACATTATTGCGTCCATCTTGTCGCCCATGAAAACATGCGCTGGGGTATCCGCTTTAGCTAACGGAAAGACATTGCAGATGACGACAAGATTATGAAGGATGTTGATTTTCATAGTGATTCCAATGATTCTGCTCGTTTCTCAAGCGAACCCCACCAGATGAAATATCATATAATTCTTGAAGGTCCTCTCATATGGGATAGGAATGAGGACGGATCTGCTCGCGCTAGTCCTCCTGAAGGTCATTAATTTCCAGAATACATTCCTTTGTCTTTTAATTGGCCCGAGGAAGCTGATGGGGTATTTATATTTATTTTCACGCTTCACTTATTTATTTCCACACTTCATTTCTTATAGCCTTGTAATTTCATACGGAGAAGAAGAGGAAGAAGCTAGCTAGCAAGAGGAAACCTTCGTGCTCCACCTCCTTTTAAACAATATTGTTGCTCGTTTTCTTACCTATCTTGGCGTGCATATGGCGAGTCTAGGGAGGATGTTTCACAAGATACCGATCCTGAAGATGAGGATTCCAAACCTCCCAAGCCTAAGAAAAATCGCACTAACCCTAAGGGTAATCCGAAAGATAATGCAATGATTCAACTGAAGAATCCAGAAGTTATTGGTCCTTCTAGTAATCAAGGGCCTCTTACTGCTAATCCTGCAAGGATGAATCCCAAGAAGAGGACTGTCACTAAAGGAAAGAAGAGTACCTCTAAGACAGATAATCTCCAGCTAATTCTTCCAGTTAATCAATCTCTCAGTTTAGGTGACTCTCAAGAAGATGGTGAAAAGACAAGGGTACCCAAATACGCCGCAAAAGTGACTCTATGGACTGAGTCGAGACAATACAACAAATTGGTTCACACTTCGTGTGATCATCTATGGATACGAGATCGAGACAATACAACAACAAGATAACTTGTGTGATTGACTATGGATACAAGATCAATACAATACAACAACGAAGTATGATACTTGATAATAAGTTTGGACTTAACCAACCTCTATAGGATCACTATCAAGTATATGCGTAGTTAACATTTGTGTAATTTACTTTAAATTATATAAACAAATATGATTGTGGAATATAAAAGTAAATAACACAGCAAGATTTTTTTAACGAGGAAAACTGCAAAGCCAAAAAAAAAAACCGGGACCTAGTCCAGAATTGAATACTCTCAGGATTAAGCCGCTATACAAAATCTACACCAACTTCGTGTAGTTGAGACCTGGGTTGCACGGACGAAGACACGGGACACGGTTACCACACGATACGGTTACGCGCAGGCGCAGGCGCCAAATCTCAAAAAATGGGGTTACGGCGACACGTGTAATAGATATTCAAAAATTCCATAAATTAAAATACCTAGAGTGCATACCATAAGAAATCCTTCAACAATAAATAAAATAAAAACTCATTGTCTTAAATTATTTTACTTTATTATTTTAATAATAAAATAAACAAAAAAACATAAATAATAAAATCTAAGAATTATAATAAATTTGAGGAGGAAAAACTCATAGTCTTAAATTCTGGCATTAACCCCATAGAGTGAAAAAAAACCTCCTGAAAAAAAATACCTCTCATGATTGTCTTCAAGGTTCAGATCTTCATTAACATATGCACATGGATCATTGAATGTAGCACTCTCCAATTCTGGTTCATTAAGTGAAAGATCTGCAATCTCAAGTATCCCACCAACACCTATAGTATCAAATGCATCACCTGCAACATCCCACATTTGTGTCTCACCAGTCGCATAGTGTGGGTCTATGCGTGAGAGAAGGCGAAGGTTCGATTGCACATATACTAGATCTTCTCATCTTTTTAGTGTTATCTTGTTTCTCTTTAAAGAATTAATGAAGCCAAAGGTACTCCAATTTCTTTCACAACAAGAGGAGGAAGTAGGCTGTACAAGGATTCTGAAAGCTAATTTCTGCAAGGTTAACTTACCAAGCACACTTTTAGATGCTTACAAATACAACTATATATGCTTGGATTTATTTTATTTTTTAGCTGCTTGCGCCTCCCATTAATTGCATAATAGCATGAGACATCAGAATAATCATCAGGATTTTGATATTTTGATATCGTCAACTTCTACGAGAGTTCTTTTCTTCATCCCTTTGGAAGCGTAACCCATACCATTATCAAGAAGCCCCTTTTTGAAATCACAAGTGCGAGAAGGAAATGACATTCTTGATACGAGGAAAAATAACCTATAACGAGATAACTCAACTTCAATAGGATAGCTATAAAAACGGTTTCAAGGGAGTATACTTTTAGGGTTCAGTGATTCGGTTTGTGACATGTCACTACGGTACGCGTACGAAAAAAACTTAACCCATAAGAGGAAACTTGAAATAAAAAGAAAAACTGTAAAGCTCCTTTCACAAGGTAAAAAGGACACAGTTAAAATCTTGTTATGCGGAAAATTTTCTTTCACAGATCTTGGCTCGATAAATTTTGTATTCTCCCCATAGAAAAATATTTAGAGCACAAGAGTAGCTCGCAAATCATTAAAAAGAAAAATACAAGAAGAGATTCTTGAACCAAAACAAATACTTATGCAAATCTTTTTGTAGCCAATAGTCTAGTTATAAACGATAAGAAAACAACTCAACTACTACAGAGAACACTTTGCCAATAAGTATACCTGATCATTAGCATATCTTACCCAACGGGATATTTTATGAGTAAGAATTCAAGCCTTGTTATTAACACAAGTATGAGCTTTAAGCTCATTAAATGAAAGATGTTCATGGTTACTCCTCTTTTTCCTTCTAATTTTTGGAGGAAAACCTTTTTGATGTGAAAAAGTGTCATAAAACTTATTGTCATCAAAGTAAGAGACTAAGTTTGAATCCTTACCAGAAGAAGTTTGTTTGGAGGATTTTGACAGCCTGTTGATAAGATCCTTGTATCCTTCAATTATCAGATTTAGGTTGTCCTTCATAGCTTCATTGTTGTTTTCCCTTTTTGGTACTTTTCTCACATCTAGAATAACATCCTCCACCTTAGTTTGAGGAGGACCTTTCTGAAATATTCTTGAACGATTTGTGTTAAGCTACTATTATGAGTTCGTACATTGTTCGAGCAGATTGAACTCACATTCCTGGAAGAATTCACAAGATGAGTACTAAATCCAATTGGTTTAGACGTACGGATGTCAGTTACACCTATGAGTATTAAATATAAGGTGTGGTGAAGTCGACCAAAATAGTTGTCATTCAACCTCAATTTGCACTTCCGTTGAACCCGTCCTTTTGAATCACAAAAGAGACATTTTTTTTATCACCGGTGTGATTAGAGAGAGTAGGATTAACGATATTAGGAGATTTTTTCCTTCTGTGAGATGTGGTAGTTCCTTGATTAGTGGAAGTAGCAACCGCATCTTTAGCATACGGAAGGGTTTGCAATTTAGCTTCTAAAACATGATTCATTAGAGAAACATGATTACATGTAGTCATATTTTCTAACATCATTGTTGAGTCAGAAGCAATTGGTATAGTGGACTCCATAGATCATCCTTTACATTGAAGAGAGAGATTACTCAATAGACGATCTATTTCCAGGGCATCTTCCTTGAGTTAAGCCTCGAGTAAGGTTTGGGGTGAACAAACTACATCATTTTCCTCACGAAGAACCCTTAATTGGGAATCATGATCTTTTACCATACCAATCATCATATTGACCTTGTGTTTCAGCCTATTGATTTCGACTGCCTGGATTCTAACAAGTTTTAGAATCGTTGCACTATCTTGGGCTGCTTCCCTTTCTACTTTAGAGTCAGATTCGTCAGTAAGATAATCAGGATAACACTTACCAATATGTGTCTATTTCATGGGAACAGAATGTTCATCTACGTGTGATATCGATAAGTCTTTCTCTTTAATAGATTCCATAGAAACATAACTTTTCTTTCTATTGATGCGTTTGTCAGAGATAACACTTCTGTCCATAGAGTCAGATTGCTATAAACACAGACTTATGAGGTCTTAACGTGTTTGCCTGTTAGGATACCAATTGAAAAGGCGGGGGTCTAACAACCACGCCCAATATTTCGTTCGGCAATCTGTATGGACTAACTCCAATATAATTCCAAGAGAATCAACTAGACAGTCAGACTCAATGATATACCCAAGAGTCGTATCTCAATTTCTCAATACAATCTACAATCTAACAGATAGAGATCCGCGAGCTTGATTAATATGAGAAATAACTAAAATGGTACCAAAGACTAATGTTCAAGTGTCAATAAATTTCAATCAACAACTAATGGTTAGATTTACCAATTGATTGAACTACGCACAAACTGTTATGTTAATTATATAAACAAATATAATGCGGAAAAGAAATAACACAAACACCAGAAGTTTTGTGGAAGAAACCGCAAATGCAGAAAAAACCTGGGACCTAGTCCAGATTTGAACACCACACTGTATTAAGCCGCTACAGACACTAGCGTACTACAAGTTAACTTAAGACTGGAATATAGTTGATCCCTAACCAAGTCTCACACTGATTAAGGTAAAGTCGCGTTCCTTGCACCTCTGAATCCTAGCAGGACTCTACACACTTGATTCCCTCAGCTGATCTCACCCACAACTAAGAGTTTTTACGACCCAAAGTCGAAGACTTTATAAACAAATCTGTCTTCCACTGAAAAGTCTATTCTCATAGATAAATCTGTCTCCACATAAATACCTATGAAGTTTTTGTCCCGTCTTTTGATAAATCAAGGTGAACATGAACCAATTGATAATCCGGTCTAATATTCCCAAAAAACATCCTAGAAATATCAATCACCTCACAATAACTTAACTATAAGGTAGTACGTACAAGAAATTATTGTGGAATCAAAAAAAATGAGAGAAAGAGCTTTGTGATTACTGTTTATATCTTACCTATCAGAGATAAATCTCGAGCCAATCTTAGAGAAGATAATACTCAATATGGTAAAACAAGTAAGATCAGAACACGCGACCACAGAGAAAGTAGTTTGGTCTGGCATTGGAATCCCAATGAAGTCTTCGAGTCGTTAACCTATAATGGTTTTAGGAAAAACCCAGGTTAAAGGAGGATCGACTCTAATACGCAACTAGTATCACACAAAAGTTTGGGGATTAGGTTTTCCAGTTGCTAGAGTTCTCCCTTATATAGTCTTTCAAATCAGGATTTGCATTCTAAGTTAGCTTAGCAACAAAGCAATCAATATTCACCGTTAGATGAAAACTTGATTTAAGATTCAAGCTAATTTTGCTTAAAACCATAGCAATATCTCTCCACCATTAGATGGTCTTATATTGTTATACACGAATGAAATATACCTTCATTTAGATATGAGTAACCATACCTAAAGGTGTATATTGATTAGGCTCAACAATAGTTAACCGAAGTTAGCCATATGAACACTTTTGCATAAACCACATTCATCTAACACTTCTACATCAAATGATAATCAAATGAATTTAATGTGTTACTCATAGAGTTGTTCAATTGTGTATATTTTCATAGAAGTTACAAGACACAATTGAAACAATATCGGATTTGATTCATGATTGTACAAAGTACTTATTCAAGAATCAATTCATGAACATTAAGCCATGGTTTGCAAAAATTGCATTCCTTAATTTTTAAATGTATTTGTTCGTGAGTATGAAATCATACTTAGCTTATTTTAGAACTTTAACCAACTTATTTTTCAAACGGGTACGCAAACTTAAGTTCCGGACTTTGGTCTTGTCCAACAGTTCGCAAACCGGTATGCATACTGTCGTTCCGGACCTAACTCAGGTAGAACCGTTCGCATACTGGTATGCAAACTTGGTTCCCGGACTTTAACAGTTATAACCGTACGCATACTGGTATGCAAACTTGGTTCCCGGACCTGTATCATACCACAACAGTTTGCATATTAGTATTCATACTATGCTATATCCAGACAATAGTTAATCGTTCTAAACTCCCATTTCAATCATTGAAACATCCTTAGAAGACGACAATAGCTGTCTCACACAAACTATTAGCTTATAAGTAATTTTCAAGTGATCGAATGATCAATACGAAACATTTCTAGTCGACATCAAATGACTGTCTCACACAAATCATGTAAGATGTTTCAAGGAAATTTTCATATATGATCATCTTTTGACTTATTATTTAGTTTCCAACAAATAAATTGTTTCCAACTAAACTCGTCAAGAATAATGATGAACGTAGCTAAAGCAAAAAGCTTCCAACACATATTTCGAGATATAAACAAGTTCAACTTAGCTCGAAATATCAAATGTGTATAATGTAAAAGCCTATATAGCTATACGAATTAGTCTCAATAGGAGATAAAATAAAATAAACTTCTGAGTGATTAGATAAAGTTAGATCATTGCTCGGTCGACCTCACATGCGTTGCTATATCAAGCATGTTTGTCAATGTTAGTGATCAACAATATAAGTCTTGATTTCTAGTCTATTATAGCTAAGTCTTGGACTAGGATATAAAGTGTAGTTGAGCTCAACGACTTCATGGCGATTCATCATACAAGTAGAACAACTACTCAAGGAACCGGTGGAACTTCTCGACAAAAAGGTATGTGAAGAATTGAATTTATCTATCACACAAAAGTCTATCTACCCTATCTTCTACTTCTTGAGACAAAAAGTCGTATGCTATATATATATACTTTATTATACACATTTGGTATTTTGAGCCGAGTATACCTCGACTATCTATATCTCGAAATATGTGTTGGTGAGCTTTTCGCTTCGATCAAGTTTATATTTACCTAGTATGTTTCAATCATCTTGAAAACTGCTTTGACGAGAAATGATGTAATAACTATATAACGTCATCTAAGAATGTTTCAATGATTGGAATGAGAGTTTAGATTACATAAACAATGATAGACATAAGTATTGTTGTGGAAACACATATGTGCATAAGTCCTATCCTTTGAACCAAAGTTTGCGAACTTTTTTGATCAAGAGAAACCGAAAGAATGGCTTGTTGCCAAGTCCGCGAACTGCCAAACTTCTCATCCCGAGAAATTATACTGGAGTTGACAAACTAGTTGCGCGAGTACCAGTCCGCGAACCGACGGAAGGTCTTTTGCCGAAATTTTCTGCTGGAGTTTGTAAACTTTGCCCGGTTGCTTAAGTCCGCGAACCTAGTGTGCGAACTTAAGAAGGTTATATATCTGAAGATGATTTATGAACTTAAACTTATAAAGACTAAGGAATGTAGTATGCAAACCGTGGCTGTAAAGTTCATGAACCGATTCAAGTGAATCAAATTATATTTGCTTCAATTGTGTCTTGTGTAGTTACATAAGATTTCCTTGTAATTGAACAACTCTCTAACTAGTTCATCTTGAAGTCATTTGAACTAGTTATGGTGAAAAAGAACATGGTTGATATGAAATGCTCATATGGCTAACCATTTGGTTAACTATTGTTGAAGCAACAATGTACACGTTTGGGTACGATTACACAAACCTAGAAGCGTACATGTCAAGTGTGTGTAACAAGAAAAGTTTTCGATTTAACGGTTGAGAAATATTAGCTTGAATCTAAATCAGGTTTTCATCTAACGGTGGATATTGATTGCTTTGTTACCAAGGTAACCTAATTGCAAACCCTGACTTGAAAGACTATATAAAGGAGACATGTAGTATTGCGAAAAACTAATCCTCACACCTTACGTGTGATACTAGTTTGCGTGCTAGAGTCGTTTCTCCTTTAACCTTTGGTTTTCTTCTTCTAAAACCAGGTTAACGACTTAAAGACTTCATTAGGATTGTGAAGCTAGACCGATACTACTTTTATCGTAGTTGTATGATTTGATCTTGCATCTTCTATCGTACGAGTACAATCAGATTGATTGGCTTGAGATTGATATCTCCGATAGGAAAGATATAAAAAGTAATCACAAACATCTTCGTCTCATTGTTTGTGATTCCACAACATCTTGTTTCGCTACCATACGATTAAGATTGTTGTGAAGTGATTGATAATTCTGGGTTGTTCTTTGGGAATATAAGACCGGATTATCAATTGGTTCCTGTTCACCTTGATTATAATCAAAAGAAGGAACAAAAAAACCTTTAGGGTTTATCTGTGGGAGACAGATTGATACTTTTATAGACTTGTCTGTGTGAGACATATTTGCTTATTGTCTGCTGGGATCTGAGGCTTAGGGAGTATAACTGTAACTTGGATCGGTGGGAGACTGATTGGGGTTCAACTACAGTCCAGTCCGAAGTTAGCTTGGAGTATGCTGGTATGTGTAGCGGCTTAATACAGTATTTGTTCAATATGGACTAGGTCCCGGGGTTTTTCTGAATTTGCGGTTTCCTCATCAACAAAATTTCTGGTGTCTGTGTTATTTCTATTTCCGCATTATATTTATTTATATAATTGAAATAATACAAGTTGTGCCTTTATATCATCAATTAGAGTAATCCAACCTTTGGTTGTTGATTGTCATTGATTGATCCTTGGATATTGGTCTTTGGTACCATCCAAGTTATTCTTGTATTTGATTAGAACTCGCAGTTATTGCTTGAGTAAATCAAATCAAGAGAGAGATATAAACTCGTTGATATACCTTTAATTGATTGAGTCTTGTTGATTCTCTTAAAAGTATATTCGAGTTTGTCCATACAGATTGCTAAGCGAAATATTGGGTGGTGTTGTTAGACCTCCGTTTTTTCAATTGGTATCAGAGCAGGCAAACACGTTTAAGACCTTAGAAGTCTGTGTTTGTAGCGATCTGACTCTATGGACAAGAGTACCATCTCTGATAAACGCTTTACTAGAAATAAAAGTTTTATCTCGTCTAACTTTGTTAAAGAGAAGGATTCTACAATCTCGAATATAGATGAACCTTCTGTACTGACGAGACAGACTAGCACTGACATGTGTACTTCCAATTACCCTTCAAATGTGAGCCTCTCCATTAAACCCTAAGGTAATTCTGAAGTTCAGTTTTCGTGTACGTCTCTTGAAGCTAGTCTCAGAAGAGATGCCTTGGAAGTTGATCATCACTTGAGTAAGCTCTCTATTCAAGGATGCTCAAAGCAATCTAGTATGCCAAGTACTTCTGACACAACTAAAGATGGTTCATGCTCAGAAGTAAAAATGAATGTGCCTAAAGTCACCATCGCTCAAGGATGTTGCACATCTAATGGAGGGAAGAAATCCTCTAACAATGATATCAAGACTGTACTATCTAATCATTCTGATGATCAGAAAGTATGTCTTGTCTGTGAGACAAAGAGTTCTGTTAGACGAAAGGGAACCTCTTGGTTGAAGAAAAACTCCTTGGTTCAACTTTAACACACCTTATATTTAATTATTAAAGGTGTAACTGACATTCGTATGACTAAACATATTGGTTTTCGTACCTACCCTGTGTATGTTACCAGGAAAGTCAGTTCAATGAGTTCCTCGAACACACAAGAACAAAACAGACGTCTTAATAAACATCGTCTAAAGGAAGATCGTGTCATGGTCTCTGAAAATAACGCTGCTCCTGTTGAGAAAGGAAGTTCATAAGAAAGAAGAAAAATTGATGAAATGAGGGAAAATCTGAAAAAGATAATTGGAGGATATAAAGAATTCGTCAACAGGTTGTCTTCCTCCTCAAACCAAAAGTCTTCTGGTAAGAACTCAAACTATGTCTCGTATTTTGATGACAATAAGTTTTATGATAATTTCTCACATAAAAAGGAGTCCTTCACTAAATTTAGGAGGAAAAAGAGACCTGACCATAAACACAAATCTCTTGATGAGGTTGGGGCTCATACTTTTGCTAATTAATCACAAGGTTTGAAAAGGTTACTCATAAAAACCATGTTGAGTAAGATGTGTTAATGATCAGGTATACTTTTGGCATCGACGTCTGTTGAGTTGAGCTATCTTCTTATCGTCCATAGTTAACCTTTTTTTGCAGACTTACTGTGCTTAAAAGTATTGTTTGTGTCTAAAGTGTCATTTTCTTTAGGAAGTCTTCTTTTGAATCTTGTTTCTTGCTACAACTATGCTCAAAAGTGTTTTTCCATGTTTTGAAGTTTATCAAGCCTTGTTCTTGTATTAAAGTTTGTTTTGGGCTTTTATTCTTCTGGGTAATGTTGCAATCGAACGGGTATCCATGTTCTGGCACGAGTCAACTGTTTAAACCCTAAAATACCCTCCTTAGGAAACCCTTATATACTTACCTAATGAGTTGCAAAAGTCACGTACGCATACTCTAGGTTGGTTTCCGGGTTGTCAAGAATGTCTTCTTCTTCGTCTTGCTATGGTGGTTTTGCAAGGGGATTTCTTGACAAAGGACTTGATGTTGTGTCCAAGGAAAGGAAGAAAAAAAAAACTTGTAGACGAAGATCATCCTAATGCTTCATGTTATTTTGCCTATATTCATGAGGATGCTGAAAAGGATGATATGATTTCTGCTGAAGTTGTTCATGACTTTCTTAAGTATTTTGGGGAAGCAAAACAATAGCTCATTGTTACTCTAAAAAATCTTGAGGCATTGAAAACTGAGTTGGAAAATGTGACTCTGACCTTGGTCTCATAAAGTCTTACATCAATGATCTTCGCAAAGAGAATCACCTCTCTGATGCTGCAATGAATGCTTTTGTTCACAAGATCAAAGACCCGTTATCTCATGAGGATTCTGAACCATCCATATGATTTTAGTTCGTGTTCCGAATAACACTGGAGTCGGTTTTCCTTTAGCTTGTTTTGTTGCCTAGTATGTCTTATTTTTGGTTTAGTTGGAAGAATAACTAGTGCTTTGAATAGCAATGATTGTGACTACACATAACTATTATTTTTCCTCTTCTTGTTTTTTTTTTAGGTTTATTGGTTTTAAATTCTAAAAATATTTGGAGGATGATGTTTTTGCAGTATTAATCTTTTTGATTTGATATATTGCAATTTTTTATGGGATATTGGTGTTTACGTCCGTGAACTATGTTTGTCCCATACCTTGTCAAAATTAAAGTCGTTTGTGATCGATATTCACGTACTGGTAAAAAAATAAATGGACTTTTGCAAATACAAAGTTAAGCCTATATTTTCAATCATTTGATGGAAGATAGGTTAAAATCTTTTGTGTTCAAGGATTATGTCTATTATTGTCGTTATGCAAATAGTGATGGAAAACAGAATGAATCCTTGTGTATTCCGCAGTATTGATCATCCCTGATCTATATTTTATGTATTACTATGAGGCTATGTAATGTGTCTTATGTTGAGCACGATACATCAAAGTTAATTATTTTTGGCTTTGTTGGTTGTTCCTTAAGGTACTTTATGTTGAGCATTTTGAACTAAATTAATCATCTTATTTGGTTATTTAGTTATTGCTCCGTAAGTTTACTTGTGTCGAGCAAAACAAATGACAATTAAATTGATTACTTTTGTAATTAGTTTGGTTGAGTATTCCAATTAGATTAATTATGGGTTCTCTTGAAATTAATCTAGTTGAGTTTTTCATACTCCGTAAGATTCCTCTTATGTCGAGTATATGAACGACTATCCTATTCATTTTCTAATGGTTATGTTAGTTGTATGCTCCTTTAGTTCTCTTATGTCGAGCACAATCAATTGAATTGATCACTTTTGTGTTTAATTTGATTGTGTATTCCGATTAAATTAATCATGGGTTACTTGTGATTAATTTGATTGAGTTTTTGGATATAGGAAATCATTCTTATGGTTTTTGGTGTCCAATAAAAATCCTTATTTTCTTTCGAAATTAAGGTCGCTCTTGTTGTTCTTTCGGGAATGACATCAAATGGGGGAGAGTTCTTTTGAACTTGTGCTTAATGGTCATATATTGAGGGGTGTGCGGCTGTGGAATTTTAGAGGGGTTATCTTGTATATTTAAACTCCTTGATGAATGCATTTAGCTTCGCCTCTATGATTGAATCTAAATTAGTTGGTATGTATTTTTTCTTTTAGTCATGAAATGTCTCTTTGAAAACTTCATTATGATCCCGTTCTTGTACCTTTTCCAATTTTATTGACAAAAAAAGGGGAGAATTAATATGTAGTTCACACTACAAACACATATGGTTTTCGGATCATTGTGTAAGGGGGAGTGGTTTCCATGTGAGATGGAGTATAGACTAAGAGGGAGTGATACATATCACCATGGTATTATTGTTGAGGTTGTGATGCAATTGGACTTTGTCATTGTGTAATAATACTATGAAACTGTATAACAATGATCGAGACCAATGCTTTCTCATTGTTATAGCTACGGATCTTCAACAACGGTGATGCTAAACTTACAACCTTCGGGATCATTGGAGTACTTGGAAGTGACGAATATTTCGAGGAATGTTGAAGATTAGACATGTGGAATAGGAGCTACTAAAGTTTCTTATCTTTTTTGTATTCCATATGTATTGATAGTTTTGTCACTAAAATTGACAAAGGGGGAGATTGTTAGAGCATTGCTCGGTCGACCTCGCATGCGTTGCTGTCTCGAGCATGTTTGTCAATGTTAGTGATCAAAGCTATAAGTATTGATTTATAGTCTATTATAGCTAAGTCCAGGACTAGGATAGAAAGTGTAGTTGAGCTCAAGGACTTCATGGCGATTCATCATACAAGTAGAAGAACTACTCAATGAACCGGTGTAACTTCTCGACAAAAAGGTATGTGAACACTTGAACTTATCTATCACTCAAAATTCTATCTACTCTATCTCATACTTCTTGAGACAAAAAGTCGTATGCTATACATATAGACTTTATTATACACGTTTGGTATTTCGAGCCGAGTATACCTCGCCTATCTATATCTCGAAATATGTGTTGGTAAACTTTTTGCTTCGATCAAGTTTATCTTTACCTAGTATGTTTCAATCATGCTTTGACGAGAAATGGTGTAACAACTGTATAACGTCCTCTAAGAATGTTTCAATGATTGGAATGAGAGTTTATATCTCATAACCAATGATGGACATAAGTATTGTTGTGGAAACACATATGTGCATAAGTCCTATCCCTTGAACCAAAGTTTCCGAACTTTGTTGATCAAGAGAAACCGGAAGAATGGCTTGTTGCCAAGTCCGCGAACTCAGTCCGTGAACTGCCGAACTTCTCATCCCGAGAAATTTTGCTGGAGTTGGCAAACTAGTTGCGTGAGTACCAGTCCGCGAACCCACTCCGCGAATCGGCGGAAGGTATTTTGCCGAGATTTTCTATTGGAGTTTGTAAACTCTGCCCGGTTGCTTAAGTCCGCGAACCTAGTGTGCGAACTTAAGAAGGTTATATATCTGAAGATGATTTCTGAACTTAAACTTATAAGGACTAAGGAATGCAGTATGAAAATCGTGGCTATAAAGTTCATGAACCGATTCAAGTGAATAAAATCATCTTTGCTTTAATTGTGTCTTGTGTAGTTACATAAGATTTCCTTGCAATTGAACAACTTTCTAACTAGTTCATCTTGAAGTCATTTGAACTAGTTATGGTGAAGAATATGGTTGATATGAAATGCTCGTATGGATAACCATTTGGTTAACTATTGTTGAACCAACAATGTACACGTTCGGGTACGGTCACACAAATCTAGAAGCGTACATGTCAAGTGTGTGTAACAAGCTAAGTTTTCAATCTAACGGTTGAGAAATATTAGCTTTAATCTAAATCAGGTTTTCATCTAACGATGGATATTGATTGCTTTGTTACCAAGGTAACCTAATTGCAAACCCTGATTTGAAAGACTATATAAAGGAGACATCTACTATTGTGCAAAATTAATCCCCACACCTTACTGTGATACTAGTTTGCGTGCTAGACTCGTTTCTCCTTTAACCTTTGGTTTTCTTCTTCTAAAACCAGGTTAACGACTTAATGACTTTATTGGGATTGTGAAGCCAGACCGATACTTTTTTTATCGTAGTTGTGTGATCTGATCTTGCATCTTATATCGTACGAGTACAATCAGATTGATTGGCTTGAGATTGATATCTCTGATAGGCAAGATATAAAAAATAATCACAAACATCTTCGTCTCATTGTTTATGATTCCACAACATCTTGTTTCGCTACCATACGATTTAGATTGTTGTGAGGTGATTGATAACTCTAGGATGTTCTTCGGGAATATAAGACCGGATTATCAATTGGTTCTTGTTCACCTTGATTATTATCAAACAGACGAAACAAAACCTTTAGGGTTTATCTGTGGGAGACAGATTGATCCTTTGATAGACTTGTTTATGTGAGACAGATTTGTTTATTGTCAAAGCCTGCGATTTTGGGTCGTAGCAACTCTTAGTTGTGGGTGAGATCAGCTAAGAGAATCAAGTGCGCAGTATCCTGCTGGGATCAGAGGCGTAGGGAGTACAACTGTACCTTATATCGGTGGGAGACTGATTGGGGTTCAACTACAGTCCAGTCCGAAGTTAGCTTGGAGTAGGCTAGTATATGTAGCAGCTTAATATAGTGTGTGTCCAATCTGGACTAGGTCCCTGGGTTTTTCTGCATTTGCGGTTTCCTCGTTAACAAAATTTTCTGGTGTCTGTGTTATTTCTATTTCCGCATTATATTTGTTTATATAATTGAAATAATAAAGGTTGTGCGTTAGATCATCAATTAGATTAATCCAACCTTTGGTTGTTGATTGTCATTGATTGATCCTTGGATATTGGTATTTGGTACCATCCAAGTTATTCCTTGTATTTGATTAGAACTCGGAGTTCCTGCTTGAGTAAATAAAATCAAGAGAGAGATATAAACTCGTTGATATACCTTTAATTGATCGAGTCTTGTTGATTCTCATAAAAGTATATTCGAGTTTGTCCATACAGATTGCTATGCGAAATATTGGGTGGTGTTGTTAGACCCCCGTTTTTTCAGATAAGTTTTAGTCTCCACATACCTTTTGTTGATGAAGTTCCTCCAAGCTCTCCTCAGTAGATCTTCGTCTTCAATCGACGAACTCCGTGAATTCTAAATCTCAACTACACATTTTATCCTAAACCGAGACATAACTATAAGTAGACTAAGAATCGAGACTTATAGTTTTGATCACCTAAACTTGACAAACAAGCTTGAGATAGCAACGCTTGCGAGTTCGACCAAGCACTGCTCTAACAGACTTTTAAGACTATGCCTGCTTAAAATTCACGATAAGATAACTTGAGATTCAAGCAAAATCATGTAATTGTTGACGGTGGATTTTTGACAAAGGTAAAAAAAAATCATTTTAGGTGACTTTTCAGACCAGCGGTAAAATGGTAATTTTAAACTACATGCATAATACGGTCATTTTATAATTTAACATGAAAAGTCACATTCATCAAATTTTGGACCAGGGGAAAAATGATCATTTTATGGAAAATTGAGTGAAAAGGGCAAAACACTCATTTTGGGATTTTCTCGAGATTTCCCTCAATACTTAATTGTCTAACGGTTCCAGTGCTATGTCCCTCAGCTGAACTCCTAAAAACAAAGTTCTTTAATTTTACTCAATTTCTTGTGAAGACATGAATTTCTCTATTTTTGCTCAATTTTGCGTGAAGCATAGTTTTTTGACTCCTAGTCGAAGGATAGCTTGCCCAAGCATGGAGTGAAGACCTCCCGGGATTGGTTGCAATAAAACTTAATCATGGTCGAGAAACAAACAAATTTGGAATTAGGGTTAACCGTGACTATCACAAATTGGGTTAGGCCACGCCACTTGGTCGGCCAATATGGCAGGTCTTGCGCCTCCCGTAATCGACCAATCAGGTCTCACGGTGACTACCTGTCACCCTATTTTCTTTCGACCAATCAGGTCTCACGGTGATTACTTGGCGCCTCTCTTTCATTCCGACCAATCAGTTCCTACGAGATCATGATGTACATGCATGATTACGCATAAATAGATTTTCAGATCTATTTCAGAACAAGTATTCATAAGCATCATCACAAGTATCTAGAATACGTTGAACACACTGCTTACAACCTTCAAGGAAGTTATACATTCTGGTACACGTTCATACACCTTAACCTCTCACAAAGTCTATCACTCTGATCTCAGCAGTTCCTCTGCTTCCCCCCTAAGACCAACCCTTCTCCTTTGTGACCGAAGCAAGACCGAAATATCCATTTCTTAGTTTAGGACAGGGTTGTATAAATTGATCTTTCGAATCTAAAGTACTCTTGTGCGATACATTTGTTTAGGGTTTAGACTCATTTCTCATCAACCTACCCCATTTTACCATTTTCAGTAGAATTAGTTTTTGCCATACAACAATAAGCATGTGAGAAGTTTGTCTTAAAATTACATGAAATATTATACAGTATGGTTCATAGTACTGGAACCGTGTATAATAATAGTTCATGACAAGTAAGCCTTAAGCATACTCATGTTCATTAAACACTTAAGATTTGAGTCATGATGCACATACACAAGGCGTTTTATTGATCAAAAGATATCTTATAAGTGTTCACGAGAGTTGTAGAAATGTTAAACATATTTGTAAAAATAGTTCATGAGCATTTGCTAATTTGTACTGGGTAGGTATGCGAGGGTGCGCGTACCAAATTCAGATGGTCAAGGTACGTGTATTGGGTATTCGTACCTTAAGGATATTCACGAACTTAGGTTCTTGAGGTACACGTACTGGTTATGCATATCTCCCCACATTCACGAATTTAGAACACCATGATACGCGTACCGGGTATGCACACCTACCAATATTTCGGAATTTCAGATATCATAGTACGTGAACTGGGTATATGTACCTACACTGAGTTCATATTTTAGTAGCTCTATAAACTCTCTTTTTGATGTTTGAAACATTTCCAAGGGACATAGATATACATATTATTACTCGGGCAATTTTCAAATGATTCGCCAACATAGTTCTTGAATAACAAATTGTATCGAACTAAGATTGCTAATGACCTATGAACATCCATTGCTTGAATCGTATTTTAAGATGTTTAACAAGACAAACTTGACTCGATTTTTTTTTGTTGGAAATATTGAATCTACAAGAAATCATACGACAGGTATCAAATAGATAAAATGGTAATACTTGTGAGCAAATAAAATGGTTCTTCATATACCTCTTTGTAGATGAAGTTCTCCAAATGTCTCTATTTGATCTTCAGTGTTCAATCTTGTAGGGTTATGCATTGATGTCTGATACTCAACTACCATATTCTAATTTTAGTCCGAGACTTGACTTACGTAGACTAGAAATCAAGATATAGTTTTGTGCATCCAACATTGACCACAAACTTAGAGATAACAAAACTTACGAGTTCGACCGAACTACTCATATTATGATCATTGATAAAAGTTTAGACTTATTTTATTAATTTACAATTTAATTGTAATTCCCTTGAGACTAGATTGGAAGCCAAAACTTATTTCCATTGCTCAGGCTTATGTTCCATCCTCTGAGGATGGTAACAACCTACTTGATTGTAATTTTTCTATGACGTTCGCAATTGTCGGACCTTTAATACCTTAAATCTGGAAGGCTAGTTTCTTTAATATATCATATGTTCCAAAAGAAAACAAAAAAAAAGAAAAAAAATACATTCGTGTTAAAATAATATATAACATATACATAAAAAAATGTTCATGATTGCTAGTCGGGTACCGATTTACTTGCAGATGTACCATTTCAAAATTATAAAATGTTACACAGAATTTGGCATGTTAATCGGTGCCCCTATTAACTTACAAATATCGGACGGGTGACCATTTTGGGCGTGTTTGTGCTGCATAGATCCCAACTAGACTTTGTATGCCCTTGGGTGAAAGTTATAACTCCCCTTGCCTTTACATTTTCTAGTTCTGTTGTCTTGTGGGCGTGGACCTGGGTCCACCGGGCCGCAAGTACAGTTGAGGAAACAGACGAATAATTTCCCCTTCCGTCCTTTTTCTACTCGAAAATGACAATGACATAAAGGAGAAGAGTTAGATTAGTAAAGACGCCACATTCATGTGGGCCCCACAGATTAGGGTTTCGTATCCATCTTTATCTACTGCGCGTTAAATAGGCCTACTAAAGATATCGTAATAATTTTCTATTCGCGAAAAAATAAAAAAAGGCGGAAACAATTTTGGCGGTAAAACGATCAAACTCATCCACACGTGTCGCGACACAATTGGCTCTCTATGTATGGTAGATGTCGGTTATGTATGTATATGATATTGCATGTACATAATTAGGTTGTTTTTCCCGCGCTAAGTGATAGAGAGAGAGAAAAAGGAGATTCCCAGGAAAAAAAGAGGCTTGTCCTTTAGAGAGAGAGAGAGAAAGAACGAGAGATTTCACAGAGTAGAATTTCAGGAAAGGAGTTTCTTAAAACCCTAGTTGATTTGAAATCGATCTGGGTTTTGAATTTAGGGAAAATAAAAGTTAGGGTTTTGAAATTTGACATTGTTTTAGATTAGAAATCATAGATCTAAATTTCAGCTACAGATCAGAGATCCAGAGTCTATCTTTACTAGATATTTCAAGGTTAGATTTGTTGTGCGTTATTTTCTTGATTTGTGCTTATTATTTGTTATGATTTGTAGGATTAATTGATTGCATGAATTATTTTTTTCCAGCTGATTTAGTAGTGATGATGGAAGAAGCGAAACCCTCTAATAGTAGTAGCTCTCAACAGGAAGAGATTGATCCAATGGAAGCTCGATTCACAGCTCTTTGCAAGGTTTTTTTTTTTTTTAAACGATTTTATTTTAGTTTAGCTGGTTGTGGTCTAAAAAGGGGGATTTTATTATGCAGAGTGGGTTAACGTTAGAAGAAAAGATGGCAACCCAAGCGATGAATTTGTTTAAGGAAACTAAACACCTTTTATTAGCTAATATCTCTAGTATTGGAGGTGGAACGGTAAATAATAGCCTTTTTAACTGATTTGATTTTATGTTGTTAAGTATTTTACCTGAGGTAACTAAATTGCAAAAGGTGCTTAATTTGGTTGACTTGAATATGTTGGTTTGATTTGATCAGCCTGAGGAAGTGGAAAGGTTTTGGTTTGCTTTCATATTATATTGTGGGAAGAGGTTAAGTGAGTCAGCATCACCACCACAAGACAAGGATCAAAACGGGCTTACTTTATGTCGGATATTGAAAGCGACGAAGCTCAAGTAAGATTTTTGTGTTGATTGTTGAGCTGTTTATCTATGTGTTTGGTGTAGGTATTGATTTGTGAATGCTCTTGTTTTGCAGTGTCAAAGATTTCTTCAAAGAGTTGCCACAGTTTCTTCTCAAGTCAGGTCCTGTTATTAGCAAGTTGTATGGTGTAGATTGGGAGCAGAGATTAGAGGTGTGTGTAAATTGTGTAACATATCAAAGACATATTTTTGTGCTCAATTTTTGTTCATGTTATAGTTTGTATATGTTTGTTTTGTCTGTGTTAGGCCAAAGAGTTGCAGGCCAACATTGCGCACTTGATTGTTCTCAGCAAGTAAGCATCTTGTATCCGATTTGTTTTATTTTAAGAGTTGTTTGTAGTATCTTCTTGTATATAACTGTTTTTTGAATTTTGTTGGGATATGAATTCTAGTATTTAAAAATGGACGGGGATGTGAACTACTATGAATGTTTAGCGATGTGTATGTATAATGGATGGGGTTGTGAACTACTTTCTTTAGCCTTTATGTGTGTGAAAACAATATTTGAAGTATACAGTTTGGTGACGTTATTTAAAAATGGTGCTATATAGGTACTACAAGCGTTTATACCTACAGTTCTTCTTGACAAGCGACGATATACAGTCAGATGTTGCATGCGACGATAAACAGTCAGCTGTTGCAAACAACGCAGGCCCTGTGTCAAATTACCATCGTTTTGGATGGTTGCTTTTCTTGGCACTTCGAGTCCATGCTTTTAGCCGCTTCAAGGATCTCGTGACTTGTACTAATGGATTGGTATCGATATTGGTTAGTTCTCTACTCCTATTACCCCACATTCAATAAATGTACTGTTACATGAAGAGGTTTCTCTATGCACTGAGTTTTTTTATCTCACTGATCATGTTTTATGATTATTGTGTTTTTTTTATATCTCTTTGAGTGAGGTCTTGTAAAAGTATTAAGAAAATATATGCATAAGCCTAATATGATTTAAATTAATGACAGGCTATCCTGATTCTTCATGTTCCTGTGCATGTCAGGAAATTCTCTTTTGATTCCGAGATGTTTGGTAGGAGTCATTTAACTTCTTTGGCTGGCTTCTTAGTTTCTCTCTCTTATTTTAATGTAACTGATAGGTCTACTTTTCTTCATTTGTTTCAGTTAGAAAAGACAATAAAGGTGTTGACGTTCTTGCATCTCTTTGTAAAATGTATGAGACATCGGAAGATGAGCTGCGGAAAACAATGGAGAGAACTAATGATTTGATAGTGGATGTTTTGAAGAAAACCTGCTGTTCGGCATCACAATGTAAAACTAAAAATTTAGAAAATGTTGACACAGGTTGGTTGGAGTTGGTCATTTCCTTTTGTGTTAGTGATTATCTGTCGCTTTGTCATTGGAGCTTTACAATTGGATTTTTTCATCTGAAATATCTTTTTATTCCTAATGCAGAAGGTTTGACCTTTTTTGAAGATTTAATGGAAGAATCATCTTTTTCATCTAGTCTGATGGTTCTGGAAAGGGACTATGAAATGAATAATAAGTGTGATCTGGATGAAAGGGTATTTGTGAATGACGAGGATAGCCTACTTGGCACAGGAAGCTTGTCTGGAGGCGCCATTAGTGTCACCGGTGTTAAGGTATATTGATATATTCTAATATGAAGGTGATGCGACCAAATATTTTGTTAGTTTGGCCTCTTAAAAAGGATAGCTTTTTAATAACTGGAGGTCTTTTCTTCTATGCAGAGGAAGTTTGGTTCAATGGCCTCTCCAGGGAAGACAGTGACAAGCCCACTCTCACCCCCTTGTTCTCCTGCTCCTTCTGTAAATGGTCATCTTGGTGGTAATAACACAAAGATGGCACCTACACCAGTAAGTACTGCTATGACTACTGCGAAGTGGCTTCGTACTGTCATTTCCCCACTTCCTTCAAAACCTTCGGCAGAGCTGGAGCGGTTTCTTTCATCTTGTGACAAGAATGTAACTGATGATGTGATACATCGAGCACAAGTAATATTGGAGGCAATCTTTCCTAGAAGTGCCTTAGGAGAGCGATGTACCACGGGGAGCCTGCACAGTGCAAATCTGATGGACAGCATATGGGCCGAACAGAGAAGAATGGAAGGTCTAAAATTGTACTATAGGGTTCTGGAAGCAATGTGCAGAGCAGAATCTCAAAGATTGCACGGTAGTAACTTGACCTCATTATTAACCAATGAGAGGTTTCACCGATGCATGCTTGCTTGTTCAGCTGAATTGGTTCTGGCCACCCATAAGACAGTTACAATGTTATTCCCTGCTGTATTGGAGCGAACTGGTATTACAGCTTTTGATTTGAGCAAAGTGATAGAAAGTTTCATTAGGCATGAAGAATCTCTTCCGAGAGAGTTGAGGCGACATCTAAATTCTTTGGAGGAGCGGTTGTTGGAGAGCATGGTATGGGAAAAAGGCTCCTCAATGTACAACTCTTTAATTGTTGCAAGGCCTGCCCTGTCTGCAGAAATTTATCGCCTAGGATTATTAGCGGAACCCATGCCATCCCTGGATGCAATTGCCACTCATAATAACGTTTCATATGGAGGCTTGCCACCACTACCTTTCGTACACAAGCATGAAACTGCAACAGGTAATTGCTAACATATTTTGTGGAAGTTGCCTAATTTCAAGATTATATACATGACAGTGAGTATTATATTCGTCCTCCCTCTACTTTGTGCTTTGTAGATGTTTGACCTTACCTAAGATTTATATTTGGTTTGAGGGTTTTGCCAGGTCATATATGATCTTGGATATTGTTGTTTCCGTTCACGTTTGTAAGATTCTGTTTGCAATAATTTTGCAGGTCAAAACGGAGAGATGATGTCCCCAAAGAGAGTGTGTGGTGAGTATCGAAATGTACTAGGTGAACGGAACTCCTTTACATCGCCAGTGAAGGATCGTTTATTGGTTAATAGTCTTAAGTCGAAGTTGCCACCATCACCATTTCTGCAGTCTGCTTTTGCTAGGTAAGAATTTGTTTGATATGATTCTATTGATATATTAAATTTATGTGCACAGTCTTACTGCCTTTGTAGTCCTCTTATAATACCTTTTGCATACTGTATTGCAGCCCAAACAGACCAAACCCTGGAGGTGGGGGTGAAACATGTGCAGAGACAGGGATTAATGTTTTCTTTAGTAAGGTATGATTATGTGTAAAGATATGTGTAGGTTGCTCGCTGTTTTGATTATCCGTGCATGTAAGAACCTCATCATTAATTAGTCTTTAGACACCTGGGAGTCTTGTTCCCAATGTCTCTTTTTGTGTAACTGAAGAGATTTAAAATGGGCATGATAATTTGCTTTTTGTTGGCCTTGCATTTGCTTTATGGTACCTTAGAAAACTGTATCCACGGACTAGGTCAAGTTTGCTGTGTTAGATTGTCTAGCTAGGCCCCGACTTAGTCAATAAGATTTTCTATACATTTCCTCGCTACACATATTGGCTCAGATGCTTGAAAGTGTATGTTTATTGTCATGTTCAATTCCACCCTGACAGTTTGGTCTTGTTTTATTATATTAGATTCTGAAGTTGGCAGCTGTCAGAATCAATGGCTTGGTTGAAAGGCTGCAAGTTTCTCCGCAAGTTCGGGAAACTGTTTACTGTTTCGTTCAACAAACCCTTCGTCAGCGAACGTCAATTTTCTTCAACCGCCATATTGACCAGATTATACTTTGCAGTTTATACGGGGTTGCAAAGGTGTGTCTGCAAATAGTTGATGAATTGTTTAATGCTAACGGTGAACCCAAATATTCTCCTAATGGTATAAAATTTTGTTCTTACCAAGGTTCTGTCCTCACTTGCAGATTTCCCTTTTAAACTTGACGTTTAAAGAAATCATTTACAACTACAGGAAGCAACCACAATGTAAACCTCAGGTTTTTCGCAGTGTGTTTGTTGACAGATCATTAACACGTTTTAATGGGGTATGTAGTGCTTCTTCTATATAACTTTTCTAGACATTAGCTTTTTAATTTTTCCAGAGGGGTCTAAGACTAAGTGTTTGGGAAACAGAAACCAGGGCAGGAGCATGTGGATATTATTACGTTTTATAATGAAGTGTTCGTTCCGGCCGTGAAGCCTCTATTGATGGAGATTGGCCCTGCTAGTGCATCACTAAACACACATCGGATTCCTGAAACTAACAGTAGCACTGATTGTACGCACTCACAAACTTTCTCCCGGTTTATTTCTCAGTGGGAAGTTTTTTGCCTAACATTTTCCATGTCATTTTTGCTGGACAGCTCAATGTCCTGGATCACCTAGGGTATCTACATTTCCAGCTCTTCCTGATATGTCTCCGAAGAAAGTTTCTGCAGCACATAATGTTTATGTATCTCCACTACGGTCTTCAAAGGTTTGCAGACACACATTGTTTTGGTATTTTTTGTAACTGGCCCTAAATATGATCGCTTTTGTTGACACTGAAAATCTCAACAGCATTAATTCAAATCATCATATGTTTGAGTCTTAAATTAGCATCTATTGTCTATGAAATTGCTGCCCACCTTTCAGTTGCCATACTTTAGTATGCTAAATGATGTTTTAAGTTATCACATTGAGAAGGCTTTGTAAGCAGAAATGTTTATTTTAAATTTTTTTAGCTCATATTTTTTACTCGAGGTCAACTATTTATTTCTGCAGATGGATGCTTTGATAACGCACAGCTCTAGGAGCTATTATGCTTGTGTTGGAGAGAGCACTCATGCTTACCAAAGTCCTTCCAAGGATCTGACTGCCATCAATAATCGTTTGAATGGGTAAGTCTCGATTTTAGGCTGAGTAGAAGTGCCGTTGATGATGGTGGTGCTTTCTTTGTCTAGTCATTTTCCTCATCTTTTTTGTTTTTTCCCCATCCGTTCAGCAAAAAAGTGAATGGAAGGCTCAATTTTGATGAGGGTGGTGGCCTGGTGAGTGATACGCTTGTAATGGGGAGTCTGTACCTTCAAAACGGCAATTGTGCACCCCCTCCCACTGGTGCTCTGAATTCACCGCCTACACTCATGAAGACTGAACAGCCAGATAACTAATTCTGACACGTTTGACCCGTCCCTCGATGTAAATTCTGCTATTTCTCCTAGCAGCCTTTTTAATTTGTTTTGATTTCTAGCTTTAGTTGATTCTAACCTTATACCTGAATACTGGGTATTGTGTGAGCGGCTAGGTGCAGTAAGAAAGGTCGCCGCCAACTGCCCCCAGTCTGTAATTTTAGTTTTCTCAATAAAAGTATTCCCACTTCTAACTAACTTGACTGACTTGGCCAAATGATCCTTCAGTTTCTATTACCCTACATTGAATTTATGGCTCTCACACATCTTTCTCTAATTATAACCAGTCTACAGCATTAAAAGAAAAAGAAGTGTGGACTACAGTTGTTGCATTGCAAGAACAATATGCTCTTCTTTTCCCCCACACATCGCTGCAGTCTACTCAGCCTGAGGATTTCTGATTCTTTTTATTCAACCAGTCTTAAACTGCATCTCATACAATGTAATTAGATTTTAAAACCCATGTTATGACAGGCAATACCTGGCCTGCAAACGCCTAGGTCCTAAGAGGATTCAGGGAGACTGCTAATACCTACAAAATTATTATGTTTAAACAGTAGAAAAGCCATCACACTTGAAGAGTCTTGCGGCTCTTTTAGCTAATATATAAAACTCCCTCATCTTATGGAGCGGTTTTCATTTTTGAAGCGATAGTTTCTTAAAAATAAATTAGTTGTAATATAAATTTATCAAAAACAAAGCGCGTGGCACATTGGTTCAGCCTTCTCCAGGCGATTCCCCTCGCTTTTAAAAACCATGCCTGCAATTACGCATGGCAAAGCTCTGTAAGAATAAAGATGACATTCGAGCCTTTACATAAGAGTGTCGTATTATATACGCTACCCCTGCTTCTTTCGCTTGTATCAAATCAATCAGTTCCTCCCTCACAGAAAGGTCCATAGCTACGCTTTGTGATAACTGGAGTCTCACTCTCCTTAGTCCTTATACATGGATCTCCTGCTAGGACACGGACTACAAGCTTTGGAAGGTTGAGGATTTCCTGCTTTGGATGGAAAATTTATCTCCAAGTCGAATAGCTCAGTAAATATCAAACTTGAAGTTGGTTGGACATTTGAAGGAACTTGCAGAAGTGTGACCAGCGTCCAACAGGTATATCTCAGGAAAGACTTAATGCCAGGAATGATGCATCTATCCATATTTAATGTTATGATTGATGCAGGTTTACAAGACTCACATTATCTAATTGGTCAGAGTGAACGAAATGGGAAGCGAGTATTTGTCATGTCATGTGTTTTCATTGTTGTAGTGTACAAATGAAAACTGGACAGCATCAGACCAAGTACGCAACTGAAAGAACAAGACTAGAATGGCCTAGGTGCGAATGCAAGTCACAAGCCGGAAATACGAATACCTGATTTGAGCATAAACAGACGTCGAGTGAATGGGGGTTATCAGGGAAGGATGATTGGCACAACAATACACTCACACGGGGTGGGAAGGCGTTAAAACAAGTGCTCTTATCCACTGGGAACAAGGACAAGGTTTTGGGGACATTACAGAGCTTCCACACACAATAGATCCATCACAGTGTGTGTATCCAAAAATTATGCTTCTTTACTACGAATATAAATTTCAGTATCAAGGACTTCAGTCTCTTTGGAATATACTAACAAGAGCATTCAGAAAAAATCTGGTAGAGCTAACGTAGATAAGGCATAAAAAGGGTCATATTCGTATACCGGCCAACAATTTCCACAATCTGTATGTTGACATGCTTTTCATGACTTGTAGGACTTCTGGCAATGGAACCACCTTATGGAAGGGTACCGTTCTTTGTGGCGTCGAATGATATTCTTCATCATCATCAAACTCCAGTAAATAGCTGCACCAAACAAGTAACATATATTTTCAGTTTTGAAGTTAACAATTAGAGTAACAACTCCTATTGCAGACCAAGGATCATATAGTCCATAAGGTGTCAGGAGACTTGGATTAACTAAAATGAGACGGGAGAAAATGAACTTACTCGTCGTTTTTCCTCTGAAAATAGCAAGTATGTTGAGAGTGGCACCAAATGAAAATACAAAAAGTCAGCCCCAATACATCAGTTAAGTAAAAACATACATGCTATCTAAACATTATGAACAATGCTGTAGCATGCTAGCGCAACGGTATTTGGTTAAAAACTCCAAAAGATATTAGCACACAACCTTGCGATGAGGATTAACCACGGTTGCTCTAAACAATGCAGTGGTTCCAGGATAGACTGCCAAAACACATTTCCCAGTTGGGTAATCAGGTGCGTTAGAGGGGTCATTTCGCTTTGGGAAAGGAATAATGCGTGACATAGGTAGCTTGTACGTTCTGAAAATATCAATTCAACCAACTCATTTGCGGGTAAAACATTCACAAAAAGAAAAAATGACTGCGTGAGAAAATGCATATAGCCCGCTCTTACAATACACAGAGCATGTCCCCGTGTAACAGGAGTTTCTCCTCTCCCTCTCCTTTTTTTTTTTTTTTTTTTTTTCATAACCATAAATCAAAATAATGCAGATATACAGTATACTAAAAAAAAAAGTATATTGTAAGAGCGAAAAAATAGCTACCTCTGGGAGCCTCCATCTTCATCATCACCTGGCTCCACATCAAATACTTCAAATCTGCAAAAGATTTTACTCTAGCATCTAAGAAAAAGATGGCCAACACATGCTACTAGTCCAACATATAGGTTCACTGATACACATCAAATAAGGATATTGGAGAAGGGAAATGGTTAAATGGAAATGGATGAGGGGACTTTAAGGTGCTATGAACAGTGGGAGTTAAAGATTGTGTTTTAGTTATAATACCAGTAGTTGCAAGACAAGGGGCTGTTAATTTTGACCAAAAGATAAGAAAACTAAATAGAGAAATAAACTCATCAAGGTGAAAATGACACTAAACTTTTTCTAGTGGCATCGCACACAAACTGGACCAAAGCTGACATCTGCATACAAAAAGTCTATCTGAACTCACAAATCATAAGTTGCTAATATGTGGATTAATGAGATTACATATATCTGGAAAATATTTTCAGCAAAATAGAAGTAAAAGAACACGGCACAATCAATACCATTTTTCTTATCGGGTCCAACCTAATAATCTACATAATACCTAAGCTGCTACTAGAAGTGAACTTACTCTTTTGTTTCTCTATCGAAATGAGTTACTTTTACGACAAACCACTCATCCCTCTGAGCATCATCAGGTGTGAATCTAGCTGCCACCTGAAAGTATAAATGGAAACGATCGGTAAATAAGCAAGAGCAGAACAAACTACACAGTTAACAAGATCATGGATATGTAAACATAACAAACCTCTTCACCCTTAAGATCAGCCGCAAGCTCTAGTTGGTTTGTCATGGAAACAACAGGTGTATACTTTGATAGAACTGTCTCAGTTTTCTGCTCCATAAGCTCTGCAATCACACAAATGCGTTGAAAAGAAACCTTAGTGATGAGGCATTGTAAATGTACCATAAGCCAGGTAAATAGTTGAGATTCCTTTATCTAGATTGAAATTATTTCTTGGATTCCATCAACCATTTATTCTGAAATGACAAGTATGAAAGCACAAAGCAGATGTCTGGAAGTTTTTATCCAGATTAAGCACAAAGGAGCAGTCTCCTAGAAAAAGCTTAAGAGTTCACACCTATCTTTTTCCTCCTCAATGCAAAAGGTCGTGACTGTAGCAGGCGTATCCAGTTAATTTATCAGCGTATTCGAGACGCTGCAACATGAAAAACAATTCCAGGATCAGGCATTTAAGGCTATCGGATTCTCAAACAACCAATAGAGATCATCATAGGGCTTAAGAGACTAATTTGGAACAATGCCAATGATCTAGTATATAACAAGTCTAAGAACATAATCTGGGTGCCAAAAGTGAATTCAAAATGTCACAAATCTGTAATTGAGAACCTAATTTCTTTCGTGAAAATCTGGTAGGGGACGTAGTAACTTTACAATCTTTTGGAAAACCCCAAGATATCCAGCATTTTTCACTGAACAGCCGGACTGATTTTATTTTATTATAATTTTTTTAAAATTTCGGAAGTAAATCATTAAAGAAATGTAAAAAAAAAACCAAACAAAATATAAATAAATAGATTATATATACGAATATGCCCGACGTTCTTCAACAAGAACCGCCGGGAAAGCTTTCTGGTTCTTTTACCCCTAATAATCACCATCCATTAAAATAGTTACAATACATACCTAATACGAGGGGCAAAACGAGAGAAGAAGAAGAGAAGTAAAAAAGAAAAGGTTATGTTTTCGGTACTTTAAAAAATCGAAAATCCCGAGAGAAAATCACGGGATTTCTACCGTAACACATAAACATTGGACTCATTTCTTCCCATTGATAATCCAAATACCAGAGGGTTTTACTGTCGTTTGTCTGATCCGTTCACGAGATTTTTCTTCCGGGTTCTTTTGGGTGTCAACCCAGAATCCTTTAAAATATAGAATCCTATTATTGGGCTTAGATCAACGGCTATGGAATGAGTGTTTTAACACTCATTCACTACCAAAATCAATGAGAGTCTAACTGAAAGAGTGTGTTTGTGACCGTGGGAGAGCAAAAATATAGACTAGGAGGCTGAAGTTCAGCCGTTTGAAGACAATTTTTCTCTCCAAACGGCTGAACTTCAACCTCCTGTTGGAAAAAATTGGGTTTCACAAAGGATGAATGAATCAGAGAAGAAAGTGTTGCACTCCAAAACTTTCAAGGCTTGTATAAATTTCTTTTAGACAAATATTTCTACCCTCCCAATAACAATTGGCGATTACAACAGGTATGCGAAATATTGCCTTCGGGATACAATGAAAGCCCTGCAACGAAAACTGAATTCAAGGTTTGTACCCCTTGATTCAATCAAGAACACACAAAGAGATTTCTGATGATGCTTTTTGAAACAGAGAAAACAGATTGATTTTTCTTATATGTTAAACGAAACTGGGAGAAGCTATTTATTAAGGGTTTTGCACCTGTTGGGAATAGGTTTTTATTCGCCAACAGGTTTCTATTCACGAAACGTCAGGTTCCTTCATCAACAGACATCAATGGTGTCTTTTGGATTCGAAATTTTCGAACAGGCTTTTATCGGCCAAATAAAACCGTCAGTTCAAAAAATTCTTCCGGGGGCGTTGCCCCCTTGAAACCCCCACCATGGGCGGTCTCCCCTGGACCCCCACGACCTGACCTGTCAGGTCGACCACAGCCTGGGGGACGATGCCCCCCAAGACCCCCCTTTGGTTAGCGGCGTTGAAAATATTCCAACACCTCCTATGTATTTTTATTTTATAAAACTCCTATGGGACCCATGTAAAAGAGTTTAAAAAAATAAAAAACTAAAAATTCTATCCAAACGTCACAAATTCAGCCGCTTAATGTGTGTTTTTACCAAACGGCTAAAAATCAGCCGCTTAGTCTCCCCTTTCACCCACTCTTTCGTTTCAATGAGTGTATGAGTGATTATTGATGAATGGGTGAATACTCACTCCATAGTAGCACCTAATTTGAGCAAATATAGTGAAACTCATTCATATTGGATGAGAGCACTCACTCCATAGCCCTTGCTCTTAGAAAGTCAAGTTTTTTTGGGGGCTTTTTAGGGTCACCAAATATCAATTGGGACACCCCTCATCATATATTTATATAAAGACTAATATGACCTCATATGATTTTAGATAATAAAACCTGATTAACATTATTAATCATGATTAGCAAATCGATTAAGACTAATTCACCTCTTTAAGTGAAGTGATGAAACTGAAAATCAAAACAAAACAAAATCAGAGGGAAGAGAAGAAGAAGAAGAAGAAGAGAAAAAAAAATTGGAGATTTTTTTTGCAAATGAGTTCAAGCAAAACTTTTGATGTAGGTGACCCTTCATCTTCAAAATATGATAACATATTGATACCCATCAACAACGATCAGTTCTTTGCTGATTTTTCAGAAGATCATGAATCTTTTTCTCAAACTCAAAATAACCTTATGAACCTTACTATGATTTCGAAGGACCAACCCAAGAAGAAGAAGAAATCGAAGAAACCAATGCTCAAGATTACCAGGTATACCTCTATTCTAGCTCAAATTTCAGTTCTTAAGCTCAGAGTGGGTAGAAGTTTCAATTTTTTACTTCCGAAAATCCTAGTTTTCCAGCCGCCAGGTACAATGAACTCATGGCCGTTATTATGTTATACGGCTCACAGTTCATGAACTCCCAGCCGTTATGAAATATTAAGGATGGTACGATGAAAAGTTCCTGGCCGTAACTAGTCAATTACGACCAGCCTTCTACGTGCACGAGAAGCATTTAATATTGTCGGTGGCGGTTAGGTTTCCTGGACGAAAGTATTAAATTCCATTCATTGCTGACGGCGCCGGCTGGGTTACCCAACCGTTTATATTTTTACGGCTGGATTTGTAAGCCGAAATCAGACTCATCCAAAAACAGGGAAATAAACGGCCAAGAACTCCTATATGTAAACTTTTTACGGATGAGACCATGGGCGGTCGACCCAACCGTTTATTTCCTGACGGCTAGGATATCCCTAGTCGACCCAGACGTAAATAATATTATGGCTCTAACGTTACCTTTCTACCTAGCCATTTAGTTACTCACGGCTGGGTATTCAATATCGACCCAGCCGTTTCTGTGTATTTTTTTTAACAAATGATGTGACATATTTAATAGATTGTACTGTACATTCCGGTGAAAGATCAAGAGGTGGTTACGGAAGACCAAGAGGTGTTTATGAAAGACCAAGAGGTGGTTATAGAAGACCAACCGCCACCGGTGCAAGTTTCCGAGGATACAAGTGCTCACTATGCAAACAACTATGAGTGGAAACATAAAAAATATGCAAAGAAGTGGGCTCAAGAACAAGGGATGAAAAAGATGTGCATCATAGTCCAGAATAAACAAATTACTCCCACCAGCTTTCAAATGGTTTGTGAGTGTAGTGGAAAGTATGAGAGCCATTGGAAGAAGGGTAGTGAGTATAAGCCAAAAATAACGAGGAAGAGGGGACGTTATAATACGAAGAAGCGCGGATGCCCTTTTAAGCTTAAATTTAAATTTGACGACAAGAAAGTGTGGTATATGGAAAATGTAGTCTCGGGTTATCATACTCATCCTATTTCGAAGAGTTTGATCAAACATCCTTATTCGGCAAGGCTCAACCCTTTAGAAAAAGAATTAGTACGCATGTTGAGTAAAAGACGTACAAGACCTATTGATATTCTTAGTGGCGTGAAGGTGTTAAACCCCTCAAACTCATCCTCATTGGCAACTATCTATAACGAAAGAGAAAAATCTAGAAATGAGTTATGGCAAGATATGGTGCTTATGCAACAACTATTATTTTTGTTTGAGGAAGCAAAGTACTCTACCGCCTACGACACGAATGACGAAGGTGAAGTGGAATATCTTTTCATCGCGAATCCAGAATGTGTAGAATTGACAAGATGCTTCCATAAAATTCTCTTTATGGATTGCACGTATAAAACGAACAAGTACAACATGCCAATATTGAACTTTGTTGGGCAAACATCTACCAAGTCGACATTTACCGTTGCGTTTTGTTAGACCCTTTGCGGATGATGCAAGAGCTTGGAAGGTAGACCAAATTACTTATGTAAGGGAAAAGTGTTTGCTTGAATTACGGTGTTACCCGGATTTCTACAAGCGGATGATGAGATTCGAAAGAGATGAAACGGAGGAGGTGCTAAGAGAGAGGTTCAAGCATTTGAACGGCATTTAAAGGGCAACGCTAAATTGACAAGTGAATATTGGATGAGAATTCCAATATGTGGCTATCTACTCTCCAACGCATTTCAGTGCGTTATTCATTCCATCTCCTATGCCGATAGTGTTACATACGCACCAACAAGATCAACTTTTACCGATGATGAATCAACAAGGATAGTCACCATGGGGTTTGTGAGCATGAGCCATTTTATAGGCCTCCAATTGAAAGAAGAATGCACATTACCTCCATTAAGGAGGGGAGATGGTGGTGACAATGAAATATCATTGGGTTGGTGTGCTAGGTTTGAAAAAAGATTTGAATTGTGGAAAGCATTGCAGTTGTCAAGGGATGCGCCTTGTATACTAATGACTTCCGATGAGGATGACTATGAGACTTCCGATGATGATGACTATGAGTAAATGTGGTGTCAAGGTTAGTGATAATATGATGACAATGTTATTTTGAAGGGTGGTGATCATATGAACCTTTATATGAATGTGGTGTGAACCTTTGTTTTTTGAATGTGATGTGAGCCTTTGTTTTTTGAATCACTCATTATAAATGAACATTTTAATCTAATTTTATCATATGTTTTAAAAAAACTAATTTTGAATCAATCATCACATCTAGGTTTTACGCTAACACGACCTAGCCGTTTAATAGAAACGGCTGGGAATACCTGACCGTGAACTAAACAACGGCTGAAAAACATATCTGTTTACAAAGTAACGGCCTGAAAACCCAACCGTGATTACCAATTCACATTACTACGGCTGGGAATTCAACCCGTAATGCCCAATGAACTGGTAAATTATTTTTTTCGCAGAATTACGGCTGGGAATCCCACATGTATTTCTGGGCACTGTCAGGTTTACGGCTGATATTGATGGGCGTAAACTAATATACGACTAGTAATTCTAGCCGTAACCTCAATTCACGGTTGGTTATCCCAGCCGTTTTTTACTCTGGATTGTTAGTAAATTGTGTTCTCTGATAGATAATTAAAACACTAGTATCCATTCATTCAAGGTACATTAATATCCAATTACTAAAAACAAGCTAAATCCACGAAAATATACTAAAACAAAGTCTTGAATGATAAAAGCTATGAAGATGAACATACTAAACCAAAGTCTTAAACAAGTACATTAACCACTTATTCACCACGACCAATATTCTTGGGAACATCGTCATAAGATGATGAAGAAGAACTTTGGGGACAACAAGAACCAATCATCCTCGTCGTCAGTATATAGATCATCCCTCATTGGATTATGTAACTCCTGAATCCTGAGACGCAGTGTTTTTTGTTGGTCGCAATCCAAATATAAGACCTCCTCAATGTTACGTTGCAGTCCCCTGGCTATCCACTTAGCTCGCTTAACCATCATCGTAGAAATGTCACACATTGGAAGCTCCTGGACTTCTTTTTCCTTTTTAGGGTTCCTAAAAATGGTGAAAAACAAATCAGAGTTATACAATTACGGTTAGGAACTAACAAAAACCCATCCGTGGTAAACAGTATCGGCTGGGATTACTGAGAAATCCTAACCGTAAATAAAGTCTCGGCTATAAACAATGTACACGACCTAGAAATTTACGCGATTACGGCTGGGAAATTTGCCCCTACCTAACCGTAATTTCTAAATCGGCTAGGAAACTTGGATAACGGCCAAGAACTACTGGTTACGGTTAGGAAATTTCCAGCCGAAAACACTCAACTATGAAATGAAATCAGCTAACATAGCACAGGGATTTTTACGGTTGGGAAAATCCCATCAGTGTACAAATATAACGGTTGGGATATCAAAATTTCCTAACCGTTTAAGAGGTTAACGGTTAGGAGTTCGTGATGTCCCAACCGTTAGGTTGTAATGATGGCCAGGACGATATGATATCCCAGCCGTAAACCCTTCAGAAATGAATTTTTAAATACCCTAAAATCATCAATCGAACCTATTTTTTCAATCTAATGATAAAATAACTTGTGGTTTTTTCGATTCTTACCTTGTAGGAGTCATTTGTGGAGGATTTGCAGGTGTTTGAACAGATTGGCTTACCACATAGGGATTTAGTGTTTGGAGAGATTGGTTCACTACATCTCCATTAAAAGGAACATCAATAACTTGCCCTGTTTCAGAATCAGGGTTCAAACAGTCGGATCTTGTCACTTTTGGTCTTGCTGCCATCTTGAGAATTAATGGAGAATAAAAAGTTTTTGGTTTTGGTTTTTGAGAGTTTTTGAGAATATGAAGTAGAATAGAGGAAATGAATGGGGAGAGGGTTAAAATTAGGATTAGAGGAGAGGGTAAATCATACTTTTAAGTCACTTGAATCTCCCGCCATCTAGTTTTTGGCTCCCCAAAGTATTTAAGTCCCCAAAATGGCCAAAAGACCTTGACTCTCTAAGCCCCAATAATAGGATCAAAATATATGAGTGATAAATAGTAACATTATCACAGGGTTAGCCTAACCTACCGAAGGGTGGTTGGGTATTTCACGTTTTCTAAAAGCAGGGGACCAGTACTTCTAAGGGTTCGGATACCAACCAAATATCCAACTGTCAAGATAATTTTGTTTTATATGGTTTGGTACTCGCTCATAGCAATAGTGATGCCAACCTTTAACAATCATGGGAAATAGGCTAATTTCATATTAAGATTCAAGGAACTAGATTTTATCTCGATTTGACTCTGGCAGTGTTATTTTGATCGTTGGTTGAATAACTTGGCTTCACTGTTTTGGTGATTCTTGTTCTTTTCTTTGTTGATTCTAGTTTTCATCCATATGACTTACGAGGATTTTTCGCTTCCGGTCTATCTTCTTTTTTTTTTCGTTTCTCGTCTATCTATGGCTTCAAATTCATCAAATTGTCAAGATTTTGAAGATATCATTAGTAAAATGAGTTTTATACTTGATAATCCAGAAATACACGAGTTTGAAGATGAAGAATCTTCTTTAGATACGTCAATTAAAAGAAACAAATGTTTAGTTTTCAAAATGATTTCAAGAAGAGGTTATGTTTTTGCGATTCCTAAAGAGATGTCATTCAAAGCTTGGAAAACTTCAGAAGCTTTCTTTATCTCATATCTAAGGGGAACATATATATGGTGAGATTTGAACAGTTATGTGACCTTGAATCTGTTCTTTGAATAATGAGTTGATGTTAATTGGAAGATGTAACAATATTTTCTGCTTTAGGAGTGTAAGTTCAAGTATGTATATTTGTGGATACAATTTCGTGGTCATCCTCTAAGCATGATGAGTGCTAAGAAAATTACCGCTATGACAAGAAAGTTTGGTACTCCTCAACCGATATCAAAAGATGCTGCTGCTAAAAGCGGAATATATGCTAAAGTCCATGTTCAAATAGATATTACAAAAACCTTTTCCCAAAAAGATGTTGGTAATTTTACCCTCTAAGAGAAAATGTTCGATTCAATTTAGAATTTTGATATGAAAAACTACCGTGTTTATGTTACTTCTAACGAATACTTTGACCACCAGATAAATAAATGCCGAACTCATTCAAAGGAACTTGAAGGAAACCATGGTTTTTCTCTCGAAGAATTTACATTGACAATTGGTGATGCGAAGATTCCTAGATACTCTGAAGAAGTCAGAGATAATTTCAAAACCAAGTTTTCCCAGATGGGGATTCCGGCGAATATACAGGCGCATGTTACTGCAACAACTTCATATTTACAACAAAAATTAGACGGTGGAAAAAACACACACGTAAAAATCTTAGGAAAGGGAAACAAAGTCATGTGTTCGATTTTGGAAAGAATGCCACAAACAAAATGGACGTGGTTGAAAAATTGTCAACAAACAAAATAATATGATAAAATACTTCAGTATTGATTTCAACTGCAGGAAATTTTGATACCATACATTATGACATAAAAAACCAGAGAAATCTGAGCAGTTGAGACACATCATCGACCAGAGACGCTCCAGCTGTATGTCATCAAAAGTTACCTCGTACTAACGATAAAGTGACAGTTGCAAATGGGGAAGAGTTTACTTCCTCCTTTCAGAAAGATGGGAAGAATGAAATATAGAGTTCGACTAGAGGCCCAGGTCTAGTTAGAAAAATGACACTGGTACGAGAACAACTACCCAAATACCACGATGGTATAAAGATACCTCGATTCAAGATATTCAACCGGATCAAATTGTGGTATTAGTTAGCCATATTTCAGCAGTAATCAGTTCAATTATACCCCCACTAATCAGTGCTTGTTAGTAACAGCGCCTGCCTACGTTCTCCCTATTTCTCTATATAAGGGGATGCAAGTTCCTCACATTGTTCATCCTTTCATCTCTTTCTCTTTCTCATTCTCCTGATAGAATTTCCTTTCTTCATCTCCTCTTCAATCACCAAAGCTTATTATAGATAGACTGCATAAAGATCTAGTTCTTTGTTATGTGCCTGGCATGTAAGGTCTGAAAGTATGGTGCAACCAAGGATGTCTTGCCGACGACTAATACTGTTTTATAGATAAATATGAATTCTTCAATTTTCTTTAAGAAAGAAAAAAAAGAATCATCATTAACAATTTGCAAAAAATAAGAAGGAGTTGGCAAGTTGTCCTTGGCTACATTTACCTTTCTGCTTCTCATGCTAGGCCCACTATGATAAATTATAAGGATTTGAATCAGTTGATGACATGATGATGAGGCGGGGGGATGATTGATAAGCATGTAAATGCTATTTTATACCCATATTTATATTAGCTAGGATACAATATTTTAGTTGCTAATACTATTTTAGTGCTTTTGGAGAAAGTACAAGTGAATTCGATCATCCGGCGAATAAACAGCAAAATGTGAGACTTAATGGTGTTTGTGACGAAAATTGCGAAATGTGGTTGGCCTGGTATTTCCATATATCAGCAATCACAATGATGAAACGTGGTTGGCCTGGTATTTCCATGTATCAGCAACCATAATGATGAAATGGGGTTGGCATGGTATTTCCATGTATCAGCAACCACAATGATCAAATATGTTGGCCTGGTATTTCTATATATCAACAACACTTATTATGCTGACCTGGTATTTCTATATATCAGCAGCACTTATTATGCTGGCCTGGTATCTCTATATATCATCAACACTTATTATGTTGGCCTGGTATCTCCATATATATCAGCAACATAGAATTATTTCACAGCCGAGGTCATAATGGGCAAACAAGTTTTAATTTGCTCTTCAATTAATGCATGGTGAAGCGAGTCGACGTCAGCATACTAATGCCACCTAAGATTGGTCAAGAGTGACTTTATTATTGTTAGCATAATAATGGAAGAATATCACCTCCATGACCACGTGCAAATGAAGTGCAAAATGAAGAAAAAGGAAATATTAACATATCTTGTGCTTACATAAGTTCTCTTGCTATATATATATAAAGAATATGAAGGAATGTTTGAGACCAAGTGACGTCATTTGTGCAAATACAGTTAAGGTGGGCCCATCACATGCAAGAAAATATCATGCTTTTTAAATGAAATTAATTCATTTCCTTGGTGGTTTCATATACTATGGAAAGTGGAGATCTGTTGATACTTTACAATGTTTCGTCATAATATGACACACGACCCAATATTATTGGGCGGATTGTATTTCATGACATGTGGCAGACTTCTATTGGGAGGTGATGTGACGACGACGTGAATTCATTTGTGGGCTATATTTATGTGTTGTTTCAAAATAAAAATGAGGGTCGGCCATAGTGCCGCAACTAGATAAGGGTTTTGAAGTTTTGTTTTCTATTGTTCGTTTTTATTAGCTAGAGTTTGATTTATTTATATTGATTTATGGTTTTTGGAGAAAACCATGTCTAGCTAATCCATGTTAGGGTGAACGGATGAAGTTGTAGGTGATTTATTTTATGTTCTTGAATAAAGTTTGACCAATTGAACTTAATGATAATGTTTGTGATTCTCTTTCAATGTTTCACCTTCTAGCTATATTTTTTATGTTCTATGCCATGTATAGTCCATAGTTAGATTAGTAGAAGAATTCATTGAACCTTTGGAATAATTGAATTATGAATTTCATTTAACTATTTATGCCATGTATATCTAGTGCTTAAGAATTCTACATTAAGGTGACAACAAACTACCATTTTGAAAATGATAATTCTTGTCAACGATTCTTAATGAAATATCTTCCGTGTACTAGTATCTAGGTTTGTTATTTTACATGAGTAAATTAGAGATTTTTGTGATTGAATATAAATAACTTTCCTACAACGGATCCCGAAACCTTAACACTTTCACATCTTTGGTTACATTTTTATTATTTTGCTATCATTTTGTCCGAATTTCTGAAAACTCTCAAAAACATCATATTTGATTACTTAGTTTTTTTGGTATTAGTTGGTAGAGTATTTCACACTCCTCGTGGGGAACGACCTGTACTTGCCATTGTCTACTAGTTAGACGCTGTGCACTTGCAGTATATTATTGTAGGTTTCCAAGCCTATCAATGATCATCACCTTCATCATCAATAACAACTAACATTATGTTTCTCTATGCATCTGTGGTAAGTTATATGGTATGCCAGATACAATTACAATGCCTTTTGATATTTTTGATTATATAACATCTGATTTTGAATAGCCCTAATTTCGTTTTTCTTTCCCGGGTAGCAGCTAGAGATATCTTTAGTATATTACTGTACTAATTAATATTCTATATACTTGGCAGGTCCGGAAAGTGTATAGAAATTGATGCAATGGAAACGCGGGCCTACAGTAATACCGCAAGTGCACGGTCGTCAGTTGTAGCTCGTGCAAGTACGGGTCGATCCACAGAGATCGGGTGTGTTTCGGAAGTGTTTTAGCTAAATTGGGTTCCTAGATTTGCTTTGGGCTTAGAAGCCCTTTGGAAGTGTTGGGCTTAATGTACTACTGGGTTTGAATACCCTTTGAATGGATTGGGCTTAGTTGGTTTGTTAAACATAAAATGAACTGAGCTTGGGCTCAGTTATATTTAAAGTGCAAATGGGCTTTGGTTCTTTGTTTAAGCTTTGGGCTCAATCTCACCTGAACAGTGAAATGGCCTTTTACAGTAATTGGGCTTTGGTTATGGTCTTCTGATGAGCCCAATTTGTGCTCTGGGCTTTTGGTTTTAGAAACTGGGCTTGAGCTTTGAAAGTTGGGCTTTGTTTCAGTGAACTGATTTGAGCTTTGGGCTCAACAGTTCAACTGTGAATTGGGCTTAGGACCTTGGACTCAGTTGGCCTTGGAAGGCAGCAGCAGCTGCAGAAAGGCAGAAGAAGAGATGCACAGCAGTGCAGCAGCAACAGCAGGATGTACCAGAAATGGCAAGAAAACAGCAACAAAAGCAATACAAGGCCAAAAACAATGGAACAAAGTAAAGGAATGACAAACATCAACAGATCATTGAACAAAAGTAAAACACAACAAGACTGAACCAAGGCCTAAGGCCAAGGGCAGAGATATGAAGATAACAGTAAATGGAAGAAAGAAAATAAGTGAAGTGAATATGAAAACAGTGAGAACAAGAGGATGATCACTAAGATTTTGAATCCACTACCAGCCTAAGGAACATTCTAATCACAGCTAAGGTAATTACCTAAGTACTAATTGTCTGTTTAGAGCACAACTAGTCAGAGGGTTCATAATAGCATTTTAAGCATGAGCTGTACATGATAACACAAGGGAATTCTAACTACAATGCATACATGATATGCACTGTGAAAGCAGGATGTTTGACATGTGTTGATTAGGAAACTTCCTTATGGTTTATATGATTTCATCTAATCTTAGCAATTGACTTAGAGCATGATAGGCAGGAACATGATAGAATAGATAGATGCACAACATCACAGGCAAACAAACATCATACACATAACACAACAAGGTATTGCACTGACATAAACACAACAGGAACACAACATGAACAGCAGAAAAATTATCATTAACAGAACTTGGTTCTGGATACACTGGCTAATCCAGGCATTAACACTAACAGTGAACAAGGAGAAAAATATGCAAATGGTTAAAATTGAAAGTGAAATTAAAATCAAACCTAACCCAATTAGGGGGAAACTTGGCTAGTCCAAGAACAGTTTTTACATCTCATACACAGTTCTATTTATACCCAAATTAGCAAATTAGGGTTCACACACATTTTCCCCAAATCAGAAAATTAGGGCAATTTTAAATTACCTAAAATTTGCTTACATTCTCCCAAAATTGGCTCGACCCATGCTTTGTACTGGCTTTACGCTGCTCGAAATCCCCTATTCTTCGTCTTCTTTGCACTGCAACCCTATCTTGGAGCGAAACCCTAAGCCTGCCTCTCTTAATCTTAGCACCTATGTGAGAAGACGCTACGAGGGAGAGAGATAGACTAGGGGGTTCGATAGGTCTCTTGGTCGGCTGGTTGTGGTGGTGGTGGAGCTCGAGGTCTGGTGGTGGCAGTGGAGTTGCAGGCGATGGTGGTTCTGGAAATGGTCGGGTGGAGAAGATGAGTTCGATGTTTTGGGAAGGAGGGAGTGTTTGGGTGGTAGTATAGGGTTTGGTGCTAGGGTGTGAAGCGGGATCATCTGGTTCGATGTTTGGCGAGCTGAGCTGCTGGATATGGAGATGGTAGGTAGATCGGACGGCTAAGAGAGAAGCAGTTTGTAGCGACCGTTGGATGTGTAACACAACGAAGTCAACGGTGCTAGATTGAGTTAGGTGTTGTAGTGTTAGGCGGAATCATCGGGAGTTGATGCACAGGCATAGGAGCGACCGTTGGATTCAACTACCATCTAATCTGAAGGATTGGAATTTCAGCACTGTGGTGCTCGGCAGAAACATCAGATTTTGATGCTCTATGAAGGAGTGACCGTCGGATGCTCCTGAGAACTGATCTGATGGCTGAGAACGGAGGCGCTTCTTTGCGGTTTCCTTGCGTAATTTCTCCCGGCTTTTCACTACTTTTCTGCTCTTTTCGCTCCACGTCTCATCCGAACTTTATTTATTACCTAAAAATGCAAAATTAATTAATAAAAATATTTATTCTTGAAAACAATGAAAATACAGAATATGGGATAAAATGTAGAATTAATGCGCAAAAGATGAGTTAAATGCCAACAAAAAGGGATAAATATATACAATATTTGGCACTCATCAAATACCCCCAAACCTGAATTTTACTTGTCCTCAAGTAAAACAGAACTAAGGAAATCCTAACTATACCACTGTCGCTGGTCTCTCGAGTGCATTTAGCGTATGCACTAAGCCTTTTAAACCACTAAGTGTCCCTAGTGGACGAGTTGAAGTCTCGTGAAGGTTTACCAGAGGTGTGCCTACAAAACCTAAGGACAAAATATAAGCTCAGATTCCATCAAATGTGACATGTGCAAAACAGTTTAAGCTCACAGCAAAATGGAGATGTCAATCTAGCTATCAAGGCACAATCCTAGCACTGATAACAAATAAGGACATGTGATAAGAGTGTAAAGTGTATCTACACATGTGTAAAGAAAGATCTGAAGTTATGACTACTAATCACCAAGAGATAGTTTCTCAGGCTAAGAACTGAGGTCGAAATCTAGCTAGCTGTCCGGACTTTACGAGAATTGTGAATGAGTTGGAGGTATTTCACAATTACTCGCGTTGTACATCAATGGCATACACCCTTCCTTGCTTATTACAATGAAACAACAAAAGATGACTATTTACATGACTCTTATTTACATTGACTATTCTCTTTTTATTTTTGGAACAAGAGATGATGGAATTGATAAATACTTGATTTATTTTTTATTTTTTTTGTATTTTTTTTTTTTTTTTTTTTTTTTTTTTTTGATATTTTTTCTGAATATATACATCGTTTTTTTTTTTTTTTTTTTTTTTTTTTTTTTTTTTTTTTTCCGAAGGAAACACTTTTGATACATAACAAAAAGAAACAAAAGATTACATGACACTTTGCAAGAGGTAGCCCTTTTTGATGCACCCAGTTAAATTCGATGGTTGTCTTTCTTAATGTAACCTCCACCTTCTATCCCAACCAACCAAAGAACAAGCTAGTCAAGTTTCGTTCAGTATTCTAAAGTGATTGGCAATCGTAACTTCCTATCCAACACCTTGAAGATCGAGGCCATACATGTATTGGTAGATCGTGCGCGTGCAAATTTCTTATCACTATGTGAATTGTGCTAGAATCAGGGTGCCTAAATATCTAGACTAAGACTCCTAATAAATACATATTTGCACAAGAGTCAACATTTCAAGGTAAATGAGCTCCATTTTTATGATTTTTCATTTTTTAATTTTTTTTGAATTTTGATTTTTTAATTTTTTTGGAATTTTTCAATTTTTTCAAAAAGAAGAAGGAGTTCGTTTTTAATTATAGCATATTATCGTGGTATCTACTCTATACCCCCAAACCTAAACTAAACATTGTCCTCAATGTTTCAAAATATGGAAAGAATTAAAATGCAACATATGGAAAGGGACATGCTGAGTAGAGTAAAAGGAGAGAGAATACCCGATTTCGGCGAAAGCAGAATTAAAACTCCGTTATTCAAGGCAAAAATCCAACATATTTCAGCCGAGATCATATTGGATTAGCAAAATATATACAAAAGGAACAAAAGGGTTTTTAAAATTTTATCTACTGGATTATATACAAAAAATTCACCATACACTAACAATCTAAAGAGTTGAGGATCAACCCAAAAGACAAAGTGTAGAGACAAAGAAGTTTCAAAACACTAAAATTGGACTTAAATGGGAATGAGAGTGAAAAACCGAATGAATTACCTAAACCTAAATTGTTCAACAGGTTTACTTTTAAGCACAAAATCTAACAATTTTAGGGGTTCAGGATTCAAAAGGTCTAACTCATAATGGACTGTTTTCGGGATGGGCAAACATGCAATTTCCAACTGTGGCTCTTTAAAAGTGTTATATTTTGAAGCAAAATAGTCCAAGAGGACTTGGGAAGCACACAGTTCCAATCCTAGATTAGGAATTTTCAGAAAAATTGGTTTGACAATATGGGTACAAACCAAATCTAGGTTGGGTGGAAGGCCATCAGATTGTGACTTAGGTAGAAGAATAGGCATATCATTATCAATCAAATCAAAATCTCTAACTCATCTACACATGTCACATCATGCTCACAATCATCAATCATTGGCAAGATCACAATCAGAATCATCAACAGATTTATCTCGTGTATCGGCACATCAGGGGAAACATCACATGGAATACTAGAAGAAATATCATGCATTAAGGTCGGGGCAGAGAAGCCTAATGTATTTGAACCCAAAGGTTCCATAACATTTTCAGTATAGACATGTTCTTCTAACATAACATCATAATCATCATCATCATGATAGGATTTTGCAATCTAGGATAATTTTCAATCCTAAGGTCGGAGCTATTACAAGAATAAAACTCTAATTCATGGGGTGACTCATATCATGTGGTGTTGTTCCTGTTTCCCTAACGGATTCCCATTGATGGGTTTTTTCTGCAATCTCGGCTAAAAAATTCCATGCATCATCCACAGATTTATCAATAAACTCACCATTACACATAGACTCAACCATGGTTCGAGATTTAAAGTCTAGTCCCTCATAGAGGATGACGACAAGTCTCCACTTCTCAATTCCATGGTGCGGACATTCACTCAACAAATCATTAAAACGTTCAAAATAGTGAAAAACAGTTTCCTCATCCAATTGGACAAAACAATTGATACTTTGACGAATAGCGATGGTCCTATGGTGTGGAAAAATTTTTGGAAAAATTGATTAGTGAGTTGTTCCCAAGTGGTGATTGATTGTGGTCTCAAACCGTAAAACCATGTTTTGGCCCTTTCCTTTAAAGAAAATGTAAACAAACGCAATTTCAGAGAGTCTTCGGACAAATGATCAGGTTGCATAGTCCGACAAATTTGTTCAAACTCTCTTACATGAGTATAGGGGTTCTCAGAATCGAACCCTCGAAATATAGGAAGTATTTGTATCATGTTTGCATTTATTTTAAAAGGGTTATTGGTTTGAGGTAATACAATACATGATAATGGAATTTGTATTGATGGATACATGTATTCATGGAGAGCATGAGGTTGGCCCATTTTGAAAAGACACAAAGCCCACTATTTGGTTTGAATGGGTTTGGATTTTTGGGAAAAATTTGGTTTTGATGGGAGACAAAAGAAATTTGGGAGCAAAAGATTTTTTTTTTTTTTTTTTTTTTTTTTAAAGAAAGAAAATAAAATTTGGTTTTTTGAAATGGGAGCTAGCCCACTGTTTGTCCTCTTAAGTAATGGAAGGAAGGCTGCGGCTCAAGAAACACTAAGTTTTAATTGTGAAAGTTTAATTTGGCCCAGTTGGTTAAGGCCCGACGTTTGTTTTAAAACTTTGGTTTCGAGGTCCACTCTTGAGTGGAAGCAAGCCCACAATCAGTTATAAGCTCAGCTGGGTTTAAACCCAGAATACAAAATACAAGTCCAATGGAAGAATTTAAACAAGCCCACACAAAATAAATACAAGCCCACAAATTAAACAACAAGCCCACAAATAAATTATTACAAACCCAAAATAGAAAAATAAAAAGCCCAAAAAAATTGGGTTAATTATTACAAGCCCACAATTAAAAAAATTGGAAGCCCACAGGTTGGGTTCTCTCAATTGAATGGGTTTAGGCTTACCTTTTTAGCACAGCCCAGCTGCTCTGATATTGTTGCAAAAACCCAGTTGGGTTTTGGTTCTTTTCCTTGGTGGCGTCCCAGCAGAGGAAAAACAGGTTCAGAACAGCAGGTCCAACAGCAAATGAAGTGAAGCAGATGCAGATGCAAATGCTATGCAGTGAAATGCAAAAATAGCAAAGAAAAACACAGATAAAACACAACACCAATCCCCGGCAGCGGCGCCAAAAACTTGGCAGGTCCGGAAAGTGTATAGAAATTGATGCAATGGAAACGCGGGCCTACAGTAATACCGCAAGTGCACGGTCGTCAGTTGTAGCTCGTGCAAGTACGGGTCGATCCACAGAGATCGGGTGTGTTTCGGAAGTGTTTTAGCTAAATTGGGTTCCTAGATTTGCTTTGGGCTTAGAAGCCCTTTGGAAGTGTTGGGCTTAATGTACTACTGGGTTTGAATACCCTTTGAATGGATTGGGCTTAGTTGGTTTGTTAAACATAAAATGAACTGAGCTTGGGCTCAGTTATATTTAAAGTGCAAATGGGCTTTGGTTCTTTGTTTAAGCTTTGGGCTCAATCTCACCTGAACAGTGAAATGGCCTTTTACAGTAATTGGGCTTTGGTTATGGTCTTCTGATGAGCCCAATTTGTGCTCTGGGCTTTTGGTTTTAGAAACTGGGCTTGAGCTTTGAAAGTTGGGCTTTGTTTCAGTGAACTGATTTGAGCTTTGGGCTCAACAGTTCAACTGTGAATTGGGCTTAGGACCTTGGACTCAGTTGGCCTTGGAAGGCAGCAGCAGCTGCAGAAAGGCAGCAGAAGAAGAGATGCACAGCAGTGCAGCAGCAACAGCAGGATGTACCAGAAATGGCAAGAAAACAGCAACAAAAGCAATACAAGGCCAAAAACAATGGAACAAAGTAAAGGAATGACAAACATCAACAGATCATTGAACAAAAGTAAAACACAACAAGACTGAACCAAGGCCTAAGGCCAAGGGCAGAGATATGAAGATAACAGTAAATGGAAGAAAGAAAATAAGTGAAGTGAATATGAAAACAGTGAGAACAAGAGGATGATCACTAAGATTTTGAATCCACTACCAGCCTAAGGAACATTCTAATCACAGCTAAGGTAATTACCTAAGTACTAATTGTCTGTTTAGAGCACAACTAGTCAGAGGGTTCATAATAGCATTTTAAGCATGAGCTGTACATGATAACACAAGGGAATTCTAACTACAATGCATACATGATATGCACTGTGAAAGCAGGATGTTTGACATGTGTTGATTAGGAAACTTCCTTATGGTTTATATGATTTCATCTAATCTTAGCAATTGACTTAGAGCATGATAGGCAGGAACATGATAGAATAGATAGATGCACAACATCACAGGAACAAACATCATACACATAACACAACAAGGTATTGCACTGACATAAACACAACAGGAACACAACATGAACAGCAGAAAAATTATCATTAACAGAACTTGGTTCTGGATACACTGGCTAATCCAGGCATTAACACTAACAGTGAACAAGGAGAAAAATATGCAAATGGTTAAAATTGAAAGTGAAATTAAAATCAAACCTAACCCAATTAGGGGGAAACTTGGCTAGTCCAAGAACAGTTTTTACATCTCATACACAGTTCTATTTATACCCAAATTAGCAAATTAGGGTTCACACACATTTTCCCCAAATCAGAAAATTAGGGCAATTTTAAATTACCTAAAATTTGCTTACATTCTCCCAAAATTGGCTCGACCCATGCTTTGTACTGGCTTTACGCTGCTCGAAATCCCCTATTCTTCGTCTTCTTTGCACTGCAACCCTATCTTGGAGCGAAACCCTAAGCCTGCCTCTCTTAATCTTAGCACCTATGTGAGAAGACGCTACGAGGGAGAGAGATAGACTAGGGGGTTCGATAGGTCTCTTGGTCGGCTGGTTGTGGTGGTGGTGGAGCTCGAGGTCTGGTGGTGGCAGTGGAGTTGCAGGCGATGGTGGTTCTGGAAATGGTCGGGTGGAGAAGATGAGTTCGATGTTTTGGGAAGGAGGGAGTGTTTGGGTGGTAGTATAGGGTTTGGTGCTAGGGTGTGAAGCGGGATCATCTGGTTCGATGTTTGGCGAGCTGAGCTGCTGGATATGGAGATGGTAGGTAGATCGGACGGCTAAGAGAGAAGCAGTTTGTAGCGACCGTTGGATGTGTAACACAACGAAGTCAACGGTGCTAGATTGAGTTAGGTGTTGTAGTGTTAGGCGGAATCATCGGGAGTTGATGCACAGGCATAGGAGCGACCGTTGGATTCAACTACCATCTAATCTGAAGGATTGGAATTTCAGCACTGTGGTGCTCGGCAGAAACATCAGATTTTGATGCTCTATGAAGGAGTGACCGTCGGATGCTCCTGAGAACTGATCTGATGGCTGAGAACGGAGGCGCTTCTTTGCGGTTTCCTTGCGTAATTTCTCCCGGCTTTTCACTACTTTTCTGCTCTTTTCGCTCCACGTCTCATCCGAACTTTATTTATTACCTAAAAATGCAAAATTAATTAATAAAAATATTTATTCTTGAAAACAATGAAAATACAGAATATGGGATAAAATGTAGAATTAATGCGCAAAAGATGAGTTAAATGCCAACAAAAAGGGATAAATATATACAATATTTGGCACTCATCAATACTCTACTAACGATTGTAAGTACACTTTACTTTTGAGATCTTTAATTCAATACTTCTTTATATAAAATCATACAATCATATGCAAGAAAGAGATGAGAAATCAGAAGGAAACTTTTGGTTGATTTTCATCCCATGAATATGATTAGCACTTTTAGCTTGAATTAAATATCTAGAGAATGATTCCATACATAAAATAAATAGTTAAGGGGACATGGGATCCCATTGTCTTAATCATCTCTGAGGTTTAAAAGTATCTCAAGGGCTGCCATTAAGTTATATAGAAGTTGACACAATACTAATGCATGCATTAATCATGTTACAAAGTTATCACCAAACCTCATTTCTTTTAGAGCATTGAAAAGCTTTAGACATATGAAGCTTCATAGTCGTCCAACCATTTTTATCTTTTTTTTTTTATAAAGCCTACTAGTTCATGAGCTATAACAATATTATCAATAATAAACCTACCAGATATAAAAGTTGTTTGAAAGGGACTAACTATTTTTTATAAAACAGTCTTGATCCTAGAAGCTAAGAGCTTAGAAATCACTTTGTAAAAAGTATTACAAACACTAATAGGTCTAGAGTCAGCAGCATGCTTAAGACAATTGTTTTTAGGAATTAAGGAAATGATGTTATGGTTCATTTGTTTCAACATGTGACCAAAATGGAAAAAAGCTTGGACCACCTTGACAATATCATCACCAACTGTATCCCACATGACTTGATAGAATCCAGGAGGGAAACCATCAAGACCTGAAGTTGTCAATTGTTTCATATCAAATACCACTTTTTCTAACTTCCTCACTAGAATCTAGTCAACATGTCATTTTCCTCAGTAGAAATACAAGCAGGTATGAACGTATGATAAGAGCTAGCATCAGGTGGCTTAGTAGTTCTACTCATATTAAGAAAATGAGATTTTAAACAAGCAACAATATCATTCCTATCAGTAAGCCAAATTCCTAATTCATTCTGAATAGTGCATATCTGGGTTCTTCTATTTCTAAAGTTGGTCTTATGATGAAAATAAAATATTTTTTTTCCATCACCTAACAATAATTCATCTTCCTTACATCTTTGGCAATAAGTCAATCTTTCTTGTAATTGAATTAACTGACTATCACTAGGACTAGCGGTAATAGCTAACAATTTTCAATGATAGTTCCATTTCCTTAGGATTTGTTTAGTTTGATAAAGTCCTTTGGAAAACTTAAAAGCATCAGAGCCATTAAATCCATATGCCAGTTATGAGAAATAACCTCCTTACACATAACATCTCTAATGGTTTATAAGTATTAGAATCTTCTCTATTAGTGACTATCATTACGGGGCAATGATCACTGGCTAATGATATCATGCAATAAATAGTAGCCTTAAGGAAGTTGTACATATAATTTTTGCTCCCTATACCTCTATCTAACCTTTCAAGAATGAGTTCATGATTTTGTTTTTTATTAATCAAAGTAAAAGGATTTCCAACATAAGGAAGAGTATGTAAGTCATTAAGTCAGGCAGATCATTAAAAGTGTCTAGATTTGTTTGACTGACTGGGTTACTACATTCTTTTTCTTCCTGTTTTATGATGAAATTGAAATCATCAATAACTAACCAGGTAATATTAGCTTGAATATCATCTACCTGCATATGATTCCCTGTAGCATTTTACTATTATCCTTCACAACACTATATAAAAAGGTAATCAGAGAAAAACCACTCTTAACATCTATTTTCACTTTGCAAAGAATAATATTTAGAGAATTGTCAAGAATCTGAAGATCAATTCCATCTTTCCAAAGAAAACAATGACCTCTAAAGAGGCCCGCTGGTACATTAAAGGATGCATTGGGGTAATTCAATGAAGAAATATAAAGATCCATATTCTTTCGAGTGTTTTTGGTTTCAATTAAAAAATAATATCTAGATTATCTGATCTAATTAGGTCCTTTTAAATGATTTCTAGTATTTTTATTTTCAAAACCACACATTCCATGAGAGAATTTTCATTTTAGTCAAACACAAAGTGTTAAGATACCGATATCTAAGAATGAGAAGTAAATCAGAAGAATAATGTAAATGTAAAAAAAAAAAATTGAGAAAAAATTTACCTGACTCTCCCTATTTGTTTTGGCATTATGTTGCAATTTAACAAAAACTTGCTATTTATCCTTTGTGGTCATCATCATTTTCGTGGAGTCTTTTTGCCGAACCATAGTATGATTGGAGGGTGCATTATCAGTCTTAGTTGGACAGTTAGTTAGTGGGTTTAAACTTCTTTGTTTCTTCCCTAATCTAGCATTTTCCTAATCCTCTTATTTCCTTCATCTACTTCCTCATCTTGCTTACTCACTCAAGGACCTTTGATCATCCATCTATCCTCAGGAGGAATAAATGGAGTATGCTTCACACTCTTTTTACTGTTAGTGTTTGGGGTTGAGTTTCTGACCTTCATATTTAGTTTTATAAATTCTTTCTTCAAATTCCCAAACTTCAGTGACTCACTATGAATATCCACAAGTTTTGCAGCAATATATTCACAATCATCTTTAGAATGTTTGAGCACGAAACAATCACTACATATTTTATGAGGTTGTTTCTCATAGAAAAATCTGATCCATCTAGTTGATCCAGCTACTGTAACTGCCAAAGCACCTCTTTGAAACTTGTGGTGAGTTTAATTATGACACAATCTTTGAAACTTTCACCAGTTGGAGGAAGCCATTGTTTTGGTTGTATTGATCTCACCTCCCCCACAGTTTCTCTCATATCATGGACAACTCTTTGATTCATGTGCTCTAGTAATAAAGAATCCAGAATTATTGAATTTTCCAATCTAGTTCATTATACATCATGGTTGACCAGTAGTTACGGAGTACTGCCAAATGACCATCAATACTCTAACGTCTGGGCTGGAAAAATTTGTTCATCGTATCCCCATCTTTAAAGGTGTAAACCATGATGTTTTGCTACATCTAAAAAACTCCGACTTCACCCTCTGGGATAAAATCCCAAACAAACTTTAGATTCTTTTCAACTTTTTTGTCTGACATCTTCCTCTATATTATAATCTTGCCAATCAGTGAAAACTCCATATCATTTTCTAACATATCTTCTTGGAAGGGATCATTACACTGTGAAGAATCATTTCAGTGGATGAATCATTCTTTTCTAAAATAGTCTCTTTTAATTTATCTGATAGAGACGAGACTTCTTTATATCCCATATCATTATTGGCTGCCATAGGAAAAAGGTTTTTGATTGATAATTGATTTCCAGGTGTTAAGATGTTACAACTGCTAAAGCTTATAAAGATGAAAGATACAAAATTAGGGCTTGGTTATTGATTATGATTTTTTTCCATGCATAATTGACAATTGAAGATTTTCCTCATATTTTCTCTGCTTCAGAAAAGGAAGGTTTTATTGTAGCAAGATTAAACATGACTTGAATAAGGAAACTGATTTTGTAAATTTGAAAATTTGAAATTTCAAAAAGGACTAAATTATGAATCTTGAAACAGGCTGATTTGGGCCTCAGACACTAATCGATTCTGCAATCCTCCAACCATACTGTATCAACTGATTAAGCAAACGCTATGATTCTAGAAAATCCAAACGCCATGATTCCTTTGCTTCAACTAGCAGGACAACAACGACAACAAACGCGATGACCACTTCGATATAATCAACAAACGCTATTTGAATTAACAACGCTGTATAAACAGATAGAGCAAAGATGACATGAAAATTGAATGATTAAAATCTTTGATAATAAGATAAAAAGAAAACATGGATCAAAAGGAAACAAGGAATATGGGTTTATCGAGTCAGGATGGATTTATTTGCTGAGAAATAATTTGAAAAATCTAGGATTCATAAATAAAAGAAGAACTAAGTTAAAACCGAGTCATCGCCCAATTTGCAGAGAGAAAGATTTTTGTTTCTTTTGCCAGTGTCACTTACACCTTCACTATTATCGTCTTCACTCAAAATGATTAAAACATCCTTAACCAAAGGTATTAATGTAAATATGTACAGTAAAAGATCAATGCAAATGTACCGAAAACCTCTTAAGACATACTTAACCAAAGGTATTAATGTAAATATGTACAATAAAAAATCAATGCAAATGTACTGAAAACCTTTTGAGACATACTTAACCAAAGGTATTAATGTAAATATTTACAGTAAAAAATCAATGCAAATGCACGAAAACCTCTATTAATGTTGATAATCTTGCAATCTCCCATAAAAGCGCCTGTATAACGGGGACGTGTCACGTACTCAAGTCTCCATAAAAACTACACCAAAACTTTGATACAACGAAAATGAGTTTCTTGATAAGTTCATCTTGGATGTGCAACCAGTCAACAAAGATATACAAATACGCAAGCTAGTATTTAAAAAAAAGAAGCTATTATTGGGGTGCCACATTTCAGTAGAGAGGTTTCACATGGATTCCTAATGACTAAATTTTTTGTTATGGGGTATCTTGATTCAATAGCAAATGTCTAAGTTACCCTACTCCTAAAATAAAAACCTAAAAACTAAAATCAATTGTGGCCGATCTAATCATCTTCCTCTTCCATCTGTTTTTTTATAAATGGATAAATGAATAAAATCATCTTCCTCTTCTAAACTTTCTCTATTTCATCGAACGTAAATCCTTCCTATTTTCTCTCTTTTTTTCCATCAACTCGAAAAACTAATAATCGTCAATTGAAATCTCCTTTAAAGATACGGGAAAACAAATTAATAGAAGTAATTTTAATCAACAAACAAATTACGTTTGATTAGATGAAAAAAATTAGGTTTACAGAACTATTTACGGTTAGGTATTCTTAATTTTACCGTAAACTTGTTTTTGAAGCTGATCCTAACCGTAAATCAAAATAAAATAAAATAATATGTGTTGTTACAGTTAGGCTTGTATCCATAAATTCATTTACGGTTGGGTTCGACTCTAACAAAATCCAACCGTAAAATATCCCGATTACAATTTTTTAAGAAGTTTTTAATTTACGGTTCGATTTTTTAAAATTTTTGAGTAACCGTAAAAAATTCTGGGCATTAATATGTGTATCTGTTCGGGAGAGTTTAGATAACAAAAAATACTACACGGTAATAAACGAGAAATAAATAGGAAAAGTAAATATATCCGCAAATTAGTTGAGATTTTTTTGGAAGAAAAAATCACGGCAAGATACGTTTACTCGCTATCACTGGAAGCATGACCAAAAACAATTCTTTTAATCTCGTAGTTACCAGTCCTACCAAATCAAACGTGTTTTCACTAAACACGTTAAATAGCTTAGTATCGCGTTTAAATTAGCATTAAACACCTCACTACTCGTTAGGTAATAAACTCTTTCCTTTTACTTTCCAAAGTTACAATGCAAGATGGGTTTTATGGATGCACAAGATAAAAACCAATCATTGACATGGATAAGTGTAAAAAATTATAAAATATAAGAGAGAGAGTAATTCTTTGTATTTGGGAATGCAAAGATTCATGGATTTTTGAACTTCTCTCTACAATACATGCAAAGATACGTGTATTCTTTACAATACAAGACAGGAGTTCTTCGCCACCTAACCGTAGATTTGTATTACGGTTGGTTACGAAGATAAAACTCAACCGTAATCCAGTTTCAAAAGCAAAAGAATTAGCTTTTTAAGCAAAAAAAAATAGCTTTTTTTCTTTCTTTTTATCTTTAATTTGACCTGTTTATACGGTCCGCGAGTTATAACCCCAAAGGTGTCACTATCCATATACAAAAACTCCAACAAAACAAATTGTTCACAAAAACCACATTTAATATAAACTGTCTATATTACCCTTCTGGTTTAAATCACCCAAACAAAAACAAAAATCAACCACACTTTAATTCTTATTATATTGTCACCCCCAACAAGAAATAAACAACCACCAATAAGCACCGCAGCCACCGATAACCACCGCCACCACTTTCGACCACCGTCGCCACCCCCGCCACCACCTCCGACCACCGCCACGCCTTCCGCCACCGCCGCACCGACCACCGCCACCGACCACCGACGCCACCTCCGACCACCACCTCCGCCGCCGCCACTGACCACCACCGCCGCCGCCACCAACCACCACCGCCGCCACCGACCACCACCGCTCCGCCGCCGCCGCCCTCCGCCGCCACCGATACTGCGCAATTGCACCACCACTGCCAGCCACCCTACCATCCAGCACCACCATTGTCGACCACCACCGCCACCACCTCCGACCACCACCACCACCACCGATACTACGTAATTGCACCACCAATACCAGCCACCCTACCATCCAGCACCACCACTGTCGACCACCGCCGACCAAAACCAGCACCACGACCGCCCATCACCACCACCTCCCAAAAATACGATGAAACCAATTTTGGTTTCATCATAAATACGATGAAACCGATTTTGGTTTCATCTTGGTTTCGTGAGAAATCACCTGCAAGAATTTTTTTAAGAGGTATTATACATCTTCATGGATAGAAATACATTGTTGAAATACGATGAAACCGATTTTGGTTTAATCATAAATAAGATGAAACCATAATTGGTTTCTGCGCTTCAACAACAATATCACCAGTTATGTCTCAAGACCCATTACTCAGCTTCACCTGGTATATCTTTCCATCTAGGTTTACAGGAAATTCCTCATTGTATTGCAGCACTTCATTGCACCTGCAACTACAGATTCACTGCAAACACACAAGTTCCACTCATTACAGCTTCAGTTAACTCAACTGACTGAAACCATTACTCCATAGTTGTAGCTTCTGCAACGGTCACAAACTCCAGTTCCATTGCAACTGCAGCCAGGTCTTGTATTTCAATTCTTGCAACTTTACATCTCCTGCCACAAACAAAACCACCTGCGATGCTTCCATTAAACTCTCCACCAGAAACTGCAATTGAACTTCAGGCCTGCACTTCTTTCTATCTCGCAATCCCTCTAAACAACAGCAACATGATAGACTATCCCGGCCTCCAAATTATGTACATACTAACTTCCATTACATCCATTCTGCAACCACACTTCTTTAATTCAGTTCAACTGGTCATCTAATGTAGCACTACCTCCATTTCAAACTCCATCAGCAACAACTTCAGTTTCAATTCAACCACCTGTAGCAGCAACTCCAACTGCCTGCACTTGAGCATCGAACATATCCAGTTAAATGCAAGCATAACATCTCCTCCTTGAGTTGTACCTGCAACTTCACAACTGCCCCACCTCAGTCACAGATTCAACACCACCATATTAATTCAACCAGAGCAACACCAGTTCCTCCATGGATTCTGATTATCGCCAGCTGCAGTTCATAATCACCACCAACATAGGCATCTCAGTTCTTCTCTACACTCTCAACCTGCAACTGTACTTAAAAACCATTCTCAAGCATTAGCTCAAACCATTTTTGGTTCCATCATAAATAAGATGTATGTATAGATCGGAAGGGAGGCTTCGATTGTGTCATATTGATGGCAAATACACAAGATGGTTATGTGTTCAATGGTTATCAACCAATTAATTAGGTTCAGAAGATATTAGTGTAGTAAGTACAAACGTTTTCTGAAATCTTTACCATGTGATGACAAGATATTCAGTTGAACCAATGTAAGGCATACTTGTCGTAGACTGCTCGTTAGTTAGATTCATTAGACAAAATGATGGACCAACAAAGTGAAATCGAAATTATGAAAGGCATGATTCAATTATACATACCTGTCGTAGACTGCTCGTTATTTAGATTCTTAGAAAAAATGGTGGACTCATTAGACAAAACTATAAAACTGCACATCCATCAATTATATAGTCAGTTAAAACCATAACTGGATTTAACCAAAACGTACTTGTCTCCAATAAACATTGGTTTCGATGATAAAAGTCAGTGAGACAAACCTGGTTGCAACCGAACTTACCATATCCCCAACATAAATTTAATACGCCGATTGTCTCCAAAGAAATATCATATATACCAACCACACTTGTGTATAACTCCCATCTTCCAATACCACGATTCTCGGATGCACTTGTTGTTGTGATTGCTGCGACGCGATATTATAAACCGGTTTTTATAGGTGGTGTAAGAGCGTAATACTCTTGATCAGGTAGTTGAACCATTTGGTATTGGTGCTCAAATGAACTTGATGATCAGCACCAGAAACAGGTGGTGGAGCTATATGCCTTTCATTTCAATACTCTGCAGTTGCTGAAGGAGAAGCTGGAACTGAAACCGATAGTGGCGATCATTTCAATACTCTGCAATTTAACACCCATATAAGCTAAGGCAGAATGAAATCTGGAACCTAATTAGACCAACAACCATTACATGAACCATCTTACAAACACTTAAAAACACCACTGCCATTGCGCTAACCACAGATCGTGACACAAAAAAATGAGTCAAAGAGAGTAAATATACCTTGACATAGCTCAACAAATATTATACGCTCCTTACTCTTGAGATTTCATTCTACTCTTCCCGATTTCTATACAAAACAGTCTGGGGAGATTAGTTCACATAATAATACAACACCAACAAATCTCACCCCCTAAATTATACACCGACGTCATGTGATAAAGAACTGTGATAGCTATAATCGAGTTGATTCACATATATTTTTGAAGAGATTTCTGTTTCAGTTTATAGTTGAACAAAAGTGTCTCCTTAATAATCATTGGATATTTTCTCCGGATGATCCATGGGAAATACAGTTTATTTCCTCGAAAATTTGTCGCAAGCATTTATCTCAAACATCATCTCATGTAAATGCTTGATCCAAAATTATCATTAAACACAATAAATCAATCAAACTGAAACAATCATGACTTCAAATTCAGATCCAAAATTTGTTGGAATATAAAATCAATTCAACCCAAAAAGCCAAAATCGGGTCCAAACCATCGTAAAAATATAAACCCAATGACAGATTCAACATAAGTGAAAATTTTATTTCAATTTGAAAATAAAAAATCAAATAGATTCAACAGAAACTCATATACAATTATAATTCAACAACAACTCGTACGAAATCAAGTAGAAAATTAGTACCTAAATCTTGGTTTGTGGTTGTACAACCACTATTGAAGAAGTGAATCAATGGATGAAGAGATGAGCACCAAAATTCCCAATTCGCCAAACAATAATTAAAAAATTTGTTGATTTGTTGTTATTTTACTGACATCCAATTGCTCCTTTTCTTCTTCTATTTCAAGTGATTTGAAACCCTAAGTTCTACAGTGAGATGGTGTTGACGGAGGAACAAATAAACCCTAAGTTCTCACTGTAAATTTACAACTTAAAAGAAGATAAGGATGAGGTGATGGTGGTCTTGGTTGGGGGAGGAGATGGTGTTGACGGAGGACCAGGAAATGGTCGTCGATTTGGTGGTGGTGTGGAACGAATAAGAGGAGGTTCTCCTAATAGTAGTGGCCGGACAAGACGAGGCGGTGGAGAAAAGAAATGAAATAAGAGGAGGGCGCGACGATAAAAAAGAAGAGGAGATAAGTCTCGTATACAAAGAAGCAACAAAATGTGAGGGTAGGTTAGGTATATCTTAAAAATAAAATGGATCTAATTTACCTATTTTAAAATATTTGGGATTTTTGTATCACTTTTGGTGGAAATGGAGTTCTTATAAATCTCAACATATGGTTGGAGTTTTTGTCTACAATACATGGTCACCTTGGGTTTTTGTATCATGTTTTGTTGTTTATATCAAAATCATTCCTTTTATTTCAATAAATCAAAATCTAGAATTTCCTTTTAAACAAAAAATCTATCTTTTTCTTATCTTTTTTCCTTCCGATTCTCTTCCTCTAGAAACCCAAAACACTAACACTAAAATTCTATTTCTAACGAAAATCAAAATCATTAATCTAAACTAATAACTAATACTCCCTCTGTCCTAAAATTTCTGTCCTCTATTCTATTTTCATCTGTCCTAAAATACTGTCCAGTTTCTGTTTATAGTCATATTTTTTAGTCAAACTCTCAAATATATCCTTCAAATTTTTATAATTATAAAATTATTTTAAATATCACCAATCTAAATATTAAATGATATCTTCCTCAATATGAAACAAATCTACTATATCAATCCATAAAGATTTTTATTTTTATCTTCTGTTTAAACATTTCTATAAATATTATAATTACCAATGTATTTTTCTTATATACTCCATATACTCCTTTTAATTTTAGTAATAATATATCATTCAGTGGGGATAGTTTTGTAAACTCTTCCGGTCTCCTTAATATCTTGACTTAGTCAAAACGGACTAATAATTTAGGACGGAGGGAGTATTAGATTTGACTAATCTAATTAATTAATTAACACTAACTAAGTGAAGGTTGTTTAGTCATTATGAAAATATCTAAGATAAGGGATTTCTGAAATTACTTATGAGTGACCTATTTTTGTCCTATTAGGTAAGTCCCCTCTATTGGAATGTGACACCTCAATGATAACTTTGATTTAAAACGCGTCAGCAGAAGTATTATAAAGTGGCCGAACACTAGACCTAGAGAATTTAGGGCCATTTACAAAATGGTCATACTTTTTGTAATTCAGTTACAAAATGATCCTACTTTTGTAAATGGGTTACAAACTGATCCTACTTGGTCCGACACAACAGTTTTTCAAAAAAAAAAAAAACGGGGTTAGCTGTCCCCAAAATACCGTCGCTCTTAACTCAATCAAATGTTAACCACAGTTAACCCATCGCTGACGTGGCGGACAATTTTCTAACCAGATCCTAGCAGACTGGTTCAAGCTGACCAGTGTAATTGCCAAGGCCTGAGCCATTTGCATTCATCCTGCAGCTCACTAAAATAGCACTTACATCTCATAATAACATCAAGCTTAGCTGCATTAAGACTTCAACTCAGCTACAACCATCACCATTGCAATTCCGACCTTGTTCTTGTCCTCAACTGCAACACTTCACCCATCTCTACATATTAGCACCAGCACCAGCTTCAGCTCAACACCTGCAATGCTTTTAGATGCAATAACCAATCCCATCTGTTTCAGTACATCACCATTCACGTTGCTTCACCTTCAGATGTTTTACAACTCCATCTCCATCACCAGATTCATAAGCCATTGTATAGCACAACCACCAGTTAGGCCTCCACTACAACAACATCTTAAATCCATCCTCTTGACCAAGCCATTATTCATCAAGCACAGCATATGTCATACCTGCTACAGTTCAGCTCACACCATTTCTTTCATCCCACTGCAGTTTCAATTCTACCACGGCAACTCATTCAACTAACAAACCATTTCATCATTCTGCTTCAGCTTGTACTCCAAAAAAACCCAGCTTCTACCTGCAATTGCACAAGCCATCAAAACCCATATACTGCAACTCATTTCATTGCTGCACCAACATCCATCAGATACAACTCCTCCTGCAATTTCATTACAAGCCCTAATTCTTCATTAATCTTCCACATCCATCTCAGCATCACCAGACTTCCCCATCCATCCACAAACTTGTAGCACAACTCCATTACAGACAACCAAGCTCTCTTCTCTGCAGCTTCACCAACACAAAGCACAACATCAGTCACCATTAAGTTTCAGTTACTGCGCATTGCAGTTCAGCTCACATGCAAATTCTTCCCTGCAATTCAGCACACTCACACAATCCCCTGCTCCATCTTCTTCTACACAGCACCACCATCTGCAACTTCTCACCATTTCAGTCACAGTTCATTCTTCCCTGTAATTGTGAATTAGAGAAACCCACTCTCCTAAACATTCATTTATTGTTGCTCCCACAACCATTCCACAATCTCAATACCACCATCTCATAATTCCATCTCCACCTGCAACCATCACCACCAACAACTTCTTGCTGCTTCTTGCACCACCTGGATCTCAAACTCAGCCATCACCTCTCTTAATCTTCAAAAGCATCATCTTCTCAATCTCCATCTCTGTCTTGCATCTGACCACCATTCACTCAATCAGCACAGCTTCATTGTATCCATAGCCATTGCACCATTACTGACAACATCACCATCAACCTTTAAACACCGGGCACTGTTGACCTCAATCACTGATATCCACATCCATCTCAACTCATAACCATTTTTGCTCTTGGCCACAGCTTCCAACTCATATCCACTGCACCTGCTCAACTGCAAACCCAGCTCAACAATCATTATTGTTCTCTTTCCCTGATTCCAGTAGCTTCAAGGCCCATCTCCCTTCATCTGAATTCACTAACAGCACCAGATTCTTAATCTTCCATGTAATACATGAATTCCCCATAAATCAGCAACATCTCACGAAGAACCCTAAATTCATCTCAAACTCAAATTACCAACAATTTCTCTAGCTTCTCGAACTCCAACTCCACAAATCTTCAAATGATAAAAACCCATTTCTAATTTCTTATGGGTTTCAAGATTAAACCCATCTTCATCTGCTCGATCTCTGAACTGACAGCAACCCCAGACTCAAAATACAAAACCCAACTACTTGTATTCAGAAATCACAATAAACCCATCTTCTTTTGATTCCTCACAGACCCATTAATCATCTCCTTCTCCTGATTTCTCGATCCATACTCGCAAATCTCAATCAGCCATGAGTCTACTAGCCGGCAGTTAACCTTGTTGCAGATCTGGTTCACTCGTTTGCAGCAGAGTGTTTATACAAGGACTTTAAAGTCTATTAAGGATCTGTTTGAGAAGAAAATGACTAGAAATCTCTCGAATTTCTGTAAATCACCATTATTGCAGAGAGTTTAGAGAGACAGATGCGGCTGAGAAGAAAATGAAACTCAAATGAAAACCCTAAACTGTTATAGTGGTGTTTTCTTTTGAGTGATCGTGTCCGTCCAAAGTATCCTCGAGATTTGCCCGTCACACGATGTATGGTGGAAGATCTAACAAAGTCAGGTTTGTAATTTACGAGTGTATTTAACTCTGACTTTGTGAGCCCATCCGACTTAACCCTGAACTAACGGAAGTAGGACTGTTTTGTTAATGGATTGTAGCAGTGTGACTAATTTGCAAACCGGGTCTTAATAATGGGACTGTTTTTGAATTTGCCCGAGAATTTACTAAACCTATCACTATTTATGATGACTGTCTAACCTATAAATCAAAATTTCAATACAGGCATGGACCGCATGGTGCCCCAAGGAGAGAAACAAATCAAAATTTTCGCCCGTTGGGAAATTCCAAATCCAGCAAGAGAAGGACTGCCCCCACCACAATTTTTTACCCCAACCTTTTCCATCCCCACTTTTAAGACCAACATTTGACTGTGTACCCTAGGCTAGAGCTTTTTTTGACGGGGCAGTTTTAATGGCCAAGGCAAGTAGGAACAGAATCCTAAGTTGTACTTGTAGGACAGTGGCATGGTGCCAAGTGTAGTGTGGGGATGAGTTCTTACTTTTTAGTACATTTCAAGGAAAAGGGAAAGTAAAGAAAGATAGAACTACTCACTTCACTTCAGTTCTACTACCTTTACACTCTCTTTGGATCATCATCAGCAGCAGCAAAGGCGCTTTCTTTTTATCAGTTCATCATGCCTGAACTAGGTACTCTCTTTCTCTCTAGATTTCCAATGCTTTTTTTTTTTTTTTGTGTGTATTACATTGTTTCCTTTGAAGTACATGGCTAGGTTAGGGTAAGACCCATGTCCAATGTTGCTATATTTAGTAATAATCAAACTTTTCGACTGTGAAAAAAACATGTATTCACTCAGTAGACCCATCAACCATCATCTCTAGCTGAAGAAACTTGGGTAAATGGGGTTGATCCATATTATTATTCTGAAAAATCTAGTTAACTGTAGTAGGTGGGATGTTTTTAGTCCTTATCAACTTGAGATGTAACTTAGATGGTGGGTTTGCAGGCAGGAGAATAAGTGGGGAGACCAAGTGCATCTGGTGTTGTGGTGATAGGACCAAGCTAATAGAGTTGGAGTTACAACTTAGAAGAGAGTGGGGATGAAAGTAGATCATGGAGAGACGAAAGCTGTGTGGCCTCAGCTTCATTTAGCTGTCATTTTACAAAAGTACGATTTCTGAGAACCTTTTTGTCAATGAGGAAGTTTGTAGGGAGTCTTTGTTTAGGGAAAACATCTATTAGGTAGACCTCATTAGTCCATGGATCATGACAGTAAGAAATGCATGTACCTGATTCAATATCAAGGGAGCAGCAACTCCCAATGAATTTAGAGCGAGTCTAGATCACTTTGGGAGGTCACATATTAGAATGGATCACCTTAATATTTTTTGTAAATTAGCTGAGCTTTGCTGGACTCAAATTTCAATACTACTTGCAGAGTAGAGAGGCACATTCAGGTGTCGTAGCGACTCAATCCTCCCTCATTCATTGGAAGGCAGATCAGCTCACACCTTACCTTATGAATGCCACTAAATTCACTATCATTACACAACAAACTTTGCTGATGCCAAGCAACCATATCTGAACAGTTGTTTTCTCTTCCACTATGAGTGTCTTATCGTCAAATTTCTCAATGACGGGATCCCGTAAACTCTTAGAATTAACTTTAGCACCCCTAGGTAGATTTAATAAGAGAATGGGAATCTTTCACACTGACAGTCTTGCTGCGAAATCTGCTAATCAAATATAATCACCCGCATTAGATACCTTAGATGAAGAAAATAAAATCACCTGAATAATGCAAATGATAGACGATAGACCAACTTGTTCAGAAACTGATCTTCCATGTTCACCTCATGTTCTGCATTATCAATGATGCGAGACAGATCTTCCTTGCACATTATCAGATTTAATGAGGGTGTACAGGATAAGTCGAATCAAACCTGTAATGTTGGGTACAACCCCCAGATCAACCTGGCTTCCTTATTCGGATAAAAGGTTGCTTTCTCTGATTGAACATGCATGTCTTTGTGAAACCATTGCAAAATATGGAATGGAAAGTTGATATTTCTTATATATTTATGATACATTGAGTGGGAATACTCTTTTTTTGCCTTATTGCTATACAGAATGTTGCTACAGAAAAGTGGTTCATTTACCAAATAGAAACTAGAAAGCATTACAATTTCAGATGTTATTTCGAAATAACCATTTGGTCAAACTGTTTTGCTTGTTAGGTCGCATGTCTGTCAAGAGACAGCTTATATTTGAGGGATTTAGAGAAAGCAATTCTGTAGCTCAAATGGGTAATAAGAGGATGAGAGGTAATGTCATGTCTGTGGAGCTTGCACTTCAAAGAGAATTAGAGTATCTGAAGAGAATCGAAAATTTGCAGAAGCCTTCTGACTGTAATTCTAAAGAACACCTTCTGCCTGGCCAGGTGACATCTCTGCCTTTCTTGACTAACAATGCTTTTATAACTGTGTCTGTTATTTACCGTGTTCTGCTTGATATGAAACATGGCATTTGTTTCTGTCCTTCCTTTTCTCAGGTCACTAATTTGGTTGGTTAAACTGTTTAGGGGGTACCTTCTAAAGTTGCACTTGAAGAAAGTCGACAAAAATTCTCTTTGCAGTATGAAGCATGTTCTCAAGGTGATTCTATAACCTCGAGTATACAGATTCATATTGTTCTTCATTTTCAGTTTTCTTTCTATATATTCTGTCTATTTTCTCCCTCGTGTGATGATGTCATGAATACATTTGTAGACAAACATATCAACTCTAGGTGATGATTCATTGACCAGTTTTTTTGCCCATTTAATATCATAGAGCAATTTTGTGTTTAAGGTTTGGTAGGTGGGTTTACTCGCATATTTCCCTTTAGTTGTATTAAGTCGTCTAATCCTGATAACATTCACAAACAAACTAGTTTTAGCCTGTATATTTCAAGGGAAGATGCCCACATAGTTGAATCTACCACAGGAGATGTTCATTTCTTTTCTTTTTTTCTTATAACGACTGTGTTTTCTTTGGTTCTGTTATTTTAAGATGTCCATATAGTTGAATCTACCACAGGAACATTGAAACATGTTCCTGTGTACTTTTCTTTTTTTCTTATAACGGCCGTGTGTACTTTGGTTCTGCTACTTTTCAGCCATAGTAGTTACTATAAGCATATGTAACTACTATAAGCATAGTTGCATCTTGTCCAATTTATCATAGTTTTTTGTTGGTTAGGTGTGTTGTTAGACCCTGTATTCAACAAACGAAAATTTGAACATGGGAGTCCTCTAGAAGAGACAACAATCAGGGAAGTGACCCATCTGCAGTTTCAGGAACCATCTACACCAATCCAGGTTTGTTTGAATTTCTGCTTCGTAATCAGATATTATTGTTTCACTTGTAGGGTACGTAATACTTGTATCTCTTTTACATTCCTTGAGAAAATTATTGGTGCTGTTGCTCTGCCACTTTAATTTACCAGAATATAATATGTTTGTGTTTTAGGGGTCATTACCTTCGGTGGGAATGAAGCGGAAAACTCCTGAAAACTTCACATGTTCATCACCACAACCACAACAAGAGTCTTACACACTTCTAAACTCTGTACCACAAACAGTCAATTTATTGTGCAAGGTATGCCAAGTCCCTTGTTCAGGTGCAGCCAATTTCAAGCAACACTGTGCAGGGAGAAAACACAAAAACAAAGTAGAAGAGTTGAAACACTTGAAGAACAGCAGTGAAGATAAGAAAGAACTAGGGCCAGTATGGTGTGATATATGCTTGGTCTCATGCATGGATAGGTCAGCTTACAAACAACATGTTGCTGGAAAAAAGCATGCTGCTTGTCTTACTGCCTTTAATAATGCAATTAGAGGCAAAGGAGTTGAAATGGGAAACCGAAATGGCACATGGTAGGCGTGATTACAGTCCTGCACTTCTTCTGAACAATTTGTGCTGGTGTCATATACAGAGTTACGTTCACTGGCTTTTGGAAAACGTAGTTCTTGTAAATAACTAAGAGTAGATAAAACTTCGGAATGTTGGTCTGCAGTAACTAATAGTAGTAACAAAATATGCATGATCAGTTTTAGTCTCAACTGCATTCTTAGCTGGTATTAAGAAATTCAAAAGAATTCTTATCTATAAGAACACTTTGCCATTGAAATAGTATTAGATCAGACTAAAAACCAACATCCCATTCACTGGATGTAGAAGGCAGGAATCCAAAAATCAATCAGAGCCACAGGAAGCAGGGCTGTCAAACTTTCCTCACTGAACTTAGCAGCCTTGCAAGAAAGATTTCTTACATCCAATTTTCTGTTGGCAGAACAACAGTTGCATTTTCCAGATAAATACGTACCATTATGGAAACTTGAGCGCGTATAAAAAAATTAGGATGACAAAATGCAATTTAGATTAATGAAGTGAAACCACTATCATGAATAATTCTTATGCTATTAGAAAAAATAATTTAACATAATTCTTATGCAATTAGAAAAAATAATTTAACATCAAATCATGGATAGTGGTCTGTAGCAGTGAAACCATTGATATCATTTGATTGCTCGGAGAAGTTATCATGAGACATCCACTCAATCTTGATTGAAAAGTAATCACCTCCTTCCATTATATCTTTGGTGGTAGAGAAGAACCAAAGTCAGGGAGGATTCATATTGTTTTTAAATTACTCCTTTACTAACTTATGGTCGATTCTCATTCCGAAATCATAAGCAAAAACACGCGACATTTCAGACACTGTATCCGGAAACAGACACAACAGTACTACCAAAAGAGCTGTAATATGCCATTACGTTATGACGTTCTTGTTGTCATGGAGATACAGGCAAACCTTGAAGGGTCGGTAAGGCTGTAAGCCCAAATGTGAGTAATGGCTTCCCGAAGGTCACTCTGAATCCGCTAGACCTGTGGATTAGTCTGATACTAGGTCTGCCAAACCAAGGATTCTAAAAATTAAAATAATAAATAAATAGGGACTCGGCCATGGGCATTGCTTGTGAAGTTATTATGTTCTGTACATTCATGCTCATTAAAGGATAAAAGAGAAGCTGAATGGCCACCTGTAAACTACATCTGAGTATCCATTGCTCCTTGTCCGTAACTAGATTCGCGCTTTTTGTTGGTTCACATGCCCATTAACAACGACCGATTCTTTTGCCTCACACCCTTGCATTGAGGGTCTCACTTATATAAAATTCTACAATGAGTGTCCCTTTGTCCATCTTATTCATTCTACAACTACACATAATAAATCATTCCTACTTCAATAAGGCTGATGTGAGGGATGTTCAGCGCTACCGAAGGGCCCCTGCAGTTCTTGCGAAGAAATGAATACCCAATATCAATTACTGCCTTCTTCAAGAATGATGACGACCTCCGAGCCTTTACATAAGAGTGTCCCATTATATATGCTACCCCTGCTTCTTTCGCTTGTATCAAATCCATCAGTTCTTCCCTTACAGAAGGATCCATACCTGGGCTCTGTGGTAACTGGAATCTCACCCTCCTCCTGATAGACGGGTTCTCTTCCTCGTATGCGGATCTTAAGCTCTGAAGGGTTGAGGATTTGCTGCTTTGAATAGACTCACTAATCTCAAAGTTCATTTGCTCAGAAACTATCAAACTTGAAGTTGATTGGACAGGTCTGGTGCTGATAACCGCCATCCTTCCATCCAATGATGGAGACTCGGAGCTCGAGAACTGAGATTCGTCTGCTTCCATCTGGATGAACTCTGCAATGCTCTGTATGAGCTGGTTCTCGAAGTCTCCGTTGTCCCGTTGGATATCCTTGTATCCATACCTCACAATGCAGCGGTACATTCTGTAAGGCCTAGGGCAGACCCTGCCAATGAGGAACCTTTCTTCGGCTGATACATATGGAACTGGTACTGATTTTACGCAAACAAAAACTAAAACCTTGTGAAATGCCGGGAGATTAGTAACAAAATGGGAAAAGATTGCTGGGACGCCTGTAGCCAGTTCTGAGTAGATGAGACCTATCCCAGGCACGCGGACAATCCCAAGACTGGGACCGAGAGCGAGAAGCCACTTCAAAGAAACCTTGTTATGAAGGTCAAAGTTGTATTTCTTGCGAGTTCCATAGTGCCAGATGTACATGATTCCCATAAAAATAAAAGAAAGTACAAGTGGTAGCCAACCTCCCTGAAGAACTTTGGTGAATGAAGAAGATAGGTAAACTCCCTCGATTGATCCAAATAAGAGCAAAAATGCTGCAGCAGTAAATATACTTTTCTGCCATACGAAAATGATGACTAGCGTTGTGAGACAGGTTGAGACAAACATAACCGTTATGCAAGCAATGCCTGGAGAAAGCATTAAGAAAATCCTTCAATGGTTGCATTTCATGTGAATGTATTAAACTGTTTGCTCTGTCAAGAAACTAATAATGCCTGAAAAGGAGAGATATAAAATATAAAACAATAAATATCATGAGAGTTGACTTACCATAAGCATTTCCAATCATGGTTGTATCTCGGAATCCAATAGTCACAGCAAGACAAATTATCATGAGAATCCAATTTATTTCTGGAATGTATATCTGCCCAAACATGTGTTTTGAGGTGTGAACAATCTTAACTCGTGGGAAGCAACCAAGGGCATTGCACTGTTTGATAATAGAAAAGGTAGCTGTGATGACTGCTTGACTCCCAACGATGGCTGCTAAGGTGGCTATCACAAAGACCGGCCAAAATAAAGTCTCTGTTGGATGTTCAGAAACTGAAGTCAGCCAAAACTGAAGTTTGCAGTCATAAATGGATCTGTGGTAAATAAGCAAGGATCCCAGGAAAAAGAATCATGTGAGTGATAACTCACTTGGTATCGAGTCATAGAAACTTGTTGGAATAGATGACGGGTTTTTCGATAGAAAAGCAGCCTGCCCCATGTATTGCACTACCAAGCACGGGTACACAACAAATGCAAAAGCAAGCTGCAAAACGGTAACAAATTTCACAAAGCTGCTCTCAGAGTCTACCTGCGTGTACTTAACCTGCCAACTATGTCATAGCGAATATAAAAGATCAAGTTGTGAAATTTTACCCTTATTGATAAGGCAGTGAAATGTCCAAGGTCTGCAAACATAGCTTCAGTACCTGCAAGGCCCTGGAAAAGTTTAGTTGTCAAGCCTAGTAAAATCTGTAAAAAATGCGGTGATGACTCTAGTTTGTCATAATTCATGAGCTTTAATTCTACTTTCTGAAATCTCCTAAAATTCAATTAACCATCAACTTAAGTATATTTGTTGGTGTTGGTGATTACTTAAACATTATTCCAGACACTGTCATTGTATAATCATTGGCTCGTTGCTACAGTAGCAGCAAATCGACTTTGGTGCCCACTTACCAGTAATGGAAAGAAGAATCCCCCCGAGGGCAATCCAACCATCTTTGCCGGTCTCTCTGAAGAACTTGATGATATAGTGCGGAGATAGTGCAAACACAATCTTAGGGTTCCAATATATAGTATTGTATAGGCCTATCGCAAATATTGATATCAACCAAATGACAACAATTGGTGCAAACAGAAAAGCCACCCTGTGGGTGCCACAATGTTGCAGAGCAAAGAGTCCCACTAATATAATGCACGCCAGCAAAATAACAGCCTCTGCAGAAAGGTATAAATTCAACCATCAGAAACACTCAAGAAAAGAAGAAGAAACTATGCAGAAAATCTAGATGAAAATTGCTGCTCTATCACCAGGAAGATTGTGCAAATCTGAAAGGGCTATTGCTTTTATATAGTTACCATTTGGGAATTTCTTGTCTGTAACCTGTAGTCCAGAAACAGCTGATAGAACTGCAATTGGCAAGTAAAACCATTTTAAAGAGTCAATAAGATGTTGTAGCTCACATTAAATAATAGGTCAAAGGAATATGTTAATTATGTCTAGAAAGTATGTTCAGAGACATCAATTACTGGTCAAGTATACTCATGAGCCATACATCAATGCTACATCAGAAGATCCTAACATTTTGATATTGATGTAAAGCCTGGCAAGCTGATGGGAAATTATATGCAGAGCAGATTACAATTGAAGGTAGGTGAGAAGATGGTCAATGTCTGCCATATGGGTGTGTACAGAGAAATGTTCATCATACTACTGGTCCTTGGTATCCTGTAGCACAGATGATGGAGGGAGAGAGTCTACATTCTGATAGCCCAAGTAAAAGTTACCTGAAATTGCTGGAGTAAGCACGCCATCACCTATAACCATACAAGCACCGCATAATACCACAATCAATAGAGCTGTTCTAAGTCTTTTGTGCTTCTCAAAGAACCTTTTCATTGGAGAAGATGTTATCTGTGCCGCTGGCCCATATTTGTATGCCGTCAACTCCTCGTCAGCTGCTTGTTGATTGGGAAGTAGACTAAGCCTAGCATGCCTGCAGAGAAGTGAGTAAAGAGCAAAGACTCCACCTGTGCAGTAACAGAAGTATCATCAGATTCTTTGTGGGATTTACTAATCACTGTCAAACAAAATAATGAATAATTTCATTGCGTACCTTCACCATTATCATCCGCGCTTAATAAGATGAATATGTACTTGAGCAAAGGGATCAACGTAAGGGTCCAGAAGATCAAAGAGAATGCGCCAAATATTGTATCTTCATTGCGATGATCCTGTAGCTTCCCGACAAAAGTGCTTGTATAAACGTAGAGAGGGGAAGTACTCAAGTCTCCATAAACTACACCAAAGCTCTGGTACGCCAACAATAAATTTCTTGATAGGTTCCTCCATGATAACTGCACAGCCAACAACACACGTCTTAGTTCTCACAGATAAACTAGTCAGACAGCAGTGCACCTAATTTTGTCACATAAATCTAAAACTACTTTTTCGTCATTATCAACATGTCTTGTTTGGAAGACGTTGTATTTCTAAATATGTAACAGCTGAGATATTCAAGGACAATAGAACCTCTGAGTGCCAACACACTGTTATATTGTTGATTTTCTGAACAGGATAGCAAAACCCTTGTGCTACAGATAAATATGGAGATAACAGTTGCATAAACACAATGAAACAGCTAGTACACTGGATTGAGTAACTAAATAGTGTGAATCCGTGACTAACAACAAAAACAGCACAACAATCAACATCAGCAGTTAATAAGCTGCTAGATGAATAACAGGATCAAACTTGAGATGGAAATAAACAACAACACAAAAACAATAACTAGTAGTATGGATAATCCTTAAAGTACTGAAACTATACCTATATGATTCCGTGAACTAATCTACTTAATAAGATTACTCTCCTCTTGTAGAGAGATTTCTTCTTATGCATATGAATCAAGTTCACAAGTATTTCACCAGTTGACAAAGACCTAAGCAAATTACTTACAGACTTTAACTATTCAAAATTTCATCACAACTTTCTGCTTCTTCCTCTTGTTCTTCTAAATTCCACATATATGGGGTATATGATTAGCAATTGATTGAATCCTTCGCTCATTTGTAGCAGTTGAGTAAGTATTAAAATTTTCCCCTTGAAGTCTACCACTCAGATAAACAAATCATGACTATGAACTAATCAGCTTCATAAGATTACTCAATTCTTCTAAACAAACAAAATAAAAATAAAATACGATTAAATTAAATTCAGAAGTGTTTCGCTAGTTAACAGAGATCCAAGCTAAATTCATTGCAAATTTCATCAAAACTACAGAAATTCTATTAATCTAATACTAATCTAACTCGAGAAGAATCATCCAACGTAACATCGGTAACCTAAATTAATCACGTTGTAACACAATACAGAAACGATTCAAAATTATAAAAAAAAATTAATAAAATCGAGGAGTTATGGGATTAAGAAACCCTAAGAAAGAGAAATGAGATGAGAGACCTGAGGAGGAGGACCTCGAGGACTACAAGGACCAGCTTCTGATTCCATATCTTCCTAACTAAGAATCTGGATTTGATTTGATAAAGCTGTTGTCTGTCTGTCTGACTGGTTTTTTTGTTACATCAAGTAATTAAATCTTCTTGTGGGAGGAAGATGATGATTCTCCCATTTCTCTCTATCTATCTGGAAAACAAATAACTAATCAAGTCTTAACTAAGAGCAAGAGCGGGATCTCATTTACTCCTGCTCCTGGAATGGGAGGTTTTCTCGCACGTGCGTCAATTTTTTATTTTTCTGTTTTAGTCCTCTTTGTTTGCTTATATTTTAATTCACATCCCTACGTTAAGTTCTGTCATTAAATGGGTACACGGGGAGAGTTAGTTGTCAAGTGGGGTGTGAATATTTACATCCACTTCTATGTTCTTATTTGGACAAATGTTATATTGATCACGGGTTATATCTGGTGATCTGTCCCGTCTCTTGTAGAGATGGGGTTCAAAACGGCCAGCCCTACTAATTCACGGGTTAGAAGGTCTTATTTTTGTGAGAAACGGGACATACCTCAACATATAACCTGCGCTAAGTCGATAAGTGTACTTTTCGGTGACTCTCACTAATGAAAGTGCGAAACAATAAAATTATAGCGCTAAATTATGATGAAGTTATTCTATTCCATCCCACGTATATCGTCAGCAACGTTGACTCGAGAGTCAAGAGGCCAAATTATTAAAAAGCTAAAAAAAAAAAGAAAAAAAAAAGGCACATGAGTGGATTAAGAGGGTCAAACGGAAAAACAATAGCTTAACCCTCACACACGTACCAAGTGACCAGCGGTTGAGAAAATTCATGGTAGGCGGAAATAAAAAAAAGTAGTAGTACTAGTAATTGAGATGATAATTTTGACGTCGTTATTACTAACAACCAACAGCTTTCAGCTGAGATCACATTATTATGTAAACAGGGTGAGGCCGTCTGAAACAATAATAAAGTTTTCCCTAGCAAAGAAAGAAATATATATGGAGCATTGAAATTTAGGAACGATTAGACAGACATTGACACATTATTGTTATTCCGTACGCTTCTTATCCACGGACTGGACGCGGCAGTTGATTTGATTGATTGATTGCCCTATCTTGGGTGGAATTTGTGCTCATCAGAATTAGTATTTTGTTTTGTAAAAGGTAGGATTTAATGTTGATTATACGAGTATTATTACATTCTTTAAGATGACATCCCATGTCACGTCTATTGCTTATTAAGACAAATAGTTGGTAATAAATTTTTGGAGTTATGGCAATTAGCCTACTTATCGGGATAGAGAGTTCGAGCATTTTTTTTTTTTTTTTGGACAATTAATATATTTCAATCCATTCAAATCAAAATAGTGATCACATGTTCACTTACAAGAATAACAAAAACATCAAAATAAAAGATAATCAAAACCCACCAATTACAAGTAGATCGCGAAGAGAAAGAGCGATAAACCGCAAAGATATCAAAAAAAAATTATGTATAAGGGAGAGATGATGGTATATCCGGAAAATTCATTGTATACTTCTTCTATAAGAGACACTCCTAAAACAAAGGAGTACTTAGCCCATAAAATTGCCGATCCACACGAACACGGATGCGCGATGTCGTGATAAATCGTCGATGTTTTTGAATCGAGAATAGCAAGCCACAAACCAGCTATGAAAATTTGAAAAACTAGCCCCACAACGACGACGAAAAATCATCTCAAAACGACGAAGAAATATGTCAAAAGACACCAAAAGTGATGTAAAAACATCTTATTCACTACCAAAAACTCTAAAACAAAAGAATTCTTGCTCAGATCTGGTCCCTTTGGACCAGATCTGAGCAAGACGGCTAAAGGATTTTTTTCCTTTTTCTTTTTTGAGAAAGGGAAGATGGAGAGAAACAAGAAAAAGATTAAAATGTTAACCGTTTTCTTTTACTTGAGTTGACATCTTTGTGTCGATCAAACATCCAAAACAAAAACAAATTCTTTGTTCCCGGTGTCTTTTCATGAGGAGTGGACACCATGGTTAGAGTCATATCCAGACATGGTTAATCACTAAGATTGAGTCTTATGGGGCTTCTCAAGATATTTTCAGTTGGGCGGAGCCGGGTTGGCAAGGTGGGGTCGCAGAATGTAGGAGCGAAATCCCAGAGCACGAACTTCAAAGATACGATAAAAGAAGAAGAAGTAGCTCGGAGCGAGAAAGCAGAAGATGTAGGAGAGAGACAAGTTTGGAGCGAGATACTAGGAGGGCAATATAAAGAAATATGATAGAACAAAGAGGATTGGAGGCAATGATGGAACCAAGACGGAGAGAGATAGAGCAGACCGACGCGAATCAAGCTATACTGCAACAACTTAAAGAACTCAAAGCTGCAATGAAAAACAATAACAAAAGAGGAGGATGAAAAATGAAGTTGGCAGAAGCCATTGAAGAAGCAGAAAGATCACCATTTTCACCGGAGATACTGCAAGCACCAATTCCCGCCAAATGTACCTTCCCGCATTCTCCAACGTATTTGATGGGACGGGAAACGTGGTACAACACATGAAAGCCGATAATCTTACACTAATGCCATGGGCCCAGCATCAAGCGGTGTTATGCAAATATTTTACGGCGAGTTTAACATGAGAGGCCTCGTTATGGTTCCGAAAATTTGTGCAAAGGATCAGTGACTTCATTCGCGCAACTGCAAAGGATGTTCTTGGGAAACTACATAACCAGCAACCGGACCAAGGCGGGAATTGAAAATGCGTTTAACTTAAAGAATGCGCACGGGGAAATCTTGCGAAGGTTGACTACACGATGGAGGAACATGTGCAATAAATAGGTAGGGGAAGGCGAGATCGATGTCCAATGACTCGCAAGAGCACATGGAATTGAGATTTCGTCGCCCAATGTTGAAGACCCTGTCCAAGGCGACCATAAGTCCTTTAAGTTCTCTAAGCGGGGAAGGCAATAAGACCTTACTTAGGAGGCAAATAAAACCTACAAAACATCATGCGAATATAAATCACAAAGGAGAGCGAAGGAAACTGAGGCAATGAAAAATTCATGCTGAGGCACGAGGAAATGCGAAGGAAACACACCCTCATCAAGCTAAGTATAACTAAAATTCGAAACGAGTCTTAAAATATGTTTACATTAATTATCTGGTCAAGCATGCTAGTATAGCTTCACACCTTATCATTCGCATGAACCTTTAGACATAACGCCCTTCACATGTTGGCATTTGCATAAATTTTTAGACCTGATATTCTCGTAAATCTTAAACAACCATTTGTACTCTATTTCTCATTCAAGGCCTCATCTAGTTCGCCTGTATGAATATTAGCATCACCTCCTTATTAGACTGAATGTAGTTGTAGATGGTGGATTTTCTACAAGGCCAAAATCGTAAAACTATAATTATACATGTGTCTGGTCCAACAATCAGATGAGTATTTAGGCTCATGTTTCTCATCGAAACATGAAAGCTCATGCCACAATAATCTCTGACTGAGAATACTGTCTCTCAGAGTATATGTAGATGTGTAGTCTCTTAGCTGAGGCAACGGCATATCTCATGAATACTGAGCAATTTCAGAAATTACTTCTGTAAAGAATCGAAATGATTGGACGGCTCCTAGATGTATTACTCACTAGCATAGAGCACTACGTCTTCAGGACGTTGCAATGTTCCATGACTTTACAGAATAAACATTTAAATCGAGCGTTCTGCTTTAGCTAGCTCGTACCTCGATTTCTGGATAATTATAATGCTCCTAGACAACATTCCTGTTAGTATAGAGCCACCAATTAATTATTTCTAGCCGTAAGATTCATCAATTTAATTCCTAGAAAAATACTCTGCATTCCGCATAATATTTCATTACTTCAATTTATGGTTATTCCCATCAAAATTTCATGGGTTAGTAATAAATATTCAACGTACGGGTATCTGAGCCACCATCGAGTAAGCCCCGAGGGAATGGTGCAAGTGTATTCGGCAATAAATGCACTAACGAGCACCTGAATGCACGAACGAACATTCAATTACACGAAGGAACGATGAAACCATGGAGAAAATAGTAATAATAATAAAATATTTAAAAGAGGAGTCTAAGGGGACCAAGCCCACCGGCCGGCCGGTCATGCCGCTGTGGCCGGTTCCACGCCCTTTTCTTTATTTTATCATATTTTATTATTTTCCTTGATCCCATGAAAATCCTTTTGATTGAGAAAATCCCTTCAATTCGTGGTATTTCCTTCACATCAAGGAAATTATACAAAATTACATAAAATTAGGAAAGGTGTCACGGGACCGTGGTCACTAGCCGGCCTGCATGCCCTAGCCGTGACCGGTCCCACACCTTGTAATTCCTTATTTTATTAATTATTTCCATCATCTCATGGAAATTCCTTAATCTTATAAAACTTCTCAGTTTCATGGTATTTCTTTCACATCAAGGAAATTATACAAAAATTACATAAAATTAGGAAAGGTGTCACGGGACCGTGGTCACCAGCCGGCCGGCCATGCCCTGGCCATGACCGTTTCCACACCTTGTAATTCCTTATTTTATTAATTATTTCCATCATCTCATGGAAATTCCTTAATCTTATGAAACTCCTCAGTTTCATGGTATTTCCTTCACATCAAGGAAATTATACAAAAATTACGTAAAATTAGGAAAGGTGTCACGGGACCGTGGTCAACAGCCGGCCGGCCATGCCCTAGCCGTGACCGGTCCCACATCTTGTAATTCCTTATTTTATTAATTATTTCTATCATCTCATGGAAATCCCTTAATTTCACGATATTTCCTTCAAATCATGAGAATAATATAAAATTAGGGGAGACTCACGGGACCGGGCCCTAGCCGGCCGACCATGCCCAAGCCGGTCCCACACGCTCTTATTTTATTATTATTAATATTATTTGTTCCCTCATCTCATGGAAACTCCTTCACTTCAAGAAAAATCTTTGATTTCAACAAACTCCTTGATTTCATGATATTTCCCTAAAATCATGAAATAATATAAAATTAGGAAAAGTGCCATGGCACCGGGCTCATTGGCCGGCCGGCCATGCCTTGGCCATAACCGGTCCCACACTTCATGGTTCTTTCATTTTATTATTATTTCCTTCATCTTATGAAGTTTCTTCAGTTTCAGCAAAATCCTGAGAATTTTGATATTTTCTGATGTGCGTTTGGCTTGCATGGAGCCGGTCCCACGCATTTTCATAATTTGACCTAATTTTCCCAATTACACGCATTAGGTCAAGAACTCTTCCAAACAACTTGGAATTTCATGAAATGATCGTCAGTCGATCCCGTGACCAACCAGGGCCGGTTTCATGACCCCTTGGTCGGTCTTTCATCTCTTGATAATTTATTAGGTTTTATCACCTAAGGTTCAGAGGAACATTATTCGAATAAATGATTAAACCAACATTTAATCATCTTTTCACCAACTGGTCTTCAAGAGACTTTGGTATTTTGCTCACTCGAGCATCTGGGAATTACATGATCGATTCATCATCGCATGTAGTCGGTCCCTCCTTCACTCCGTGGTTGATTTTTTAATAAATCATCAATTGATCAGCAATTGATCAATATTAGGGTTTCGGATCCAAAGCTCTGCAAAACATAATTCTGAGCAGATTCACACACTAATAATTTTTTGCGTTGATCTCATGATCAACATTTTAATTAATTATACTCGTCTACTTGCCAGTATTTTAATTATCATTCTATTTGGTTTTGTTACCAACAATTCATCAAATGAGCAATATTTGCTCAGACGAGCAATATTTGCTCAGACTAAGGAATATTGGTTCAACTATCAATATTCAACAATCCATCGAATGAGCAATATTTGCTCACCTTAAATATCAACATTTACTCGATAATTATACCTCTGTCTCAATAGACACGTTCAACTCATGAGTCTTAGAACATTTTCAAATCACGTTCGACTCGACAATACAAGGACTCATCGTCCCATGAAGCAACTGACTAACTAAATACACGTCTGCCTTGCAGACTCCACAATCACGGGACATCAATCGTGTCACATGGGGGATATTAACTAGGGTTTTGGTCCGGCGGCCTACGACACGTGTGTTCTCCCACGATGAGAATGTGAGCAAGTCGTGCAATCAGTTGAAGGAGTTATCAAAGTAGTGGGTAGAAAATCAACCAAGTCTCCGCACGATGAGCAACTGGTTTTAAACGATTTCGACTTCCCCACTCTTTGACCCAGTAACTGTCACACTTCATGGGATCAAGGTGTTTACAATTCTAGTAATATAAATAAGTCTCTGAATCATGATTGAAGAAGAGACAATTTTCGATAGACAATCTTTCATCTACACGAACTCATCGTCTTAGCAATTACTCTCAACTGAGTAAACTCAATCATTCAGAAATTATTTTCACGCAAAATACACAACACACCAACAATCCTTGATCACCATTGATCTCACACATTTCTCATCTTCCCTCATACAGATCGACCCATTCTCTCTTGTGACCGAATTGACTATGGAACGACCATTGTCTTGGTTTAGGCCGGAGTCCTACAGATTGATCTCTCGAACTTAAAGCACTCCCTTCTTGAAGTGCATATGTATGAGGTTAAACATTTTGCTCGGTTCAAGGAGTCCCCTCCGCACGGTCGTCTCCTCGATTCCGTAAAAACCAGCAAATCGTTTTTCCCCATCTACAGATTGGCGACCATGGTGGGAGATCATTCTATCAGTTGCAATCTCAATTCTAACAAAGATGGTCGATTTTAGGTCTACTTCAGAAACTCCAGGTTCTCCCCAGAGTCTTTCAAACGACAACGCTCCTCGTGCTCGTTCGAACGACTCTGGTAACGTTAATCATTCTTACTTCACTGCTTCTTTTATCTCTATCGATGCATCCGATGGAGAGACCCCATCATTAGCAGAATTGGCATGAAGGCAAGGAATTTTGGCCGGAAACATCAATCGGTTGAAATAAACAATCGATAACCTCTTCATCTGCATGGTGGAATTGACAAGACTCTTGGGAGCAGAAATGGTGGAACGTCCAAACTCTACTGACGCTCCTCAAACCAACAGTTTCACTACTTACGAGAAGCCGGTGGATCAGGAAGTCACACACTTGATTTAAAATCTATGTGAACTCCTGCACTTCTCAAGGGATCAACGTACGAACACGTTCGCTGCACTCAACCAAATATTATCATACGTGCAACTAACTCCGTCATGCCTAGTAGTTGAAGAAACATCCATGATGTCTAAGCATTCGATCAACAACATCACATTCGGAGAAGAATACCGAATGGCAGATGAAGGGCATAATCGAGCCTTGTACGTGACTGGTTTTATCAAAGACTCTGAATTCAAAAGAGCTCTTGTCGATATGGGAGCTTCTACAAATATTATTACTATGAAGACTCTCAAAACTACCAAGTTCCCACAGAGTAAAACTTTTCTCCATCCCATCTTGATGACAGGTTTTGAAGGAAACCATATCCATACATATGGATATGCATACATAGACTTGAAGGTAGGGCCTATTCAATCAAAATCCAAATTTCACGTGATCGCACAAGAGCCTGATTATCACATGATGCTCAGATGACCGTGGATCCACGACAATAAGGTGGTTCCGTCAACATACCATCGATGCATGAAGGCTGTGCTCAACAACAAAATTGTTCGTATTGCGGCTTCATCATCTCCTTATGCTCCGGTATATGATGCTGAGTTCCTTAGGTCTCAAAAGGATATCCCCGAACCTCCAAGCAATATTTACAGTACTCCACTCCCAAGCTGGAAGTCCATTGAGGAAGTTTCCGACAAACCGTCATCCTCAGGTGCAAAGTCGATCAAGTCATATGCTACACCGATTAAACGCCATAAGGATCAGGTCTCAACTCCGGGATCTAATTTCATAGCCAGTCATGATGCGGAGGGGAGGATCATTTACCGCCGACGCAAATATTAGCAATTACAGGGGAGAACGATGAAAAGTCTCCCCGCCTCGAAGAATCATGTCAGAGCGAACCATCACTCGATGACGAAGAGGTTCAAGAAACTCCACGACAATTGCAAGATGACACTGATTCCACCACTGATAATCTCGAAATAATCAACATCGGGATGGAGGATGATCCAAGGCCAATTCTAATTAGTTCCATGTTGTCACCAGAGGAACGGGCGGAACTGATATCTGCTGAAAGAGTATCAGGATATCTTCGCTTGGACGTACGAAGAAATGCCTGGTCTATACGAAAAATTAGTTACTCATCATATGCACATCACTCTTGGCTCCAAAGCTGTCAAACAACCGCCTAGGAAGTTCAGACACGAAGTCGAGGAACAAATCAAAGTCGATATTCAGAAGCTACTAGCAGCAGCATTCATCAAACCTATTCAACACCCAACATGGCTAGCAAACATTGTTCCTGTCAAGAAGAAAAATGGCCAAATCAAATGTTGTGTTAATTTCAGGAATCTGAATAAATGTTGTCCTAAGGATGATTTTCCCTTACCCAACATTGATATGCTCGTTGATGCAACCAGTGGTCACGGTATGTTCTCATTCATGGATGGCTACAGTGGATACAACCAGATCAAGATGTACGAACATGATGCCAACAAGGCTGCATTCCGTACTCCTATTGGGAATTTTCACTACACTGTGATGCCCTTTGGATTAAAGAATGTCGGTGCTACCTATCAATGAGCCATGACTGCCATATTCCGCGACATGATGCACAAGCAAGTGGAAGACTACGTTGATGATGTAGTGGTAAAGTCGAAGACTCGAACATCCCACCTTGAAGTTCTGAGACAAGTTTTTGAAAGATGCAGAGAATACAAATTAAAGATGAATCCTTTGAAGTGTGCTTTTGGTGTTTCCTCCGGAAAATTTCTAGGATTCCTGGTCACAGCAGAAGGAATCAAAGTCGATCCAGACAAGACGAAAGCTATTACTTCCATGCCTCCCCCATGCACTGTGAAGGAACTCCAGAGTTTTATGGGCAAGGTAAATTATATTCTACGCTTCATTCCTGGATTGGCTCAACTCATTGCTTCGTTCACCCCTCAGCTGAAAAAGGGAGCAAGTTTTACATGGACAACCGTCCAACAAGAAGCATTCCAGAAAATACAGCAGATACTGTTATCACCTGCTGTCATGAAATCTCCAGTGCAAGGACGACCATTAATACTTTACACAACTTTTAGTGATGTTTCTATCGGAGCACTTCTTGCTCAAGAAGACGAAGAAGGTATCGAACATCCGATCTACTACTTCAGCCGTACGATGAGAGACGCTCAACTTCGATACCCAAAAGCCAAAAGAGCATGTCTAGCATAGGTGCACGCGATCCAGAAATTCAGGCACTACTTGCTATCCAACAGAGTCGTGATCGTTTCCAAAGCCGACCCTATAAAGTTTTTACTATCAAATCCAGCCTTGATAGGGAGACCAGCAAAGTGGCTACTTCAGATGTCATAGTTTGACATAGCTTGTGTACCATCTAAAGCAATCAAAGGTCAAGCAGTTGCAGACTTGATCGCTGCCTTTCCAAGAGAAGATGCAACAACGTTACATGAATATGTGCCCGGCGAGTTTCCAGAGGTCTTAGTTATCAAAAATGAGACGTGGCTCTTATACTTTGACGAATCCGCCACCCCTAGCAACGATACTAGAGGAGCGGGCGTAGTGCTAGTATCTCCATCTGGCGAAGTCTTCTCACACTCGTTCAAGTTGGATTTCCATTGCACCAACAATTCAGCAGAATATGAAGCTTTCTTGATAGGGTTGTCCCTGACCAAGCAAGCAGGAGCAACACACCTTGAGATAAAGGGAGATTCAAAACTACTGGTGAATCAAATGAATGGAGCATACTCTCTCAAAGAAATCATGCTCGCCCCATTCAGAACTGAAGCGCAGCGGATATTAACTCATTTTGCTGATGCAACGATTGTCCATACTGGACGAACTAACAATAGGCATGCTGACTGCCTGGAGACTCTTGCTTCCAAGATGCAATTAGAAGGAGTAGAGAAAACAATCACAGTACAGAGGCGTGTTGTGTCATCTACCTGGCTTGGTCAAGTTTAATACATTCAAGCAAATGATTGGCGAGCACTTATTACTCATGAACTGAGCAGTTCTCTTTCAGAAGGGAAAGTCAGTCTCAAGGAATTAAAGAATTATTTATTGCTTCATGGAGCATTATACTATCGAAATCCTGATGGGTCTTTATCACGATGCCTTAGAAAAGACGAAGCAGACGAACAACTCAAACGCATACATGAAGAAATCTGCGGATAGACGTTGGTAGTAACACTTTACAGAAAGCTTCAAAGGATGGGATACTATTGGATTTCCATGGAGGCTCAATCAAGAATTCTGAAAATATATTGTCCCAGTTGCCAGACGCCTCCTCATCACTTAGAATCTTTGACAGTCCATCACACTGGGGACTGGAGGGAACCTTACATCAAGTACCTTCGGGACAATGAATTTCCGCTGGAAAATAAAGAAACAATCAAACTCATTCAGAGAGCTAAAAGATTTGTTTTTCTTGATAAAATATTATACCGAAAAAGCTTTGGTGGGAACTTACTGAGATGCTTAGCTAAGCATGAAATCCCAAAAATTTTAAATGAAATGCACGATGAAGAACATCAAGGAAAAAGGAAATCATTTCTCCAAATTCATGAGAAATATTATTGGCCGACCATGGAAGACGATGCAGCTGCGCACATTCATAGGTGTCATCAATGCCAAGTCCATGGTAATCTCATCCACACTCCTTGTCTCCCATTGAATTCTGTGAATAGTCCATGGCCTTTCTATAGATGGGGACTGGATATCATCGGGAAAATCAATCCAACATCTTTGAAGCAGCATGAATACATCTGCAATTGAGTATTTCACCAAATGGGTTGAAGTTATTCCTCTTCGAAGTACCACCGGAGTCATGATTGCAGCCTTCATCAAAGAATACATAATATGTAGATTCGTCCCTAAACACATTGTCACCGATAATTGAACTCCTTTTTCCAACAAGCACGTGACATAATTTCTCGAGGAATACAACATCAAACAAGTTTTCTCTACACCGTACTATCCCCAAGGAAACGGACAAGCAGAGAGCACCAACAAACTTTGATCCGAATTCTTAGCCGAACAATTCATGATAATCCTCGAACGTGGCATGAACAATTGCCTATGGATTTATGGGCCTATCGGACTGCACCAAGGAGATTGATCGGAACTTCACCATACTCTCTCGTTTATGGAGCCGACACCATACTCCCATCAGAAATCAAAATTCCTTCAACGAGGATTACAACAGCTAGTGGAGTACAATGGGATGAAGCCTAAGTGTCCAACTCAAGAATTGCTGAACTGGACATGCTCGAGTCGAGGAGGGATAAGGCAGAAAAATACGTGGAAGCATACAAACAAAAGATCTCCAGAGCTTACAACAAAATGGTAAGACCCCGAACATTCCAAGTAGGAGATTTGGTATTAAAAACGGCAAAACATATTCAACAAGATATGTCTGCTCCTAAGTTCTCTATAAAATGGGAAGGGCTGTATGTGATCATCAAAGCGGTGTCCAGCGGATACTACAAAATCTTAGCAGTTAATGGAGGAGTTGAAGGAAATATAATCAACGACAAATGACTCAAGGCCTATTACGCCTGATCAACAACAAGTAAATTAATCGTTTATCATCATTCAAGCACATTTTGAAATGTAATTTATTTTCCTTCAAAGAGCGTGCAAAGTGCTCATTTGTTCATCAAACATTCATTAATTGAACAAAATCCCTTTATACTGTCAGTTATTCTACCTTACCAAAAGAAACCTACAGCCCTCTCAAATACTCACTCGGAGCAAACCATCCAACAATGGGTAATTCTTATAGAAAGCCATGTCAAGCCTCTTCTGAAATTTTTTAGTCTTCACTTTCAAGTCCTGAACAACTTTCCCAACCCTTGACGACTCCAAGGCAAGTGCTTTCTCCTCCTCCAAGATAGTAGTCGTAGCGGAAATCGCGTCAGTAGCAGCCGTTGCCCTGTCAATTTTGATCATCTCAAGACGATGACGAAGCCAGCCTATGTTGAATTGCAAGGTATCACAATTCGAAACCATGACATCCTATCTATGCATCTCATGATTCTTGACGTCCCGCAGATTCATCTTGATCATATCTTCAATGATTGGTAATAATCCAGCGATGGTAGTCAAGATGGTCGGCAGAAAGTCTCTCCACACTTCGTTTGTAGCAATGTGCCCATACCTTCTCAAGATATTTGTGTACAAAGAGGCATGACATTTGGGAATGACGAATCCGCAAATTATCTCGTTGTTCGGGCAAGCATTCGTCATGGGATTTTCAAACAAAAGTCCAGCTATTGGGTACTCAGGAGAGCGAACTCTAGTTCCAGTCCCCAAGGAATTAGTAGAGTTCCCATCAACATGATTGATGTCATCATCATCAGCCACGGTCACACACTTCCTATTCTTCCTCTTCCTAGCATCGAAAACAACATGAACATAAACCTGCGACGAAGAAGTTTTCAATTTCAATAAAGATTGGATAGCGTGATAAAGCTTCAGTCAATAGGTCATGGAATTACTTACAGATGTTCCGGCTTCACGAGATGATCTGTACCTGGCAGGAGCCTTAACAATCCTCTTGGGTCTCAAACCACAAGAAGAAGGCTGATTTCTCTGATTATCCTGCAACAAGTTATTTTCTTTGATCAGTCATCCTGCTCAAATGAAGATGGAAGAAAACGTTCAACTCACCGAGACGGACACTTCTGCATCATGCTTTGCCCGATGTTCGTTTTGAGAAGAAGCACTACTGCTAGACATGGTGATGAGAGGTATGATCGTGATCAAAATTTTTTCCGATAATACACAGGGGCAGAAGACGATGTGTCGATTAAATAGAAAAACCTAAACATTGATGGTCTGGATATTTATCCTATAGTGTATAGTCAAATCTGTTGCGGTTTTTATTGAAACCCTAATTCTCGAATCAGAGTGTATCTGGTAACATAGAAGAAGTGCGACAATACTGGGGACTGGCAGTTCAGGCGTGTTCAACATGGCGATACTGGGGACTGACACTTCAGATGTAACCAACGTCGCAATTGTGAACTGATGATCTGGAGGGCCGCGTGTCTCCTATACGGCTCGTATAGTTGTACTTTGTGGATAATTATTGTCTACATGGACATTGGTCCATCCTATTCAGCTGGGTGTGAAGAAGATTTGGCAAAAATTACGATAAGGGATTATTGTTCAAAAATAATTTCTAACGCAACATCTCTACAGCCAAACTGCTCAAACAACCAGAAAATATCTACTGCAATGGAAAATAAATAATCTCAGAAAGGCTCGCGAGCAAGACTAATCATCAGATGCATCAGATTCATTGGAATCGTCAGATGCATCAGATTCATCGGAATCGTCAGATTTGTCAGAATTATCAGATTCGTCATCATTATTGTCTTTCGAAGAATCCTCATCAGTTTCTTCCTTAGAGTCACTGTTATAGCCATTGACGAAGTCCGGTCTCTCATCAGGATCGTTGTACATCATATCCAAGTACTCTTATTCTTTATGCTCAGCTTCAACCAATCGCTCAATCTCCCTGGTACGCCGATGTGGCTTAATTTTGCGCTCCCATGGCACCCACACAGGTTCGTCTTCCGAAGCATCCGAATTCGAAGCCACACCATCAGCACGAGATCGAAGTTTCTCCTGAGCTGCTAACCTTCTGCGCTGGAATCGGTCCCTCCTTTGTCGATAATCAGCTAACGTATCATCCTCGTCTTTTCTCTTAAAGAGTTCATCACGAGTAACTTTACAGTCGTTAAGAGGCATGATGTGTTTCATTTCCTTAACATGATCCGTCTTGGCTCGAGCTTTGGCTACAAAAGTCTTGGAATCCTCTTCAGAAGAGCTAAAAGAATAGTAATAATCATAATCGCTGTTGCTGGAAGTCACCATTGTCTGGAACCAGGAGCACAGAATTACGGATATGCTGATATCGAATTCACTACAAAATGGTAATTCTTAACTCTTACTTATTTACAATTCCAGTAATTGTGATATAAGAGTTAGCGCTCCAAAATTTGCTCGTTCCTTGAAACCTGTGAAAACGAACGAAGCCTTATTATTTGAAAATTGAAACCTGATTTTCCATAAAATCATGAACATAATTTTCATGTTGTGAACAGCCACAACTGAGTTATAAAACTTACACCAAGGCAATATTTCATCGTAAATAAATTGTCTAACTTCAAGGGTTGCTCAAAACCTATATTTTGATTTTAACAAGATAATAAAAATGTGAATTATTCACGTAAAAATTTTCAAAATTTTTCTCTTTAACGTGAGCAAACTCACTAAATAAAATATGTCACATATTTTTCATGGAACATGTCATGGTTTCATAATAAAAAAAAAACTTTTTTTTTCCTTCGTACGATTGTCTGACTTCGAAATGAAGGTTTATGCTAATTTTGTGAAAACTCACACCTTTTAAGATAAAGTTTTAGTTTCCATGAAAGCTCATAAACAAAATTTTATCACTAGACACAGATCTATATATAAAAAAAAATCTCTTCTAAATCAGGGATTATTGCTAGTTTCTTAAACTAACCATCGAACGATCCTAAAACAAAGGTTTTTCACAAAAGTCACATCCAAAAAATATGTACACACATATCATTTTTTATGATGAACAACTCATGAACAAACAACAAGCTTTTGAAAAAAAAAATCACGTACTTGTCGCTGGCCGGAAGTTGGTCGGATGGTGGCGACTCCGGCGAAAATTCTCTGCTCTCTTCCTATGCTTGGGCGTGAAGAAGATGAATAGATGAAGGTGGTGGTCGGTCGTGTAGGTGAAATAAAAAAAAAAGATTAATTCTTTTTATATCAAATTTTATTTCCAAAACCTAATTTCACAAGGATTTCCTTTTTGGGCCCGGACCTGCGAATCCTAAACCGACCAAGGTTCCATCACCAAACCAGCGGTTCTATATCAATCCAGGCTCATTAGACGACGCTCTATCATGCCACTGGGATCTTCGTTCAATCCATGGTCCGTTCATGCAATCGAAAATCCGGGAACATCTTATTTTACGACTAAGTTCAACTACTTATTTTCGCCTGTAACTGTAACAAGAAAATCACCATTCAGTGCTGACTGAGGAACATGACTGTCCCTCACTAAGCAGGGGACTTAATGTAGATGGTGGATTTTTGACAAGGGCTAAAATCGTAAAACCATAATTATACATGCGTCTGGTCCAGCAATCAGATGAGTATTGAGGCTCATGTCTCTAATCGAAGCATGAAAGCTCATCCCGCAAGAATCTCTGACTGAGAATACTGTCTCTCAGAGTATATGTATATGTGTAGTCTCTCAGCTGAGGCAACGACATATCTCATGAATACTGAGCAATTTCAGAAATTACTTCTGTAAAGAATCTAAATGATTGGACGACTCCTAGATGTAATACTCACTAGTATAGAGCACTACGTCTTCACCTGAAATGTTCCCTGACTTTACAGAATAAACATTCAAATCGAGCTTTCTGCTTTAGCTAGCTCATACCTCAATTTCTAAATAATTATAATGCTCCTAGACAGCATGCCTGCTAGTATAGAGCCACCAATTAATTATTTCTAGTCGCAATATTCATCAATTGAATTCCTAGAAAAATACTATGGATTCCGCATAATATTTCATTACTTCAATTTATGGTTACTCCCAGCCGAATTCCATGGGTTAGTAATAAATATTCAACGTACGGGCGTCTGAGCCACCATCGAGTAAGCCCCGAGGGAATGGTGCAAGTGTATTCGACAATAAATGCACCAACGAGCACCTGAATGCACGAACGAACATTCAATTACACGATGAAACCATGGAGAAAATAATAATAATAAAATATTTAAAAGAGGCGTCCAAGGGGACCAAGCCCACCGGCCAGCCATCATGCCGTCGTGGCCGGTCCCACGGCCTTTCCTTTATTCTTTCATATTCTATTATTTTCTTTGATCCCATAAAAATCCTTTTGATTGAGCAAATCCCTTCAATTCGTGGTATTTCCTTCACATCAAGGAAATTATACAAAAATTACATAAAATTAGGAAATGTGTCACGGGACCGTGGTCACTAGTCGGACGGCCATGCCCTAACTGTGACCGGTCCCACACCTTTTAATTCCTTATTTTATTAATTATTTCCATCATCTCATGGAAATTCCTTAATCTTATGAAACTCCTCAGTTTCATGGTATTTCCTTCACATCAAGGAAATTATACAAAAATTACATAAAATTAGAAAAGGTGTCATGGGACTGTGGTCACCAGCCGATCGGACATGCCCTAGCCGTGACCGGTCCCACACCTTGTAATTCCTTATTTTATTAATTATTTCCATCATCTCAAGGAAATCCCTTAATTTCATGATAGTTACTTCAAATCATGAAAATAATTAAAAATTAGGGGAGACTCACGGGACCGGGCCCGAGCCGGCCGACCATGCCCAAGACGGTCCCACACGCCCTTATTTTATTATTATTAATATTATTTGTTTCCCCCATCTAATGGAAACTCCTTCACTTGAAGAAAACTCCTTGATTTCAACAAACTCCTTGATTTCATGATATTTCCCTAAAATCATGAAAATAATATAAAATTAGAAAAAGTGCCATGGCACCGGGCTCATTGGCCGTCCGGCCATGCCTTGGACATATCCGGTCCCACACTTCATGGTTCCTTCATTTTATTATTATTTCCTTCATCTTATGAAATTTCCTCAGTTTCAGCAAAATCCTTGATTTTTTCATATTTTCTCAAAATGTTGCTCAAACGCACATCAGAAAATATCAAAATTCTCAGGACTGAGACACGGACACTTTGGCGACGTGAGCGTATTACCTTGACCGACCAAGGTTGGATCTTTGGCTTGCAAGGAGCCGGTCCCACGCATTTTCACAATTTGACCTAATTTGCCGAATTGCACGCATTAGGTCCAGAACTCTTCCAAACAACTTGGATTTCATGAAATGATCGTCAGTCGATTTAGTGACCAACCAGGACCAGTTTCATGACCCCTTTGGTCGGTATTTCATCTCTTGATAATTTATTAGGTTTTATCACCTAAGGTTAAGAGGAACATTATTCGAATAAATGATTAAACCAACATTTAATCATCTTTTCACCAACTGGTCTTCAAGAGACTTTGGTATTTTTCTCACTCGAGCATATGGGCATTATATGGTCGATTCATCATCTCATGTAGCCGGTCCCTCCTTCAATCCATGGTTGATTTTCAATAAATCATCAATTGGTCAATATTAGGGTTTCAGATCCAAAGCTCTGCAAAACATAGTTCTGAGTAGATTCACACACTAATAATTTTTTGCGTTGATCTCATGATCAACATTTTAATTAATTATACTCGTCCAATTGCCAGTATTTTAATTAATATTCTATTTGGTTATGTTACCAAGAATTCATTAAACGAGCAACATTTGCTCAGATGAGCAATATTTGCTCACCTTAACTATCAACATTTACTGAGAATTATACCTCCGTCTCAACAGACACTTTCAATTCATGAGTCTTAGAACATTTTCAAATCAAGTTCGACTCAGTAATACAAGGACTCATCGTCCCATGAAGTTAGCAACTGACTAACCAAATACACGCCTGCCTTGCAGACTCCACAATCACGAGACATCAATCGTGTCACATGGGGGATATTAACAAGGGTTTTTGTATGGTGGCCTACGACACGTGTGTTCACCCACGATGAGAATGTGAGCAAGTCGTGCAATCAATTGAAGGAGTTAACAAAGTAGTGGGTAGAAAATCAATCAAGTCTCCGCACGATGAGCAACTGGTTTTAACACGATTTCCACTTCCCCACTCTTTGACTCCAAGAACTGTCACACTTCATGGGATCAAGGTGTTTACAATTCTATCAATATAAATAAAGTCTCTGAATCATGATTGAAGAAGAGACAATTTTCGATAGACAGTCTTTCATCTGCACGAACTCATCGTCTTAGCAATTACTCTCAACTGAGTAAACTCAATCATTCAGAAACTATTTTCACGCAAAATACACAACACACCAACAATCCTTGATCACCATTGATCTCACACATTTCTCAGCTTCCCTCCTACAGATCGACCCATCCTCTCTTATGACCGAGTTGACTCTGGAACGGCCATTGTCTTGGTTTAGTCCGGAGTCCTACAGATTGATCTCTCGAACTTAAAGCACTCCCTTCTTGCAGTGCATCTTTGTGAGGTTAAACATTTTGCTTGGTTCAAGGAGTCCTTTTCGCACGGTCGTCTCCTCGATTTCGTAAAAAACGGCAAATCGTTTTTCCCCATCTACAGTAGTATTTAATATAGTAGCCCTCCTTCGAAAGTGGAAAGCACAAGAAAGTATGAGAATACTAAAATTCACATGCTTTCCACCTTTTCAGTCAGACACCTAGAAACATGCTGAGAAATATCTCGAAAATTAAGTCATAACGAGTAACGGTAAAATTGAGATCACTTGTCATATTTTTAAACACGGGAAAAAGAGACAACCAAAGACAAGTTACGCCGCCAAGCTTGGAAGCACCCAAACAATCATTCAAGAACAAAGACAAGGATGTTCGCAAATAAAGAAAATAACAAAATCTAAGAGGGAAAACATCAGGAGCAACCAAAGAAGAGTCGGTAGTTGATAGACACATTTTTGTGTCTAAGTTGTCCTCAATTTTCTGTATTGTTGGTACTCGATTTCGTACTTATTATTGTGTTTTTATGTATTTTTAGGTATTTTGGAAATAAACATTTTTGGAAAAATTAGCTCCAAAAAGTGTTAAAGGCACCCCTAGGTTTGGATAAGGGCACCCCCAGAGTACCTAGTGTTAAAGGCACCCACAGAATGGATTCAAGGCACTTCTTCTTCACCTTTTGAAAATTAAAATTGGCGGGAAAATAGTCACAGTCGCTGGCAGATTTTTGGTTCGGATTTTTGAGGCGATTCAGCGAGACTCAATAGTTTTAATTGCACGGGAATACTTGACTGACATTAACAGGCGTGGTACGGGCTTTTTCTTGGATTAAATTGGGCTATATTGATCGGGTTGAAGATAGACAGTATGCACGAGAATATCTCACCCTTTCCCTTGAATTCTGTGCTGTGCGCGTGTTTGAACCAAGAAATGGTATCGCATTTTAGTGTGTATAACCAACAGAAAATACGGAGAATCAATGGCAGACGCGTGAAGAGTTAATTCAGGGAAGAAAATATCCGAAGAATATTTTTCTTCAAGCCGAGTTATGGAGAATTTGATGAAGTTATGACGAGATATTTTGGTGCTGAAAGGCTATATAAGTGGCTGAGGATTAGTACGAAGGGGGATAGAGAGGATTGGGAGAAGTTTCGAACATCACAAAATCATAAAAATCGAGTTGCAGAGAATACATTCCTGCTGCTGCTGCTGTGAAGAACACGAAGAACATAAGACGCACGAGAACTGTCGTTCATGCTACAGTAGAAAACGGTCTTATTTGCTACAGTGACAGCAGCACTTTCTTTATATCGATCTCTGTAACAGTGGGCTTGCAACACCGGAAAAGTGTTGCAGTTTCCTGGTTTATTCAATTTCTATCCTTTTTATCATTTGTAAACACTTTTGAGCAATGAAATCAACTTTTGAGCGTGTTTCCATGATGAAGAGCTAAACCCATCCTCTAGGGCGATGGAGGAAGCCATTCTTCCAAAAGTTATATGGTAAAATTTATTTTTATTTATGCAATTCTTTTATGATTATTTGCACTGAATGAAAATTGAGTAAATGATTTTTATTAATTAGTTGTGTTTTCTCTTGATGAAGTATGCTTAGTTTAGGGCTTTTGATACTTCATGCTTGCGATTAATAATTGATGTTTTGAAAATCTAATTTAGGCAATGATTAGAATCACAATTTCTTTTGATTGGAGTTATGTTGTCTAGCATTGCATGATAAAAATTAACATTAAATCACATGAATTTTGGTGAATGGTGAAATCCTGAACCCTGGTCTCTCTATTATAGTAGCTTTAATTTGCTTTATTTTCTTTAATCTTAAAATTTAAATCTAAAAGCACAATCTTCACAAGTCTTAACGAACTCTACTACTACAACCACTGTAAAAATACCATCAATTTTTGGCACCGCCGACGCGGACTTGTCTTTAGGCTAGAGTTTTTAGATTTATTTATTTTTAGGTTTTTATTTATTTGTTATACTTTACATTTTTGGGTTTTTGTCTTTTTACTACAGATTTTGGAATTTGGAGTGAAAGAAAAATTTGCCAAAGCTTTTGGTGAATACTTAAAGATTTGGAGTTAAAGACAAAGCGAAAAGAGCGAGAGAAAATTAAAAAAAAAGAGTGAAAATTTTATTAGATATTGTTTTTATCTTTTTGATTTTTTTTTAGTTTTTAGAAATTGTATTAGGATATTCTCTATTTTTGTAATTTTCTTTTTATTTTTGCACTTCCCTATTTGGACTTTGGACTTGGACATTTGGACATTCTTTTATTTTTTAAACTCTACGGAAGGGTAGTATATTAAATATTAATCTGTTTGCAGAGAAGGACGGCGATTAAGATATCGACTCGGCCCCTCGGGTTCGTAGATGACATTGGAGTCGTGTCCCGAGTCGACTACAACGGTTCATCCCCCGTCTGGAACGGGAGGTAAGTTTGTCGAAACACTCGTGAATCCCCTGTCAGCGGGTTACTGTATTCCTTCATTTGCATATATGCTGAGGAATTGAAAACGGTTGTTTTAATTTCCTAGTAAAGGGAAAGGACTGGCCATACAAGATAAGGGTTCGGATTTCATCATCGTTCTTTTCTTGCCCGCCTTAGGAAAACGAAACCAAACGCGAACCTAAGCCTAAATTTTTGACTAGAACGAGACCTATAGGGTAACGAGCTTAATAGGAAAGTCGTTCGAAAAATATTGGTTATTCTTTTGAGCATACTTTGAAGTTCATGATGGTTTATGTGAGTTGAATACGCCGCCTTGTAACGCCGGTGAGGCCTTGGGTATCAAAGCTCCACGCAGCTTCCCTCGTCTCTATTCAACTTACTTTAACTCGGATTGATTCCAGAGAGGTTTGCTCAGATTGTAACGAGTTCCTTTTCGAAAGAATAGAAGCTGGTCTAGAAACAATCTAAGTGGATCCATCATGCTTTTTGTTTGCTAGAAATCTTTAGGTTTGTTTTGGTGGAGTCACCCTGCTTTGTGTTTGCTTAGAACCTCGCTTCCTTTAGGATTTTTTTTTTCTATTTGTTTTTTTTAGTGTATGCTCGAGGTCATTAGAGAACGGGCTTGGAAAACAGACAATCTAGGTCGATTGATTAGTGAAAAACCTAGTAATTATTCTTGCGGAATCGGGGAGCTCGAAGACTCTTCTTTTGAGAGCCTCGTTTTTGAAAACTTCAGTGAGAATCTGTTTCTTCGTGAGGAAAGTACCCCTAGTACTTCAGATGTGCCAGCAACGGCTACTTTGAAAGATTACATGTACCCAACTAGGACCAACCGAGCATCATGCATTAAATTGCCAGCCTCTACGGCTAATTCTGAGTTGAAACCTGGTATCCTTCAGATGATCCCTATATTCTTAGGGAAAGACGATGAGAACCCTTACTTTCACATTAGGGACTTTGAAGAAATTTGTGGAACAATTAAGATTAAGGACCTTATTGATGAAGTCTTGAAACTTAGGATGTTCCCCTTTTCCTTGAGAGATAAAGCCAAGACCTGGCTTAACAACCTACCATCTGAATCCACAGAAACATGGCAGGAACTTATTGTTGCTTTCTATTTGAAATTCTACCCTAAGCATAAAACTGCAGCTGTTAGGCAGAAAATTAGTTCCAGTATGTAACAAGAGGGATAATCTCTTTATAGATTTTTAAAGAGATTCAATGATCTCCTATCCCAATGTCCCACCATGGATTTGAGAAGATGAAACTAGTAGAGATTATTTATGATGGTTTAGATTACTCGACCAAATCCATGGTCGAGTCTATGTGCCCTGGTGAATTCACTAGTAAAAATGCCGTGATGCTTTTACCTTCTTAGGAGTTGTTGATGAAAAATCCCAACAATGGGAGCCATGTGTTGAAACCCCTAAAAGATTCTTGGTTAATAGAAGTAGCACCAATGTGGTATATACGAGTTTTACGTCAGATGCTAAGTTTGCTGCTTTGTATAGAAGGTTAGAAGCTTTGGAATTGAATCAGTCTAAACATAGGTCTCTTGTTGAACCTGATGCTAGGAATAGAGCCTATCAAGTCTCTAGTTGTGGAGTAGAACCCCATAACTCATTTTTGGAAGGTCAGGTTAGTGAAGAGCAAGCCCATGTTGTCTATAACAACTCTAGGTTTAAAACCGTTAGAAGTTTGACCCATACTCAGAGACCTACAACCCTGGTTGGAGAAACCATCCTAATTTTTCTTGGTCTAAGGGCCAGAATCAAGGCCAGTCTAGTAATTCTCAGCCTCCCCCAGGTTTTGGATATACTAAGAACTTTTCAGGTCAAACTTAGTTTCAGAACCCTTCTGAGAGTAAAATTACTAGCTTAGAGGAATCTCTTAGTATATTGACAAAAAGCCAAGATATGTTAGCAAAGAGCCATGAAATGTTAGTAAAGAGCCAGGTTAGTTTTCAACAGGAAACCGAACAAAATTTTCAAACTACTAATCAGACTCTTTCTAAGTTAGAACTTCAAGTTAGTCAAATAGCTAAGACTCTAAGTGAAAGAGATAACGGAAGTTTCCCTAGTCAACCACAACCCAATCCTAGAGGAGTTCATCCAATATCTTTAGTTGGTAAGAAATCATCAAATCATGTTAATGCAATAACAACCCTTAGGAGAGGTAAAACGGTAGACAATAAGGTATCCATGCCTAGTGGACATACTGTAGTTCCACCTCCTACTTCTGAAGAGGAGCCCATATTTGAGGAAACTGAAACAATTTCTAAGGAGTCCCAAGAAATTCCTGATGGGACTACCTATGTGCCTAGAGCCCCATATCCACATTTGTTAGCCCCAACAAAGAAGGAGTCGACTTTCAACGAGATAATGGAAACATTTAAGCAGGTGAACATCAACATTCCATTATTAGAAGCAATTAGGCAGATGCCCGCTTATGCGAAGTTCCTTAAAGATCTTTGTACACGAAAGCGTAAGCTGAATGTTCATAAGAAAGCCTTTTTAGTTGGTCAAGTAAGTTCAATTCTTCTGAACCAAACATCCCCTAAGTATAAGGACCCTGGATGCCCCACCATATCTTGTGTGATTGGTAATCATGTAGTTGATAAGGCATTGCTTGACTCAGGAGCTAGTGTTAACTTACTCCCATACCATGTGTATACCCAGCTAGGACTTGGTAAGTTGAAACCGACCAAAATGATACTTCAATTAGCTGATAGGTCTGTCAAAGTGCCTCGTGGTGTCATAGAAGATGTTCTTATTGAGGTTGATAGGTTCATATACCCAGTGGATTTTTTGTTCTAGATACCCAGCCTGTTCAGGACATAAGTGCTCAAATACCGGTGATTTTAGGTCGCCCATTCTTAGCCACATATAATGCTGTCATCAATTATAGAACCAGACTTATGAACATATATTTTGGTAATATGACTACTGAGCTAAATGTATTTAATGTTATTAAGTCTTCTGAGATAGATGATTTAGAAGTGCTGAACATGATTAGCACTCTAGTTCCTGATCCTTTAGCCTGCACTATGTTTGATAATCCATTATTTGACGAACCTTTCAGTGATTCGGAGGAGGTAAACATAACGAATACCTTAGTTGATGAGCCTATGCTAGAGATTTTCTTCGATATTCCATTATATGAGGATGTTGTTCGTTTAGATGAACAGTCCCCAAAAGAAGCTAGTATTTGTGCTGACTTTATGGACCCTAGAACCCATCCCATAGATTTTGGTCCATTTGAGGATATTGTTCACCCTAAGTTTGGGGGTAATGATGACTCTAGTGATCGTCATGTATCCGTTATTGAAGTCCCTAACTTGGGACTCGAGCTTTGTGCGTCTAAGATACTACTTGAGTTTCTTCAAACTCTGCTACCCGATCCTCCAAATACTGTCCATGAAGAAACCCAATTCTTAGAGACATGTCATTCGGTTGAACCTGTTTTCCTAGACACTTATATAGAGCCCAAGGAGACACCCCAGATAAATCTAGTTGCCTTGATGAAAGCCCTAGATCAAGTAATGCGCCGTCAGCTCATTTTTTTAATCCAAGATGGTAGTCTTTCTTTTGTGTCTGCTCTATTTGGTTCTGAGGACCCGCAACTATTTCGGCTATTGGTATATGACTTTGGAAGGTGACAATCCTTTTTGAGGTATTTGATGTCCAGCTAAAGACTTTAAAGTTAGCATTTTCTGGGAGACACCCACACTCATGCTTACGGTAATATCCTTCCTTATTTCTTTTTCCATCCATCAAGTGGTAACAGTTTCTCCTTGTTCATGCTTTTAATTTCATCTTTAGAACATTGAGGAAAATGTTAGATTTAAGTTTGGGGGTGGGGAAGAAACTTTTTGTTAGCTTTTAGTTGCAATAAATAAACTCCAGAGCATAAAAATCTATGCTTATTAAGGTTGGCACTAACCAATCTAAGTGGATGGGAACATCTTGGTTGTAGGAGTTGAGGAACCAATCTGATTAGATGGAAACATCTAAAGAGTCTATTCATAAAAGCACAGAGCTCATGTGTTAGAATTAAAAAAAGAAAGAAAACATGGTAGTTTCGCCATATCTCGTTGAATCCTAATCCTTCTGTTTTTATTTTTTAAGTGATTTGGTGGGGCACACGATTCAAGTTGTTACCATTGCTAGAGTGAAATAGAGTGATTGAGATACAAAAAAAAAAAAAAAGACCGGACCATCAGACCAACCGGAATAAATTCAATAAAGTCGACCATTGGTGTCCTCGTATATGCCAGTTGTGTTGACCTAGAGTTAGGTTTATTGACCACTGGTCCCCTTGTATATGCCAGTTGTGTTTGATATTAGTCAGACCGGTATCTCAGTCCATCATGATAGGTTCATCTTGGCAGAGGCCTTCAGACAGATATGGGCTATGTCACTTACATATTCTTAATCTTTCCATGTGATTGGTTGACTCCGGTTATGATGACCGGAAACTATCTGAGTAGGGCTATGTCACTTACATATGAATTTTAGTATGCTGAGTGCAAACTCGTGTACATCAATTGGAATTTCGCATCAGGTTACTTCCTCCTGTAGACAATGAGAGTATGCCAACCAAGGAGATCCTTTAGTGCCTTCCAAGGTTCTGCGTAGATAGCTAGGGTCTGGAGTAAAGGTTTTGTGCGTACACCTCTGGTAGACCCTTTCGAGATTAACTCGGTCACTAAGGCCACCTAGTGAGTTAGGATTTTATTTTTCTAGATTAGATTTGCTCGAGGACTAGCAAATAATAAGTTTGGGGGTATTTGATAAACACATTTTTGTGTCTAAGTTGTCCTCAATTTTCTGTATTGTTGGTACTCGATTTCGTACTTATTATTGTTTTTTATGTATTTTTAGGTATTTTTGGAAAAATTGGCTCGAAAAAGTGTTAAAGGCACCCTGAAAATTTACTAAAGACACCCTTGGTTTGGATAAGGGCACCCCCAGAGCACCCAGTGTTAAAGGAACCCACAGAATGGATTCAAGGCACTTCTTCTTCATCTCTTGAAAATTGAAATTGGCGGAAAATAGTCACAGTCGCTGGCAGATTTTTGGTTCGGATTTTTGAGGCGATTCAGTGAGACTCAATAGCTCTAATTGCACAGGAATACTTGACTGACATTAACAGGCGTGGTACGAGCTTTTTCTTGGATTAAATTGGGATATATTGATCGGGTTGAAGATAGACAGTATGCACGAGAATATCTCACCCTTTCCCGTGAATTCTGTGTTGTGCGCGTGTTTGAACCAACAAATGGTATCGTGTTTTAGTGTGTATAACCAACAGAAGATACGGAGAATCAATGGCAGACGCGTGAAGAGTTAATTCAGGGAAGAAAATATCCGAAGAATATTTTTTCTTCAAGCCGAGTTATGGAGAATTTGATGAAGTTATAACGAGATATTTTGGTGTTGAAAGGCTATATAAATGGCTGAGGATTAGTACGAAGGAGGATAGAGAGGATTGGGAGCAGTTTTGAACATCACAGAATTATAAAAATCGAGTTGCAGAGAATACCTTCCTGCTGCTGTGAAAAACACGAAGAACATAAGACGCACGAGAACTGTCGTTCATGCTACAGTAGAAAGACGGTCTTATTTGCTACAGTGACAACAACACTTTCTTTATATCGATCTCTGTAACAGTGGGCTTGCAACACCGGAAAAGTGTTGCAGTTTTCTGGTTTATTCAATTTCTATCCTTTTTATCATTTGTAAACACTTTTGAGCAATGAAATCAACTTTTGAGCGTGTTTCTATGATGAAGAGCTAAACCCATCCTTTGGGGCGATGGGGGAAGCCATTCTTCCAAAAGTTATGCGGTACAATTTATTTTTATTTATGCTATTCTTTTATGATTATTTGCACCGAATGAAAATTGAGTAAATGATTTTTATTAATTAGTCGTGTTTTCTTTTGATGAACTATGCTTAGTTTAGGGCTTTTGATACTTCATGCTTGCGATTGACAATTGATGTTTTGAAAATCTAATTTAGACAATGATTAGAATCACAATTTCTTTTGATTGGAGTTATATTGTCTAGAATTGCATGATAAAAATTAACATTAAATCACATGAGTTTTGGTGAACGGTGAAATCCTGGACCCTGGTCTCTCTATTATAGTCAGCTTTAATTTGCTTTATTTTCTTTAATCTTAAAATTTAAATCTAAAAGCACAATCTTCACAAGTCTTAACGAACTCTGCTACTACAACCACTGTAAAAATACCATCAGTAGTTTCGGGCATAGAAAGAGTAATCTGCACTGAAGCATCAGTACCATCAGTGGCTTGCTGATTCGCGACATCACCACCAGCCCGAGAACGATCTTCTTCTCTCACAAAACCACCAACATCAACAGGACCAGGATCCTCATCACCAACTTTTTCGCCCTCAGATATGTTCGCATTTACATCTTCGTATTCCTCATCACCGCTGACAGGAACTTGAGGGTAATCTTCTTGCGGGAGCCTGTCCTTCTCGCAAACCAAGTTAACCGCGATCTGAGTTTCTTCGTTCACACGACGCTGATTCACCTTTGAATACCTCTTGCTTGCCCCATCCCTAAATGAATGATATTCTTGCTCTAACTCCTCCTTCGACTTCTGCAAGTCATCTCGTTCCTGCGAAAGATCATACACCAAATGCGAAACTGTAGAAAGCTGCTGAGAAGAAGAATTTCGCGCTTTGATAGATTCCTCCAGCTTTTGCTTCAACACGGTAATTTCTCGATGGAATGACTCTGCAAAAATCAGAAAGAAAGACAAGTCAGAACGACAAAGCTTAAGCGAAAACATAAAACTGAGGCAGCAGTTATGGAAGCCTTCGCGACTACCTTCATTCTGTGAAACAATTACACAAAGGTCACGAAAACTACAGATCGACAGTTAACATCTTGAAGAAACTGCAGATCCTTTAACTCCTTATCTCTATTTTGGGGAGCTTCATCTCTTTCCTCCAATAATTTTACCAGCTTCGACGCTAAATCATCAGCTACATCCTTCTGAAATCGAAGAGAACTCTCTCGTAAATTACGATCTCATTGAAGCCTATAATACGCGTCATCAAAAGAAAGATTATTATCCTTAAAACCGCGATTGTCATCAGACAAATTTCGATTCTCATCGAGAAGAGCACGATTCAGCATATTAGACACTTCTAAAGCCCTGACAAGTTGACCAGACACGGAACTATGTTGATCCGACCGACCACACCAGCCATACTTATCAATCTGAAGTTCACTCACTTGATCAAATAAACGCAAATGAATATTCTCCAACTGGGTAATCCGAGCCTTTAGTGCGACACATTCGTCCCTGGCATTTTTCGCAGCGAACTCAAATTTATGCCGTTCGGATGTACAGTTTAGAGCTTAAGCACGAAAGGCCTAAAATCAAGAAGAGCGATACAAAAGCAAAACATGCATGGAAAGAATAAAAATTTGCAAAGCCTTACCTTTAAGCTCCTCATTATTTGTGCGAAGCTTGGCAACATCATTCGTTTTAGCAGATAGCTTGGATACCTTCTCCCTCAAACCATCGATAATTTGTTCAGACTTGCAGAATTCTTCAGCCTGAACTAAACAATGATAAAATTCCTATAATACAAGACCCTCAGAGTCAAAATAAACAAAGAAAGGGAGAAAATTTAATATTAATAAGAGAAAACTTTACCTCGGATTCAATGGCGATTAGTTTATCGCGCTTAGAGAGTTGGGACGAATCAGAGTTGGACTTTGGAGGCGACATACCTAATGCGAAAGAAGCTAATTCATACCACTGAGAAGCCTCAACAACAGCGTTATTCGGAACTTTCTCATCTTTTACGGCGGTATTATCAAGAGAAGAACACACTGTTGCCACAGAAGAGCCTTCATGGGCGCTAACAGGGGCAAATGTAGAAAGAGGTTGAGGAAAAAGACTAGCAGTCGTCTCGCCCTTTGCTTGCGCAGGAAGAGCGACAGTGGCTGGTGGCAGCAACGATAATGGACTCACGACAGTCACAAGGTCCCTATCCCGCGAACCTCCCTTCTTTTGAGGAAAACCCTTATCATCTGACAAAAGCTTCCGTTTTCGAGAATCCTTTTTCGTCACCCTTTTTCGGTTACCAACAGGATTCACTGGAGGTTTGGACTGCATATGACTGAGGCAGCAAGTTTAAGTACGAGAATAAGTATGGGAATACTAAAATAGACAAAATACCAAGAACACCAGCAGAAGCGAAAAACAAGAAAAACTCAAACATCAAGTCAATCGTTAAAAATTTAAGCAAAATACAGATACTTACTGGGGATATGATTCAGTAGAAGAAGGGACCACAGATTGACTCGACATAATAATAAATATTTTCAAACAAACAAGCTCTTATAACAGATTCTTTCGAAACAAAGGAGAAGAAGAAACAAGAAAGTAAAGAAGATGAATCTCTCTCATCAAAGGTATTTATTGAAGCAGACGAACCGGTTGAAGCAGTAACCGGTCAAATATTAAAGCATTGATGTTTCAATCGAGAAAAGGTGAGCTAATGCACATGGAGATAATCATAAAGAAAAACCGGAGAGATGTCGGGTAAAAGAAAGTGGAAAGTCATAAGGGAGAAACATGATTCTCACATTGTTCCAGTTATAAAAGAACAACGCGAGAAGAAGCAAAATTTAGGGGCAAAATATCGCACAAGACAGATCTACAACTTCGCTCTAACCAAAACAACCTTAAACACGAAGACACAACAATCATCAAGAAATAAGGCGAAGAGTAATTACGCGAAGAACAATTACACGATAAGGACAATGCGATAATCACCAGGAGAAGCACGACGGACTAAGTAGTAGCGCAACAGATAGAGACATTTCTCAAAAGCCTGGCGAATAAGACAAAGTGAAACGAAATCCGTCAACTGAGATCTTGCACGTGAATCATAGTTATCTTCCACTGATGTATTTTCCTATATAAGGTTTCAAAATAATAGAGAGATGGAGAGAGAGTTCAGTTGATAGAAGAGCTAAGAAATTTACCTAGAGAGAAAAAGAGCCATTAAAACTTAGCCTTCATCTCATATTTCTCCATTGTTGTACACAAACTAATCTTGTAATATCTGTAAGAACATCACACATTCAATACAAAGAGTTTGAGAAGATTATATTAATGTCAAAGTGGTGAATAATATTGTTAATGTTTGGGTTGATCCATGTGACTTAAGCTTTGTGTTATTATCATTACAACGGGTGTAGTTGTGGGATTTTCCACAACTACACATAAAGAATTCTTCCTTGTGCTAGGGGGTGAAAAATGGGCTTAGGAGGCATTTTTATACTACAAAAAGGCCAAACAAGCTGCAATTGAGCTTGGGAGCCAGATGGGCTTAGGGTGCAACTGTATATCTATCCTCTAAGATGACTCCTCTTGTGTCTCAATTACATCAATATGGGAAGATACTAAGTATAACGGTGGTTCCTAATGGCTCTCTTATTTCGGTAGTGGATTTATAATGGTTATATGTTATCATGAAAAAATTTGAAAACTGATAGGCACTATATGTTTTTAGATATTTATTATATCTCAAAAAAGATTTAGATGAATTATAAGTTAGATCAAATTTTTAGAAAAGGATAAGATACAAAAAACATAAAATGATTATATGTTTTCTGATTTTTCAAAACATATAACCATTATACGTCTACAAGCTTATCTCGTTGGGATTATTTACAAGTACCGAATCGTTACGAGAAGAGATGGATTAGGCCAAGGTTTTATAATTTTGGAAGAGGCTGGGAAGACCCGCAAGATTTATACTAATAATGATATGATATCCTGGTGAATATTAATGTTTACTGACGCTTTTTGGTGGTGTTGATGGTGAGTTTTTGACAAGGGCATTTGTAGTAAATTAGCTCCGACCTAGTTGTATAAATAATTCGTGACCTGGCATCGGGATTATTGAATTTGTATCAATATAATTTGTATTTCTTAAGAGAATCAATAAACTGTATTCAGTTAACGGACTCATTAGTCCTAAAGCTATTTTGAATATGTATATGCATGCCAAATTTCAGGGCTTTCCCCAGCAGAAACCTTGTTATTTCATGCGCGCTAATACATACACCTTTTGTGAATGGCATAACTTGTATTCAGAATAGGATTTAACACCATTCTTGAACTAATATGCTACCGAGGGCATCATATTTAATACATAGTCATATCAATATCATCTCAAGTCGCGAACTCCCACGGCTGAGTTCCTTGAACATATTATAGAAGTACTATCATATTCAAATTTATGTTGGAATAACATTAAAACTTTAAATATAGGTTTGGCATATTGCCATGAATTCAAACCCTATCTCATAGCCATATGATGATAAAATCATGATCGATGGCCTATTAATTACGGCGCACTGGCTAAGCATAACCAAGCCCATAACATATACTGCATACCCTATAACATCTTGGATAGACATAGCCAAGGCCACAATACAGTTGTTATAGCTGATAACGCTTCAGCTAAGATGAGAATGGATTAATGGCCTAGTTGGAATCATCCCAAAGCATTAAGTCAAATCCATAGAGTTGACTAAGTCCATAACACAATTTGGAAAAACATGGCATGTGGCATATCCGCTATTACGCCACGTCTCAAACCGTGGCACCATGCCACGCGGTATTCATGGCTTTGGCAGCTTAAGCCAAGGCCATGGAACCATGCCACGCGATATTCACGGCCCTGGCAGCTTCGGCCAAGGCCATAACACGTAATCGTGCGACATTATCGGCCTTGACAGCTTAGGCCAAGGCCATAACACGTAGACGTGCGTCATTCTCGGCCTTGATATATAGGGCCAAGGCCATAACACGTAGATGTGGGCCATTCTCGACCTTAGCAGCAAGGGACAAGGCCGTGGCACCTAGCCGTGTGCCATTCTCGGCCTTGGCATCCAAGGACAAGGCCATAACACGTAGCCGTGCGACATTCACGGCTTTGGCAGTCAGGTCCAAGGCCATAGCACATATCCGTGCGATATTAACGGCCTTGGAAGCCTAATCCAAGTCCAAAGCACGTTCCCATGCGACATTCACGGCCTTGGCAGCCTAGGTCGAGACCAAATACGTTGTTGTGCAACATACACGGCCTTGGAAGCTTAGGCCAGGGCCAAGAATATTGCCGTGCGACTTTCACAGCCTTGGCAGCCTAGGACAAGGCCAAGCATGCTGCCGTGTGACTTTCACGACCTTGGCATCCTAGGCCAAGCATGTTTCCATGCAACTTTCACGGCCTTGGAAGCCTATGCCAAGGTCACAACACGACGCCGTGTCACTCTCACGACCTTGGAAGCCTAGGCCACGGCCATGGAACGTTTCCATGCGTCATTCTCGGCCAAGGTCATGGCAAGACTTTATGCACTATTTTCGGCCAAAACATCCTATACTACAACAAGCCACAATTGCATTCTAAACATATGGCATGTTATCAATGGCTATGATTTAGCTTAATCATGATGAGATCTATGATTCATCAAAAACATCTAAGAAATATCAAAATACATCACATGGGGGGATTCTTCATGGGGTATTAGTATGGTGGTCTACGGAAACATGCGACGTGGAAACACCCCATGTGAAAAGTTAAAGTAGCATGGCAGTTACAACAGTTGGAGAGATGGTGGGCGCAACATAAAAGGAGTTTCTAGAAACTTCTTTAATTTGTCTCACACTAACCCATCATATCCATCTCTCCATAACTCATGGCTTCCACTACATACGAGACTAGCATTGTGTATCTTAAATTACTATAAATAGGCCACTTAGCATATTTAGAAACATAACAAGCTTTCATACCTTAGAGATATGTATTCTTCATAGTTCTCAATACCCAACACACACAATTCAATATCATTGCCAATTTCTCAAACTTTTCTGTTTCCCTCCCCTAAGATCAACCCATCTTCCTCTTCATCGTGACCGAAGCAGGATGAAACGGCTACTATCGTGGTTTAGGCTGATCCTTTTCGAACCTAAACAGAAAGTACCACAGCGGTGCACTTGTTTTACCTGGAAGTAATTTTCAGGTACTAACAGGTAGAAAAAAATGCGCCCCCGGAATGGAGGAGCCTATGTTGAACTAGTAGCTCAAGCACCGTCAGATTCACAATATGATACCAGAAAACTATAGATTCAACTCCGGTTATCTTTTCCCTATTATCTAGCATATTAATACAAATACATCAACACGTTTTCTATGACGGACCATAAAATTACGCTCGGTGCGCCTGGGCGCGCAGGCCATAACTCCCCCGATGCACCATGATGATGCTACGATATGGGCCTTAGAGCTAGACAAATGCACTTCCATTTTCCCTTGCAAGCATGCTCGTGGAGCATGATGAATCTAACTTAGCTTCCAAACCGTTCCAAACTTACCCTTGTCCGCTAAAGAGAGTAAGGCCATAAGGCTAAGGCTAATGTACATTACATGCATCACTAGCTTTGCCTCAACGTAGGAATTTTATCACTAAATTTTCCATATAGCTGAGCAAACGTCAAACTTCCGAGTCTTGTCCAGGTATAAGGATTTTGCCTTGTACTTAGATATAGGCCGTTCTAGGCCTTTTTCCATTCCTTAACTTACCACGCTTACGAACTTTTTATAACTTGATAGGAAGTATGAGCATCCATTACTGGCATGCAACTAATCCTCATCAAGTTTGGCCGCAATCATCTCTTACATCGAGCTACCGAGATTAGATGATATGAGCGGCCAACGTGCTGGACCGACAATGCTGAAACTCATTGTAGCTGCCTACGTACCCTTCCCTACTCTAAAGGTATCAAGCACAAATCGTAGGTCATCCTCAAAGGGACAATTAACTTAAACCAACTCGTTTGCAAGGATGTGGCCTAGCAATAATGGTAATGTCCTGGTCTGTATAGGTCGTTTCATCAAGATGCACAATGATTATGCATCATCAGGTCCGTGACATGGCATGGTGATGCCTTCGCATCATATGCCCCATTGGAAACGCTACACAACTATAAATGAGGGTTGCGCATCATTTATACTCCTCCGTCTAAGCTATGAAGCTTACTTGGTGTGTGGTCCGCATATGCACCTTCAACCAAGTACCCTTCCCTATATATGTTAACTTGAAATTTCTACAAGTATGGAAAGGGACCATATTGACATGCTTGCTTCACTATTCATGTGCAATGATTGTGTACTATGATTGTGCACAATGATTGCGCAATATTCCTTCGACCAGCCCTCTATGGCCTGATGCACAATGATTTTGCAACATTGACTCTAAGCCAATAACCTTCATAATGCGCAATAATTATGCTACAAGCTCAAGGCCACCTACCCAACTGACCTAATGTATCATGATGATGCAACATTGGCTCAGGGCCAATATTCCTCTTAACGCGATATAAACCTGAGATGAAGCTTCATCTCATGCCATGGTGCATCTTTCAGCATGCGCTATGCTAAAAACACGGGGTGTTACATTTTCTCTTCCCAATTTTTAAGATAGACTTCAAAATATTTAGTACCTTTTTTGAGTGGCATCATATATTATGACGATTTTTTCGTTTTCAAGATTCATGCTTAACCATAGTATTCCATGAAATACCATCTATTTCAGAGAATTCCAAAAACAATTCAAAAGCTTGGTTCACACTCCCGTATGTACCATAAAATGAATCAAGGAATTCAGAATGTAAATATCAAAATCAAGCAACACATTGACAACCATCCTATGAAAAAATTATCTTTATCTAGAGTCTAGTACTTCTGAAACTATTTCAACCAATAAAAAAAATCAGAACAATCAAAATATTCGTAAGCGCCAGTCAGTGTTTTCCAAGAGTAAAGACTTGGTAGTATAATATGCTCACATAATTTACTGTGTAACTGTGAAGAGTTGTTGTGTCGCTAGAAAATTGCTCAGATTTTCATTTCTCAATTCTTGACTTTCTTACAGGACCACAATGCTTTTTATAGTAGAGTAAAACTAACATGACAGCTGTAGTAACAGACTGCTGACGTACACTATGACTAACTAAAATGAGCCACAACAAACAAACAACAGATAATTTAGGTCATAATATAACAACCCCCGCAAGTCCAGGGTATTGGAAGAGACACTGATCTTGGACCACATTAAAGAAAATATAGTAGTTGACATGCCCTTCTTTAAAATATCTATATGATCATGAGTACTGATATAGTGTACATCCAACTGCTTATTGTCAACTAATTCACGCACATAATGAAAAGCAATCTCAATATGCTTCATGCGATTACGCAAGATTAGATTAGCCGTAAGATAGGTATCTACCAAGTTGTCACACCAGATAATTAGAGTCATAGGAGAAGAAAAATGCAGCTCTAACATTAGGGATTGAATCCAAACCAGTTCAGAAGTAGCTTCAGCAACAACATAATACTCATCTTCTGTACTTGACTTTGAAACAATTTTTTTGTTTGTGGGAACATCAGCATATCTGATTAGGACCCATAAAGATTTCCATGCCGCTAGTAAATCGTCTATCAATGGGATCACCAACCCAATATGCACCAGAAAAGACTTGAAGCTGCAAACTGCTATATTTCTTGAATTGAAGGCCAAAGGAAAGAGTACCTTGCAAATACCGGAGAGTTCTCTTAACACAAGACCAATGAGAATCAGTGAGAGAATACATGAACCGAAAATCTTTATTCACAACATAGGCTATATCAGGTGTAATAATTGTAGAATATTGAAGAGCTCCCACTGTACTTCTATAAACTGCTAGATCTTCTAGTAAATATGATTGAGGATCAAAAGCAGCGGTGGAGATTGATGTGGAACAAGGTTGGCATTTATCCATTTTTGTCTTCTTGAAAAGGTTAGTAACATGCTGCTCTCTTGAGAAAGATGAACTCTATGAGAATTCTATGTAGCTTGAATACCTACGAAGAAGTGCAAATCCGTCAAATCCTTGATTGAAAATTCTGAACCCAATATTTGAATAAGAGAAGTAATAGCTTGAGGAGAGTTACTAGTCACCAGAATTCATCTACATAGATAAAAATTTACAATATAGTGATGACAGTGACTTGAAAGAACAAATAAGTGTCAGTTTTAGATGCAGTAAAGACAGATTGAGTAAGAAATTGACTTAACCTATCAAACCAGGTTATAGGGGCTTGCTTTAATCCATATAAATACCTTTTGAGTTTACACACATGATTAGGAAATTGTTTATATATCTTGAAAACCTGGAGGTTGGCTCATTAAAACATCTTCAGAGAGATAGCCTTGTAAAAATGCTTTCTTAACATCCAATTACCTGATTTTCCATCCTTTGTAAATACCGATAGACAACATCATTCTGGACGCAGTAGACTTAATAACATGGTTGAAAGTGTCTTTATAATAAATGCCTTCAATTTGATTATATCCTTTTGCAACTAACTTGTCTTTAAATTTCTGAATGGAGCCATCTGAATTCCTTTTTACTCTAAAACCCATTTTTAACCTAGAATATTCTGAGAAGGCTCTAGAGCTACAAGAATCCATGTGTCATTCTGCAACAAGGAATTAATTTCATCACACAAAGAGACTCTCCAAACCTGTATCTTATTGGATGTAGTGAAAGAAGTAGGAACTGAAATATCTTTATTCACAGACTGTACATCTGCAGCGAATACTTTGGGTTTGGTAATGCCTATTTTTCCCCTGGTATTCATTGGATGAGCATTTTGAACATGAGAAGTAGTCTGAGCATGCTGATCTGAAGAAACATGTTGAACATTCTCAACTGAACATTAAGTAATAGAAGACATTTTAGGAAATGTAGTCATGTCAGAGAGAGGAATGTCCGGTGCATTTGAGATTGTCTTAGGTGGCAAAGTTGAAGAAACTGACATGGTGGAAAAAGTTGCATCTTGAGTAGAATGTGACATAGGTGAATGAGTACCGAATAATGAAGCATAGGGAAATTCATCCTCAACAAAGATAACATGTCTAGAAATGATAAGCTTATAGTTAATGGATTCAAACACCTATATACCTTATGCATTGCACTATAACCCCAAAAGATGCATTTGAATGACCTTGACTCCACTTTATGCACATTAAAAGACCTCAAGCAGGGATAACAAGCGCAACCAAAAGTTTTTAGAAAATTATAATCTGGCTTCAACTGAAACGAAGCTTCCAATTGAGAGAGTTGATGCAAAGTGGATGTTAGAAATCTGTTGATTGAGAAATTAGCCATCTTAAAAGCATAATACCAATAAGAAAGTGGAAGTGAAGCATGTGAAAGAAGAGCAAGACCATTTTCAACAATATGTCTATGCTTTCTATCTGCTCTACCATTTTATTGATGAACATATGGACATGACACCCTATGACCTATGCTACAAGAATCCAGATAAGTACACATATTTCTATATTCTCCTCCCTAATCTGATTGAACTATTTTACTAGTAGTAGCAAATTGTTTCTCAACATAAGTCTTAAATTTAATAAAAGTAGGCAAAACTTTAGATTTCTAAAAAAGACGATAGAGCCAAGTAAGAACCAGAACCTTGTGATGTTGGAATAACAAAATTCTCAAAAGAAGTAGTTATGTCCACTCGTGAATCAGCAAGAACTCGAGTTTTCTCAGAAAGTAAAAGACCTAGAAGATCTAATGAACTAATCAGATTGAGATTCTTTAACTTCTTGATTGAAATCTTGAAAGCATTGAGTTATGCAGGTAGGCCTTGTAGAACATGAAATACAAGATCCTCATCAGAAATAAGACGATCCATCTGAGACAGTTGAAAAAAAATGGATCGATCCTTATTGAAGTAAGTATGCATATAATAAGAGCCTTTCTTAAGAGTAATCAGATCAGTTTTTAACTGCATAAAAGGAGATATGGTAGTAACATTATAGTTGTTATCCAATCGATTCTAAACCTCGTGAGAATAAATACAATCAACAACCTAAGAGTGCATTTATTCAATAAGAGCAGAAACAACCAGTATAAAATTGCTTGATCCTGATTGATCCAGTACAGATAAACAAGATTTTTTTGACAAAATCATGATGATCTTCAGGATTTGTTAAAGAAGATGGATCTACATGAATGTATTTCACTGGACATTAAAAATATCCATCAACAAAACAAAATAAGTTGTAACTGCGTAACAGAGGTACGATCTGTAATTTCTATAGAACAAAGTTTGTTTTTGATAGTTTTGATGGAGGTTCAAAGGTTAAAGAAACATGATTGTTTGAAGAATTGGAGGAATTTGAAGTTTTCATCAATGGTGATTGGATTTCGGATACCATGTGAAGAGATGTTGTGTCGCTGGACAATTGCTCATATTTCCATTTCTCAATTATTGATTTTCTTACAGGACACAATGCTTTTTATAGCAGAGTACAACTAACATGACAGCTGTAGTAACAGATTGCTAACGTACACTATGACTGACTAAAATGATCCACAAACAAACAACAACATATAATTCAGGTGTTACTCTAACATCAACCAATATGTGCTCCAAAACAACGTACAACACGAGTATATTTTATCATAAATATGTAATCGATCAATGTTTTAAACTGAACGGGTTGTGATGAGTATGCCCACGGTTGTGATGAGTATGTAATCATCCTTGTATGTCAAAAACAAGTAAATGACATATAATGTGAAGTATTTGCTGCGGCTGAATTCTAAAGTGGTCAGTAGTGGAAATCTCAGGAAATATTCTTTGTTATGTGCATTCCTTGTGAACAACTTGCACTAAAATTGGTGTACCATGCCATACAGGTTTTGATCTTGTTAGAGCACTGCTCGGTCGAACTCGCAACTGTTGCTATCTCAAGCTTGTTGTCAAGTTTAGTTGCCAAAACTATAAGTCTTGATTTCTAGTCTACTTATACCTAAGTCTCAGATTAGGATAGTAAGTGTAGTTGAGCATTAGACTTCACGACGTTCATCTATTGAAGACGGAGAACTACTAAGGGGAGATTGTGGAACTTAATCAACAAAAGGTATGTGAAGACTTGAACTCATCTATCACTTAAAAGTCTATCTACTCTATATCGTATTTGAGAAAAAAGTCGTATAGCTATATAGACTTCGATTATACACATTTGATATTTCGAGATGAGTTTAACTCGCTTACATATTTCTCAAAATATGTGCTGGTAAGATTTCGCTTTAACCAAGTTCATCTTATATTCTTGACTAAAGTCAAAAGATGATCATGTGAAAATCGCCTGGTAACATCACATGATTTGTGTGAGACAGTCATTTGATGTAGACTAGGAATGTTTCGTATTGATCGTTCGATCACTTGAAAATTGCTTTGAAGTTAATAGTTTGCGTGAGACAACTATTGTCGTATTCTAAGAATGTTTTAATGATTGACGTGGGAGTTTAGAACAATTAACCATGATTGGATATAGCACAGTATGCGTACTTGTATGCTAACTGTTGCATGTTATTCCAAGTCCGGGAACCATAGTATGCATACCCGTGTACGTACTGGTTGGTTTAATGAAAGTCCGGGAACTTAGTATGCATACCCGTATGCGTACTTGCGTAAAGTTCATGTCCGGAAATTCAACTGAGTTTGGAGGTATGCGTACCCGTTCGCATACTGGCGAACCCAAACTAAGTCCGACCACTTAGGTATGCATACCCGTTTGCATAGTTTATTAGGTTATGTTCTAAAATCGGTTTGTTCATGAACTAATACATTTATATATTAAGGAATGCAATCTTTTGCAAACCATGGCTACAATGTTCATGAATTGATTCCAGTGAATCAAAATCGATTTTGCTTCAATTGCGTCTTGTATACTTTTATGAGAATATAAACAATTGAAAACCTCTAGAACTAGTTTTATTTGAGTCATTTGAACTAGTTATGGTTAAGATGAATAAGGTTGATATGAAAGTGTTTGTGTGGCTAACTTTGGTTAACTATTATTTAGATAACAAGGTGTACATATTTAGGTATGGTTACTCATATCTAAATGAAGTCACTTTTCATTTGTGTGTAACAAGCTAAGTTCGATCTAACGGTTGAAAGATATTAGCTTGAATCTAATCAGGTAATCATCAAACGGTGAATATTGAATGCTTTGTTACCAAGGTAACATTGATTACAAACCCTGATTTGAAGACTATATAAGGGAGAACTCTACCAACTGGGAAACCTAATCCCCACACCTCCTGTGTGATAGTAGTTGCGACTAGAGTCGATTCTCCTTTAACCTTAGGTTTTTTCCAAAACCCTATAGGTTAACGACTTGAAGACTTCATTGGGATTGTGAAGTCAGACCCAACTATTTTCTCTGTAGTTGCGTGTTCTGATCTTGCTTTATTTTATCGTATTGAGTACTATCTTCTCTAAGATTTTCTCGAGATTTAATCTCCGATAGTCAAGATAAAAAGTAGTCACAAACATCTCCTTCTCATCGTTTGTGATTCCATAATATATTGTTTCGCTACCATACGATTAAGATTATTGTGAGGTGATTGATATTACTAGACTATTCTTCGGGAATATAAGACCGGTGTATGAATCGGTTCCTGTTCACCATGATTTATCAAAAGACGAAAAAAAACTCATAGGTATTTCTGTGGGAGACAGATTTATCTATTCAATAGACTTTTTCTATGTGAGACAGATTGGTTTATCAAGTCTTCGACTTTGGGTCGTAGCAACTCTTGGTTGTGGGTGAGATCAACTAAGGGAATCAAGTGCGCAGAGTTCTGCTGGGATTCAGAGGTGTAAGGAACGTGACTGTACCTTGATCAGTGTGAGATTGGTTAGGGCTCAAATACATTCCAGTCCGAAGTTAACTTGGAGTAGGCTAGTGTCTGTAAAGGATTAATACAGTCTGGTGTTCAAATCTGGACTAGGTCTCGTGGTTTTTCTGCATTTGCGATTTCCTCGTTAACAAAACTTCTGGTGATGTGTTATTTCTTTTCCGCGTTATATTTGTTTATATAATTGTGTTAGAGCATTGCTCGGTTGAACCCACCAAGCGTTGGTATGTCAAGTTTGGTAGTCATATTTTAGTGAATCAAAACTCATGTTAAGAGTCGCTTGATTATGTACTAGAGTCAACTTCGTATAGGTTAGCTTGAAAGTATTGGGATATGAGACATTACAAGTATTGCGAAGACTTGAAGATGTGAAGAAGCAAGGATTTACAACGACAACAATCATCCTTCCACTTGAGGTTAGTGATATTTGACTTGAACTGTTTAATTCCCTAAAGTATCTTTCAAGTCGTGCATATTGAAAAGATAACTGCAAAGCATATTTGAACTCTAGATAGACATAATATTAAGGAATACAATACGAGGTTTATTTCTTAACCATTAAGCTTTGTAGATAAGACATCGCCATAATCATTTGAATGCTAGTGTGATTATGTATGGGTATGAGGTGAGGATTTCATTCTAGGGGACAATGTTTTACATGTGTTCTAAGGATGTAAGTTCATAAACTTGTTTGTGAACCGAAAAGGAAATTGTCAGGTGTTATTGGTTTTGTTATTCATTGCATATCTTATGAACAACCAATATGTGTGATTGAGTATAACCGCTCAAAACTTGTTTGTGTTCTTGGTAGAACTATTCACAAAGGCCTGACTTATGTATTGGTATGACTTTTATTAGTGGAACCGATCTTAAGTAATCACCTGAGAAGGTACGATCGGGTTTGTGTTATGTATGATCAAATTTAGGAAAGGGGAACCGATCCTAGTAAGAGGTGCAGTACATCACAAAGGGGAACGGATCCTTGTATGAGGTGCAGCAAGGTTTATAACAGAAAGGGGAAACGATCCTATGGACATGTGCAACACATTTTTAGGCAAAGGGGAACCGATCCTATGGACATGTGCAACACATATAAGTTAGATACCATATATATGTGGGGAACCGATCCTAGTACCTAGTCAACCGAATTTTGGAAAGCTAGTGTGACTATGCACAGTACTCACATGGAGGTAGAACTGAAACTTGTTTTGGTAGAACCGTTAAACCCATGATTGTGATTGAATTTTTGTCTGATCAATCACATAGTTCTTGAAAGTCAGATGAACCAATTCTAAACTTGTTTGGAAGTGTGGCAAATCGGTTTCAAGGTTGTAAGTGTGAAAGAAAACTTCCAAAGTAAGGATGTCGACATACTTTGAACACGTGCTGTAAATGTTTATTTCTTTAATTGTTCAAAGTTATTCCTTAATAGATAAAGGAAGAAAATCCCAGGATCGAAACATAAGTAAGTTAAGAATATTTTAATTAAGGCTATTAATTTAATTTTGTAGGGAAATATAAGAATAAGTAATGTGCATTTACTAATTATATTTTCCGAGAGATTTTGATCATTATTTTTGGACAGAGCATTTCCAGGAATTATGGAAACCGAATTTGTGATTTAATGAATATCTTGAGATTTTTCGGTTTTGGAAATTCCTTGGTGTCCAAACTTCCTTGTCTATAAATACTTGAAGTTTGCCTTTCTAGTAAACCAATCCTTCGTAACAACAGACTTCCTCTTTTGTTGTTGTTACTGGTGTAGCCGGCTATTCGGAGAGGAGAGTAACCTAATTAGGCGAAATATCTTAAGGCCGCTCAGTTTAAAGTCTTCTTCAGGATTGAGAATCTCTAGCGTGTACCGTTGGTGGAAAAATAGATAATTACGATTTATCTTTTGTTTTCGATTGATTTGATTGACTAACGGTAGTTGAAATCTGATTGCACCTAGTTTGTTTATGCTTGAGGATCTTCTCTTCTGATATAAGATTCACTCAAACTAGTTCAGAGTTTCGACATGGATCTTTAGACTGTTGTTAGTTCTAAAGGCGATCTTGTGATAATCCATTGTTAACATACTCCGTTCTGTGCGTGATTGATCACAAGAGATTCGAGTGATTGTGTGCAGGTTTTTATTGAAGATTTAAGAAGATTTGAAGACAAAGAAGATATTGAATACCTGACTTGGGTTTATAATCTTTGGTGTGCACAATACTTGTTTTGGTAAAAGAGGATCCAATTAATAATCGGTTTATCCTTGTGGTAGATTGGATTGATTAATTGAGTATATCGGCATCAACACAATTCTTTGGATTAAGAGTGTTGTTGGCTTAATCTTAAACGATTACTTCGGTAATTGAAAATAAGATAGACCTAAGGACCTGACGAAGGAGTTTATGTTAAGATAAACGGAAGAGCCTTTATCCGACTCATGTCACTTGGTTGAATAAAGTTGATACCAAACAGATTTGTTGTTCCTTTACTGTTTGGAATACGAACCAAAGAAATTGTTCCAAGTACGTGACTTATTTATAAGTTGGAGGCGTGGGAATACATACGGAACTAGGTGAACTATAGGTTTAGTTGTTTGGTCTCAACTATACGAAGTTAGGTGTAATTTTGTGTGGCAGCTTAATCCTGATAGTATTCAATTCTGGACAAGGTCCCGGGGTTTTTCTGCATTTGGGGTTTCCTCGTTAACAAAATCTTGTTGTGTCATTTACTTTATATTTCCGCATTATAATTGTTTTATTATAATTAAAGTAAATTACACAAACGTTGATTCCTATTTACTTGATAAGAAATCCTATTGTGTTTGGTTAAGTACGAACCTTTGTATCAAGTAAACATACTTCGTTGTTGCATTGTATCATCTCGTATCCATAGACGATCACACGAAGTGTGAACCGATTAGTTGTATTGTCTCGACTCAGTCCATAGACAATCACTTTCGGAGAAAGGACTTATAGGTAGGAAAAGTTTTAACTAGTGGTATATTTGGGTACCCTCGCCTTTTAAGTTGGTATCAGAGCAGGCAAACACGAAAGGATCTAACAATCTGTGTTTGGTGCGATCCAACCTATAAGAATTGAATCTAATGTCTGATTCAGTTAACGTTATGCAAGAGTATGAATACTCAAAAGTTGAAGATGTTACTACTTCGTTGACTCATGATCCTTTAGTTATGAAAACATCTATGTCTATCTCTGATGAAAGAGAAAATACTGATAAAGAGTTGATAAAACTCCTAAAGAGTATACAATCTCTGTCTTCTAAAGTACTTATTTTAAAGACAGAGTCAAATCTTCTTAAACAGGAGATCGGAGAAAAAGACATTCAACTGAATTGCCTAGCCAAAGAAAAAATGGATCTTACTGTCAAACTAGAAGCTCTTGGTAAATCTCTTTGTTGATGGTGGATTTTCAGCAAGGGTTAAAATCGTAAAATCATGATACTGCATGTTTCTGACACGGCTTCAGGAACGCATGTGATGATTCTTGTTTTACGATCCGTGAACCGTTTCACGATCTCTTATCGAGTATCTCTCAGATCCACGATGAATATGATTCTCGAAAGGCCTCCCACTTGCTGAGCGTTCGATGCTACACATTTCATTGTGCCTCTCTATGTAGAAGAAAGATTGGGCGGTCCTCCATATATAATTGTTTGTTGAGAACATAGAGAGACTTGCCTCTAAATAGAAGAATGATTGGGAGGTTCTCCGTAAGATTGAGAGCAACAACGCCTTCAGGACGTCGGTGACACTCACTGTTCCCTGACTATGTAGAGAGACCGTGTATAGATGCAGACGGTTATCCGTAAGATTGAGAGCAATAACGTCTTCAAGACTTCGGCAACACTCGCAGTCTCCTGACTATGCACCTTTCAGAACGGGTATGACGCTTTAAATGGCTAATATCCCTTCTGTAATAGATTAATTCTACCGTGACATTCAACACTGAATTCCTAAAAGATAATCTATTTTATCTCATTACTCCGATTCAGGATCGAATCCACGGTTGATCTCATGGAATGGTAATAGATAATCTCATTACTCCGATTTCATGATCGAATCCACAACTGATCTCATGGGATGGTAATAACTACTTTCATTACTCTGATTTTATGGTCGAATCCACGATCCCATGAAATGGTAATACTTGTTTTATTATTCCGAATTCATGGTCGAATCCACGGATGATCCCATGGAGTGATAATAAAAACTACTCACTTTTATTACTCAGTTTCATGAATCATTCTCCACTGAATTTCATAAATTAGTAATAATTACTCAATAATCGGGCATCTGGACTGCTCCTGAGTGAGTCCCATAAAATGGTGCAAGTGTACTCAACCATGATGCACGAATGAGCACCCAAATGCGCGAACGAGCATCCAAAATATGGACAAATGAGAAATCTACACAAAATAGGAGAGAGAAAATAATAATATTAAAATAATGAAGAGGCGCCCATGGGCCGGGCCCACCGGCCGTCCATGCCCTAGACGTGGCCGGTCCCATGCCTCTCCCATTATTTTTCCTTATTTTTACTATTTTCATGAACTCATGAAGACTCCTCAATTCTAACAGCTTTCCTTGTTTGAGCAAAACTCATGGTTTCTCCATATTTTCATGATTTCTCCATATTTTCGTGGTTTCATGAAAAATAATAATATAAAACAGGGAAAGGTGTTCGGGCAACCTAGACGGCCGGCCATACCCTAGATGTGGCCGGTACCACACCTTGCAATCCCTAATATTTCATAAATTGTTATTTCTCTCATCTTGTGAAACTTCCCTGTTTCAGCAAAAATCATGGTTTCTCCATATTTTCTCAAATATTGCTCAAACCATGAAAAAGCCAAAAGTCAACATGGTCACATGACCGACTAGGCTACTCAAGAAAAATATATTAAAATATTATTGTTTTAATATGCACGAAATATTGATCAAACTGGCGTACTTGCTCATTCGAGCATGCAAAATCGAGGATTTCAGTCAAAGACCGAACTCTTCTGAAAATCCAAGATATTGCTCAAACGCACATAAAAAAATACCAAAACTCTCAGGACTGAGATGCGGGCACTATGGAGACACGGGCATGCTCCCTTGACCGACCAAGGGCGGCTCTAAGGCTTGCAATGAGCCGGTCCCACACATTTTCACACTTTTGACCTAATTTGCGCAATTGCTCATATTGGGTCCAAACTCTTCACAACCAACTCGAAGTTTGTGTAAACGCCCATCAGTTGTCCCACGACCACCAAGGGCCGGTCTCATGCCATCTTGGTCGGTCCCTCACTTTTCCATAATTAGGTTTTATCACCTAATGCTCAATCGAGCACTATTTCAATAAATAATGAAACCGACATTTAATCATCATTCTTTCACCAACTGGTCAACTAAGGACCCTGGTGCACGCTCACTCGAGCACTTGGGAGTCGCATGGACGTCCATAATTCCATGTGGTCGGTCCTCCCTCACTCGTGACCTATTTTTCAGCAATTCATCAATTAATGAATAATTGATCAAAAATTAGGGTTTCAAACAAACGCTCAACAAATCATCATTCTGAGCAAGTTCAAACACTAATAAATTTATGTTGATCTATTAGTCAACATTTGGATTAATTATATAATATTCGGCAGTCTACCAATATTTTAATTAATATTTTATTGGGTCACGCACCAATAAATATTTCGTCGAATTGAGCAATACTTTCTCAATCGCTTGAATATTGACCGAACTATCAATATTCAGTAATTCGTTGAATTGAGCAATACTTGCTCAATTGCTCAATCGCCCAACTATCAATATTCAGTAATTTGTCGAGCAATACTTGCTCAGTTGCTCAAATTTACAATATGTTCCATTGAGCATTCGATCACTCATGCTCATTCAACAAAATTCAGATTCACTATCTAAATAGTCAACAACTGACTAATAAAATACACGTCTGTCATGCAGACTCCACGATTCGTGAGACTTCAATCACGTCACATGGGGGATATCAATTAGGGTTTTGGTCTGGCGGCCTACAACATGTGGATTCATCCACTGAGAAATGTGAGTAAGTCGTGCAACGGTTGAAGGAGTTAGCAAAGTAGTGGGTGGACGGTTAACCAAGTCTCTGCACGACCTGGAACTAGTTTTACCACGATCTCCCACTTTCCCACTCTTTCACTCAAGAAACCGTCACACTTACAGGGATCAATGTGTTCGCTATTCTGACAATATAAATAAGTCTCTGGATCCACGATTGAAAGACAACAATTTTTCGAGCAATCACTCTCAGAAATTCCATCAATCGCCCAGAACTTATTCGAACTCCATAGTTCATCAAATTTGCAGAAACCTTCAACACATCCACAATCCTTGATCATCATTGATCCCACACAATTCTCAGCTTCCCTCATACAGATCAACCCATTTCCCTCTTTGCGACCGAATTGACTCTGGAACGACCATTGACTTGGTTTAGGCCCGAGTCCTACAAATTGATATCTCGAATCTAAGCACTCCCTTTGCAGTGCATCTGTGTGAGGTTGAACAGTTTGCTCGGTTGAGGAGTCTCGACAACACACTCATCTCTTCAATTCCCTGAAAAGGCAGCGAACCGTTTTTCCTCATCTACAGATTGGCGACCACAGTGGGAGATTAATCTTTCGGTTGCAAACTCACATTTTCAAAAAATGGTCGATCTTAGGTCAGGTTGAGTTATAAATCCTAACACAAACAACGCTAGCACTAGCAACAATGGTGGTACTCTAGAAACCATTCCTGCTTCCAACGATGGTGGTACCGCTCCTCCTCAAACCCACGTTTAAAATCATCCTCTCTTCGGCCGGTATCCCGAAGAGGTCAGAGAAAATACACCTACCATCGTCGATCTCACAAAGGTCCAGGAAGTTCTCGCTAAAAATCAGACTGACATGGCTGCAATACAGAAAAAGTTGTGCAATTATCTCAAAACTCTTACTGACAAGATGTCAGAGAAGATTCAGGAGAAAGGAAAATCCAAGGAAACATCTTCAACTGCTGATCCTGAAGTTGTTCCTGTCCACATAGTTGACGATGATGAAGTCCACAAAGCTGCGAAAACCCACAAACAAAGGAGCCTACCGGTTTCATCACTCATGAAGATCTAGAGCGATTCATGGAGGATCGAGGAAAGGGCAAGGCACCATCTGTCCATCGTCATCAACCTCCCTATTCCTCTGCTGTACAGAGGATTTATCTACCGAAGGGATATACTTCTCCAACGTTCACACTTTACAATGGAACGGGAAATGCCCGAGAGCATGTTTCTCGATTCCTGGAGGCATTAGGAGAACATGAACACAATGATATCGTCCAACTGAAGGAGTTCTCAAAGTCTCTGACCGACCGAGCATATACTTGGTATAGCAACATCGCACCAAGGAGCATCGCTAATTGGAGAGAAATGGTTAATGCCTTCTACAGGAAATACTTTTTCGTTTCAGAGCAGATTACTCTTTCTGACTTAGGGAGAATGGCTCAGAAAAACACGGAACATCCGAACGAATATGTTAAGAGTTTCAAAATTCAAGCCTTGGATTGTCATGATCCTAATGCTATTGAACAACAATTGGTGGACTTGTGCATCAAAGGGATAATCCCTGTCTACAGAGCCTTGCTGGAAAATCTTTGGTTCCAAACTTTCTCAGAACTCCATGAAGCGGCTAAGCAATCAGCAACTACTGCTCAGCCTTACTGGGAAGAATAAAAACTGTCAAAACCGATGAGCCGCGAGATACTCGAAGCAACATCAGATGCCTAGTAAATAAAAAATACAATGTTCAACCTTCCATGAATTTTGCTGAAGGAGGCAAAAGGAAAGCTGAGGCACAATAACATAAGAATGCTCCTCCAGCATTCCATCCTACAAAAGCACCAAGGAAGGACAACCAGGCAGGAAATGCACAACCACCCGCTTAGCGCCAACATAACGACCAAGAAGAGACAGTTTTCTATTTCCCATTGAATAGGTGATCGAGTTATTGGAAGTCTGGATTCAATACGGAGCGATCATACTACCTCCCGTCAGAAGATAGCCAAAAGAAGAAGAAGTGGAAAATCCACACTACTACCGTTTCCACAGATATGTCAGCCATCCAACTAGTGATTGCAGAACTTTGAAATGTATATTCAAAGAGAAATTTGATTCAGGGGAACTGGGGATTGAAGGAGTGCACATAAATCCCCTTCTTATCAGGACCTTCACGCTCTCTGAACCACCTATCAAGGAAACAGTCAAATCCCTGATTGAACATGCATGTGAATTGTTATACATGTCAAATGCCCAAACAAGTGATCTATTTGCAGCATTGAATCACATCGTGTCAGGGAAGCGCCTAGTAATCCATGAGACACTCTATGAGCCTCCATTAACAGACAAGGAGATGTACGACTGGGGACTTCTCACTACAGTTCACCTCAAAGGAAATGAATTCAAGAGAACGTTGGTCGATGTGGGAACCACTGTCAATATCATTCCTTTGAAAACCCTCAGAGATGCAGGCATTACTCGACAAGAATCCACTCATGCCCCCATTGTAGTCAGAGATCATGAAGGAATTTCCAGGGATGCATATGGTTTCGTCATCCTCAAGATAAAAACCGGTTCAACCTGGGCATAAACCAAATGTCTCATAATCAGGGAAGACCCAGGATATGATATGATCCTTGGACGAACATGGATTCATACTGAAAAGGTAACTCCAACACCTTCAATTGCACATTTCTCTGTTGAAGAAAGCTCTGATTCAGAAGAAGCAGAGCATACTCCATCATTCGAGCATATTGAGAAAGTCAAAGCCTTGAGGGAACTGAAGCAAAAACCTGCAGAAAATGCACATACTTTCATCCAAAGGTTCCGCACTCAGGAAAGCCTTAGTACTCCTCGTGCGTTCATATTGTCAACTATCAAATATGCCGGGGACTCAATGTTTCTAATAACTCAACACTCACCAAACGCTATGAGTGGTTGATTTCTCCTCGGCAATACTTCACCAAGTGGTTGGATGCAGAACCTCTCAAAATTCAGCATTCTACTGACACAATTATTGCTAGAATAATGGCTGAGTTCAACAAGCAATACCCTGTATACTCTCCCTTGCACGAGTGTCCACATATGCCGCAGAATTGGAAAGCTTCACCAACTTGGAATCCACGAGGAATTCCGAACCAACAGAAAATATTCAGAGTACGAGCAACCAAGCCTAATAAATTTCATGAAGGAGATTTGGTTCTTAGAGACACTAAGCGCAAACTCCGTTCAACTAGGAGTTCCAATTCGGAAGGGCCTTTCGTGGTTGCTAAATCCATAGCTGGAGGATACTACAAGATGATCAACACAGATGGAAGGACCATACCAGTAATACAGGAGAATTGTCTAAAAGCCTTTGACGCCTGAGATGTTCAGTGTATTGGTGTGTCATTCGCTCAAGACACGAGCGATTGTTCGAGACACCCAACACATTTTAGGATTTTCTTCTACCTGTATTTGCAATTCCTTCAAAACGTTTGCAATACTTGCATCCAGTATTTGAATTCAGCAATTTATCAAAGTTCCTTTATTTAAAAAAAATCTTTATCAAATCCAAAAGGAAATCCTCAATCAACGTGTATTCAAAAACCAATCAAAAATCAAAACCAAAAGCTAAAGCCTCACATCTCTCAGAAGTTCAAGGTTCAAGATATTATGGAAAGGGAAACTAAAGGAAACAGAAAAAGTAAGATTTTTGCTTTTCTGCATTCTCCAAGACTCGCAAAGCCGCCTTCTCCAACTCCATCTTCTCAGTCAACTTATCAATCTTGTCCATTTTCTCCACCACATCATGACTGGTAAAAGATGTTTCTTACTTGTATTGTCAAGAAGTAGCTGCGTTTTGGATCCGTGAATACCAATATTCTGCGGAGCACGTGTCACGATCTTAGTGACCGCATACAAACTTAACTGTGTATCCTTCGCTATACAGAGAAGCTTGAGTAACAAAGGATACCTTCGTAGATCTACTTTATCCCGTCTCAAGGAAGGATGACTCGACGGTTGAGATAAGAAGAGTAAAAGCCTAGTCTACAAAGAGGCATCCGGCGAAGGGACAGAGTTGGATAACGCATATAATCAGCATTAAATGCACAAATCTCTTATCTACACGCATAACCAAAGCACGTGAAGAGAGAAGGGGTGGCAGAACCCGATTGGCAGAAGCTGGCGGTGAATGAAGGTACAACCTGTACTAAGGTTGGGAAGTTCCCGAAGGAACGTGGGTCAACTGAGGTGGCAGAGTGCGACTAGAGAAAGCATGCGGTGAACGAAGGTACCATTGGTACGAAAGGTATATTAGCGAACGACGGACCCAGAGGCAGCAAAGATATACCTGGAGCAGAAGGGGTTATAAATACCAAGCCTCACCAACAAACTAAAGGCATTCAATATCTAGGAGAGAAGATCTAGTCTTAAGCTTATACCTCTTTAATGTTTGGAACTTAAGTATCCTTGAATTTGAGTTCTCTCTATTACTTTGGGAAGCATTTAAGATCTCTGTAACCACCATTAAGATCTTTGTAACCACCATACTCAATACAAAACAATCACTCATTACCCCATGGACGTAGACGAAAGTCGAACCACGTAATCTCTCGTGTCTCATGATAACTTAGAATCTTTTACATTATATTTGTGTTCTTCGTTATTATTGCGATCGTGAATACCATTTATTACTTAGCATCATCAATTCAACAGAGGAATCTATACTACTTAGTATATGATCATCTGAGTTGTATACATTACGTAGACTACGGGAAAACGAGTAGTCACAGTTTGGCGCCCACCGTGTTTTGCTCACGAGCTTGAGTTTAGACATAGTTTGACCTTTAACTTATGTATCTTCTGAAACGAAGGGATTTGTGTTCCAAAACGATGAATCTCACTCTCTAGTGATTTGTTCATCCGTTATTTGTGTATGTTTTTGAGTTCATCGCCTCTAAAGACGCACCTTGTTACAGATCTACAAAAAATTTCACAAAAGCGTACTCACTAAAAGCCAAAATCTTTGTTTTATACTAAAACAACCTTTTTTAACAAGAGCATATTTTAGATCTAAGAACCTTTGACTGACAAAGGAATCTCAGTGAGATTTTAAGGAAGAAAGATCTTCTAAAGCATTTAATAACCTTGTTTTTTGCGAGATCTAACACCCTTTTTGTTGGTTTTCAACGTTTTAAGGTTGTCTTTTCCAAGGGTGTCATAAACATTTAGTACATGTCTTTCAAAGACACTATTTCAGTCATTTTTCTGAAAAAGATGCTTAGCCGTCTTCTGTGTCAGAGCATTAATTGTTACTTTTGACGAAGGCACCCAAGTAGCAGATTTCTTCGCCTTTCTGTGACCGCAGGATAAAAAAAGCCGAAGGCATGCAGAAACCAAATGATGTACCAACAAGGAGATTTTCACCCTCGACTGAGACAGCTCGAACGAGACTAGCATGATGCATCAAAAGCACTTTGACCAAGCATACATCATCATACGACTTCACAACTAATTAAGAAAAATCATAAAACGATTAAATTAATACAAAAAGTCATAAAAAGAATTAAATATAATTGCCACACGCATGAAATATGGCTTTCTCCGTCATCCCAGTGTTTGGGTTTAGCTCCTCATATTAATCATGGTCTCAGAATATGTGTTTGTTGCTCAAAAGATGATTAAAAGAGTGAAAAGTAATAACACAGACCGTTTGCAACAGTGTATCGGAGTTACAAAACAGCTGTTACAATGGAACTGTTACATAAAACTGTTGTAAATATTGTTGCTTTGTCGCTGATTTTAAGACCCCAGAAACGACTGTCTTCAATGGCCTTTTGTTCTTCGTGTTCTTCCTTGTGCACCAGCAGAAACAATTTCCTGCAACTCTTGATTTCGTTCTCTGTTCTTCTCTAAACTTCCCCCAACTCTCGACTTCCCCCGTATGTGGTTATCAGCACTCTATATATATATACCACAGGGTCCATATAGCTCGATTAAATCCGATTTTATCTCTCCTTTCCTCTCGCTCCAAGTCACGTAAATATTTCCCTCTTTTTCTCTCTTTATGCGTCCTTATTTTTCCAGAATCATTCCAAAGATAGAGTAGAATCAAACAGGGAAGATATTATTCTACGTTACTTCCCCTTTCTAAATCCAGAAAACCCGAGAAAATATATCAACTCCCTGTTTTATCGAAACCTCCTTTTTCTTCCAATCCGAAATCGTTACCACTCCTTTCTTGCCGCAACAAGATGAACAAAAACCAATCCCGTGATCTTCTCCAATTACATCTCAGTCAAATTCATGCCTGAGAGTATCGTAACTTTTCCTCCTCTGTTTTGCTTCAACGAAAAAATAGCCAAATACACCAATAAAATGCCCAAATCAGAATTATATACCCATAAGAGGTCCAGTCCATGAGAATCAGTGATTTAATCTCATTTAATCTCGTCCAAATCAAGAACCCTAATCTGTTCTTCACTGCAACAAATTTTCCCGCCTTTTTACCGAATTTGAATTTTGGAAGATGACCTCCCCCTATCCAGTTCCGGTTTTCCAATAGTAGTTGCCCTGGGGTCACCCCTTATTAACTGGGTGCCCCTTATCCATTTGACGGGTGTGAATAACACTTTTCGAGCCAATTTCTCCGCAAAAGATTATTTCTTCAAAAACACCTACAAAGACACAAAAATCCAAATAAATATAAAATCGAGCACTAACAATATACATAATTGAGTTCAAAATAGACACATAAATGCGTCTATCACTGATCATAACTTCGAAGGAGCAAAAGAAAAAATGGAGCAGTTAGCAGCAAGAAAACAAATCTCTGAGAAAGGGATGAAGAGAGACAGTTCGAGGAAGGTAAAATGAGTTAATGAAAATTCTTTCTCTTTATTCCCATCTTATAGGCGGCTGGAGAATCCAAAAATTTGGATGTCCCGAAATTCAAGGGGAATTTATTGTATGAAAGGACATGTAGGGACCACCCAATCGGTACGTGCAAAAATGGCGGTGTAACAAAAGTTTTCTTCCAATTCTACTAAACGGTAGAATATGAAAGAAAAGGGGAAAACTGTGAATACCAATATTCTGCGGAGCACGTGTCATGATTTTAGTGGCCGCATACAAATTTAATGTGTAGCCTTCGCTATACAGAGAAGCCTGAGTAACAAAGGATACCTTCGTAGATCTACTTTATCCCGTCCCAAGGAAGGATGCCTCGACGGTTGAGATAAGAAGAGTAAAATCCTAGTCTACAAGGAGGAAGCTGGCGAAGGGACAGAGTTAGATGACGCATCTAATCAGCATTAAATGCACAAATCTCTTATCTACATGCATAATCAAAGCACGTGAAGAGAGAAGGCGTGGCAGAACCCGATTGGTAGAAGCTGGTGGTGAGCGAAGGTACAACCTGTACTAAGGTTGGGAAGTTCCCGAAGGAACGTGGGTCATCTGAGGTGGCAGAGTGCGACTCGAGAAAGCATGCGGTGAACGAAGTTACCATTGGTACGAAAGGTATATCAGCGAACGATGGACCCAGAGGCAGCAAAGATATACCTGGATCAGAAGGGGCTATAAATACCAAGCTTCACCAACAAACTAAGGGCATTCAATATCTAGGAGAGAAGATCTAGTCTTAAGCTTATACCTCTTTAATGTTTGGAACTTAAGTATCCTTGAACTTGAGTTCTCTCTATTACTTTGGGAAGCATTTAAGATCTCGGTAACCACCATTAAGATCTTTGTAACCACCCTACTCAATACAAAACAATCACTCATTACCCCGTGGACCCAACTATCAATATTCAGTAATTCGTCGAGTTGAGTAATACTTGCTCAATTGCTCAATCTCCCAACTATCAATATTCAGTAATTTGTCGAGCAATACTTGCTCAATTGCTCAAATTTACAATATGTTTCATTGAGCGTTCAATCACTCATGCTCATTCAACGAAATTCAGATTCACTATCTAAATAGTCAACAACTGACTAATAAAATACACGTCTGTCATGCAGACTCCACGATCCGTGAGACTTTAATCACGTCACATGGGGGATATCAATTAGGGTTTTGGTCTGGCGGCCTACAACATGTGGATTCATCCACAATGAGAAATGTGAGTAAGTCGTGCAACAGTTGAAGAAGTTAGCAAAGTAGTGGGTGGACGGTTAACCAAGTCTCCGCACGACCTGGAACTGGTTTTACCACGATCTCCCACTTTCCCACTCTTTCACTCAAAAAACCGTCACACTTACAGGGATCAATGTGTTCGCTATTCTGACAATATAAATAAGTCTCTGGATCCACGATTGAACGACAACAATTTTTCGAGCAATCACTCTCAGAAATTCCATCAATCGCCCATAACTTATTCGAACTCCACAGTTCGTCAAATTTGCAGAAACCTTCACATCCACAATCCTTGATCATCATTGATCCCACACAATTCTCAGCTTCCCTCCTACAGATCAATCCATTTCCCTCTTTGCGACCGAATTGACCCTGGAATGTCCATTGACTTGGTTTAGGCCGGAGTCCTACAAATTGATCTCTCGAATCTAAGCACTCCCTTTGCAGTGCATCTGTGTGAGGTTGAATAGTTTGATCAGTTGAGGAGTATCGACAACAAACTCGTCTCTTCAATTCCCTGAAAAACCAGCGAACCGTTTTCCCCTATCTACACTCTTATAGATAAAGAGACACGTCATATGATTCTGACTAATGATGCTGTTGTGATTTCTTCTGATGGGGAAACTAAATGTCTGTGCTCGAGTTTTACAGATTGTGATAAAAATCGGTTTAATCAATCTAAAACAGATCAAGATGATGGTAGTTTGCATAACTACATCAAGTTAGAAGAGGATGAGAAACCATCTTCTAGATCTACTGATGATCAAACGAAATATTTTCCAAAAGAAACTTTGAACCGATTTCGTAGTGATTATAAGGAATACAATTTTTAGTCACTTGACAGGAAACTTATACTTCTTCAACATACAGTGGTAAAATTTTTGAAGGAAGTTTCTTGTCTTAAAAAACTGAAAGATCATTCCTCGGTAGAAAGACAAATTATACCACATCCCAATAAGATCAACTTAAAAGAGTCATAGAAAAGAGTTGATAATCGCTTCTGGAAAAAGGATCCTCTGCACCCATGTCGAATCAGTTCTGGTTTTAATAAGGAACGACTTCAAAAGGAGGTGAAAGAGAGAATCTCTGCCAAAAGAAACAATCAGGACTTTCCGATAGTTGTTTCAGATGATCACACTAATGTGAATAATAAGGAAGTCCTTAGAATGAGAAAATCTTATGAAAATCTCTTTGAAAGAATTAAGAGAGATTTATCTATCTCTGAGAATTCTCACATTAGTACGTTTTCTCCACATGATCATATCTCTCTAGTTAGAAAAGATCATCATCTTGGGAGAAAATATTTTGGGCAGAAATTCCCGAAGAGAAACATGAACTATGTTTCTGATATTCACTGTAAGCTGGAAAAAGCTTACTCCGATGCAAATTAGTTGTATAAAAATTGTACGTTCTCATCCTTTTTCGTGTTCACAAACTTGGATGGGAAAGGCACAATAAAACGGGAGCATATTTGTTTTGTGTAGATTGTTTATCAGAAAAATTTCTGTGACACTATATAGATAGCTGCGAATCCATGGATGTCTGAAAAATGTTCATGTTTAACATGATTCTCCAAAAGGAAGTTTTATTTAGAATTTTCGAATTTTAATAAACCTTCCAACTTGTGAAATTCGGACTAAGGAAACAAAATATATTCTTTTATATTTTCGGTTTTCCAGAGGTCTTTTGGTCCGAAAGCTGTCTCTTTTAAAAGAGAAACTTTCTCTTGTTTGTATTCAGAAACCCTGATCTATCCTTTATATTTATTTATTCATCGAGCATGCCTCCAATAACTCGCAGTGTCTCAAAGGCTAATACGGAGGAAGCTCAAAAGGTTAAGGATTGTCAAGGAATCAATACAGAGAGAAAAAAGAAAGGTATCATGTCTGATTATGACTTTGATAATTCAGTTGGATCACAAGATGAGTCACGTATGTTGGCTTACAACCTATAAGATCCAATCAAAACCAAGTGGATCCGTTCTGATAGTATGATTGACTACATCCAGGGTTTTGAGGAACTAAGGACCAATCTCATTATAACAGTTCGAAATCAAGATTGGCTCAAAGAAAAGATTGAGGAAACAAAAGCTGATATGAAAATTGATGTATTTTCAAAGTTGTTGTAGTAATATGATTCGTTCAAGACTTGTGAAAGCGGATTTTTAGATTTTTTTTAATAAATAAAAATAGCGAACTAAATTAAAAAGATGTTGTGAGAATTATGGAGAGACTGGGGCTAGGATTCCGCTATTTACCAATTCCAAAGTGATACTAATTATAATCATGCAATTTCACACGTTCAAATTGATTCTCAACTATTGCAAAAGTAGATTTTTAGAAACAACAAATGTTAATCCAAAGCATGAGACATCAAAACCCTAGGCTAAGCATGTTCCATCAAAAGAAAATACAATTGTTTAACAAAAACCATAAAATCTATTTTCAATCTAGGCAAATAATCATAAATAAAAATTGCACAAATTAAATAATTAAGAATTACCACTTTTTCATTGGAAAGATAGCATCCTCCGTCGCCCCAAGGATTGGGTTTAGCTCATCATTGTGGAAACGCGCTCAAAAGGGTGAAAACAAGTTGAAATAAAATAGGAGTACTCGATAAAACAGGGTGAAAACAAGTTGCGGACTTTTCAGGATTCATTTGGACGAGAATTTAGTGGAATTTCTATTGGATATGGATTGGGAATGATCCAGTACATCAAAACAGGGAAGGTATTGAAGTTGGATTAGATAAAGATGGAAGTTCACCGGACTTGCATCGAAACAGGGAAAGAAGAAAGTTTATTGAGATAGTTTGGTTGTTCTTTTGGAAGTTACGTGCAATTTTGGAGAGGATATCGTGTTTGGATTCTTCCAGGATTTAGTTACCGAGTGTGGAGAGTTTAGATAACTCAGGGAAGGTTGGAAGCGTGCAGAGAAATATTATCGCAGCTTGGCCGGGAAGAAAAGGGAAGACATTTTCGTGATTTCTTTCACCTTTTGTGTATATATAAGAGGTTTAGAGTCCCAGGAAGGGAGTCGAGAGTTTTGGGGGTATGAGGAGAGCCAACAGAGGGCTCAGATACGGATAATAAGAATTGCAGAGAAGCTCTCGGCTGCTGCTGAAGGAGGAGACGAAGAACATTGACGCACGAGACAGTCGCAGATTCTGCTACAATAACAAACTATCGTTCTCTCTGCAGTCTTATTCCTTTGTAACGGTGAAGTCTGTAACACAGCGACAGCGTTGCAAAACTCTGTTTCCATATATTTCTTCAACAAAAACATCTTTTGAGCCATGGATTACTATTTTGAACGAGTATTTAACATCATGAGCTAAACCCCATCACTGGGACGACGGAGGAAGCCTGATCACAATTTTTTGGTAAATATAATTGATTCTTTAAGACTTTTGGCACTTATTTTAATTGTTTTATGATTTTCACTAATTAGTTGTAATTTCGTTTGATGGTGTATGCTTAGACGTAAAAGCTTTTGATACACCATGCTTGTGATTTACATCTAATATTTTAGAAATCTACCTTGGCAAGGAAATAGAGTCCATAAAAAGAGCTATAATTGTTGTGAGTCATCATATGAACCAATTGAATGTGATTAATGGTGGAATCCGAAGTCTCAGTACCTCTTGATCTTGTGACATCTTTTGTATATATTTTTGTTTATTAAGTCTGAAATCAATCTCAACAAGTCCGAGCGAACGATACTTTACTACCACTTTCTACAACAACATAAAAACCACATCAATTTTTGGCACTGCCGACGCGGACTTGTATTTAGATTTGTTTTAGGTTTCTTTTTCTTTTTATTATTTTTTGTTCTTTTTTACGTGTTTTGGTATTTTTCGATTCTTTTCAGATTGGAGCGAAGCTACAAGGGAAGAAAAAGTGTTATAAAAGGAAAGCATCGCCAAAGAAGGAAAGAAAAGAGGAATCCGAAAGGAGTGAAGAAGAAGATTTTGTATATAGTTATTTTGTTTTATTTTTAGAAACTGTAAATAGGGTGTTATTTTTGTAATTTTTCTTTTCCTTTTTGGACATTTTTATTTTTGGACTTTTTGGACATTCTTGGACATTATTTTTAAACCCTAAGGAAGGTCAAAATTAAATATCAATTGTTTGCAGGGAAGGACGATAGTTACGATACTGTCTTGGCCCCTCGGGTTCGTACACTGACATCGGAGTCGGTGGCCTGAGTCGACTTCAACGGTTCATCGCCCGTCTGGTACAGGAGGTAAGACTTTATCCACCCACGAATCCCCTGTCAGTGGGTTTTATTTTGTATGAGAACTCACACCCCTACAATAGAATGTCGAACTGGTATTACAATAGCCAACACAATGAATATCAGACTGAGTTTCAAAATGGACGTTACTACTTTGACCATAGTGTGAATAATGGTTGGGAACATCAGCCTTTTGGAGGTTATGGTCCATATCATGGTGAGCCCAATTACTATCCACACGCCAACCGGTCATACGAGCAAAATTCCTCTCTACTAGAGTCGACACGTAAGTTAGCTGAGTCGACACGTAAGTTAGCAGAAATGAATAACTTAGTTATGGACGAAAGCAATGTAACGAGTGAACTTTCTTTCCTAGATTCAATCAGGAAGTCATGTGAGTCGACTCAAAATATTTTGTTAGAGGCCCAGAACATAACTGCTCTTAATTTCCAATATAGTGTTTCCAATAGTACCTTTGAAAATGAAGATAGTTATTCACATAATCAAGATGACGAGGATAAAATTGGTAACACTACTTGTTTAGATGAGGTTCAACCATTTTCATGTTATTATAATGATGATTATGATGAGGATAGTGTTGATGATGAATTTGAAATAAGTAGGCATAGTGGTCAGGAATTTGTTAATCCAATTGAGCTTAATAATGATAATGTTTCTAGTTCAAATCCAAATAATTTTAATAATTATTCACCTATTCAAAAGGACGAAGATTTGACTAGAGATACCCCTGTTTTAGACGATGTAGTATTTCCTTTTGATTACGAAGCTAATAATGGTTTAGAGGAACGAGTTTTTTCTGAGAATATTATTTTAGAGTCTAGCGATTTAGAAACATTAGTCTTAGAAAAAGAAAGTGAACTCGTAGATATGAGTGATGATGAACCATACTTAGAAGAATCAATTGACCATTTTCAGGAATCTAATGACCTTGAAATTAGGGAAGTTGTGACTAGTCTTTCTAGAGACACTGAAAACTCTAAGTTTGGGGGTGATTATCATTCTCCATGTGCTTTAACTATTAGAAAGGTCCCTCACTTGGGGCTTGACATATGTGCCTCAACCATTTTACAAGATTATCTTCATACACGTTTTCCTGAACCTAGTGATGTCCATAAGGAAGTTCAGTTGTTAGAAACCCATCCTCTGGTTGATGTGGTTTACCCAGGCTATGATATCCAGAATGACTTTGTTTTCCCACCAAATATTTTTCAACCGATTGTGGGAATGTGTAAGTTTCAGATGTGTCAGTTATTAATTTTTGAGACTAAACCTAATTACTTTAGGAGATTAGGGTCGAAAAATTTGTTTAAGGAAGACCACCACTCTCATTGTGGTCAGTTGTGTGAGTCAAAACAGACTGACTTTAAGGATCCACAATTATTCAGGTTATTATTACGTGCTTCTAAGTTTTTACTTGAGTTTTTCCAGACTCTAATACCTGAACCGTACCTTAGCTTTGAGGAATTCCAGCGCATGAAAATATTTTATCTAGACCCTTTCATAGAGCCTGAACCTGAACCACGACTAGATGTAGTTGTCTTAAACAGGAAACTATACAAGGGTGCGCTTTATTTGTCAATTTTTTTGGCATGTTGTAGATTCCTTTTACTTGTGATAGCTCTATTTGGTTTTGATGATCCACATATATTTCGGATATTACTTTATGATACGAGGTGATTAATCCTTTCTTATGTCTGGCTGAAGAATTTAAACTTAGCACTTCTTGGGAGGTAACCCAATCTCATGCAACACGGTAATATCTTTCCTTATCTCTTTTGCTTCAAATGGTAACAGTTTCTCCTTGTTCATGCTTTTAATTTTATCTTTAGAACATTGAGGACAATGTTAGATTTAAGTTTGGGGGTATGGGAGAAACTTTTTAGTTGCAATAAATAAACTCCAGAGCCTAGAAATTTATGCCTATTAAGGATTGCACTAACCAATCTAAGTGGATGGAAGCATTTTGGTTGTAGGAGTTGAGGAACCAATCTGATTAGATGGAAACATCTAAAGAGTCTATTCATAAAAGCACAGAGCTCAGGTGTTAGAAATAACATGGTAGTTTTGCCATATCTCGTTGAGTCCTTTTCACTTCTTTTTTATTTTTCTTTTTAAATATGTTTCTATGTGATTTGGTGGGGCTCACGATTCGAGTTGTTACCAATGCTAGGGTGAATTAGAGTGATTGAGATACCATGGAAAAAAATAAAAAAGTTGAAAAAAAAATAAAAAAATTGAGACCAGACCATTTGACCAAAAGGAATAAATTCAATAAAGTCGACCACTGGTACCCTTGTATATGTCAGTTGTGTTGACCTAGAGTTAGGTTATCGACCACTGGTTCCCTTGTATATGCCACTGTGTTGACATTAGTCAGACTAGTATCTCAGTCCATTAGGATAGGTTCATTTTTTGGCGGAGGCCTTCAGAAAGATATGAGAAACGCCGTTCACTTAGTAAACATCAAAACCATCTATGTTTTTCTCTATATACATCTTCTTGATCTATCCATGTGATTAGTTTTGACTCCGGATATTGATGTCCATAGTGCGACTATCTGAGTAGAGCTCTGTCACTTATATATGAATTTTAGTATGCTTGAGTGCAAACTCGTGTACAACAATTGGAATTTCGCATCAGGGTACTTCCGCTTATAGTCAATAAGTATGCCAACCAAGGAGATTCTTTAGTGCCTTCCAAGGTTCTGCGTAGATAGTTAGGGTTTGGAGTAAAAGTTTTGTGGGTATATCTCTTGTAATCCCTCCCGAGACTATAACTCGGCCATTAGGGCCACCTAGGGGTTTAAAGGCTTATTGCATACGCTAAATGCAATCGACGATGCCTGCGACAATGAGTTAGGATTTTATTTTCTATTTTAGATTTGCTCGAGGACTAGCAAAAAATAAGTTTGGGGGTATTTGATAGATGCATTTATGTGTCTATATTAGTCTAAATTCTCTGTAATGTTAGTACTCAATTTGGTGCTTATTTTGGTATTTTATGTCTTTGTAGGTGTTTTTGGAGAAATAAACATGTGTGGAGAAATCTGCTCGAAAAGTTGATAAAGGCACCTGAAGGATACTTACTATTCGGGGCATCTCAATCACTAAGGGGTACTCCACTGATAAGGGATACCCTAATTGCTATTGACACCTCACGGCTATTGGCACCCCATCATAGGATAGGGGGCATACCTCCTTCACCTTTTGAATATGATGATGGCGGGAAACTTTCTTCAGGCGCGATGATTCTGAATTATTTAAGAACCGAGTTTTTATGGGTTAGGAAGGGAGATTTCAATACGTTCAGTTAAAGGGAGGATTAATATGTGTTTAAACACGTCATAGGTAGAGCTTCAGGCCGGCAAAAATGGAGGCTTTCTTCTCAGGAAAACAGAGTTTTGGCGGAAAAGAAGTCAGTTAGCAGCGATGATTTTCTTGGCAGATTTGATCGGCGTTTTGATGGATTTTCTCGTCAGTTTGACTTGGTATGAGTGTTACAACAAAACGAGACTACTACGTGTGCCAGAATTGAAATAAAATAGGAGTACTCGATAAAACAGGGTGAAAACAAGTTGCGGACTTTTCAGGATTCATTTGGACGAGAATTTAGTGGAATTTCTATTGGATATGGACCGGGAATGATCCAGTACATCAAAACAGGGAAGGTATTGAAGTTGGATTAGATAAAGATGGAAGTTCACCGGACTTGCATCGAAACAGGGAATGAAGAAAGTTTATTGGGATAGTTTGGTTGTTCTTTTGGAAGTTACATGCAATTTTGGAGAGGATATCGTGTTTGGATTCTTCCAGGATTTAGTTACCGAGTGTGGAGAGTTTAGATAACTCAGGGAAGGTTGGAAGCGTGCAGAGAAATATTATCGCAGCTTGGACGGGAAGAAAAGGGAAGATATTTTCGTGATTTCTTTCACCTGTTGTGTATATATAAGAGGTTTAGAGTCCCAGGAAGGGAGTCGAGAGTTTTGGGGGTGTGAGGAGAGCCAACATAAGTCTCAGGAACGGATGATAAGAATTGCAGAGAAGCTCTCGGCTGCTGCTGAAGGAGGATACGAAGAACATTGACGCACGGAGACAGTCGCAGATTCTGCTGCAATAACAAACTATCGTTCTCTCTGCAGTCTTATTCCTTTGTAACGGTGAAGTCTGTAACACAGCGACAGCGTTGCAAAACTCTGTTTCCATATATTTCTTCAATAAAAACATCTTTTGAGCCATGGATTACTATTTTGAACGAGTATTTAACATCATGAGCTAAACCCCTGGACGACGGAGGAAGCCTTATCACAATTTTTTGGTAAATATAATTGATTCTTTAAGACTTTTGGCACTTATTTTAATTGTTTTATGATTTTCACTAATTAGTTGTAATTTCGTTTGATGGTGTATGCTTAGACGTAAGAGATTTTGATACACCATGCTTGTGATTTACATCTAATATTTTAGAAATCTACCTTGGCAAGGAAATAGAGTCCATAAAAAGAGCTATAATTGTTGTGAGTCATCATATGAACCAATTGAATGTGATTAATGGTGGAATCCGAAGTCTCAGTACCTCTTGATCTTGTGACATCTTTTGTATATATTTTTGTTTATTAAGTCTGAAATCAATCTCAACAAGTCCGAGCGAACGATACTTTACTACCACTTTCTACAACAACATAAAAACCACATCACAGCGTCTGATTCAGGGAGCAAGACTAGCGGCCGAGGACGAGGCATGATCATTCGTCGATGGTGTAACTTCTATTCATATGAAGTCGAACCTTCCTAGGAACCCATTAGTTGTAGAGTTGAGCCATATTCACCCGGTATGGAGGTTCAACGTTTAGTCAAGATCGATTTCCAGAATGTAAGGAAAATGACCATTTGGATGTTGTCTCTGATGATCCTGAATATCATCTCGAAGAGATTGCTGCAAAAAAATCCCTATGCTTGCGTCTTTGAAGCTTATGGAGCTGTCATGGAGGGACGTGCAGTATCACAGTAGCAGACTGTCAGTCCCCAGTATCAGTGGGATATTCTGTTCGTTCGTTCTCTTTGTTCTTTTTTATTTATAGAAAGATGTAGATATCAAGGTTTAAAGACTTTGTGGGAACACCTAGGGGACGTCGCTCAACTGTGAGTGTTATGATTCCGTGTAGAAATTTCTGCTTGTATATCATCCGCTCTGAAAGTTGTTGAAACTTCATACGATGTCGAAATTTGATGATTGACCCAAACTTTCGAAGCTAAGAAACCGAGGAATCATATGCAAAAAGAATAATTCGGTTTAGAGATGTCTAGGGAGGTCAATGGCCCGTGCACATTCATAATTTGTAATCCCGTGCAAACTTTCAGATTTCAAAAACCTGAGTGTGAAAGCCATATCTTTCCGCTCGTATATCCAATTGATGCGCCCTTTTAGTATGTTGTAGCAGAGACATAGACGAACATCTTTTATGAAGGAAGTATTGTCCCATTCATCACTTATTGGTAAGTTTTTGTAAACCCATGGCCTGAAATATGTTGTATCTCATTTGTAGAGGTGATGATAACATCTTGTAGAAGACTTCGGCTTGTGCTTGTTCGACGTGCAAGCTTTGGAAAGAATTTCATGTCTTCGTATCTTGATATAAATGATTAGTGCTTGGAGAAGTGTGATCCGTCGAGTAACACTTTAGAGGATGGATAGTTGATGAAGCCGGTCTTCAGGATGTTGCTCCTGAGATCGTTGTTAATGCTGAGATCACAATTGGATTTGCTTCAGAGATCCTTGTTAGTGTTGAGACCATGGAAGGATTTGCTCTAGAGATCCTTGTTGATGCTGAGACCATGGATTGATGTGAATTTCACGGAATTGGAAGACAGTGTCCTGGGAGGAGAAGTCAAAAGTTGTTAACGCTCCTTTCATCATGACTTTTCTTATCCGCGCAACTAGGATCACAAAACCAATGTTTGTTACTTCGTTTCAGAATTTTTCTCTATCAAGTATTGACGGTCTTCAATTCCCTACTACTGGACAAGCGGCTCCCATGAGGAAATTTCCATGGAAAAGCAGAGTACAGATGATGCTTGCTCGTCTTCGGAGGATGGTGAAGAAGAAGAGTCTCATAATCCAGGACCAAATGACCAATGAACCTCTTAATGGCGATGCTGGCAATTCTGACTCATTGAACGCTTCAGAGGCCTCCCAAGTAAGTACCCATCTTATATTTTCTTCATTGAAGCATAAATTTACCGATTTCTGGATGAATGAATGACAATCCATATGAATGAACGAAATTTTTTGCCGAAATACGTCACCAGAAAATTCAGAACTCAGCCTTTTAACAAAAATACTGTAGAATAATCATACAATGTCGGATTTTTGTGGTCTGCCCCTGTCTTCTTATGCCCAAGAAATTTCCTTGATTTAAGAAATAAGATTTTTGGAGTTTGAGCATGTTTAGGAGTCGAAATTGACGAAACAGTAAACTTCCATGAAGTTTTCAGAAATTTTTTAGTTGGCATGTAGTTGAGTGTTTCAGCCGCATATTTTTGCTCGCTTATCCAATTGATGTGAATTTTGGATATGTTATAGAGGAAATCCATACGAAGAGAATGGTATATTACTAAACCTTAAACCTTAAATTCCTTACCAATTGCTCCCAATTCATCGTCTTGTACAAGGCAGCGTAAAATTGACTCAGACAGACTTGCTTGTAAAACGTCTTTCTTGTATCTTCACCTTATTTGCTTGTGTCTTGAAGGAATAATGAAGAACTTTGATGATGTTAGATCACTTACATCCTGAATTTATGATTCCCTTTGCTTTATATGCTTGGAGCGCTTTATTCTCATGTAATCATCATATTAGGTGTTGAATGATGAAACTGAGAATAACCGAGTTGATGGCGATGGTACGAGCGACATTGTGAATCAAAGAACTAACACAACCATTTCCGCACCTGAGGAGGTCGTTACTGAAACTATATTAAAGAAACCGAAGCTCAGATCGTCATCATTTCAAGGATAGAAAAAACCATGCCAAGGATTGAAGAAACTGCTTCAATGGATAGAAAAAGCTTCTCCAATGATTGAGACTCATATAGTGGTGCACGAATACCCTAATGCAGGTATTTACTTTGCTCCTTCATTCAGTGAGTTACTCCTGTATCATGAACTAGTTGGTGGATTCAGCGTACTGGATATGCTGGCTTGTATGAAAAGATATGGGAGCGGTACGGTCATATCATCGTTACCCAAGACTCCAAACGTGTTTACTTCTTAAAAATGAAAGTATGAGCTATCTTGAGTGTCATAGACGACATACGAGAGCTAGAAGTACTGTTACTCAAGACATACCCTTTGTTGGGAGTTCAAATTGGAGAACACTTGGATTCAATGTGAAGTGCTTGGTCAGAGAATAAATATTATCAAGGATTATTGTGAGAAGAACATACCCTTTACCAATGATGCTGTGATGGAGAAAGAGGACGCAGTTGCTAGATTGACCAAGGAGCTGGAGTTGGAGAAAACGGCTTTGCAAGTCTTGAAGAATGCAAAGGAGAAAAATCTTACTTTGTTGATTTCCTTTTATGAAATTTGTTAGACTTGACCGTCCGTGCTCTGGATATATTATGTTGATTCGGAATCCCAGTGGGGTTCCATGTTTGTGGAGCCTTCCAAGCTTGTGAAACATGTGGACACTTGTGCAGAGGAGAATACCCGAGATGTTCTTCATCGTGTTTAGACATCATTTCAGCAATTAATTTCTTAGTGAGATGCTCAATCTGAAGAGGTTCCAGATTCAACCATTTGGTAAAATATTGGTGTGGTGAAGCTATCCATTCATAACGCCTCACAATAGCAGAGTTGATGGTAGGATTGAGTCCTCGGACTAGAAAAGCATGTTTGAAAACAGATGACATGGATGTATGAGGAGGAATGAGACTTTCCTGAGTGCGGAATCTCCTGCTAGCACATCTCCTCGAGCTCTTGTTTCAACTTCATCAAAGTTTAGAATTTCTTTAAGTGCTTTGTTGATGGAACATCCGTTGAATCTTTCGAATTAGAGCTTTCTCCGTCTGAGAGGGGTGTAGGCGCCTCAGTAGTCATCTTTTCAGCATGAATCCATCTTCTTCCAAGAATCATATCATATCTTGGATCTTCTCGAATTACGTAAAACTTGGTTTCTGACCATGTTGAGTTTACCTTTATCTTGAGAGTAATGTAGCCATAAGCATCCATGGACGTTCCTTCATGGTCCATGATTGAGATTGGAGCATGAGTAGCTCCTTGTCGGGTGATACCAGCAGCTCTGAGAGTTTTTAGAGGGATAACATTGATAGGAGTGCCAAATCAACGCTTGTTTGAATTCGTTTCCTTTGAGATTGACTGTGGTGAGAAGTCCCCAGTCATACATTTCTTTGTCTATTACTGAAGGCTCAGGGAGTGTCTCCTGAATCGATAAACGCCTCCCAGACACGATATGACTAAATGCAACAAACATGTCCTTCCTTTGAGATTTTGATAAGTACATAAATTCACAGACATGCTCGATTAAGAATTGAACTGCTTCCCTGACAGGTGGCTGAGAGAGTGAAGATTCTGACCGGGAGAGTGTTTCTGTGTACTCCTTCAGTCCCCAGGTTAATCTCTCCCGATTCGACTTTTTCTTGGAATATGCGCTTCAAAATTATGCAATCCCTTGTGGGATGATTGACGAATCTGTGAAAGCGACAATAACGAGGATTTTCCATGTCCTCTTCAATTGGTTCTTTCTTGACATATGGTAACTTGATTGCACCGTCTTGGACCCAGACATCTAGTAGTTCAATAACTTCTCAATGGGAAAAGGGAAATCAGATGCTTCTTGATCAGTTCATATGCATTGGGTAGGAGTTTGTGCATTCCGAGTCTGATCAACTTTCCTTTATGCTTGCTGGGGAGCTGGAGAAGTGTGCTTGTGTTGCGGCATGGCTTTCCTTTTTTCCCTTCTGCAACAATATTTGTGGAAGGTTGGAGGTTATACTGCTTGTTGATCAAACGCCTGCTACTTCGAGTTTCTCATGGTTCCTCGACTTTGGTGGTCTTTGCTTTTTTCAGTAAGGCAGGTGTAATAGTTGTTGATCTCTTAGCCGCTTCGTGAAGTCCTGAGAAAGTATGGAACCAGATATTTTCCAGTAAATCTCTTTATACCGGGATCATCCCATTTATGCATAGGTATACAAGTTGTTGCTTTGTGACGTTTGGATCATGGCAGTCCAAAGCTTGAACTCTGAACCTTTTCACATAGTCATTGGGATGTTCGTTGCTCCTTTGAAACATCCTTCCAAGATCAGAGAGAGTGACTTGTTCTGAAACAAAGAAGTACTTTCTGTAAAAAGCGTTAATCATCTCTCCCCAGCTGGCAATGCTTCCTGGTGCTATGTTGTTGTACCAGGTATATGCTCTCCCTGTCAGAAACTTTGAAAATTCCTTCAGACGAACGACATGATTGTGTTCATGCTCGCCTAATGATTCCAAGAATCGAGAGACATGTTCTCGAGCATTTCCTATTCCGTTGGAGAAGTGTAACCTTTTGGAAAATGAATTCTCCGTGTAACTGCAGGATATGGAGGTTGATGACAATGGACAGATGATGTCTTGTCTTTTCCTCGATCCTCTAAAAAGCGCTCCAAGTTTTATCGAGTGATGAGACTTGCAGGTTCTTTTGTTGGTGGGTTGTATGCAACCTTGTAAGCTTCATCATCATCTGCTACATGGATTGGAGTGACTTCAGGATTAGCGGGCGGAGATGTTTTTTTAGCTTTTACTTTTTCTTGAGTTTTCTCTGACATCTTGTATGTAAGAGTCTTGAGATAATTGCATAACTCCTTCTGAGTGGTGGCCATGTCGATCTGATTCTTGGCAAGAGTCTCATGCACCTTCATGAGATCACCTATAATAGGCGGATTGTTGATAGTGTCAGTAGCATTGCTTGCAGTACTGACATGGGTGATCACTGGAGCATCAGCACTCAGAGGAGTAGTAGTACCATGTGGTGTGACATTGATGGCCGGAGGAGTGGTGTTAGCGGTACCACTAGATCCTGCAACGTTGAGAGGAGTAGTACCTATAATAACAATACCACTAGAACTTGCAATGTTAGAGTTGGGTGTTGAACCCGGATTGGTAACTGAATCAGACCTAAGACCAACCATTTTGTGAAAGTATGAGATTGCAACCGAGATATTAATCTCCCACTGTCGTCGCCAGTCTGTAGATAGAGAAAAACGATTTGCTGGTTTTTAAGGAATTGAGGAGACGACCGTGAGGAGGAGACTCCTTAAAAACCGAGCAAACTGTTCAATCTCACACAGATGCACTGCAAAGAGGGAGTGCTTTGAATTCGACAGATCAATATGTAGGATACCGACCTAAACCAAGATAATGGCCGTTCCAGAGTCAATTCGGTCACAAGAGAGGATGGGTCGATCTGTAGGAGGGAAGCTGAGATTTTATGAGATCAATGGTGATCGAGGATTGTAGGTGTGTTGTGTATTCTGCGTGAAGAAATAAGATAAGTTCTGATTGATTTAATTTTTTGCTCTATTGAGAGTAACTGCTCAGACGATGAGTTCTTATTCTCTTGTTGTCTTATTAACGAGAGATTGTCCGTTGTTTCAATCATGATTCAGATACTTATTTATACTACAAGAATTGTAGACACCTTGATCCCATGAAGTGTGACAGTTGCTGGAGTCAAAGAGCAGGGAAGTGGAAATCGTGTTAAAACCAGTTGCTCATCGTGCGGAGACTTGGTTGATTTTATACCCACTACTTTGCTAACTACTCTAACTGCTTGCATGACTTGCTCACATTCTCATTCTGTGGATGAACACACATGTCGTAGACTGCCAGACCAAAACCCTAGTTGATATCCCCCATGTGACACGATTGAAGTCTCGTGATTGTGGAGTCTGAAAGGCATACGTGTATTCAGTTAGTCAGTTGTTGACTTTATGATACGATGAGTCTTTGCATTGCTGAGTCGAACGTGATTTGTAATTGTTCCAAGACTCATGAATTGAATATGTCTGTAGAGACAGAGATATAATTGTCGAATGAATGTTGATAGTTAAGGTGAGGAAATGTTGCTCATTCGATGAATTGTTGAATATTGATAGTTGAACCAATATTCCTTGGTCTGAGCAAATATTGCTCATCTGAGAAAATATCGCTCGTTTTATGAATTATTGGTAGAGGGACCAAATAAAATTTTAACTTAAAATACTGGCAACTGAACCGAGTATAATTAATCAAAATGTTGATCATGGGATCAACATTAAATTATTAGTGTTTGAATCTGCTTGGAATTATGAGCTTTGGATTCGAAACCCTAATTTCGATCAATTACTGATCAATTGATGATTTTTTGAAAATCAAAAACGGAGTGAAGGAGGTACCGACTTCATGGGATGATGGATCTACCATGTAGCGCCCAGATGCTCGAGTGAGCAAATTCCAAAGTCTCTTGAAAACAAGTTGGTGAAAGGATGATTAAATGCTGGTTTAATCATTTATTAAAATAATGCTCGTCTGAGTCTTAGGTGATAAAACCTAATTATGACGAAGTGAGGGACCGACCAAGGGGTCATGGAACCGGCCTTGGTTGGTCATGGGATCGACTGACGATCGTTTGATGAAATTCCAAGTTGTTTGGAAGAGTTTGAACCTAATACGAACAAATTATGAAAATATGTGGGACCGGCCTCTTGCAAGCCAAAGAGCCAACCTTGGTCGGTCAAGGTAATATGCCCATGTCACCAAAGTGTCCATGTATCAGTCCTGAGAATTTTGATATTTTCTAATGCGCGTTCGAGCAACATTTGAGAAAATATTAAGAAGTCAGGGTTTTGCTCAAACTGAGGAACTTCATGAGATGAAGGAAATAATAATTAATAGCAAAATAAGGAATTATAAGGTGTGGGACCGGTCATGGCTAAGGCATGGCCGGCCGGCTAATGATCCCGGTCCCGTGGAACCTTTCGTAATTTTATATTATTTTCATGATTTGAAGGAAATATCATGAAATCAAGGAGTTTATTGAAACGAAGGAGTTTTCTTAAAGTGAAGAAGTTTCCATGAGATGAAGGAAACAATAATAAATATTAATAATAAAATAAGGGCGTGTGTGCCGGCCACGGCTAGGGCATGGTCGGCCGGCTAGGGACCCGGTCCCGTGATCCTTCCCTAATTTATCATTTCCTTGATGTGAAGGAAATATCATGAAACTGAGGAATTTCATGGGATGAAGGAAATAATAATAAAATAATAAGGAATGCAAGGTGTGGGACGGGCCACAACTAGGGCATGACCAGCCGGCTAGTAAACCAGGTCCCGTGGCACTTTTCCTAATTTTATATTATTTCCTTGATACGAAGGAAACACCATGAAACTGAGGAGTTTCCTTAAAACGAAGGAGTTCTGTTCAAATGAAGGGATTTTCATGAGATCAGGGAAAAATAAGAAATTATATAATAAAATAAAGAATTAGATGTGGGACCGGCCACGACATGACCGGTCGTCCGGTGGGCCCAGTCCCCTAGCGCTTAGCTAATATTTTATTATTATTATTTTTCTTCCTATTTTGCATAGGTTCATCGTTCCGTCGTATTTTTTAATGCTCGTTCGTGCATTCCAGTGCTCGTTAGTGTATTATTGCTGAGTACACTTGCACCATTTTGGTCGGGGCTTACTCGATAGCGGCTCAGATGCCCGTACGTTGAATATTTATTACTAACCCATAGAATTCTGCTGGGAGGGACCATGAATTGAAGCAATGAAATATTATGAAGAATGAAGAATATTTTCTAGGATCCAGTTGATGAATTTAATGACTAGAAATAATTAATTGATGGCTCTATACTAGCAGGCAAGCTATCTAGGAGCATTAATTATTCAAAGATAGGGTGATATGAGCTAGTTGAAGCGTCATATTTCTTTTATATAGTCAGGGAAAACATTGTTACATCTTGAATACGTTATCGCTCTATACTAGCAGGGAAGCTGTTTAGGATCCGTCCAATCATTCGATTCTATATAGAAATGATTACTGAAATTGCTCAGTATTCATGAGATACGCGTTTCCTCAGTTGAGAGACTGCATATTCTCGTATGCTCTGCGAGACAATATACTCAGTCAGAGACTCTTGTGGCATGAGTTTTCATGCTTCAATGAGAGACATGAGCCTCAATACTCATCTGATTGCTGGATCAGGGATGTGTAAGATTATGGTTTTACGATTTTAGGCTTTGTCGAAAATCCATCATCAACGAATCCATGTAGATGTGTTCTGGTTGGAAGAAGAGGGATGGCAGAATCTTTTCAAACAAAAGAAGGAACGCTAAGGGAGTGATCAACATGGTCTTTTCTTTTGGGCTTTAGTCGTTAAACCATTTGATGTTTTTGAAAAACTGGCACAAAATTTACTTTAAACCACACTAAGCCTGGAAACCCGGTATCAACTTAATCTAATCTTTTCTTCACCAGCCTTCACAAGAAATTTCAATCTTACTTTACACTTTCAGATGACAAGTTGAATACCATTTTATTCATTGAAAGTCGAGATAGGAGTGACCAACCCATTCACAAGAGATAAAACAATTTTCTGATCATCGACGTGAAAGAAGATCAAAAATTGCTATGTTTTTTTTTAAGAATATATATATCTGGCGCTACAATATTGCTACCATATGATGTATGATGTTTCACTCCGGATTTACAATCACTAGTTTAGGTTATATCAAATTTCCATGATCCACTGTTGGCATCCGGATATCAACGAACCACTTTCTTATTTTGTGAATAATTATTGACTTATAAAAAAAAAAAATAGATGATGGTGATGGTGGGGTAGAATAGGAGATATGAATGTAGTTTTATTAATGTAGGGTGCGCATCAAATTTAGGGTTCCTTTTGTTAACTGAAACTTCCATCTAAGATTTCTTTGTTAGTTGGAGATTAAGGAGTGGATTTTGTAATAAAGGTGTTCGAAGAAATGGCCGAGTGAAATGTTGATTTTTGTGCTTGATTGACTGTCTTTGCATAGTTGAAGTTAATGTTGATTTTTCTGATTTCTTTTGTTATTTTTTTTATGAACACTTAAAAAGAAGGAAAAGGAAGAAGATTAATGCCCTAGGAGTTTACTCTGTAAGAACATGAAAGATCTTCTTCACTCTATTTTATTTCAGGAAAGGGTATCGTTATCAAAATTTTCACATAATTTTATATTAACCAAATTTTAACTTCCATAACTAACTAATGGGGGTACCCTTAGTATTTTTAAGGGGTATATAAAGGAGCACCCTAAAAAATTACCATCACAAAATCTAAAATACTCAAAATGAACCGTGGCCACCGCACCACATCACCAAACACGCCAACTGGTTTGCACCTCAGCACGTACGCAGTTTAATCGGATCGATGGTTAAAATTTCTTGAGTGAGAAGTGAGTCGACTAGTGTGAGTTATAAGAGAGCGAAAGTATAATGTGGATCTTTCAAAGTTTTACAGCAGAAAGAAAACCTAATTCCAGAAGAGCAGAACAAGAGTCAGCTGCAATGGTGAGCTTTATTCCAGAAGAGATCATAATTGATATTCTAAAAAGATTGCCAGTAAAATCTCTCTCAAGATTCAGGTGTGTATCCAAATCTTGGTACAATTTTATTAAAAACCCTCATTTTGCTAAACTCCAACTTAATCATTCTCTGAAATTTGGTGAACATGGCGTTATATACAAATGTGAGGGAAAGATTTTTTGTGTTGATTACGATTCATCGTCTTCAACATTAAGTAGTAGGGTTGCTCGATTTGATTACCCTTCAGAACATAAAATGAGACGCGGACGCATTATAGGTTCTTGTAATGGCTTAGTTTGTCATATATCATCTCAGAAAGATATTATCATTTGGAATCCGCATACTAAAGACTACAAGAAGATACCATCACCAACAGAAACAGATACGAAATCAAGAGGTTTTCATGTCAGGTATAAGTATGGTTTCGGTTATGATTTGAAATCAGAAGATTATAAATTTGCAAGAATGACAAACATTAGGGCAAAGTACAGTGAAATCGCGGTCTATTCAATAAAGTTAGATCTGTGGAAGTCATATCCAGACATCCCTTTCTTATATCCACATGAAGATCTTGTGTTTTATGAAGGAATTTTTTACTGGGTGGAAATTCCCAGGGGCTGTGAAGACCCTAGAAAGATTGACTCTTTTGATATTGGTAGCGAAGCATTCAAAGAAATTCCGCTACCGCAAAATTTTCCATACAGTCTTTTTGATATGATACATGTTCTTCTTTTGGGAGGTTGTCTTTACCTAATTGGTTGTGCTTACATGCCATGTTGCGAGGTATGGATGATGAACTATGGTGTACACGAATCTTGGACTAAAATGTTCACTATTGGAGAAAGAGGTTGTAATGGTGCATTTGGAAATATGTATCCGAAGCAATCCTTCAAGAATGGTGTGATTCTGGTACATGTGGGTTGCTCCAAGTCTTATTTGTATGATCCGAAACATAAAGAGTTCACCAAATTTGTGATTAACGGCTGTGCAGTGATCTCCACATGGGATTTCGTGGGGAGCTTAGTGTCACCTAATAATTTACCAAATTCCAGGGGTTTTGAAAGTTCTGAAGTCAATGAAGCTCTATTAATCCAATAGGTTTAATCGTTTGGCTAAAAAAATCATTGTCCTCGATTATTTGGGTACTTGTTTGGGGTCAATAGGTCACAGACTCACAATAAGCTGAAGAAGGTGAATATCTATTCTTATCTCAACTTTAATAAAGCTTATAAAGTATGTAGTCTCTCTAGTTTGTGTAGGTATCACTTTTCAGACTCGCTACTCTTGTCTTCCTTTTACTCGATTCTTATGGCTTAGGTGAATACTAAATCTGGAAACTTATTTTCTTTGATCATTGCTGCCTCGAATCATTTTTGCAATTTCATAGTAACAGCATTGTTTATCTATCTTTTGCTTGAACCAAATAAACTTATTTTCCGTGCACCCTTTAGATTTTACTATTCCATGTACCCTTTAGATTTTACATATGTATGTCACTTCCGTTCATGCCGACTGAACTAGGACGTACTGTAATATTGTCCTGTGCGGCCTACTTAGCATGTGCTTGCAATGCTTGTAATAGCAGTAATGCATATTAGACCTTATTTGTAAAACACAAGTGCTTATAAATTTCTTACGCCTGTCTGCAGATTTTACAGTTGTAGGTTTTTACATTGTAATTGTGATGGAAGTTTAGTCTCTGTAGTGGCTTGCACGCTTCCATAAACTTGGTCTGTGTGGTTTTGACATTGTAATAAACAGCAAGCGTTCTTGCTTGATCTAGCTCAATGGGTGAATGTGCATGAACTCAACCCACTCGGATTGTGCATACTTGTAAATTAAATGAAGTTTTACATGTTCTCTTGTTCTTATGACAAGTACCAGAAGAACTGTTTATATATTCACCCCGAGTTTCAGATGCGTGTAATTTAGGATGACCTTTGTTTAATCGAAGTTGTGCGTTTCCTTGCCCTCATTACTGTTTAAACTATGAATCACAGATTCACAATATTTGGTTATTTTCGGCTAATGCATTGCACTAATATGTTTAGACTAAACCCATCACAGCCCCAACAAATTAGAATACAGTAAAAGCCTGCTTCCTCTGGGCAGTGTTCAGGCAGGCCAGGCAAGTCCTTGGTATCTGTAGGCGTCTCGGGCAGAACATCGCAGCATAGGGGCGCAGGTCAAGATTCATGTCCACCAGTGTAAAGCCTGCTGAAGACCCAACACCGAACTGGACCTTGTAGCTAGCTAGTCTAGTCAACATTAAATTGGAGATCGTGTAACAAGTTTAGAGAAAAACTATTTGAAGAAACCCTAACTGGCTAACTCTTGTGATAACCTTTCAAGAAAATATCTTCTGAAGAACAAGGATCAGCTGCGACGGCGAGCTTACCAGGAGTACCAGTTAAGCCTACCTTAAGATTCAGGTGTGTATGCAAGTCTTGGTACAATCTTATTGAAAGCTCTAATTTTGTTAAGCTCCAACTTAACCATGCTTTGCAATATGGTGATGATCATGGGGTATCGTATATGACTAAGCTGAGAATATTTGTTGTGCTGAGTACGGCTTATTATCCTCGACATTAAGTAAATACAGTTTCTCATTTAGTTACCAATAGGAACATATGCAGTTACGTATTTTAGTTCTTGTAATGACTAAAAAAACACCAAGAAATAACACCACCACCAGAAACAAGATTAAGAAGTGGTTATGTGTCATATTGGCATGGGTTCGGTTACGATTTGAAAACTCAAAGCAATTCAACTATAATCACTTCTCTATTTCTTATCTTTTCCTCTCTCACACCAGTCGTTTTACCTCCTCCAAAACAAACTTCATTCACTTTTATATCCGTATCATCCATAATCAACCTTAATCTCCGGTCCCAGAGTCTCAAATTATTCCCACTTCTCATGCTGACAAGATGATTCACATTATGACCATCAGGAGCAAAGCTAGAACTTTTATGCCTTACGCTCAATTCTCTAACAAATATGATACTGTTGCATTGCATCTTATGTATCCGCTTTGATTGATTCTCACATTCCGACGTGATTCACACAAGCAAACAAAAACGAAATCAGAGACTTGCTATGCAAAAGCAAGGCAACTTGATGTCATCGATGCCTCTCTTCAAGGGAATTTAATGGAAGATGTTTACATGGTTCAACCATCTGGTATCCAAGACTGTTCTTATCCAATTTTCGTGTGTAAGTTAAACAAGTCCACTTTTACGGGTTCAAGCAGGCACCCGGAGCTTGGTACTAGAAATTAGATGAAGTTGTGCTTACTTTGGGGTTCCAATTATTTCAGGTTTATGCTTGTTGGTTCATCATTTGTACCTAAAATTTGATCTTAGGTAAAACAATGTAATGTCAGAAGAACTTTATTCGTGTGTGTACAAGGTTGTTGAACTATAGAAGATCAGAGCTTGAGAATTATAAGTTTGTTCTGTTGAATAGACAAAGGAGTCTATTTATAGTTCTAAGGGTTACAAACCGTTTCCTCGTAAGTAGTGGAATTAGTGAATGAATGGAAAGATGGAGACCGTGGATGGAATGGTAGAGTCATGTCCGCTATACTAGGGAAGCTTCTATAGTACCATTCTATCATGTTTTCAACTGCTCTAAACTGTCATCACTACGCGTTATTTTCTGATCATGGGGTGTTTCCACGCCATATATTGTTGTAAACCACCGGACGAATACCCTATGAAGATTCCCCCAATGTAACACGTTTTGATTTCTTGTAGGAATTAGTGGAATCATGGACTACTTCTTGTTGCCAAGTCACAGCTTCATTTTGGCCACGATGTTGTGGCCCTAGCTTGGCCATGACCAAGTTGATAGATTGCCAAGGTACTATGACCTAAGATCTTGTTTAAGGCCAAGAGATAAGGATTGTTGCCGCAGACAAGAAGGTTGGTCGCTGCAGGGGACAAACAAGCATTGGCCACTGGAAAAAACGAGCATGGCCCGTTGGGGCGGATGGCCAAGCATTGATGCTAGCGGGAACGACTAAGTTGCTGGAGGGAATGGACCACTATCAACTTGGTAACTCGGTGGCCTATCCTAGGGCACAACACCGTGGCCATAGTGAAGTCAATGACTCCACTAATTCCTACGAAAAATCAAAATATGTTACATGGGAGGATTCTTCACGGGATACTGGTCTGGTGGTTTACAACAACATGCGGCGTGACAACACTCCGTGATGAAAAAGTAATGAGTAATGGTGACAGTTTAGATCAGTTGAAGACACGATGAAGAGGTAGTCTGGAAGCTTCCCTAGTAAAATGGACATGACTCTACCATTACATCCACAATCTCCACATATCCATCCTTCACTACCTCCACTACTTGAGAGGAAATAATATGTGACCCTTACAACTATAAATAGACTCCTTTGTCTATTCCAAAAGACAAAACAAGTTTACAACTCTCAAGGTTCTGATATTTTATAGTTCAACAATTTTACGTGTACACGAAAATTCAATCAACACTGATTTCCTCAACTTTCTTTTCTTTCCCTCCCTAGATCAACCCATCTTCTCTCTTTATAACCGAAGTAAAACGTGAACGGCCAATTTCTTGATTTGGGATCATTTTGTATGATTTTGATTTTTGAACCTAAAAAAAGTACTTCAACAGTATATTGTTTTACCTAAGATTAATTTTTAGATAAAAACAATTGGTGACCACAGTTTTATTGGTTTAAATTGATGACATCTTACTGATAGGCTCATCTCCTTCCTTTTACTTCAGTGGCAACAATATTCTTCAATATTTTCTCATTAAGGATATGTGAGGTGTTTATTACTTTTTTAGTTTGGATATGAAAAAAGTTATTCAAATATAAAAAATAAAATAAAAAATATTTTGGCTCTAAACCTTGTGTTACTCCATTTATAGCCGATTCAGTGATGAGCAAACATGATGGATTTTTTTAGCTGATCTTAACTAGTTAATACAAATAACTTGTCGGTGCTTTGTGGTATATATGTAACTTGGAAAAGATATGAGATCAGTTGCCCGGTGAATCAACTTTGTCAACATCCGTAACAACCTAAAGATGTGCATATGATTGCTGCAAAATAATGATAATACTTACATACCTCAAGGGTATTGGCTTTTAATTATGGGATTGTATTTCAAAATGGTTTGGTGCCTTAATTATTTTTTTATGCGGATTGGGAAGGATTTTCAGATGACAAGTGTTCTACAACTGGATTTTGTATATTAGTGTTCAAATTTAATTTGAAAAGGCAAGTTGAGTTTGTAAGATCAAATACTAAAGCAGAGTACAGACTCTGTAGTATAAATTGTAGCCGGAGTTCTATGCTATTTACTCCACTATTGGCGCTGAAAGTTTATATTCAATTCCACTTGCAACTAATCCTGTCAGTGATAGGAGAATAAAATATGTTGCAGTGGATTTTCACTTTATACATACACTAATTGCTTGGTCAATTGTAGTTAAAATGATATGTCTTATAGCTAAATCTTGCCTTCATTGTAAGTATGAAATCTTTTGCTCTTCCTTGATGTAAAGTCATTTTTTGGATTAAGAAGCTTTTAGTAATACCGTCTGGAGGAAAGTAAGTCGTATTTTTATTTTAGTTTTTGATTATTGATTTGATTGGATAACGGTATAATTATCCTTGTATATCAAACCTACTTATTCTATAGCTACTCAAGTTTGTTTGAGGATTGGCTATTACATATCCAGTAATTCGAGATCTGTAAGTAGAACTTTTAATTGTTAGTAGGAATCAAGTTGTTTGTGCAGCGGTTACTTTGGACATTGAAGATCGAATATGCTTGAAGACTTTTTTTCTTCTTTTCCTTTGATATTTGTGATACTTCTTGATTCCATTGGATCCAAATAACAGGTTTATTTCGATAGACATTAGACTTGTTGAAAGATCGAACGAACTGTTTAATATTTTTTTCATCGTAGAGTTGTTTGGTTAGAGCTTGTTCCCTGAGATAGTAGATTAATTCTATATTTTTTTGTCTTGTTTTGATCTTTGACAATAAGAGTTTATATTGATTAAACGAAAGATTCTAAATACTCAACGTTATTTCTGGACATTGTTGGATTTGGGAGGTATACAATGAGGTGGTTATTAGTAGAATGGTTCAGGCAAGAGAAGATAAGTTTTCATTAACCAGAGAAGAGACTTAGTCACACTGTATATACTCGACAGTTTACAGACAAGACAGACAGTGTGATCGATAAGGACCAAACACTGGAGGACACGTAGACTAAAGAAAGAGAAAAGTGTAACAGCCTTAAGGGCATGTTTGATTACTACCCTACCGCAAGCTGAGGAGGGGAAATCACTCGAAGCTTGTTCTTTAAAAAGTCGAAACGAGGATTGGCAATGCCCTTAGTGAAAATATCCGCAGCTTGATGGAGAGAAGAAATATAGATGACCTGCAGATGCTTTGACTGAACCAGCTCACGCACAAAATGATAATCAATAGCCATATGTTTCATCCGGCTATGAAACACAGGATTAGAAGCTAAGGCAATTGCACTCTTGTTATCACAGGAAATGGATGGAGGATCAGGGAGAAACACATGAAGATCTTTTAAAACCTGACAAATCCATAGCACCTCTGCTACAATAGAAGCAAGAGAGTGATACTCGGCTTCAGTACTAGATAGAGATACTGTAGGTTGTTTCTTGGATGACCAAGAAATGGGAGTATCACCAAAAAACACACAGTGGCCGCTAGTTGATCTCCTATCATCAGGGCATCCTTCCCAATCTGCATCAGTGAAGCCGTGAAGAGCTGTAAAACCTTTGCTGAAGTATAAGCCATGGTCTATGGTGCCTTTGACATATCTAAGGACTCTCTTGGCAGCAGTTAGATGAGTTGTAGTAGGAGCATACATGAACTGACATATTTGATTCACAGCAAAACTGATCTCTGGTCTAGTCCATGTGAGGTACTGTAAGGAGCCAACAAGAGATCTGTAAGCAGTAGCATATGTGAGTGGATCACCATCTGTAGCTGAGAGTTTGAAGTTGGCAGGACAAGGGGAGTTGCAAGGCTTCAGTCCAACAAGATTGGTTCTCTGAAGTATATCAAGCACGTACTTGGATTGAGAAAGAAATAACCCCTTAGAATTCCTCCTCACCTCCAAACCCAGGAAATAATGTATATTACCCAAGTCTTTGACAGGAATTATAGAACTTAAATGTGCAATGATAGAGTTGTAGTGAGCTAGATCATTCCCTGTGATGATAATATCATCAACATAGACTAGTATGATGGTCAGTTTAGCACCAAACTTTTGAACAAATAGGTAGGAATCAACAACTGAAGGCCTGAAGTTTAGAGCAACTAGAACATCAACAAGTTTCTCATACCATGCTCTTGGGGCCTGCTTAAGGCCATAAATAGATTTGTTCAATTTACACACATAGTCTGGTTTAGAAGAATCTTGATAGCCCGGAGGTTGAGTCATGTACACAGTTTCCTTTAGATTTCCATGTAAGAAGGAATTGCTCACATCAAGTTGTTTGATGGGCCAATCAAAAGTAACAGCAATGGAGAGAACAAGTCTTATTGTAACATGTTTAACAACTGGGCTGAAGGTGTCAGTGTAATCAAGCCCCTCAAGTTGGTTGAATCCTTTAGCAATCAATCTGCTTTATGCCTTTCAATGGTCCCATCAGCATTATGTTTAACTTTGAACACCCACTTACATCCTATGAGATTTTGTGAGGGATGTGGAGGGACAAGGGTAAAAGTTTTTGCATCCATAACTGCTTTATGTTCTGTATCCATTGCAGTTTTCCAGACTGGAATTTTGACAGCTTGAGAATAACAAGTAGGTGTTGGTGGGGTAAGAGTGATGAGTAAAGCAGTTGGAAGTACATGTTTGGTTGCAAACATAACTTTAGGTTTGTAAATATGATTTTTTGATCTGGTGGTCATGGTATGGGAATTGACAGTGTCAGGGAGAGAAGGAGAAGGTGATGTAGTTGATGTAGAAGTAGAAGGGGAAATACCAGATGAAGTACTAGGATTAGGAGTAGAATGGGTAGGAGATGGAGTATCAGATAGAGTGACAGACATATCAAAAGGACAGTTAGAAATAGTAGAGTTGACAAGAGTAGAATAAGGAAAAGAAGTTTCATGAAAAATGACATGTCTGGAAACAAAAGTTTTACCAGTAGAAGGATTGAAGAATCTGTAACCTTTCTGAGTAGAACTATAACCTAAAAAGATACATGAAGCACTTCTAGGAGCTAGTTTAGTGGATGTATAAGGCTTAAGCCATGGAAAACAGAGACAACCAAAGCTTCTAAGGAAAGAATAGTCAGGTGTTTTATGAAAAAGTTTTTCAAAGGGAGATAAAAAGGAAATAAACTTGGTAGGAAGTCTATTGATGGTATAATTAGCAGTGCTAAGAGCTTCATACCAGAAAGAGGTAGGAACAGAAGCTTGAATGAGAAATGTTCTAGTAACATCCAAGAGATGTCTATGTTTTGATTCAGCAACACCATTTTGTTCTGGTTTGTGAGGGAAAGTAATTTCATGAGAAATACCAAAGGCAGACAGAAAAGATTTTAGTTCATTGTTGACAAATTCACCTCCTCCATCAGTCCTAATAGTTTTGATTTTGCAAGATAATATATTTTCAACAGAGGATTTGAAGTAAATAAAAATTAACTTAAAATCAGACTTAGCTGTTAATGGAAACACCCCAACAAAATTTAGAAAAGTCATCAATGATGTTTACATAATACTTAAAACCAGTTACAGAAGTAACAGGGGCAGGGCCCCAAACATCCATATGAAGAAGTTGTAAAGGAAAAAGGGATATAGAGGTAAACACTCTAAAGGGAAGTTTGTGGATCTTGCCTAGCTGACAAGCAGTACAAAATAGTGGTTTGGACTGAGAAGTGTCAAGAAGAACAGTTTTACAGACTCTACTAAATGAAATAAAGGAGGGATGAGCCAATCTCCTATGCCATACTTCAGGTGAAGCTTTAACACAAGACAGGGCTGAAGCTGATGTAGAAGTTGAAGCAGAAATACTAGGGAAAGGATAAAGGCCATTGTGACTGGGTCCCTGGAAAAGGATTCTCCCTGACTTGAGATCCTTGACACAAAAATGAGTGGACGTGAAGGTTAGAGAGCAGTTGTTGTCTTTAGCAAACTTATGAACAGATATCAGGTTATGAGAAGCTTTAGGAACATGCAGTATATTACTCAGATAAAATTTGTGATTAGCATGAGTGATGACAGATGAACCATGACTCAATATTGACATACCTTCTCCACCAGTAGTAGCTATATGATCATTTCCAGCATAAGGAGTGGAGGTAGAACCATCAAAGTGAGAAGCATTAGAGGTTAAGTTTTGATTGGCGCCTGAGTCCATGAGCCATGGATTTTCACCAAAAACATTAGCAGAGACAAGCATTGCATGAAGGTTTCGTGTTGGTCCTCTACCTTGATAAGAAAAGTTCATACGATTTCAACATTCATCTGCAAGATGACCAACTTTACAACATATCTGACAAGGTTCTCGATCATCATCAAACAAATGAGCTGGAGGTTGAGTAGAGATTGGTGTTGGTGTGGGTAATATGTCTGAATTAGTAAATCCCCTGCCATAACTTCTACCATTTTGGTGTTGAAAATTAGTGTAGCCTCTGCCAGAGTTAGAATAACCAGAGTACCCCCTGCCTCCTTGAGAATTATAGTTGGGATAGTTAAAATTTCGACCAGAATTAAACCTTCCACCAGAACGACCAGCACCTCTATGATTAGAAAAATTTCTACCACCTCTTCCTCTAACATTATATCCAAAATTACTCATCTGAACAGTGAAAGCTCGGTTACTAGATTCATTAAGCAAATTTTGATTGTGCTCTTTAATAACAGTTTCCTCACTTAGCAACAAATTATGTAATTCAATACTTGATACTGGAGGGTTTCTTGTCCTCATAGACATTGCAAATGGGAAGTAATCAGAATTCAAAGCAGATAAAGTGACAACAACCAATTCATTATCTGAAATTATCTCTACTGTAGCAACTAATTGATCAGATAAGGATCTAATTTCATTAATCAAAGTATGAATAAAATTATCACCTTGTTTAATTGACAGTAACTTGGTGCGTAATTGGATTGAGTGTGTTGAGGAATAACGAGAAAATCTTTCATGAATACTTGACCACAATTGATGAGAAGTAGAAGATCTAGTAAAGTAAGGGATTACCGAAGGAGAAATTGTTGATTGTATCCACATAATAATGGTGGTGTTTTCATCGATCCAATCTGTGTATTCAGGATTTTCAATCTCATTGGTTTGATTTCTGATATTGGTGTATTGAACTGGACACGGATAAGATCCATCTAAGTATTTCATCAGCTTGTACTTACGAATAACATGAACCATCAGCGATTTCCAGGTTAGGAAATTATCGTATATCAATTTGAGGGTAACAAAACTAGATAGATGATGAATAGGAATTTTAGATATAGAACTAGAAGTAGGATTCTCCATTGGAGGAAAAGAAAAGAAGAATAAGGATCGATGAAGAAAAGATAAGTTTATGGGTGAAGAAAATAAATAATTAGGGTTTATGGATCAGATTGCTCTGATACCATAGTAGAATGGTTCAGGCAAGAGAAGATAAGTTTTCACTAACCAGAGAAGAGACTTAGTTACACTGTATATACTCGACAGTTTACAGATAAGACAGACAGTGTGATCGATAAGGACCAAACACTGGAGCACACGTAGACTAAAGCAAGAGAAAAGTGTAACAGCCTTAAGGGCATGTTTGATTACAAGTTATTGGAACACATTAGTCCTTTACTTTTTTGGGCTACGAATCAAAGGAATTGAGAACATAAGGCCTCACAGTAGGTGAAGCGACTTGAGATAGTGGTGAAATGACGAGGGTACCAAGTACACCACAATATTTTCGATATCAACCTGTAAGTCCGACACCTTGCGTGATCTAATATGGACAGAGACTGTCAAGAACATAACAACCACAAGGTATATACTTGGTATATGGATCTACCCAAGTATTTGGGATTAAAATACAAGTACAATTACTTTAACTATAACTTAAAAAAATTATAATACGAAAGTAAAGTAAAAGCCCACAACAAAATTTTTTTAATAAGGAAACCGAAAATTCAGAAAAACCCCAGGACCTAGTCCAATTTTCAATACTCTCATAAGCCTCTACAAAGACACTATCAACTTCATATAGTTGAGACCAAGTAAATTACTTCTAGTTGCCTAGTTTTCTCACACGTGAATCCGAAGATAGAGTCCGCTCTTAAGTTGCTCCAGCCTCTCTGAAGACTTTAAACACTCAACCTTTTCGATCGTCTTCCAAACACTAAAAGATTAATCTGTTCGGTAACCACTCTTCTACCTCAAAAAATAAATCATAGATGTATGTGTTGAGTGTGGAAAAGATTTTATGTTTAAAATCAATTAAGCTCCTTTGTCGGGTTTAGATCTTCCAAGATCTGGATTAAACAAGTTAACCCGATTGGGTCAAACATAACTACCAGATTCGGATATTGAAGAGTACCGAGCTTGTCGATCTAAAGACGACTAACAATAACAAGTCTATAACAAAATAAACTAGATCTAGTCGGATCCTATATGATCATGTTTGTGCACGAATCAATTCACAAATATACGAAACCAATAAGAAAAATATTTTTATTTTCAAATCTTCAATAGTCTTTTGTACCTGCACAATAACAAACTTGATTCCGACTTAATCACGCACAGAACGAAGTATGTTAATAATGCACGATCATAAGTCAACTTTAATCTCTTAATCAAGTTTGAGTAACCTTAAGTCAGAAGAGAAGGCTCCCAAGTTTGATCAAACTAGGTGCAATCAAGAGTTAAAAAACCTAAGTCAATCAAATCAATAATTGAAAACTAAAATAACAACGTAACTCTAGTTTCCCACCAAAGGTACCAGTAGACGCTTCTTGATCCCAAATAAGTGTTTAAACTAGCAGACGTAAGAGATTTCGCCTAATTAGGTAACTCTTGTCTCCAAGATATTATTAAGAGAATACTATTAGTGGTTGAGGAAGTTCTCTGATAGAGACATAAGTTTCCATAGAGATAGATCTCTTTACCAGTAGTGTTCTTAATTCTGTGTAATACGTACAATGGGTCTATTGTTGGTAACTGAAAAACCATATTGCAACTCACTGAATATAGGTCTAGGCCGTTTACAAACAATTATTAGGTCTTACAATGTTTACATGCTCTGATACCATTTGAATATACATATGGTACCAAGTACACTACCGAATTTTTCGTTCGACAACCTGTATGGGAAAACCTAATACTACTGCAAGCAGACCAACTGAATGATCCTTAACATTATGCATATGGAAAAGGAGTCCATGAACCTGATTTTTAAGAAGAGTACTTTGATGATCTCAAAAATCAATATCCAAGATCAATATAGTCGTATCCAAATAATCCAATCGGAATTCTGCCAAGTAATTAAACTTGTTATTTGTCATTCAAGATGCGAATTCTACAAGAAAAAAGTCTCCTAATCGATCATAAATATATAGACATGTCTACTAAGATTGAATATGTACAACTTATATATGTAAATCCAATTATAAAGATAAAAAATATAATGCTAAAAATGAAAAACACAAGACACCATAATTTTGTTAACGAGGAAATGACAACTGCATAAAAACCCCGAGACCTCGTCCAAATTTGAATTCCAAACTGTATTAAGCCACTACAGGCACTATCGTACTATCATACTTCATACTAGAATGTAGTTAGGACCGAATCCACACTCCAAGCGATTAAGTTACAGTCGAGCTCCTTATGTCTATTGAAACTCGCAAGGCTCTGCGCAATTGATTACCTTGGCTGATGTCCTTTACAACATAAGAGTTTCTTAAACATTAATGAATACTCTTGATACTAATCTACCTCTAACAGATAAGCGTATTTTATTTATATTTAGATCAAAGATCAAGGCTTGGAAATATGTTTACAATAGACAAAGATAGCAAACCACATAATATGAACACTTATACTCACTTAGATGAAAAGCCTGGATATTTTAAAACCTCACAAGTACAATCTTCAAATGGTCACTTAAGATTAATTTTCAGATATCTAACTTGAGGAATCACAAAGTCTAAGATGAAGAGAACCTTGTGATTATTATAGCTATTTGTCTTGCCCGAAATAGATTATGAAAACCTCGATAACAAAAAAAACAAGATTGGGAATCAGGAACTATCAAGATAAAGATAGTCGGACCTGGATTCATGAATCCCTGTAGCAAAGTCTTTTAGTCGAAAACTTATTTATGTTTCTCAGAAGAAATATAGATTAATAGAGGACGACTCTAGAATCAACTAGGACACAAAGTGTTAGGATTGAATTTCTCAGTTGAAAGATCATCTCTATTTATAGTTTTTCAAGACTTAGGGTTCCTTATAATTCAAGCTAAGATAACTTGAGAATCAAGCAAACACTTTATTTCTTGAAAATACAATAGAAGAATATACACTATGGACCGGTTCTGGAACCATGCATAATGACTGTTCGGTTTGGAAAATATGATAAGACCTAAAATTAATTTTATGTTCATTTAAACACCTAAGAATTTAATCATGATGCACACACATAAGTGTTTAAGTGACCAATGAAGTCTTAGAAGTGTTTAATAGAGTCATAGAAATGCTGAACATATTTTAAAAGAAAAATCTTTGAACATCTGCTAATATTCTGTTGGGGATGTTGGTATAACGGTTCGTGAACCGTAAGGATTATTCACGAGTCAGGGTACTACGGTTCATGAACTGGGTTCGCCAACCATACAAGACTCCGAAACTTAGTGAAAAAGCGGGGGTCTAACAACATCACCCAATATTTTGCTTAGCAATTTGTATGGACTAACTCCGAAATACTTTCTAGAGAATCAACTAGACAGTCAGACTCAATCTAGGTAAAAGTATCTCAAGGAGTTAATATCTCTCTCTTGTTTTTATTTACTCGAGCTAATAGAAATCGACGAGTCTTTAATCAAACACAGGGAATAACTTGGATGGTACCAAAGACCAATATCCAAGGATCAATCAATGACAATCAACAACCAGAGGTTGGATTACTATAATTGATGATCTAACGCACAACCTGCATTATTTAAATTATAAAGATAAAATAATATAATGCGGAAATAGAAATAACAAAGACACCAGAAATTTTGTTAACGAGGAAACCGTAAATGCAGAAAAACTCCGGGACCTAGTCCAGATTGAACACACACTGTATTAAGATACTACAGACACTAGCCTACTCCAAGCTAACTTCGGACTGGACTGTAGTTGAACCCCAATCAGTGATCCTAGGTACAGTTGTACTCCCTATGCCTCTGATCCCAGCAGGATACTGCGCACTTGATTCCTTTAGCTGATCTCACCCACAACTAAGAGTTGCTACGACCCAAAATCGCAGGCTTTGACAATAAACAAATATGTCTCCCACAGACAAGTCTATCAATCTGTCTCCAACAGATAAACCCTAAAGGTTTTGTTCCGTCTTTTGATAATAATCAAGGTGAACAGGAACCAATTGATAATCCGGTCTTATATTCCCGAAGAACAACCTAGAGTTATCAATCACCTCACAACAATCTTAATCGTATGGAAACGAACCAAGATATTTTGGAATCACAAACAATGAGACGAAGATGTTTGTGATTACTTTTTATATCTTTCCTATCAGAGATATCAATCTCAAGCCAATGAATCAGATTGTACTCGTACGATAGAAGATGCAAGATCAGATCACACAACTACGATAAAAGTAGTATCGGTTTGGCTTCACAATCCCAATGAAGCCTTTAAGTCGTTAGCCTGGTTTTATAAGAAGAAAAGCAAAGTTCAAAGGAGAAACGACTCTAGTATGAAAACTAGTATCACACGTAAGGTGTGGGGATTAGTTTTGCACAATACTAGATGTCTTCTTTATATAGTATTTCAAATCAGGGTTTGCAATTAGGTTACCTTGGTAACAAAGCAATCAATATCCACCGTTAGATGAAAACCTGATTTAGATTCAAGCTAATATTTCTCAACCGTTAGATCGAAAACTTATCTTGTTATACACACTTGACAATGCACGCTTCTAGATTTGTTAACCGTACCCAAACGCATACACTTGTTGGTTCAACAATAGTTAACCAAATGGTTATCCATATAAGCATTTCATATCAACCATGTTCTTCTTCACCATAACTAGTCCGAATGACTTCAAATGAACTAGTTAGAGAGTTGTTCAATTGCAAGGAAATCTCATGTATTACACAAGACACAATTGAAGCAAAAATGATTTGATTCACTTGAATCAGTTCATGAACCTTTATAGCCACGATTTGAAAACTGCATTCCTTATTCTTTTTAAGTTTAAGTTCAGGAATCATCTTGGGATATATAACCTTCTCAAGTTCGCAGACTAGGTTCGCGGACTTAAGTTACCGGGCAGAGTTTACAAACTCCAGCAGAAATTCTCGGGTTTGAGAACTTCGCCGATTCGCGGACTGAGTTCGCGGACTTAGCTTCACGCAAGTAGTTTGTCAACTCCATAAGAAATTCTCGGGTTTGAGAACTTCGGAAGTTCGCGGACTTGGCTCACGCCATTCTTCAGGTTCTCTTGATCAAAAAAGTTCGCAAACTTTGGTTCAAGGAATAAGACTTATACATAAATGTGTTTCCACAACAATGCTTATGTCCACCATTGGTTATGTAATCTAAAGTCTCATTTCAATCATTAAAACATTCTTAGAGGACGTTATACAGTTGTTACACCATTCCTCGTCAAAGCAATTTTCAATATGATTGAAACATATTATGACTTTCGTCATATGGTAAATATAAACTTGGTTAAAGCGAAAATCTTACCAACACATATTTCGAGATATAGATAAGCGAGGTATACTCGGCTCGAAATACCAAATGTGTATAATCCAAGTCTATATATATAGCATACGACTTCTTGTATCAAAGAGTAGGAGATAGAGTAGATATACTTTTAAGTGACAAATAAGTTCAAGTCTTCACATACCTTTTTGTCGAGAAGTTCAACCGGTTCCTTGAGTAGTTCTTCTAATTGTATGATGAATCGCCATGAAGTCCTTGAGATCAACTACACTTTCTATCCTAGTCTGAGCCTTAGCTATAATAAACTAGAAATCAAGACTTATAGTTTTGATCACTAACATTGACAAACATGCTTGAGATAGCAACACATGCGAGTTCGACCGAACAATGATCTAACAATCTCCCCCTTTGTCAATTTTAGTGACAAAACTATCAATACATATGGAATACAAAAAAGATAAAGAAACTTTAGTAGCTCCTATTCCACATGTCTAATCTTCAACATTCCTCGAAATCTTCGTCACTTCCAAGTACTCCAATGATCCCAAAGGTTGTAAGTTTAGCATCACCGCTGTTGAAGATCCGTAGCTATAACAATGAGAAATCATCGGTCTCGATCATTATTATACAATGTCATAGTATTATTACACAGTGCAAATTCCAATTATATCACAACTTCAACAATAATACTATGGTGATATGTATCACTCCCCCTTAGTCAATACTCCATCTTTCATGGAAACCACTCCCCCTTACAGAATAATCCGAAAACCATATGTATTTTTAGTGTGAACTACATATTAATTCTACCTTTGTTTGTCAATATAATTGGCAAAGGTACAAGAACGGGATCATAATGAAATTTCCGAAAGAGACATTTCATGATAAAAGGAAAAAATACATACCAACTAATTTAGATGCAATCATAAAGCCGAAGCTAAATGCATTCATCAAGGAGTTTAAAGATACAAGATAACCCCTCTAAAATTCCACAGCCGCACACCCCTCAAGATATAACCATTAAGCACAAGTTTAAAAGAACTCTCCCTCATTTGATGTCATTCCCGAAAGAATAACAAGAGCGACCTTAATTTTAAAAGAAAAGAAGCATTTTTATTGGACACCAAAAACCATGAGAATGATTTTCTATATCCAAAAACTCAATCAAATTAATCACAAGTAAACCCATGACTAATTTAATCGGAATATGCAATCAAATTAAACACAAAAAGTGATTAATTCAATTGATTGTGCTCAACATAAGAGAACTTATGGAGACACGAAAATACTCAACTATATTAATTACAAGAGAACCCGTAATTAACCTAATTGGAATACACAACCAAACTAATTACAAAAGTAATCAATTTAATTGTCATTTGTTTTGCTCGACATAAGAATACTTACGGAGCAATAACTAAATAACCAAAAAAGATGATTAATTTAGTTCAATATGCTCGACATAACATATCTCACGGAACAACAACTAAGCTAAGAAAATCAACTTCATTGTATAATGCTCAACATAAGATACATTACGGAGCCTCACAATAATACATAAAAATATGGATCAGGGATGATCTATACTGCGGAATACACAAGGATCCATTCTATCTTCAATCACTATTTGCATAACGAAAATAATTGACATAATCCTTGAAAGCAAAAGATTTTAACCTATCTTTCATCAAATAATTGAAAATATAGGCTTAACTTTTGTATTTGTCAAAAGTATATTCATTCTTTTACCAGTACGTGAATACCGACCACGAACGACTTTATTTTTGACAAAGTATGGGACAAATATACTTCACGGACGTAAACACCAATCCGATAACACATTGCAATATAACAAATCATCAAGATTAATACTGCAGAAACATCATCCTCCAAATATTTATAGAATTTAATATCAATAAACCTAAAAAAGAACAAGAAGATGAAAATAATAGCTACGTGTAGTCACAATCATTGCTATTCAAAGCAATAGTTATTCTTCCAACTAAACCAAAAAGAAGACATACTAGGAAACAATGTCTTTGAGAAATTCCTTAGTATTCCCGAACTCCTTGTCGTCAACAACCATTGAAATATAAGGTTCCTGGAGGAAGGAGTCAATACCAACAAACCGTCTTGGCTGATGATGTCGAACCAGGGCCTTCTGAATTTCCAAAGATTTTAAAATGCAAGCCTTTATTTCACTAATCTCCTTTCTTACTTCCTTCAACTCATCAAGAACATCAGAAAACTTCTGAGAGTTAGAAGGGACATCTCTTGGCTTTCTTGTATTCCTTCTCTTTCGTTTCAAGGAAGGAGTTACTGGAGATTTATCTTTTTCCTTGACCGATGGCTTAACAATCATATTGACATCTTTTCCATTCAAAGACATGATGCTTAGAGAACAGTCATAAACAACTGGTTTTTTGTGAGTGGAATTCACAATCTTATCAAGCAGTCTTAAGATATAAAAGATATCAGAGAGGAAAAAGGAATGTAGGGTTCGCAACCTTTAAACAGGTCCGTGGACGCCCAACTCTAAACCCTATAAAGAGTAGAATTGTCGATAATAACCCTTTCTTTTATTTTGATATACAAACAACTAAGAAAAGAAGAATAAAAACTTTTCCTAAAGCCTGATTGATACACAACCTTGTCTCTTTTGATCAGGCACATGAGACAAGATTTACCTAACAACACAATCAATTTGTGTTGTGGTGAACAACAATTTGTCCACCATTTTCCTCTAGAGAGAAATCCTCAGACTTCTGTCTATCAAAGTGATTTGACCATAATTTCTTCTCTAATGGTCTTATTTTGTCTTTGGAAACCAACTTCTTAAACGAAGATAAAATCCTACATACCTCAGCAGTCTTCTGAGAAAGCTTAAGCTTTCTTGCCAATCGATTTGCTCTTCGTTGAAGTTTGTTGGCGTGCCTCACTTGATGTTTGTACTTGTAACATCTTGATAGTTCATGACCCTTCTGAGAAAAAAACGAGCACGTCAAACTTGGATAGTATTCAGGCATCTGTGGTGTGAACGCAGCTAGACACATAGTAGATCCTGAAACATTACAACCAGAGTTTCCAAAGGATGGGTCAATTGATTCTTCCATCTTGATTGGATTTTCATCTTCACCGAAACCATCAAGGTTGATATATGTATTGCTACAATTATCAAAATCAACATTTTCACACAGAAGACCGACACTTGATTTTCTGTCTTCATCAGAATCATAGATCTCAGACATCTCATCAAGTGTTACATCGAGACCATTATTCCCAGTGTATTTTCTATGATTTGGGCACTCGTTTGCAAAATGACCAAAACCTTTACACTTAAAGCACTTTAGCATGTCCTCGTCATCAGCCTCGTCAACATCCCTGTTTTTAGGAGGAACGCGATTGTGAGGTTTATCTGATGACCTAGGTTTGTCTCTTAAAAACCATTTACTTCTCTTCAATAGAATATCCCTAAACTGTCTTGTGATCAAGGAGACTGATTTGTCAAGATCTTCATCCGAAAAATCATCTTCAGACAGATCATCCTCAGAGACATAAACACTTTTACCTTTATCAAGTAATTTAGTGTTCTTCTGTGCTTTAAAGGAAACATCCTTTACGATTTTGGATGTTTGCTCATGATCAAAGATCTTTAGCTTTCCAACCAATGTATTTCTGGAAAGATTATCAAGGTTATTTCCCTCAACGATGGCATGCTTCTTAGATTCGTATCTAGATGGCAACGATCTGGGAATTTTCATCACAATGTCCTTTTCAGGAATAGTCTGATCCAATGCAAAAGATGTATTAACAATTTCAGACACTCTGTGAGTAAACTCATCAAATGTATCTTCATCTGCCATACGAAGGTTCTCCCAATCGGAATTAAGGTTTTGAAGCCTAGCTTCCTTTTCACTGGAGTTACCTTCAAATACGGTTTCTAAGATATCCCAAACATCTTTAGACTTAGTGGAATTTGACACATGGTGCTGAAGATTTGGGGTAATGGCATGTATGATGGCATTCAAACCGTCGGAATTTCGCTTTGCAGCAAGTATCTCGGCAGTATTATATTCACCAATATTCTTGGGAATGTTTACATTTCCAACTGCCACAACGGAAGCATCATATCCATTAACAACATATACCCATGATTGAAAATCACGTGCTTGAAGAAAAGATCGCATAGAAATTTTCCACCATAAGTAATTAGAGCCATCGAAGACTTGTGGTACGTTAATAGAGATAGCACCTTTGTCCATAGAGTCAGATCGCTACAAACACAGACTTGTAAGGTCTTGAACGTATTTTCCTTCTCTGATACCAATTGAAAAAGCGGGGGTCTAACAACACCACCCAATATTTCGCTTAGCAATCTGTATGGACTAACTCTGAAATACTTTCTAAAGAATCAACTAGACAGTCAGACTCAATCTAGGTAAAAGTATCTCGAGGAGTTAATATCTCTCTCTTGTTTTAATTTACTCGATCTAATAGAAATCAACGAGTCTTTAATCAAACACAAGGAATAACTTGGATGGTACCAAAGACCAATATCCAAGGATCAATCAATGACAATCAACAACCAGAGGTTGGATTACTATAATTGATGATCTAACGCACAACCTGCATTATTTAAATTATAAAGATAAAATAATATAATGCGGAAATAGAAATAACAAAGACACCAGAAATTTTGTTAACGAGGAAACCGTAAATGCAGAAAAACTCCGGGACCTAGTCCAGATTGAACACACACTGTATTAAGATACTACAGACACTAGCCTACTCCAAGCTAACTTCGGACTGGACTGTAGTTGAACCCCAATCAGTGATCCTAGGTACAGTTGTACTCCCTATGCCTCTGATCCCAGCAGGATACTGCGCACTTGATTCCTTTAGCTGATCTCACCCACAACTAAGAGTTGCTACGACCCAAAATCGCAGGCTTTGACAATAAACAAATATGTCTCCCACAGACAAGTCTATCAATCTGTCTCCAACGATAAACCCTAAAGGTTTTGTTCCGTCTTTTGATAATAATCAAGGTGAACAGGAACCAATTGATAATCCGGTCTTATATTCCCGAAGAACAACCTAGAGTTATCAATCACCTCACAACAATCTTAATCGTATGGAAACGAACCAAGATATTTTGGAATCACAAACAATGAGACGAAGATGTTTGTGATTACTTTTTATATCTTTCCTATCAGAGATATCAATCTCAAGCCAATGAATCAGATTGTACTCGTACGATAGAAGATGCAAGATCAGATCACACAACTCACTACGATAAAAGTAGTATCGGTTTGGCTTCACAATCCCAATGAAGCCTTTAAGTCGTTAGCCTGGTTTTATAAGAAGAAAAGCAAAGTTCAAAGGAGAAACGACTCTAGTATGAAAACTAGTATCACACGTAAGGTGTGGGGATTAGTTTTGCACAATACTAGATGTCTTCTTATATAGTATTTCAAATCAGGGTTTGCAATTAGGTTACCTTGGTAACAAAGCAATCAATATCCACCGTTAGATGAAAACCTGATTTAGATTCAAGCTAATATTTCTCAACCGTTAGATCGAAAACTTATCTTGTTATACACACTTGACAATGCACGCTTCTAGATTTGTTAACCGTACCCAAACGCATACACTTGTTGGTTCAACAATAGTTAACCAAATGGTTATCCATATAAGCATTTCATATCAACCATGTTCTTCTTCACCATAACTAGTCCGAATGACTTCAAATGAACTAGTTAGAGAGTTGTTCAATTGCAAGGAAATCTCATGTATTACACAAGACACAATTGAAGCAAAAATGATTTGATTCACTTGAATCAGTTCATGAACCTTTATAGCCACGATTTGAAAACTGCATTCCTTATTCTTTTTAAGTTTAAGTTCAGGAATCATCTTGGGATATATAACCTTCTCAAGTTCGCAGACTAGGTTCGCGGACTTAAGTTACCGGGCAGAGTTTACAAACTCCAGCAGAAATTCTCGGGTTTGAGAACTTCGCCGATTCGCGGACTGAGTTCGCGGACTTAGCTTCACGCAAGTAGTTTGTCAACTCCATAAGAAATTCTCGGGTTTGAGAACTTCGGAAGTTCGCGGACTTGGCTCACGCCATTCTTCAGGTTCTCTTGATCAAAAAAGTTCGCAAACTTTGGTTCAAGGAATAAGACTTATACATAAATGTGTTTCCACAACAATGCTTATGTCCACCATTGGTTATGTAATCTAAAGTCTCATTTCAATCATTAAAACATTCTTAGAGGACGTTATACAGTTGTTACACCATTCCTCGTCAAAGCAATTTTCAATATGATTGAAACATATTATGACTTTCGTCATATGGTAAATATAAACTTGGTTAAAGCGAAAATCTTACCAACACATATTTCGAGATATAGATAGCGAGGTATACTCGGCTCGAAATACCAAATGTGTATAATCCAAGTCTATATATATAGCATACGACTTCTTGTATCAAAGAGTAGGAGATAGAGTAGATATACTTTTAAGTGACAATAAGTTCAAGTCTTCACATACCTTTTTGTCGAGAAGTTCACCGGTTCCTTGAGTAGTTCTTCTAATTGTATGATGAATCGCCATGAAGTCCTTGAGATCAACTACACTTTCTATCCTAGTCCGAGCTTAGCTATAATAACTAGAAATCAAGACTTATAGTTTTGATCACTAACATTGACAAACATGCTTGAGATAGCAACACATGCGAGTTCGACCGAACAATGATCTAACAATCTCCCCCTTTGTCAATTTTAGTGACAAAACTATCAATACATATGGAATACAAAAAAGATAAAGAAACTTTAGTAGCTCCTATTCCACATGTCTAATCTTCAACATTCCTCGAAATCTTCGTCACTTCCAAGTACTCCAATGATCCCAAAGGTTGTAAGTTTAGCATCACCGCTGTTGAAGATCCGTAGCTATAACAATGAGAAATCATCGGTCTCGATCATTATTATACAATGTCATAGTATTATTACACAGTGCAAATTCCAATTAATCACAACTTCAACAATAATACTATGGTGATATGTATCACTCCCCCTTAGTCAATACTCCATCTTTCATGGAAACCACTCCCCCTTACAGAATAATCCGAAAACCATATGTTTTTAGTGTGAACTACATATTAATTCTACCCTTTGTTTGTCAATAAATTGGCAAAGGTACAAGAACGGGATCATAATGAAATTTCCGAAAGAGACATTTCATGATAAAAGGAAAAAATACATACCAACTAATTTAGATGCAATCATAAAGCCGAAGCTAAATGCATTCATCAAGGAGTTTAAAGATACAAGATAACCCCTCTAAAATTCCACAGCCGCACACCCCTCAAGATATAACCATTAAGCACAAGTTTAAAAGAACTCTCCCCTCATTTGATGTCATTCCCGAAAGAATAACAAGAGCGACCTTAATTTAAAAGAAAAGAAGCATTTTTATTGGACACCAAAAACCATGAGAATGATTTTCTATATCCAAAAACTCAATCAAATTAATCACAAGTAAACCCATGACTAATTTAATCGGAATATGCAATCAAATTAAACACAAAAAGTGATTAATTCAATTGATTGTGCTCAACATAAGAGAACTTATGGAGACACGAAAATACTCAACTATTAATTACAAGAGAACCCGTAATTAACCTAATTGGAATACACAACCAAACTAATTACAAAAGTAATCAATTTAATTGTCATTTGTTTTGCTCGACATAAGAATACTTACGGAGCAATAACTAAATAACCAAAAAGATGATTAATTTAGTTCAATATGCTCGACATAACATATCTCACGGAACAACAACTAAGCTAAGAAAATCAACTTCATTGTATAATGCTCAACATAAGATACATTACGGAGCCTCACAATAATACATAAAAATGGATCAGGGATGATCTATACTGCGGAATACACAAGGATCCATTCTATCTTCAATCACTATTTGCATAACGAAAATAATTGACATAATCCTTGAAAGCAAAAGATTTTAACCTATCTTTCATCAAATATTGAAAATATAGGCTTAACTTTTGTATTTGTCAAAAGTATATTCATTCTTTTACCAGTACGTGAATACCGACCACGAACGACTTTATTTTGACAAAGTATGGGACAAATACTTCACGGACGTAAACACCAATCCGATAACATTGCAATATAACAAATCATCAAGATTAATACTGCAAAACATCATCCTCCAAATATTTAGAATTTAATACAATAAACCTAAAAAAGAACAAGAAGATGAAAATAATAGCTACGTGTAGTCACAATCATTGCTATTCAAAGCAAGTTATTCTTCCAACTAAACCAAAAAGAAGACATACTAGGAAACAATGTCTTTGAGAAATTCCTTAGTATTCCCGAACTCCTTGTCGTCAACAACCATTGAAATATAAGGTTCCTGGAGGAAGGAGTCAATACCAACAACCGTCTTGGCTGATGATGTCGAACCAGGGCCTTCTGAATTTCCAAAGATTTAAAATGCAAGCCTTTATTTCACTAATCTCCTTTCTTACTTCCTTCAACTCATCAAGAACATCAGAAAACTTCTGAGAGTTAGAAGGGACATCTCTTGGCTTTCTTGTATTCCTCCTTTCGTTTCAAGGAAGGAGTTACTGGAGATTTATCTTTTTCCTTGACCGATGGCTTAACAATCATATTGACATCTTTTCCATTCAAAGACATGATGCTTAGAGAACAGTCATAAACAACTGGTTTTTGTGAGTGGAATTCACAATCTTATCAAGTCTTAAGATATAAAAGATATCAGAGAGGAAAAAGGAATGTAGGGTTCGCAACCTTTAAACAGGTCGTGGACGCCCAACTCTAAACCCTATAAAGAGTAGAATTGTCGATAATAACCCTTTCTTTTATTTTGATATACAAACAACTAAGAAAAGAAAAAAACTTTTCCTAAAGCCTGATTGACACAACCTTGTCTCTTTTGATCAGGCACATGAGACAAGATTTACCTAACAACACAATCAATTTGTGTTGTGGTGAACAACAATTTGTCCACCATTTTCCTCTAGAGAGAATCCTCAGACTTCTGTCTATCAAAGTGATTTGACCATAATTTCTTCTCTAATGGTCTTATTTTGTCTTTGGAAACCAACTTCTTAACGAAGATAAAATCCTACATACCTCAGCAGTCTTCTGAGAAGTTAAGCTTCTTGCCAATCGATTTGCTCTTCGTTGAAGTTTGTTGGCGTGCCTCACTTGATGTTTGTACTTGTAACATCTTGATAGTTCATGACCCTTCTGAGAAAAAACGAGCACGTCAAACTTGGATAGTATTCAGGCATCTGTGGTGTGAACGCAGCTAGACACATAGTAGATCCTGAAACATTACAACCAGAGTTTCCAAAGGATGGGTCAATTGATTCTTCCATCTTGATTGGATTTTCCTTCACCGAAACCATCAAGGTTGATATATGTATTGCTACAATTATCAAAATCAACATTTTCACACAGAAGACCGACACTTGATTTTCTGTCTTCATCAGAATCATAGATCTCAGACATCTCATCAAGTGTTACATCGAGACCATTATTCCCAGTGTATTTTCTATGATTTGGGCACTCGTTTGCAAAATGACCAAAACCTTTACACTTAAAGCACTTTAGCATGTCCTCGTCATCAGCCTCGTCAACATCCCTGTTTTTAGGAGGAACGCGATTGTGAGGTTTATCTGATGACCTAGGTTTGTCTCTTAAAAACCATTTACTTCTCTTCAATAGAATATCCCTAAACTGTCTTGTGATCAAGGAGACTGATTTGTCAAGATCTTCATCCGAAAAATCATCTTCAGACAGATCATCCTCAGAGACATAAACACTTTTACCTTTATCAAGTAATTTAGTGTTCTTCTGTGCTTTAAAGGAAACATCCTTTACGATTTTGGATGTTTGCTCATGATCAAAGATCTTTAGCTTTCCAACCAATGTATTTCTGGAAAGATTATCAAGGTTATTTCCCTCAACGATGGCATGCTTCTTAGATTCGTATCTAGATGGCAACGATCTGGGAATTTTCATCACAATGTCCTTTTCAGGAATAGTCTGATCCAATGCAAAAGATGTATTAACAATTTCAGACACTCTGTGAGTAAACTCATCAAATGTATCTTCATCTGCCATACGAAGGTTCTCCCAATCGGAATTAAGGTTTTGAAGCCTAGCTTCCTTTTCACTGGAGTTACCTTCAAATACGGTTTCTAAGATATCCCAAACATCTTTAGACTTAGTGGAATTTGACACATGGTGCTGAAGATTTGGGGTAATGGCATGTATGATGGCATTCAAACCGTCGGAATTTCGCTTTGCAGCAAGTATCTCGGCAGTATTATATTCACCAATATTCTTGGGAATGTTTACATTTCCAACTGCCACAACGGAAGCATCATATCCATTAACAACATATACCCATGATTGAAAATCACGTGCTTGAAGAAAAGATCGCATAGAAATTTTCCACCATAAGTAATTAGAGCCATCGAAGACTTGTGGTACGTTAATAGAGATAGCACCTTTGTCCATAGAGTCAGATCGCTACAAACACAGACTTGTAAGGTCTTGAACGTATTTTCCTTCTCTGATACCAATTGAAAAAGCGGGGGTCTAACAACACCACCCAATATTTCGCTTAGCAATCTGTATGGACTAACTCTGAAATACTTTCTAAAGAATCAACTAGACAGTCAGACTCAATCTAGGTAAAAGTATCTCGAGGAGTTAATATCTCTCTCTTGTTTTAATTTACTCGATCTAATAGAAATCAACGAGTCTTTAATCAAACACAAGGAATAACTTGGATGGTACCAAAGACCAATATCCAAGGATCAATCAATTACAATCAACAACCAAAGGTTGGATTACTCTAATTGATGATCTAACGCACAACCTGTATTATTTCAATTGTAAAGATAAAACAATATAATGCGGAAATAGATTTAACACAGACACCAGAAATTTTGTTAACGAGGAAACCGCAAATGTAGAAAACCCCCGGGACCTAGTCCAGATTGAACACACACTATATTAAGCGACTACAGACACTAGCCTACTCCAATCTAACTTCGAACTGGACTGTAGTTGAACCCCAATCAGTCTCCCACTGATCCAAGGTACAGTTGTACTCCCTACGCCTCTGATCCCAGCAGGATACTGCGCACTTTATTCCCTTAGCTGATCTCACCCACAACTAAGAGTTGCTATGACCCAAAATCGCAGGCTTTGACAATAAACAAATTTGTCTCCCACAGACAAGTCTATCAATCTGTCTCCCACATATAAACCCTAAAGGTTTTGTTCCGTCTTTTGATAATAATCAAGGTGAACAGGAACCAATTGATAATCCGGTCTTATATTCCCGAAGAACAGCCTAGAGTTATCAATCACCTCACAACAATCTTAATCGTATAGTAGCGAAACAAGATGTTTTGGAATCACAAACAATGAGACGAAGATGTTTATGATTACTTTTTATATCTTGCCTATCGGAGATATCAATCTCAAGCCAATCAATCTGATTGTACTCGTACAATAGAAGGTGCAAGATCAGATCACACAACTACGATAAAAGTAGTATCGTTCTTGCTTCACAATCCCAATGAAGTCTTTAAGTCGTTAACCTGGTCTTAGAAGAAGAAAACCAAAGGTTAAAGGAGAACCGACTCTAGTATGCAAAGCAGTATCACACGTAAGGTGTGGGGATTAGTTTTGCACAATACTAGATGTCTCCTTTATATAGTCTTTCAAATCAGGGTTTGCAATTAGGTTACCTTGGTAACAAAGCAATCAATATCCGCCGTTATATGAAAACTTGATTTATATTCAAGCTAATATTTCTCAGCCGTTAGATCAAAAACTTAGCTTGTTTTACACACTTGAAAATGCACGCTTCTAGGCTTGTTAACCGTACCCAAACGTATGCACTTATTGGTTCAACAATAGTTAACCAAATGGTTATCCATATGAGCATTTCATATCAACCATGTTCTTCTTCACCATAACTAGTTCGAATGACTTCAAATGAACTAGTTAGAGAGTTGTTCAATTGCAAGGAAATCTCATGTACTACACAAGACACAATTGAAGCAAAGATGATTTGATTTACTTGAATCTGTTCATGAACTTTTAAAGCCACGGTTTGCAAATTGCATTCCTTAGTCTTTTTAAGTTTGAGTTAAGGAATCATATTGAGATATATAACCTTCTCCAGTTCGCGGACTTAAGTTACCGGGCATAGTTTACAAACTCCAATAGAAATTCTCGGGTTTGAGAACTTCGTCGGTTCGCGGACTTAGCTTCACGCTAGTAGTTTGTCAACTCTAGCAGAAATTCTCGGGTTTGAGAACTTCGACAGTTCGCAGACTTGGCTCACGCCATTCTTCCGGTTCTGTTGATCAACAAAGTTCACAAACTTTGGTTCAAGGAATAGGACTTATACATAAATGTATTTCCACGACAATGCTTATGTCCACCATTGGTTATGTAATCTAAACTCTCATTTCAATCATTGAAACATTCTTAGAGGACGTTATATAGTTGTTACACTATTTCTCGTCAAAGCAATTTTCAAGATGATTGAAACATATTATGACTTTCGTCACATGATAAAGATAAACTTGGTTAAAGCGAAAAGATTACCAACACATATTTCGAGATATAGATAGGCGAGGTATACTCGGCTCGAAATACCAAATGTGTATAATCCAAGTATATATATATAGCATACGACTTCCTGTCTCAAAGAGTAGGATATAGAGTAGATAGACTTTTGAGTGACAGATAAGTTCAAGTCTTCACATACCTTTTTGTCGAGAAGTTCCTACGGTTCCTTGAGTAGTTCTTCTACCTGTATGATGAATCGCCATGAAGTCCTTGTGCTCAACTACACTTTCTATCCTAGTCCGAGAATTATCTATAATAGACTAGAAATCAAGACTTGTAGTTTTGATCACTAACATTGACAAACATGCTTGAGATAGCAACGCATGCGAGTTCGGCCGAGCAATGCTCTAACACTTAGTTGACCATGGTTCGTGAACCGGGTTCCACAACTGCTAGCCTAAAATACCAACTTCAAAAATTCAATTCACAACGTTTCATGAACTTTGCCAATATTAACTTAAAGTTTGCGAACTAGTTCGCCAACCTTACCTGTATTTCTGAAACTCAGATATCTATGGTTTACGAACGGGTTTACGAACCTACCCTAAATGGAAATATCAGAAGTTCTGATTTTTTTTTTTTTGATGTTTGAAACATTCCCAAGTGATAAACTCATTTGTATGAGAAATTTTCAATTGGTCCACAAACAATAAATTGCTTGGAACTAATATTGTTAAGGACCATTGAACATCCTTGCTAAAGTCATATTTTGAGATTTTTAACAAGACAAGCTTGACTGGAAACTTCCTCTTTGCAAATATAATAGAAGTCGTACGACTTAGTATCAACATATATAACGGTAATATATTGAGTAATAGAACGGTTCGGTCTTCACGTACCCGATACAGAAGTTTTTCAAATGTCTTCGTTCGATCTTCAGTCTTCGAGGGTGATGTCTGATACTGAACTACCAAATTCTAACCTAGTCCGAGACTTAACTTAGTAAACGAGAAATCAAGATATAGTTTTGATCATCTAACATTGGCAACAATCTTGAGATAGAAAAACTTGTGGGTTCAACCGAGCATTGCTGTAACAACCATGACTTAGGTGTTTCAACTATAGTTTGTGGAAGTGTAGTTGATGTTGGGGCTCCAAAAAGGAATATAGAGAGAGAGGCCGCCAGGTTCGGTCAATGCTCACCAAGAAATAAAGTAGGTGAACAAATCACAACCTAATTTATGTCAACGAATTAAATCATGTCATTATATTGTCTCTGATTATGTCATGAATCAAACTGGAGGGCGCTCCGATGTTTATTGATTCCAAAGAACAATGAAATCCTAAAGGAATATGAGAACACACACGAGCCAATGCAAATATCATGAGAGGATATTAATGATTATTATTTTTGCATACAATTACTCAAGAAAATAGAAAACGATGATAGCGAACCATGCTTCTTATTGTTCAATGTCAACAATGAGCATACTTCTCCTATACAACCAAGTAGAACTTGGATATTTAACAAATATACAGGTGTTTAATGTGGTAGTACTAACCAACCAAGTGTAAAACCTACGGGACATACATGATTATTTGTCACAATCCGCAGCGAAAATGAATTCTTTAAAAATAAAGACTCACATTATGTCCCGAGGTATCTTACAAAGACCTGGAGTTGTTGACTATGTTGCAATGAATACTATAGCATTTTGTTACTTAGTTAGCTTGGTAGTTTCAAAAGGACTTTAAATACAACATTTTTATGCGGTTATTACATATCTGTACAAGGATTAAGGGATAAATATGTTTATAAAAGTACATGATATCTTTTGTTTCCCAAATTAAAAGACTTTAAACCACATAGTGCGTTTGAAATTAAAGCGGAACAATCAATTAAGGATTGAAACAATTAAGAAATTTTGGTATATCCGTCTAAGTGACTATTTGTTTGAGAAGGAGTAAACAAGTAAGGTATTATGCCATGCGTACTCATAAAGAAATTTCCTGAATTGGAATTGTAGCTATCTATGTCGATGATATGGACATGGTATATACTCTTAGTTGAAGTAAGAGATATCAAAAGCTGCTTGAAATTCGAATTTGAGATGAAAATCGGGGAAAATATCGATCGGACACTGAGCTTGTGGTATATTATTCCACCAGTTTGGATGTAACACTCCGAGTTCCGGATCAGGGTCAAACCCACATGGAGATCCGAAATTGAAGCGTTACGGGTCGGAAAGAGACTAAAAAGTTTTATTTTTCTACTTTTATTCGAACAAGAACATGTTATCTTTTAAATACATAAATTTGATATTAATGAATTCAATAATTACAAATTAACAAAAATAATATTTATATCAAAATTACACTCCAAACAATCCAAAAAAAAATAGTACAATCACTAAGCTACTCATTTCTAGGGTCCGCTGCGCAACTCTAATAAATCTGCAAAAAAATGTCAATTTGGGTGAGTTGACGGCTCAATAGGCATACCTTCCCATCCTCTAAAAATACACAAACATCACAATGAATTAAACAAAAAAAATTCATTCAACCATTTGTTTATAATTTCATAACACCCGATTTAATTATGAATTATTATTCATTTTCATTTTAGTTTATGAGTTCACGGTACGAATGTCCTTGGTTCGTACACCCACCTATATACTGTTTCTCGACACGGACATCCTCCATCAATGTTCAGGAACAAAGTTCTTATGGGGATCATACCCATTGAATTCAGGTATCATTACCCGTTTCATTTTCTTTATCCGGCACGAACAACCGCCATTGATGGTCAGGAAACAAAAGTTCCTACTGGGGATCATTACCCATTTAAATCTTAGGGATCATTACCCACCGTTAGCATGAAACATTATTTCATCTGACGGTAAAACATGAACTCGTTCTTTTAATTATTATTATTTTATAACGGTAAAATAAACTTTAAGTCTTTTTCCGACCCGTAACGCTTCGATTTCGGATCTCCATATGGGTTTGACCCTGGTCCGGAACTCGGGGTGTTACATTGGATATGTCCAAAGTTGTGAGGAAGTTTAATAAAAACATTTATCCTTCTAGCACTCCCATGATTAGTTGAGGTTCAAATGTAAGTAAATGACCATTTCGTCGAAAGGAAGATGGAGAAAATGTTTAGTGAGACGAAATTATCGTATCTAAGTGCAATAGACGGATTGTTGTACTTAGCATAATGTACTCGACTAAATATTTCATCCTTAGTGAATTTTTTAGCTAGATATAGCTCAGCGCCATGCAACGTCATTGCAATGGTATATGCAATGTAATCATATACTTAACTAAGAGGAACCATCGGCATGAGTTTTTTTCTTAATCTATTCAAAGACAGAAAATGGATTGCTCAGATCCAAAAGTTGTTGATTATGAAGCAACAATAATCTCTTCTCCCATGAAAGTAATTTGGGGGAGACATGACTGACTTATTTACTAAGTCATTTCCTATCTTCAGTTTTGGAAAGTATATGACTAAATGAATCATCTTCTCCTCTGAATGGATTTAGGGGGAGATGCGGACATCATGAGGAGGATACAAGGATATGATGTCGACATATTTGACTCTGAAATGTGAAGCTATGTTGTACTCCTTTTCCCTTCGATCAAGATTAGATTTTCCCACAAGGTTTTTGTTACCCATCAAGGTTTTTAGTGAGGCACCATAACTACATCAACTATATGATAAGTGATGAAGACCTAAAGATCGCATTGATATAATTGCTGAACAATATCACAATCAAAGAAATGAAACTCGATAGTTTTTCAAGTGAAATCACTGCCAGAATCATCATAACAAAGCAAGGATTGCATCGCAACAGTTTCAAGCACAAGTCAACTAGTGGTATTGATAGTACTACTATTGCTTATCAATATTATATTTTCATCTATCATTTATAAAACATAGAAAGGATGATACATATGGGTATTCTACAAAGATATACTTCTATATTTATCGTGTTGTATCATTTTCTCTTCTTCAAGGTTTTATCCCACTAGGTTTTTCCCTTGTCAAAGTTTTAACGAGGCAACATATTCAATTCCAACGCTGCTCAAAGTTTTCTTAATGTTGTACAATTTTTTCTTAGTTTAGGTTTTGTCCCTCTGGATTTTCTTGACGAGGCTTTAATGAGGAAATTGACTTGTGTACAGTGGCCATTAGGAGAGAAACTAGATCTGAAGAACTATAACTAAAGCGCTACATCTGAAGCATTACCGAATAAGGAGGTGTTTTAGGGCCTTTGGCCCATATGTCCGACCCATATATATATAACTAGGGCTTGCCCCCTATAATATATAGAGAGAACTTATTCCTGTGTAATATGTATCACACATCTAATGAATATGTTATGATTCTCGTATTTATCAATACTGCAACAACTATTGAATTAATTCTTAGATAAAAATGAAACCTTGATTGTATCAAGCGAATCAAATGGGGAGGAATCTCACCTGGTTAGCTAGCTATGAGTACACAAAGTCGCACTCACAAATAACTTTGAATGGAACCAAATAATAAGTACCTAAGAAAACAGTGTGTAAATAGAGTCTACGCTTAGCCTAAATATAACCCACAATACAAAAGACTAAAGCATTTTTCAACCAGCTTTACATAGAAATGCATCACTCACTTTAGCACTGCACATCCCTCAATATATGTTTTTTTTCTCTCTATAGTACTTGTGGTCTTTCTTCTTGGAACTTTCTTTTTCATCCATGGTTATGATTGATGGTAAAACTGACACTAACATGGATTATACTAGTTTTCTAACATTCTAACATATCATATAAAAAATCAGGGTCACCCTGTGAATTCAAACAAATTAAGTTAATGCGCCATCTATGGATTACCCGTAAAACCAAGTTCTTAATATGTATGCCCGTTCCCCGAGCAAAATATAGTTTAAATATTATATAAATTATTAATATTAATATGACTATATAGAAAATTATGATTTTTTTTGAAATATACAAAAATAAGGGAAGAAGTTATAGTGAACTTATTCGAGAAAAAACTATATCACAATTAAAGATTAAAAAAAATCAAAGAATAAAATAAATATTAGGTAGATTTTTTCGGTTAGTCTAAATTCATGGGTAGGCTATATATTATTTTCGTGATAATTATAAGGGCTTAAACTAATTTTCATAAGATTAAAAGATAATTCACCTAATAAATACATTAGTTGAAAAAACAGTCATACAAAGCTAGTGGTTGGCAACCTAGCAATAAGTTGGGCACCAACCCCTTTTTGGATAGCAATGCCTAATCTATGGAAAATAAAACTACCAAAACCACTACTAGCGTCATTATTAACAAGACAGTTCTTAAGATGTTTAAAGAAACATAAATTATCTTCACCGAGTTCCCCCAAAGTAGAGAAAGCCAGGACTCCCAGACCATCACCAAGTGAAGTACACTTGTCTAGATATTTAGGACGCTTTCTAGAAACCGCCTTAGAAATAGCTTTCCCTGGGACAAAAGAACGTATATCATCACCAGTAAATGGCGAGACACCAGTGACATCCATACAAAAATCTTGAGCGTTTTCCCAGTTGAGAACAAGAATATCTGCAGGCCTCAAGTCTTTATTCTCAGTCGAAAGAATACCAAGAGAAACTTCCTTGCGAGCAGGTACACTAGCTTTGTAACAAATATCAACAACAATATCACGGACAAGATCATATAGAAACTTACTTCCAACATCTTTAGCACAATTAAGCGCATGGTCACCAAAGATATCCATAGATCTGTTACAACTAGTGCATAAGTCATTCTCAACAAACAGTGGAATACCAAAACGATGACAAAGAACGACCCGGAACTATCTAGGCCCGATACACTGATTAAGCCCACTGATTGGTACAACTAATAAATAATCCTGAGCATGCTTGATACGGTTACACTGCTACAAAATAGAATATCTTGCAGACATAGTGAATTGGTCTGGGATTTGCTTCTTAACAGCATCAAAATAAGTGACTGCCAGGGAGTGCATGTAAGGGGGGGGGGGGGGGGGAAGTATCATCGACACGGTAATAAGGAGGTAATCCACATACCTAGATAAAGTTCTGAAGAGACAACTGATAAGCAGAGCCTTTGTTTGTTGAGAATAAACTGTCCAGAATTGTCTTCTGTACTGAAGTAGTCTGATTCTGAGAGGCAAGGAAACAGTAGGTACGGGTGTACGCCATGGTGTAGATGCCAATGACACCATATTTGATAGGAAAAGTAGCCAATCTCTGCTGTAAAAGACCAAACCCAGCACCGTCTCCAGTGATTAAGAGTCTCAAATACTTATGTAGATGATCGTCAAAAAGATCAGTGGCAGGTTGCAAGGATGCTGGATTGGTAGTACGTAATGAAAAATATAAGCGAGACATACCAGTGCAATTGCGAAGTAATAACATCTCACTCTGAGGGTCCCTGAGTTTTTTGATTGCATCCATCAGTTGAATAGTCTTATTCACCCTGGTCAATATCATATAACTAATGAAGTTCGAATCCAAACTCACAGTTCCACTGGTGGGCCCCGGAAAGCGTATAAAATTGAAGCGAAATGAAAACGGGCCTACAGTAATACCGCAAGTGCACGGTCGTCGGTTGTAGCTCGTGCAAGTACGGGTCGATCCACAGAGACTGGGTGTGTTTTGGAGTTTTCTAGCTATTTTGGGCTCTAGTTGGCTATTGGGCTTTAGGTTACCTTTGGGTTATAAGCTTGTTTGATAATGAAGTGAACTGAGCTTGGGCTCAGTTGGTCTTGAAGTGCACTAGGCTTGACCTTTGAAGTGCAATGGAATGGACTCAATTGATTTGGTCTTGGGCTTTTGAGTTTAGGCTTTTGGATTAAGCCCACAGTTGACTGAATTGGGCTTCTAGATTAATCCAAGACTGAACTGGGCTTTGAGCCTTAACCTAAACTGTGGCTGGGCCTTGGGCAGCAGGACAGTGGCCAAGGCAAGAGCTGGAGAAACAGCAGACAGCAGGAGTGGAAGCAGACAGCTGCAGTAGCAAAGCTGGTTGAGGTAGCAGCAGCAGCAGTGGAAGGGAAGCAATGCAGCTGTCAGACCAAGATAAGGCTCTAGGCCATGACACTGGCCAAGGCAGACTAGCACAAAGGCTAAGTCAAGATAGCTAGCTCTAGGACCAAGCTGAGACAGGGCAAAACAGGGTCAAGGTAGTGCAACAATGCAGTGAGTTAACATGGGAGAATAAGGCACCAAGCCAAGACAATGACATAAAGAAACCATGAAGCATAGGGCAAGGCTGCAGTGCTTATGTACAAAGTAAGGTTACAGTGACAGTGGCAATGGTGTTGCATATTTACAATGTGGTAATGGCAATGACAGTAGAGAAGTGACAATGCAGCTGGAGTATTTACAAAGGCCAAAAACAATTATGAAACTAAGGTGGCATTTACAATGAATGGTGACATAGTGCTAATGTGATAGTGCAAGCCAAGTAATAACAAAACAGAGATAGTTGCAAACCAAGGCTACAAGCCAAGGGCAGTGGGAGAACAAGGCACAAAGGAAGCTAGCCTAAGGCAAAGAGTGAAGAAAGAACAAGATACAAAAAATGAAAGGCAAAGTTGGGAGCCTAGGCATACAACTAGAATGGGAAGAGAACCAGTTTGCTCACAGTCACTAGTGAGCACTAGTTTCTCCCCACTGCTCAATCAATCCAATGCTTCAAAGGCTTTAGCCTAACATTCACACAAAACAGTAAACATCACAACTAGGTTATGAATCCACCTTATGACCTAGCCAGATGGTGTAATTCTATGTTAAATCCCTGTCCCTAATGGAGCTAGGTGAAGGTTCAAGCCTGCCTATGTTCCAGGGCATACATAAATGGAATGGAAGGAGAAGAAGCTTGCTAATGAGCACTAAATTCCTCCATTTCTCAATTAGCTCAATTTACAAGAATTATAACCTAACATTCCACCTCTAACAGTGACTTAAGGCATCATCTCAGCCTAGCTATACAAATACACATGAGAGCTCACATAACAGCAACAACAACAAAACAATTACTAAACAGAGCATTGAACTGAACATAAACAAACACAGAAGACATAAAACAAAAACATGAACTGAATTGAAACACAAAAACAACAACTGAATTGAAACTGAATAAGAGTAATGGAATAAACATAAAAATAGTTGAAAATTAAACACTAACCCTTGAGATACTGGCTATTCCAGTGCTCTAGGGTGACACACTGGCTAACCCAGGCATAAGCCTTTACATCACACCAGTCCCTTCTATTTATACCCACAGACCCAATTTGGGTTTTCCCCCAAATTACAAAATTAGGGTTCTTTCCCAAAAATCCCCAAAATCAAACAGTACATAATTAGGGTTTCTCACCTAATTCATTTAATTCAACCATACCTCTATCATCTCTGTTCTTCTCCATGCTTTTTTCAATTGAAAATTGGGGACAATTTCCCAAATACCTAATTTGGTAGAGAAATTAGGGTTTCGGATTTTACCTTCTTTGATGCGATTTCTCTTCAATCCACACTGACCCATCCTTCCTCTTGTTCTCCTACTCCATTCCCATGTGTCAGTTTGTCTCTAGCTTCACCTAATTTCTCTTCCATGTCCATCAATTCTTTTTCCCTAATTTTCAAAACCCTAGACTAGGGGAAATAAGTGAATAGGAAATGATGGGAACGTTAGAGGGATTTGTGAGTGATGATGATGATGTTTGTTGGCAGTTGGTGGAAGTGGTGGTTGTGGCAGGGTGATGGTGGTGGAGTTGGCAGGAGCAGAGCTCGACTGCTCGAAGGAGGAAGATGAGAATTTGGGTAAGGTGCGTTTGGCTGAAGGGTATAGGTGTTCGATACTTGGGTGTTAGGCGGGATATCAAGATTCGATGTTGGCGAATCTGAGTCACTGGATGCGAAGCTGGTAGGTGAATCGGATGGCTACCCCTGAAGAGTCTGGTAGCGACCGTCGGATGTCTTGATACAACGAAGTTAACGGCGAAGATCGAGGTTAGGTGCTGTAGTGTTTAGCGGAAGTATCGCTATTTGATGCGCAGGCAAAGAAGCGACCGTAGGATCTAAATGTGATCTAATCTGAAGGCTTGGAATTTAGGTACTATGGTGTTTTGCAGAGACTTCAGATTTTGATGCTCTACGAGGGATCAACCATTGGATGATGAGATGGATCCGATCTAACGGTTGAGAATGGAGGCGGGTATGGATATAGAAAATGGGTTTGGGTAAGGGTTTTGGGCCTTGGGTATGCCAAGCCCATATCTTCTTCAAGAACAATTCTTCCTTCTTGAGCCCATTCCTAGCTTTTTGGACGTGCGCTCCATTCTTTGCGGCTTCCTTGCGTAATTTCTTCCGGTTTTTCACCACTCTTCAGCTCTTTTCCGCTCCGCAAGTTATCCAGACTTTTATTACCTAAAAATGCAAAATTAAGTAAGAAAAATATTTATTCTTGAAAACAATGAAAATACAGAATATGGGATAAAATGTAGAATTACTGCACAAAAGATGAGTTAAATGCCAACAAAAAGGGATAAATATATACAATATTTGGCACTCATCATCCACCCAAAAGCTTAACGCTATTAGAAGGCCTACCAATATCAGAGGGGAATACACCATCAAGTGTACTTCTGGGATCAATAGATGTCCAAAAGACTTCGGTTTTTCGAAGATTAAGGTGTAACCTCCTGCTAGGTCCTTCAGCTTGTATTATACTCAAGGCCTTGGCTACCTCCATAGTATCCCCAATAATGGTATCGTCATCAAGGTACCAAGCGTGTAAATCAAGTGTACAGCGAGAAGCAATAGTCTTCACAAGAGGATGAAGAGTCAACGCAAACAACAAAGGACCAAGGGGGTCCCCCTGCTGAACCCCGAGTGCAGATGACAAGATATATTGGTCATAATAGAGTTTAGCAGGTCGCAAGTAACAAAATTCTACCCAGCGAAAAATACCTGGACAGTGAAGACGAACCTCTTTGATGAGATGAGATGAGATCTGCTTACCATGTTGAAAGCATTGGAAAAATCAATAAGAAGCATTGACATTTTATCCGAGTGGCCTTTCAACTCCAGTAAGCAATTTACATCATGTAAAATACTCTCCCCACTGACCGGCACACCAAATCCAAATTGACAGTCGCCTAAATAAGAAGTCATCTCCTTTCCGACTGAAAAAGCAACAACCTTGGAAACCAGTCTTCGCCAAACCGTGCCAACCGCAATCGGCCTAATACCACCCCCTGGTTTAAGTAATGGAGTCAGAGGAGCACTAGCAATGAACTCGCCGAAGCTATTGGGGCATTTACCGACCAACCAAAGATTGACTACCCTAGTAATCGAAACAAGTAAATTATCCGCTACCGCAGCTGCAGCACCACTCATGACATCAACCAAATGTTGCGCGCGTAATCCATCACGCCCACAAGACGTACCTTTTGGTAAACTCTTTATAGCTCCCAAAACAACCCGTGAATCCACTGTAATTGGGTCGACTGTCAGAGCATACAAAGGAACAACTGGGGGAGGAGATGAAGGATGCTTATCTTGCAAATCAAGATAAGTATTCTCATTGCGCGGAGCTAGCCTTGATGAAGAAAGCACTCGTATTGCAGCCGAGTAACGGCCATAACTAATCTTCTTCTGGAAAGCCAGAATATTAGCAGCACTTTGTTTCTTCGAGTCTGTCTTCCCATTCTCCAAACGGATAGGTTACTGCAAAAGTTTCGACGCCATAATCGAGCATCCATTAGGCTCTTTCCACACCGAAATGGCCCGATTGATTGCTGCGACTTGCAGCTTCTTTCTACTGCCTGACTTTGCCTCAGCGGAACTCTTTGGTCTAAACAGAGTTAATGTACAAATAGGAATAACTATAAGCTGTAACCACAAGTTAAGATTAGCTGGGCTAGCGATAGCCCTTTCGAGACTAAATTTCAGTTCCCTGAGAATCCAAGCCTGCATTGGTGTGGGATGCATATAAAATTGGTGATCTGCCGTTGGAAGATGTCATTCAAAAGGTCTGTGGAAAGAATAGCACCACAATCGTCGTCATTCATGGACATAAAAACACCCTCCAGCGAAGAAGCATCACAGACCGCATCAATGGTTGGATCTAGGCATTCAGTAACAACTCCAACTGGTTTGGTAAAACCATGGAGGAGAAAAACAGCACCATTTCCGTTGAGAGGTCCAGCAATGACTTCACTATGAACAGAGCCTTATCTACCTCTACAGGGCATCGACCAAGCATGTAGATGCATGCATTTACCACATAGCCACATACGAAGACTGCCGAGAAGCTTCTCACAAGTGAGATAAACATTCAAGTCCTTGGAGATCAATTCTCTGCAAAAATATTTCTTCTTTACGGATGAGAAATGCCTGTCATAGAGATTTTTTATGAAAGATCTCTTGGCATATCCTCTGCCATTAACGCAATCACGACAGCTATGGAATGTCTTGAACGGGCAATGGAAAACGATCTCATCAGTGACTGTAGATGTGGAAGCCTCTAACGACGATTGGGTAGGTTCTATCAATCGACTATGGGAGGACGTTCTGGTGAGAATGGCCATAACGCCAACCGAAGGAAAACCCTAAAAGAAAAGAAAAATAGAACCCTAGAAACCAAACGAAAATCGTACGAAAAACAGAAATCGAAAGAAACAGAAGGAAAAAGCTACGTGGAATCAAAAACCCTGACAAAAACCTACAGCTAACATGGTGAATCTGGAGATTGAATCCGGTTTTCAATCGCCGGGAAAAATCGCCGGAGCAAACCATGGAAAAGTTATTATTTGTTTTTTAAAAAAATTCAAATCAAAATAAAAACTAGCCTATACTTAGGAGGAGGATGAAGGAGGGTTTTTATCACCCACTCCAAATTATTCTAATATATCTACACTTTAGAAGAAAAGGGTTTTACTTAAATTAAAAGAAGTTATTTTTTGTCCACTTTCAGAATTACATTAATCGACTTTCATGTTAGTTTTAGAGAGTTTTTTTTTATTATTTTTCTTCAATTTTTCTTGTTGGATTATTCGAATATGTACTACTTCAAATATCTTGTTTTTGTTATGTTTTGTACCTCATTACTATGTACCTTCGTTCGAAACTATTAATAGAAAATAAATGGTTTTTCAAAAAATATAAGTTAAATTACATTAAGTATCTATCGCGTATCAAAGATTCTATTCAAGAACAAATTTTTTTTTTTGAGATTGTTTTTTCTTCTTTTTTGTATTTTATATTTTAATAAACTGGTTGTTAGTTAGTCAAGTTGTTTTTTTTTTTGTTTTTTTTTTAGACGAATGCCTCAAAAGAGGTTAAAGGTTATTCCCAACTGTCGGAAAAAGTCATATAGGAGGTACAGACCAAAACATAGAGCTTAAGTTAACCTTTAACCAGTGAGCTAAGGCATGCGCAACAAAATTACATAATCTTGTGAAATGAAGAGGGTACCCAAGTACACCATAATCTTTTCGTTTCAACATATAAGTCCGATACCAAGTGTGATCGTTCATGGACATATTCGAGACAATACGACAACAGGGTATACACTTGATAATAATTACGGTATGAAATCGATTTCTATAGGATCACAATCTAGTGTCTTGGATTAACGTACTTGTGTATTTATTTTTAATTATAATAAAACAATTATAATTACACAAAGTAAAAGTAAATCACACAACAAAATTTTGTTAACAAGGATACCGAAAATGCAGAAAAACCCCTGGACCTAGTAGAATTTTGAATACTCTCAGAATTAAGCCGCTATACAAAGAACAAAGCCAACTTCGTATAGTTGAGACCAAGTAATCTACCCCTAGTTACTTAGTTCCATCAGTATCCATATGCTTACAACCGTCTGTCCAACGCACATGAATCTCAAGATATAAATTACACTATATTGAGTTGCTTTACCGATGTAAAGTCTTACGCAGTCAACTCCTTTTGATCGTATCTCAAACAGTAAAGGAACAAATATATTTGGTAACCTCTCTACAAATCTTTAAGAATAAAGATATCTTGATTTTTGAAAAAGAATCTTCTGTTTAAACAAGTAAATTCCTTTGTCGGGTAAGATCAATCAAGATCCTAAATAATCAGATCTAGATTCACAACTATCAGATTCAAATATTGAAGAATACCACCGAATGATAGTTCCGATCTATACGACTACTTGATCAAATCTACCTACGATAAATTAGATCTTAGGAGGATCCCATCTAATCAAGATGTGTACCAAAAGTTATATCACAAGATGCGAAACCAATCAGAAAAATCTTATTGTCTTCAAATCTTCAATTGTACCTGCACACAAAAACTTGATTCCACTTATGATCGATCACAAACAGAACAGAGTTTGCTAACAATCGACGATCACAAGTTATCTTCAGATCAAGAACAGTTCTGAAGATCCCGTCAATACTTTGATCTAGTTTGAGTGACCTTACGTCAGAAGAGAATGATCTCAAGAATAATCAAACTAGGTGCAATCAAAGTTTCAAAAAGCATTAGTTAATCAAATCAATAATCAAAATCTAAATAAAAATGCTCTTGTCTATTTTCCCACCAACTGTACTTTCTAGGGCTTCTTGATCCCAAAAAAATCTTTAAATGAGCGGACGTAAGAGATTTCGCCTACTTAGGGTACTTTTCTCTCCGGTATAGTATTACAAGTAATACGTTTTGATTGCTGGAAATCAAAAACATATAATTCGAAAATATAAATTAAAAGATTCTCAATATTTCGCTTTGGGATCACCTTGAGTATCAAAGAATATATTTGAACAATCAATGATAAGAACTATATACATGTTCAAATATGTCGACATCTGGAAATTTCCTATCTAGTAAACCCTAATTTCAAACTCATACAAAACTGTAAAGTAATATGTGAATGTTGAAAATCAGTTTTAATCTTGGGACTGGTTTTACCATGACTCCAAATATGTTAGGGATCGGTTCTACCATGACTCACAACAATATCTAGAATCGGTTCTACCAAAATTCCCAAAATAGGCAGGGACCGATTCTACCATGATTCCCAACAAAAGCTAGGATCGGTTCTACCAAATATCCTAATATAGGGAAAGATCAGTTCTACCTTGACTCTCAACATAATTTAATATTGGTTCTACCTGAATACCCACCTTAGGTTTGAATTGGTCATCCAAAGGATCTTCATAAAAAACCGGACCAAAGTACCTATTCATTTCTTTTCGATTAAGAAACAAGTTCGTATATATACTTCCTTTAAACCAATGTAATAAAACATAGTTTCCTATGATGAAATGACACCTATATCCAATACACAATCAAGTAACAATTTACATAGATTATGTCTCGAAGTTCAAAAGATAAACGTTATTCTTTGTAATTCAGTATATACTTCCTTTACACTTTGATCATACTAATATGATCAAGTCTAATATTAGAGTATCATATATATAACCTTGCACGTTATATTTTCAATCTTGAACGAATTGGAAAAATGATAGGAATTAAAACAAGTCAAATCAGCATCACTAACCTCAAGTGAAAGGATGATGTCTTTGTTGTAGTCGATACGTCTTCACGTTCTTCGTGTCTTTAGCGTGATACTTGTATGTCTCAACATTCCTAAACTTTCTAGTCTAACCTAAATGAAGTTGACTCTAGTAATTTTAATCAAGTGACTATAATAGAGTTTTGATACTAAAATATGACAACCAACCTTGGCATACCAACGCTTGATGGGTTCTGTTAGAGCATTGCTCGGTCGAACTCGCATGCGTTGCTATCTCAAGCATGTTTGTCAATGTTAGTGATCAAAACTATAAGTCTTGATTTCTAGTCTATTATAGCTAAGTCTCAGACTAGGATAAAAAGTGTAGTTAAGCTCAAGGACTTCATGGCGATTCATCATACAAGTAAAAGAATTACTCAAGGAACCGGTGGAACTTCTCGACAAAAAGGTATGTGAAGACTTGAACTTATCTGTCACTCAAAAGTCTATCTACTCTATCTCCTACTATTTGAGACAAGAAGTCGTATGCTATATATATATATACTTGGATTATACACATTTGGTATTTCGAGCAGAGTATATCTCGCCTATCTATATCTCGAAATATGTGTTGGTAAGCTTTTAGCTTTAACCAAGTTTATCTATACCATATGAAGAAAGTCATAATATGTTTCAATCATCTTGAAAATTTCTTTGACGAGAAATGGTGTAACAACTATATAACGTCCTCTAAGAATGTTTCAATGATTGAAATGAGAGTTTTGATTACATAACCAATGGTGGACATAAGCATTATTGTGGAAACACATTTATGTATAAGTCCTATTCTTTGAACCAAAGTTTGCGAACTTTGTTGATCAAGAGAACCGGAAGAATGGTGTGAGCCCAGTCTGTGAACTGCCGAAGTTCTCAAACCCGAGAATTTCTGCTGGGGTTGACAGACTACTTGCGTGAAGCTAAGCCCGCGAACTCAATCCGGGAACCCAGTCCGCGAACCGGCGAAGTTCTCAAGCCCGAGAATTTCTGCTGGAGTTTGTAAACTCTTCCCGGTAACTTAAGTCTGTAACCTAGTCTGCGAACTTGAGAAAGTTATATATCTGAAGATGAATTCTGATCTTAAACTTAAAAAGAGTAAGGAATGCAGTTTACAAACCGTGGCTATAAAAGTTCATGAACCGATTCAAGTGAATCAAATTATCTTTGCTTCAATTATGTCTTGTGTAGTACATGAGATTTCCTTGCAATTGAACAACTCTCTAACTAGTTCATTTGAAGTCATTCGAACTAGTTATGGTGAAGAAGAACATGGTTGATATGAAATGCTCATATGGCTAACCATTTGGTTAACTATTGTTGAACCAACAAGTGCATACGTTTGGGTACGGTTAACAAAAACCTAGAAGCGTGCATTTTCAAGTGTGTATAACAAGCTAAGTTTTCGATCTAACGGTTGAGAAATATTATCTTGAATCTAAATCAGGTTTTCATCTAACAGTGGATATTGATTGCTTTGTTACCATGGTAACCTAATTGCAAACCCTGATTTGAAAGACTATATAAAGGAGACATCTAGTATTGTGCAAAACTAATCCCCACACCTTACGTGTGATTCTAGTTTGCATACTAGAGTCGGTTCTCCTTTAACCTTTGGTTTTCTTCTTCTAAAACCAGGTTAACGATTTAAAGGCTTCATTGGGATTGTGAAGCCAGACCGATACTACTTTTATCGTAGTCGTGTGATCTGATCTTGCATCTTCTATTGTACGAGTACAATCAGATTCATTGGCTTGATATTGATATCTCCGATAGGCAAGATATAAAAAGTAATCACAAACATCTTCGTCTTATTGTTTGTGATTCTGCAACATCTTGTTTCGCTACCATACGATTAAGATTGTTGTGAGGTGGTTGATAAGTCTAGGCTGTTCTTCGGGAATATAAGACCGGATTATCAATTGGTTCCTGTTCACCTTGATTATTATCGAAAGATGGAACAAAACCTTTAGGGTTTATCTGTGGGAGACAGATTGATCCTTTTATAGACTTTTCTGTCGGAGACAGATTTGTTTATTGTCAAAGCCTGCGACTTTGGGTAGTAGCAACTCTTAGTTGTGAGTGATATCAGCTAAGAGAATCAAGTGTGCAGTATCCTGCTGGGATCAGAGGCGTAGGGAGTAAAACTGTACCTTGGATCAGTGGGAGTCTGATTGGGGTTCAACTACAGTCCAGTACGAAGTTAGCTTGGAGTAGGCTAGTGTCTGTAGCGGCTTAATACAGCGTGTGTTCAATCTGGACTAGGTCCCGGGGGTTTTCTGCATTTGTGGTTTCCTCGTTAACAAAATTTCTGGTGTCTGTGTTATTTTTATTTCCGCATTATATTTGTTTATATAATTGAAATAATACAGGTTGTTTGTTCGAATCAATCAATTGGAAATCCGACCTTTGGTTGTTGATTGATATTAATTGATCCTTGGATATTGGTCTTTGGTACCATCCAAGTTATTCATTGTATTTGATTAGAACTCGCAGTTCTTGCTTGAGTAAATCAAATCATGAAGAGAGATATAAACTCGTTCATATACTTTTAATTGATTGAGTCTTGTTGATTCTCTTAAAAGTATATTCGAGTTTGTCCATACAGATTGCTAAGCGAAATATTGGGTGGTGTTGTTAGACCCCCGCTTTTTCAATTGGTATCAGAGAAGGCAAACACCTCAAACTTTATAAGTTTGTGTTTGTTCGATCCTCAAAAGTCTATTCCTATGGGAAATCAATTTGGGAGGATTGCTCGTAGCATCTATAATGCACACACCAGAGTTCCTTAAAGGTTGTTCAGAGAATATGACACTTCATTCCTATAGAAGCACGTGATAATCCTATACCATCTGGCATGTCAGAAAATCCAGATGTGAAGAAACGATCTAAGGAAAAGAATAAAAAGAATTGTCGAAGAAAACATGGTCAACGCTTAAGGGTATGGTCTCTCACAAGAATTACTCTTAATCTCTTTGAGAAATACTACCATAAAGGTTTCATTGACAAGGAGCAATTTAGAGCGTTTGAAAGTGTTTTGCAATTCTTAGAAAAGCTTAATTCCATAGAGATTTTGAATTGTCTGACAAGAGTTTTGTGCCTGTCAAATCATTTTCTAATGATGCACAAACTGTTCTCAACACCGATTCATGTGAAGCCGATAAAAAGGATTCGTATGAATTAGGTAGAGGAACCATTTGTCAGAAAAGGTCATCTCTCTGTCATAAGAAAAAGAACCCACACGACTCTAAGTATTATCATTACGGTTTTACTCCTGACTCTGGGTACAATATCAACCAGAAAAATTGCATGGGAAATTCTATGTAGTTTCCAACACCTGATTTCAGGATTGGCTCTACCCCATTTGTATATAACTTGGCATGGGGCAAGTAACAGGTTGATTCTTGTTTTAATCTCTTTTTTCTTATGTGTTTGTGATAATAGCTTTTCAGTAGGTACTTTCTCTTTTGTTATCTGTACCTTTAAAATAAAATAAAAATCTTACTCCTCAAATGGGTCACGGTTCGTGCACGGGCCAAAGCCCATGTAGGGTATATAAAAGAAGTTCGCGGACGTCTTCATCTTCTCAAACAGTCCGTGTACGTGAACCTTTAGGGTTTTGTGTGTTTCCACCATTAAAGCCTCCTTGAAGAAATTGAAAGAAAGGGTGTTCAAGATTCACTCCAAGTAAGTAAATTTCTCTTGATCTTTTCTTATTTCTAGACCTATGATGAATCCTAGAAGCTAAAAAAGGAGTTCTAAAGCTCAAAATCCTCTAGCTTGAATTCTCCTTGTGACCAAAACTCTCTTAGAATTGGGTATGTGGATGATTATTGTGATAGAATATTTGATAATATTGCTTCAAAAGGTTTCATTCTAGAAAAGAAATTGGTTTTCTCTAGTGGGAATGAAGAGGATTTGGTATGCTTTAGAAAATTCAATCTTGGAAATATCTTTGATGGTCTTGGTCAAGGATTTGATTCTCTTACAAGGATTTTCAGTGCCAACATTCATGATGTCGATTACAACAAGATAGAGTTCAAATCCATGATTGGTAGAGAAAGGTTTCTTGTTGATAGAGAATTGATTTCAAGGATTACCAAAATCCCGTTGGGGAACATACGGCTTCCTAGACCAAGTGATGAACGTCCATCATGTGATGATATCTCAGTTGGGCTTTGTGGGAAGAAGGTCGTTTGGAGTCAAGGAAAGTTCCCTATTAATGATCTTAGTATTGATTTGATGGCTTTTGGAAAACTTGGTATCCTCAATCTTCGTCCCTTCACAATTTAAAATTCTTGGTGGAGTCATGAGTTTGCGGAATTGGTCTATTTTTTTGAATCGGGTATTCCTAGTCTCGATATTTGTGGTTTTATTATCTCTCAAATGATTTCGATGACTTCACCCGTCAAGACGTTGGGATACCCATGCTTGATCAGTCAAATTTTCCATGATCATGGGTTTGATTCAATTGGCAACTCTCTTGGGGTTCCCAAACCGGTTCGTCCGTGTACCTTCAGGCGCTTAAGGGAAAATGCTTGCAAGCGACAAAGAATCGCTTCTCTTGATTTCAGTGACCCTACCACCGTGAGCCTTCTTCAAAAAATTCATATGGGTGTGTGTAAGGTTAATTCAACAGTGAAGTATGTCCAAGAACATTTGTCTTTGGTTGCAACAAAGTTTCCCGAACTCAAGGAAGATTTGAGCGCGATTCAAGCATCTTGGAGTATCTCTGTTGAGGAAGAAGATGAGTAAATCGTGTTCTTATTGTTGCCTAGTATGTCTTCTTTTTGGGTTTAGTTGGAAGAATAACTAGTGCTTTGAATAGCGATGATTGTGACTACATATAGCTATTATTTTTCATCTTCTTGTTTTTTTTTTGGTTTATTGGTTTAAATTCTAAAAATATTTAGAGGATGATGTTTTTTCAGTATTAATCTTTATGGTTTGTTATATTGCAATTTGTTACGGGATTGGTGTTTACGTCCGTGAACTATAGTTGTCCCATACTTTGTCAAAAGTAAAGTCGTTCGTGGTCAGTATTCACGTACTAGTAAAAGAATGAATGGACTCTTGGAAAATACAAAAGTTAAGCCTATATTGTCAATTATTTGATGGAAGATAGGTTAAAATATTTTGTTTTCAAGGATTATGTCTATTATTGTCGTTATGCAAATAGTGATTGAAGATAGAATGAATCCTTGTGTATTCCGCAGTATTGATCATCCCTGATCCATATTTTATGCATTACTGTGAGGCTCCGTAATGTATCTTATGTTGATCATTATACAACCAAGTTGATTTTCTTAGCTTGGTTGTTGTTCCGTGAGATATGCTATGTCGAGCATATTGAACTAAATTAGTCATCTTGTTTGGTTATTTAGTTATTGCTCCATAAGTATTCTTATGTTGAGCAAAACAAATGACAATTAAATTGATTACTTTTGTAATTAGTTTGGTTGTGTATTCCAATTAGATTAATTATGGGTTCTCTTGTAATTAATCTAGTTGAGTATTTTCGTGTCTCCATAAGTTCTCTTATGTTGAGCACAATCAATTGAATTGATCACTTTTTGTGTTTAATTTGGTTGCATATTCCGATTAAATTAATCATGGGTTTACTTGTGATTAATTTGATTGAATTTTTGGATATAGAAAATCATTCTCATGGTTTTTGGTGTCCAATAAAATCCATCTTTTCTTTTGAAATTAAGGTCGCTCTTGTTATTCTTTCGGGAATGACATCAAATGGGGGAGAGTTCTTTTGAACTTGTGCTTAATGGTCATATCTTGAGGGGTGTGCGGCTGTGGAATTTTAGAGGGGTTCTCTTGTATCTTTAAACTCCTTGATGAATGCATTTAGCTTCGGCTTTATGATTGCATCTAAATTAGTTGGTATGTATTTTTTTGTTTTGTCATGAAATGTTTCTCTCGGAAATTTCATTATGATCACGTTCTTATACCTTTGACAATTTTATTGACAAAAAGGGGGAGAATTAATATGTAGTTCACATTACAAATACATATGGTTTTCGGATCATTGTGTAAGGGAGAGTGGTTTCCATGTGAGATGGAGTATTCACTAAGGGGGAGTGATACATATTACCATAGTATTATTGTTGAAGTTGTGATACAATTGGACTTTGACACTGTGTAATAATACTATGACACTGTATAACAATGATCGAGACCGATGTTTTCTCATTTTCATAGCTACGGATCTTCAACAGCGGTGATGCTAAACTTACAACCTTTGGGATCATTGGAGTACTTGGAAGTGACAAAGATTTCGAGGAATGTTGAAGATTAGACATGTGGAATAAGATCTACTAAAGTTTCTTCATCTTTTTTCTATTTCATATATTTAATAGTTTTGTCACTAAAATTGACAAAGGGGAGATTTTTAGAGCATTGCTCGGTCGAACTCGCATGCGTTGCTATCTCAAACATGTTTGTCAATGTTAGTGATCAAACCTATAAGTCTTGATTGCTAGTCTGTTATAGCTAAGTCTCGGACTAGGATAGAAAGTGTAGTTGAGCTCAAGGACTTCATGGCGATTCATCATACAAGTAGAAGAACTACTCAAGGAACCGGTAGAACTTCTCGACAAAAGGGTATGTGAAGACTTGAACTTATATGTCACTCAAAAGTCTATCTACTCTATCTCTTACTCTTTGATACAAGAAGTCGTATGTTATATATATAGACTTGGATTATACACATTTGGTATTTCCAGCAGAGTATACCTCGCCTATCTATATCTCGAAATATGTGTTGATAAGCTTTTCGCTTTAACCAAGTTTATCTATACCATGTGACGAAAGTCATAATATGTTTCAATCATCTTGAAAATTGCTTTGACGATAAATAGTGTAACAACTATATAACGTCCTCTCAGAATGTTTCAATGATTGAAATGAGAGTTTAGATTACATAACCAATAGTGGACATAAGCATTGTCGTGGAAACACATTTATGTATAAGTCTTATTCCTTGAACCAAAGTTTGCGAACTTTGTTGATCAAGATAACTGGAAGAATGGCGTGAGCCAAGTCCGCGAACTCAGTCCGCGAACTGCCGAAGTTCTCAAACCCGAGAATTTCTGCTGGAGTTGACAAACTAATTGCGTGAAGCTAAGTCCGCGAATTCAATACGCGAACCGGCGAAGTTCTCAAACCCGAGAATTTCTGTTGGAGTTTGTAAACTCTGCCTGGTAACTTAAGTCCGCGAACCTAGTCTGCGAACTTGAGAAGGTTATATATCTGAAGATGATTTCTGAACTTAACCTTAAAAAGACTACGAAATGCAGTTTGCAAACCGTGGCTATAAAAGTTCATGAACCGATTCATGTGAATCAAATCATCTTTGCTTCAATTGTGTCTTGTGTAGTACATGAGATTTCCTTGCAATTGAACAACTCTCTAACTAGTTCATTTGAAGTCATTCGAACTAGTTATGGTGAAGAAGAACATGGTTGATATGAAATGCTCATATGGCTAACCATTTGGTTAACTATTGTTGAACCAACAAGTGCATATGTTTGGGTACGATTGACAAACCTAGAAGCGTGCATTGTCAAATGTGTATAACAAGCTAAGTTTTCGATCTAACGGTTGAGAAATATTAGATTGAATCTAAATCAGGTTTTCATCTAACAGCGGATATTGATTGCTTTGTTACCAAGGTAACCTAATTGAAAACCCTGATTTGAAAGACTATATAAAGGAGACATCTAGTATTGTGCAAAAATAATCCCCACACCTTACGTCATAATAGTTTGCATAGTAGAGTCGGTTCTCCTTTAACCTTTGGTGTTCTTCTTCTAAAACCAGGTTAACGATTTAAAGACTTCATTGGGATTGTGAAGCCAGACCGATACTACTTTTATCGTAGTTGTGTGATCTGATCTTGCATCTTCTATCGTACAAGTACAATCATATTGATTGGCTTGAGATTGATATCTCCGATACGCAAGATATAAAAAGTAATCACAAACATCTTCGTCTCATTGTTTGTGATTCCGCAACATCTTGTTTCGTTACCATACGATTAAGATTGCTGTGAGGTGATTGATAACTCTAGGTTGTTCTTCGGGAATATAGGACCGGATTATCAATTGGTTCTTGTTCACCTTGATTATTATCAAAAGACGGAACAAAACCTTTAGGGTTTATCTGTGGGAGACAGATTGATCCTTTGATAGAATTGTCTGTGGGAGACAGATTTTTTTATTGTCAAAGACTGCGATTTTGGTTCGTAGAAACTCCTAATTGTGGGTGAGATCAGTTAAGGGAATCAAGTGCGCAGTATCCTGCTGGGATCAGAGGCGTAGGGAGTACAACTGTACCTTGGATCAGTGGGAGACTGATTGGGGTTCAACTACAGTCCAGTCCGAAGTTAGCTTGGAGTAGGCTAGTGTCTGTAGCGGCTTAATATAGTGTGTGTTCAATCTGGACTAGGTCCCGGGGTTTTTCTGCATTTGCGGTTTCCTCGTTAACAAAATTTCTGGTGTCTGCGTTATTTCTATTTCTGCATTATATTTGTTTATATAATTGAAATAATACAGGTTGTGCGTTTGAATCAATAAATTGGAAATCCGACCTTTGATTGTTGATTGATATTGATCGATCGTTGGATATTGGAATTTGGAACCATCCAAGTTATTCCTTGTATTTGATTAGAACTCGCAGTTCTTGCTTGAGTAAATCAAATCAAGAAGAGAGATATAAACTCGTTGATATACTTTTAATTGATTGAGTCTTGTTGATTCTCTTAAAAGTATATTCGAGTTTGTCCATATAAACTGCTAAGAGAAATATTGGGTGGTGTTGTTAGACCCCCGCTTTTTCAGGTTCAACCGAATAATGCTCTAACATCTTGGTTGAAAACTAAAAATACAAGTTGACAATTGAGAGGAAAGGAAAAATGTCTTTGAAGATAGCATCAGTACGTAGATCATCATCAAACACTCCTGCGAAAAATTAATCAAACAAGGACTTGGCGTCACTATCAATTATGATGTGAGAAAGCTTCAGGTCAACAACTTTTTTCACAACTGCCTAAATGTCCCTATCTACAGCTTTGAATGCTGAGGCCACTTCAAAAACTATAACAACACAAAAGGGAGGCTTTATTCAGATGATTCCTCATCATATACCCTGCACCATTGTCCATAGAAACATCATCAAAGGCTCCATCAGTATTGCATTTAATACAACCAAAAGGAGGAGCATCCATTTGTCACAAACGCCGATACCAATGCTTTTAGGAATATCAGTTTAGGTTTCCTAATCAATAACATGTCATTGGCTTCATGGAGAGTAACTGAGTGAGAATATTTCTTATTGTTAAACACACGGTTATTCATATTGCTCCAGATAGACCAAAATATAACAGTAACCAGACATTGATCTTCCTTAGTAAGTTTAGTTCTAGGATCCAAAAACCAATACATAATCCACTCAATAGAGGACATGTTCTTGAAATAGGCTTTAATAATACTTAAATGGATAAGAAACCAAACATGACTAGCAAAAGGTCAGAGAACTAAAGCATAATATATTCACGAGAATAAAGGCACCAAGAATACCCCACAGAGGCCATAGGCATTCTAACATTAAGAATAGTTCTGTCAGGAAGCGTATTCCTAGCAACTTTCCAGATAAACAACTCGATTCCATAAGGTACACGAGTTTTCCAAAGATTACTATCTCGGGAGGATCTAAGATATATGAGTGGATAGGTAGATTTTGAAGAAAACTTTCTAGTCTTCGAAAGCTCCCAAGCCCTCATGTCAGGAGTGCATAGTTGGCTTAAGGGAATAGAGACAATCTTGTCAACAAAAACATTATCAAAATGGGTGGTGAGTCTATTAATATATTTCAAGTCCTACTTTCCTGATTAATAAAATATGCAACTTTGCCACTAGGGTCTGGAGGAATAAGAGGGTTAGGGACGGGTAGCGGACACTATGCTAGAGATCCAATTATCACACCAAGGATCAATGAATTGACCATCTCCCAAAATCCAGAAAGTGAAAGTGTTGAGTAGTTCTTTAAATAGTGTAAACACATCCAAGTCCAAGAGCAAACACTAGGAAATTTAGAAAGAAATCAGTATTAGGAAAATATTTAGCTTTTAAAGTGATGGAAAATAAACAATCATGACTTTCTATGATTTTCCAATCATTCCTAGCTAGCATAACCAGATTGTTTAACTCAGCTTTGTCAATTCTAAACCTCCTTCAGATTTGTGAGAGCATAAAATGTCGCAACCAAGTAAATGCAATTTTCTATTTTTAAGATCAAGAGTTTCTCCCTACTAAAATTTGCAATGGTGGGAATCCATTTTCCTGTACAGATACTTAAATCGCTAAAGTGGAATAGCATACCCAACATATTTAACAAGCATGGTTCTAACAACCTGAGAAAAGAGCTTATGAAACCAAATAAAAATTCTAGCATTAACCGATCGAAGTATACTATATAGGTTTGGATATTAGGAGTTGCTTAATCGGATTTTCCTTCCAAATGACAAAACAAGAAATGAATCATTTAGAAGCTAAAATTGTAAGAGCCTACCAGTTCATTACTTGATAAACTGATAAACAATTGCTTTATTAATTTGATAAGAAACTCCAATAAACATTTAGAAGCTGATCATTCGAAAAAGAGGTTTTCCTCATTGCATTGATAAGAAAGGACCATACTCTCTATAAGAAGAGTTCTGGTAAACCATTGCATTGATAACAAAGGACCATACTCTCTATAAGAAGAGTTCTAGTAAACCGTTACATCTTTATTCCATGTTTGGATATTTAGGTAGTTTAGGATGTCCAGTAAGCTATCCCCATTCCAACAATGTTTAATGATATACTTGTTACAGAAAACTGAAATTTTTGCTGCCCACATTACATTACTTCTTAAAACAAGAGTAAAAGCTGGGACTTTAAAGTTTATGTATAATTTAGTTATATTGCCATTTTCTGCACTCTTCTTATATCTCGACTCTTTTGCTTCAGCATACTTTCCTATCAGAAGCCGGAGTGTAGGCTCAGAATCACTTCCGAAATTGATATAATGCCCACTGCATTTTATTGCCCGTTGGAAAGCCGCGTCTGCTGTAAGTCTCTCTAATTGTTCTCTGGTTGTGCAATCGGCATTGGAATCCTCTAGCTTCTTTGATGGTTCCTGTTTGATCACAAAGAGTTAGTCCAATTCCTGCTTTGGCTCCTGAATCCATCATAGTTAGAACAATATCAATTTTCAAATCAATGACTCCAATTTGCTCCTGCAATTGATTAGTAGTGACCCTTAAGTTGTCATCATTTAGGGGATTATAGTACAAAAGTTGCATTATGTCATAATATGCTTTGTTGACTGTCCCATAGCTATTTATGAATTTAATGACTTCATTTGCTGTTTCAGCACTACTTTGGATTTCCTTTTTGAAAGTTATGTTACACCTAACTTTCCATACGTCCATATAATTATACTACATAAGACTGACCATTCAATCCCATAGCATCCTCGATCAGTAGTCTCAAAACAGTTGGTTAGCCAATCATGAAAATTGTTTGTACCATTTTTTATGGAATGCATATCGAAGTTAAAGTGCATCCAAACTTCTTTAGCATATCTACAGTATAAAAACAAATGAGTTAAGGTTTCATGCTCATCTGTGCATACGTTACAGATTGTATTGATATCTGATAGAATAACTGTCATTCTCATACTATTTGGTAGTATAGTGTGAGCAGCTTTCCAAATGAATATTTTCACTGCAGGACTAGTGTTCATACTCCATATCCTTTCTATTTGTCATTAGCATTGCCATTAGAATTTATTTGGTTATAGAAAGATTTCACAGAAAATTTACCTGAGTGGTTTAAGGACCAAAGGGGAGTGTCTTCTCCATTATCAGCATTTAAGTGAATTTTCTTTATTTTCTCTATGATTTCTGCATCAAAGCATCCAACCAGTTTTCCCATATCCCAATCATAATTTACTGTAATCAAATCACTTACCTTTTCGATTCCCTCCATGTTGTGTGGTGGTTTTAGAAGAGGCGGCATTACTTCTGGGATCCAAAAAGTCATTCCAAATATCTATATTTGCTCCATTACCTACCTCCCAAAAGCAGTATCTTTTTAATTGGTTAATTTCTGTTAACATACCTTTCCATATCGAGCTGTCTTTCTTGTTTGGTGTCGTTTTCATATGCATAATGTCATTATTTGGGTAATACTTAGCTTTAAGAATGGTTGCACAAAGAGAATCAGGTTTCACATGTAGTCTCCATCCCATCTTTTCTATCATGGCCAGATTAAATTTCGAATATTTTTAATTCCTAGTCCTCCCTCTTCTAAAGACTTACATATAGAAGGCCAGTTTTTAAGGTTCACTCCTTTTTTTCCATTCTCATTTAGTCCGTTTTCATTTTCCCCCACAAATAGTTTCTCTGTATCTTGGTTATGTCGTTACAAATTTTTAACGATATCTTAAAACAATTCATTTGGTAGACACATAAGGAAGTTGTGACATTTTTTACTATAACTGTTTTTCCCGCCGTTTTTAGATCTGTCCCTTTCAAACTAAGCATTCTGAGTTTCATCTTCTCAACTAAGGGCTCAAAACAAGTTATCTTAGATCTATTTGTGAACAAAGGTGAGCCTAAGTATTTATCATTTATAGGTATGGAAGTCACCCCTAGAATTTTCTTCACTCTAAGTCCAATACTAATGTCAGTTTTCGGGCTGAAGAAAACTCCCTTCTTGGATAGATTGATTAATTGACCAGAGGCTAGCCCAAAATCTTTAAATAACTTGACTATGTTGTGACATGTTTTTTCATTTACCTTACAGAAAAGGAGACAGTCGTCTGCAAAAAGCAGATGACTAATGGGTGGAGTTTGGTGCACATTTTTTATTCCTTTTATCTTACCTTCTAATTCAGCTTGAATTATTGATCTGGAAAGTGCCTCCATACAAAACAGAAACAAATATGGAGAGATTGGGTCCCCTTGTCTCAACTCTCTCGAGGGTTTGAAGAAATCAGTGGGAGACCCGTTGATCAGAACAAAGAGAGAGTGGTTGTTGAAATACACTGGTGAACTAGGTTAACACCATTTTTCACTGAAGCCAAATTTGGTCATTATTTGTAACAAGAAATGCCATTCGACTCTATCGAATGATTTTGACATATCAATTTTTAGTATCATAAAGCATTTTTTAGATTTAGAGTTTTTCATCTTATGTATAATTTCATGAGCTATTGTGATGTTTTCAGATATCTGCCTTCCCGGTATGAAAGCTGATTGATAGGGCGATATCATTTTTTCTAACATACTTCTCATCCCGACTGCCATAAGCTTTGAAATTATTTTATAAGACGTATTAACAAGAGCAATAGGTTTGAACTCCCCCAGAGTAGTGGGGTTAAGGGTCTTTGGTATTAGGGAAATGAATGAGGAATTCATTTCCTTAGAAATGTTACCAGATATAAAGAAATTTTGAACCATACTGACTAAGTAAGGTCCTATGATTTCCCAATTTTGTTGAAAAAAATTAGGTGGGAAACCTTCCAGACCCGGACTTTTGTCAGGTTCCAGGAGAAGAGAATATGTTTTATCTCATGCTCAAAAGGAGTGGTACACAACATGTCATCATCTATTTGAGTTATGCAAGAAGGGATAAGATTTATCATGTTTTGGTCCATCTCAGGTGTCACAGAAGTTGCAATCTTTTTAAAATGATCAGTATTACATTCAGAAATATCTTTCCTATTATCTAGCCACTTATTTTTGTCATTTTTTTATAATTTCTATCCGATTTCTTCTAAATCTCTGTTTTGCTTTATTGTGGAAATATCTTGTGTTTCTATCCCCTAGAGCTATATTCTGATCCCTACTTTTATCTTTCCAAAATTTCTCTTTTATAGCATACCAAATAGATAGATCTTTCCTAAGCTTAGCCAAGTCAGCAGCTTTATTAGAGTATCTAGCTCTTTTGTTAGTAATTTCCAGTTCAACTTTAATATTATTAATGTTTGTTTGGATATTTCCAAAACTGCTTCTATTCCATAATCTAAGGTTATGCTTTACAGTGGCTAACTTTTTGTTCACTTTGAAAGCTGGTGAACCCCTGATTTGAGAGTTCCAGCAATCCTGGATGAGTGGTTTACATTGCTCATGTTTTATCCACTCTCCAAAGTATTTGAAGGGTGTAGCCTCATCTTTCTAGTTATTATAAGTGTTTAATCTGATTGGAACATGATCCGAGGCTAGTGGCCCTAAATGTTTTATGCTTGAGTTAGGAAATTTCTTAATCCATTTGTTGTTTACCAGTGCCCTGTCTAGCCTCTGTTCAATGTTATTTCTATCACTCCTATGATTATTCCAAATAAATGTATATCCAGTAAACCCTAGATCAATTAAGACACAAGTATTTATCAAATTATTAAAAATTATAGCTTCCTGTTTCCTGAAGGGGAATCTACTATTCTTCTCTTCTTCGTGAAGGACCACATTTAATTCTCCTATTACTATCCAGGGTTTATTCATGCTTGTTGCCATGTCTTCTATTATTTTCCAAGAGTTACGTTTCAACTTCCTATAAGGGCTGCCATAAAAGCAAGTAAGAATCCAACTATCTCCATTTATGTGGTTAGTGACAGAAGCATTTATATGATTATGAGCATGGTCCAAAATTTGTATGCTCACATTTAGTTTCCAAATTAAACACAATCCTCCTGCAATCCCTCTAGGAGGAACTAGTTGATAATTGTAAACCTTAGCATGTTTCAAAAATTTTGTTCATATCTCTATTTTGTTGTTTTGTTTCTGATAAAAAAAGTATGTCCGGGTTTTCCTTATTTAGAATATCCATTAGGCTATTTCTAGCATCTAATTTTCCTAGACCCTGACAATTCCAGGCTATCATGCTTATAAATTGCCAAAAATAAGAAATCAATGGATAACAGAATTTAATCAAAACAATATGTTCTAAATCCCTACAGTTTAACCTCAATGTTTTGGCATGCTTATCATACTTTATTTTTCTAAACATGAATTGTTGATGTCTAGCATACTTATGTATTCTAAGGATTTTACTTACCTCTGTCCTCTGGGTTTGAGTATGAATGATCTTTGTTGCAAATAAATCCTTTTCCATTAAAGTACTTTCCTCTTTCATATTAGATGTCCCCTTACTCTTGACCTTATTTGTGTTGTAATCCTGAATACTCTCCATATTCTTCTTTTGAAAAATATCAGTCTCCGTCTTCTCTTTTGCTTGGGTTTCCTCATCTCCAATTTTAGTATCTCTCTTCCCATCCTTTAATTCTCTTTTCAAACAACCATGTGTCAATTTATCCTTATCTAGGGTTCCTCTGATATTTTGAATTGCATGATGTTTTTGATTAATAAGAAGAGAAATTAACTTTTGCTTTTGAAATTGATTGAATGAGTAATTGGATAAAATTCCTCATTCTCATATGATGTTGGGTTCTGTTTTGACGAGATTTTGTGTAGATCCCCCAAGATAAGCAGAGAATCCACCAGATTTTTTTGTCTGAGAAGCGGTGCAAATAGGTAAAAATGGTAGAATTGAAGTCCTGTGAAACAAATTAGGAGTGTGTTGTGCGTCTTTTCTCCCAACACGTGGCCCTCTCTACTTTGCCGACAAAAGTAAAGCTCGTTCTCTTCGAGGTGTTTACGTTTCTTCCAGTTATATATAGATAGAGTTTGGTGAGTTGTTATGCAGTGACATCCAGGTAGCTAAGGGGAAGACGCTTCTTAATTTCATAATGTTCCACCAGCCGTTGAAGAAGTAGCCGAGAGGAGTCACTGACCTTAAGGGGTGCACACCTGAGGGCAAAAAAGTAAAAAAACCAAGTTAAAATTGGGGATCTAGGCTCTGCTGCAATTGAGAGAAGAACTTGCAGAGTCTAGAAATTGAATCTTGTAGGTCGATAGCTATATATAATCACAACAAACCAAGGAAGGTTAGTGCAATTGATAATTGAGAAGAAACAAATCAGGAGAAAGAACAAACAACAGCAGATAATGGTGAAATTATAGCAAGATGGGACAAACTTAATTAATGAAACAATTAAGAAATAATTGAGGAAGCTTAAAACACTAAAAAGAAGAGAAGGGGTGAAATCAGATGTAATAGATGGCGGAGTTGAAGTAGGAATAGCCCGAGTTGATGACTTAGTAGGCTTCTGTTAACTTGAATTTTTTATTGCTTGTGTCTGATGAAGCAAGTCGACGGAGGTTTGTGGCTTAGAGTCTTTGTGTCTTGGTATCTCAGTAACTTAGGATCAACTGTATCACATGTGTCTTCGAATCAAAGGTGTTTTAGAAACTTTGGGTCTCCGTAGAAATTGATTATTTGCTCCAAACTGAAATTTATTTCATTATTCGGTGGATTCCGTTAATCTCCGTTTAGATTCCTACTGGATTTTGTTCCAACGGTAAACTAACGGCCAAAATAAATGGTATTAGAGGTAGTACCGGGACTGGTATTGAGGTTTACCACCCCGAAGGGTGGTAAAAGGTTTTGGAAAAAGAAACAAGGGAAAGAGAGCGAGTCCTACAGATATAGAAAGAGAAAATAAGGTTTGTGAATTTAGAAGAAAAAGAAGCTGATCATTCACACACGATTCAAGCTAATAAATACCTCTTCAAATTGTACGAAAAGAAACTAAAAAAATAAAAAAACACACTCAAAAGCCTCAAAAGAAACATGCGGAAGAACCCAAATCGAAACTATCCATACCCGAGTCAGAATTAACAGGTGGCATTTGCCCAGAAAGTGGACTATGGACGTACTCTGTGGAATTGTAACCAAAATACGATCCATTCCCCATGGATTCATACCCCCGCCACTTGAAGATCCAACTACAGTAGTTAAATCGGACCAATCTCCTCGGTTCATACTATTATTACTGTTAAAACCGGATGAAACTGGCATATTGAAGTACCCCAAACACCCCGAAAAATCAGACACCTCAGAAGGAAATGGAGGGAGTTCATAATTACTTGACACATAACCGTAAGAACTATCAACCAAATTAACAGAAGTACATTCTCGTTGTTGTTGCGGTTGAGGGATTTCGGTTTGATTCATCCACGATGAATTTTGGACATCTTTCACCGAAAATCCACCGGCATTGGTGGAATCTGGAGTGCTGAAATGAATTTGTTGAGCAGTGGTATTGTTGTTAGCAATTTGTTGAGGTTGATACACAAAACTGCTATTAGTGAAAAAAGAAGAGAGGTCATGAAATTGTTGGCTTTCATCGGGAGATATAATGTCTGTAACAGAAGAACCACGTGACATATCGGAGTAGACAAAATTTGTACGTGCACGAGACCCACGCATTGATCGTGAAGCTCTATCGTAGGCCAATGCGGCTTCTTCAGCGGTATCAAATGTGCCTAGCCAATATCTTTCTTTTGTCTGACGGGTCTCTTATTTCAGCTGCGTATCTTCCCCATGGTCTTCTTCTTACTCCTAAGAACCTTACTGTTGGTGTGGTTTCTTCTTGTTCTTGCTTCGGCTGTTGATTTTTCTTGCTCTTCTTTTCTTGAAGTGACTTTGAGGAAGAAGTAGAAGAAGATTGCTTGGTGTTGAAATCCATACTAAAATCTAGTGAGATAGAGGGAGGGGAACAGGAGAAAGAAAATGTTGAAATTTTGAATTCAGTTGTGTGGTTTAGTTGGTGCATGTCAGTTGGCTTAAATAGGAGGAAACTCATCTTTTTATTTTTTTCAAGCATCTAATATAGTAATGACATTTTATTGGCTTGATGAATATACTTTTGCTGATAAAGTATGATAAAAAAAAATTGTTTAAGCATAAGTATGATAATTATATATTGCTCATTACATAATATATGCTGGTAAAGGGGCAAAGTCTAAAATGGATTATATAAATAGTGTCTTTATGGAATGGTAGAATCTACCCAACATGCTAAGATATTCACTAATCATAAGGGGATGATGTTATGCATAAAATTAGGACCCTATTAACTAATCATTTTTCTCAATAATTTCCTAATTAAGAGTCCATTTTATTTATTTATTTTGACAAAGGCGAATTTCATTCAAAAAAAAATACTCATTCATAAAGGCATGACTAAGTATAACAAAGAAGAAACAAAATCAAGTTTAGAGATCAAGTCACTACATCCTCCCAAATTATAAATGATTGTGCTTAAAGAAATGTTTTCAAAAATCTTAGTACTCTTGCACTAGCTGAAAATAGTGCATTTAACTGCAATGATAAATTGGTTAACATTTCCTTTTTTATTCCCATATAATCTGTTGTTGCGCTCAGTCCGAATATTCCACCAAATTGCAAACGGCAACATAACATTTCCTTTCTTAGCAGGCCACTCCCACAAGGTTGCTTTGACAGAGTTAGAAAAAACCCAACCAATGCCAAAACTGTTTAGGAAGTAGTTCCAAAGTTTTAAAGTTTCAGAACATTGCATGAATAAATGGTGGTTTGTTTCTTGAGACACATTGCAGAAAAGACAATCACTATTTCTTATCCTGTCAGTTTTGTGAAGAAAATCCAGAGTTGGAGCACCTCCATAACAAAGGGTCCAAACCAAAAATGAAACCTTTATTGGAACCTTTGAATTCCACAGTTGCTTATGAGGATCCATATCCAAAAATTTATAGCAGTTACTCACTGTGAATTCTCCTCCCTCAGCAATCCATTGTCTTTGATCATTTCCCCTTGAGCTGTCAATAATAGAAGCAGGGTCACCTAAATCCTGTAGCATAAGAACAACATCACCTAACTCGGCAGCACTTAAGTTCCTAGAAAAATCCAAGTTCCAAGCTGCTTGATCTGAAATGCAATCCTTAATAGGTACATGCTTCTTTCTTGATAATTTGTAGAGTGACTTGTAAGTATCCTTAAGTGGATTATCACCATTCCACTTATCTTCCCAAAAAAGAACTCCGTCACCAGAATTCACAGTCAAGGAAGTATTCTACAAGACATGCTCTTTAGCCTTTAAGATTCCATCCCATAAGCTACTTTTAATAGCCAAATTTGAGTTCTTCGGAAAGAAATCATTCAATTCACCACCAAATTTTTGTTGAATGATTTTTTTCCAAAGAGCTCTGACTTCAGAGCCATATATCCATATCCACTTACAATGAAGTGCATTGTTCACCAACTTCAGCTTTTTAAACCAATATATACGTAGTAGTATAGTGCCTTCCAAGGCTTCTTCACATAGAAAGCAATTGTCCCTGTAATCAAGGGTTATCATTTCTCAGAGCACACACGAGCCTAGTGAATAATTTGGGATACGGAAAATGTTTGTGACGACAAAAGTAAGAGAATTATTCATTTTTGACGAAATGTAAATCCCCTCCCATATTCGGTCAATGATTCGTGATCCGGAGAAAGTTCGGAACGACATACGTTTGTTTATAATTCGTTTTAGGAATACAAAATCGGCACACAAAATTCGGTAGCCATAATCTATAAAATTAATTTTTTTAACAGAATCTCGACTAAGGTACTCTGATTTTATGATTCAAAAGAACTATAGATATGATATGTACAATATAATCAGCAAATAACACGTTTGTCTGTGTTGTAGGGCTAAGATTGATGTGTAAAATTTTAAAAGTTAAAATGTGATTAAAAAAATAGTAATTTAATAATAACGTGGCAAGTATAATATGGATCGTATAGCTCGGAAATTCGTAACTATCAATTAATATGTTTTAGACTATAAATTTGTAAATCTAAGTCAGGATTTCTGAAATAAGGACAATACTTATGGATTTGGATGATATCAAAGAACTCGTAAACTATATACCGATATAATTTGGACAATTGACCGAATTTCTCAATTATATATGGATATATCTTGGGAAATTACTAACTAGGCATACGAGCACTACATGCATGATTGAAGGCAATTTTTTGTGGTTTGGTTCTGTTCGGTTTTACGGATCAAAACGGTTTATGTACAATTCTACTCGTACGGTCGTACCCTCTTAGAGCATCCACAGTGGGCGAGTATAACCAAAAATTTGGGATGAGATCGTAACACAGTGGGACGGAGTAAAGATCAAATCCCAACCAAAGATCAAATTCCAGACCAAATATGGTCGCGACCAAATCCCAAATTCTAATATAGTCGGGCGTAAATTTAAAGTACGCTTGTTGCTGGGCATAAATTTAAAGTACGCTTGTTAACGGGCGGAGATTTAAATTACGCCCGATGAAATTTTAATTAAATAAAAAAAAAAAAGAATGAGGCGGACTTTTAAAGTCCGCTTGTTAAAATTTACAAAGAATGGGGCGGACTTTTAAAGTCCGCCTGATGAAATTTACAAAAATGGGGCGGACTTTTAAAGTCCGCCTGATGAAATTTTACAAAATAAAAATGGGGCGGACTTTTAAAGTCCGCCTGACGAAATTTTAATCATGTACCGTTGCGTCACAACACGGACTAAACCCAAATTTTGGTCTTTTTCTTGATCTTTGATCTTTGGTTTTGATCGCACCACTGCAGTTGCTCTTAAGGGATGTCTTTTAAGAATCAAGAATAGCCATAGCCACACAAGCAAATATAAAAATTCTTTTTCCTTTTTTTTGGGGGTGGTCATTTCTCATACTCATTCAGTGGACCTGCAATATATGTTCGAGATGATTTGTTTTGATAATGAGATTGGAGTACTAATCATGAACGTCAATAGTAATCATTATGATCAAGTAGAAAAAGGGATCACTGGAAGTTTGAAACTGCACGAGAGAGCTCATGGCACGCCCTAGCTAATTAAGCCTCTTTTACGGCTATTTTTATTAGTTAAATGTGTTGGACCCGTTATTAGTGTATCATACACAAAACTGATGAACTAGAAGAATGTACTTAAAGGTGATCATGCGACTTTAATCACCTGCATCATATGATTAGTTGGAAGAGTAAAAGGATCATTGGGCCTATGATGATTGTTGGTGGTTTATAACTATATTTTTGTGTTGAGAATTGAAGTGTGGATAATGGAGCTTTATTTATACTTCCAACTAGAGAGGAAATATGGCAGTTCCAGTGAAAATGGGGTCTTACACAGTTCCCGGACCGGACGGGTATTGTCCTTTTAAAAAAAAAAAAACTAATCAAATCATATGTGCGATGCACATGCATAATGTTTACTTTTCAAAAACGGGCACCTAGTTCAGCTAGTCATCCCCATTTTCCAAAAGTTTCATGTATTCCAGGAGGTCCCAGATTCGAACCGCCAATGGCGTAATATTACAGAAATTAACATGGAAGGTAGAGTTAGTTTGTCCCCTCGTGACACAATCTCAGCTCCCCCATCCGCTTCGTCTTCCTTGGCTAGGTTATCCATGAGGCTCGCTGGTAGGCTAACACAACAACCTGTTCAATTAATGTAGTAGAATATTGTTGGAGCTTAGCTTGTTAGGCTTCCAACTAGTTCATGTAATACTCTTTATCCAATAATATTAATAAAGTAATTTAAAACATATGGTTTTCGTAAAATAAATAAATTATTATTTATTTATTTTTCTTGGATAAAAATTACTATTACTACAAGAAACTAGTTGGAAGCCTAACAAGCTAAGCTCCAACAAAGTGTCATTATATTAGTTGAACAGGTTGCCGTGCAGGCACTAGTACACCAGCGAGCCTCATGAGGAACCAGCCAACAAAGCCGAAGCGGATAGGGGGATAATTATGTCGCAAAAGGTGCAAGCTAACTCTACCTTCCATGCGGTATTGCGCCATCAGGAATTCAAACCTTGAACCTCTTGGAGAGCATCAAACCTTTGAGGAACGGGGATGACCAACTGAGCTAGCTATCCATTTTTAATATCCTTATTTATGCTCATTACATAGGTAATTTAAAAAGATTTCCAAATAAATTAATTTTACAAAAATTCGGTACGTATTTTGAAAGATATCAAGTTTCTAAAAAATTTAATATATTTTTAAAACAATAGCATTTCTATGTATACTTAAATATACAAGGTTGAATACAGAAGTGCACCCTTGAATACATATGTATGTGGTAGTTGACATTGAAGGCCATATTTAATAATATCAAGTGACACCAAGCAATTTTGTCTTTTTATTATAGTATAAGATAAGATGTTGATCTCCCATATGCAATGATGTAGTTAATTCAATAAAATGATTTTCTAGTATGTTTGTTTTACCGATCTTCTTAATCAATCCAACATAACTCTAGTACCAAATATCAAGAGCCTGACTAACAGATTTCCGATCTTATATGTAATGTTTTATACAAAGTAGTTGCCAAAATTTTATCTGATACATTGAAACTATACCCGGGTTCTTTCATCTCTTGGTCTCAAAACGCTTTTGTACAAGGTTATCAAATATTGGATAACATTGTTATAGTAAAAGAGTTATTGCATTCTATGAATAATTCTCAAGCTACTAATTAATGGTCATTTTCATTTGAAAGTAGATATGGAAAAAGCGTACTATAAGGAAAATTGGCAGTTTTTTGGAAATTTGCAAAGTCTGATGGGTACTGGTGGTGTTTCTCATTCCCTTATAATGTAGTGTGTTATTTATGCTTTTTTTTTCTATCAACATTAATGGTGATCCTCATGATTTCTTTAGAAGTGAAATAGGGATTCGGAAAGAATGTCCACTTTCTCCTATTTCGTTTATCATTTGCTCGCATGATCTTTCCTTGCTAATACATAAATATGAAAACCTCGGTTTTTGTTAAGGTTACAAAATTAACAAATGATCTTTTCGTCTTTTTTCATAATTAAAGAATAAATATCGCGAATCTTAAGAAGATTCTTGAAGCATATGCAAGCTTATCCAGACAGATGATAATCATATAAAATCATTTATTCATTTCAGTAGAGGTAACTCTTAGTTAAGAAAGTAAACAACTACGAATGACCTACGGGTGAAATAAATGAATGTAAAAGATAAATACCTAGGTATATATCCTTTGAAATTCGATTGTAGGATTGAGAGTACGATTTTTGATAGAGAAGTTTAATCCCAAACTTCCAGGTTGGAGACAACACTATCTTCACTATGTAGGGAGGACGGACTTATGTAAATCTTCTCTATCTTTTATCCCATATATTATATTGGCATTTGTTTGTTACTTACAGGAGTTACACATCATCTTGAAAAAATTAAGAGATATTTTTGGTGGGGACACGGTGGATGAAAACAAATCTCAATATATCAAATGGAAAAAAATGGGAGTACAGAAAAATAATGAAGGGATGGGAATGAGAAATATTGAATCAATGAACAAGTCACGCATTCGCAAACCTGCTTGGAAATTTTTGGAAAATAGAGACGCAAAATGTGTGCAACTTCTATTGGAAAAATATATTGGGGATATAATTCATTTTAGACAGTTGAAGTTATTTAAAAAACCTTTGCACTGTGGAACATCTTATCGAAAAATCACCTGGTATTTCAATTGAATTTCATAATGTAAGTGACTTAATGGATAGTACTGAAAACTGATAGAATATCGAATTTCTAGAACAACTTTTTCCTAGTATTATCTGTTAAGAGATTCGGTCAATTTACCTGACTAGTGATGATGTAATGGAAGATACTTTGATGTGGAAATACAATGCTTCAAATAATTTTTCTTCTAAATCTTGTTGCTGGCAAACATTATCTTTGTATAATAAGATTTTAGTGAATTTCGGTGGAAAAGGTTCTTGGATTTCACTGATATTATTCGAAAGATTCATTTGTTCATCTAAAAAGTGATAAACAATGGGATAAACTTAAAGGTTAATATAAGAAGATTCAACGCTGTTCGAGATAACACTTTGTATCTTCTGCAACTGTGAGGATGAGTCAACGCATCATTTGTTCTTCAACTGCTCGATATCAAAGATGGTTGTCAATAGTGCTCCGAGAAATCTGTAGCCGATTAATTTAGATTCAAGTACTTCGAATATATATATCCTAATTGATTGGATTGGGAATAATGTGGATAATAAGTTTGAATATGGATCATCCAGAAAATGAAGAATGAAATCGTTTGTGAGAATGTTTCTTTCTCACAACATAAGACCTAAGGAAAGCTGCAACAACCTTTAATCTTTGTATCTGAGATGCAGGTAATGATAGTTTTTTATCTGAATTGGGGCTTGCACAGCTACATTGGACTCCTCCACCAAGATCTTATATTAAGATAAATGTGGATGCGGCCTTCATTCCTAAGAATGGTGTTGCAGATGCAATAGCCCGAAACCATTCAGGGAATTATTTGTATTGCATTATTGAAACTTTGAAGCTACATTTCCGCTCATTACAAAATCCTTGGCCTGTAATCTAGGTATTCGTCTTGCTAAGGTCATAATTGAAGGTGATGCAAAGAACGTGATAACTGCAGTTTTAGGAGAGATTACAGAGATCCCATGGCCAATACATTCAATAATTCTCCAAGTTAGAAATGAAGTCTCCTGTAGACATCAAATACAATCATGTTTGCAAAAATGTTAATCATCAAGTGTATTGTGGAATGAAAGATAATATAAATAACTGGTGGAATGTTCATTCTCCACCTCTATGTATCGCCTTAAACCTCAACCTTTGAATAATTGTCAGCTTTTGTTTTTCAGCCCCTCCTTCCTTTACAAGAAAAAAAAAAAAAAAACAAGAAAAAAAAGTTAAAATAATCTAAATTTATTTTGGTTCGGTGGTGGTGATTATAGTAACTTTTTACGTTAATCTTCTACTAAAAAAAAGGAAAAAAAAAAAGCACGGAAACAAAAAACGGATGAAATATTTCCACATGCAAGTGATTCCTCCACTGTGAAGATTAAGTAGGCAAACGAATCAAGCTTCTTTACTTAGCAAAGAGAATCAAAAAGGAATATGAAATTATTAATTTCAGGGAATTTGGCATTTGGAGACCTATGGAGCTTATCATTGATTTTGGCTGAAATTCGTAGCACATGGCTTATCATGATAGAAATTGGTCCCATTTAGGTAGTTGTTTTTAATAGGGTTACTAATTAGGTAACATGATCTAATAATTGATGATAGCACATAATTCTAATCACCTCTTAAATATAATCTCTCCACCACCACCCATAGTTACAAATAGTGCTACTTAATTTTAGAGGTTGATTATGAGAAGATTTTTTGAGTCAAAAGGGTGGTGGTCTTGTTAAGATTGTTTAATATTAACCTACACATGAAGATCCTCTTTTTAGGACTTGGCCATAAACTAATGAGTGCCTAAATTGGACATAGATACCCCGACTGCCTGACATTAGCCAAGGGGGAGTGTATTTGCTGACCTAATGTGTCAAAGTTCAAAGTGATGATTACAGAAAAATGAAATCTAACAAATCATAAAGGGGAAAATCCAATATCTCAAAATAATTAAAATTGAGAAAAATCTTTCTTTATTTTTAAATTGGAATAGACATATCATATATGGGTGTACTTGCATCATTCACCATATCAACGAACTAGTCTGTCGAGGTTTCTTAATGACCGCTCATCAAGAGATCAAATAATCGTTTCTAATCACAAAGTTGATCGATGCTAAATTTCTTTCTGAAAATCCAAAACCGTAAGAGCCCTATGTGAATGGAAGCTTTTCTACTTTTATCTTTTTTCCCATCCGATAAAGAAAAACGGGTAACTAGCTTAGCTGATCATCCCATTTTTCATGGGTTTGATACGCTTTAGGAAGTCCTAGGTTTGAGTCGTCGATGACTCAATATTACAGTATTTGACATGGAAGATAGAGTTAGCCTGCCCCCTATTTATTTTGGATGTACCGTAATAATGGAACAGGTTGTCGTACTAGCGTACCAGCAAGCCTCATGAGGAACCAGTCAAGGGATCCGAAACATGCACGAGATTGATTATGTCGTAAGGAGACAAGTTAACTCTACCTTCTGTGTCAAAGTATGCACAGTCATTCGAACCTAGGACCTCCTGGAACGTATCAAACCTATAAAAAACGGAGATTACCAGCTGAGCTAGCTACCCGTTTTCATAATGAAAATGGATATAAATAGTCTACAACCCAAGGCAAAACGTACATGGAAAAAAAAATGATAATGAAAAATGAACATCCTTATGCAAAATGAAAGAGTCTAGAAAAATAGAGGAATTTGGGACTATTGTGGGAATAGAGGATGATTTTTATCCCAAACTAAACAATCTTTCATAGGAGGTGCATCAGGTAGTTTCCAGACTCTACTATATTTCATCCTACCCCGTGGTTTGATACTATTTCATACTATCCCGCAATGGCAAGACACCCTATCATCTCTTTTATTCCGTTTTGAAGGTAGAGTGTTATATTTAAAATACTAGGATATGACCCATGTCGTAACGACACGGGATCAAGTATTAAGTCTGTTGTTGGAAGTAGAGATTTCGGATCTTACTTATTAAGCATGATTTAAGTTTACTTAATTATTGACTTATACAGATCTTAACTATTAAGCATGACTTAAGTTTACTTATTGAATTAACCTCTGTTTAAATTATTTTGTATTACAATCTCTTATCTGTTTCTATTGTTCAAATCTCAACTCAACTTGCTTCGTTGTTGTTTTTACATCTGAGTGTGACTTTATTAAATTCTTAAGTGGTTTTTTTTTTCTATGTTCAGTTCAAAATATACCAAAAGTTCAAGATATACCAAAAGTTCAAATAGATGCCACATATATTTTTTTTGCATTGGATGTTCATCCGTTGGTGGATATGAGGGAAAAAAAAAGAGATTACAAAATTTGGTTTAAAATGATAAAAGTCCAAGGTAGGAGTGCGCTCTTCACTTTTACATCCGCACTTATTTTACCGCTTCTCTCCTGTCTTGCCCACCTATTTGGTACTATATTCGGTGCAACCGATCCTCCCTCCACTGCGTTGTGGTATTGTTAAATCCGCAGCTTTACATCACTTGGTTATATGCCGGCTTTGTGTTTTATACAGGGAGATAGTAAACCTAAACTAAGTTTCGAACCCCTTTTTGTATAAGTTTGTTTTATGATTCCCTCATCTGTAGTCTGTATAGTCCAAAGGCTCCTTATCTAGGTTAAAACTAAAAAGCATTTGGCGTGAAGATAAAAGACGCAACAAAATCTATTACTGAAACAGTTGAAACATGCAGGCAGGCATTGATAAAGCAATGAAGTATGGATCATGTTACTGAAGAAAAAACAGTTTTTCACATCCAACCTGCCGACTTGGTTTTACAAAAAAAAAAATATTTAGAGTTATTAGTTGTCATAGTTATTCTGATACTTTGAAGAATGGAAACTGATGTATACATTGAGTTCTCAAAGTCAAAACTAACCTAACATAAATGACAGTAGTATAAAAGAAAAACTGATGATTTCACATGGAGAAAATTCAAAATGTTGAAAACAATTAAGAGTAATTGTACCCCCAAATATATATGCTTGGAAAGGTGGATTGTACAACAAAAAGAAATGAGATGAGATGAAATGTAACTGCAAACTGATACCAAAAAGAGCAAGTGAGTGGCTTAAAATTCCTTCAATGGACTTGCTAGAAACGCCTCTAATGGCATCACCTACAGGTGCTAATGAATAATATAACACAAGTTCGATGTTGACAGCAAGAAAAGAAAACCCAACCCAACCTGATGATGTTGCCGATAATGTTCTCACATCCATATATTGGTAAGTTGTTAAGTAAAAACAAACAACACTTACATATCGATCAAGCACCTCTGCAACTTCCCGACTTTCTTCGGATGTACACATTCAAGGATGACATGATCCATAATCACCGACTTCTATTTGCATGTCTATTACAAACGACGTAAAGAGATTGAATTTACAAAAAAACATGACCCCACAATCAACATATTCCAAATTTTGTAGCTAACAAAAACTAATGAATGGCAAAATGTGAATGATATAAAAGTTATCATTACCCAGCAAAAATAGTAAACATTGAGAATCTTAAAACTAAAATGAAAGTTTTACCAAAGAGCTGGTCCAGGATAGCAAGCGCCATACTTTATCCATGAGTTGGGTCCAACTCTTTAATGTGCTTTCTTTTGTATAGGAATTAACAAATATGGACAAACTAAAAGATGTTTAATGGGTAGACCTTTCAACAAATAAGTGGTGGCAAATCTTCTAGAGATAGAAATTGGGATGAATATGAAACTCATGAAGTAATGAGTGGAGTCCCCAAAGAGAAAAACTCACTTATCCATGGATGGATACGCAGAATGTCTTAGCCAAAAAAAAAGCAGAGAGTAATGGGAAATTTTACAAATTACTCGTTAGCATGGATGGTAATGCTTTTTCCACTGACTGGCAAATTTTTTGGTTACATTTCAAAATGAAAAAAATAACGTAAAGACGTAGTGGAAAAAATAATAAGGATGAACTAACAAAAGAAAATCTAAGAACCGTCCGCATAAAAAGATGCTGAAAAATGATATATTGAATACATACTCTCATAATCGTAAATCGAAAATGTTAATATCGGAATTCTCGTTGGGTTCTACCCGTCCTAGTACACCAAGATGATCTCGCTTTTCTTAGAATAGTATGAGAGAGAGTTGTCTTTCCATTATACCTTGTCCTTTCTTATATAGACTTTCCAAAAACCCCTCATTTTTATGACATCTTGCCATGTGTCCTAAACCTCCTCAATTACTACTAATGCCATCCCTTCTCTAATATAACCTCATTCTTCCTTGTTAATTCCTCCATTATCCCTTCCACCTCATGGATACTTTTTTGGTGGATTTGGGCTTTAGTCCCCATGTTCCATGTGTGACCTTTCCCCTCTCTGGAGAACCCTAACCTAGTTAAGGAGAATTATTTTTCATGTATCAAAAATAGTCCCCTGACTATGAGGTTAATCGTAAGATAACCTTATAGTCATACTCATATGGTCGAGTCAGCATACGCATTCCTATGCGCATGGAGAAGATCGCCGGTTACTGTCTCGTGAATGGTGTCTCTCTTATATATACATATATATATATATGTACAACTGGTACCTTCTCATCTTATTTCTCGATTTTTTCTTCTTCCCTTTTCCTTGTGCGAGCTACTCGACTCGCATGGCTGACTCTCTTCACGGGTACGTGCTAGTCTTGGTGCCTATCCATGCATTAGCCTCTGTGATGTTCAAGCATGACGAACTGAAGCGTCTGCTACTTGTGAAGGCTGAAGTTGAAGCGCTACGGGAGCGGAGAATTGCTAACAGGCATGGCGCGAATACTAAGTTTAAGGAGGTGTCTGAAGCTTATCAAATCGAGTTAGACACGGAGCTGGCGGGTCGAGTATCGTCAGTGACTCAATGCGCCCTGAATGATGCCGCTACGACACATGGCGCGTCTAATAAGTTGTATGTAGATTCCTCGACGATGATGGCGACAATGTACCGGCTATTTCCGATTGTCGCATCTGGATCTCCAACCTGGTGATGCGGCCACTCCTTGGTCACACTCTGGTCTTAACATCGACCACTTCACTTGTACCTCATCCTTATATCGAGGACGAACTAGCGCATCTGCTTGTTCTTAGGGAGGAAGCGTGAATGTTGTGGACTCTTCGTTCGTTCCATCGAGACAAAACGCGTAGAGAATATGATGAACACGAGGACACCCTTTCACTTTCCCAGGGGGATGGAGACGAGGACAAGATCATTCAGGCTATTACTGAACGAGTTCACGAGGCTGATCAATATTTGCGCTTGGCTGACGTACAAGTCAGCGATAGTCGCCTGATGGTGGAGTCTCTGGACGTAGACATTGCTCGCTGCCGTTCGTTATGGGCAGACTAAAAAAAAAGTTAGTATATTTTTTCTTTTTAATATTTCTCGAAGTACAGCCCCCTTTCGATGATGTCCACGTGTTAGCCGTGGTTTTGCGGTCGTTGTAATCGTTCATGCTTTCCTGATTCTCTATAAATATGCAATAGCTTCTTTGAGCTCCAACTTGCCCGCTTCTTTTTTTGTTCCAAATGGCATATGTTCTTCATGGTTACGTACTTTCGCTGGCGCCGATATCCTCGTTGGTTGATCTTCGATATAGGGAGGAGGAACTCGCAAGGCTTTTGTTAGTAAAAGCGGAGATTGAAACGCTCAATGAGCGGAGGGAGATTGACATGGATGCCAAATGAGCCCAATTTTCTGATGAATACGAAACATTCCAGATGGTTGAAAGGGTTCGGGCGAAGGAGCGCGTGTATGTCCAAATCCGACGCGCACTAGACGAGGCAGTTAAAATCCGTCAAGCTGCAGATAAACTCTTTGAAGAGTCCGTTGTTATGACGGCGAGTATAGATCAATCCATAGCTGACTGTCGTCTGTCTATCTCTGAGCAGGCGTCTCCTCACTTGCACGGGTATACTTTAACCCTTGCAGCAGTTTCCCCGCTTGTTCGCTCCTTTGATATTCCTGGTGAATTGAGGAGTTTGCTCCTTCTGAGGGGGGGGGGGGGGGGAGATATATATGTTATTGGCTTCTCGAGTAGTGCATGTGGACAAGATACGCACGATTTATCATGATCGAGAGTAAATGTTGGCCGCTGCTCATAAATCAAAGGTTCCCAGCGAGATAAAGGGGCTCGCTGAATCGGCTAATGAAGTCGATTATGCGTTGGCTACTGCTATTGATCAGCGTGAGGAAGCGTTCTTAATGGTGCAGTCCATAGATGCATACATTGCTCATTGTCGTGCGTTACTATCAGATGATGAGTGACAGAGGACTTGTTGTTGGTTAGGGTTTTTTTTTTTTTTTTTGTACTCGGGTGTTCGTTCTATGTAATGTAGGTTTAATTAAGGATATGCTTATTCTTATTCCATCCCCTTTTTTGTGTTTTTTTTAGCGGAATGTGTGTTAAACGCGCCTATTCCCCCCATTCATTTTGCTCAACAGGGTTTGAGAGGGCGAGATGTATGGTAAACGCGCCTACTCCCCCTTCATTTTTCTCAACATGGATTGGGAGGGAGAGATGTATGTTAAACGCGCCTATTTCCTCCCTCATTTTTCTCACTAGGGTTTGGGAAGGAGAGATGTATGTTAAACGCGCCTACTGCCCCTTCATTTTTTTTCTTCGGGGATTGGGAGGGCGGGATGTATGTTAAACGAGCCTATTCCCTCATCATTTTTCTCACCAGGGTTTGGGAAGGCGAGATGTATGTTAAACGCGCCTACTCCCCCCTAAACTTTTTCTCATCGGGGATTGGGAGGGCGGGATGTATGTGAAACGCGCCTACTCCCCCTTTTTTATTTTCTCAACAAGGATTGGGAGGGCAGGATGTATGTTAAACGCGCCTACTCTTCCCTTCATTTGTTCAATCAGGGGGTTGGGATAGCGGGATGTATGTTAAATTGGTTAGGAGCCATTGGCATTCCTGTAATCTTTAATCAGATGATCGGGCGCCATTAGCATTTCCGTAGCCTTTAGTAAGTTTATCATCCGATCGGGCGCCATTGGCACTCCCGTGGCCTTTTTTCAGTCGATCGGGCGACATTCATTCCCGCAACCTTTTGCCAGTCGATCGGGCGCCGTTGGCATTCTCGCAACCTTTTGTCAGTCGATCAGGCGCCATTGGAATTCCTGCAACCTTTAGTAAATTTGTCAGTCGATCGGGTGCCATTTGCACTCATGCGGTCTTTTGTCAGTCGATCGGGTGCCATTAGCGTTCCCGCAACCTTTTTTCAGTTGATCAGGCGCGATTGGCACTCCTGCAACCTTTGGTAAATTTGTCAACTGATCGGGCGCCATTAGCACTCCCGTAGCCTTTTATCAGTCGATCGGGGGCCATTAGCGTTCCCACAACCTTTTGTCAGTCGATCAGGCGTCATTGGCACTCCTGCAACCTTTAGTAAATTTGTCAGCTGATCGGGCCTCATTAGCACTCCCGCAGCCTTTTGCCAGTCGTTTTGGGTGCCATTGGCGTTCCCGCGATCTTGGTGAATATTATGAATCGTATATCAAAAGTTGGTTTTTATTTGAAATGATGGTTTTATATTGATTTGTTCATGCATAAACCTTCTTTAGACATTTACCATTGATCGGTGACTTGATCTTCGTGCTGTTCATGCGTCTGAGCTTGTAATACCCGCTCTCTGCTACCTTTCTTACTATGAAAGGTCCTTCCCAGTTTGCGGCGAATTTTCCTGCGCTGGCATTCCTTTGCACATGAGGAGAAATCTTAAGGACCAAATCGTCTACCTCGAATCTCCTTTCCTTTACATTCTGATTATAATAATCTGTTGTTCGCTTCCTGTATGCTTCAGCTAGCCGTTCTGCCCGGGCTTCTCTTCTATTGTGTCTAAATGGGCAAAACGACTTACTTCTTCCGGAGTCGTATGACTAGCCATTGCTACCCTTGTGGATGGAATTGCAATATTTGACGGTAATATCGCGTCTTCCCCGTAGACCAGGGAATACGGTGACGCTCCCGTGGAACTTCGTTTCGAGATTCTGTATGCCCATACCGCGAGCGGGAGCTGTTCATGCCACTCTCTGGGATGGTCTTCCACTGTCCTCCTCAAGACCCGGATCAGTGTCTTATTGCTCGCCTCGGCTTGCCCGTTCCCTTGAGGATAGTAAGGGGTCGACGTATGAAGTCTCACAATATATTGTTGTAGCAACTCCATCACATCTTTGTTTATGAACGATTTTGCATTATCTGCCCTGATAATCATGGGTGATCCAAATCTGCAGATGATGTATTCTTTGATAAATGTTGCGATGGTCGCCCCGGCATAGTCTTTGAGAGGTATCGCTTCAACCCATTTCGTGTTATGCTCGGTGGCGGTTATTATGTACTTATGGTGTTTTGAGGACATCGGGTTGATCTGCCCTATAATGTCTAAAGCCCAACTATGGAATGTCCATGGTGTTACCACGCTATGCAGAAGGGTGTGGGGTGTTCTGATTAGGTTCCCATGTGTTTGGCAGTTGAGGCATTTTCTGACGTGTTACGCGGTATCTCTTTCCATGGTGGGCCAGTAAAACCCGCCTTCATAGAGCTGCAGGAACAACTTCCACATCCCTTGATGTTCTGTACTGTGTGACCGAGTCATTACTTCAGCAGCTTCTGTGGTAGAAGATCCCCTCATGTATAAAGAAATGCACCGCTTTCTTTCGAATTTTTAGAGTCGTTTTCTTGTCGTTGGGTAATTTTCTATTTTGGATGAAATCCATGTATGGTTGTTTCCAATGCACCCCGTCGACTGTGCAGACCTATGCGTCTTGTGGTGGGGCTTGGCAATCGGCGCAACTGTCTTGGAGGGCCGATGCTTGTGCCGACATGCTGGGCCAATATACCCCTCTCCTCTTAAGCTTTCTGTAGAAGTGAACCGCTGCGGTTTACCCGCATGTTGTCGCATGTAGCTCCTGGAGTATCTTTTTTGCTTCTCTCCTACCCACATATCTGGAAACAAATCCCCTGCTGCTCGATAGTAAAGCGCTCCATGGATCAAAACAAACTATTTCAGAGTTTGGGTAGGTATTACACGATCCTCCTCTGTTTTGGTCAAGTCCTCAATGTAAGTCCGCCTCCAATCGTCTGCTTCTTCGAAGGCATGTCTTCTTTCCAGGTGTTGGGAAACTCCTTCCTTCTGACTGTTATTGTGCCCTCTTCCTTATCGTTTAGCTGTATCTTGCTAGATAAAGTTGCCAGGGCATCTGCGTGTTTGTTCTTACCTCTACATGTATGATCTAGGGTCGACTTTGCTTGACTTATCAGGTTTTGAGCCTCCGCTCGATATGGGGCTAAGTGTGGTTCTTTGACGTGGAAGTCCCCGTTGACTTGATTGGTCACCAACCTCGAGTCGCCCTTTATCTCGACGCCTCCTAGGCCAAGCTCCTTTGTCGTCCTGAGCCCCAGGATCAAAGCTTCATATTCAGAGACATTATTACTGCAGGGGAAATCCAACTTGAACGAATATGAGAACAATTCTCCTTTCGGTGCTTCGAACACTACTCCTGCTCCCCCAACGGTGTCATATGATGACCCGTCGAAAAACATGGTCCAAGGCTTGTTGAAATCGGCAGCAGCTACTTCTCCCGGCACCCGGTCGTGAATTTCATCATCTCCTTCCTCGGGGAACATGGCCATTAGATCGGCGATCGCTTGTCCTGGCACTCTCTTAGGTCGCTGATAATCGAGTTCGAACTCTGATAATTGCAACAGCCATCGGGACGTTCTCCCAGTCAGGACAGGCTTAGAAGCGAGATAAGTTATGGGGTTTGTCGTGGCTACCACGATCGTCTTATGCGTCAGAAGATACAGCCTTAGTTTATGTGTTGCGTAGATGAGGGCTAGGCATGCTTGTTCTACTCATGTGTATCTCAGTTCCGCGTCTCTTAAAACCCGACTTACGTAGTAGATGGGTGATAATTCGTTTCCTCCCATATCTTGTGCTAGGACTGCCCTTATAGCTGAGCTCGTGAACGTCGTGTATAAGTAGAGAGGCACCCTTTAATTGGTGGTTTGAGAACTTGGGGGGCTAACGAGGCACTGCTTTAGTTTTTCAGACGTGACTTGTTGAGTCTCTTCCCATTTGAATATAGTCCCTTTCCTTAATAGGGGTAAGAATGCCGACATTATGTGAGCCAAACCAGGCACGAAGCGCCGTATATAAGATATCCGTCCTATAAACGCCTGGAGCTCTTTGGTATTAGTTGGTGGTACCACAGTCATAATCGCCTCGACCTTACTTGGATCCACTTGAATCCCTTCATTGGTTACAACAAATCCCAAGAACTTTCAAGATGTAACTCCAAAGACGCACTTGAGCGGGTTCATCTTGAGTTGGTACTTCCTACATCTTTCGTAGACTGTCTTTAGGTGGGATTCGTGGCTCTGAGTCTCTGAAGTCTTAACCACGATGTCGTCTACATATAGCTCTACCGTCTGATGCAGTAGATCATGGAATATGGATGTCATGGCACGCTGGTACGTGGCACCGGCATTTTTTAGCCCGAAGGGCATCACAACATAGTAGAAATTCCCATATGGAGTTTGGAAAGCAGTCTTATTTGCATCTTCCTCGGCCATCTTTACTTGGTTATATCCATTAAACCCATCCATGAAAGAAAAGCGTCTCTTGCCTCCAGTCGAGTCCAGCATTAAATCAATGTTGGGTAGCGGGAAATCATCTTTGGGACAGGCCAGATTGAGATCCCTATAGTCTACACAGCATCGGATCTTTCCATTTTTCTTCACCACTGGGATGATGTTGGCTAACTAGGTCGGGTGCTGGATAGGGTTGATGAATTTGGCTTTCAAAAAACGTTCCTCTTCTTCCATTATTGCGAGAGCGGTCACCCTCGGGAATTCTCTACTTCTTTGTTTTATCGGCTGGAATTCAGGAAACACACCAAGGTTATGAGCTACGAGGCTGCTATCTAGACCTAGCATTTCATCATAATCGTAAGCGGAAACATCTCTGTATTCCCGTGAGCAAGGTAATCAGAGCTTCCCTTTCTTTCGCGTCCAAACTTTTCCTAATCATGATCGACCGCTTATCATTTTCTATTCCGATGTTAACCTCTTCTACGTCATCCATGGTTAGGTCTTTAAAAGCATGTTCTTCTATAGATTGTGTACTCGCATTAAGTAGTTCTCGTAATTCTTCATCATTAATTTTATTATATGGTAGCTCGTTTAGGTTTTGATCATCTGAGGGGGCCTCTACGTCGGATGTGTCGAAGTTTTGCATGCTCGTAGACGCTCCCTCGGTTAATTGCTATAAGCGGTACACGTTCCACCCACCTGGTCTTGAGAAACGCTGGAACCTAGTTGATCTTCATGTTTACGCTTTCTTTCCTCTGGGAACGTCATCCTGGACGGGCTGAAGACTGACTTTGTTGGCTTCATCTTCTCTTCCTCGCTCCATTTGGGTAGCGGAGTAAGTTTCACCTCGGATATTTCATCTGCCTCCTTAACCAAATCATAAAAAACCGCATCTGCCATGTAAGCTTCTTCCGGATCAAAGGGGTGGCTCGTGGCTGGTATCCAAAATTGCCTCCCTCCTATGTTAGTCTTGACACGCTGATGGTACGTTGACGCTACCACTTTATGGTTGAGTAATCACCCTCGTCCTAGCAGTACATGGAACGTCGTGTCGTGTTCTAGTACATAGAAAGGGGTAAGTCCTCGAACGGGACCAATCTTCATAACTAAATGGACGATCATGATTGTCGTCTGAGTATGTCCTCCAAAACCTTTCACCGTCGTGGTTCGCATTTTAATTGACGACCATTGTACCCCGAGGAAGTCTAGTATATGCGTAGATATTAGATTTAAAGATGCGCCGCCGTCTACGAAAGCCCCCTTCAAAGGAACCTTATTTATATACGAAGTAAGGTATAAGGGTATAAGGTGCTCTCCCGGATAGCAAATATCCTTGTGTGTGAATACGATATCTTCTTTGGGAAGGGAATCGTAGGGCCTTCCTGCCACAATTTCTGCGATATCTTTGGCCGCTTCCCTGCTCTGATCCTCGTTAAAACCTAGTAAGTCAAAAAACTGCTGAGCCAACACTGTACCCGCGAACTTGCTAGCGACACCCTCTGTATTTATAAATGCGCGGCCTTCTATGGTAACCTCGCATGCTTCTTCATCCTTCTATTTACATGGTTGCCATTCATCTCCGCTGGGATCATGAGAAAGCATCATTACATGATTTTGGATTTCTTTTCCTCCCTCTGGATCTCCCATTTCAATTTCTCCCGCTTATAGTTTCTTCTGAAACATTCTTCTTAGGTTATAGCAGTCGACCGTGGGGTGTTGTACTCTGCGATGGAAGTGACAGTACCTGGCATCGCTCTTCTGGGTGTCGGTGGGATCCTCCCTTGTTGGAGGCAACTGAATTTCTTTATTCGCCACCCACTACTCCAGGAGCCCGACGATCTGCTTTATATGACTGATTTGTTTGTGCACCCCAGCCTTCTTGGTTGTTGTTTGCGCGGGTGTTCCTTGGTGTTGTTGAGACGGTGTTGACCTTGTTGCGCCAAATATAATCCGAGTTGCTTTCTTCGACAGAATCGACGATTTTTGCTGCCGCTTCTTCCATCTCAACGAAGGTTGGGAATCGGAAGTTCACCAGGCTTTTCTTGAAACACGGTATCATTCCGCGTATGCATATTTCCACTAGTGCCTCTTCTTTAACATCCTCATGGAAATCCAGCGCAAAATGACGAAACCGGGTGATATACTTCCCTATATCTTCCCCTAACCGTTGGTGGTACTTACTCAAGTCGATGGTCGTGACTTTCTTTTTGCCGAATAAATTTTTTTGAGAAAGTGTGTAGACAGGTCCGTCCATGAGCTGATGCTTCCGGGCTTTATATTGTCGTACCACGAGAAGGATGTATCAGTCAACGAATTAGGGAACTCCCTTAGGCACAACTTCCCATCAGAGGATCGATCGTTCATAGAGGCGACGAATCTGGTAAGATGTTCTCGCGCATTCCCTTGTCCATCATACACCTTGAACTTTGGTGAAGTATAATCCTCTGGATATTGATATTCCACGATCTCGGGGGTGTATGGGCTTGCCATGAAATCGTAATTGTTCTGTTTTACCACTTTGTAGTTTGTCTCGAAAAATTTGGCCATCGCCTCCTGTGTCATCATTCCGTGATCTTCTTCTTTATCCTCGGCACTTTTCAAGGCCTCTTTGGCGCATTGCTCGTTGCTAGCTTCTCTCAGCAATCTTCTCAACTCTTTTTCCCTGCGGATGTGTTCCTCCAATTCTTTCTGCATTTCCTTTAAAGTGCGCTGCGCGAGTGACGTGCTTCCGCCCTCTAGTTTCTTGTCCCTATCCGCTCCCCTTCTAGATTAGGGGGCGGATTATTCAACTGATCGTTAGTCGCGCTTGCGTAGTACCACTCGGCTGCATCATGATTGACTAGGTACGAGCCTCCGGGTGTGGTCGCCAAATGTTAATACCAGAATTCTCGTTGGGTTCTACCCGTCCTAGTACACCAAGATGACCTCACTTTTCTTAGAATAGTATGAGAGAGTTGTCTTTCCATTGTACCTTGTCCTTTCTTATATAGACTTTCCAAAATCCCCTCCTTTTTATGACATCTTGCCATGTATCATAAACCTCCTTAATTACTACTAATGCCATCCCTTCTCTAATATAACCTCCTTCTTCCTTGTTAATTCCTTTATTATCCCTTCCATCTCATGGATACTTCTTTGGTGGACTTGAGCTTTAGTCCCCATGTTTCATGTGTGACCTTTCCCCTCTTTGGGGCACCCTAACCTGGTTAAGGGGAATTATTTTCATGTATCAACAGATAACCCTAAATTAAATATGAAAAGTAATATCAAATCGAAAAACCCAAACCTTATGTACAATCAAAGTTCAACGATCAGTTAAGAAATGAAGTAATGAGCCAAAAAAAAAGCAAAGAAGGAAAGTCTCTACCTTGTCCTAGACGATAAATAGCTCTAGAAAAAGCAACCATGATAGTAGAATTAGAGCTTGGAAGGTTTGAACAACCTAATTAAATATGCAGCTTGAGAGAGGAAAATAGAGTCTCTGATAGTCTATATCATAATCTATCTAAAGAGAAAGGAGAAGAGAAACGGTTGTCCATCGAAAAATTATTATATTTTATTCGGAAGGAGAAGAGAAACATATGGGTTATTGAATGCAAAGAGGAAAAAGTGGAAGAATGTGATTTAGGGCGTGTAAGAGTGGAATAATGTACTCGGTGCCTCAATCGTGACCGTCGTTTATATAGTCAAAATATAAATCTATCCACTGGATAAAAAAAACACTTTTTCTCATCATATATAGTAAAACACATGGTATTGGCTCAATCTGGACTGTCCTTTATATAACTGAAATGTAGATAGCAAAACACATGGTATTGGCTTAATCTGGACCGTTCTTTATATATCTGAAATGTAGATAACCGTAGATGTGGAAAAACACCACTATCCTTTATAATATAGATTGTTTTATCTCATAAACACAAAGAAAGTAATTCCACCTTTACAACCATCAAAAATATTTTTTTACCAAAAACAGATAGACGAGACTGAGTTAAATGGTTGTATTGTTGTTACCGATACCAAGCAATTTAACATAACTGCACGAGAAAGAGATGTTAGGATTAACAAATGATCCAACCATTTCTCAAGGTTTTTCATAAGTAAGCTAGATGGCCATGTTTGAGTGGTGAAAACACTGAACAATTTAACAACACTTCACAAGGCAAAGAAGTAAGATTCAACAAATGATCCATAAATTTCTCAAAGTTTTTTCATAATAGATTGACTAATGTATAACAATCTAAAACTAAACTAAAGTAGCATAAAGTAATAATCTTGGTCTGAATCGATCTTAAGCAATCCAAATCGGTCTGAACCGGTCTGTATCAGTCTGGAGAAGTGTTTAAATCTTTGTGGATAATATTATTTTTGATGTTGTTCTTGCTTTTTTTTGTTGCTATTGTTGAAGAGATTGATGTTGATTTTGTGCTTGCCTAAACTAGCGTTCTTTTGAGAACCACACACCCAGTGAAGTTGGACCATATCATGATTTGATGAGGCGGAGACAGACCAAACATCAAGGTTTTGAAACAATATTTCCTAATAACAAACCCCAAAAATTAAACCATATAATTAAGAAAAGATTACCTAACAATAAAACCCAAATCTTGAAAACAATTAAGACCCTAGATTTTCCGAGTTCATAAATTCAAGATAGCAGGAAGTAGATCGAACCCCAAAAACCCATTACTAAAATATAGATGCAGGAAGTTAAATATAACTATTTTTAATAAAGATAAGAAATATCAGACCCTATAGCAATTATTTAAGAAAATATCTAAAACAAACACGGAAGGAAAAAAACATTAAGAACAAAGTGTTAGAGCATTGCTCGGTTGAGCCCACAAGTTTTGCTATCTCAAGCTTATTGTCAATGTTAGGTGATCAAAACTATGTCTTGATTTCTAGTCTATTAAGTCATGTCTCAGACTAGGTTAGAATTGTAGTTGAGCATCAGAGATCACTTTTGAAGACGGAAGATCGGCGAAGAGATTTGGAGAACTTTTGTATCAGGTATTTGAAGACTGAACTATTCTATTTTACTCATTATACCATCATTCTATCTATTGAGACTATGTCGTATGACTTTTGTTAGAGTCACAAACAAGATATTCGAGTCAAGCGTATCTTGTGAAAAATCTCTAAATATGATTTAGAAAATAAGATGTTCAACGGTCCTTAACAATATTAGTTCTATGAATTAATTTGTGGATCAATTAAAAATTACCATTGCAAATGATTGTATTACTTTGGAATGTCTCAAACATCATAAGAGAGAAATATGATTTTACAGATATTCATACTCGGGGTAGGTTGGCGAACCATTTCGCAACCATAAATATCTGAGTTACATAAATACAGTAAGGTTAGCGAACCTGCAAGTTCAGTTGCAAGTTCAGTTGGGAACACTTCACGACCCGGTTGGAGACCGTGGTGACCTGAATTTTGTAAGTTGGATAAATAGGTTAGCAGTTCACGAACTGTGGTCAACTCAGTTCGGTAGTCTAGTAAGGTTGGAAAACCCGGTTTATGAACTGTAGCACCCTGACTCGTGAAAAAGCCTTGCGGTTCACGAACTATTATACCAATTGTTCCAGTTTATATTTTAGTATATACTTAAAGACTTATTTTCATAATATGTTTAGCATTACTAAAACTCTCTTCAACACTTCTAAGACTTCATTTATCACTTAAACACTTATGTTTGTGTGTTTTGATTAAATTATTTTGTATTTAAATGAATATCAAATAGATTTTGGTTCTTTGGCTAACTAGACAAAACGAACAATCATTATATATGGTTCTGTAACCAAACCTATGCGTATACTCGTCTATTGTATTTTTGAAGACCTAAAGTGTTTGCTTGATTCTCAAGTTATCTTAGCTTGAATTATAAGATAACCTCGTTCTTTGAAAACTGTAAATAGAGATTCTCTTTCAACTGGGAAAATCAATCAGTGACACTTTGTGTCCTAGTTGATTCTAGATTCGTCCTCTATTAACATAGGTTTCCTCTGTGGAACACAGGTCTACGACTAAAAGACTCCGCTTTGGGGATTCGTGAATCCATATTCGAGTATTTTTACCTTGATAGTTCATGAATTCGGATCATGCTTTTCTGTTTGGTTTTCGTAATCTCTTTCAGGAAAGATAGACAGTAATCGCAAAGTTCTCTTTGTCTCAGACTTTGTGATTCCTCAAGAAAAATATCTAAAGACTGATATTAGTTGATCATTCGAAGATTTTTCTTGAGAGGTGGTTAAGAATCTAGGTTGTTGATCGGGAGTTGTAAGTTCCGTATTTGTGAGGTTTGATAGCTTTGTCTATTGCAAACCACACTTTGATCTATCTAAACGGAAATCAAATAGGCTTATCTGTTAGAGGAAGATTGGTATCAAAAGTCTTTACTTCGGTTGAAGCAACTCTTAGGTTGTGAAGGACGTCAGCTAAGGGAATCAAGTACGTAGAGCCTTGCGAGGTTCAAGAGACATAAGGAGCGCGACTATAACTGAGTCGCTTGGAGTGTGGGTTCAGCTTCAACTACATTCCAGTCCAAAGTCTGATAGTAGGCTAGTGTTTGTAGCGGCTTAATACAGTGTGGTGTTCAATCTGGACGAGGTCCTGGGGTTTTTCTGCCATTACGGTTTCCTCTTTAACACAATTTATGGTGTCTTGTATTTTTCCTGCTTAACAATTAGGTTCAGGCACCTTGTGTCTATATACATAATGATTGAGTAGAGGTTAATATATAAACTGTAAATACATATTGTCAAGGATCATTCAATTAGTCTGCTTGCTATTGTATTAGTTTATTTCTTACAGGTTGTCAAACGAAAAGGTTGGATGTATTTAGTATCCCTTACGTTTTCATAAAGAACTCGAAAATTTGAGTAAAAGAGAGTGATTTTAGGTGGTAACGGGCCCCGGTCCACTTTTTAAACAACAAATAAGAGTTGGCGGTTGTTTGAGGTTTTCTAGTTTCTCTTATTTTTGGAAGCCTATTATAGAGGCTCCAACCAAATGGTTTTGAGGGCTCACAAAACCACAAAATGGCGTCATGAAAAAGTAATCTCCAAAGCCCCTTATTCTACCATTTTTGTTGATGGATAGAATGCCCTCAGTTAACTAGAGTTAAAGATTGGATTAACTAAATTAAATTAATGAATTGATTAGACTAACAATTTGATTTATATTTAGCGTTTGAAAATCAAAAAAATAAAATAAAACAAATAAAAAGATAAGATAATCATTTTATCGTATCTTATATACTAATATAAACAAAAGATGTATTTTGGTTGGTTACAAAATGACAAAATAGCTTGGTGTAATCTTGATATTACTAATGTGATCACCTTTAATATCAACCATCACTTCACATATATTCAAGGGTAAAAACGTACATTAAATTAATATTTACATATTACACATTAACAGAACTACCATTGTTTTAAAAAAAAATAAATTAAAACTTAATATTTTCCAAAATACACGCCGGATTTTTGTTAAATTAACATATTTGAAAGCTCTTTGAGTTACTTATTGTTGATGGTGGTTTTTAGTTTAGGGCTAAAACCGTAAACTTCATATTCACGAACCTTCATTCCCCAAGGAAGTAGAGCCATTAAAATCCAATGAGTGTCTATGCCTCTCCGCTTACATATGTGCAACTATATTTATGAATTTTGCCCCGTCGAATTCAGAAAATATATGTTTGCCTACTAATGTGTTGTTGATACATGTGTATCTTCCTTTCCCTGGGAACTAGTAATCCTCAAGATGAATTCAGGATAGAGTCCTATATTGGAAAGGATTCCTTGTTTATGATAACTTCCTAGTTTAGGAAGGAGTATTGTTTTGAGCAGTATTCTTAGTTTAGGTAATATACCTAGAAAAGAAATTATTCCTACTAAAGGAAATGGAGTCCTAAGAGGTTTGGGAAACCAAACCAAGTCTATAAATAGGGATGTTTAGCTCATAACTAAACACATCTAGTTAGTGTGTTCTTGATATTGACGCACCTAGACACAGATACTAGGCACAGAAAACCTAGGAGAAGCTTGGAACAATACTTGTGCAAGCTTAGCAAACAGGTTAAGGTTGATCCACTGTTTAGAGAGATTGTGAGCGTAACAAAGAGAAAATTGTAATTGTTTTCTTGTTCATAATCTAGAGAAGATATTTTTCTTCGAATTACTACTTGTGTTCCGTTTTATAAGTTTCTCATCTATTATTATTCTGAATTCCGCCTTTATAGTAATAGCTACCAAGGTATAGATATCAATACGTATCAAGTTGGCATCACGAGCAAGGTTAGTTTTTAGGGTAATTCCCTATGGTTTATGGTTTTCACTAGATATCTCTTCATAAAGCTTGGTGAGGTGCTCGAGAAGCTAGAAGACGTTAATAAAACAAGGGGATCAAGGATGACAAAGTCAGGTGATGATCCTAAGGAAGGAGAACCACAAACTATGGAAGAAAAGGTGGCTACGCTGCAAACATACATGAAGTATATTCAAGTTACCCTTCAGGAGATGAGTGAATGTATTCGTTCTCATACACCCAAGTCGAAGACGAAGAAAAATATTACACCTACACCTGAAGCTTCGGAAAAAGATGATTCGGAAGTGAGCTTCTTAAAAGTTCTACATAAACTAAACCTCATGGTAAGAATCTGAAAGTAATGACTGTATATCTAAAGCATGAGACATCAAAACACTTAAGCTAAGCATGACACATCAATTGAAATCACAACCATCCAATAGAAATCATAAATCTATTCAATTATAGTGCTAAAAGTCATATAAAGAATTTATAGAATTACCACAGTGATGAAAAAGGGCTTCCTCCATTGTCCAGTGTTGGGGTTTAGCTCCTCATATTATTCACGTGCTCAAAATAGGTGTTTATAGCTCAAAAGGGTGAAAAACAAGAGAAAACTAATAAAGCAGACAGTTTGCAATGTTGTGTAGACGTTACGAATAGACTGTTACAGAGAACTGTTGCAATAAGAACTGTTACAGGAAACGATAGACAACATATGTTGTAGAATAAAAGACTGCTCTTTTGGGTCTAATGGTCTTCGTGTTCTTCAGCAGCAGCAGCAGAACATCTTTCCTGCAACCCTGATTTCTCCGCCTTTGCAACCTCTCCCGTACCTCTGTAACTTCCCCTAACTCTCGACACCCCCGTGAGACTCGAACCTCTCATATATATACCCGGAAGATCATATCTAGGGTGAAAAATACTCGGTTCTCTTTTCTTGCAGGTCACGGGTTTTTCTTTCCTCTTTATCTCCTCTACGCCTGTGAATCTGTCCAACCCTTTCCTGGATCATTCCAAACTCTCTATATTTAGTTGATACGAATCCTTTCTGAGTTAATCTTCCCACGCCACTGCCATATATAACTCGGAGAAAACCCGAGAATAATATTTCTTCCCTGTTTCGATGTACTGGATCATTCCTAGTCCATATCCAAATAGAAAGTCCACTAAATTCTCGTCCAAACCTCTTCCCAAATCTTCCAACGAAGCTCCGAGTATATTTCCGACATTGTCTTGCTTCAAATCGATTATCTATCCCAGCTTCACTGAATCCATTAACTATACCTTACCTGTTAAGCCCTAATAAGTTAATCCAAATCAAAAACAGCGATTGAATCTCTTCAGAAATGACCCAAAACTCGAACCCTAATCTGGTAGTAAACTGTTCACTTTTCCCGCCAAAATCTGGTTTTTGAAATGTTGAATATGGTTTCCCCTTATCCTGTTGCTGGGGTGCCGATAGTGATTTGGGTTCCCCTTAGTAATTTGGGTACCCCTTATCCAAAGTGAGAGTCCGAATAACATGTGTCCTCCGAGGTGCCTTAAACAACTTTTCAAGCCGATTTTTCTGCAAAAGCTTATTTCTCCAAAAACACCTACAAAAGCATAAATTAATCAAATAAATACAAAAACGGGTACTAACAAAATAGAAAATCGAGATCAAAATAGACACATAAATGCGTCTATCAAATACCCCCAAACTTATTATTTGCTAGTCCTCGAGCAAATCAAATCTAGAAAATAAAATCCTAACTCACTGTCGCAGGCATCATCGATTGCATTTAGCGTATACAATAAGCCTTTAAACTCCTAGGTGGCCCTAGTGGCCGAGTTATAGTCTCGGGAGGGCTTACAAGAGATATACCCACAAAACTTTTACTCCAGACCCTAGCTATCGCAGAACCTTGGAATGCACTAAAGAATCTCCTTGGTTGGCACTTATTGACTACAGGAGGAAGTACCCTGATGCGAAATTCCAATTGGTGTACACGAGTTTGCACTCAAGCATACTAAAATTCATCTATAAGTGACAAAGCTCTACTCAGATAGTCGCACTATGGACATCAATATCCGGAGTCAAGAAATCACATGGATAGATTAAGAGATGAATATAGAAAAACATAGATGGTTTTGATGTTGACTAGGTGAACGGTGTTTCTCATATCTGTCTGAAGGCCACTGCCAAAATGAACCTATCCTAATGGATTGAGATACTGGTCTGAATAATATCAACACAACTGGCATATACAAGGGAACCAGTGGTCGATAATCCTAACTCTAAGTCAACACAACTGGCATATACAAGGGTACCAATGGTCGACTTTATTGAATTTATTCCAGTTGGTATGGTCTCAATTTATCTTTCTTTCTTTCTTTTTTCATAATAATTCTTTTTTATTTATTTTTTCTTTTTTTTTCTTTTTCATTCATTCATTCATTCTTTTTTTTTTTGTATCTCGATCACTCTATTTCACTCTAGCAGTGGTAACAACTTGATTCGTGAGCCCCACCTAATCACCTAGAGAGACATATTTTAAAAAGAAAACAAAATAAAAACAGAAGTGAAAAAGACTAAACGAGATATGGCGAAACTACCATGTTATTTCTAACACCTGAGCTCTGTGCTTTTATGAATAGACTCTTTAGATGTTTCCATCTACTCAGATTGGTTCCTCAACTCCTACAATCAAGATGCTTCCATCCACTTAGATTGGTTAGTCCCATCCTTAATAAGCATAAATTTCTAAGCTCTGGAGTTCAATTATTGCAACTAAAAAATTTCTCCCATACCCCCGAAATTAAATCTAACATTGTCCTCAATGTTCTAAAGATGAAATTAAAACACAAACAAGGAGAAACTGTTACCACTTTAAGCAAAAGAGTTAAGGAAAGATATTACCGTGTTGCATGAGAATGGGTTACCTCCCAAGAAGTGTTAAGTTTAATGTCTTCAGCCAGACTAAGAAAGGAATAGTCACCTCATAGAATCATAAAGTAATAGCTGGAATATCTTTGGGTCATCAAAACCAAATAGAGCTATCACAAGTAAAAGGTATCTGCAACATGCCAAGAAAATAAACAAATAAAGCACATCATCGTCTAGTTTCCTGTATAAGACAACTATATTTAACTGTGGTTTAGGTTCAGGTTCTATAACTGGGTCCAAATAAAATATTTTCATGGGTTGCATTTCCTCATAGCTAAGATCCGATTGAGGTATTAGAGTCTGTAAATACTCAAGTAAAAACTTAGAAGCACATAATAATAACCTAAGTAACTACGGATCCTTAAAGTCAATCAGGTTTGACTCACACAATTGACCATGATGAAAGTGGTGGTCAATTTTAGGCAAATGTGTCGATTCTAATCTCCTAAAATACTTAGGCTAAGTCTCAAAACTTAATGATTGACACATCTAAAACTTATACGTTCCCACAATTGGAAGAAAAATATTTGGTGGGAAAAGAAAATCAATCTGCGTATTATAGCCTGGGTAAACCACATCAACCAGTGGATGGGTTTCTAATAACTGAACTTCCTTATGGACATCATTAGGTTCAGGAAAAAATGTCTGAAGATGATCTTGTAAAATGGTAGAGGTACATATGTCAAGTCCTAAGTGAGGGATCTCTGTGAGAGTTAAATCACATGGAGAATGATAATCACCCCCAAACTTAGAGTCTTGGGTGTCTCTAGATATACTAGCTACAATTTTCTTAATTTTTAGATCGACAGAATCCTGAAAATAGTCAATTGCTTCTGCTAGGTTATACTCAGGTGACCCATCCTCACTCATATTTTAATAGATCTACGAGTTCTTCTTCTTCGTCTAAGAGTATTGTTTCTAAATCTCTAGACTCCAAAACATTATTCTCAGAATAAACTCGTTCCTCTAAACCATTTTCTGCTTCGTAATCAAAAGGAAATTCTACATCGTCTAGAACGGTGGAATATCTAGTCAAATCCTCGTCCTTTTAAATAGGTGAATAATTATTAAAATTATTTGGATTTGAATTAGAAATAATATTATCATTATAAAGCTCAGTTGGACTAACGAATTCTTGATCACTATGCCTACATACTTCAGATTCTTCATCAGCACTATCCTCATCATAATCATTATTGTAATAACATGAAAATGGTTGAACCTCATCAAAATAGGTAGTGTTACCAATTCTAACCTCGTCATCTTGACTATGCAAATAACTATCCTCATTTTCAAGGGTATTATTGGAAACACTGTATTGGAAATTAAGATTATTTCGAGCAAGTCTTTCGTTTGTCTCAGCTATATGCTTGAGGGATTCCTCTATAGAAGGTTTATTCATTGTTGCAGTTTGTTTATTCACTTCCGACACAAACCTATTTGTCTGTTCAGTTAACTGCTCGAGAGACTCTTATAGAGAAATTGAAGGATCATAAATAACACTAGGGTATAACTGTTTGATTAAATCATTCAACGGGGAACTAGTACTATAATATTCCTTATTTTCTTGCTCGTTTGACCGGTGCGCGTGCAGATAGTAATTGGGCTCATCATGGTATGAGCCATAACCTTGAAAAGGTTGGTGTTCCCAATCACTATTCACATTATGTCCAAAATTTTAACGTCCATTTTGAAACTCAGTCGGATATTCGTTGTATTGGATGTTGTAATACCAGTTCGACATTATATTGTGCACGTGCAAATGCAAGGTTGACTAAGATGGGTAAGCTCGGGTTACCACAACAAAATATACATACAGTCAAAGACTGGTCAAAGGTACAAGGCTGAGGTTTGTGGACTTTCAGCTGGTAACTCCCATAAGGCCCAAGGCACGGGTTCATCTTACTAATTCACGAGTTTTTCTAAACTCGGTAGTCTGACGATGCAATTGGTGTGTGCACGTGTGTCAACAAAAAAAACCCACTGACAGGGGATTCGTGGGTGAATGGAGTCTTACCTCCCGTACCATACGGGCGATGAACCGTTGAAGTCGACACAGGCCACCGACTCCAATGTCAGTGTACGAACCTGAGGGGCCGAGACAGTATCGTAACTGTCGTCCTTCCCTACAACAGTTTTATTTAAATCAACCTTTCCTTAGGGTTTTAAAAAATAATGTGTGAGTCCAAAAATAAAAATGTCAAAAAATAAAAAGAAAAATTACGAAAAATCAAACCCTAATACAGTTTCCAAAAATAAAAAGAACTAAAATAACTATATACAAAATCTTCTTCTTCACTCCTTTCAGATTCCTCTTTTCTTTCCTTCTTTGGAGATGCTTTCCTTTTATAGCGTTTTTTCTTTCCTTGTCGCTTCGCTCCAAATATGAAAAGAATATAAAAATACCAAAGGCATAAATAGAACAAAAAAATCTAAAAAAAATAAAAAATAAAAAATCTAAAACCTAAAACCTAATACAAATCCGCGTTGGCGGCGCCAAAAATTGATGTGTTGTAGAAGTGGTAAATAAGATTCGTTCAACTCGGGATTGTAAAGGTTCGATTTAAGAAAACACTAAAAACAAAGATAATATTTACACAAGATTTTCACAAAGTTGAGAGATACCGGGACTCAGGATTTCACCAATTTTCATACTCAAGTGGTTCAAAAATCAATTCTACGCAATTATAGCTCATATGATAAAGGTTCATTGACTCTGATTATTTGCCAAGGTAGATTCTGAAAGTAATGACTATATATCTAAAGCATGATACATCAAAACACTTAATCTAAGCATGACCCATCAAATGAAATCACAACCATATAATAGAAATCATAAATCTATTCAATTATAGTGCTAAAGGTCATATAAAGAATTAATAGAATTACCACAGTGATGAAAAGGGTTTCCTCCATTGTCCCAGTGTTGGGGTTTAGCTCCTCATATTATTCACGTGCTCAAAATAAGTGTTTATAGCTAAAAAGGGTGAAAAACAAGAGAAAAATAATAAAGAATGAAGTTTGCAACGCTGTGTAGACGTTACAAACAGACTGTTATAGAGAACTGTTGCAATAAGAACTGTTACAGTAAACGATAGACAGACTTCTCTTTTGGGTCTAATGTTCTTCGTGTTCTTCAGCAGCGGCAGCAGAACAGCTTTCCTGCAACCCTGATTTCTCCGCCTTTGCAGCCTCTCCCGTACCTCTGTAACTTCCCCCAACTCTCGACACCCCTGTGAAACTCGAACCTCTCATATATATACCCGAAATATCATATCTAGGGTGAAAAATACTCGGTTCTCTTTTCTTGCAGGTCACGGGTTTTTCTTTCCCTCTTTATCTCCTCTACGCCTGTGAATATGTCCAACCCTTTCCTGGATCATTCCAAACTCTCTATATTTAGTCGATGTGAATCCTTTCTGAGTTAACCCTCCCACGTCACTACCATATATAACTCGGAGAAAATCCGAGAATAATATTTCTTTCCTGTTTCGATGTACTGGATCATTCCCAATCCACATCCAAATAGAAAGTCCACTAAATTCTTGTCCAAACCTCTTCCCAAATCTTCCAACGAAGCTCTGAGTATATTTCCGACACTGTCTTGCTTCAAATCGATTATCTATCCCAGCTTCACCGAATCCATTAACTATACCTTGCCTGTTAAACCCTAATAAGTTAATCCAAATCAAAAACAGCGATTGAATCTCTTCAGAAATGGCCCAAAACTCGAACCCTAATCTGGTAGTGAACTGTGCACTTTTCCCGCCAAAATCTGTTTTTTTTAAATGTTGAAGATGGTTTCCCCTTATCCTGTTGCTGGGGTACAAATAGTGATCTGGATGCCCCTTAGTAATTTGGGTACACCTTAACAAAGTGAGAGTCCGAATAGCAGGTGTCCTCTGGGGTGCCTTAGACAACTTTTCAAGTCGATTTTTCCGCAAAAGCTTATTTCTCCAAAAACACCTACAAAAGCATAAATTAATCAAATAAATACAAAAATTGGTACTAACAAAATAGAAAATCAAGATCAAAATAGACATATAAATGCGTCTATTACCTACACGATTTGTATTTACCGTGTAATTTAGTATACATGTACAAAATTTATTGGAATAATATTGGTGCATGTTGCAAAAATCCCATGTATTTTATAAATTTTGTTATATTAAACTCAAGCTCCTAGTTATTCACTAGTATAGAGCCTAATGAGTATTTACTTTATGATGTGTTCCCAGTTGAACCCTTAATGATGACATGACATGACAATTAGTGATTCACTCTTAGATGAGTATCATGAATCTCCGAAAGTATCTGAATTAAGATAGGCATGAAAGTACATGCGCAAGCTGTACCAACAAGACTAGAGTTCCGCTACTTGCAAGAGTATTAGTAATTTTGTATCAACGTATAAATTTTACCTAAATTGATTAATTTTGTTCCAGTTCATAAAATTCAATTTTCCAACCTAATTTTATGCCAACTCACAAAAATTAGATTTTTTGCCCTAAAATGGAACAACCACGATACCTCGATCCCCATTGGTCGAGATTAAACCTAAGCAAGCTAGAAAATTGGCTCATCATAGAGATAGTAGGAATAAACCCTAAAAGGAGTTGGAAAAATAGACAAAAGGGAAACCGTGACTGATCAAGTCAGTCACAGATGCAACACGTCCTTGGCCGTCCGGTTTAACCCTAGATGGCGCCTCTTATGGCCGACCAGCCCTGCTCCAGGTTGGCCCCACGTGCTTCTTTTTTCCTATCGGCCAATCACATCGTTTCGGTGCTACATGCTCCGCCTTTAAATTGTAAGCCAAATTCGGATGGTCGAGCTGCTTAATTTTTTAAGAATTAAATTTTGGTCGTTCAAGTCGGTCACAAACTGATCACGACTACACAACCTGGCCGGTCGATTTAACAAGCTTGGATCCCTCCTGGCATGACCGAGCAAGCCCCATGATAGCTACCTGTGGCCCTTCCACTATTCCGACCAATCATATTGCTTATAACTATAGGCTCCGCTCCGGCAAATCATATTTCTTATAGCCTACAGGCCACGCTCCAACCAATCGTATTGCTTATATCCTACAGGCTCCGCTCCGGCCAATAATATTTTTTATAACCTATATGCTCCGCTCTCACCAATCGGATCGCTTTAACTAGGTTGAACGACATCCAAAAGGTCACCCAAGGTTGGCCGAACAGGAATTTGGACAAGAGCTATATGTCAAAAGTTTCGTATGGATGTCTAGTATAAAATACTAAAAATTCACATCAATCGGATTAACAAGCCAAAAGATACAACTTAAGGAACGAGTTAGGTCATGGCTGAAAACTGATAGAATTCCTCCTGAATTCTTCCTGAATTTTACTGTTGGACTGTTTCCACCTCCTAAACGAGCTCAAAACCTAAATATTCTTGTGTGGGAAGATAGAAAATTCTTTTCTGATAAGAATGGAGGGGCGGATCATCAGAATCCTAGTTCGTATGGGAATTCTACAGCAGTTTTAGTGAAGGATCTCACATCTGAATTTTCTGATTACAAAATTTCACGAATTTCTTCATGTATTAACATAAACTTCCGTTTGCTCTTTCATTCAAGAGGTGGGTTAATGTGATTACGAGACCATAAATTTTATCACATATGCGTGACTACTTCTATACTCATATACATTTTTCTCCACTCTTTCATGATCAGTTTTGGCTGGAGTCCCGTAGGCTTCTATTATTGAGAAAGAAGGAGAGTTTTTCCTTTTTCTTTTTTTTTTCTTAACCATTGTATTTGTGAACCAAGTTTTTAAATACATTTTGTAGCATTTTATTAAAGGTACATTAAGGGTACCTCCTGTAAAACCATAGCCCATTTAACAATATAATTTTTTAACATAAAAGATCATCAATCAATAGTCATGATTGAAGCGATGATCCTTTACTCTTCTTGCTAATCATATGCGGCAGGTGACTATAGTCTTTAATTATCAACTTTTAAATAGATTCCTAGTTCATCAATCCTATTAGAAATTGAATACAGATCTAACCGGACCAACACATTTATTTAGTAAGATTATAACCAGGAAAGATAATTACCTTTTAATTAGTTAGCTATTGGATTTTTGAAAAAATATGATTAATATAAGCCATCTACTTGTTTAATAGTCCTGTCAAATTATTTTGCATATACAGTTCATGTAAATTGTTGAATGTTGATAATAATAACGGAAAATTGGCCATTTGTCCAAATATTTTTAAAACACGGTTTTAATAGACAAGTAAAAATTTGAAATGGACACAAAAAAAAATAGGAAGGATGAAACTGGATTCATACTGCCTTAAATTTAAAAAATAACAAGGATGAAACTGGATGCATCTTGTGTAAATTAAAAATAAGAAAAAGTATTTGAAAATAGGCAGGATGAAACTGTTTACATCCTGACTATTTTTACATTTTTGTCCATTTAAACAGTATCAAAATCTAGATGTCTTTTTTACCCAGAAATTGTTGATTTTGGTCTTTTTAACCAACTTTGTGTATAATAACCTATTTAATTTCATCTCCACCACAATCTTATTAACCGATCATTTTTTATTTTTTTTATAAAATCCAAACTACAATGAGTTTGAAGAGGTTGCGTAATTTCATGGCCAGTCATGATGTTAATGTTCGAGTTGACAATTTTCTTTTCCATAGGATTGGTGTGGTTATTCAAAATGGGGTTGGAGCTCAGCTTGTAGCGAGACTTCCAACCAATTTCTTGAAGGATTTTGATGCTGGTGAGTTGTAATTTTCATAATTTTGGTTATTTTTAATATGTTATTTTTTTTGAAGTTAATTTTTGATGCCATGTTCCACTTATATGGTTCTATATTCCTGCCAAAAATGAGGGTATTCCGATACACAAAATTTCATCATCCACCAATTTTAATTTCAACCGCTAATTTTCAATGATTGATATTCAAAATGGTACATGGTAGTCTTATAAGTCTCAAAATACTCTCATTTTTTGTAGAAATGTAAAGCTATATAAGAGGAACATGTCATTAAAAAATATGCTTCAAATACATTGTCGTTTGGATTTTGTAAAAAAAATGGCCAAATCATGTCATGATTATGTCAATATATACGTATCATTGGACCCTTTTAAATAAACTCTTTCTAATTGCATTTAATCCTTACTTGCACGACGCTTTATAATTAGGATTCTTTAGCATCATCCCCTTATGATTAGTGAATATCTTAGCATGTTCGTTGGATTCTACCATTTCATAATAGCACTATTTAGTTGGTATTCTATATCAGCCCTTGCCACTTTAGCAATATAATATATTTGACAAGTTTTCTCCTATTTAAGAACTGACATGCACCAATCAATCACAATCACACAAACTCAATACTTAGATTCCAAATTTCCAACATTTTCTAATTTTCCCACTATCATTCCAAATCTCTCCTTGGATTTTTTTTCATGGATTTCACCACCAAGCAACCCTCCTCTTCCTCTTCAACATTGCTTCAAGAAAAGAAAGCCAAGAAAAAGCAACAACCACAAGAAGAAACCACACCAACAATAAGATTCTTAGGCGTAAGAAGAAGACCATGGGGAAGATATGCAGCTGAAATAAGAGACCCGTCGACAAAAGAAAGACACTGGTTAGGCACATTTGATACTGCTGAAGAAGCCGCATTGGCTTACGACAGAGCTTCGCGATCAATGCGTGGGTCTCGTGCACGTACAAATTTCGTCTACTCCGACATGCCGCGAGGCTATTCTGTTACGGACATCATATCTCCCGATGAAAGCGACCAGTTTCATTCCCTCTCGTCTTTTTTCATTAGTGGCAGTTCTCAATATCAACCTCAACAGATGACTAGCACCGATCCTAGTCCTCCTCGACAGATGTACTCTGACACTCAAGAAACCGGCAATGTTGGCCACTTTGCTAGTGGATTTTCTACAAACGATATGCAAAATGGCTCGTGGTTAAATCAAACGACATTCTCTCAGCCACAGCAACAAGAAAGTGCTGGTGTTGGTATAGTTGATAGTGGCAGCAAACAAGTTTACAACGATGGATATGAACTTCCACCATTTCCTTCAGAGATGTCTGATCTTTCAGGGTGCTTTGGATACTCCAGTATGCCAGTTTCACCGTGTTTCGGGGACAATAATAATATGAATCAAGACTGGTCTGATTTGACGAGTGTAGTCGAGTCTTCCATTGGCGGGTATGAATCGATGGGTAGTGGATCATATGTGGGTTTTGATTCGACCGAGTACGTTCATAGTCCACTTTTTGGACAAATGCCTCCTGTTCATTCTGATTCTGGTATGGATAATTTGGATTTGGGTTCTTCGGCTTATTTCTTCTGATATTAGGATTTGTGTGTTTTTTTCTTGCATTTTTTTATTCGGTTTTGTGTTTTTGGCGTTGTTTCAATGAGGTAGTTATTAGCTTGAATCGTGTAAAAAAGTTCAGCTATATATAAACTTGCGAGTTGTGATTTGAACTGCATATTTGCGGCAATTGTTTTTAACATGTAATGATTCTTCAATTTTATGATAATCATTATTAACTTGGGTAGTGGCGGAGCTAGGATTTTGATTGGGCAGTGTATTATGAAAATAAAACCTCAGTGGTTCTAAATTAACTGTTCAAAAAATCTCATATAAGTGATGAACTCTTTTAGAACAGCGATGGATCCCAAACTGAATGTCACGTAATCTAAAGAGTGATGATACACGCATCGAAGATTGTACCACGATCTGCACCGCAAACAAATCCAAGGGATGTTAAGACAACCCTAAGAGGATTTGCAAGAGGTGGGCCAAAAGTGGGGCCCTTTTTCTCTCTCACATGATGCAGCCGCGGGATTTCCTTCACGGTACATCAATCATTTTGGGAAGGGAAATGTATGTAAGAGGCGGCATTAAATTATTAATGTTGTTTGTGGGGCGTTACATTTAGAGTTTTTGATAAAACTCATAGTTAAAAACTAGTCTTGCTTTTTCTGTAACTGCGAGCAAGTCATAAAGGTTTGCATTAATCACTTGAAGCAAAAAAATTCTTTTGAAGGTGTTAGTAATCATTTTAATTTCTATTGACAGCTGCAAAATCCGGCATAAATACATGCCAATAAAATTACCGTCTACCATTTTGAATATCAGTCGTTGAAGATTAAAGGTTGAATTTAAATGTTATGGATGGTAAATTTTGATATTCCGGAATGCGTTCATTTTTTGTAGGAATATAGAATTTTATAATTTCACCTACTTAGAATTAGGGGTTTCAAGCCTATGCTGCTCTGCATACAAGAATTTTTCAGAATACACAAACTTGGGCCAAAGTTACTGATCGGATTTTTGTCATAAATAACAAACTGGACAAAACTAGCACGTTTTTTTTTCTCTTTCTGATTCACTCATAACTGAATTTGCTTATCACCCATATGACTCAAAAGTTACTTAAAACTGGAGTATAAAGTTTTACATGATTCATGTACCTCAGAATCAGGTGTATATATGAGCCGAGTTACATATCAAGAAAACGAAAACAACAAACAATCTAACATCTGATCCAGTTTGGGTAGAATTCACATCCCGACCCAAGTCAGCAAAGAACAAACAAAACATAATAATCCCTTTTCAGTTTCGAGGAATTACTGAATAATCCAACATAGAGGACCCGTTTAATGGGTGGTCCACCCATCCAAGTGGTTTTACTTGCTAGTCCAAAAACATGTTTTTGGTCCAAAATTTTAACTCGATGTTCCTTCCCACATGCAAGTGTTCTTGTTTGAGTTTAAAAAATTCCAGGTTTACCCTTATATATCGCACTAAAAGAGTAGAAAATCAAATCAAAGCTCGTTCTTTCTATTTTATGTTCATCTCAGACCCGGTTCTCTCTCTCTGCATCTATAAGTGTTCTTCAATTTTATGGTTCCGCTCCAAATATATCTAGGTAAATTCTATTATCATATTCTTTGTTGTTTTGATTTTCGATTTGTTTTTTCAATTGAAATAATGATAATCAACTGGATTTCATGATTTGGTGTGTTTTTTTCAGTATAATGAATCAATAATATGAGGATTGTGTACATTTTTCACTTGCTTGTTTTAATCTCATTTTTGTTGGTGTTATAGTATTTCTGTTGATTTTTTGAAACTAATTTTGTAATTGTGCTATTTTTTTCAGTAGATCATTTGTATTGTTTTTGTTTACATGTCGTTTGATAATAGATTTGACTTGGTTTACTTTTAGTTTATCACGAAATCATGGTTTTGTTCTTTCTGGATTTTTGTGATTCTGCAGTACATATTAATGAATCAATAGTATGAAGATTGTGTCAATTTTTCACTTGCATGTTTTAATTTCGTTTTTGTTCGTGTTATAGTATTTTCTGTTGGTTTTTGAATCTGATTTTGTGCTCGTGCTATTTTTTCATTAGATAATTCGTATTCTTTTTGTTTACATGTCATTTGATACTATATTTGATTTGGTTTAGTTTTAATTTATCAATAAATCATGATTTTTGTTCTTTTTGGGTTTTCTGTACGTAGTATGCTTTTTATAAAATACTTCATATAGTGTACCGTTTAATTAGTATATATCTTATTTTGCACCGCGGATAATATGCTTTTATTTGTTTTTGTGTATTCATAAAATGTGTGATACTTTTAAACTAATACGTATTATGTTGTACTGCAGATGTGGTGTTGCTATTGTCTAAAAATATATATTTACACACTGTCTGGTTTATTTTTTTGTGTTTGTCGTGTTATATTTGGATTATATTTTACAGGTTAAAATATGTATGTTGTTGGTTCTAAAAAAAATACCTTTTGCAACTCTCATAAACCAACTTTTTAAAATGAACTGAGCTAAATGAATAGAGTGTTTTTGTTTCTTTTAAGTACGCATTGAAAAATCAGCCTTGTTGAATATGGATAGAGTCTTTTTTTAAGTACTTTTTCTTGATGAACTTCGGGTAGATCAGCCTGGCAAAGCATAGAGTGTTTTTATTTCTTTTTAAGTACACATTGATATGTAGTATAAGATTAGAAAAATAAAACACATTGTAGTAACGTAAAACTAACCATCATTTTCACTTACTTGAGTGTTATTGTTGTTATTTTCCTCTTCCAGCTGTAGAACCTGTTGCTCTAAATCAGATTTAGCCTACGTTCTAATTAGAGAAAAGTCATTACCGCGCCTGATAAAACAACATTAATTGGAACCTTGTTACGAGCTTTAACACTGACACTAATGCCACTCAAAGGTTATATTTGATTTGTTGGAGTAGTCGGCAATGGGACTTCATTTGTTTGGTCAGTATATAAATCAATGGGACTTCATGTGTCATCTTAGGTCTTCTAAACTAGGACATACAAAAACTAGTATCAGAATTCAAAGATCCTAATTGCTTGAGGTTCTCCTTTTATAGACTTTCAAAGCATAGGTTTCTTTAGGTTTAAGCTAAGATAGCTTTGGAACCAAGCAATCAATATCCACCGTTAAATGAATCTTTGAAATGTGATTGACATATCAAGATATACACTCTGGCTATGGTGAACCGTGTTAGAGCACTGCTCGGTCGAACTCGTAGCCGTTTCCATCTCATGATTGTTTGTCAAGTTTAGTTGTCAAAACTATAAGTCTTGATTTCTAGTCACTTATAGCTAAGTCTCGGGTTAAGATAGAGAGTGTAGTTGAGCATTAGACTTCACGGCGTTCATCGATTGAAGACGAAGAACTACTAAGGGGAGCTTGTGGAACTTCATCAACAAAAGGTATATGGAGACTTGAACTCATCTATCAATCGAAAGTTTATCTGCTCTATCTCCTATTTGAGACAAAATTCGTATAGCTATATAGACTTCGATTATACACATTTGATATTTCGAGCTGAGTTTAACTCGCTTACATATTTCTCAAAATATGTATTGGTAAGATTTCGCTTTAACCAAGTTCATCTTATATTCTTGACGAAGTCAAAATATGATCATGTGAAAATCGCCTTGTAACATCTTACATGATTTGTACGAGACAATCATTTGATGTAAACTCGGAATGTTACGTATTGATTATTAGATCATTTGAAAATTTCTTTGAAGCTAATAGTTTGTGTGAGACAGTTATTCCCTTCTTCCGTGAATGTTTCAATGATTGAAATGGGAGTTTAGAATGATTAACCATGGTTGGATATAAACACAGTATGCGTACTTGCATATGTGTAGTCCAAGACCAACAATCACCCATATGCGTACTGGTTGGTCAGGTGAAGTCTGAGAACTATAGTATGTATACCCGTATGCGTACTGGCGAAGTCAGTTGATGTCCGGGAACTTTAGTATGCGTACCCGTATGCGCACTATATTCAACTGAGTTCGGATGTGAACGACAGTATGCATACCGTTTGCATACTGGCGAACGCAGTCCAAGTCCAGCTACTTAGGTATGCGTACCCGTTTGTATACTTGAGTAGGTTACGTTCTAAAATCGGTTTGTTCATGAACTAATACATCTATATATTAAGGAATGCAATCTTTTCCAACCTGGATATAATGTTCATGAATTGATTCTAGTGAATCAAAATCGACTTTGCTTCAATTGTGTCTTGTATACTTCTATGAGAATTTAGACAATTGAACAACTCTAGAACTAGTTTCATTTGAGTCATTGAAACTAGTTATGGTTAAGATGAATATGGTTATGAAAAATCGGGGGTCTAACAACTACACCCAATATTTCCTTAGCAATCTGTATGGACTACTCCAATATACTTTCAAGAGAATCAACTAGACATTCAGACTCAATCTTAAGAAAAGTATTTCAAAGAGTTATATCTCATTTTCTCAATTCAATCTGCAATCAAACAAATAGGAAGTTGCGAGCTCGATTGAATATAAGAAATAACTTGGACGGTATAAGAAACCAATATCCAAGTGTCAATCAATTTAATCAACAACCAAAGGTTGGATTCACAAATTATTGAACTTATGCACAACCTGTGATATTTCAATTATATAAACAAATATAATGCGGAAAAGAAATAACAAAGACACCAGAAGTTCTGTTAACGAGGAAACCGTAAATGCAGAAAAACCCCGGGACCTAGTCCATATTTGAACACCATATTTGTATTAAGCCGCTACAGACACTAGCCTACTCCAAGTTAACTTCGGCTGGAATGTAGTTGAGCCCTAACCAATCTCACACTGATCAAGGTACAGTCGCGTTCCTTACGCCTCTGGAACCATGCAGGATTTTGCGCACTTGATTCCCTTAGATGATCTCGCCCACAACTAAGAGTTGCTACGACCCAAAGTGGAAGACTTGATAAACCAATTTGTCTCACACAGAAAAGTCTATTGAATAAATAAATCTGTCTCCCACATATAAACCTATGAGTTTTGTTCTATCTTTTGATAAATCAAGGTGAACATGAACCAATTCATATACCAGACTTATATTCCCAAAGAACAGCCTAAAAATATCGATCACCTCACAATAATCTTAATCATATGGTAGCAAAACAAGATATTGTGGAATCACAAAAGATGAGACGCAGATGTGTGTGACTTCTTTTTATCTTTCCTATCGGCGATTAAATCTCGAGCATATCTTAGAGAAGATAGTACTCAATCACGATAAAAAACAACAAGATCATAACACGCAACTAGAGAGAAAATAGTTGGGTTTGGCTTCACAATCCCAATGAAGTCTTCAAGTCGTTAAACTACGTGGTTTCGTGAAACACCTAAGGTTAAAAGAGAATCGACTCTAGTCGCAACTACTATCACACAGGAAGTGTGGGGATTAGGTTTCCAAGTTGCTAGAGTTCTCCTTTATATAGTCTTCAAATCAGGGTTTGCTGTCGATGTTATCTTGGTAACAAATCATTCAATATTCACCGTTAGATGAAAACCTGATTAGACTCAAGCTAATATCTTTAATCCGTTAAATCAACTTAGCTTGTTACACAAAAATGTAAAGTGACTCCATTTAGATATGAGTAACCGTACCTGAACGTGTACACCTTTGTTGGCTCAATAATAGCTAACCGAAGTTAGCCATATAAACATTTTCATATCAACCTCATTCATCTTAACCATAACTAGTTCAAATGACTCAAATGAAACTAGTTCTAGAGTTGTTCAATTGTTTATATTCTCATAGAAGTATATAAGACACAATTGAAGAAAAATCGATTTTGATTCACTCGAATCAAGTCATGAACATTATAGCCACGGTTTGCAAAAGATTGCATTCCTTATTATATAAATGTATTAGTTCATGAACAAATCAATTTTAGAACATTATCCATTCAAGTATGCAAACGGGTACGCATACCTAAGTGGTCGTACTAAGTTTGGGTTCTCCAGTATGCGAACGGGTACGCATACCACCAAACTCAGCAAAAAATCCCGGACATGAACCTCATGCCAGTATGTGTACCGGTATTCGTACAAGGTTCCCGGACTTTCACTAAACCGACCAGTACGCATACGGGTATGCATACCATGGTTCCCGGACTTGGATTACATATATGCAAGTACGCATACTATGCTTATATCCAATTGTTCTAAACTCTCATATCAACCTTCTTGGAAGACGACAATAACTGTCTCACATAAAATATTAGCTTCAAAGCAACTTTCAAGTGATCAAATGATCAATACGAAATATTCCGAGTTTACATCAAATGACTGTCTCACACAAATCATGTAAGATGTTACAAGGCGATTTTCACATGATTATCTTTTGACTTTCGTCAAGAATATAAGATGAACTTGGTTAAAGCAAAAGCTTACCGACACATATTTCGAGAAATATGTAAGAGAGTTAAACTCAGCTCGAAATATCAAATTGCATAATTGAAGTCTATATAGCTATACGACTTTTGTATCAAATGGGATATAGAGTAGATAGATTTTTGAGTGATAGATGAGCTAAAGTCTCTACATACCTTTTGTTTATGAAGTTCCACAAGATCCCCTTAGTAGTTCTTCGTCTTCAATTGATGAGCGCCGTGAAGTCTAATGCTCAACTACACTTTCTATCCTAATCAGAGACTTAGCTATAAGTAGACTAGAAACCAAGACTTATAGTTTTGGCAACTAAACTTGAAAAACAGGCTTGAGATAGCAAAGCTTCCGAGTTCGACCGAGCAGTGCTCTAACAGGTTGATATGAAAGTGTTCATATGGCTAACTTCGGTTAACTATTGTTGAGCCAATAAAGGTGCACACGTTTAGGTACGGTTACTCATATCTAAATGAAGTCACTTTTCAGTTATGTGTAACAAGCTAAGTTTGATCTAATGGTTGAAAGATATTAGCTTGAGTCTAACCAGGTTTTCATCTAACGGTGAATATTGAATGCTTTTTTACCAAGGTAGTATTGATTGCAAATCCTGATTTGAAGACTATATAAGGGACAAATCTAGCAACTGGGAAACTTAATCCCCACTCCTCCTGTGTGATACTAGTTGTGACTAGAGTCGATTCTCCTTTAACCTTAGGTTTTTCCAAAACCCTGTAGGTTAACGACTTGAAGACTTCATTGGGATTGTGAAGCCAAACCCAACTATTTTCTCTGTAGTTGCGTGATCTGATCTTGCTGTTTTCTATCGTGTTTGAGTACTATCTTCTCTAATATTTGCTCGAGATTTAATCTCTGATGGGTAAAATAAAAAGTAGTCACAAACATCTTCGTCTCATCGTTTGTGATTCCAGAATATCTTGTTTCGCTACCATACGATTAAGATTATTGTGAGGTGATTGATACTTCTAGGTTGTTCTTCGGTAGTATAAGTCCGGTATATCAATTGGTTCTTGTTCACCTTGATTTATCAAAAGACGGAACGAAAACTCATTGGTATATCTGTGGGAGACAGATTTATCTATTCAATAGACTTTTCTGTGTAAAACATATTGGTTTATCGAGTCTTCGAGGGTCATAGCAACTCTTTGTTTTGGGTGAGATCAACTAAGAGAATCAAATGCGTAGAGACCTGCTGGGATTCAGAGACGTAAGAAGCGCAATTGTACCTTGATCAGTGTGAGATTGGTTAGGGATCAAATACATTCTAGACCGAAGCTAACTTGGAGTAGGATAGAGTCTGTAGCGGATTAATACAGTGTGGTGTTCGAATCTGGACTAGTCCCGGGGTTTTTCTGCATTTGTGGTTTCCTCGTTAACAAAACTTCTGGTGTTTGTGTTATTTATTTTCTGGATTATGTTTGTTTATATAATTGACATATCACAGGTTTGCATTCAATCAATTGTGAATCCAACCTTTGGTTGTTGATTAAATTGACTGGTTTTTGATACCGTCCAAGTTATTTCTTATATTCAAACAGGATCGCAAATTCCTATTTGTTTGATTGCAGATTGAATAGAAAAATTGAGATATAAATCTTTGATATACTTTTCTTAAGATTGAATCTGACTGTCTAGTTTATTCTCTTGAAAGTATATTGGAGTTAGTCCATATTGGGTGTGGTTGTTAGACCCCCGCTTTTTCAAACCGTAACCGAACCGTGTACAAAGACAACGTTCATGAATGGTTAGCCGAGACTAGCCAACTGAACTATAAGCTTGATCATTTTCATATACCACTTAAGACTTTAATCTTGAGCCACAATCATGTGATCAAATATGCCTATAGTGTTTTTAGAGTTTGTTCAAATGCTAATTATCTCATAAAAATAATTTATTGTGCATCTGAAATTATTCGACAGAGCAAGTACATATACTTAAACCTTGTTCGTGAACTTATATGTCATGGTATGTATACCGGGTGTGTGTACCCTTAAGACGATTTAAAGTTCGGAACATACATAACGTTTCCGGTGAGTGTACCGGGTATGGATCCCATACCGGTTCCAAAATTGACCTATCTTTTTCAGTACACGTACTGGTTTTCACAGATTTTTCAAGGTAGACATACTGGTATGCATACCAAAAAGTTGTTGTCGACGTATAGCTACTCTGATACATGTACTGGGCACATGTACTACAGTTCCGGACCTATATTAGTTCTCCTAGTTTGTAAGACTGGTATGTATACTGTCTTGTATCCGAGAATAATAGTAGTTCTCTATATTTCTCTATAAATGAATTCGAAACATCCCAAATAACATCAATGAGACATATCACTGTTCCAGGATATTTTCGAAGGATGATCTAGAATCATAATTTAAATTATGAACAATAGATTTTACTTAACTGAAATTCATCATGTATGATAAAATGGTCATTAAGCTTAGTCATATATTTCAAGAACTAATTACCAAGATAAACTTGATTCGAAATTCTTGATATGCTTACGATAATCTAATTAGTTATGCGACATCGTCTCATAGATAGAAATATGAATATAACTTGAGATATAGGTGGTTCAGTCTTTACTTACCTTTTATTGAAGAAGTTCTCCAAAAGCTTCAGTTAAACGCAATGATGACTGCCATGATGTCCGTTTCTTAACTACGTCTTATATCCTAATCCGAGATTTAACTAATCATAGACTATAAATCAAGATATAGTTTTGATAAATAAATTTGACAACAAGCTTGAGATAGCAACATTTGTGAGTTCGACCAAGAAATGCTCTAACAATCTCCCGCTTTGTCAATTTAGTGACAGAAACTATCAATACATATGGATAAAAATAAAACTTTAAAAACTCCTCAAATCCAGAATGCTTGATTTCCTTGGTTTCTTTAACTTCTTCGATTCTTCGTTACTTCAAGTTGAAATGATTCTGAACATGTTCAACTCATCCTCGTTGTTGTTGAAGATCCGTATTCATAATGATAACAACTTTTAAAAACAAATATTCCCAATGGTCATTATACAGAAACATAGTATTATTATCTTCTCCAAAGTTCAATAATATCAAAACTTTGAAGTAATACTACGGTGATATGTTTCTCCCCCTTAATAAATACTTACATCATTTGCATAATATGTGAAACCTATAGATTATTGATTCACTCCCCCTTACATAATGATCCGTAAACCATATGTATGTAGTGCGAAATTACTAATTAATTCTCTCCCTTTTTGTCAATAAAAATTGGCAACGCTACTAAAACCATGGGATCGTAATGAATTCAACCAAAAGATATTTCAAGATTTAAGGAAGTTATAGATAATACATAATAACACCTAGTAGAATACTTAGCACAGTTTGGCTAAGTTAGCCTAGATAAAGAGTGGTCAGGATTTTCCAAGGGAAAAGATAAATTTATTTCGTGGTTTGTTCAATTTAAATGTTATTATTAGTGTTTTATTAATTGGCCTTTCATTAATTGCTCATAATGAATTGATTTATTAAATTTGTGTTAGAGCATTGCTCGGTCGAACTCGCATGCGTTGCTATCTCAAGCATGTTTGTCAATGTTAGTGATCAATACTATGAGTCTTGATTTCTAGCTTATTTAGATGTCTCGGACTAGGACATAGATTGTGTAGTTGAGCTTTAGACTTCACGGCGTTCATCTCTTGAAGACGAAGAACTACTAAGGGGAGCTTGTGGAACTTCATCTACAAAAGTTATGTGGAGACTTAAACTTGTCTATCACTTGGAAAGTCTATTTCTACTCTATCTCCTATATTGAGACATAAGTCGTGTTACGATCTAGTTTTCTATTATACACATTTGAGATTTTGAGCTGAGTTTATCTCGCTTATATATTTCTCGGAATATGTATTGGCAAGCTTTCGCTTCAGACAAATTCATCTTACATTCGTGACAAAAGTCCGAATAAGATCATATAAAAATTGTCGAGTTACATCTTACATGGTTTGTGTGATACAATCATTTGGTGTTGCCTTGGAATGTTTCATTATGGTAATTTCAATAACTTGAAAATTGCTTTGACGAAAAATAGTTTGTGAACAACAACTATATAACGTCCTCTAAGAAAGTTTCAATGATTGAAATGAAGAGTTGATTATGTAACCATCTTTAGATATAAGTATATAGTGTGTTCGCGCATTAGTGTATAAATCCATAAACCGTTAGCCAAGTGTATGCATATGTGTGTATACGAAATTGGTGAAGGGGACAGGTTAAGTATGCGTACCCGTATGCATACTGACGGAAGTTTTCCGACCGAAAATTTCTGCTGAGTTTGGTTTTGACAAACTCTTAACTAGTCACCTTAAGTATGGGTACCCGTATGCATACTAGCGGAAGTTTTCAAACCGAAAATTTCTGCTGAGTTTGGAAACTAAAACAAACTCAAATCGGGTTTCTTAAGTACGCATACCCGTACGCATACTTAAGCTGGTTACTTTATCATATCGGTCAGTTCATGAACTTAAACATTTAAATCATAAGGAATGCAATCTTTGCAAACCGTGGCTATAACGTTCATTATTGATTCAAGTTAATCAAACTGATTGTGTTGTTGTATACTTCTATGAGAATAAAGAAATTGAACAACTCTTTAACTAGTTTCATTTGAGTCATTTGAACTAGTTATGGATAATATGAATATGATTGATATGAGAGTTATCATATGGATAACTTCGGTTGAGAATTGTTGAGCCAACATGAGTGTACACGTTTGGGTATGGTTACATAAACCTAAATGAGGGTACATTTCATTTGTGTGTAACAAGCTAAGTTCGATCTAACGGTTAAAAGATATTAGCTTGGTTGAATTAGGTTTTTCATCTAACGGTGAATATTGAATACTTTGTTACCAAGGTAACTTGGATTGCAAACCCTGATTTGAAAACTATATAAAGGAGAACTCTAGCAACTGGGAAACCTAATCCCCACAATTATGTGTGTTACTAGTTGCATAAGCTAGAGTCGATTCTCCTTTAACCTTAGGTTTTCCTAAACCTTGATGGTTAACGACTTGAAAGACTTCATTGGGATTGTGAAGCCTGGCCCAACTATTTCTCTTGTAGTTGCGTGTTCTGATCTTGCCCAATTCTATCGTTTGAGTACTATCTTCTCTAATATTTGCTCAAGATTCATTTCTCCGATAGGCAAGATAAAACGTGATCACAGACATCTTCATCTCATCGTTTGTGATTCCAAAATATCTAGTTTCGCCATCGTACGATTTAGATTATTATGAGGTGATTGATAATACTAGGCTGTTTTTCGGGAATATAAGTCTGGTTTATCAATTGGTTCATGTTCACCTTGATTTATCAAAAGACGGAACAAACACTCTTGGGTATTTCTGCGGGAGACAGATTTATTCAATCTTATAGACTTTTCTGTGTGAGACAGATTTGTTTATCAAGTCTTTGACTTTGGGTCGTAGCAACTTTTGGTTGTGGGTGAGATCAACTAAGGGAATCAAGTGCGTAGTATCATGCTGGGATCAGAGACGTAAGGAGCGCAATTGTACCTTTGAAACAATATGGGATTGATTAGGGTTCAATTACAGTTCAGTCCGAAGTTCATTGGTAGTAGGATAGTGTCTGTAGCGGCTTAATACATCGTGGTGTTCAAGCTGGACTAGGTCCTGGGGTTTTTCTGCATTTGTGGTTTCCTCGTTAACAAAATTCTGGTGTCTGTGTTATTTCTTTTCCGCATTATATTTTGTTATATAATTGAAATATCACAGGTTGTGCGTTGTATCGATCAATTAGGAAATCCAACCTTTGGTTGTTGATTGAGATTGATTGATCCTTGAACATTGGTCTTTGGTACAGTTCAAGTTTATTCTTCTTATATTCAATCGAGCTCGCAGATTTCTATTTGCTGATTGCAGATTTAATTAAGAGTTAGAGACATTAAACTCTTTGATATACTTTTCTCTAGATTGAGTCTGACTGTCTAGTTGATTCTCTAGAAAGTATATTGGAGTAAGTCCTCTCAGATTGCCAAACGAATTGTTGGGTATGTCTATTAGACCCCCGCATTTTCAGTTGGTATCAGAGCAGGGAAACACGTTAAAGACCTTATAAATCTGTATTTGTAGCAATCTGATATGGATGAGAATATCTCTGATCACGCACCACCAGTTCAGGAGCATTCCATCTTGGATAAAAGTCTTGTTTCCATTGAGAATTCCATTATGACTTCGTTATCTTCCAAACTCACTTCAAACTGAGAGGCTCGTCTTGATGAACAATTATATGAACTCTCCGATGATAGTGATTCAGAAGAAGGACAACATGTCGAGGAAAAAATCTCACAGTACATCATCCTTTTTGATCGTCTTCTAAAGAAAAAAAGGTCAACATCATGCTTGGCTGAATTTCTAACTCCTCTCTGCACTAAAAACAGAAATTTGAGAAAACTCCTTAAAGGGTACGATTTTGGGTATATTTTATTACAAACTACTCTCAAAAATCGTTACGAGGATATATGTTCAAAGAATTTTGAATGTGATGATCTTCGTCGAAATCTCTTTGTGTTGAAAGAAAGACTTATAGAAAATGAAGCAAGATATGACTCTCAAAAAAAATGTTTGAATGACAGAGAAAAACAATTGGAGACTGATCTTAGTACTGCTCTTGACAAGTTCAACGTCCTGGAAGAGAATTTGAAAAATTCAATTATATCTCTACAAAACTGTCTTATATGCTTGGAGCATGTAAAGGACCTCGAAATACACGTGGTCTAGGCTATAAAGGTACTAATGCTCCAAGTACTGGTAAAACGGTTTTTGTCAAGGAAAATGATTCTATTTGATCTACAGCTACAGATGTGATTGGAAATGAAGTTCGTCAGTCTTCAAAGACGACTCAGATGAGAATGGATAAATACAATCCTGTCAACTGCTATTATTGCGGAAATAGGTCACATCGAAAGAAAATGTCATCTTCGTCTACGGAATGAAAAACTTCATAACATTCTCATCTGGATGTCTAAAGAAGTAATCAAACCTGTTCCAAAGTGTTCATTTATCCACAATCAAGAAGAGTGTTGTAATGAGCCACTTCCTGACTATAAACATAACATTTCTTCTGTATACAATTATAAAAAAAAAAGTTATCTGGATGACTGATATCTCTGAAAGACCTGTAAGGAGAAAAATGAATCGAAGAAAGAAAAATCCTTCAAAATCCTCTCTTTCTCTCAACAATGATCTTGCTTTCAAAATCCTCTCTTCCTTCAAAATCGTGTCTCAGAACTTAAGACCAATATCAACGGTCTCAAACGCAAGATCCAGACGACAAGAAAATCAGTTGACTCAGGTAAGTCATGTCTTTCTAATTCTTTTGTAGATGTGCATAATAATTCCTATTTAGATCAAGAAAGTATGACGGGATGTATAAACAACTCTGATGAACTTCATGTTCATCGACAAATAACTTGACTATTCTGTTATGTGTGTCTTCTTTGCGGACCTATGCGAAGATACACATAATTCTCAAGAAGATACCAACTTCTTGACAAATGGTTTATGTTGTAGTTTTTGAGTTACCCTTGATCTTCTTTCTTGTGCTTTTATCTGAACTTTTTGTTCAATTTCGCTCTCATACCTTCTTAAAATCGCTAGCTTGTTCTTCCTAAAATGATAGTCGAGTCTATCTATCCGAGATTCATGTCATCGGTTCTAAACCTATTTGCCCCAACTGGTCACTGACCTTGTTAATTGGGTCACGACCACTAACATGTGCACCCGGTCCGTTCTTATCTCCTAAGGTACCCTAGGATTCTCTCCCAAAAACCCTTTAAATATATGACAAGAGTTTTTCTCTTTGGTATATACGGGTACGGTAACGGCAGAGCTCTCCTATGTTTGATTGAGCTTGTGCACAATGGAAGGGAGCAAAAAGGAACACAACTTTGATGATAAAGCTTTTGAGCTTGATGATAATCCCATTCCGGTTATTTGATATAAAGCAATTGATCATGAAAAGGATCTTCCAATCCAGATGTCCCTTCAATTGGTTGAAAATCTTCTTCAAGATTTTGAGGTCGTCCGTGAACATCTTAAGATTGCATCAAAGAATCTAGGTTTTCTGAAGGAGGAGCTAAAGAAAGCAACTGATGAACTCGCCCTTGTTCGTTCTATGGTTGTTGTTTGTCTACGAAACTTCTTATGAGAATTTTTATTCTTGTTTTTGTTTAGAAAAATAACTAGGGTTTGGAATAACCATTATTGTGATTACACATAGCTAGTTCCAAACTTTTTCATCTTCAATGTTTTTATATTTATTTATTTAAATTCTAAGTTATTTGGAAGATGATGTTTGCAATTTTAATTTTTATGGTTTTATATATTGCAAATTGTTATGGGATATGTTGTTTACGTCCGTGAACCTTGAATTTCCCATACTTGTTCAAAAGTTATCTCTATTATATGTCGGTATGAAAGTATTGATAAAAGATAGAATGAACTTTTGACAATACAAAAGTTACGCCTTTTATGTCATTATGCAAATATTGATGGAAGAAAGGATGAACTTTTGTTTACAAGAATTGTCTGTTTTATGTCATTGTGCAAATAGTGATGGAAAATAGAGGGAATTCTTGTTCATTCCGCAGTATTGATCTTCCCGGATCCACATCTTTGTGTTTTTACTGTGTTGCTCCGTAAGTTCTCTTATGTCGAGCATGTGTAATTGAATTGATCATCTTGTGTGGTTAATTCTATTGATCCTTTGGATATAAATTCATGTTTTCATGTGATTTGGTTATATCCAAAGAAATCCTTCTTTTCTTGTAAAAGCAAGGTTGTCTTTGTTGTTCTCTCGGGAATGATATTTTATGGGGGAGTGCTCTTTTTGAACTTGTGCTTAATCGCCATATCTTTGTGGGGAGTGTGGCTGTGGAATATTATAGGGGTTATCTTGTATCTTTATAAACTCTTTGGTGAATGCATTTAGCTTCGGCTTTATGATTGCATCTAAATTTGTTGGTATGTTGTTTTATTTTGGTCATGAAGAATCTTTATGGAAATTTCATGAGGATCCCACTAGTTTTCGTACCTTTGCCAATTTTTATTGACAAAAAGAGGGAGAACTAATGTGTAGTTTCATATGACAAATACATATGGATTACGGATCATTAAGTAAGGAGGAATGGTTCTCATATTGAGATGATGTATTGACTAACGGGGAGTAATACATATCACCGTAGTATTATTGTCAAAGTTGTGATGCAATTGAACTTTGATGTTGTGTAATAATTCTATGACACTGTATAACAATAATCGAGAACATTTGTTTTCTCACTGTCATAGCTACGGATCCACAACAACTATGAGACTAAACTTACAACCTTTGGAATCATGGAGTACTTGGAAGTGACGAAGATTTCGAGTCATGTTGAAGATGCCAAGGGGATCAAGCATTTGGATGAGAAGCTACAAAGTCTTTATTTATTTTGTAATTCATATGTATTGATAGGTTTGTCACTAAAATTGTCAAAGGGGGAGATTGTTAGAGAATTGCTCGGTCGAACTCGCATTCGTTGCTATCTCAAGCATGTTTGTCAATGTTAGTGATCAAAACTATGAGTCTTGATTTCTAGCCTATTTAAATGTCCCGGACTAGGACATAGATTGTGTAGTTGAGCTTTAGACTTCACGGCGTTCATCTCTTGAAGACGAAGAACTATTAATGGGAGCTTGTGGAACTTCATCGACAAAAGGTATGTGGAGACTTAAACTTATTTATCACTTGGAAAGTCTATTTATACTCTATTTCCTATATTGAGACATAAGTCGTGTTACGATATAGTTTTCTACTATACACATTTGAGATTTCGAGCTGAGTTTATCTCGCTTATATATTTCTCGGAATATGTGTTGGCAAGCTTTCGCTTCAGCCAAATTCATCTTACATTGTGACGAAAGACCGAATAAGATCATATGAAAATTTTCGAGTTACATCTTACATGGTTTGTGTGATACAGTCATTTGGTGTGGCCTTGGAATGTTTCATTATGAAAATTTCTTTGACTTGAAAATTTCTTTGACGAAAAATAGTTTGTGAAAAACAACTATATAACGTCCTCTAAGAAAGTTTCTATGATTGAAATGAAGAGTTGATTATGTAACCATCTTTGGATATAAGCATATATAGTGTGTTCGCGCATTAGTGTATAAATCCATAAACCGGGAGCCAAGTGTATGCATATATGTGTATACGAAATTGGTGAAGGAGGCAGGTTAAGTATGCGTACCCGTACGCATACTGGCGGAAGTTTTCCAATCGAAAATTTCTGCTGAGTTTGGTTTTCACAAACTCTTAACTAGTCACCTTAAGTATGCGTACCCGTACGCATACTGGCGAAAGTTTTCAGACCGAAAATTTCTGCTGAGTTTGGAAACTAAAACGAACTCATATATGGTTGCTTAAGTACGCATACCCGTACGTATACTTAAGCTGGTTACTTTATCAAATCGGTCAGTTCGTGCACTTAAACATTTAAATCATAAGGAATGCGATCTTTGCAAACCGTAGCTATAATGATTGATTCAAGTGAATCAAACCGATTTTGTTTCAATTGTGTTCTTGTATACTTCTATGAGAATAGAGCAATTAAACAAATATTTAACTAGTTTCATTTGAGTCATTTGAACTAGTTATGGATAAGATGAATATGGTTGATATGAGAGTTATCATATGGCTAACTTCGGTTGAGCATTGTTGAGCCAACATGAGTGTACACATTTGGTACGATTACATAAACCTAAATGAGGGTACATTTCATTTGTGTGTAACAAACTAAGTTCGATCTAACGGTTGAAAGATATTAGCTTGGTTGAATCAGGTTTTCATCTAACGGTGGATATTGAATGCTTTGTTACCAAGGTAACTTGGATTGCAAACCCTGATTTGAAAACTATATAAAGGAGAACTCTAGCAACTGGGAAACCTAATCCCCACACTTCTGTGTGTTACTAGTTGCATAAGCTAGAGTCAATTCTCCTTTAACCTTAGGTTTTCCTAAACCTTGTTGGTTAACGACTCGAAAGACTTCATTGGGATTGTGAAGCCAGACCCAACTATTTCTTTTGTAGTTGCGTGTTCTGATCTTGCCCAATTCTATCGTTTGAGTACTATCTTCTCTAAGATTTGCTCGAGATTAATTTCTCCGATAGGCAAAATAAAACGTGATCACAAACATCTTCGTATCATCGTTTGTGATTCCACAATATCTAGTTTTGCCATCGTACGATGTAGATTATTGTGAGGTGATTGATAATACTAGGCTGTTCTTCGGGAATATAAGTCCGGCTTATCAATTGGTTCATGTTCACCTTGATTTATCAAAAGATGGAACAAAAAATCTTGGGTATTTATGTGGGAGACATATTTATTCAATCCTATAGACTTTCCAGCGTGAGACAGATTTGTTTCTCAAGTCTTAGACTTTGGGTCGTAGCAACTCTTGGTTGTGGGTGAGATCAACTAAGGGAATCAAGTGCGTAGTATCCTGCTGGGATCAGAGACGTAAGGAGCACAACTGTACCTTGAATCAGTGTGATATTGATTAGGGTTCAACTATATCCAGTCTGAATTTCATTGGTAGTAGGCTAGTGTCTGTAGCGGCTTAATACAGTGTGGTGTTCAAACTGGACTAGGTCCCGGGGTTTTTCTGCATTTGAGGTTTTGCTCGTTACCAAAATTCTGGTGTGTGTGTTATTTATTTTCCGCATTATATCTTGTTATATAATTGAAATATCACATGTTGTGCATTGTATCGATCAATTAGGAAATCCAACCTTTGGTTGTTGATTGAGATTGATTGATCCTTGAACATTGGTCTTTGGTACCGTTCAAGTTTACTCCTCTTATATTCAATCAGGCTCGCACATTTCTATTTGTTGATTGCAGATTGATTTAAGAGTTAGAGATATTAACCTCTTTGATATACCTTTCTCTAGATTGAGTCTGACTGTTTAGTTGATTCTCTAGAAAGTACATTGACGTAAGTCCTCTCAGATTGCCAAACGAATTGTTGGGTGTGGTTGTTAGACCCTGCATTTTCAATTTGTATTCCCCTTTATTAATCTAATAAATACATAATTTCACTAATTATTAATGTTACTTTAACTATATCAATAGAAATTATTAATGCTTGTTTCTGATTGGTGATGGTTGTGATTGGGATTAGAAATATATCTAATAGACAAAATTTACTTACCATATCGCTAATGTCTCATTATTTTTTTATAATAAATATTTTATTATGTCATAATAAATGTCATAATAAAAATTATAATAAGTAAATTACTCTATTAATAATTATATTTCTATTAACTAATGCTTAGATTTGCTAACAATTATATAAGTGGTTCGCTGGTTGTAGTGGAGTTGGTGAGCAGTGTAGATGGAATAAAAGTTATGGCACTAGGCACAGTGGTGGCAAAAGTTGTTTCAGTAACTAAATATTGGTGAACAACGGTGGCTGGTAAAAAATAAAATGCACTCATATCCTTCGACCATAATAACAAGTATTTGATTAGTCTTTTTTTATGTTTCTCTAAATCGAGTTAGTTTCATAGTCTTGAATCACTTATCACTTTTTTTCTTGCTCCTACGTCGTGTTTCATTTACTTTTCTTATTTTTATATGACTTTGAACGACTAAAATATAAAATTATGTTTATTTCATCGAATATGATATGATTTATTTTAGATGTTCCACCGTGATTTCGACAAGCACAATTGGGAGGCGATAATCTTTTTCTCAATTCTTGAATGGATTATGTTATTTTCATGAAGTTCACTTTCCAAAACATTATTTTTCATGGTTATCTATCTTATTTAGTTTTAGTTAAACTAATTTTTATTATTCTTTTTTACTCATACTTTTTTGCATTTGCGATTCTAATTATTTTGTATTTATTTTTTTTCCATCATCATTTTCAGATTACTCCAAACAAAGTTCCTTAATGCTGGTGGAAATGAATACTGAGAATCATAAATCATATATCCTGTAACAAATGAGAAACTCATCTTAATGTTAACTACATATGTATTTTGTTCTTTATATGAATTATTATGTGTTGTATGTTTTAAAAATCATCCATTTCGTTTGTGCTTTGAATCATATGTCCTATATCAAATGAGCAACTCATTTTAATGTTAACTACATATGTATTTTGTTCTTTATATGAATTATAATGTGTTGTATGTTTTGAAAATCATCCATTTCGTTCGTGCTCTGACAATGTTCCCGCGTTCCTAAAGGCGTTCAACGTAGGGAAAGTAGTAGCGAGCACAATAGCGCTTTCAAATGCTTTATTCTTTTGTCCTACCAATCACATAAGAGACTCATCATCTTCGGATAACTAATTTCTTAGTGCTACTTTGTCTATTTCCTCCTTGGTATCAAATGTATGATGTTAATTTAAGTTGTTGCGTCCAAAAGATTCTACAAAAAAATAAATAAAAATAAAATCCAATATTCTTGTGTTTAGAAACATCTATTTCTTCATTCGACTATGTATAATTTAGATGCTTTAATAGTTCAGTTTTATACTCACCTGTAAGTTACATGGCTTGGTCAAACTATCACCCTCATATAATCTATGACTCGTAATTTTTCTTTCTATTTAGTCTCATTTCACCACACAAATCCCAAGCTAACTTTCTTAATCTTAGTCTCTATCCTATTACTAATTGTTATCATTGAATGAGTTACGCTTTATTCACTTTATTCATAAACTTTGATCACACTGCTAAATATTTTATCTCAACTTTGTTGTCATGGATTTTTAGAATTTTAATATTTTTTAGATAAGTGACAACAATATCTTTAAAAAAAAGGTTTTAAAACAATACTATTATAAATAGAACATATATTTCTTTTGCGCACATGCTTCTAGTACAAAAAAAGCTTGGCTAAGTTGGGCTAGATAAAGAGCGGCCGATATTTGACTAGGAGGGATAAATCTACGGTCGTGGTTTTTTCAACTAACCATTATAAATACTTTATTAATTAGTGTCCTATTAATTTCTCATGATGAATGATTAATTGATTTTTCATGATAAATGTTCATTTAATGAATCTAATAAATACATATTTTTATAAATAAATAAGTTTATTAAAAACTATATATATATTGATCGGTAAAGAATTTGGTGCTAGCGGGTTTCGAGCTCAGGTAACTGGTATCATCATCCAATGACTCTACCACTATACTACAGTGATCCCAGTGTAATAATGAGAAGGAATTCTCAGTAGATGCTCTGAGAATGCTCTACAATGTCTAGGAAACTTCTTATGAGAATATTCTTGTGTGTTACAAAGGATAACTAGGGTTTGGAATAGCATATATTGTGATTTCACATACCTATTGCCAACGATTTTCATTTTGCCATGTTTTAGATTTATTCACTTAAATTCTAAGTTATTTGGAAGATGATTTTGCAGTATTAATCTTTATAGTTTTATATATTGCAAAAAAATTATGGGATATGTGTGTTTACGTCCGTGAACTATGATTATCTCATATATGTCAAAAGTTAAGTCTATTATGTTTTTATGCAAATATTGATAAAAGATAGAATGAACTTTTGAATATTCCACAGTATTGATCTTTCCCTGATCCACTTCTATGTGAAAGTACTGCTTGGCTCCGTAAGTTTTTCTTATGCTGAGAGTTTTCAATTAAATTAATCATTAAGGTTCTATTGTGGTTAATTTATTTGAGTTTATTGGATACAAATTCATGTTTCATGTGATCTTTTAATGTCCAAAGAAATCCTTCTTTTCTTGGCAAGAGTAAGGTCGTTCTTGTTGTTCTTTCAGGAATGACATTTTATGGGGGGGAGTTCTTCATTGAACTTCTGCTTAATTACCAAATCTTTGAGGTGAGTGCGGCTGTGGAATATTGTAGGAGTTATCTTATATCTTTATAAACTCCTTGATGAATACACTAAGTTTCGACTATGTGAAATCATCGAAACCAAGTTGATATGTTCTCTTTTAGTCATGAAGTGTCTCTATGAGAATTTCATTATGACCCGCTAGTTTTCGTACCCTTTTCAAAATTATATTGACAAAAAGGGGGAGAATTATTTTATAGTTCACACTACATACATATGGTTTACGGATAATTATGTAAGAGGGAGTGATTTTCATTGTAAGATGAAGTATTGACTAAGGGGGAGTGGTACATATCACCATAGTATTATTGTCAAAGCTGTGATACAATTGAACTTTGATGTTGTGTAATAATACTATGACACTGTATAACAATAATTGGAACGTCTGTTTTCTTATTGTTATGCCTACGGATCTTCAACAACAATGATGCTGAGTTGAACACGTTCAGAATCACTGGAGTACTTGGAGTGACGAAGAATTCAAGGAATGTTGAAGAACCAAGAAAATCAAGCATGTTGGATGATAATCTACAAAATTTATTTATTTTGTAATCCATATGTATTGATAGTTTTGTCACTAAAATTGACAAAGGTGGAGATTGTTATAGAACTACTCGGTCGAACTCTCAAGCGTTACTATCTCAATCTTGTTTGTCAAGTTTAGGTGATCAAAACTATAAGTCTTGATCAATAGTCTACTTATAGCTATGTCCCGGACTAGGATAGAATGTGTAATTGAGCTTTAGACTTCACGGGTCTGAAAAAGCGGGGGTCTAACAACCACACACAATATTTCAATATATTTTCAAGGAAATCAACTAGACAGTCAGACTCAATCAAGGAACATATATATCCAAGAGTTATATCTCAATTGCTCAAATCAATCCATAATCGAACAGATAAAAATCTGTGAGCCAGATTAATATGAGAAATAATTTAAATGGTACCAAAGACCAGTATTCAAGTGTCAATCAATTTTTATCAACAACCAAAGGTTGTACTCTCTAATTGACTGAACTAAGCATAACCTGTGATATTTCAATTATATAAAAATATAATGCGAAAAAGAAATAACACAAACACCAGAAATTTTGTTAACGAGGAAACCGCAAATGCAGAAAAACCACGGGACCTAGTCCAGATTTGAAAGCTGATGTGATTTCAAGTGAAGTTATAGTAAAAAGTTCGTTGAGACTTGTGAAAGCAAAAGATTTTATATTTAATGAAATTTAAAAACAAACAAAACTTAATTCAAGATTATTAGGAATAACCAAGACACTGATTCCACTATCACACATGAATAAATTATGGCAAATAATCCAAAACTCTAATTATCTTTTAAGTCCCTTATTTTTAATTTACAAATAATCAGGCAAATTCTCAAATATCAATTGTATTCCCTAACCATAGATTATCAGTTGAGTAAACAAGGTATAACCTGTCAGATTGAATCACAACTAATTAAGAAAATTATGTAAACAATTTAAAACTCTGCAAAAGCAGTGATTGAGTGAATTATAAATTATAAATTAAAGAAAATAAAATAGTTACCAATTATTCATGCGTAAATAGCTTCCTCATTGCCTTGGTTGTGGGAGATTTAGCTCATTATCATGTTGGAAACACGCTCAAAAGTTGATTTCATTGCTCAAATGGTGTTTACAAATGATGAAAAGGGAGAAATAATTCAAAATCGGGTTTATAACGTTTATAATTGTTACAAACCAAAGAACGATACAGAGGATGTGTCACTGTTACTGTAGCTCTAAGACTGTCGCTGAACTGTCGCAAATACTATAGAAAAATAAGACTGCTTCTTGAGGTCTTATGTTCTTCGTGTTCTTTAATGGAAGCAGCAGCATCAGGTTTCTCTGGTGATCGTATTTCGCCTCTGTGATGTTCCAAATCCTTCCCAAACTCTCTGTAACCATTCTATGGCCTCTGAACAGTGTTTATATACTCAACAGGGTCTAAGAAACGTTGTAATAACTCCAGGATAATTCTCAATAACTCTGCCAGACACGGAAAAATATTCTTTCTCTTTTCTGCTCCTGCACGCGTTATACAGCTGCAAATTCTCCTTATTTATCTCTGTCACGACCCAAATGGTTGTTAGAATCTTCCTAGCATGCGCAGAACTCTCTCCAACTCATGCAAATCCCGTTACTATCTCAACTGCACACGTACTCCCCTGTTTTCTTCCCAATGATTATCTATCCCAAGTAAACTCATTTGAACACCCATATCAGGATTGTTTGGGAATATCACGTTCATCCCAATCAAAATCAGCCGTTGAATCACACTATAACCCCTTGAATTCATGAAACCTAATCTGCCAGGGAAGAACCAAACTTTCCCGCCAGTTCTTGAATTCAAATGAAGAAGAAGGGTGGCCCCCTAACGAGAGTGGGGGTGCCTATAGAAAATGGGTGTTGTGGATGAATTTGGGCTACACATAGCCATGGGTGCTCCTTAGCCAAATCTGGGGTCCGTATAGCAAATTTCCTCCGGGGTGCGCCGAGCAACTTTTCGAGCCGAATTTTCCGAAAATGTTTATTTCCCAAAAATACCTACAAATACAAAAAACACCATAAAAAGTACGAAATCGAGTACCAATGATACAGAAAATTGAGGACAACTTAGACACAAAAATGTGTCTATCAAATACCCCCAAACTTATTATTTGCTAGTCCTCGAGCAAATCTAATCTAGAAAATGAAATGACTACACTGAGCACGTGCAGCAAGCCGTTAAACCGCTAGGTGGCCCTAGCGGTGGAGTGTTGTCTCCGGAGGGTTTACCAGAGGTGTACCCACAAAACCTTTACTCCAGACCCTAGCTATCTACGCAGAACCTTGGAAGGCACTAAAGAATCTCCTTAGTTGGCATACAAACATTGACTATAGGAGGAAGTACCCTGATGCGAAATTCCAATTGTTGTACACGAGTTTGCACTCAGCATACAGAAATTCATATATAAGTGACAAGCTCTACTCAGATAGTTTCTGGACATCATAACCGGAGTCAACCAATCACATGAAAAGATCAAGAAGATGGATAAAGAGAAAAAATAGATGTTTAAAGTGAATGGTGTTTCCCATATCTGTCTGAAGGCCTCTGCCAAGATGAACCTATCCTAATGGACTGAGATACCGGTCTGAATAATATCAACATAACTGGCATATACAAGGGCACCGATGGTCGATAAACCTAACTCTAGGTCAACACAACTGGCATATACAATGGCACCAGTGGTCGATTTTATTGATTTTATTCTGGTTGGTCTGATGGTCTGGTCTCAATTTTTTTTTTGTATCTCAATCACTCTATTTCACCTAGCAATGGTAACAAATTGAGTCGTGTGCCCCACCAAATCACTTAAGAAATAAAAACAGAAGGGATCAGGATTCAACAAGTTATGGCGAAACTACCATTTTTTTTTTTAATTCTAACACCTGAGCTATGTGCTTTTATGAATAGATTCTTTAGATGTTTCCATCTAATCATATTGGTTCCTCAAATCCTACAACCAAGATGTTCCCATCCACTTAGATTGGTTAGTGCCAACCTTAATAAGCATAAATTTCTAGGCTCTGGAGTTTATTTATTGCAACTAAAAGCTAACAAAAAGTTTCTTCCCCACCCCCAAACTTAAATCTAACATTGTCCTCAATGTTTCTAATGAAAGAGCAATACCAAAAAGTAAAGTAACATGAGGAATCAGTAAAGAGAGAAGTCGGAAAGATAGTACCTGGGTGAAGAGAGAAATCAAAAACTAATATACAACATACAATCGCCTCGATGGTCAATCAAGGGTAAACAGGGTCCTCCAGAGGGACCTCCTCAACATCACCTGTAGGAAAGGGCTCTAAAAAGGGTTTCAATCTCTGACCGTTAACCTTCGAAAACTACTACCATCTGGTGTCTCGATCTCAACAGCTCCATGAGGAAAGACAGTGCGAACAATAAAAGGACCCGTCCACCGAGAACGTAACTTCCCAGGGAAAAGATGCAAGCGGGTATCATAAAAGAACTTTTTGACCTGGAGAAAATGACTTTCTTAAAATATTATCATGCACAAGTTTCATTTTGTTCTTATACTCCTTCGCACTATCGTAAGCATCTATACGAATCTCTTCCAACTCATTGAGCTGGAGTTTCCTATGGGCTCCTGCCTTGTCAAGTGAAAAATTTAGCTGCTTAACAGCCCAATAAGCTCTATGTTCTAACTCAACAGGTAAATGACATGCCTTCCATACACAAGCCGATAAGGCGACATTCCAATGGGGGTCTTAAACGCAGTACGGTAAGCCCATAAGGCATCAGTAAGCCTAGACGACCAGTCTTTCCGATTAGGATTAACTGTTTTCTCTAATATACGTTTATCTCCCTATTGGAAACCTCTACTGACCACTAGTCTGTGGATGATAGGGGTAGCTACCTTATGTGTAATACCATATTTCTTCATCAAAAGCCTAAAAGGTCCATTACAAAAGTGCGACCCTCCATCACTAATTATAGCTCGCGGTGTACCAAAACGTGTAAGTATATTTTTCAAGAACTCAATCACAACCCTATGGTCATTGGTTTTACACGCAACCGCCTCAATCCACTTAGAGACATAGTCTACAGCGACAAGGATGTAAAGGTTACCAAAAGAATTAGGAAACGGACCCATAAAGTCAATACCCCACACATCAAAGACCTCAACAACTAAAATAGGGTTCAAGGGCATCATGTTCCTACGGGAAATGGTTCCTAATTTCTGGCAACGCTCACAAGTAACACAGTGACTAGGGAGTCTTTAAACAACGAAGGCCAATAGAATCCACACTGCAATATCTTAGCAGCAGTCTTCTTAGCACTAAAGTGACCCCCACAAGCATGATCATGACAAAAGGAAATAATACTGGACTGGTCACTCTCAGGTATACATCTCCTAATAATCTGGTCTGGACAATACTTAAACAAATAAGGATCATCCCAAAAGAAGTGCTTCACCTCGGCTAAAAACCTAGAACGATCTTGTTTACCCCAATGTTGGGGCATTCGACCAGTAACAAGATAATTCACTATATTCGCATACCAAGGTGCTTGGGTAACAAAGAACAGTTGTTCATCAGGAAAACTATCCCTAACAGGAGGAGAATCATTAAGGGTATCCACAACAAGCCTAGACAAGTGGTCTGCTACTACATTTTCTGCACCTTTTTATCTCTAATGTCTAAGGAAAATTCCTGCAACAATAGGATCCATCTAATCAATCTAGGTTTAGTATCCTTCTTGGAAAGAAGATACTTCAAAGCAGCATGATCAGTAAAGATTATGACCTTAGAACCTAAGAGGTAGGATCTAAACTTGTCTAAGGCAAACACAATAGCTAATAGTTCCTTCTCCGTAGTGGTATAGTTCAACTGGGCATCATTCAGAGTTTTGCTAGCATAGTAAATCACATGAAGTAACTTATTTTCTCGCTGACCTAGCACAACACCAATAGCATAATCTGAAGCATCACACATGATCTCAAAGGGTAGGTTCCAGTTGGGTGCCTGGACTATGGGGGCGGTAGTGAGTAAATTCTTAAGCTTCTCAAAAGCCTCTAAACAAGCATCATCAAAGACAAACTTAACGTCTTTTGCAAGCAAATTGCAAAGAGGTCTAGAAATTAAGCTAAAATCCTTAATGAATCGACGATAAAAACCTGCATGCCCTAAGAATGACCTAATATCTCTTACGGTTTTTGGGACCTGTAAAGTTTTAATAAGGTCAACTTTGGCTCTATCTACCTCTATACCCTTCGAAGATACGATATGCCCTAGAACAATTCCTGAACGAACCATGAAGTGACATTTCTCCCAATTAAGCACTAAATTCTTTTCCTTACACCTAGTCAAAACTAATGACAAATGATGCAAGCACTCATCGAAAGACGAACCAAACACTGAAAAATCATCCATAAAGACCTCTAAGAACCGTTCTACCATGTCAGAAAATATGCTCACATACAACGCTGAAAGGTCGCAGGGGCATTACATAGCCCGAAAGGCATGCGTCTATACGCAAAGGTACCAAAGGGACAGGTAAAAGTGGTTTTCTCTTGGTCTTCTGGGGATAACAATCTGATTATAACCGCAGTATCCATCTAAAAAGCAATAATGGCTACGTCCAGCTAATCTCTCTAGCATTTGGTCGATGAAGGGAAGGGGAAAGTGGTCCTTCCTAGTGACCTTGTTCAATTTCCTATAGTCAATACAGACACGCCAACCCGTGGTCACCCGGGTTGGGATTAACTCATTGTTATCATTCTGGACTACAGTAATACCGGATTTCTTGGGAACAACCTGAACGGGGCTGACCCACTTACTGTCTGAAATGGGGTAGATAATGCCTGCATCTAACAGCTTAAGAACCTCGGTTCGAACTACTTCTTTCATATTAGGGTTCAGTCGACGTTGCATCTCCCTAGAAGGTTTGGTGTCACTCTCTAAATAGATATGATGCATACAATCAGTAGGACTTATACCCTTAATGTCTGCTATGGTCCACCCTAAAGCTTCCTTGTTATTCTGAAGGACGGTCACTAGCCTACTTTCCTGATCACTATCCAAGTCGGATGCTATAATCAAGGTAAAGTTTCAGATGGGCCTAAAAACACATACTTCAGGGAATCTGGTAATGGTTTAAGGTCCAACTTAGGAGGCTTTTCTAACGAAGGAACTAGGGTAGACTAGAAACGGGTAGAGGTTCGAACTTAGGTTTCCAGCCATTACTAGTGTCTATCAAAGGGGTTGAATCTAACAAAGCATTCACCTCATTAATCACATCGTCATCATCAAAATCAATCCCAAAGTGGGCTAGGCATTTCTCTAATGGATCTTCTAACAAAGTGTTTGGTAATGACTCCTCGACTAATGTTCCTATCATGTTCACCTCTTCTATGCTCGAGTCATCTAGTTCAGAGGGTAGCTTACTAATATTAAAAATGTTCAGCTCAATAGTCATATTACCAAAAGACAAATTCATAATACCATTTCGACAGTTAATGATCGCATTGGATGTAGCTAAAAACGGGCGACCTAAAATCACTGGTATTTGGTTCTCTGGGTCAGGGACAGGTTGGGTATCTAGGATAACAAAATCCACTGGATAAATAAACTTGTCGACCTCAATAAGAACGTCCTCGATCACACCACGAGGAATTTTAACGGACCTATCAGCTAACTGAAGTGTCATCTGGGTAGGTTTCATCTCACCAAGTCCTAGCTTAAGGTACACATGGTATGGCAGTAAGTTCACACTGGCTCCTAAGTCAAGCAAAGCTTTCTCGACACGGTATTTACCTATTGTGCAAGAAATAGTAGGGGACCCTGGGTCTTTATACTTAGGAGTAGTGGTATTCTGAATAATAGAACTCACATGACTAGCTAGGAAGGCTTTCTTCTGGACACTAAGTTTTCGCTTTCGCGTACACATATCCTTAAGAAACTTGGCATAAGCGGGAATCTGCTTAATCGCATCTAACAATGGGAGGTTGATAGTAACCTGCTTAAAAACCTCCAATATATCATTAAAGTTGGACTCCCTCTTAGTTGGAACTAGCAGCTGGGGGAACGGGGCTCTGGGAACAAAGTCGGGCTCAGCAGGACCCTCATTGGTCTCTTTGGAGACTCTATCAGTCTCCTCATTTTCTGGCTCAGAAGGGTGAACTACAACATGTTCACTATCAGGCATGGCAACCTTATTGTCAACTTTCTTTCCACTCCTAAGGGTTGTTATAGAATTCACATGATTGTACGATTTCTCTCCTTTAGGGTTAGGATCAGTTTGACTAGGGAACCTTCCATCTTCTCTTTCACTAAGAAACTTAGCTATTTGGCCGACTTGAAGTTCTAAGTTAGCAAGAGACTGGGAATTATTCTTAAAATTCTGCCTGGTTTCTTCTTGAAAACCATAGTGGTTCTTTGATAACATCTCATGGTTCTTTGCTAACATAGTAAGGGTTTCTTCTAAGGTGGAGATCTTTTTCTCATTCTGAAACTGGGGTTGACCTGAAGAGTTCTTAGCATAACCAAAACCTGGGGGAGGCTGAGAATTACTAGACTGTCCTTGATTCTGACCCTTAGACCAAGAAAAATTAGGATGGTTTCTCCAACCAGGGTTGTAAGTCTCTGAGTATGGGTCAAACTTTTGACGGTTCTCAAACCTAGCATTGTTATAGACATCATGGGCTTGCTCTTCACTAACCTGACCTTCCCAAAACGAGTTATTGGGTTCTACTCCACAACTAGACACTTGAGAGGCTCTAAACCTATCATCAGGTTCAACAAGAGACCTATGTTTAGGATGATTCAATTCCAAAGCTTCTAACCTTCTAGACAAAGCAGCAAACTTAGCATCAGACTCGAAGCTTGTATCTACCACATTGGTGCTACTTCTATTAACCAAGATTCTTTTGGGGGGTTCAACACAAGACTCCCACTGTTGGGATTTTTCAGCGGCATCTCCTAAGAAGGTAAAAGCATCATCAACACTTTTACTAGTGAACTCACCACCGCACATAGACTCAACCATGGCTTTGGTTGAATAGTCTAAACCGTCATAAATAATCTCTACGAGTTTCATCTTATCAAATCTATGGTGAGGAAACTGGGATAGGAGATCATTGAATCTCTCTAAAAACCTATAAAGAGACTTTCCCTCTTGTTGCACACTAGCACTAATTTTATGCCTAACAGACGCAGTTTTATGCTTAGGGTAGAATTTCATATAGAAAGCAGCAATAAGTTCCTGCCATATTTCAATGGATTCAGATGGTAGGTTGTTCATCCAGGTCTTGGCTTTATCTCTCAAGGAAAATGGAAACATCTTAAGTTTCAAGACTTCATCAGTAAGGTCTTTTATTCTAATTGTCCCACAAATTTCCTAAAAGTCCCTAATATGAAAATAAGGGTTCTCATCATCTTTCCCTAAGAATATAGGGATCATCTGAAGAATACTAGGTTTTATCTCGAAATTAGCCGTAGTGGCTGGCAATTTAATGCACGAAGCTAGGGTGGACCTAGTTGGGAACATGTAATCTTTCAAAGTTTCCATCGCTGGCACGGCTGAAGTACTAGGGGTATTTTCCTCACGAAGAGACAGATTCTCAAAACTGAAGTTTCCAAAAACAGGGCTCTCAAAAGAAAAGTCTTCGACCTCCCTGCTTCCACAAGAAGAACTACTAGGTTTTTCACTAATCAATCGACCTAGAGTGTTTCTTTTCCATCCCACTCTTTAATAACCTTGGGCATACACTAGAAAAACAAAAGAAAAATAAAGAAATCCTAAAAGGAAGGGAAGTTCTATGCAAACACAAACAAGGATGACTCTACCACAACAAACCTACTGATTTCTAGCAAACAAAAAGCATGATGGCTCCACTTAGATTGTTTCTAGACCTGCTTCTAATCCTTCGAAAGGGAATTCGTTACAATTTAAGCAAACCACTCTGGAATCAATCCGAGTTAAAGTAAGTTGAATCGAGACAAGGGAAGCTCAGTGGAGCTTTGATACCCAAGGCCTCACCGGCGTTACAAGGCGGTGTATTCAACTCACAGGAACCACCATGAACTTTAGAGCATGCTTAAAAGAGTAACCAATATTTTTCGAATGACTTTCCTATTAAGCTCATTACCCTATAGGTCTCGTTCTAGTCAAATTTTAGGCTTAGGTTCGCGTTTGGTTTCGTTTTCCTAAGGCGGGCAAGAAGGGAACGGTGATGAAATCCGAAACCTTATCTTGTATGGCTAGTCCTTGTCCTTTACTAGGAAATTAAATCAGTCGTTTTCAAATCCTCAGCATATATGAAAACGAAGGAATACAGTAACTCGCTGACAGGGGATTCGCGAGTGTTTCGACAAACTTACCTCCCGTACCAGATGGGGGATGAACCGCTGAAGTCGACTCGGGCCACGACTCCTATGTCATGTACGAACCCGAGGGGCCGAGGCGATATCATAATCGTCGTCCTTCTCTGCAAACAGTTGATATTTAAACTACCCTTCCGTAGGGTTTAAAAAGAAAATAAAGTCCCAAAGTTCACAGTCCAAAGTCCAAAAATAAAGTGCAAAAGAAAAAGATAATTTAAAAAAAAAAAGTTCTAAAAAAAAATTGTCTCTCTCTCTATTTTTTTTTAATTAATTTTTATTTTTCTTTTCTTTCGCTCCTTTCGCTTTGCTTTTACTCCTAATCTTTAAGTATTCACCAAAAAATTTGGCAAATTTTTCTTTCACTCCAAACTCCAAACTCTGTAAGGAAAAGACAAAAACCCAAAGACGCCAAGCCCTAATTTTGGCCGCGCCCAAACTATGCCAAAACCCTAGTTTTTGGCCGCGCCTAAACTATGCCAAAATCCAGGTTTGGCCACGCCTAAACCGTGCCAAATCCATGCCGGCCATTCCTTCATGCCGCTGGCTTCCAAACGAAGGGTTGCAACAATCAACAACCACCCTTCCATCTGAGATGCAGATCTTAGCCGTCCAAGGTCGCCAGCTAATGCGCGACAACCTTGGGCCCAACACCAAGCCCTAATTTTGGTCGCGCCCAAACTATCCCTAGTTTTTGGCCGCGCTTAAACCATGCCAAAATCCAGGTTTGGCCATGCCTAAACCGTGCCAAAGCCATGCCGCTGGCTGCCAAAACGAAGGGTTACAACAATCAACGACCACCCTTCCATCTGAGATGCGGATCTCAACCGTCCAAGTTCGCCACCTAACGCATGACAACTTCCGGCCCAAGGCCAAACATCATGGTTTTGTCAAAACCCTATTTTTGGCCACGCCTAGAATATGCCAAAGCCATGCCGGCCATGCCTCCATGTCGATGGCTGCCAAACGGAAGGTTGCAACAATCAACGGCTATCCTTCCTCCTGAGATGCAGATCTCAGCCATACAAACTTGCCACTAAACGACTTGTGGAATCTCTTGGCTACGGTGCCAACTCTTGGCCACAGTGTCAAAACCCTAGTTTGGCCACGCTAGATCCATGCCAGCCATGCCTCCATGCCGCTGGCTGCCAAACGGAAGATTGCAAAAATCAACGGTAATCCTTCCTCCTGAGACGCAAATCTTAGTCGTACAAGCTTGCCACCAAACCAAACGATTTGTGGCAACCTCTTGGTTGTGATGCCAAAGTTCCACGGTTTGTGCCAAAACCTAATTTGGGTCCCGCCAAGAGCATGCACGAACCGTGATGGCCATGCCTCCGTGCCGCTGGCCGCCAAACGGAGGGTTGCAACAATCAACGGCCACCCCTCCTTCTGAGATGCAAATATCAGCCGTACAAGGTTTCTACCAAACGACTTGTGGCAATCTCTTGGCTAAACTGCCAACTCTTTGTCCACGACACGCACTTTGCTATGTAAATTCTTTGGTCACGGCACCAAACCCTAATTAGCCACGCCAAGAGCATGCACAACCCATGCCAGCACTGTGGCCACGCCACTGGATACCAACGGAAGGTAATCATAATCAACGGCTAACCTTCCTCTCAAGGCTCAAAATCTCGACCGTCGACAGTCACCACCGAGCCGGCAAGTCTCCCAAGCTCAACTTGCCAAACAATAGAAACATGCTACACAAAACACTCGAGACATCAAAACATGTCACAAACTGGGGGATGCTCATCAGGGTATTGGTCTGGCGGTTTACAACGTGCGACGTACACTACGCCTATTACAACAAAGTGTCATAAGAGTGAGGCGGTTAGTAAATACAAGAAGTAATGGTGAAACGTTTCCTTCATTATGGAAACATCAATTCCAGGCGTTACCCATTACCGCTTTCTTCCATTTACCCAACTGTTTCCACTTCTTAAGAGACCAGGGTACGTTTTGTTGCGACTTGTATAAATGGGTCTCACCTATTTCCACCAAATGACAAGTTTTGGTCAGGAACATACCACACTCAGAAATCACCTGTTAGCTTTCACATTTGTTAGCTCTCCACTTTCTGATACATGTCGTCAAACAACTACTCTTCCAGAATCAACTATTATGGTCTCAAAACTCTCTTCGCTTTCCTCCCCAAGACCAACCCTTCTCCTTCACTTTGTGACCGAAGCAAGTCTGGAACGACCATTTCTTGGTTTAGGTCGGATTTGTACATATTGATCTCTCGAATCAAAGTACTCCCTTGCAGTACATTGTTTAGGGTTTAGACTCGTTTCTCACCCACACACCCGAAATTACCAAAATCAGCAAAAACTGTTTTCACCCTCAAACAACTTATTATATAAATGTATTAGTTCATGATAAAACCGATTTTAAAACATAACATACTCAAGTATGCAAACAGGTACGCTTACCTAAGTGGCTGGACTTAGTTTGGGTTCGCCAGTATGCGAACAGGTACGCATACCTTCAAACTCAGTTGAATTTCCGTACATGAAATTTACGCTAGTATAATAAGTTCCAGGACTTTCATTAAACCAACCAGTATGCATACGGGTATGCATACTATGGTTCCCGGACTTGGAATAACTTGCAACAATTAGCATATAAGTATGCATACTGTGTTATATCCAATCCTGGTTAATTGTTCTAAACTCCCATTTCAATCATTGAAACATTCTAAGAAGACGAAAATAAATGTCTCACACAAACTATTAGCTTCAAAGTAATTTTCAAGTGATCGAATGATCAATACGAAACATTTGAGTCTACATCAAATGAGTGTCTCACACAAATCATGTAAGATGTTACCAGGAGATTTTCATATGATCATCTTTTGACTTTCATCAATAATATAAGATGAACTTGGTTAAAGTGAAAGCTTAGCAACACATATTTTTATAAATATGTAAGTGAGTTAAACTCAGCTCGAAATATCAAATGTGTATAATCGAAGTCTATATAGATATACGGCTTTTGTCTCAAAATAGGAGATAGAGTAGATAGACTTTTGAGTGATAGATGAGTTCAAGTCTTCACATATATTTTGTTGATGAAGTTCCAAAAGCTCATATTAGTAGTTCTTCGTCTTCAATCGATGAACGCCGTGAAGTCTAATGCTCAACTACACTTACTATCATAATCCATGACTTAGCTATAAGTAGACTAGAAATCAAGACTTTTAATGTTGGCAACTAAACTTGACAACAAGCTTGAGATATCAACGCTTGGGAGTTCGATCGATCAGTGCTCTAACAGTATCCATCGATTGTAGACGAAGATCTACCGAGGGGAGCTTGAAGGAACTTCACCAACAAAAGGTATATGGAGAATAAACTTATCTATCACTTAGAATTCTATTATATTCTATCTCACATTGAAATTAAGTCGTATAGCTATATGGACTTTACATTATACACATTTGATATTTTGAGATGTGTTTAACTCGCTTATATCTTTCTCGAAATATGTGATGGAAATTTTTTCGCTTTAACTATGTTCACCATTATTCTTGACGAGTTTAGTTGGAAACGGTTTATTTTTTGGAAACTAAACAATGAGTCTAAATATGATCATGCGAAAATCGCCTTGAAACATCTTACATGATTTGTGTGAGACAGTCATTTGATGTAGACTCGGAATGTTTCGTATTTGATCATTCGATCACTTGAAAATTACTTATAAGCTAGTAATTTGTGTGAGACAGCTATTGTCGTCTTCTAAGGATGTTTGAATGATTGAAATGGGAGTTTAGAACAATTAACCATTGTCTGGATATAGCATAGTATCTAGACCAGTATGCAAACTGTTGTAGTGTGATTCAAGTCCGGGAACCAAGTATGCATACCAGTATGCGAACGGTTTTAACTGTGAAAGTCCGGGAACCAAGTTTGCATATTGTTTGCGAACGGTTTCACTTGAGTTCGGTCCGGAACGACAGTACGCGTACCTGTTTGTGAACTGTCGTACATGGCAAATGTCCGGAACTTAAGTTTGCGTACCCGTTTGCAAACTAAGTTGGTTTAAGTTCTAAAATCGGTTTAGTATGATTTCATACTCATGAACAAATATATTTATAAAATAAGGAATGCAATCTCTGCAAACCATTCCTAAAGTGTTCATGAACTGATTCTTTTGAATCAATCCGATTTTGCTTCAATTGTGTCTTGTATAATTCTACGAGAAATAAACAATTGAACAACTTTATTGCTAGTTTCATTTGAGTCATTTGAATTAGTTGTGATTAAGATGACCAGGGTTGATATGAAAGTGTTTCTATGGATAACTTCGGTTAACTATTGTTGAGCCAACTAAGTGTATACGTTTAGGTACGGTTACCCATATCTAAATGAAGGTACATTTCACATGTGTGTAACAAGCTAAGACAATCTAACAGTTGAAGATATTAGATTGAATCTAATCAGGTTTTCATATAACGGTGAATATTGAATGCTTTGTTACCAAGGTAACATTAATTGCAAACCCTGATTTAAAGACTATATAGGGGAGAACTCTAGCAACTGGGAAAGCTAATCCCCATACCTCTTGTGTGATACTAGTTGCGAATAGAGTCGATTCTCTTTTCACCTAGGTTTTTCCTAAAACCATTATTGAAAAGACGAGGGTACCCAAATATACCTCAATCTAAAAACTTTTCCATCTATAAGTCCTTTCTCCGAAAGTGATTATCTATGGACTGAGTCGAGACAATACAACTAATCGGTTCACACTTCGTGTGATCCTATATGGATACAAGATCGAGATAATACGACAACGAAGTATGATTACTTGATAATAGGTTCAGACTTAATCAAACATAATAGGATTACTATCAAGTAATTAGGAATTAACGTTTGTGTATTTTACTTCTAATTATAATAAAATAATTATAATTACGGAAATAGAAAAGTAAAAGAAACATCAAGATTTTATTAACGACGAAACCGAAAATGCTGAAAAACCCCGGGACCTTGTCCAGAATTTAATACTCTCAGAATTAAGCCGCTATACAAAATCTAAACCAACTTCGTATAGTTGAGACCAAGCAACTAAACCTATAGTTCACCTAGTTCCCTCAGTATCCCTGCCCCTCCAACTTGTTGTAGATGGGGAAAACGATTTGCTGGTTTTTACGAAATAAAAGAGATGACCGTGCGGAGGAGACTCCTTGAACCGAGCAATGCTCAACCTCACACAGATGCACTGCAAGAAGGGAGTGCTTTAAGTTCGAGAGATCAATCTGTAGGACTCCGGCCTAAACCAAGAGAATGGTCGTTCCAGAGTCAATTCGGTCACAAGAGAGGATGGGTCGATCTGTAGGAGGGAAGCTGAGAAATATGTGAGATCAATGGTGATCGAGGATTGTAGGTGTGTTGTGTATTATGCGTAAGAAAGTTCTTAATGATTTAACTTACTCAGTTGAGAGTGATTGCTCAGAAGATGAGTTCGTGTAGACGAAAGATTGTCTGTATGAACTTGTCGAGAAATTCTTGTATGTTTCAATCATGACTCAGAGACCTTTTATATTGCTGGAATTGTAAACACCTTGATCCCATGAAGTGTTAGAGTTGCTGAAGTCAAAGAGTGGGGAAGTGGGAAGTCGTGTCAAAACCAGTTGCTCATCGTGCGGAGACTTGGTTTATTTCCAATCCACTACTTTTCTAACTCCTCCAACTGATTGCACGACTTTCTCACATTCTCGTCGTGTGTATGAACACACGTGTCGTAGACCTCCAGACCAAAACCCTAGTTAATATCCCCCATGTGACACGATTGAATCTCGTGATTGTGGAATCAATTGCTGACTTTATGGGACAATGAGTCCTTGTATTGCTGGGTTGAACGTGATTTACAAATGTTATGAGACTCATGAATTGAACATGCCTGCTGAGACAAAAGTATATTGTCGAATAAATGTTGATAACTTAAGGTGAGCAAATGTTGTTGAATTGTTGAATATTGATAGTTGAACCAATATTCCTTAGTCTGAGCAAATATTGCTCGTATGAGCAAGTGTTCCTCGTCTGATGAATTATTGGTGTCAGGATCAGATAAGATAAAATATTAATTTAAGACACTGGCAGCTAGACCGAGCATAATAATAAAAGTGCTGATCACGGGATCATCATAAAATTATTAGTATTTGAATCTGCTCAGAATTATGTTTAGCAGAGCTCTAGATTCGAAACCCTAATTTTTGATCAATCGGTGATTTATTGAAAATCAACCAAGAGTGAAGGAGGGACTGGCTACATGGGATGATGAGTCGACTATGTAACACCCAGATGCTCAAATGAGCAAAATACCAAAGTCTCATGAAAACCAGTTGGTGAAAGGATGATTAAATGCTGGTTTAATCATTTATTGAAATAATGCTCGTGTGAGCGTTAGGTAGTAAAACCTGATTATGGAGAGATGAGGGACCGACCAAGGAGTCATGGGACCGGCTCTTGGTGGTCGTGGGACCAGCTGATGGTCGTTTGAGCAAACTCCCAGTTGTTTGAGAAGAGTTTGGACGTAATATGAGCAATTGAGCAAATTAGGTCAAAATTATTAAAACACGTGGGACCGGATATTTGCAAGCTCTATGCTGGCCTTGGTCGGTCAAGGAGACATGCCCGTGTCACCATAATGTCCGTGTCTCAGTCCTGAGAGTTTCGATATTTTCTGATGCGCGTTTGAGCAACATTTTGAGAAAATATGAAGGATTCGGGGTCTTGCTGAAACCGAGGAATCTTCATGAGATGATGAAATATAATTAATAAAATAGGGGATTGCAAGGTGTGGCACCGGCCACAGATAGAGCATGGCCGACCATCTAGCAAGCTCGGTCCCGCAACACCTTTCCCAATTTTATATATTTTCCCTGATGTGAGGGAAATACCATGAAACTGAGGAATTTCATGAGGTTAGGAAATTTACATGAGATTATGGAAATAATAATAATAAAAATAGGGAGTCATGAAGTTTGGGACCGGCTACGGCCAAGGCATGGCCGGCCGGACAAGGAGCCCGGTCCCAAGGCACTTTCTCTAATTTTATAATATATTTCATGATTTTAGGGAAATATCATAAAACCAAGGAGTTTGTTGAAACCAAGGAATTTGTTGAAATCAAGGAGTTTCCATGAGATGAGGGAAACATAAAACATAATAATAATAAAATAAGGGGTGTGTGGGACCGGCTAGGGCATGACTGGCCGGCTAGGGCCCGGTCCCACGAGTTTCCCTAATTTTATATTATTTTTCATGACTTGAGGGAAATTTCATGAATTTAAGGAGCTTTCATGAAACGAAGGATATTTGCTCAAATGAAGAGATTTTCATGAGATCAAGGAAAATAATAAAGATATGATAAAATATAAAATTGGGCGTGGGACTGGCCACGGCACGACCTCCCGGCCGGTGGGTCCAGTCCCCTGGCGCCTCAATTAATATTTTATTATTTATTATTTTCTTCCTATTTTGTATAGGTTCATCGTTCCTTCGTGTTTTGGAATGCTCGTTCGTGCATTCAGATGCTCGTTTGTGCATTATTGCTGAGTACACTTGCACCATTTTGATTGGGGCTTACTCGATAACGGCTCATATGCCCGTTCGTTGAATATTTATTACTAACCCATGGAATTCTGCTGGGAAAACCATGAATGGAAGTAATAAAATATTATGAAAAACATAGAATTTTTCCAAATATTCAGTTAATGAATTTAAGGATTATAGATAATTAATTAATGGCTCTATACTAGCAGGTATGCTGTTTAGGAGCATTAATTATCTGGGAGTTGAGCGATATGAGCTTGTTGAAGCGTCATATTTATTACGTATACTCAGGGAAAACGTTGTTGCATCATGAAGACGTTGTCGCTCTACACTAGCAGGCAAGCTGTCTAGGAGCCGTCCAATCATTAAGATTCTATACACATGTCTTTTATATAGTCAGGGAAAACATTGTTACATCCTGAAGACGTTATCGCTCTATACTAGCAGGCAAGCTGTCTAGGAGCCGTCCAATCGTTCGATTCTATATAAAAGTGATTACTGAAATTGCTCAGTATTCATTAAATATTTCGTTGCCTCAGTTGAGAGACTACATATTCATGCATGCTCTGAGAGAAGTATACTCAGTCAGAAACTCTTATGGCATGAAATTCCATGCTTCGATAAGAGACTCGAGCCTCAATAGTCATCTGATTGCTGGATCAGTAATACGTAAGATTATGGTTTTACGATTTTATCCTTTATCGAAAATCCACCATCTACACTTGTAATAAGTCACGTACTTGTAACAATTCCTTTGGTTCGTATTCCAAACAGTAAAGGAACAACAAATTTGTTCGGTAACAACTCTTTTCAAACAAGTGATATGAGTTTGGCAAAAGGCTCTTCCGTTTATCCCAATAAACTCCTTTGTCAGGTTCTTAGATTTATCCATTAACAACTACCAAGGTAATTGTGTATATTATGCGATCAATACTCTTAATCACAAAGAATTGAATTGATGCCGATCTACTCAACTAATCAATCAAGATTATCACAAAGATAAACCGATTATAGTTGGATCCCCAACCAATCAAGTTTTGTGCACATAAAAGATTATAAACTTAAATAAGAAATCTTCTTTCTCTTCAAATCTTCTTAGATCTTCAATAAACACCTGCACACAAACAACTTGAATCTCTTGTGATCAATCACACATAGAACGGAGTATTTTAACGATGGATTATCACAAGATGTCTTTAGATCTACAAACAGTTCTAAAGATCCCCGTCGATACTTCAATCTAGTTTGAGTGAATCTTATATCAGAAGAGAAGATTCTCAAGCATAAACAAACTAGGTGCGATCAAAGTTCAACAACCGTTAGTCAATCAAATCAATCGAAAATTAATAATAAACTGCAATTATCTAGTTTCCCACCAACGGTACTCATAGAGCTTCCCAATCCAAAAGAAGTCTTTAAAACGAGCGGTCGTAACAGATTTCGCCTAATTAGGGTACTTTCCTCTGCGAATAGACGGCTCCACCAGTAAAAACATAACTAGGTAGTGTTTATGGCTCTGAGGATTAGTTTGCTTGAAATGCAAACTTCAATATTTATAGACCAAGGAAGTTTGGACACCAAGGAAATTCCAAAACCGAAAATGTTCTCAAGATATGCAATATATTTCCAAATTCGGTTTTCATAAATCCTGGAAATGCTCTGTCAAAATATCGACCGAAATCTCAGTAGAAAATCTCCAATTAGTAAATGCACATTCCCAATTTTTATTTTCTAAATATATGCATTTAATTGCTGGAAATTAAAAGCATATAAAACTAAAACCTTAATTAAAAGATTCTCAATTTATTTAGATCTGGGATTCTCCTTTAGTTATTAAGGAATATCTTTGAACAATAAAAGATAAGAATTACTGCACATGTTCAAAGTATGTCGACATCTTTACTTTGTAAATCCTTTTTCATATTTACAATCTTGGAACCAATTTGCCACACTTCAAACGATATTGGAATTGGTTCATCTGACTTCCAATAACTATGTGATTGATTATCCGATCAAATCACCATTAAAGGGTTTCACGGTTCTACCAAAACAAAGTTTCGGTTCTACCTCCATGTGGGTATTGGTCACACTAGCTTTCCAAAAAATGGTTGACTAGGTACTAGGATCGGCTACACCATAATTATGGTATTTTACTTGTGAGCGGTTGCACAACTCATAGGATTGGTTACCAATTACTAGGACTTGTTGCACCTCTTACAAGGATCGATTCCACATGCTTGTGATCGGTTGCACCTCTTACTAGGATCAGTTCCCCAATGTCTAGAGTTGGTCATACCAATTACAATATTTCAATCATACCATCTCAGGTGATTACTTAAGATCGGTTTCACTAATAAAAGTCATACCAATACAAAAGTCAGGCATTGTGAATACTTTTACCAAGATACATAAACAAGTTATGAGCGATTATACTAAACACACATATTGGTAATCCAAAGATTTGCGATGAATAACAATACCAATAAGCCTAGTGATTTCCCTTTCAATTCACAAAACAAGTTTATGAATTGTACTTCCTTTAAAAAAATGTAAAACATTGTTTCCTAGGACGAAATATTCAACCATACCCATACATAATCACAATAGCATTCATACGATGATGTCGATGTCTTATATACGAAGTTCAAAAGATAGACGTTATACTTCGTATTGTAATTCCTTAATATTATGTCTAACTAGAGTGTAATCATTCACAGCTTCGTAGTTATGTTTTCAATGTGCACGACTTGAAAGATACGTTAGTAATGAAACAGTTCAAGTCAAATATTACTAACCCCAAGAGGGAGGATGATGTCGTCGATGTAGCTCTTTACTTCTTCACATTCTTCAAGTCTTCACGTAATAATTGTAAGTCTCATATCCTAGTAACTTTCTAGCTAACCTATACGAAGTTGACTCTAGTAAATAATCAAGAGACTCTTTAAATAAGTTTTGATTCACTAAAATATGACAATCAAACTTGACATACCAACGCTTGGTGGGTTCAACCGAGAAACGCTCTAATAATATCCCCCTTTGTCAATTTTAGTGACAAAACTCTTACATCATATGGATAAACAAATTACAAGAATTCATTACATATACGATTAATTCCAAGTTTCAACAACACAATAACTTGTTATACATTCAATCCATAAATGCCGTTGTTGACATTATAATAACAAAGCTAATACTCCCCCTAAAGGTAAGATATGTAGATTCAATCCGCACGTCTTTGTTATTCCCTTTGTAGTTAAGATAACCACAAGTATCAATATGATATGTTACTCCCCCTAGTCTATGCTTTACTCTTTCGTTAGATATAACGTTTAAGAACCATTGTCCTTTCCTTAGTGATACCAAATCACTTGTTTACTCCATATATTTCTCCCCCTTTTTGTCACAAAATGACAAAGGTACGAGCAAATAAAAGACAAACCGAAAGGATCTTACAAATCTTAAAAGACTTGCATAACCTGTAAGAGTTAAGCACGAGAGTTCCACACACCATTTTAGATAACCAATATCAAAACTGAAACTACAAAGTAATTTTTTTTTGATATGTTACTAGGGAAACAATTGCCTGAAGCAATTTTCCCTAATAGTTTAGCAAATCAAAAATTGACTAAGAACCTTAGTTCTTTTGCTAAACCGATTGTACAAATACAATCGCTTGTTCTATAAGACCAAAATAAAGATCAGAATTAACTCTATTTTTATCATCCGGTTATAATTATTCATATAATAACTTAGACCTTTCACTTTTAAAAAAGACAAGTACTAGGTTAGTTAACTAACATTTCTTGTTAAGGCATTCGACTAAACTTGAATAACCGAAACCTCCACTTTGATAAGTCTAAATAAGATCAGAATTAAATTAGTTTCTCTTATCCGGAATCCAATTGGACTAAACAATTGATCCCGAAAACTCTTTTGTGAATCTATAAACAATTAATACAAACTAAATAAATCAACTTGCATAATTATTTACCTCAACCGGAAGCAATTGAAACAAACATAGACATTATAGTACCGCAATTGCATCGAAATTTCGTAAGCCTAAACAATTGATACCAAACAATAAATCAAGATAACAATAGTTTTTCTTAATCGGAAACAATTGAATCATACACACATCCATACACAAATAATGGAATAAACATCAATTGTACCGAAATTTTGTTATGCAAAAGCAATAAATATATGCACTAAAATCAGGCTTTTATTAAACAGGAAAACGATTAACTAACAAATTTGTTACCTCTATTTCCGCATCCTCTTCTCCTTTTCTTCACATCTTTCTGGGGAGGAATATCATTGTGTTGTCATCATATCCCAAGAACAAAAGAACAACAACAACAACAACCTTTACCAGAGAAAGGTTGAAATCGGTTTTAACTAATGCAAAGCAAAAGTTGAAACCCCGAAACACATATGCTTTTATGCTAAACCAAAAACGATTCAACATATTGTGATTTTTTCACATATTAGTTTCAATCGGAACCCTTTATGATCCTTTGATAAATCCTACCAACATGGGCTAGAACTCAATCCTGCTAAATCAAAAAATCACCCAAACCATAAGGGTTCATACCATATGAGATTGAATATTAAGGTTATGAAAACCGAAATCAAACATCCCATAAACATACATAGCAATAAAATAAAGCATTCAAGCACAGGCTATGTAATGCGAAAACTATCACAAGAAAAATTATAAAATAATAATTTTATTCATAAATAATAGATAGTTTTATTCAAAGTAGACCTTATACAATTATTGAAACAAATCAAGAACTGATGTCTATTTTCCTGGATTCAGATCCCTTCATGATCTTGGGATCTCTTCCGCTTGATAGGAATGATTCTCTGAATTCCCTGAACCGATCCTTGATTGAAGAATAATTCCTCAACCATGTGGAAATTAGATTCCTCTTCGATTACTCTTTTGGAGAGTAAATCTAGTTGTTTGAGAATCTGAGCTTGAACTAGTAATGATTTTTCAATACTACGTTTTAGCATTAATACTTCCAACTTATAGCCATCTTGTGAAACTCCTTTTCATAATCGATCATACAAGACGAATGATTCATATTTATATAGGAAGCGGTTCTGTTTCCATTGAAATTAAAAAATCCAAAAGAGTCACAGGCCATCTTTTCAGCTTACCTTTCTGAAACCTTTGAAGAAAGTTTTGCATAATAATTTGTATTGTCCATGATTCCTGGTTCCATATTAAAGATCGAAAAACTCGAACATTACCGAAACTTTATACATCAATAGTTTCTAAAAAAAAACTTGTACATCGATTATGGAAAACAAATATTCTTCCTTAATATGAAATAACCAAAAAAATTCAATATTAAGGATTTTAGGAAAGTCTGTTCCTGTGAATATATTCATAATTCTTTCAAGTTTTGAACTATTGCACAATATACACTGAACTCGTCAAACAAAATTTTGAGCACTTTAGATATTTGGATGAGACGGATTAAGTTTTGCAGGAATGACACAAAATTTCTTCTTATATGTTTTGTTAAGAACCTTACTCCTTTTGGAAGACAAATAAACTTTATCATAGAAATGACTATCATCAAGATATTTAGGAATTACCTTTAGTGCTGATGAACTGGAGACGTTCCCAACTTCTTCTCTCTTCAGTTCCATGATCTTCTTTGGTATCCACTTCCATGAGTTCGTATCTTTCTGATTCTTCTTACTTTTGTGATGAACTACTGAAGAAGTCTTCTGAAAATCCTTTGATCTGAGAAGATCATGATTATGCATGATTTCATTTGAGAAAGATTTCATGTTACACCTTGGGCTGGAGGTGAATTTTTTAGAGTTTGAATAAGGTAAGTGTTGACAGTCCTTAACAACATGACCTCTAGATCCACAATGAAAACATCGTCTATAATGATGCTTATGATGATGTGAAATTTTTTGATGTGAGGAGTTCATCTTGTTATCCCTTGAGAATACACAACCCTCTTTATAAGATGAAACCGTATTTTGAACGCTCTTAAGATCAACATTCTTCTTTCCTCTTGAAGAACAGATCAATCCAAATTTCTTGGATTTATCTGGGAAGGATGTAATTAAGTGTTTTTCAGATACTAATGAATACATCTCATTCTTTAACCTTTTGACATGTTCGGATACTGTCTTTATCTCAGAGCCATATGAGATTTTTAAGGCATTGTATTTTTCTGTTGTTGTTTTTCTTAAGAGCCCAGTCTTCTTTTCTAGATCAATGGTTTTCTTTAGATTTGATTCTAAGGATTGAATCCTTGAAGAAGACATGATCTTGAGGGAGTCTAACTCAAATTTAAGGGTTGTTAGATCAAGATTGAGTTGATCATTTTCAGCTTTCATTTGACATAAATCTTCAAGGAGATTTCCTTCCCTTTTTAGTGCAAGAGTGAGTTCTGTTGCACATGAGAGGAATTATTTACTTAGTTCATCTAGCTGAGAATCCTTTATATTCACATAATCACTTTCTTCTTTATCCTCATGAAGTGATTCAGAATCTGAATCGTTGATTGTGAATACAGGACTTAGCTTAACTTCTTCTTGAGAATATGAGGACATATTTTCGGAAGAGTGCGTAGAACTTGTAGAAGATGCTACTTCTAAACATTTGCTGAAATTAAACCCATTGAAATTTTTTCCCAAATCTTGTGATACATTAAATGAGTCTCTCTTTATAAGTTTAGCCTTGCTTTTCTTATCTTGACTGATATCTTATAGGTTGGATCGCACCAAACACAGATTGTTAGATCTTTTCGTGTTTTCCTGCTCTGAACCAATTGAAAAGACGAGGGTATCCAAATATACCTCAATCTAAAACTTTACCACCTATAAGTCCTTTCTCCGAAAGTGATTGTCTATGGACTGAGTCGAGACAATACAACTAATCGGTACACACTTCGTGTGATCGTCTATGGATACAAGATTGAGACAATAGACAACGAAGTATGATTACTTGATAATAGTTTCAGACTTAACCAAACACAATAGGATTTATATAAAGTAATTAGGAATTAAATTTTGTGTATTTTATTTCTAATTATAATAAAACAATTATAATTGCGGAAATAGAAAAGTAAAAGACACAGCAAGATTTTGTTAACGAGGGAACCGCAAATGCAGAAAAACCTCGGGACCTTTTCCTGAATTGAATACTCTCCGAATTAAGCCGCTATACAAAATCTATACCAACTTCTTATAGTTGAGACCAAGCAATTAAACTTATAGTTCACCTAGTTCCCTCAGTATCCCTGCGCATCCAACTTGTAAAAAGTCACGCACTTGGAACAATTCCTTTGGTTCATATTCCAAACAGTAAAGGAACAACAAATATGTTCGGTAACAACTCTTTTCAAACAAGTGATATGATTTTGACAAAAGGCTCTTCATTTTATCCCAATAAACTCCTTTATCAGGTTCTTAGATCTGTCTATTAACAACTGCCAAGGTAATTGTGTAGATTATGCAATCAATACTCTTAATCACAAAGAATTGTATTGATTCCGATCTACTCAACTAATCAATCAAGATCATCACAAAGATAAACCGATTATAGTTGGATCCCCAGCCGATCAAGTTTTGTGCACACCAAAGATTATGAACTCAAATAAGAAATCTTCTTTCTCTTCAAATCTTCTTAGATCTTCAATAAACACCTGCACACAAACAACTTGAATCTCTTGTGATCAATCACACACAGAACAGAGTCTGTTAACGATGGATTATCACAAGACGTCTTAAGATCTACAAACATTTCTAAATATCCCCGTCCATACTTCGATCAAGTTTGAGTGAATCTTATATCAGAAGAGAAGATTCTCAAGCATAAAAAAACAAGGTCCAATCAAAGTTCAACAACCTTTAGTCAATCAAATCAATTGAAAACTAATTATAAACTGCAATTATCTAGTTTCCCACCAACGGTACTCGTACAGCTTCCCAATCCCAAATAAGTCTTTAAAACGAGCGGTCGTAAGATTTCGCCTAATTAGGGTACTTTCCTCTCCGAATAGACGGCTCCACCAGTAACAACACAACTAGGTAGTTTTGCAGGCTCTGAGGATTAGTTTGCTTGAAATGCAAACTTCAATATTTATAGTCCAAGGAAGTTTGTACACCATGGAATTTCCAAAACCGAAAATATTCTCAATATATGCAATATATTTCCAAATTCGGTTTTTATAATTCCTGGAAATGCTCTGTCCAAATATTGACCGAAATCTCAGTAGAAAATCTCCATTTAGTAAATGCACATTACCAATTTTTATTTTCTAAAGATTTACATTTAATTGCTGGAAATCAAAAACATATAAAACAAAAAGGGATAATTGGAGTTTAGTATTCGAGTTTTGACCAACACTATGGTTTGGTCTAACATTTGTCCAACGTTAGGGTTTGGTACCTGGACCAGACGTTGACTACAATTGACTAGGTTAAATATTGATTTATATTTATAAATTATTAAATAAATTTCAAATAAAAATTTATAATTAAATTAAATGAATTGAATAACTAATTTACAACTATATCCTTCTACCTAAGATTATTAATTTCATTTTTCGTCCTTCTTCACAGACGACCACCACCATCACCTTCTCTGCGATGCTTCAGAAAAGGAAAAAATCACCTTCCCTGTCTCATTTTTTTCCATCATGAATGCAACCATCATCACAACCAAATTCTCATCCATCCCTTATTTTTTCTTCCCATCGTTAAATTATTGATGAACTCGAATATTTACCCATTCGAATTTTAGATCTTCCATTCTAAAACCTCTTTTTATTCAGTAATTTGGGGGTTTCCATTCATTAAAGTTGGGGTTTAATATAACTTGGTAAATTGGGGTTACGTTTGAGTCAGAAATTCCAATATTGTTTGATTCAGAAAACTAGGGTTTTGTTATTTGAGATTTGTTGTTAAGATAACGAGGAACACCATGAGTTCTGGCGGTGGTTGATGCCGTTGGGTTTTGAAATTAAATCGTTTTTTATCAATGGGTTTGAGTTGATTTTAAAATAGAATATCAACAATTTTGATAGATTCTTCATTGATTTTATGAGTTTTATCGCTGAACGTGTAATGAAGTTTTAGGGTAGAAATGGATTTGAGTGAATCTTTAAAGTTGGTGTTGTTAACGTTGATGATACTGAAATCAAGGGAAGAAGAGAAAATTTGTGGTCGTTGTTGAAGTGGGTAAAATGGATTTGAAGATGAAGTTACTGAGATTTTGATTGAAGTTTGCATAAGATTTACATTAGGGTTTCTTGGTGCCAATTGAGATTCAATAAGGGTTTTAATTGAGATTTCAATTTGAGTTCATTACCCTTTGATATCAATTGCTCAGATTTTGCTACTTTCAAGTACTAATTATCATGGGTGAATTTTTTTTGCTTTTGGATTTGGTTTTTTACTATTTGCAGAGATTAGAGATGGATTTTGATGGAGGAGATCAAGGATGAAGATTCGAACAAATAGGAGATGCGTCTGTGGTGATATCGGGGTAAGATTTTGGGATTTGAATGACTGTGGTTGAATCGAATATGGTAGTTGATTTAGCGTTCTGATGATGAATTAAGGATTTGATCTAGTGTTGTTATTGGTGTGAACAATGAGAAAAATTAGAAGTTGGGTCTTGTTCAATTTGATAATGGTGATAGAGAAGAAGGTAAAGATGCTAGTGCTTTGAAGTCTGTTGTTGTTGGTTGTGATGTTCGAAGAGAAAGTGGTGAATCAAGAGAAGACTGAATTTCAGCGAGAAGAACAAGTTGATAATTTTGTAAATATTAAGAAAACTGAAGGGTATGATAGTATATTCACTAGTAATAATATTTCATATAAATTTTTAAATAATTATTAAACAGAAGTTAGGACTTCACCAAGTCAATGCGGGTCAACGTCCAGTCCAGGTACCAAGCCCTAACGTTGGACAAATGTTAGACCAAACCCTAGTGTTGGTCAAAACCTGAGTACTAAACTCCAATTATCCCAAACAAAACACTTAATTAAAAGATTCTCAATTTATTTCGATCCGGGATTCTCCTTTAGTTATTAAGGAATATCTTTGAACAATAAAAGGTAAGAATTATTGCACATGTTCAAAGTATGTCGACATCTTTACTTTGTAAATTCTTTTTCATATTTACAATCTTGGAACCGATTTTCCACACTTCCAAACGAGTTTGGAACTGGTTCATCTGACTTCCAAGAACTATGTGATTGATTATCCTATCGAATCGCCATTAATGGGTTTCACGGTTCTACCAAAACAAAGTTTCGGTTCTACCTCCATGTGGGTACAAGGATCGGTCACACTAGCTTTCCAAAAAATGGTTGACTAGGTACTAGGATCGGTTACCCCATAATTATGGTATTTTACTTGTGAGTGGTTGCACAAGTCATAAGATCGGTTACCAATTACTAGGACTTGTTGCACCTCTTACAAGGATCGATTCCACATGCTTGTGATCGGTTGCACCTCTTACTAGGATCGGTTCTCCGATGTCTAGAATTGGTCATACCAATTATAATATATCGATCATACCATCTCAGGTGTGATTACTTAAGATCGGTTTCACTAATAAAAGTCATACCAATACAAGTCAGGCATTGTGAATAGTTTTACCAAGATACATAAACAAGTTATGAGCGGTTATACTAAACACACATATTGGTAATCCAAAGATTTGCGATGAATAACAATACCAATAAGCCTAGTGATTTCCCTTTCAATTCACAAAACAAGTTTATGAATTGTACTTCCTTTAAAAAAATGTAAAACATTGTTTCCTAGGACGAAATATTCAACCATACCCATACATAATCACAATAGCATTCATACGATGATGTCGATGTCTTATATACGAAGTTCAAAAGATAGACGTTATACTTCGTATTGTAATTCCTTAATATTATGTCTAATTAGAGTGTAATCATTCACAGCTTTGTAGTTATGTTTTCAATGTGCACGACTTGAAAGATACGTTAGTAATGAAACAGTTCAAGTCAAATATTACTAACCCCAAGAGGGAGGATGATGTAGCTCTTTACTTCTTCACATTCTTCAAGTCTTCACGTAATACTTGTAAGTCTCATATCCTAGTAAATTTCTAGCTAACCTATACGAAGTTGACTCTAGTAAATAATCAAGCGACTCTTAACATGAGTTTGGATTCACTAAAATATGACAACCAAACTTGACATACCAACGCTTGGTGGGTTCAACCAAGCAATTATCTAACAATTATAGTTTAACGACTTGAAGACTTCATTGGGATTCTGAAGCCAGACCCAACTATTTTCTCTGTACTTGCATGTTCTGATCTTACTTTGTTCTATCGTATTAAGTACTATCTTTTCTAAGATTTGCTCGAGATTTAATCTCCGATAGGTAAGATAAACAGTAATCACAAAGCTCTTCGTCACATTCTTTGTGATTCCACAATATCTTGTTTCGCTACCATATGATTAAGATTAATGTGAGGTGATTGATATTACTAGGTTTTTCTCCGGGAATATACGTCTGGTGTATCAATTGGTTCCTGTTCACCTTGATTTATCAAAAGACAGAACAAAAACTCGTAGGTATTTCTGTGGGAGACAGATTTATCTATTGAATAGACTTTTCTATATGAGACAAATTTGTTTATCAAGTCTACGACTTTGGTTCGTAGCAACTCTTAGTTTTGGGTGAGATCATCTAATGGAATCAAGTGCGTAAAGTCCTGCTGGGATTCAGAGGCGTAAGGAACGTGATTGTTCCTTAACCAGTGTGAGATTGGTTAGGGCTCAACTACATTCCAGTCTAAAGTTAACTCTTTGTAGTAGGCTAGAGTCTGTAGCGGCTTAATATAGTGTGGTGTTCAAATCTGGATTATGTCCCGGGGTTTTTCTGCATATATGGTTTCCTCGTTAACAAACCTTCTGGTATCTGTGTTATTTCTTTTCCGCATTATATTTTCTATACAATTGAAATATCACAGGTTGTGCGTAGTTCAATCAATTAGATAATCCAACCTTTGGTTGTTCATATAAATTGATTGACACTTGAACATTGGTCTTTGTTACCATTCTAGTTATTTCTCATATTGATCCGGCTCACAGATTCCTATATGTTCTACTGAAGATTGATTTGAGAAATAGAGATACAACTCTTGGATATATTTTGCTTGATCGAGTCTGACTGTCTAGTTGATTCTCTTGGAAATATATTGGAGTTAGTCCGTACCGACTGCCTAAATGAAATATTGGGTGTGGTTGTTAGACCCCCGCTTTTTCAACAGTTCTCCCAGTTTGTAAGACTGGCATGCATACTGTCTTGTATCCGAGAATAATAGTAGTTCTACATTTTTCTCTAAATCAATTCGAAACATCCCTAAATAACATCAATGATACATATCACTGTTCCAAGCTATTTTCGAATGATGATCTTGAATCATAATTTAGATTACGAACAATAGATTGTCCTTAACCGAAATTCATCAAGTATGAACAAATGTTCATTAATCTTAGTCATATGTTTCGAGAACCAATTACCAAGATAAACTTGACTCGAAATTATTGACATGCTTACGATGGTCTCATTAGTTATACGAAATCGTCTAATAGATAGAAAGATGAATACAACTTGAGATATAGGTGGTTCAGTCTTCACTTACCTTTTGTTGAAGAAGTTCTCAAAAGATTTGTATCTTCTCCTTCAAACGGTAGAACACAATGATGACTGCCATGATGTCCATTTATTAACTACATATTCTATCCTAATCTTAGACTTAACTAATTGTAGACTAGAAATCAAGATACAAATTTGACAACTAAATTTGATAACAAGCTTGAGATAGAAACACTTATGAGTTTCACCGAGCAATGATCTAACAGTTATGGATGGATCTTGGTGTACTCTTGCCGCCGTTCTTGGCATACCAAGAAGGGCTCCCATTTCTTCGGGGTTGGATTTCAAAACATTAGCTACTCCATGTCTTTTTAGAACTTAAATGTAAGCTCGTTCGATACTCGACCTCTGCTATAACACTTTATCAGTTTAGTGACCACTGCTTTATTATATTAGCCCATGTTCAATGTTGTACTCGGTGTACCAGAACATTAAGAACAAATTCCCGTTTGATACCTCACTTATAATTCTCTATTGTGTTTCAGTTAACTCTGTCTTCGCATCCTTAATTACTTTAGCAAAAGTGAAAATCCCCTTAAAATCAAATATGTATATTTTCCTAAGTTTTTTTCTTTTCCGGACACTCTCGTATTCGTTTTGCTATTCTTGACATTCCCTACATGAAAAACATACTGTCAATATGTATTGTTAGTATTGAAACCTCAAAAAACATAATTTCCACCTGCACATCTCAACTAGGGCTTTAACTAGTACATACCAAGCGTAAAAGGGGTTACCCAGTACATATTTAACATAAAACTAACCTGTATCTATATATATATCCGTCAGTATGTGTTGATATGTACTAATTCAACAACAAATTTTTTCAACATTACATATCAAATATAAACTAAGGTGTTTAGCAATATATACTGATATGTACTGTAGGATCATACACAACATACATGCAGTACATACTGATATGTATTGTAGGATCATGTAAGGAAATTTATATTCAAAAATAAAAGTAAAACCATTGCACATATTGAATTGTATTTCTTTAAATTAAAAGCAGTTGGAAAAAACTGCAAGTTTCTTCTTCTTCTTCTTCCTTTTCTTATTCTTCTTCTTCTTCTTCCTCTTTGTTGGTTGTGTATCAACAGACTTCTTCTTCTTCTCATATGTTGTTTTTTCTTCACTCAATCACATCTTTTTATTAATAAAAAAGACTAAATTATATAACCAAAGGAGACAGGGAAACGGCAACAAACCAAACGAAACAGAAATGAAACACAATAACTACTAACTGCTACCAAATATAAAGGTAAGCTGGAACATTTAGACTAACAGACTCGAAATTCTATTTACAGAACCTATAATATGGAACATTAGACAGTTCAATCCTTTTCAAAAAAATCTGGTCTTCCGTAATGAATAATTCTTTCCCCAACATCTAAACTCGATCCCTTTTTAGTTAATTAGGTATCAGCTGAGAAGTTCAATTCTCTAAAACAATGGTTGTACTGAATTTCTAAGAAAATTGACAAGCTTTCAACCATCTAGCTCCCACAAACCATGGTACATCATTGTTTCCAAAATCACAAACCACAGTTTTCGAATAAGATGTAATGATAATGTACATGCAATGGCACACACCACTGCAAATGCTTCTGCAAAAAAAATTGTATCAATTACAATCCCGCTATGCATTGTACCCAGGATTTGACTTGTGTGACTTCTCAGGATGACATCATACCCAGCATTCCCTGGGTTACCAAAAAATGATCCATCACATCAAAGTATTGCATATCCATATTGAGGAGGAAACCAACGACATTCCTTAATGCATCTAAACCGAATATGTCTTGTACCCAAATTGAAAAAATTCAGAATTTATAAATCATGATCATGACTCCATCTTGTACCTTTCATTTTGAATCCACCTTCAAACACAATCCGCATAATTATTTCCTCAAAATTTCTCTCACAAGGAGCTGTACATCAAATATCATCCCGTTCTTTTGAAACCATAATTTACGCATAATTGCACAAGCTACAGTCATCCAAATTTCCTTGATAATAAGACTTTTATGTTGAGGAAAATTTAGTACTTCATCAAATGATATAGGACAAGGGAATTCAAAGATATTACCTACCTAATTCTAAATATTTAAACTGAATGGACAATCTCAGAGTAAATGACTCATACTATCTTGTTCATTTCGACATATGCAACATCTGGAAACCATGGAATAACCTTTGCTCACCATTAGAACATTATCTACATAAAACCCTTGCAGTATTTTTTGTATATTACTTGCAATACCAAGGTTCCAGATCTTTTTAGAGCATTACATGTCGACTTCTTTTGATTTAATTTTCTTTGATATTATCACACCAATTCTTCTATATTGTTGGATATATATATAGATTTCTTATTCCTTTTTTATGGTGGTTCAGAAACAACAGATTTTTTCTTCTTCTTTGATGCTTGTTGAGAATCGAGAGTACTTTGTTGTTCTACTACTTTCTCTTTTATTGTTCTTTCAAGTTTTCTTGTTGTAACATTTTTTGTTTATAGAAATCAGTTCAGATCATACCTACAAGGTTGAGTATCAATTTCTTTTGATAAGTTTAGCTTTATGATTTCCTTCCTTTTGTATTGTCCGGTTTGTAGTTCCGATATTCAATTTATGAGTTTTCAGTTTTGATTTCGGTGTCCTAATTTTTTTTGTTGGTTTTGATATTAGTATCAGGTGAAAACTAATATGAAACGCATTGGTTTCTCCACATGCCGTGGATGGTTCACACGTGATTTCTGATGAGCAATGACATAATTTTCATTTTCAATACCTTTTTGGACCTTCGGAGAACTGGTTTTTCCAGTGGACTATATGATAAATAATATACGGTTTGAGGACTAACCTGCAAATTTCCATTTGATTTCCGTTTTTTCTTTTCTTTGAAGCGAAAGAAATTTATTGCATAAAATTAAGTGATTACATGGTTTATGTCCTCCTGTAACATAATATGAATGTTAGTATGAGGATGTTGAATCCATACGTTACTCAATTTCTCTATTCTAGCTGACTTTAATAGTTGGTCAGCTATCTTATTTTATTTTTTTTGGCACATGCATACATTGTCAGGAATGATACTTGCTAAAAAAGCTCTTAATTTCAGAAACTAAGTTTTGGAGTCTCTAGTCTATGTTGGAGACATCCTTGTTTACCTCATCAACCACAATCTGTGAATCTAGCTAAAAGTAGACCTTCTCGAGTTGTAAATCACCAGCCCATCTTACTGTTTTCATTAGACCGAAACATTTTCTTGATCGGCACTCCAAAAGTTAGCTATATAGATGCACTTTGCTTCCTTGAATGCCCTTACAAAATCACGGATGATTAGTCACCAACTCCACCAATATTAGTAACATGATCCATCACAATTAATTGTGATCTACATATACAGGAGAGGTTCAGTCTATTCAGGATAGTAGAACAACAACTATGTTGTGATCTACATATACAGGAATTGTGGTGTAGGTTTACTGGAACCCCGATCCAGTGCTGCTGATGTGGCCGCCTGTTTTTCTCTTTAAAAAAAGAGAGCATTACAACAACTATGTTGATCTGCACTACGTGGCATTGAACTCACGCGGTTTCCGTTCTCATTCGAATCAAATGACACAATTCTTCTAAACGTTTTCTCATCTAAATTTGTAAGGTTTTCTCCGAAATATAACAAGCGGTTTCTAAATTTCGATCAGGGCAGTTTTGCGCAATAAAACCTAACGGCTACTATTCCACCGACCATATCGTATTCAAAATATATTACCTCTCCAGCACCGAACCGACTCTACTTTCTATGTCCCCTCCCCCTCCCTGAACGAAGCTCTAAGATCTAATTACTCTGAGACAAAGCTCTCAGATTCACCGCACTCTGAGACGAAGCTCTCATATCTAAGTTTCTCATTTGATATTTGTTTAATTATAGTCTCTTTGCAGTTTGATTATATTTTTTTTCTTTGGTTGATCTATTCGTCTTCCATTTTGCAGGTTTTGTTTCTATCTCTGTTTTTGTTTTTATGGATGCAGGAGGATCTTTCGGTGTGTTATACAAGTCTAGATCCAGAAATCCATTGCAAGATCATGTCCTCCGCAAAAAAAACTCTAAAGAAAATGTATGTTCTATTTCAATCTCTTCATCGTAATCTAGGGTTTTAGATTCTAATTTATTTATTTATTTTTAATCAATTTGCATTGGTTTTGTGAATTATCTTGTTCTTCAATTGTTAAGAAATTAGGGTTTTTTTTGTTTCTTCTTCTGGTTTTTGAGATATAGAGGGTTTTTCAAAATCTAGGTTCTTATTTTTCCTCATTGGTTTTTATTAGATTCCTGGGTTGTTATTAGATTCTGTAATGGAATTAATTAAATGCAAAAATTGGGGTTTTTCACCCAGACATAGGATTTCTAGTTGCCAAACAGTTTTTGGAATTAGTTTACCTTTCTTATTAACTAGATTCATTGCGATGTTCTAATCTGATATGTTTCTGATATCATCCATAGCATTGATTTGATCTGGTTTCTATTTTGAAAATTGCAGTGTGATCGGTTTATCCCGAACAGATCTGCAATGGATTTCGACTATGCACATTACATGCTAATGGAAGCAAGGAAAGGCAAGGAAAATCCAGTTGCGAGTTCTCCGGCTAAAGAGGCTTTCAGGAAGCAACTTGCAGAGGCTTTGAACTTAAACAGAAGCAGAATTCTAGCTTTCAAGAACAAGCCTACACCTGCGCAGTCGCTGTTCCCTGAAACTTCATCACTTCAACAAGCGAAACCAGCAAAGCCCCGAAGATCCATTCCCCAAGTGAGTTTTTTCTTCAAATTTGAGACTTTTGGTTATTTCTGATTATATTGATTCTTCAAATGGTTCTAATGTTCTTGTCTTTTTGATGCCAGACTTCGGAGAGGACATTGGACGCTCCAGAGATCATTGACGATTACTACTTGAATCTGCTGGATTGGGGTACCAGAAATGTCCTTGCAATAGCTCTCGGAAACACCGTGTACTTGTGGGATGCAACCGATTCATCCAGTTCTGAACTCATGACCGTCGATGAAGATACAGGCCCTATTACTAGTGTGAGTTGGGCACCTGATGGACGTCATATTGCTGTTGGATTGAACAACTCCGAAGTTCAACTATGGGATCCTGTATCTAACAAACAACTGAGAACACTACGAGGTGGTCATGAATCTCGAGTTGGTGCTATGGATTGGAACAACCACGTCCTATCCACAGGAGGAATGGACAGTTTGATAATTAATAATGATGTCAGAACCAGAAACCACATTGTAGATACATATAGAGGACATCATCAAGAAGTGTGTGGATTGAAATGGTCTTCATCAGGACAACAACTAGCAAGTGGAGGGAATGACAACCTTCTTTACATTTGGGATAGATCAGTTGCTTCGTCAAAGTCTCCAACTCAATGGCTTCACAGACTCGAAGACCACACTGCTGCTGTAAAAGCCCTTGCTTGGTGTCCATTCCAGGCTAATTTACTTGCTTCTGGTGGTGGTGGAGCTGATAGATGTATTAAATTCTGGAACGCCCATACTGGAGCTTGCTTAAATTCTGTCGATACTGGATCACAAGTTTGTTCTTTGCTGTGGAACAAAAACGAGAGAGAACTTTTGAGCTCTCATGGATTCACTCAAAACCAGTTGACCCTTTGGAAATATCCATCAATGGTTAAGATTGCTGAGCTTACTGGTCACACTTCAAGGGTTCTATACATGGCTCAGGTATTAATTGATTTAAAGACACATGAATTAAGCTTCCGCTCCTCCTTTAACTATTGCTAATCTTGTTTTTGTGAATTGTGCAGAGTCCGGATGGATGTACTGTTGCATCTGCAGCAGGGGATGAAACTCTGAGATTTTGGAATGTATTTGGTACACCTGAATTGGCTAAACCTGCACCTAAAGCCAACCCAGAGCCGTTTGCTCATTTTAATCGCATCCGCTGAGTAAACGTTGCAAGGTAAAGCCTTTGATCCGTATTCTGAGTTTCAGTCTGGGGGGAGGGGGGGGGCGGGGGGGGGGGTTCCTTGGGTTCTGAAGGTCTTGAGAGTTGAAATACCTGTACAGTGTTTATATTAGATTTTGGTGCAGCAAATGCACTGATTTAGTAATGCAAGCATTAGTGTAATAACTCAGGTGGGTACTTCTTGTATTTGCTTGCAACCCATTTAATGAAAATTTCAAATTTTAAGTTCTGAAAAAGACTTGGTATAAATTTTTACCATGGTTTGATATTGTTGTTTTAGTTTGGATGGTTTGATATGGTTGTTTTAGTTCAGGTCATGGTGATCAATAGAGTTCAAGCCTATCAAGTAATATGGTTATAGCGAGCAGCCCTTTCTTCATAAATCTTTACTTTGAATATCAATTTTTAAGAGAATTTTAATTATAATTGTAGCTGCAGTGGTGTTGATGCTAGTTCTGTGACTGTGTGAGACCTTGTGCCTCCTAGGTGCCCACAAGAGAAATATGCTTGGAACTGTATAGAGTTTGTTCTTTGGATACAAAGAGGAGTGTATGTGTATGCACCGTGTGCACTTGTGGTCGCAGTCGTATGCGTCAAAAATAATTCACTTTCTCACTCAACTAGATATAAATATAGTACGTGATAAGAAAGAGTTCATTCCCACGTAGAGGCTTTTGTTGTTATCAAATTTTCAGATTTTTAAGTAACCAAAGGGGGGGATTTTTGTTTTATCTAAATAAACAAAGCAATAAAAGTAATTAAAAGCAATAAAATAATTTGAATAATCAATAAGGAGAAGATATTGGTCACAGGATAGTATCATTCACAAACATGTATTTTCATCAATGACTAGAATTGAAATTTTAATCTCTCATTTACTAAAAGTCCTAGGATATCTTGATCGCAAGAGTATCCCGTTTATTTCCCGATTTTATCACAAACAACATTAAAAGATGCTATTTTGAAATCTACCTAGAAAGCAACCTAAAGTGTAAAAGCACAATTAAGTTTAACTCCCTAAGAGCAACCACAGTCATGACCAAATTTGGGGACTATACCTAAATTTGGTCTCCAAATCATCCGTAATGGAACGGACTAAAGTCATATTTAGTCCAGATAATTAGGGTTTGGGACCAAATGTGGTCGCCGACCCAGACTAAAATCGGTTATAGTGGGACGGGGTTATTGTGAGCGTATGAATACAGACGCAAGTATAATGGGCGCTTCACATCGGGCGTATGTATAAAGAACGTATGATATTGGGGCGGATGTATAAAGAGCGTATGAATGAGGCGTATTTATAAACACCGCCAGGCCAGACGGAGATTAAACATACGTCCCATAGCAGGCGTAATTAGAATGTACGTCCCAATGGGGCGCAGTTATTAAAAACGCCAGGTCTGGGCACATGTATTACGTGCGTCTGTGTGACGCGCATGTATTATGACCGTCTGTGTGAGACGTAATTATCCCATCTTTTTTTACTGATACATAGCCTTTGCAATCGTAATGGAGGGGACAAAATACCAAACACTAAATCAAAACTGAGGATGGTGGTGTGCATTGTATCATTTTTATGATCTTGGGTTTGATGCCAAACACTAAATCTTTTTATTGATACATGCCAAACACTAAATCTTTTTACTGATACATATGATACATGCCAAACACTAAATCTTTTTACTGATACATATGATACATACCAAACACTAAATGCATACCAAACATAAGAGCAAACGCCCTTAATATCTCCGCCTCATTTTAGGCGTTAGTTATACTAACGTCCCAACCATACGCTATTTAAGAATCCGTCCCATTACAGACGTTAATTATATCAACGCCCAACCATACGCTACTTATATGTCCGCTCCATTATGGAGCGTGCTTTGTATCTCCGTCCCTTTCCAGACGGACATATTACTAGAGCCTCAATCGAGCGTTCATATTAACTGCGCTCACACCCAGACGCTCGTATAAAATGCGTCTCACTTCAAACGTTAATATTAACTGCGCCCAAATTCAAACGCATGTAATACTTGCGCCGGACTATATTTTAGTCGGTCACGACTGTGGTTGCTCTCTCTCAAAGCTAAATTAATTTAGCTTTTGGTATGGGATTTGGTATTTAGTCCCCTCCATGATTGTGGTTGCTCTAAGAGCAATAATTTCTAAGAAATAAGACCAATCAATGCAAACAAACGTGTAAAAGCACTAATTCATTTTAACAAAGGTTATGATTCATATGCAATTAAAAAGATGTATCACTACAAGTAATAATGGCAATATGCTACTTAGAATCAGAGATAAACAACTATTTCGTATTGAAAACCCTAATCTAGCAATAGAGATGAAGACTAATCTAATTGATTCCGGACTCAACCAAACTAGCATTCAAATCATAAAACAATATCAACCATGAATCATAAACAATAAAGTTTTGAGACAAAACTAATTCATTGATTTAAATAACATGCTTGAGAAATTAACTTTTATCCCATAACCAATAATTGAGTTTAGTTACTCATAATAATGGAATTCATCATAATCATAATCATAAAATAATTGAAGAAGATGAAAAATAAAACGAAAGCAAACCCTAGTTGTAGCTATCTCCAAAGCTCCAAGAATAATACGTCTAGTAATTGCATATGAACTGACGCTTTTGCCCTTTTACTCCAATTGGGTGATTTCTTCTTCTTTTTCTCCGTATGATTCCAGAGTACCTAATAACTCAAAAGCAAACATAAGATACATAATTCACAAGAAAAATAACAAAGAAAGGATAAATACTAGATATAAAATTAGGTGTTTTAGACACCTATCAACTTGGATCATTTAACTACTCTTGGTTATTAGCAAAGTGGATTGAGTGTTCATTGAGATCCCCAAATTTTATTTAGAAACCGTGGTAGTAGGCAACTCCCATGCAATTACTTTGATTTAAAGCTTTGGTAAACTTTCTTCGGTGCCTTCCTATGCACTTCTTCTTATTGCTGCTTTGGTTTACTTCGGGTCCATTGCTTCCCTGCTCGAGCGAGCTTCCATTCGTACCTTCTGCAGTTTCTTTTTGTTTCTGTGGCTTCTCTCTCACACAGACATACTTTATTTAAGCAAAGGGTTTTTAGGGGCTCTTTGTTAAACTAGTCCCACATACCAAAGAAAAATGATATCGAGAAGCTTTGAAATGTGAGTATTGAGTGGCATTCATGTAGCTTTGGAGTACATTTATACTAAAATTAGCCGAGGCACATTATAACATGCTCTATTTCAGGCTTTGCAAAACTGGGTAAAAGTTCTGCATACTAAACATATTACATAACACAAATTGCAATGGCTACAAAACTTTGGAGAAATAACTCCCTCGGATTTAATTTTACTCAAATGTGGTTTTGCAGTATCATTTTTCTTTCTTTCAAATGGAAAGCCAAACATTCCCGAGGGCCATAAAACACCCGAATTTTTGCCTTGAAAAGTTGACATAGATGGCTGTCCACATACAGCAGAACAGAATAACTGACCATGAAGAAATAACAAGACTTACCCAACTAAGAAGTAATATATGCATGCACATTTAAAACCATAAGAAACAACGAAGTCATGAGTAATAAGAGTCATCTCTGGCCCGGTCTTCAGTTTCCACTCTCAGAAATCTAGTTCACCATCTCAGAAGATAGTGACGACTTTCGATAACATAATCGATTTAAGGTAGAACACGATATGAACCAAACATTTCCCTTATTTTTTGTGTGCAACTGTGTATTGATTTGTCATTCGGAGCTTAGGCGTCTAATGCGTCACTGGGAAGCATCCACATATAGAACGCCAGCCACATTCTTCATCCACGCCTGTTCGATTATATCAGTTTCATTTGTATGTTTGATGTCTACTGATGACATTGGTAATATGATTGAAACTATGATGCTACCAATCCCATCTAAAAGAAGATGATATAAAGCAACAAACTGTTGGCGGAAATGATTCATTCTGTTATTTATTTTCTGCCTAAACTGATTAAGTTACAGAACTATGAGGTGAATACAAGCAAGACCCAGTTCATCTACACAGGCAACAAAATAGGTGACCTCCCACAACCTAGTTTCTACAATTGCGACTACAAATAATGTCCGGTACAAAACAAGTCGAACAAAGTAGAACCGTAAGAAGAATAAGGGCTTATCTATTAATTCTGCTGCTGGGTTGAGGTAACCGATGGAGAAGCGAAATTCTCAGATGAGATGATGGGTTGTCATCATTGTCATCCCAAGACAATGCAATTATAAGACTCACCGCCAAGTTGCTGGGACCCAGAAGATTTTAGAAAACAGCTTGGAGACCTTATTTGATGGTCGCCCATGACAACATCCGCGACAGAAACTGCATCATCACTAGTAGCGTCAAGTTCAGTCAATTCATCTTCTTTCATTTCATATTTGCCCAGTTCTGACAACACTGTTAGAAACACGTTTAGAGCTCTTCGCATCCACTCATATCGACAGAGTCTGAATGATTCTCCAACACTTAGCTGCTTAAAACATGGATAGAAGGAGATCAAAAAAAATTATCTTCTAAGACATAGTGTGTTCACATATGCACGTATTATTTTATTTATTTTTTTGAAAGAACAAGTTCAACGGCATAAACATTGGTAAATCAAAACCAATAACAATTCAAGCATTGGTGGACTTACCCATCTTCTCCCATGGTTATCCTCCTCTGGCCAGGTTTCAAGTTCCTCGGTCACCTCCAATGCAAACATGTAACCTCTGCAAGATCCTTCCGTACTGCAGCTATTCTGTCTGCTCTTACTTCTGAATTCCCACATTCCCAAGGGACTTTCCTGTACAGAAGAGTAAAACAAAACATCAAGAGTGAGAAGAAATGATTTTTGATGCGTTGTACATGAAAAACTAAGTCCGGGCAAAATGAACATAAATCACTTCTGGCAGAGTCTGAACAAAGTCTAATGAACAAAAGAGCTCGTCCACCATCAAGCCTAAGGAAAGTAATGAATTTCGCCAAATCATTCTGTCTTCTTTAGTCGTAATTGATACTATTTTACAAGGAAATATCTTTATTTCTTCTTTACCCAATAGGCAGAGTGTAGAATTGCTACTAGTATCACAATCAAGAAGATGAGCTTACATCTAGTATTCCTTTAACTCCAGCTTCCTCCAAGGCTTCACGACAGGCGGCTTCGCCAATAGTCTCATCATCCTCCCATCCACCCTGAGACAAAATTATGAAAGAATGTCAGATAACACTCCAGATACAGCACATGCTACTATCCTTAGCAAGGTCTTAGTGATAATAAAAAAAACGAAGATAACATAGAGAAAACAAGCAAATTCATACCTTTGGGAAAACAAGGTCTTCTCGGTCAGGAGACGACACCATAAGAAGTTCCAACCTACTCTCGCAATCAACCGTGTCATCCTCACCATCTTTCTTGATTCTGTATGGAATACACCTGTTCGTGTTTTATGATAAGAGAATCAGCAAGGATTCCCAAAAATGTGGTCAAACATAGATGCAGTAATAACCAGAGATGAAGCAATAATTCACACAAGAGGACTGGGTAGGAAATTAGACATGAATGCATCATCACCAAAAGATTCCTGTCTGTCGATATAGCAAAAGATAGCTGATGTAAAAGTCAACTATATTTTTAGAAAATAAAGAAGTATTTCCTCTTTTTATCCTGTCCCTTATTGTTTATTGCAACTAATTAGTACAAACAGATTCACAAAGAACAGTTTGCCCTGGATATCACATGTTTGATGACTGTTAGATATCGATATCCTAACCTCTCAAGAAGCACATGAAAATGATATCATCCACTCAGTCATGGCCAAGAAACTTCATCCCTTTGTGGATTTCTATATCCAGTAGAATTTCACCAAAAGATCTGAACTTCCATTGACAAGTTTGCTCACGTGTCAAGTAGAATTAGCCACAGCAGAAGTTACTTATTTGGACGGCAATTACAAACATACACCTCCAGACAACATCAGAAACGTTCATATATCATTCAGAGAGGACTTGAGGTTTAATAATTTCCCATGTTCTCATCTAAAACCTTGAGTGGTTTAAATTTTAGAGTAATGCAATTTGCAACAGACAAAAATTGACAGGATTGAAAAATACCCAAATTTGGTGTTTACTTCTCATCCGAAAGGAAGACTTAGTCTTGTGGTGTGAATCGTGACAACGCGGAACAACGACACGAGCTTAATCCTATGCACACTCAATCAATAATTCAAGAAAACGGCACCAAACAACAAATTTCTACAATCCAAATTTTCAACGCGCTTAAACAGTATTGATCGAACCACCAAATTACACAATAAACACGGTAATCGCGTTTACTGGACTTTCAAAAATGCAAAAGAACTATTAGAATCCTAAATACACACAAAAAATGAGTCGAAAATGCAAGACAAATGATGAAACAAGTCAAAAGTGAAAGCGAAAAGTTAGAAAAGGAAAAGGACTTACCCAGCTACAAGGCGAAAATCGTTCTCATATCGTTGCCTATGTCTCCCGGTTCGGGCTATTAAAGCAGACATATTAATGACGTTGATGATGATATTCCGCAACTGTTATCTTCAAACACACAGAAAATAAACCAATTTAGAACAAAAAAAAAAACAATTTTCTTCAAATCAAAAGATATTTGTTTTTCTTCAAAAAAAAATAAAAAAAAATAGTTTATAGATTAAAAAGTCCACAAAGGTTGCATTCACTGGTTGGTGTTGTTACCTTTGTTTGAGAAAAGGGTTGTTTTTATCTGAAACTGCATTCAAAATGATGAGAAACAACAAAGTGTTGAGACTCTAAGTTGAAATCCTCAAAGTGGTATACGTAATGGTAGTATTTTGATGATGAAGGAGACCGACCAGAGGAAGAAGAAGAAATGGATCAAATTTCATTACTCTCTGTAAATGATAAGGTCAACTCAAAATTTCTAACATTCCCCGAAACAAGAAGAAGTCTCTCTGACTCTCTCGGTCTCTAAACCTTTATATAGGCAATGAATGATTTGTAGAAGGAGGAAGCAGAAGAAATCAATGTTCTGAGATGAAGCTCTTTCAGAGAAAGAGAGGTTTGGTTTTCCCAGAGAGAGAAGAAGAAGAAAACAAGAGAGAGAAAGTTAGAGAGAGATTTCCGCGGGACCAGATCAACGAGCGAACACCAAAATTTATTTAATTAAATAGACAAGAAAGAAAGAAATTTCATTTCACTTTGGTAACTAACTGCGCGTTCATTTTTTACTGATTAATGTTAACCAACTTTTGGTTAAATACGTTGGAATATTCCATGATTTATTTGTTAATATTTATTTGTCCTATGCGGATTGATCACCCCCAAGTAATATTGATATCCCCTTTATAAATCGTGGAATATTCGAGCAAAAATTCTTTTTCTTGTATCTTTGATTTTTTTTATTTATTTTTCTCTGTCATTTGACTCCTGATCTAAATCCCGCTCTGCCTGTGATCCATTCTAAAATAAATACCAAATCCTTTGTTCATTTCATTTGTATACGACTTTGTACCTGATTTGTTTGAGCGTATCTAAATATTTTTTAAAGTTAAGGTAAATGTAGCCGATAGAAGTAAGATAACAACATAAGATATTAAGAAGACACAAAATGAGTATTTGTTTTTATAATAAGTTTTAATCTCATCCTTGAATATGTGTATTTCTTTCTTTCCAAGATTCTCACATAATGGCACAAATGGGAGGCCAGATGAATTTGCAGGGAATTCGAAGGTTAGTAAATCTACCAAGCTTCAAGTTGTTGTATGATGTAGCTTGCACTTGCTCAATATATGTCTCATGAAGTGGTAAAATATGTTCAAATTGAAGGAGCAAAACTACAATGACGAAAAAGGTGTGAACAGTTTCTTCCCACGTATTACAAAATTGGCAATACGGGTCGAACCCCTTTGCATTACAATATATCCATAATACTGAGAATAGCATTGTGTAAAGTTTCCATGGAAAAGTTGTAGTTTTAGATGGAAGCTTAAGCAGAAGGAGCTTGTTAATTAAGCTGAATTCAGTACCTCTTTGATATAAATGTTGTAGACATTGGCAACCGAGAAATTTCCTCCCATTAGCATCATGGTTCGAGTTAAGATAATGTTTTTTAATGTCGTGTTTGAGTTCTAGTAAATCGATACTTTAAACATCAATAATAGTTATCTTGAATTCTTATGCAAACTAAACTTCACCAATAGGCATGCCTAAGTAGGGTAATAGGTAAAGAAGCAAACTTTGCGACCAAGTTTCCTAGCACGCGCATTTGGATATAAATATGCTACTGATTTCTGCTTTTCCAGAAGTAGAAGTCAGAAGCAAAAATATTTTGCTTAACAAAAAGCTAATTTTTCTGCTTCTGGAAGTCTTTTTGAAATTGTTTACCCAAATTAACTTCTGATTTTTTTGATTTCAAAAGTCAAAAAATAACTTGTGGATGTGTATCTATTAACACATGCAAATATATAAGAAGATCAACACATATTAAGTACATGCAATGAAGAATATGGAAACTATATTAGTTCATGCAAAGAATAATATGTGATTGAATACATGCAATGTAGAATATGGAAACAAAGATTAGTACATGCAAAGAATAATATTTATGTAATTAGTTTTAATTTCTTTGATTTATCTGTAGGAATAAATTTAATTCTCTTGATGTGATTATAGTATTAGGATCTTCACTCATTCAATGTATTTGTACAAGTATATATACAAAATAATGAAATTAATCTCAACACAGTTGTGTGAGATAGAAATCCCAAAACCCAATATTGCAACATGGTACTCTAGAGCTAGGTTAGTTTTTTTTACCTGCAACTGTATCATCATGACTGTTGAAGATGACATCCAAATACCTCCATCTTCCAGTAATCCTCCACCTAATAGAGATTCAGGTCTTCCTCAATCAAGTCCCTATTATGTGCATCCGGCTGACAACCCTACCACTGTCATATTTACTCCTCTCCTCACAGATGATAACTATTGCATCTGGGAAAGAGGAATCCGAAAAGCCCTAAGTGCCAAAGCCAAGCTAGGTTACATTGATGGAACCATCACCAAACCCACAGATCCAACTGATCTCCTCCATTGGACTCGTGCAGACGATTTGGTTGGTAGCTGGGTTGAAAACTCAGTCGATCCAGTTATCAAATCCAATGTCATGTCCCATCTGCACAGGAACAATGGTTGGAGATTAAGAACAGGTTCTCTCATAAGAATGCACCGAAACTGTTTGCCCTGAAACAATCGATTTCATCTCTGAAACAAGAAAATCAAAACGTTGCGATGTACTTTACTCAACTCAAGACGTTGTGGGATCAACTCGATACATTCAGACCTCTTCAACCTTGCATCTGTGGTGCAAGATAGAGCCATGGAGTTCTTACAAGGTTGCATGACCGTTTTTCTGCACCGCGCAGTCAGTGTTTGTTGATGGAACCATTGCCATCAGCATCCAAACTCTATAATCTCGTGAGGCAGGAGGAGGAGCAGCAAGGTATAAACTCATCCTCTCTTACTCAAGTTGAATCTGCTACACTTAATGTTTTTCGCAGTGCTCCCAACTCAGAAAGACCAAATCAGAGGTCTTTCTTTAATCCCGGCACTACATCCAACGCTGGCAACGGTACCAACAAGAGACCCAGACCTTTTTGCGACCACTGCAACAAACATGGTCATACTCGGCTTACCTGCTGGAAGCTCAATGGCTACCCAAAAGATCTGTCGAGATCCAGAGATATTCCAACTCCGTCATATGCTGCTGCTGCTATTGTTCCCAATACACAGGCTACTCCTGGTATAACTGCAGCTCAATATGCCAGACTTATGTCTTTACTTGAACCAAACAATGGAGACACTGATGTCACTCCATTTGCCAATTTTGCAGGTATTACTATGACTTGTTCTTCTAATGTTTGGATTATAGACAGTGGTGCAACTCATCACATTTGCTCCTCTCTCTTTTTTCTTCTTCTTACACATTGGTTATGAACCCAATCACGGTTCAATTACCATATGGTTCGAATATATCTGTCACTCATATTGGGACTGTGAATTTATCTCCCAATATTCAGCTACTCAATGTTTTTCACATTCCAAGTTTTAAATTTAACTTGATCTCTGTAAGTCAGCTTACAATCACAGCAAACTGATGTATCAATTTCTCATACGAGTCTTGCATCTTTCAGGACCGTCTCACGAAAAAAGGAGATTGGATGGAGTAGGCGTATCGCTGGCCTCTACCATTTCAGTTTCCAACCATCAGTTTCATCTTTAGATGCTAATAAACCAATAGATATATGGCACTGTCGTCTCGGTCATCCACATATGGATTGTTTTAATTTTTTAGCTCGTAATTTTTCTTATGTTCGTTCTTCATTTAAACACTTATGTGATGTATGCCCACGGGCAAAACAATCTCGTCTCAAGTTTAATAACAATATTTCTTTATCAAAGAATCCATTTCAATTGATTCATGCTGACATATGGGGTCCTTTTCTACTGCTTCTTTAACTGGTGCAAAATATTTTATTACAATAGTAGATGATTACTCTAGGTGTACATGGGTATTTTTGATGAAAGTAAAGTCTGAAACCTTGAAGTTTCTCAAATATTTCTTTGCCTTTGTTATAAAACAATTTGGGCATCACATTACCAGCATCTCCTCTGGTATCAATTCATTAGTTATTCCTCAATTACAGACTTTCAGGTCTGATGATGGGTCTGAGTTTAAATCAAATGAACTTCAATCTTGGTTTCATCAAAATGGAATTCTCCATCAAACCAGTTGTATATATACGCCACAGAAAAATGGTATTGTTGAACGCAAGCATCGCCACTTGCTCAATGTTGCAAGGTATTTACGCTTTCAAGCTAATTTACCCATCCAATTTTGGGGAGACTGCATTTTAGCTGCAACATATTTGATTAACAAATTTCCAACACCGGTATTATCTCATAAATCTCCACATGAGTTACTTCTCAATTCGCCACCAGATTATTCACATCTCCGAGTGTTTGGTTGCCTTTGTTTTGGCATAAATATACGTATTTGTAACAAATTCGATGAACGTGCTAAGCCTGGCATTTTCATCGGATATCCGCATGGCCAGAAGGGTTACAAAAATTTTTGATCTATCATCAAAATCTGTGTACATATCACGCGATGTAGTGTTTCATGAACATAGATTTCCTTTTAAAGATATGTCTTCATCAACATCAGTTCCTATTGAGCCTTCACAGCCTAATTATTCTTATTACGACTCCATATTTCAGTCCCAATCATGTGGTGATATTCCGAATCCTGAGCATTCTATCCCATGCTCTCAGTCTCAGTCGCATTCTGAGCATTCAAATCCTGTCGTACCTTCTCATGATTCTGCTTCACAACCAACTATTGCTACACGCAATTTCATGAGTGGCTCGTCTTCTGTCCGTTCCGCAGAATCAATTTATATCGATACTACTATTGTTCCAGTAGTTCAGTCACCTGTCGTATTGCCAGACCAATCAGCCACATCTCCACCTATTCAGGTTCCTATCTCTCCAGCGATTCTATCATCAGCAATACATTCACATCCATCTCGTTCTCGTAATTCACCATCCTATTTAAAGGATTACCATTGTTTTTCTACTAAGGATGCGTCTTCATCACTGTATCCAATGACAAATTATTTTTCCTTCGACAAATTCACTGCTTCACACAAAGATTTTTTAGCTTCAGTTATTCTCACTGATGAACCGAGATCATTCTCTCAGAAAAATAAATGTCCCAAATAGCGGGCAGCCATGGCCAAAGAAATCATTGCTTTGGAAGCCAACGATGCTTGGATATTAGTAGATTTACCACCTGGCAAAACATCCATTAGCTGCAAATGGGTTTTTAAAATCAAATTCAATGCTGATGGTACCGTTGAACGTTACAAGGCTCGACTTGTATCCAAAGTATACACACAACAAGAGGGTATAGACTACTATGATACCTTTGCACCAGTAGCTAAGTTGGTTACTGTTCGTGTCTTATTATCTATTGCAGCTATTAAGGGATGGTCTCTTCATCAACTTGATGTCAACAACGTGTTTCTTCAAGGTGATTTGGATGAAGAAATTTACATGAAGCTTCCACCAGGTATGGCACGTCCAGGTGAGTCCAAAGTTTTCAAACTCAAAAAGTCTCTCTATGGTTTAAAGCAAGCCTCTCGCCAATGGTTTGCGAAGGTTTCTTCAGTTTTATTATCTGAAGGATTTGCTAAATCCTTATGTGATAATTCTCTTTTCACATATCATCGTGGTACAACCTCTATATTTGTTCTTGTCTATGTTGATGATATTATCGTCACTGGTACAGATAATAACTTCATTAATTCTCTCAAATTGCGTCTCACTTCTCATTTTTCAATCAAGGATCTTGGTAGTTTGAAGTATTTTTTGGGAATTGAAGTTTTTCGCTCATCCAATGGTATATTTCTATGTAAAAGAAAATATATTCTTGATATCCTTAAGGATTCCGGCCTCACAGGGGCTCGTACATCAGCTTATCCAATGGATACAAAACTCAAGTTACTTCCTACAGATGGTACGAAATTGACTGATCCAAGCTGCTTTCGTCGTTTAATAGGTCGTTTGTTATATCTTACGGTAACACAACCAGATATCACATACTCAGTTAATTATCTGAGTCAATTTTTGCAACATCCCAGATCAGCTCATATGGATGCTGCTCATTGTATTCTAAGATATCTCAAGGGAACCATTGGACATGGCATATTCTTGTCCTCATCCAGTTCTCCTTCTATTCATGGTTACACTGACTCTTATTGGGCAGGCTGCCCAATTACTCGTCGTTCTACCACTGGATATTTTGTTACGTTAGGTAATAGGCCAATTTCTTGGAAATCAAAGAAACAGCCTGCTGTGTCTCGTTCATCAGCTGAAGCTGTATATAGTGCTTTGGAAAATCTAAATGCTGAGCTTCAATGGTTAGTTTATCTCTTCAAAGACATGCACATTTCTTGTCCTCTTCCTATCACTGTTTCTTGTGATAGTCAAGAAGCAATTCATATTGCTCAAAATCCGGTATTTCACGAACGTACTAAACACATCGAGATTGATTGTTATTTTGTTCGTGAAAAGTTAATAAGTGGATTGATTCTACCAAAACATCTTCCGTCGTCTGATCAACTGGCTGATGTTTTCACTAAGCCTCTGGGAGCTCCGCAATTTGGTCGTTAGTTGGCAAGTTGGGCGTTCGTTCAGGCTCTACCGCTCCAACTTGGGGGGGGGGGGTATTAACACATGCAAATATATAAGAAGATCAACACATATTAAGTACATGCAATGAAGAATATGGAAACAATATTAGTACATGCAATGAATAATATGTGATTGAATACATGCAATGTTGAATATGGAAACAAAGATTAGTACATGCAAAGAATAATATTGATGTAATTAGTTTTAATTTCTTTGATTTATCTATAGAATAAATTTAATTCTCTTGATGTAATTATAATATTAGGATCTTCACTCATTCAATGTATTTGTACAAGTATATATACAAAATAATGAAATTAATCTCAACACAGTTGTGTGAGATAGAAATCCCAAAACCCAATATTGCAGCAGTATCCAAACGCGTTGTAAATCATCAATTACATTATTTATCAACACTAATGCTTGTTATCGAGTTATTCTCGAGATTTTACCTTTAAGCAGTCAAGACTTGAAAAATAACTTGGGTACCAAAGAAGAATGATAGTGCCGACAGCGAACTGCAAATAAAAATAATCCTACCTCCATCAACCATGTGGAATCCGTGTGAATTCTTTCTTTTGCATCAGCCTCATTAAGCAATTTTGAACGAATTCTAACCACTATGAGATAAAAAGGATGACAGAGGGTAGTCTTGTTTGATTCGATTAGATTATTGGAATCTCTTAATAGATGCACCATTTACTGATATCAAAAATTATAATATATTTAGTAATAATTTTGGCAATTATTTATTTCATCACATAGGACTTGTCATTCAGAAAGGTGTTGATGCCCAGCTTGTTACTAGACTACCCACCAATGATTTGGGTAAACTTATGTTGGAAACAATTTACAAAATCAAAACGGATCTCAAATTGCTGAGTCGCGGACTAGGTCGCTATTTTTAAGGTGTTTCACGACTCTGCCTCTTGATTGTGTGCTAACAGTCGATTCTTGTCGAAAACTCTATGAGATAAAACAGCTGATAACTCTCTTGTTCGATTTCTCTGCACTGTGAGAAATCGAACCAACAACAACTCTTTCTACACTTGCTCAAAACTCAAAATAGATGAAAAACAATTGTGTTTCATCTTATCCAGAAACTGTTCTTTTATAACTCAAAAGAAATTAATACGGTTTTAATGAAAATCAATTTTGCAATTAGTGCTCACTGAAAATCCTCCATAACAGTCACAAAACGGTAATAATATAATTACCAAAAATTAATAGAATTAATTGGAGAATATTAAGTTGAAAAAACCGTTTTTGGAAATCAAGAGTTAAATCTACAAAAAATCAGTTTCTGAATCACCAGACCTCCCAAGCCCCCCAAGGCCCTGCTTTCCCGGATTTAAATAAATAATATAAATATATAAATATACCTAGTCAAATGCATGGGGTGAGACTTGAACCCAAATCAATAATGAGGTGAGACTTGAACCCAAATCTATAATGTTGGAACCCAAAATAATACCACAACACTATTTCTCTAAGTTTGATATAAATTTAAAATTGAAAGTTTTATAGAAGGATGTTTTGGTTGAGTCCGAAAAAGATATAATAAAATAAACATCTATTTGTTTTTATTTTCGAAGAATAACACAGTCTATTAGTTTTGTGTAAAAAAAATGCTTCAAGAAGGACAAAAGAAATTTTATGTTGGACTGTTATAAGAAAAAGAAAAATAAAACTTTTGGAGTTGGTTGCAAGTTATTAATGCCGGCCTTCCAAGTGCAAGCCAACCAGTTGCATCTCTTTCATAGTCATACTGCCATAGGATAGGACTGTGTTTGGTGAAATTGAATCTTATCAAATATGGTAAGATATTAGAAGGTACAGCTGTAGCTGAGTTTTTGAGGTAAAAAAGCAACACTTATCAGTTAGTGGAAGATTTTCTTCTTTAGTCAATCTTTTTAATTTCTGATGAGGTGCTTTTAATTTTTGATGACACGAAAAGAAAAGACTTTGAAATGCTGGCTGAGATAGGGAAATTTGTCTTAAACTAGTGCGACATAGGTGAAACAGCATTCCTAGACTCCTAGTGCTAGCTAATAAAAGAGCCATAAATAGTGAGAAAATTAATGGCGTTGTTGTGTATATGGCTTCTTTGGCAATGTTGCCAAATGAAGAAACGCACAACCATAACACTTTGATTCGGTAATATAATGAAACATTACAACTAGGAAAATTTTACGATTTGATTTATTTTTAGACTAAAATGAAAAAAACAATCATATTTCTTTTCAAAAACAGAAGGAGTATCAATTTTGAAGGTGAATATACGAGGGCAATGGACATATAAAAAGAGAGTAGAGGTTTCATTTATGGACTAAAATTCTTAACAGACTTTGGGATCTACTGAGGTGTGAATTCTTAAATGACCGTCCATTTTATGAAATTTACGTAAAGATCGTTATATTTATGGGTGCTGATGGGATATCAGATTACTAGGAAAAGTATCAAAATTTACATACGATGAACTGAGAAATGCTTTATGTTATGTGAATTTTAATACTCTTTTCGGTGACCCGATATCTCTAGGAGCAATATCGATTATATTGCACACGCAGTAAGGGGATGGAATCACGTATATGATGTTACGTACTTGCACCACCACATAAACATTCGAGTCTATGGTCTTGGAAGGCTCCCCAAGCTACAAATGCATGCAAGTCTTGGATGGGAGTCTACAAGTCGAGTCAGCCAGGTCAAGTCAAGCTCTTAGACTGAGTCAGTCAGACTCTTTAACGGTGTACTAGTATTAAATAAGAAAGAGTCGTAACCTGACTTATTATTGACTCGCAGCGTATACATGATTCATCATTCACGGGGTTTATGAAAAGCGAGTTTAAGAAGTCAAAATCCGTAAAAACCAAAAATCCAAAACTACCAGTAGCATGATAAGTTTGGAATTGAGTCAAAAGTCATAATGTAATAATCACATATCAACAAACTAACGAACAACCATTTCGGCTTTTAATAGGAAGTAACTTTCTAAGAAATATCATCAGTTCAAGACTTAAATGAAAAAGCCGCAATTCTTGACACACTGTATTTAATAACACCCAGAAGACAAGTGGGTAAGCTCACTTCTTCTCTTGGTGCTCCATTTCATTCCTTGCACATGACGCATTTATTTCCCATGCTTTCATTACATTAAATTTTCTTCCTTCTTTTTAATCGGTAATATTATTCAACTCTTGTTTCTTTGTTTTTTAAGAATTAATTGGGATATATCGAAAATAATTGGAATATTTTACCGTTCGGAGAACGATCATTTGTCCAAATCTTTTTAAAACATGATTCTAATGGACGAGTAAAAATTAGTATGGGTGAAATGGACACCAAAAAAATAGTAAGGATGAAACTGGATTCGTCCTGCCTTAAACTTAAAAAATAGCGAGGATGAAACTGGATACATCCTGATGTGAATTAAAAATAAGAAAAAGTATTTGAAAATGGGTAGGATGAAACTGTTTACATCCTGGCTATTTTTACATTTTTGTCCATTTAACAGTATCAAAATCTAGATGTCTTTTTCACCCAAAAATTGTTGATTTTTTTTAACCAATTTTGTGTTTACCGTTCATGCGGGTATGGAAAAATCATGTCGATTTTGATTGTTGGTATTGAAATACCATGCCGACATGAACCGTAAAAAATCCCAACTGTTTCTGATATATCCTAGTTAATTGTTCTTTCTTTTTACCTTCATATTCACCTCCCTCCAATCTAAACCCGATATCCGGAAAATGACAATCCCATCTGAACCTTAATGTGAATTTAAATTAAAATGTGTTGTTTAGATTGGACAGAAGTGAATAGAAAAGTGGAAAGGATGGAATTGGATAGCATTCTTATTTTTATTATTTCGTTTTACTTTTAATTTTATAATATACTCTGCATACTATTTTACGGTAATATTGCTAATAAGACACCAATACTTACAGGTGAGGAGTACTAAAATTTATACTCCCTCCGTCCCCTATATATAAGCGGAAAAGTGAAATTATCTTTGAATAAGAAATTTTTTAGCTTTCATAAATTTTCCTAATTGTACCTGATTTACCCTCACCAATTCCAATATATTTATCTAGGAAATATGAAAAATATTAATTTACTAAAAAAAATTATCCACTAAAATATTTAAAAAATATAATTGATCTTGGGAATTATCAAAGACATTAACTAAATTTGTGAATATCATATTTTTTAATAAGAATTTATAAGGAAAAAATCACATTGGAAATACATATCCGCCTATATATAGGGACTACATTTTTTTACTTCTCCGCCTATATAATAGGGATGGAGGGAGTATAAAACAAACTAAAAAACAGTTTATTTTATATACTCCCTCCGTCCCTATTATATAGGCGGAGAAGTTAAAATCTCGTAGAATAAGAAATTATTTGGTTTTCATAAATTTTCATGTTTTTTCCTGTTTTTACCCGTTGTCTTATTCTCAATACAATTTCCAATACAACATAAATAAGGTTATATGGGTCAAAACGTAACTTGGAATTAGAATTCCGCCTATTTAGTGGAACTAGGAAAATCCAATATTCCGCCTATATAATAAGAACGGAGGGAGTAAATCTCAGAACCCTTCTAATTAACCAGCACCCACTATTAACCATGAGGTTTCTATGGATGTGATTCAAACATCTCTCAATGGTTAGTGACAAACTCAAGGGGCTGAACATTTTTTCAGGCTCGGGCTAATACACTCAGTGAGGCCAACATTTAACTAAAAAAGACTAGGTTTCTGGACTAGGAGGGTGGTCGGGGCTAAATCCCTTTCATAGACCCGTCTAATATCCATAATTTTTTACTGCCACTTAGAATTTTGAGGGTTTTAAGAGTTTTTTTCTTTATCTTACCACACCGTATAAAGATTTTGTTAAGGTGGTGAAATTTTTCACTACTTTAATCCAAGTTATATGGGTTAAAGAGAGCGCGTAATTGGGGATATGGAAACTAATAGGGGATATGAATTACTTCCCCCAATCAAAGGTGTCTGCTAAGGGGTTTTTTTGAGCCGAAAATACCAAAACACCCTTATATTAATTAAAAAGCATTATGAAAAGACTGTTATACCCTTTCAACTAAAACATAAAATCAAAAACCAAATCAAATATCCCTCATTTCTACACTATCAGTTCCGGCATTCTCAGTTAGGTTAGGTTTCGATTTTTTTTTCTTCATCTTCTTCATCGTTCACACCATCGTTCTTCATCGTCGATTAATCGTTAATTAAAAAATTTCTTCGTCGATTAAAACCAACCCATAAGAATGCCTCCACGAAAGAAATCAGATGCCCAATCGAAATCCAAATCGATTGCTCAACAGAAATTAGAGAAAAAGCTTGCTTTGATTGCTCAAGAGCAAGAACACGAAGAACAAGAGTTATTGGACGATCAACTACTCAGAAATACGGCTTCTGTGAGAAGGTAAGTCATTTAAAACTGTTTAATTAGTGTTTCAATCGACTTGTAGCTATGGGTTTAGGTCAAAATCGCGAAACCCTAACTGAAACAGTTGAGTTTCAGTAGTTCCGGCACTCAATTTCGTATGAATGCCACACCGGAAATCAGTATCGGCATTCAATCTAGGATGAAGACCAAACCGGTAGTCAGTTCCGGCATCTAATTTAGGTTGAAGACCGCACCGGAACTTAGTTTCAGCATTGTATTTAGGATGAACACCACTTCTAAACCTAGTACCGGCATTGATTTGAACTTTTACGAGTACGCCGGTAGTAAGCTTATAATAAAGAGAAAACCCTAGGATTTTTTAATTGTACCAGCGTACATTTTAGGTTAGATTACATGCCGGTACTTGAGTTTTGGTATCCAGAAACTTTAGAACTACTACCGGCATCCTCGACAATTTTTTTTTCAATGCCGGTACTGTGTTCTGACATTTTTTTTTATTTTACGTAGCTGCCGGTACTGGTGTTTTCTTATCCAGGAATTTCCTATAGTGTACCGGCATCCTAAAAATTTATTTTTCAATGCCGGTAGTTACTCCCGGCATGTAATCGTTTGAATTTACAATGCCGGTATTAGCTCCCGGCATGTTCGATATTTTTTTCAGGATGCCGGTAGTGATGATTCTATGCCGTAATGTGGTGTATCTATGACGGTATTAGAAATGAAAGTTAGTTGTCTTATATTTATTTTGTGCTTCTTTTGAAATAGATCTAAAGCAAAGGCAAAGGAGGCTAACAAAGGAAAAGCTAAAGATGTTGTCACTAAGAAAAGAAGGAAGGATGGTCTTGATACACCTCAGTCTCTGCCTCCTCGAGGGAAAAACAAAAAACGTTTGGGTGCTGATACAAGAGGGGCAATTTGGGAGAGTGATCGTGATCGTAGTAAAATCGTAATCCGTGAATCTACCGATGCTGTTGAGGAGGAAGATGAGCAAGATGAAGAGGAAAGTGAGGAGGAAGATAATGAGATTGATCCAACTCAATTAGCAAACCAAAGCCAAGGAGTAGTGGAAGAAGGTGGTCCAAGTCAACAACCCACACAAGGAAAGGGGAAAGGCAAAGGAAAAGTAAAAGTTAAAGGTTCGTACCTTCCTCATGTTGATGACATGATACCCGACCTTCATCGTGGTAAAATTTGGGGCGCAGCTTCTCATGATCCGGGGTATCTATTTGGCTACAAGGACTCGTGGGCTCGTACTATATATCAAACCTATGTAAGAATTTCTATCTCGTGCATATGTATTGTTTTGTATTTATACAAAATCTCTTAATCGTATTATCTCCTAATTGTAGGATCATACGAAGGTTGTGCGTGTTTGCCGAAACCAAGCCGCGACTCATTGGGATTTGTCTAAGGAGCATGAAGAGGTTCAAGCAATAGTTAAGGATTATGGTCTATATCCTTTGGTTTAAAATTATGTGAAGCCAGATATTGTGACAGTCAATTGCTTTTTCGAAAGGTATCATGGTGAATCAGATACCATGCACTTCCCGTTTGGAGAGATGACCTTGATCCCTGATGATGCTCAGAACATTCTAGGCTTGAGTGTTACCGGCAAATCAATTGCAGAAGGAGATAATCATTCTTTTGAGCTAGAATGGACGAAGTTGCACGAGCTTACTAAATAGTTGCTTGGTTGGGACTACAAAACTTTTATGGAAAGCTTCTATGTATATAAGATTAGTAGGACAAAGACCATCAAGCTTACCCTGCTTGAGGAGAAGTTTCAAAACTCAAAGGAAAGAAGTTTGAAGGATGGATGAGACCCCGCACAGATTCGTTATACAGCTGCTGCGTACCTGTTATTCATCTTGGGCACTAGGGTATTCCCTGACACTAGTGGCAACAAGGTTAGTGGAAACTACCTTCAATACTTGGATCCGTTGGAAGATATCTTTAGCTATTCTTGGGGCACCGTGGTAATGACACATTTGATGACGGAGATGAGAAAGGCCTCTAAGGCGGTTACAAACCAATTTGTCGGGAATTTCACTCTACTCCAGGTAATTTTGTTTTTAAACCTATGTTCTTATTTATATTGTTCACATGTACCCTTTTCATGAACTTAGAAACAAAATTTACTGATTTTTATATGTATCATTTCACATTTGTATAGGTGTGGGCTTATGAACATTTCTCAACATTGTTCAAGGACAACCCCTTCTTGAAGTTTAATCCCGTTGATGACCCCGAGGAGCCTAGAGCCAAGAGATACGAGTTCAACAGCCATCCGAAGCCCGTTAACGATTATCGACTGATAAAAATGAGATTAATTCTGGACGCGATGACTACCAAGGATGTTGTGTTCGACCCTTACAAGGAGGCTAGAGAAAACCGCCAATATTTGAGGTTTTATAACGTTGCATTTTACAATGGTCCTTTGTTCCACCCAAAGGGATACGTTATAGCTGATCCTCGAAGTGTGATGCGGCAAATTGGATACAAGCAATTACCCTCCTTCATGACATCCTCTACTGAAAGGTATCATCTTGACCTTTCTGTGTCCATGACAAGTTCCACTAGGTTGAGGGTAGAGTATGATCCAATTCCAGAACCAACACATTGGAGGGATATAGATTCGCGTCGTTTGGTAGATACTAGTAATTGGGAGCTTGCGATCAACGGTGATGAAGCCGATCCCGCCTACATTGGTAATTACTTGTAATGGTCACATCCTTTTATCGTGCGCCCGGAAGACGTCGAAGGTCCACCCCATAAAAACCCTCCCGTTCCAACTCCTATAGAGGCACCATCTACGATGACCCAACTTAATAAGACCGTTGGATTGCTAGTACGTATTGTTAATTGCTTAAACGTTTAATGTACACATAATTTTATATTAGCATATATATACTAATTATGTGTTGTGTGTATGAAACTAGCGGCGTCGACTTGGCAAGTTGAAGAAGATGTTAGGTTGCAAGTACGAGGAAGGAGAGGTGTTATCCCTTGAAGAAATGAAGGAAGTCGTGGAAAAACTTGATAAAATTGAAGACCCAAGTGAAAGAACTTTGTTTGGGGAAAGAAAGAAGGTGCCTGTTTCCAAGAAGAAAAAGACCAAGTGATGAACTCTATAGTTGTGTTTCGTTATTTGGATGGTGGTTGTTATGTTTTGAAAAATTTCTAACATTGTTGAACTCCATAGTTGTGTTTTTGGTTGAACTCTTTATTTGTTTGGTTTACTTTTGGTTTATGATACTTTGATGAAGAAAATTTAAGAACGATTCAGTTGTTTGGTTTATGTTGAACATGTTTAGATTTGTAGTAAAATGTTGTCTCTATAAGTTTTCTTTACACGAGAAGCGTCGGCATTCAAATGTTTAAGTTCCACAGCACCGTCGTTGGTTCCGGCATTACAAGCAATTTAAATTTTATGCCGCCATTTATACCGACATGGAAGATTTTCCTCCAAAACCATGCCGGGCACAATGGATGAAAATGACCAAGTTTCTGTGTAGATTATGGGTAGTTCCGATATTAAAAAATTATTGAATCTACGCCGAATTCTGATTTTCTTACTCTTGCATAGTTTTGCATAATTCCGGCATTGGATTTTGATAAATATACTATGCCGGTATTGTTTATAAATAGGTTACTAATGCTCTATTTATTTCATTCATATATAATCTATTACATTAGATTCCAAACTTTAAATTAAAACATTAGAATTTCCCGTTTGTTGTTGACTTGATGGCGGTTCCTTCCTCGGCCTACCCCTTTTCTTTTGAACCGGCGCTTCCGGGAACCTTGCTTCCGAAATATCACATCCGGTTGGGTCTCGTTTCTTACTTGCCTCGTCTTCACATTCGCGTTGACTTATTGCTTTCAATTCTTTCCTTTGTTTTCTCCTTGTCGTTTTAATTTGTGGTCTACCGGGAGGATCTCCCTTTGTTGGATCTTCACTTTGTGCTATCCATGGGAGTGTAATTATCCTTAGTTGTCTCAACAATACTTGTCGGCTAGCCGAGTTTCCACGTGAGTGAGCTTCATAGAATTCCTTTGCTTCGGGAGTATCCCATGGTGATTGTTCAGGAGCTTCCGTAGGGGGAGGGTCGAAATATAATTGCTTCCAAAACGGATCAATAACCTCAATAGGTATCACTTATTCATACTTCAAAAGCATATGACGACACGGAAGCCCCAAAGATGACATGTCGGGACAAATACACACATCACTCGGTCTGCCGTAGTTTCTCTCCTTTTCCATTTCTTTAATCATATGTTTTCTTTCCCATTGCGAGAGAAAATTAAGATATCGAAGATGTGATGTCATCCTTTCCATTGAGCTTTTCTCAAAGGCCTTCTTGATCTTATCGATATCTGACTTAAAGTATTGCTCAAAAGCCTTGGTGACCGTAACCATGTTTCCTTGGCCGTACTGGATGAAATCTTTAAATATTCCATGAGCGGACTCTGCAATACTAGTTGCTTCATTCCCGTAGTGTCTATACCGATTTGTCCATGCATGCACAAATCTTTCCTTGAACTTAGCCAACACTTTATCCCGACAGTACGAGACGGTACTTGGATACACTTCGTTATATTTGGCACTAAACATGTTCAATATGTTTTCATACATATCCTCGGTAAGAGACCAATAAACTTTCTCCCAATCCTTTAGAAATTCCAACCACTTTTTATGATTTTCGTCGTGTTCTTTGTCCACTCGCTCTTTAATCTTTCCTCTTTCATCTTCTTCTTGTTCGGGTGATAGTTTCTTCTTGAGAACATCTTCCTCTAGTTGAGCAATCATTCTTTTCTTAATATCCTCCTTAGAGGGTTCAAACAAAGCATGACAATGTTTTGTCATATTTTGACTTATATGATACGTACATAGGAAATTTTGTGCATCCGGAAATACGTCGGATATAGCATTCATTAGTGCGTCATCTTGATCGGTTATGATGACCCCCAGAAATTGATTTTCCGGGAACAATAATTTCAATTATCGTCATGCCCAGTGATAATTGTAATCCCTCTCGTTTTCCATTAAACACCAAGCCAATGTGAATGATACCTTGCCCGATATTTGCCCCACGATGTTGAACAACGGCATGTTGTATTTGTTTGTCTTGTAGGTGCAATCCATCATAAAAACACCACAACATGTATGAGCCAATTGTGAAAGCAAAGGATGCGCAATAAATATTTGAAGTGTCTTGTTGTACGATCCTCTTTTAATGATACGCGTGTAGTTTTGATCCCATGCTATCTTCTCAAATTATTGCATAACGGTCTTCACTTCCCATTCCACCCTTCTAATGGTTGCTTGCGCGCTATAGATTGTACTTAGAGAAGAAACGTTCGTCTTATGATTTTCCTTGAAGCCTCTGAGAATCACTCGTGGTTTGATACATGCTTTGGTCATTCTCTTTACATCATCGAATTCATGAGGTTTTAGCTTCGTAACTTGGGAGTGACCAACAAAATCTTTCGGATCCCGGTGGTTATGACGGACAAACCACACCGTACAATCCCATTCCTTTTCATTGGTTTCTTTGTATCTTAAATAGAATACAAGCTTAAAGGGGCAATCATCCTTCGTCGTACAAGTCTTGTATACCCTATTAGTCTTCTTTGGATATACATAACCCTTTCTCTTATGGCTATCCTTCTTATTTTATTTCACACTTCTCTCGCAAACCATCTCAAAACGATAATCTGAACGTTGGGTATTCCTCACCAACACACACATGTGTTTAAGTGCCGTCTCTTTTTCCCAAGCAATTGCTTCCTCTGGAGATTTTATTCCCTACATGAGGACAAAAATGAAAGATTATAAGGTTCATTACAAGCAATCCCCACATAAAGTTTTAAAGACTAGGTGAAAAGTATTGTTTGGTAACATACCAGAGGTATTTTATAATATTCGGACGTATCCGAACCAAGCGAGTTTGGAATTTTTTGGATCAATGTAGGGAACAATCTAAGGAATGAATGAAAATAAAATTGAATTAGTTCGAAAAAAATTAAATTACTATACTAGTTTCGTCATGCTCGACGACACTTCCGCCAAAATAACCAAAGTCGGAAACAAGTGCCGACCTTCAAGAATAATGTTCCGACATTTCGTAAATAAACTTGAAAAAGAGGACCTAATTTTAAAAACTACCGGCATTGTATTTTCATGAATATTAATTCCGGAAAAGATAATACCGGCATGCACGATCCACAAGGATTGAATCTGGAACATGGCGCCGACATGCTTGATAAATTTAACACCAAGCCGGAAAACTACTACCAAAGTGACTAATTTCTGGATGTTTTTTTAGTGGTACCTATATGGCAACGATCTGAGAATTTTGCACACTATATCTTTTTCAGAAATAGTATTTCCAAGAGAGAAAGAAGCATTAACTATCTCTGAGAGTTTAATATGAAACTCTTCAAACGTGTCGTTGTCATCCATTTGAAGTTTTTCCAAATCAGAAGTGAGAGTTTGAAGTCTAGCTTCCTTTTCTGATGTATTACCTTCAAATATGATCTGAAGATTATTCCAAGCTTCCTGTGAAGTTTGGCATGCGAATACTTGATGTTGTAAATCACGGCTTACAACATGTATAATAGCATTCAAACCATCTGAATTCTTCTTTGCAGATGCCTTTTCTTCAACTATATAATCCACTAAGCATTTAAACTCAGTTTCCGAACCTTCCATTTTCAGACGATTATAACCATCAACAACTAATAGCCAAGTATTAAAGTTACATGAGTGGAGAAAAGATCTCATAGAAGATTTCCACCACAGATAATTTGTTCCATCAAATCTTGGCAGTACGTTAACTGAAATCGATTCATGAGAACCCGAGTTCATTTCTTATAGTTTGGATCGCACCAAACACAGATTGTTAGATATTTTCGTGTTTTCCTTCTCTGATACCAATTGAAAAGACGAGGGTACCCAAATACTACACAATATTTTTGTTTCAACCTATAAGTCCTCTGCCGAATGTGATCGTCTATGGAAAAAGTCGATACAATACGAAAATTCAGTTCACACTTCTTGTGATTGTCTATGGATACGAGATCGAGATAATACTACAACGAAGTGTGTTACTTGATAATAGGTTCGAGAATCACCAAAACTTTATAGGATCACTATCAAGTATTGCGGAGTTAATGTATATGTGTATTTTACTTTATTATAATAAATAATTATAATGCGGAAATCAAAGTAAAAGACACAGCAAGATTTTGTTAACGAGGAAACCGCAAATGCAGAAAAACCCCAGGACCTAGTCCAGTTTTGAATACTCTCAGACTTAAGCCGCTATACAAAATCTAATACCAACTTCGTATAGTTGAGACCAAGCATACTACTCCTAGATACTTAGTTCCCTCAGTATCCCTACGCCTTCGACTTCTAGAGTCACGCACGTTAATAACAAGTCCTTTGGATCATATTCCAAACAGCAAATGAAGAATCTGTTTGGTAACCACTCTAATCAATCTTGCTACAAGATTTAGATGAGTCTTTGACAAAGACTCTTATGTTTAATCTAATAAAATCCTTTGTATGGTTAGATCAATCTAACTTTAACTACCGAAATAGTCAAGTATAGATTCGCACTCAGTCAAAATAAATCTCAAAGAGAAATATAGAGAATGCCGATCTCACACAACTAATCAATTGATAAATTGATTCTAATTGGATCCTAAACGATCAAGGTTTGTGCGCACAATTCACAAGATACGAAAACTAATAAAAAATCTTCTTCGTCTTCAAATATTCTTTTATCTTCAATAACCTGCACAACACCACTTGAATCTCTTGTGACCAATCACGCACAGAATGGAGTCCTTTAAAAATGGATTATCTTTAGATTTAACAACAGTTCTAAAGATCCCATCAATACCCTGATCTAGTTTGAGTGAATCTTATATCAGAAGAGAAGATTCTCAAGCATAAACAAACTAGGTTCAATCAAAGTTTCAACAACCTTTAGTCAATCAAATCAATCGAAAACTAATAACACTGGGATTATATAGTTTCCCACCAACGGTACTCATAGAGCTTCTTGATCCCATAAAAGTCTTTAAACGAGCGGTCTTAAGAGATTTCACCTAATTATGATACTTTCCTCTCCGAATAGACGGCTCCACAAAAAACAACAAGAAATGAAGTTTGCCTGGATCTTATGATATTTTGTTAGAAATGCAAACTTAGATATTTATAGACCTAGGATGATTAGATAGCAAGGAATTTCCAAAACCGAAAATACTCTCAGGATATGCAATGAATGGAAAAATTCGATTTTCCTAATTCCAATAAATACTTGTCCAATATTTCCGAAATCTCTCAATAGAAAATCTCCAATTAGTAAATGCACATTACTAATTTTTATTCTCTAGAAATATGCATTAATTGCTGGTAATTAAAGCATATAAAACCAAAAACCTTAATTAAAAGATTCTTAATTTATTTCGGCACAGGATCACCTTGAGTACTAAGGCATATCTATGAACAATAAATGATAAGAGTTACTGCTCGTGTTCAAAGTATGTTGACATCTTTTCACTGCAAATCCTTATTTCATATTTACATGGATTTGCATTTTGGAATCGGTTTTACCACATTTCCAAATAAGTTTAGAATTGGTTCACATGTTTCCAAGACTACTATGTGATTGATCAAATACCAAATCACATACATGGGTTCAATCAGTTCTACCAATCACTAGGATCCGTTATACCTAAATATGGAAACACTTGTGGTCGGTCACACCGGTCACTAGGATCGGTTACACCAGTTACAAGGATCGGTTCCATCTCCACATGGTATTACTTGTGATGATTCACACCAGTTACCAGGACCGGCTACACCAATTACAAAGATTTGTCACACAACACTCATGATCGGTCATGCCAATTATAAGGATCAATCATACCATGACATGGTGATTACTTAGGATCGGTTACACCAATTATCAATGTTAGAGCATAGCTCGGTTTAACCCACCAAGCATTAGTATGTCAAGTTTTGTTGTCATATTTTAGTGAGCCAAAACTCATTTAAGAGTCGCTTGATTATGTACTAGAGTCAACTTCGTATAGCTTAGCTTGAAAGTATTAGGATATGAGACATTACAAGTATTGTGAAGTCTTGAAGATGTGAAGAATCAAGGAGATACAACGACAACATCATCCTTCCACTTGAGGTTAGTGATATTTGACTTGAACTGTTTCATTCTCTAACGTATCTTTCAAGTCGTGCATATTGAAAACAAAACTGCGAAGCATGAATGATTATACTCTAGTTAGACATAGTATTAAGGAATACCATACAAGGTTTATTGCTTAACCATTAAAATTTGTAGATAAGTGTTTGTGGGTAAAAAATGGTTCTGTTGGTTTTGGTAAATTTGAGTGTGTTGATGAGAAACAAATTCAAACCCTAAACAATGCACTGCACGGGAGTATTTTTAGATTCGAGAGATCAATCTGTATGACTCTGGCCTAAAACAAGAAATGGTCGTTCCAGATTCAATTAGGTCACAAAGTGAAGGAGAAGGGTTGATCTTAGGAAGGGAAGCGAAGAAGGTGTTTGAGATCAGAATGTTGAATTATGAAGGTGTGGCTGTTTATGACTTGTATCAGAATGTTGAAATGGCTTGCAGAATGGAAGCTATCAGTTCTTGAAGGTTTTTGGATACTTGTGTTAACACTTGCGTTGTTCGTGTTATTGTTGAAATAGGCTGAAAGCCTATTCGTACAAGTCGTTGAGAGTAGACCTCTGATCTCGTAGGAAGTGGGGGAGATTGAGTAATGGAGTAGTGGGGTTGTGTAGGCGGTGGTGATCGTCACTTTTCCGCTATGAGGGAAAATTGGTCAGTCTTTCACCCACTACTCTCATTACTGCTGACCGTCCTTCTTCTCCTAACACTTTCTCGTAATGGGCGCGTTGCACACCGCACGCTGTAAACCGCCATACTAATACCCCAGTGAGAATCCCCCAGTTTGTGACACTTTTGATGTCTCGAGTAAGTCGGTCAAGTCGTGGGACTTGCCACAAAGAATATCACGTGACGCTATTAGGTTAAAAAACTAAGTTGTTTGTGGAGCCGATATAAGATATCGTATGTACTCGATGCACGTAAAGCATCGCTTTTAAGCAGCTCAAAATAGTCGATGAAGCATCGTTGTTTTAAAGCTCGTCTATGTTAGTCGCGAGTCGATCGTCTTAAAATAAGAGCGTGACCGGACATGTTTGGGCGATCGTTTGGTAACTCTGGGGATGAGCTATTGCTTAGTCGATCGCTCCCTGTAGGCGAGTGGCAGATATTAGCCATTCTAAAATCCTACCGGTCGATCTAAATTAGATCTGGATCGCTCAAATCGGCTGGCCAAGTTGAGTGGTCGAGACAATTTGCGGCAGTTAATGGCTGTTTTTGAAGCAACGCGAGGGGACGTTTTTGGGAGATCATCCGGAGCCGCACGGGCAAGGCATAGCTTGGCCGATTATTCCTTGCGGAATGGGGGTGGTCGGTGATCATTGCCACTCCCCATAGATCGCTTAATACTCAATCTAAGCCGTCCTACCAAGTCGGCGAAGACGGACGTACGAGATGGCTTTGAGACAGCGACCAGCTGTCGCTGATTTAGGGTTTGGTGACCAACTTAGTTGTATCAAAATTATACACTCTCATCCCCTTCCGTGCTCTTATTTATGGATGAGAAAAGCACAATAAAACAAGAGCACATTTGTTTTATGTGTAGGAGTTTTTTAGAAAAATATGTGATAATTTATGGACTACTGCAAATCCATGACTGTCTAAAAATTGTTCATGTGTTATCATGTTCTTCCAAAAATAGGTTTTATTTAGAATTTTCGAATTTTAATAAACCTTCCTGCATGAGAAGTTCGGACAAAGGAAACAAAATATATTTCTGTAATATTTTCGGATTTTCTGAAATTTTCGGTCCGAGAGTTGTCTCTTCTTAAAGGGAAACTATCTCTTGCCTGTATTATTGAAATCCTGATCAATCCTTATTTATATAACCGAGCATGCCTCCAATAACTCGCAGTATCACAAAGGATAATAAAGAGGAATCTCAAAAGGTTAAAGATTGTCAAGGAATCAATACAGAGAGGAAGAAGAAAAACATATCAAAAATCATGTCTGGTTATGATTCTGATAGTTCAGTTGGATCACAAGATGATCATGTATGTTGGCTTACAACTTACAAGATCCAACCAAAACCAAGTGCATTCGTGTAAACATGGGAATTTGACTAAGAGCCGGGGACGATAACGGGGCTTTGGGTATGAGCCAAAGCCACCATTGCCAAGACCGGGGTCGCAATGTGCGATGGCGGTTTTCCCCAAAGGAAGGCTGCCCTGAAGATAAAACCGATGGGCGCCCAAATAGTCCCACGTGTGATAGTACAGGTGTACGGATAATAATGGAAGACTTACTAGAAAAGGTATTAAGGTACACGTGTACGGTATCCACATGTGGGGATTTGCCTATAAAGCAAGGAATTCTCCCAAAAAGAGTAGAGTTCTCCAGATAATTGTATTGTGTATTGGGATTAGTATCCACATTACCCTAAGATAATTTAAGGGTGTTTATATTTTGCGGCTTCACTGGGGACTAGTCCTCGGTACCAATACGTCAAAAACATGAACTCTGAAAAACCCCGACCCCGGGGATCCGGGGTCAAGACAATATTACTTATGAATCACTTAGTCAAGACCCATTAGATAGCTTTGGCAGAGCACCAACGAAAGGAAGAAGGCTCAGATCCTAGGTGTGTTGAGAAGAAGTTCGGGGTAGAACTCTCTTTTGATGTCGTAGGAAGAGAAGACCCGGAAGACAGAGTTGTACGAGAGGAATGTCGGGAAGTTTTCTCTAAATTCTTTCGAGAGATTAGGTTCACCGAACACCAACAAGAGCTGGATTGTGAGCATATCTTAAACATTTTTTCCGGGGAATACCTTCATGAATACTTGGAGAGACATTTTCCAAAGCAAATCACCTTCTCAGAAGAAGATCGGATGGCTTAAGTAGGGCATTTACGCCCCCTATTCATCACAGTCGGGGTAGGGAAGAACACCCTTAACCGAGCGTTCGTTGACACCGGCGCTTCATTAAATCTAATCTCCCAAGATACCATTTTCCTATTGCGCATTCCGCCGGTTGCGATCAGACTTTTCAACACTAAAGTACAAGACTTCAGCGGGGAGAGACATAAAACGATTGGAGCGATACATATAGAAATCACGGTCGGACCCATTAAGGCCATAAAACTTTTCCATGTAACCAAAGAAAGCTTAACATGCCACATCATCCTGGGGAAGCCATGGATACAAAGACACGGAGTAGTATCTTCCACAAATCACCAATGTCTTAAGTTTCTGTGCGAAGGGAAAGAATGGCGTGTATCAGCCACAGAGAATCCATTTGAGGACGAAGAGAAAAACCTTTTCCCTGAGGCTGCCTTTTACAACAAACAAAACCCGACAATCCCGGAGGACGATCTCAGGGGAAAGAAGGAGTGCAAAAGGGAAACGAGTGAACGAAAAGGATACTTTCGATGTTGTATTCAACCCAGCGGGAAGAAAAAGTATCACTATGTCATCGAAGAGAGCATGATGGCGGAGGAGGAACAGGTCATACAAGAAATGAAGAGCCTAACTGTTAACGAGCCTGAGCATAACTGGGAACACCCAACTTTCGAAACTAATGGGAGACTCGAACCAACAATCCCTTTGAATCTAGGCACCTTAGAGAACCCGAAAGTAATTCAAATTGGTAGTAGCCTAACATTGGAATAACATGAGGAAATAGAAGGTGTATTAGTGGAATTTCAAGACGTCTTCGCCTGGACATACGAAGATATGCCGGGGATCAACCCATCCCTTGTCTCGCATGAACTCAAAACGTCACAGTCCTTTAAACCAGTAAAGAAGCCCCGGAGGAAATTTTCCCACAAGATTGAGCAACAAATCAAAGAGGAAGTTTCGAAGTTGTTGGAAGCAGGGTACATTAAGCCCATACATCATCCGACATGGCTAGCCAATATTGTCCCAATGGAGAAGAAGAATAGTAAAATACGGTGTTGTTTCGACTTTCGAGATCATAATAGGGCATGTCCCAAAGACGATTTTCCCCTTCCTCTCATCGATCTTGTTGTCGACTCCACGGATGACCATGAATTGTATGCCTTCATGGATGGATATAGTGGGTACAACCAGGTCAAGATTAAAGAATCAGATGCCCCTAAGACAGCGTTCTCAACACTAGTTGGGAATTTTTATTATGTGGTCATGCCCTTTGTCTTGAAGAACGCAGGCGCCACGTATCAACGAGCCATGACCCTCATCTTTCATGACCTCAACCATAGGGAAATGGAAGTATATGTGGACGGCATCATTGTTAAAGCAAAGAAGAGGGCGGATTTTGTACCAAACCTTCGGCGGGTTTTGTCTCGATACCGGAGTTACGGCCTCAAGATGAACCCAACTAAATGCACATTCGGGGTAACCTCTGGTAAGGTATTGGGCTTTAAAATCACTAAGGCTGGGATCGAAATGGATGAGGATAAAGCAAAAGCAATTATGACAATGACAGCCCCGAAAAACAAGGAGGAACTTCAAGCATTGATAGGCAAGGTTTCCTATGTACGAAGATTCATACCAGTCCTAGGCACCAACATGGCAAGCCTTCTTCCGCTACTCAGAAAAGTGTCCAATTGGGAATGGGGAGAAGAACAACAGATGGCACTTGACAAAATCAAAATGTGTCTAACGCGCCCGCATGTAATGCGCCTACCAATTCCGGGGGAACCTTTATACCTCTATGTGGCAAACACAAATAAAGCAATCGGTGTTGTCCTCGTCCAAGATATGGGGAATGATAACTTAACCCCGATATATTACATAAGCAAAGCACTAAAGGATACGGAGTTACGTTACTCATCAGCAGAAAAGGCGTGCCTCCCCTAGTCTTAGCAGTACAAAAACTAAGACACTACCTACTAGCACATCAAACATATGTAGTGTCCTCGGGAAAACCGATAACTTACTTTTCCGCAACCACTATCCCGTCCGGGCGAATGGCTCGCTGGTTTGTACAAATCTTTGAGTTCTCCCTCCAACCAGCAAAACCTAAGGGGATCCGAGGTCAAGCCATCGCAGACTTGTTGGCAGCCTTCCCAGGGTGTGCAACAACTCCTCTCCATGAAGACATCCCCGGAGAAATAGTCGCGGTAGAAGAATCCAAGCCGTGGTTACTTTACTTCGATGGTTCGTCATACGGGGACAAAGGGGGTGTCGAGGTTGTTCTGATCACCCCGGATGACGAATTAATATCCAAAGCATTCAAACTCGACTTCCCATGCACAAATAATGCTGCTGAGTATGAATCTTTCTTTTTGGGGTTGAAGATCGCCAGGGACCTTGGATGTCAAGACATTTAAGTTAAAGGAGACTCTCATCTTCCAATAAAGCAAATGTTAGGAGAATTTAGCGTCAAAGAGCCGACATTGGCTGCATACAGAGACAAAGCCCAGAGATTAATCGGGGAATTCGAGAGTGTGTCACTTGCCCACACGGGTAGAACAACTAATAAACATGATGACGCCTTGGCCACTTTAGCATCTAGTCTGCAGATGATAAATGTGAGTGAAGAAACCATCACGATGGTAAAAAACACAATCCCATCAACTTGGTTTGAGGACGTCATTTTCGAGGACGGGGACGACTGGCGACGTCCAATTCTAAAGGACCTTAAGCAGCAACCTGAGGATCGGCAGTTGTCTTGGAAGACTTTGAGAAAATACAAAATAATAGATGGGAGCTTATACTTTATTACCACCGGGGGGATCCTATGCAGGTGCGTCGGAAGCATGGAAGCAAAAAAATTATTACACCAGATTCATGAACGTACCAACAGTCTTGGACTCGAAATACCCCTGCAGAGAAGGATCCAACGGGCTGGTTTTCATTGGCTAGATATGGTACAACAAGCTCAAACCTTGCAAGACAATTGTGAAGCTTGTCAAGGAGCCCCGGTACACGGGGAAGCCTTCATTATTGACGGGGAAGAATGACGGACCCCATACATCGAGTATCTGACTGAAGGGACTCTGCCAGATGATAAAAATGCAGCCAAGAAGCTGGAAAAGAGAGCCCGAAAATTCTTCGTCATAGATGGGGAAGTCTTCCGCCGATGCTTTAATAAAAAAACGCTAAAATGTGTGGATCAAGCAAATGCCACTCGGATCATGGAAGTAAGTCATGACGGGGAAAACCAAGGAAAGGCAAGACTTTTCACTCAAATCCACGACGCAGGGTATTACTGGACAACAATGGAAAGTGACATCACTGAATATGTGCAAAAGTGTGAGCAATACCAAATCCATGAGAATTTAATCCATGCACCACATACCATGCTCCAGGACACTTGTACTCCATGGACCTTTCATAGTTGGGGGCTAGACATCATCAGACCAATCAACCCTAAATCATCTAAACAACACGAATACATCATCACTGACACGGAATGCTTCACAATATGGGTTGAGGCTATACCGCTAAAGGGAACCACTAGAGAAGTGATCTCGGATTTCATCAAAGAACACATAATATGTCGTTTCAGAATTCCTATTTACATCATTTCCGACAATGGTACACCCTTTGTCAATAGCGATGTAACAAAGCTCCTGGGAGTCTTCCGAATTAAGCAAAAGGTATCAACCCACTATTACCCACAGCGGAATGGGCAAGCGGAATCTACTAATAAATCCTTGCTCAGAATATTAAGCAGAAGCCTACACGACAACAAAAGAGCATGGAACGAAGAACTCCCACTTGCCCTAATGGCATACTGAATTGCCAAGTGAATATCCACAGGGTCTTCACCATACATCTTGGCATACGTGGAAGATGCTATCATACCTGCTGAGGTAATTATAGCTTCGGCACGAATCCTATCAGTAAGTGGGTTCGACCTCGACATTCAGCGCTTTCGTTCCCTTGACATGATTGACGAACGGCGGGATATTAACGAATACAAGAACAAGCAATATCGTGAGCGATAAGCAAGACTATACAACCAACATGTCAAAGAAAGACACTTCGAAAAGGGGGAACTTGTACTTGCTGTAGCCCCACATTTCCAAAGAGAAGGCAGTGCCGGCAAATTTGCCCCAAACTGGGAAGGACCATTCTGCATACACCAAGTCGGGGGATCTAGATACTACAAACTCGAACATGCCGATGGCACCAAGATTAAAGGAAAACGTAACTCCAAAATCAATGGGACCTGGTTAAAAAAGTTCTATACATAAATAAACTATAGTCCAAGTGTCTTAACTCAAGGCAAATGCCCACTGCTACCCTTTGTTTTGAATGAAACAATGCATCCTCTACTACTCTACATCTTTCTCTACTTCAGCATATCCTGACTCGTCAATTTAGATTGACGCAACCACATACTCGGAACAAAATACTAAAAACAGGGCACTGGGAGTGAACCCCGGACATGCCAAACACGGGCTTTCCCCGCATAATCTAAACTTCTAACAAGGAATTTATTTCCTTCATATTCTATGCTTAACCACGTATCTATACATAGTAATCACGGGCAATACACGGCCCTCCAAAATTTAACCGGAATTGGAAGAGACCTACCTCGGAAACTTCCCAAAAAGGGGGGGGGGGGGAGAAACAACGCCTGACACACCATTACTAGATTCATTCACACACCATTGCTTGAACATGAACAAACTCGACCCTACCCCACAAATCCCCGCCGTTACATAGCGAGCTCACCCTCCAAACCAAAAAGAAAAAGGGGGGGGGGGAGGGGGGGGGGGGGGAGGAAGGAATCATAAAAATGGCAAGAAACATGAAAACCAAATAGTTACGTCCATGAAATTGACAAACAGAGCAACACATAAAACAATAAAGAAACAAATTATAGTCTTACATCAGAAGCAAGAAAATAAAAACTAAACTAACCAAGGAAGTTGTACATCCGAAACAAGAAAATGAAATTATAAACCAAACTATCAAGGAAGCCGGCAGAAATCCTCCCGTGCCCGCGCCAGAGCAGTGGCGCCTGTGTCCTTACCACGAAGCGCCGAAAGTATACGAAAGAATGTTATCAAACGCTGCCTCTGATAATAGCGGTAGCACACGAAAAATAGAGGAGGCAGCAGGAGACCTTCATCCCAAGCTTCATCCATCAGACGCTCCGAGTTTGCTATGAGAATATCCCAATGAGCATGGCAAGTGGTAGCTAGTTAAAAACAATGGGAAGAACCCGGGAAAGGTGTTCAAGATGAACTATTTCCAAGACCAGGCGGACACGAGACATTGTAAAATAAAAATTGATTAAGACTTAGAAAGAAAAGAAAGATAATTAAACTCCACTTTATAGAAAGGTAATTAATTACAGTCATTAATGAATTCAACTGCCACTCATCTGAAACGCAAGACAAGAAAAATAAAAGGGAAAAGAGAAAACAACAAAGGGAAAGCACGAGTGAGACGCCCATGGCTAAACTGCACGATGATGGGCGATAGCTTGATCAACCTCTGCCAAGAAAGAGCGAGCCTCATCCAAGGAAACACGTGCCCTTACGCACTCAAAATCCATATCCACCAACAATTGATAAGTACGACCTAGCGCTTCCAGGGAAACCTTTGCCTGAACAGCCATTTCATGCGTTTTCGATTGTTCCACCCACTCGGCCCAAAGACGAGCATGCACTGCCCGACGATGGGTCACTAAGAATTCTACTTCTCCTCGAACTAATGATAAACGACGAGCCTCTTTGGCAGAGTCTCCTCTAATCACCAAGCCAGGTGTCGATCCAAGGAATACTGAATGACCTTCCCGATGATACGCTATCACGACCACGGAAAATCCCAGGAAGAAAAAGAAAGAAGAGTTGGGGAGAAGGAAAAATAGCAAGACAATTGTCAAGACAGATACTTATACTAACAGAGGAGAGCGCCTGAAATGAGTAATAAAGAGGATCAACACCAAATAAAGAAAGACGCGTGGAAGACGGAAGGAAACATTGAGACAAGGAATTCTGAGAGAAACAAGGATCATGACTGATAGGGGGCTTCAGGAAAAGTATGGAGCCTCAGGACCGGAGTTGCAATTAACTAGGGGCTTCACGAATAGAGGAATCCTAAGGAGACATTTTTTTGAGCATGAGTTAATGACTGACCGTCGAGTCTACAAGCCTCGACAATACAGTCAGGGGGCTAATATAAACATGAGAATTTGACTAAGATCCGGGGACGATAATGGGGCTTTGGGTATGAGCCAAAGCCACCATTGCCAAGACCGGGGTCGCCATGTGCGCTGGCGGGTTTCCCCAAAGGCAGGCTGCCCTGAAGATAATAACCGATGGGCGCCCAAATAGTCCCACGTGTGATAGTACATGTACGCGGCTAATAATGAAAGACTTACTAGAAAAGGTATTAAGGTATACTGTACGGTATCCACATGTGGGGATTTGCCTACAAAAGCAAGGAATTCTCCCAAAAAGAGTAGAGTTCTCCAGATAATTGTATTGTGTATTTGGATTAGTCTCCACATTACCTTAAGATAATTTAAGGGTGTTTAAAATTCGTTCTGATAGTATGATTGACTATATCCAAGGTTTTGAAGAACTAATTAAGAACCAATCTCATAATAACGGTTGGAAATCAGGACTGACTCAAGGATAAGATTGAGGAAATAAAAGTTGATATTGCTGATATGAAGGTTCGTGTTGAAAATGTTGAGAAACAGGAAGTGGTTGCAGACAAGTCTCTTGAGACATGCTTTAAAAGTTTGAACACTGAAAAAACCTCAGTGAACAACAAGAACACCATTAGAGATTAAGTTATATGCTATAATACTTAATCTAGGGAAATAAACATCAATTTTTGATTTCTTTCAATGATTGTATTAGGTCTATTATGAATAAAACTATCTTAATATGAATAAAATTATTTGATTTATAATTTTTCTTATGATAGTTTTTGATTTACATAGCCTGTGCTTGAATGCTTTATATTATTGCTATGTATGTTTATGTGATGTTTGATTTCGGTTTTCTAACCTTGATATTCGATCTCATAATGTTGTGAACCCTTATGGTTTGGGTGACTTTTTGGTTTAGCAGGATTAAGTTCTATCCCATGTTGGTAGGCTTTATCAAAGGATCATGAGGGGCTCTGATAGAAACAATATGTGAAAAAGTCACAATATGTTGAATCGTTTGGTTTAGCATAAAAGCATATGTGTTTTGGGGTTTTCACCTTTTGCTTGCAATAGTTAAAAACCGGTTTTCAACCTTTCTCTGGTAAAGGTTGGTTGTTGTTATTCTTTTGATTTGCATAAGGATGACAACATAATGATATTTCGCTATCAATTCTCCCTGGAAGAAGATACAAACATATTGGAGAAGAGAATGTGAAATTTGAGGTAACAATCTTGTTAGTTAATTGTTTTCATGTTTAAGAAAAGCCTGATTTTATTTCATATTTTTATTGCTTTTGCTTAGCAAAATTTCGGTACAATTGATGTTTTATTCCATTATTTGTGTCTGGATGTGTGTGTGATTCAATTGGTTCCGATTAAGAAAAACTATTGTTATCTTGCTTTATTGTGTGGTATCAATTGTTTAGGATTACAAAATTTCGGTGCAATTGCGGTGCTTTAATGTCTATATTGTTTCAATTGCTTCCGGTTGAGGTGAATAATTATGCAAGTTGATTTATTTGGTTTGTATGAATTGTTTATGGCTTAACAAAAGAAAATGTTTACGGGATGAATTGTTTAGTCCAATTTGATTCCGCATAAGAGAAACTAAGTTAATTCTGATCTTAGTTAGACTTATCAAAGTGGAGGTTTCGGCTATTCAAGTCTAATCGAATGCCTTAACAAGAAATGCTAGTTAACTAACCTAGTACTTGTCTTGTTTAAAATTTAAAGGTCTAAGTTATATGGATAATTAGAACCTGATGAGAAAAATATAGTTATATTTATTTTGGTCTTATCGAACAAGCGATTGTATTTGTACAATCATTTTAGCAAAGGAACTAAGGTGCTTAGTCGTTTTTTGGTTTTCTAAACTATTAGGGAAAATTGCTTCGGGAAATTGTTTTCTTGGTAACATATCGAAATAAAATTACTTTGTAGTTTCGGTTTTGATATTGGTTATCAAAAATGGTGTGTGGAACCCTCGTGCTTAACTCTATAGGTTGCAAGTCTATTAAGATTTGTAAGATCCTTTCGGTTTGTCCTTTATTTTTTCGTTTCTTTGTCATTTTATGATAAAAAGGGAGAGAAATATATGGAGTAAACAAGTGATACTGGTATTGATTTATATTGATTGGTATCACTAAGGGAAACGGCATTGGTGCTTAAATGTTTATCTATCGAAAGAGTAAACGTATAGAATAAGGGGGAGTAGCATATCATATGATACTTGTAGTTATATGGACTACAAAGGGAATAACAAAGACGTGAAGATTGATAAAATCTACCTATCTTACCTTTAGAGGGAGTATTAGCTTTGTTAATATAATGTCAACAACGACATTCAAGGATTGAATGTATACAGGTTATTGTGCTGTTGAATTCGGGAATCAAGCGTATGTGTAATGAATTATTGTAATTTGTTTATCCATATGATGTAAGAGTTTTGTCACTGAATTTGACAAAGGAGGAGATTGTTAGATCATAGCTCGGTTGAACCCACCAGGCGTTGGTATGTCAAGTTTGGTTGTCATATTTTAGTGAGCCAAAACTCATTTAAGAGTCAATTGATTATGTACTAGAGTCAACATCGTATAGGTTAGCTTGAAAGTATTAGGATATGAGACATTACAAGTATTGCGAAGACTTGAAGAAGTGAAAAAGTAAAAAAGCTACAACGGCAACATCATCCTTCCACTTGAGGTTAGTGATATTTGACTTGAACTGTTTCATTCCCTAACGTATCTTTCAAGTCGTGCATATTGAAAACAAAACTGCAAAGCATGAATGATTATACTCTAGTTAGACATAGTATTAAGGAATACAATACGAGGTTTATTGCTTAACTATTAAACTTTGTAGATAAGACATCGACATAATTGTTTGAATGCTATTGTGATTAAGTATGGGTATAAGGTGAAGATTTCATCCTAGGAAACAATGTTTTACATTTGTTTTAAGGAAGTCAATCATGAACTTGTTTTGTGAATCGAAAGAGAAATCGCCAGGCATTATTGGTATTGTTATTCATTGTATTTTTTTTGAACTACCAATATGTGTGATTAGTATAACCGCTCATGACTTTTTTATGTTCTTGGTAAAACTATTCACAAAGGCCTGACTTTTGTATTGGTATGACTTTTATTAGTGAAACCGATCTTAAGTAATCACTTGAGATGGTATGGTCGATTTAGTGTTATTGGTATGACCGACTCTGGGTAAAGGGGAACCGATCCTAGGAAGAGGTGCAACCTATAACAAAGGGAAATCGATCCTTGTATGAGGTGTAACAAGTTTTTAGCAGAAAGGGGAACCGATCCTATGGACATGTGCAACACGTTTTTAGGCAAAGGGGAACCGATCCTATGGACATGTGCAACAAGCAAAAGTTAGATACCATATATATGTGGGGAACCAGTACTAGTACCTAGTCAACCGAATTTTGGTAACTAGCGTGACTATGCAAAGTACTCACATGGAGGTAGAACCGAAACTTGTTTTGGTAGAACCGTGAAACCCGTGTTTGGTGATTGAGTGTTCTTGATCAATCACGTAGTTCTTGAAAGTCAGATGAACCAATTCTAAACTTGTTTGGAAGTGTGGAAAATCTGTTTCAAGATTGTAAGTATGAAAGAGGACTTACAAAATAAAGATGTTGACATACTTTGAACATGTGCAGTAACGCTGATCTTTAATTATTCAAAGATATTCCTTAATAGTTAAAGGAAGAAAATCCCGGATCGAATAAAATAAATTGAGAATCTTTTATTTAAGGTTTTTAATTTTATTTTTGGAAAATGAAAATTAGTAATGTGCATTTGCTAGTTGGAGATATTCTAAGAGAATTTTGGTCATTATTTGGACAAAACATTTCCAGGAATATGGAAACCGAATCTGGAATATATTGCATATCTTGAGAATATTTTCGGTTTTGGAAATTCCTTGGTGTCCAAACTTCCTTGGTCTATAAATATCAAAGTTTTCATTTCGAGCAAATTAATCCTCAGAGACAGCAAAACTATCTCAGTTGTGCTGCTACTGGTGAAACTGCCTATTCGGAAAGGAGAGTAATCTAATTAGGCGAAATCTCTTACGATCGCTCAGTTTAAAGACTTCTTTGAGATTGAGAAGCTCTATTAGTACTGTTGGTGGGAAACTAGATAATTGGGATTTATCTTTTGTTTTCGATTGATTTGATTGACTAACGGTGGTTGAACTTTGATTGCACCTTGTTTGTTTATGCTTAAGAATCTTCTCTTCTGATATAAGATTCACTCAAACTAGATCGAAGTTTCGACGGGGATCTTTAGACTGTTTGTAGATATAAAGACGTCTTGTGATAATCTATTGTTAACAGACTCCATTATGTGCGTCATTGATCACAAGAGATTCAAGTTGATTGTGTGCAGGTGTTTATTGAAGATCTAAGAAGATTTGAAGACAAAGAAGACTTTGAAGATTTCTGATTTGGGTTCATAATCTTTGGTATGCACAATACTTGTTTCGGTAAAATAGGATCCAACTATAATTGGTTTATCCTTGTGATAGATTAGATTGATTAGCTGTGTAGATCGACATCAATATAATTCTTTGTGATTAAAAGTATTGATTGCAAAGTCTTAATAATTACTTTGGTGGTTGACAATAAGATAGATCTAACAACCTGACAAAGGAGTTTATTGAGATAAACAGAAGAGCCTTTTGTCGAACTCATATCACTTGGTTGAAAAGAGTTGATACCAAACAGATTTGTTGTTCCTTTACTGTTTGGAATATGAACCAAAGGAATTGTTCCAAGTACGTGACTTATTACAGGTCGGAGGCGTGGGAATACAGACGGAACTAGGTGAACTATAGGTTTAGTTGCTTGGTCTCAACTATACGAAGTTGGTTTGATTTTGTATAACGGCTTAATCATGAGAGTATTCAATTTTGGACAAGGTCCCGGGGTTTTTCTGCATTTGCGGTTACCTCGTTAACAAAATCTTGTTGCATCATTTACTTTTATTTTCCGCAATTATAATTGTTGTTATTATAATTTAAAGTAAATTACACAAACGTTAATTCTTATTTACTTGATAAGTAATCCTGTTGTGTTTGGCTAAGTCCGAACCTTTTATCAAGTTAACATACTTCGTTGTTGCATTGTTTCGATCTTGTATCCATAGTTAATCACACAAGTTATCTTGTTGTCGTATTGTCTCGATCTCGTATCCATAGATGATCACACTAAGTGCGAACCGATTTGTTGCATTGTCTCGACTCAGTCCATAGACAATCACTTTCGGAAAAAGGACTTATATGTGGAAAATTTTTAGATTGAACTAAAAATATTTGGGTACCCTCGTCTTTTCAATTGGTATCAGAGCAGGCAAACACAAAAAGATCTAACAATCTGTGTTTGGTGCAATCCAACCTATAAGAAATTGAATATATGTCTGATTCAGTTAACATTATGCAAGAGTATGACTATGCAAAGGCTAAGATTGAAACTGTTAGAGATTGGTATATGATTCTTGAACTATTGGAAACATTATAAAGAAATGTAGACACCTTGATCCCATTTCCAGAACTATTGATTTGGATGTCGTTGTAGTCATGGAAGTTCGAAATCCACATGTCACTTCGTCAGTAATTTATTTTATATGTTTTGAGATGGATGCATTCTTGATTTGGTTAAGCTTTTTAAGTCTTTGTTATAGTGTATAATGTATGATTTGCGTGTGAAATTACCATACAACACCGGAGTGGTAAACAATCTAGCGAGAATGTCCATCAAATGATTTCTAAAACAAAATTGAACTATAAAAGCGAGGTAAAAAGTTTTCCCTAATGATAGCATTGTATTTTGTTGTTACGATTTGGACTAATACGATAACCACTATTGATTGTAGCTCTACAAGTCATACGAATATATAGAATGTGCATCTTGCAGCTAGGAGCTTCTGGAGACAGAAAATCCTTCTTGCCATACGGTGTGTCATGTGGATTGCGTGACAGCGCCAAGGTAAATAAGTTGCTGAACTAACATATAAGACAAGTAAAGATTTTTCTTGAAATCTTATAGAAAACCAGGATTATTAGTTATAAACTAAGAAAAATTACTTTTGAGTTTTAAGAAAAACGAAACAAAATATATATCGGTACATAATGGGTTCAAGATAAAAATGGTATTACCACATATTAAATCATTGAATTTTCAATCCGATCTTAATTTTGTAGTGGATAATTTTTGAATTTGGTGCACTATTATGACTTCTGCTATATAAGTTTGGTGATCTCCACCGATGACACTAATACATCACTTACTTGGGATAAAAATACTACTTATTTGGGATTAAGTTTTATTGCTTATTTTTTCGGTTTCATGCTTCAAATTTTGAATCCCTTAAATTTGGTAAGCTCCAAAATTTACTTTGTTTTCTGAAAAAATATCTAGGCCAGTGCAATGCACGAGCGCAAAACCTAGTATTGAGAATTTGAGGGATATATAAGGGGAAAAATCTAATAAAAAATGGTAGGTGTCATCAAATGACTCATACGCCTTGTGAGAGGGTATCGTGTTCGACAACAGTAAAATCGTAATATATGATTCATAAATATCTGATGTAAGTTTTGAAGGAAATTAACAAATCTTTATATATATTGAAAGAAAAAATCATTTACAATTTAAATTATAATTATTTATAATTGAAAATCCTAATGGATACAAAGAATTAATCATCAACAATGAACCAGATAACGTGCAACCATTCTTGATTTACACATGCTAGCTATATTGCTAATTGCTATACTACAATGATCGTTTTGGTTTTGTGATGTCCCCCCATCATTGGTGGTAGCCGTTTATATGTATATGGCCTCTTAGTCATCAACATCACCCCTTCTGGCTTTCAAATGTAATTTCTACGTAGTGAGGGGTTAACATCACTTTATTCTTTTTAGCTTGATTGATTGCTTTACACATCATGCAAACAAATGTGGATAACAATTTATGTTATTCTTGCAAGTTTTTCCACACAAAATATTCAAAGTAAACTGATGCGGAAACAACTCAATTTATGCCCTCAAATTGGGCGATCTTAGAGATTCTCTCTCGGTATTGCATATTACTTGGAATCTCTTCCTGCTGAAGTAACCATGCTAGATCATGCATGCCAAAAAAGGTTATAGTGATACTTTGTTGTTGACTCTAACCTGGAAGTCTGTAGGAAAACCATATTATAGTATATATTATCGCATTAAAAAAAACAGTATATACTTTTCAGAAAAAAATACATTATCACATTCTATCATGGAAATCAAATGAATATATTCCCCCAAAATAGCGAACGATGGCCCGTATGTATTGTGAATGGAATAAAACTATTCTCCGAACACTTCATCACATCCCGGCCCTTTACAAGGCCATCTTCAAATTCTTATTTGCTACTTCTTTCAATCAGCTAAAGGCTTCACACTTAACGTAATAATTTTTCAGAACGCCAAAGATTCATAGAACAAGATGAACCACGTCTAGTAAGTTTGATTATGATCTTTTCTGATCGGCAAAGTTTGTACGTACCACCAAAGGCGAAGGTGGTATGAATGTATGTACTAAAATATGACAAAAAATTACATGACCAGACTATTACTATACGGGACTCCTGCAAATTCCTTACGACCAATGCCAATGTGAAAATCTCATGCACAAGGGACAGACGGCCTTGTTCTTTACTCATGGAAGTTGGAGATGACCTGTCGTTGATTTTCCACGCTAGGTGTGAACGGTGAGTACGATCTTTATTTTTAAACAAAATTAAGATGCAGATTTCTTGATCTCCCAACTAAATGGTCCTCAGTAGCCAAGTACCAAACTACAAATAGGTTGTAATAAATTAAAGAAACCATCTCCCACCTACTTAACTTTATTTTAATTGGTACCAAACATTTACTTCATATCACAAGATGGAATCAAACAATCATGCAATGCTGACACACTTTTTTTTTTATAAAAGAAGAAAGACACACACAAACAAACTAGCAAGGAAAACTACCTTCATTCACCCAAACAGCCGGATCATGAGCAGGTCTCTCTCCATTTTGCCCAGACTAACAAATTTTGCCGTCCCTAATACCTAGATTGTAAATCCTTACATAAAAAAATATTACCGAAACTATTACATAAAACCAAAAAAAAATCCATTTGATCTTCTTGGTGGTTCTGTAGAAAATCTGATATCAAAGACTTAATAAAAGAACACGGAACTAACTCAAACAAATATTTCTTAATTGATGTGTATCGACTCATGGCTCAACAGCCTATTTATATGACTAACAAACTTGACTCTCAAGTAAAAAGACTTTCCTAACATAATCAAACTCTAACAAAGAAACTTTTAGACAATTCTCACGTAAACAAACTCTTAAAACCAGTAATACTTGCAACCCAAGTAAACTTCTAAATATTGTACCACGCGTCAACAACACTTGTTGATCCATTCACTTCACACCAACAGTACTAGTTGATCCAACCATACTCTGTCAACTCTCAATGTTGACCCACACTATTGTATCAACAACTCTTGTTGATCCCTTCTGTCTTCTTTATAGTATCTTAGTTTATTCTTCAACATCCTCCCTTAAACCAAGATACTCTTTGCTAATCATTCTCAATTTCCCACGCAAGTAAATGAAGGTGTTATATTTCAAAGACTTGGTGAAAATATCAGCCACTTGTTCTTCACTTTCAACAAACTCCACAACTATCTCCTTGTTACTGACAAGCTCTCTAATGTAATGATACTTCATATCAATGTGTTTACTTCTCCCATGAAGTATATGATTCTTAGTTAGTGAAATTGTCGACTTATTATCACAAACTATTGTTGTTGGTGTTGTTTGTTCTTGAAATAATTACTTCAGCATCCTTCTTAACCATACAACATGTGTAGCACAGTTGCTAGCAGTTATATACTCATCTTCTGTTGTAGATAATCCAACAACTTGTTGCTTCTTAGATGACCAAGAGAAAAAACCAGTTCCCAACTGAAAACCATAACCTGTTGTACTTTTTCTACCTTCTGTATCTCCAGCCCAATCACTATCAGTGAAACCAACCAACTTTGGATCTTCTGAGACAGTATAAAAGATTCCCATGCTTGTTGTTCCTTTTACATACTTCAGAATACGTTTTGCAGCTTGTAAATGTGATTGTCTATGAGATTCCATGAACCTACTAACCAACCCAACTGCATACATGATATCAGGTCTTGTAGCAGTCAAATATCTTAAACATCCAACAAGACCTCTAAAGTTTATTGAATTCACAAGATCTCATGATCCATCTTTTGTCAACTTCAGTCTCTCTTCTACTGGTGTTAAAATTGGATTACAATTATCCATCTTGAAACGCTTCAAAATTCCTTCAACATACCTTTGTTGATTAATAAAAATTCCTCTTTCAGTTTTTTGTACTTCAATACCAAGAAATATGACATCAAACCAAGATATGTCGTTTCAAACTCCTTCACCATATCCTCCCTGAATTCATTAATCATCTCAGAACTATTTACAGTAAATATGAGACCATCCACATACAAACATAATATAATATAATTGCCAAGAATATCAGCTTTTAAATATAGAGTATGCTCATGTGGACATCTTGTAAATCCTTTCTTAAGAAAATAAGAATCTATTCTTGTACACCAAGCTCTTGGTGCTTGTTTCAAACCATACAAATATTCGTTTAGCTTGTATACTTCATTCTCCTTCCCCTCCATAATTTAGCCAGCTGGTTGCTCTACATAAACTTCTTCTTCCAATACTCCATTCAAGAATGTTGACTTCACATCCATCTGAAATATCTTCCAATGCTTTTGTGCAGCTAAAGCAATGATCATCCTTATTGTATCAAGTCTTGCAACTGGTGCAAATACTTATGAATAATCAACTCCTTGTCTCTGTCTATAACCCTTAGCTACTAAGCCTGCTTTCAGTCATTTTATTTCACCGTTTGACTTGTATTTTGTTTTGTAAACCCACTTAACACCAATAGGTTTCTTACCTGGTGGAAGTGATGTTAGTTCCCAAGTATTATTCTTCTCAATTGACTCCAATTCTTCATTCATGGCTTGAATCCAACCTTGTTCTTTAGAAGCTTCTTCATAAGCTACATGATCACAATCTATAAATAGCGCAAAATTCACTACTTCATCATCAATATCTTCATCATCTCTTGATACAACATAATCATTCAACCTAGCAGGTATGATATATTTTCTTCTTGATGTTGTATTTTCTTGTTGTTTTATTGCTTTAGTTCTTGCTTCTTCATGTTGTTCTTCAACATTGTCTTGAGCTTTCACTTCTTCCTCAACTACAATTGGAACTGTTCTGACAGCAGCAGGTGGATCAACATTCCTGTTGATCCAATATTATGTGGATCAACATCCCTTGTTGATACATTTTTATGAGGATCAACATTGGTTGTTGATCCATTATTCCAATTCCATTGTGAATCTTCATCAAATATCACATCTCTACTTATAACTATCTTTCTAGTTTCTGGATTATATAGCTTGCATCCTTTAGTCCATGAATTGTAACCAACAAGAATACATTTTTCACTCTTATCATCCAGATTCTTTCTCAATTCTTTTGGCACATGTGCATATGCAATGCACCCAAAAATTCTCAGATGTCTTACACTTGGTCTTACTCCTTTCCATGCTTCTTCTGGTGTCTTGTTATTCAAACTATTTGTAGGACATATGTTAAATAGATACACTGTTGTATCAACTGCATAACCCCAGAAATTCTTTGGTAAATCTTTTTTTCTTCTTATAGTTCTTGCCATCTCCATTATGGTTCTGTTCTTTCTTTCATCTACACCATTATGTTGAGGTGTATATCTTGCTGTTAGCTGATGTAGAATACCATGCTCTTCTATGAAACTATTGAAAAGGTGTGGGTCTAACAACACCACCCAATATTTCTCTTAGCAATCTGTATGGAAAAACTCGAATATACTTTTAAGAGAATCAACAAGACTCAATCAATTAAAAGTACATCAACGAGTTTATATATCTCTCTCTTGATTTCCTCAAACAGAAACTGCGAGTACTAATCAAATACAAGGAATAACTTGGATGGTACCAAAGACCAATATCCAAGGATCAATCAATGACAATCAACAACCAAAGGTTGGATTACTCTAATTGATGATCTAACGCACAACCTGTATTATTTCAATTATAAATATAAAACAATATAATGCGGATACTAAAATAACACAGACACCAGAAATTTTGTTAACGAGGAAACCGCAAATGCAGAAAAACCCAGGGACCTAGTCCAGATTGAACACACACACTGTATTAAGCTGCTACAGACACTAGCCTACTCCAAGCTAACTTCGGACTGGACTGTAGTTGAACCCCAATCAGTCTCCCAGTGATCCAAGGTACAGTTGTACTCCCCACGCCTCTGATCCCAGCAGGATACTGCGCACTTGATTCCCTTAGCTGATCTCACCCACAACTAAGAGTTGCTACCCAAAATCACAGGCTTTGACAATAAACAAATCTGTCTCACACAGACAAGTGTATCAAAGGATCAATCTGTCTCCCATAGAAAAACCCCAAAGTTTTTGTTCCGTCTTTTGATAATAATCAAGGTGAACAAGAACCAATTGATAATCCGGTATTATATTCCCGAAGAACAGCCTAGAGTTATCAATCACCTCATAACAATCTTAATCGTATGGTAGCGAAACAAGAAGTTGCGGAATCACAAACAATGAGACGAAGATGTTTGTGATTACTTTTTATATCTTGCCTATCAGAGATATCAATCTCAAGACAATAAATCTGATTGTACTCGTACGATAGAAGGTGCAAGATCAGATCACACAACTACGATAAAAGTAGTATCGGTCTGGCTTCACAATCCCAATGAAGTCTTTAAGTCGTTAACCTGGTTTTAGAAGAAGAAAACCAAATGTTAAAGGAGAAACGACTCAAGCACGCAAACTAGTATCACACGTGAAGTGTGGGGATTAGTTTTTCAGAATACTAGATGTCTCCTTTATAAAGTCTTTCAAATCAGGGTTTCGCCTTGGTCACAAATCAAACAATATCCACCGTTAGATGAAAACCTGATTTAGATTCAAGCTAATATTTCTCAACCGTTAGATCGAAAACTTACCTTGTTATACACAAATGAAATGCACGCTTCTAGGTTTGTTAACCGTACCCAAACGTGTACATTTGTTGGTTCAACAATAGTTAACCAAAAGGTTAGCCATATGAGCATTTCATACCAACCATATTCTTCTTCACATAACTAGTTCAAATGACTCAATTGAACTAGTTAGAGAGTTGTTCAATTGCAAGGAAATCTTATGTAATACACAAGACACAATTGAAGCAAAGATGAGTTGATTCACTCGAATCGGTTCATGAACTTTATAGCCACGGTTTGCAAATTGCATTCTTTAGTCTTTATAAGTTTAAGTTCAGAAATCATCTTTAGATATATAACCTTCTTAATTTCGCACACTAGGTTCGTGGACTTAAGCAACCGGGCAGAGTTTATAAACTCCAGCAGAAAATCTCGGCAAAGACTTTTCGCCGGTTCGCAGACTGGTACTCACGCAACAAGTTTGTCAATGATGATATTTTTCAATGATGTTGTAGTAATAAGTTCGTTGAGACTTGTGAAAGCAAAAGATTTCAGACTTATAAAACTTAAAAATAGAAAACTTATAGCAAAATTGATTTCAAGATATTAAAGTAACCAAGACACTAGATTCCACTATTACACATGAATTAACGATACCAAATATGTTTCAAAACTCTCACTATCCTTTAAGTCCTTTATTTCTTAATTCACACATAATCAAACATATTCCCAAATATTAATTGTATTCCCTAAGAATAGACTATCAATCAATTAAACAAAGTATAATCTATCAAATTGAATCACAAGTAATTAAGAAAATTATATGAACATTTAGAACTCCGCAAAAGCGGTGATTGAATGAATTATAAATTGTAAATTAGAGAAAATAAAATTGTTACCAATCCTTCATGCATAGATAGCTTCATCCATTGCCTTGGTTTCGCGAGAATTATCTCATTGTCATGGAAACACGCTCAAAACATTTTTATTGCTCAAAGGGTGTTTACAAAGATGAAATGGGAGAAACAATGATAAAACAGTGATTTTCTTTTCTCTCCCAAAAACTCCCCCCAAATGTGCTCTCTAGCTCTCTATTTATACGCACAAATACACATCACTCAAATATATTCTTCCATAACTCCAAAATCTTCTTCTTTTTAATTAAAAATATCTTCAGAATTTTTCCTTCTCTTTATTCTATATATTTCTTTACTAAACCCATATCTTCTTTAATTCGCAGAATAAAATCCAAGATAAAATCTTCTAAGAATATCTTTCTTGTTTAATACAAGATAACTTCATTTTTCTTCAAAACTTCATGTTTGTAAGGCAAGAAGATATTCTTATCTTAAAGATAATAATCCTTTACCGTTGAAACCAAATTTCCCGCCAATTTTTTTTTTCAAATCAAGGAAGAAGATGGAGCCCCCTTAACCAGTAATGGGGTGCGATTAGCAGTTGGTTCCCTGGGGTGCCCCTAATCAGTTAGGTGCCCCTTATCCAAAACTGAGAGTCCGAATAACATGTGTCCTCCGGGTGCCTATACAAACTTTTCGAGCCGAATTTTCCAAAAATGTTTATTTTCCAAAAATACCTACAAACACATAAAACACTATAATAAGTAGGAAATCGAGTACCAACAATACTGATAATTGAGGACAATTTGGTCACAAAAATGTGTCTATCAAATACCCCCAAACTTATTATTTGCTAGTCCTCGAGCAAATCTAATCTAGAAAAATAAAAATGACTACACTTAGCACGTGCAACAAGCCGTTAAACCGCTAGGTGGCCCTAGCGGCGGAGTGTTGTCTCCGAAGGGTTTACCAGAGGTGTACCCACAAAACCTTTACTCCAGACCCTAGCTATCTATGCAGAACCTTGGAAGGCACTAAAGAATCTCCTTGGTTGGCATACAATTATTGACTATAGGAGGAAGTACCCTGATGCGAAATTCCAATTGAAGTACACGAGTTTGCACTCAGCATACTAAAATTCATATATAAGTGACAGAGCTCTACTCAGATAGTTTCTAGACATCATAATTGGAGTCAACCAATCATATGGAAAGATTAAGAAGATGGATAAAGAGAAAATAGATGGTAAAAGTGAACGGTGTTTCCCATATCTGTCTGAAGGCCTCTGCCAAGATGAACCTATCCTAATGGACTGAGATACCGGTCTGACTAATATCAGCACAACTGGCATATACAACGGGACCAGTGGTCGATAAACCTAACTCTAGGTCAACACAACTGGCATATACAAGGGCACCAGTGGTAGACTTTATTGAATTTATTCCGGTTTGTCTGATGGTCTGGTCTCAAACTTTTTTTTTTTTTTTTTTTTGATATCTCAATCACCCTGTTTCACCTATCAATGGTAACAACTTGAGTCGTGTGCCCCACCAAATCACTTAAGAAATAAAAAACAGAAGGTATTAGGATTCAACGAGTTATGGCGAAACTACCATGTTTTTTTTTTTAATTCTAACACCTGAGCTCTGTGCTTTTATGAATAGACTCTTTAGATGTTTCCATCTAATCAGATTGGTTCCTCAACTCCTACAACCAAGATGTTCCCATCCACTTAGATTGGTTAGTGCCAACCTTAATAAGCATAAATTTCTAGGCTCTGGAGTTTATTTATTGCAACTAAAAGCTAACAAAAAGTTTCTTCCCCACCCCCAAACTTAAATCTAACATTGTCCTCAATGTTTCTAATGAAAGAGAAACCAAAAAAAGGTAACACGAGGAATCAGTAAAGAGAGAAGTCGGAAAGATAGTACCTGGGTGAAGAGAGAAATCAAAAACTAATATACAACATACAATCGCCTCGATGGTCAATCAAGGGTAAACAGGGTCCTCCAGAGGGACCTCCTCAACATCACCTGTAGGAAAGGGCTCTAAAAAGGGTTTCAATCTCTGACCGTTAACCTTCGAAGAACTACTACCATCTGGTGTCTCGATCTCAACAGCTCCATGAGGAAAGACAGTGCGAACAATAAAAGGACCCGTCCACCGAGAACGTAACTTCCCAGGGAAAAGATGCAAGCGGGTATCATACAGAAGAACTTTTTGACCTGGAGAAAATGACTTTCTTAAAATATTCTTATCATGCACAAGTTTCATTTTGTTCTTATACTCCTTCGCACTATCGTAAGCATCTATACGAATCTCTTCCAACTCATTGAGCTGGAGTTTCCTATGGGCTCCTGCCTTGTCAAGTGAAAAATTTAGCTGCTTAACAGCCCAATAAGCTCTATGTTCTAACTCAACAGGTAAATGACATGCCTTTCCATACACAAGCCGATAAGGCGACATTCCAATGGGGGTCTTAAACGCAGTACGGTAAGCCCATAAGGCATCAGTAAGCCTAGACGACCAGTCTTTCCGATTAGGATTAACTGTTTTCTCTAATATACGCTTTATCTCCCTATTGGAAACCTCTACCTGACCACTAGTCTGTGGATGATATGGGGTAGCTACCTTATGTGTAATACCATATTTCTTCATCAAAACCTAAAAGGTCCATTACAAAAGTGCGACCCTCCATCACTAATTATAGCTCGCGGTGTACCAAAACGTGTAAGTATATTTTTCAAGAACTCAATCACAACCCTATGGTCATTGGTTTACACACAACCCTCAATCCACTTAGAGACATAGTCTACAGACAAGGATGTATAAGTTACCAAAAAATTAGGAAACACCCATAAAGTCAATACCCCCACATCAAAGACCTCAACAACTAAAATAGGGTTCAAGGGCATCATGTTCCTACGGGAAATGGTTCCTAATTTCTGGAACGTCACAAGTAACACAGTACTATGGGAGTCTTTAAACAACGAAGGCCAATAGAATCCACACTGCAATATTTAGCAGCAGTCTTCTTAGCACTAAAGTGACCCCCACAAGCATGATCATGACAAAAGGAAATAATACTGGACTGGTCATCTCAGGTATACATCTCCTAATAATCTGGTCTGGACAATACTTAAACAAATAAGGATCATCCCAAAAGAAGTGCTTCACCTCGGCTAAAAACCTAGAACGATCTTGTTTACCCCAATGTTGGGGCATTCGACCAGTAACAAGATAATTCACTATATTCGCATACCAAGGTGCTTGGGTAACAAAGAACAGTTGTTCATCAGGAAAACTATCCCTAACAGGAGGAGAATCATTAAGGGTATCCACAACAAGCCTAGACAAGTGGTCTGCTACTACATTTTCTGCACCTTTTTTATCTCTAATGTCTAAGAAGGAAAATTCCTGCAACAATAGGATCCATCTAATCAATCTAGGTTTAGTATCCTTCTTGGAAAAAGATACTTCAAAGCATGATCAGTAAAGATTATGACCTTAGAACCTAAGAGGTAGGATCTAAACTTGTCTAAGGCAAACACAATAGCTAATAGTTCCTTCTCCGTAGTGGTATAGTTCAACTGGGCATCATTCAGAGTTTTGCTAGCATAGTAAATCACATGAAGTAACTTATTTTCTCGCTGACCTAGCACAACACCAATAGCATAATCTGAAGCATCACACATGATCTCAAAGGGTAGGTTCCAGTTGGGTGCCTGGACTATGGGGGCGGTAGTGAGTAAATTCTTAAGCTTCTCAAAAGCCTCTAAACAAGCATCATCAAAGACAAACTTAACGTCTTTTGCAAGCAAATTGCAAAGAGGTCTAGAAATTAAGCTAAAATCCTTAATGAATCGACGATAAAAACCTGCATGCCCTAAGAATGACCTAATATCTCTTACGGTTTTTGGGACCTGTAAAGTTTTAATGAGGTCAACTTTGGCTCTATCTACCTCTATACCCTTCGAAGATACGATATGCCCTAGAACAATTCCTGAACGAACCATGAAGTGACATTTCTCCCAATTAAGCACTAAATTCTTTTCCTTACACTAGTCAAAACTAATGACAAATGATGCAAGCACTCATCGAAAGACGAACCAAACACTGAAAAATCATCCATAAAGACCTCTAAGAACCGTTCTACCATGTCAGAAAATATGCTCAACATACAACGCTGAAAGGTCGCAGGGGTTACATAGCCCGAAAGGCATGCGTCTATACGCAAAGGTACCAAAGGGACAGTAAAAGTGGTTTTCTCTTGGTCTTCTGGGGCATACAATGATTATAACCGCAGTATCCATCTAAAAAGCAATAATGGCTACGTCCAGCTAATCTCTCTAGCATTTGGTCGATGAAGGGAAGGGGAAAGTGGTCCTTCCTAGTGACCTTGTTCAATTTCCTATAGTCAATAGACACGCCAACCCGTGGTCACCCGGGTTGGGATTAACTCATTGTTATCATTCTGGACTACAGTAATACCGGATTTCTTGGGAACAACCTGAACGGGGCTGACCCACTTACTGTCTGAAATGGGGTAGATAATGCCTGCATCTAACAGCTTAAGAACCTCGGTTCGAACTACTTCTTTCATATTAGGGTTCAGTCGACGTTGCATCTCCCTAGAAGGTTTGGTGTCACTCTCTAAATAGATATGATGCATACAATCAGTAGGACTTATACCCTTAATGTCTGCTATGGTCCACCCTAAAGCTTCCTTGTTATTCTGAAGGACAGTCACTAGCCTACTTTCCTGATCACTATCCAAGTCGGATGCTATAATCGCAGGTAAAGTTTCAGATGGGCCTAAAAACACATACTTCAGGGAATCTGGTAATGGTTTAAGGTCCAACTTAGGAGGCTTTTCTAACGAAGGAACTAGGGTAGACTCAGAAACGGGTAGAGGTTCGAACTTAGGTTTCCAGCCATTACTAGTGTCTATCAAAGGGGTTGAATCTAACAAAGCATTCACCTCATTAATCACATCGTCATCATCAAAATCAATCCCAAAGTGGGCTAGGCATTTCTCTAATGGATCTTCTAACAAAGTGTTTGGTAATGACTCCTCGACTAATGTTCCTATCATGTTCACCTCTTCTATGTTCGAGTCATCTAGTTCAGAGGGTAGCTTACTAATATTAAAAATGTTCAGCTCAATAGTCATATTACCAAAAGACAAATTCATAATACCATTTCGACAGTTAATGATCGCATTGGATGTAGCTAAAAACGGGCGACCTAAAATCACTGGTATTTGGTTCTCTGGGTCAGGGACAGGTTGGGTATCTAGGATAACAAAATCCACTGGATAAATAAACTTGTCGACCTCAATAAGAACGTCCTCGATCACACACGAGGAATTTTAACGGACCTATCAGCTAACTGAAGTGTCATCTGGGTAGGTTTCATCTCACCAAGTCCTAGCTTAAGGTACACATGGTATGGCAGTAAGTTCACACTGGCTCCTAAGTCAAGCAAAGCTTTCTCGACACGGTATTTACCTATTGTGCAAGAAATAGTAGGGGACCCTGGGTCTTTATACTTAGGAGTAGTGGTATTCTGAATAATAGAACTCACATGACTAGCTAGGAAGGCTTTCTTCTGGACACTAAGTTTTCGCTTTCGCGTACACATATCCTTAAGAAACTTGGCATAAGCGGGAATCTGCTTAATCGCATCTAACAATGGGAGGTTGATAGTAACCTGCTTAAAAACCTCCAATATATCATTAAAGTTGGACTCCCTCTTAGTTGGAACTAGCAGCTGGGGGAACGGGGCTCTGGGAACAAAGCCGGGCTCAGCAGGACCCTCATTGGTCTCTTTGGAGACTCTATCAGTCTCCTCATTTTCTGGCTCAGAAGGGTGAACTACATCATGTTCACTATCAGGCATGGCAACCTTATTGTCAACTTTCTTTCCACTCCTAAGGGTTGTTATAGAATTCACATGATTGTACGATTCTCTCCTTTAGGGTTAGGATCAGTTTGACTAGGGAATCTTCCATCTTCTCTTTCACTAAGAAACTTAGCTATTTGGCCGACTTGAAGTTCTAAGTTAGCAAGAGACTGGGAATTATTCTTAAAATTCTGCCTGGTTTCTTCTTGAAAACCACAGTGGTTCTTTGATAACATCTCATGGTTCTTTGCTAACATAGTAAGGGTTTCTTCTAAGGTGGAGATCTTTTTCTCATTCTGAAACTGGGGTTGACCTGAAGAGTTCTTAGCATAACCAAAACCTGGGGAGGCTGAGAATTACTAGACTTCCTTGATTCTGACCCTTAGACCAAGAAAAATTAGGATGGTTTCTCCAACCAGGGTTGTAAGTCTCTGAGTATGGGTCAAACTTCTGACGGTTCTCAAACCTAGCATTGTTATAGACAGCATGGGCTTGCTCTTCACTAACCTGACCTTCCCAAAACGAGTTATTGGGTTCTACTCCACAACTAGACACTTGAGAGGCTCTAAACCTATCATCAGGTTCAACAAGAGACCTATGTTTAGGATGATTCAATTCCAAAGCTTCTAACCTTCTAGACAAAGCAGCAAACTTAGCATCAGACCCGAAGCTTGTATCTACCACATTGGTGCTACTTCTATTGACCAAGAGTCTTTTGGGGGGTTCAACACAAGACTCCCACTGTTGGGATTTTTCAGCGACTCCTAAGAAGGTGAAAGCATCATCACACTTTTACTAGTGAACTCACCAGCGCACATAGACTCAACCATGGCTTTGGTTGAATAGTCTAAACCATCATAAATAATCTCTACGAGTTTCATCTTATCAAATCCATGGTGAGGACACTGGGATAGGAGATCATTGAATCTCTCTAAGAACCTATAAAGAGACTCTCCCTCTTGTTGCACACTAGCACTAATTTTCTGCCTAACAGACGCAGTTTTATGCTTAGGGTAGAATTTCATATAGAAAGCAGCAATAAGTTCCTGCCATGTTTCAATGGATTCAGATGGTAGGTTGTTCAGCCAGGTCTTGGCTTTATCTCTCAAGGAAAAGGGAAACATCTTAAGTTTCAAGACTTCATCAGTAAGGTCTTTTATTCTAATTGTCCCACAAATTTCCTCAAAGTCCCTAATATGAAAATAAGGGTTCTCATCATCTTTCCCTAAGAATATAGGGATCATCTGAAGAATACTAGGTTTTATCTCGAAATTAGCCGTAGTGGCTGGCAATTTAATGCACGAAGCTCGGGTGGACCTAGTTGGGAACATGTAATCTTTCAAAGTTGCCATCGCTGGCACAGCTGAAGTACTAGGGGTATTTTCCTCACGAAGAGACAGATTCTCAAAACTGAAGTTTCCAAAAACAGGGCTCTCAAAAGAAGAGTCTTCGAGCTCCCCGCCTTCACAAGAAGAACTACTAGGTTTATCACTAATCAAACGACCTAGAGTGTTTCTTTTCCAAGCCCGCTCTTTAATAACCTTGGGCATACACTAGAAAAACAAAAGAAAAAAAGAAATCCTAAAAGGAAGGGAAGTTCTATGCAAACACAACAAGGCTGACTCCACCAAAAAACCTAAAGATTTCTAGCAAACAAAAAGCATGATGGCTCCACTTAGATTGTTTCTAGACCAGCTTCTAATCCTTCGAAAGGGAATTCGTTACAATTTAAGCAAACCCCTCTGGAATCAATCTGAGTTTAAGTAAGTTGAATCGAGACGAGGGAAGCTCAATGGAGCTTTGATACCCAAGGCCTCATCGGCGTTACAAGGCGGCGTATTCAACTCACGGAAACCATCATGAACTTTGAAGCATGCTTAAAAGAGTAACCAATATTTTTCGAATGACTTTCCTATTAAGCTCGTTAACCTATAGGTCTCGTTCTAGTCAAATTTTAGGCTTAGGTTCGAGTTTGATTTCGTTTTCCTAAGACGGGCAAGAAGGGAACGGTGATGTAATCCGAACCCTTATCTTGTATGGCCAGTCCTTGCCCTTTACTAGGAAATTAAAGCAGCCGTTTTCAAATCCTCAGCATATATGCAAACGAAGGAATACAGTAACTCGCTGACAGGAGATTCGCGAGTGTTTCAACAAACTTACCTCCCGTACCAGACGGGGGATGAATAGTTGAAGTCGACTCGGGCCACGACTCCTATGTCATGTACGAACCCGAGGGGCCGAGGCGATATCGTAATCGGCGTCCTTCTCTGCAAACAGATGATATTTAAACTACCCTTCCGTAGGGTTTAAAAAAAATAAAGTCCTAAAGTCCACTGTCCAAAGTCCAAAAATAAAGTGCAAAAGAAAAAGATAATCTAAAAAAAAAATCTAAAATAAATAAATAAATTGTCTCTCTCTCTCTTTTTTTTTTAATTAATTTTTATTCTCCTTTTCTTTCGCTCCTTTCGCTTTGCTTTTACTACAAATCTTTAAGTATTCACCAAAAGCTTTGGCAAATTTTTCTTTCGCTCCAAATTCCAAAATCTGTAAGGAAAAGACAAAAACCCAGAAACGTAAAGAAGAACAAATAAAATTAAAATTAAAAACAAACAAAAACCTAAAAAAAAAATCTAAAAACTCTAGCCTAAAGACAAGTCCGCGTCGGCGGCGCCAAAAACTGATGATATTTTTCAATGATGTTGTAGTAATAAGTTCGTTGAGACTTGTGAAAGCAAAAGATCTTAGACTTATAAATCTTAAAAATAGAAAACTTATTGCAAAATTGATTTCAAGATATTAAAAGTAACCAAGACACAGATTCCACTATTACACATGAATGAACGATACCAAATATGTTTCAAAACTCTAACTATCCTTTAAGTCCTTTATTTCTTAATTCACACATAATCAAACATATTCCCAAATATTAATTGTATTCCCTAAGAATAGACTATCAATCAATTAAACAAAGTATAATCTATCAAATTGAATCACAAGTAATTAAGAAAATTATGTGAACATTTAGAACTCCACAAAAGCGGTGATTGAATGAATTATAAATTGTAAATTAGAGAAAATAAAATGTTACCAATCATTCATGCATAGATAGCTTCATCCATTGCCTTGGTTGCGCGAGAATTAGCTCATTATCATGGAAACACGCTCAAAATTCATTTTTATTGCTCAAAGGGTGTTTACAAAGATGAAATGGGAGAAACAATGATAAAACTGTGATTTTCTTTTCTCTCCCAAAAACTCCCCCCCAAATGTGCTCTCTAGCTCTCTATTTATACACACAACTACACATCACTCAAATATATTCTTCCATAACTCCAAAATCTTCTTCTTTTTAATTAAAAATATCTTCAGAATTTTTCCTTCTCTTTATTCTATATATTTCTTTACTAAACCCATATCTTCTTTAATTCGCAGAATAAAATCCAAGATAAAATCTTCTAAGGATATCTTTCTTGTTTAATACAAGATAACTTCCTTTTTCTTCAAAACTTCATGTTTGTAAGGCAAGAAGATATTCTTATCTTAAAGATAATAAATCCTTTAACGTTGAAACCAAATTTCCCGCCAATTTTTTTTTTTCAAATCAAGGAAGAAGATGGAGCCTCCTTAACCAGTAATGGGGTGCGATTAGCAGTTGATTCCCTGGGGTGCCCCTTATCAGTTAGCTGCCCCTTATCCAAAACTGAGAGTCCGAATAACATGTGTCCTCCGGGTGCCTATACCAACTTTTCGAGCCGAATTTTCCAAAAATGTTTATTTTCCAAAAATACCTACAAACACATAAAACACCATAATAAGTAGAAAATCGAGTACCAACAATACTGAAAATTGAGGACAATTTGGTCACAAAAATGTGTCTATCAGTCAACTCTAGCAGAATTTCTCGGGATGAGAAGTTCGGCAGTTCGCGGACTGAGTTCGCGGACTTGGCAACAAGCCATTCTTCCGGTTTCTCTTGATCAACAAAGTTCACAAACTTTGGTTCAAGGGATAGGACTTATGCACATATGTGTTTCCACAACAATACTTATGTCGATCATTTGTTATGTAATCTAAACTCTCATTCCAACCATTGAAGCATTCTTAGAGGACGTTATGTAGTTGCTACACCATTTCTTGTCAAAGTGATTGAAACATATCATGACTTTCATCACTAGGTAAAGACAAACATGGTCGAAGCGAGACGCTTACCAACACATATTTCGAGATATAGATAGACGAGGTATACTCGGCTCGAAATACCAAATGTGTATAATCTAAGTCTATATATAGCATACGACTTTTTGTCTCAAGAAGTAGGAGATAGAGTAGATAGACTTTTGAGTGACAGATAAGTTCAAGTCTTCACATACCTTTTTGTCGAGAAGTTCCACCGGTTCCTTGAGTAGTTCTTCTTCTTGTATGATGAATCGCCATGAAGTCCTTGATCTCAACTACACTTTCTATCCTAGTCCGAGACTTACCTATAGTAGACTAGAAATCAAGACTTATAGTTTTGATCACTAACATTGATTAACATGCTTGATATAACAACGCATGCGAGTTCGACCGAGCAATGCTCTAACAATCTCCCCCTTTGTCAATTTTAGTGACAAAACTATCAATACATATGGAATACAAAAAAGATAAAGAAACTTTAGTAGGTCCTATTCCACATGTCTAATCTTCAACATTCCTTGAAATCTTCGTCACTTCCAAGTACTCCAATGATCCCAAAGGTTGTAAGTTTAGAATTACCGTTGTTGAAGATCCGTAGCTATAACAATGAGAAAGCATCGGTCTCAATCATTGTTATACAGTGTCATAGTATTATTACACAGTGTCAAAGTCCAATTGTATCACAACTTCAACAATAATACTATGGTGATATGTATCACTCCCCCTTAGTCAATACTCCATCTCACATGGAAATCTAATGTATAACTTGTTGAGATGAATACAACACGGAGGTTGTAGGGGATGTGAAGGAAGAAAGGGATGCGAAGCAGACGAATATTCTTGAGCAGGTTTGAAAGAAAAGAAAGAAAGGGTCGGATCTCTGTAAAAGAGTTGTTTTCATAAAATTTGATAATAATAATAAGATGTGTCTAACAAACGAAAACAAGATTGTATAAATAGGCGTGAATCAAGAGTCTAAAAATAGAAAAAGACTAAAAGAAGAAATAACAAAGACTAAAAACAGGATACGCTTAACTTGATACGCAAGTTGAGAAGGTTCTAGAAAGAATGTAGAGATGTTCTACACCAGTTCCTCCCTCTTGAAAGAACTCGTCCACGAGTGTTGCTCAGATGTCTCCATGAAAAGAAAAAATCTCTTGAACATTGAAAATGTTAGAGATATTCCAGTGTGAAGGAAGATCAATTATATATGCATTATCACTAATCTTCGTTAAATTCTTGATAGGACCATACTTCTTCATCTTAGTCTTGTTGTATGTTCCAGTTGGGAAACGTTGTTTTCGAAGATGAATCATAACCAAGTCTCCTTATTGGAAAAGCTTAACTATCCTGTGTTTATCTGCTGCTTCTTTATACCTGGCATTTGAAACTTCAAGCCTAGTCTTCACTTCTTGATGAATTTGAGCAGCTTTGTCTATCAACTTATCATCTTGAACATTAGTTTTTGAAATCCTTGGTATAACCACTAAATCAAGTACATGATTTGGTACCTTAGAATAAACAATTTCAAATGGAGTCTTACATGTGGACCTATTAACTGAAGTATTGAAGGCAAATTCCATGTGAGGTAGCAAAATATCCCATTGCTTCTCTCTATTGTCAGCTATCTTTGCTCTTATTAGATTCCCAAGAGGACGATTAACAACCTCAGTTTGACCATCAGTTTGTGGATGAGCAACTGTGATGTACTGCAATTTAGTTCCAAGTATCATCCAAGAGATTTCAAGAAATAGATTAGAAACTTAGTATCTATGTCAGAGGTTATAGTCTTAGGCGCACCATGTAGACGTAGTACTTCCTTGAAGAATAAGTAAGCCACGTTAGAAGCATCTGTTGTTTTTTTACAAGAAACAAAATGAGCCATTTTGGAATATCTATCTACGATAACCATAACAGAATCATTCCCCCTAGTTGTACGAGGTAAACCCAATATGAAGTCCATACTAACATCAACCCAAGGATCTTCAGGAATTGGTAAAGGAGTATATAAACCTGTGTTCTGAATTGTACCTTTAGAACATTGACAAACCATACACTTTTGAACAAATTTCTGCACATCTCGCTTTAAAGAGGGCCAAAAATATCTTTCCTACACCAGAGCAATTGTCTTATCTTTGCCAAAATGTTCACCAAGACCACTTCCATGCAACTCTTGCATTAAATGAAGACGCAATGAACCTTGAGGAATACATAGTTGATTATCTTTAAAAAGAAAACCATCTTGTATCAAAAATCCAGCTGTTACTCCTGTTTGTGTTCCAGAAGCTTCCAAATCTCTTTAAAGTTTTCATCATCTGGATAAACTTCTTTAATAAAATCAAAAGTTATACTTTCATTGTTAAGAGTAACAAGGAGATGAGTACGTCGACTTAGAGCATCAGCTACTGTATTTAGTTTCCCACTTTTATGTCAAATAGAGAATGTGTACTGGTTGATGGTGGACAACCATATATCATGCATTCTATTCACTTTTGATGAAGTTTGAAGGTACTTGAGAGCCTGATGGTCTGTGTTGATATGTCGACCACTTCTTTATGAACAAGATAAGTATGCCATTGCTTTAAAGCTTTAACTAATGAAATCAATTCAAGTTCATATGTCGACCACTTCTTTGTTGTTTCAGAATTCTTCTCACTATGGTATGCAATTGGATGCCCCTCCTGAGATAAAACAGCGCCAATGCCAATCACTGAAGCATCACAATCAATCTCAAAAGTTTTGTTGAAATCAGGCATAGCAAGCACAGGTGTACTGCACAATTTTTCTTTAAGAGCATTGAAACTCTTGTCTACTTCTTCAGTCCAGAATTTTTTTTCTCCTTTTAAGCAATCTGTGAGACCAGCAGCAATGGAACTAAAGTTCTTCACAAAACGTCTATAAAACGATGCTAAACCATGGAAACTTCTAACATCCTTAATACATGTTGGTGTAGGCCATTCTCGAATTGCTTGTACCTTTGTTTCATCAACTGCAATAGCGGCATCAGAAATAATATAACCCAAAAATGTAACCTTGATCGAAAGAAATGTACATTTCTTTAGGTTTGAATATAACATATTTTTAGCAAGTACTTCGTAAAACCTTAGAGAGATGTATAAGGTGTTCATCTTCACTATGACTGTAGATTAAGATATCATCGAAGTAAACAATAACAAAATGCCCAAGAAAGGGTTGTAATACCTGGTTCATTAGACGCATGAAGGTACTTGGAGCATTTAGTAAACCGAAAGGCATTACTAGCCATTCATACAGGCCTTCTCGCGTCTTAAAATCTGTTTTCCATTCGTCCCCAATGCGTATGCGAATCTGATGATATCCACTCCTTAAATCAAGTTTAGTGAAAATTTTCGCACCCACTAACATATCAATCATGTCATCAAGTCTAGGGATTGGAAATCGATATGGAATAGTAATTTTATTAATAGCTCTGCAGTCGATGCACATTCTCTATCCACCATCTTTCTTTCTCACCAAAAAGGCTGGACTTGAACAAGGGCTCCTACTTAGCCTGATTATCCCTTTTTGTAATAATTCGTTCACCTGTCCTTGAATAATTTCATACTCAGTTGGACTTAAACGGTAATGAGCAACATTTGGTAGAGAAGATCCTGGGATGAAATCAATTGAATGCTAAAGATCTCTTAATGGAGGTAAAGAAGTTGGAATTCATCAAGAAATAAACCTTGTACTGACGAAGTAATGGTTGTACCCCTTTTGGAATGTACACTTCAGGATTAAGGGACTCATGAGAATTTAGCGTATGAGAATGTAGATTCTTGATAATTGAAGCCACTAACGCACTGGTTTTCCCATCACTGTGTTCTTTATAAACAGCTGCATATTTGGAAGGAATCAAAATCTTCTTTTTTCCATCCTTATAAAAGGTATAAGTGTTCTTATAAAAGTTATGAACTGCGCGTATATCATATTGTCGTGGTCTTCCAAGAAGTAAATATGCTGCAGTCATATTGATCACATCGCATTAGACTTCATCTTCATATCCAATGAATGCAAACTTAACAAGACATTGATGTGTTATTTCTTGAGATGATGAGTTATTTACCCATCCAACAGAATATGGATGAGGATATGGAGTCACAGGTAATCCCAAATTCTTAACCACATCAGCTGCAATGTAGTTATCCATACTTCCACTATCGATAATCAAATCAACTACTTTTCCCCCTAGTGAACATTTGGTTCTGAAAATACTGTTACGCTGTGAGTAAGAAGGTTGAGATAGCAGTAGTGGTCTAATCACTCCCACGTAATGATCTCCAGTCACTTCACCAATTTCATGTTATTTTATACTCTCATCATCCTCAGATTATTCTAGCTCACGTCTACTCTCATCAACCAAACCATGGTACTTGTGTAACTCCTCTTGAGTATCTTGAACCAATCCATGAAATCTTCGACATTCAGCAGATGTATGTCCAGGTAGCTGGCATTTGTTACACTTTTCTCCCCTAAACTTAGCATAATGGTTTTGTGGCTTAGTTAAAGGTGAAAAGATGTCTGATACTTAGTGGGAAATCGAGTGTTTTGATTGTAGCTTGGACGAGAAGTAATGGGTGTTGGCTGTATGGATTGAATTTCAACAGGATTTGGAAGGATGGGTGAGCCATTCTTAGGCAAAGGATGTTGAGAATTAGTAAAATTTGGTGAAATATATTGTTTCCTAGAAACATATTGTGTACTGTCCTCCTTATTGTATGAATTCTCATGGAAACCATTAACTGAAGAATAAGGTTTGAAATTACCTTGGAACCGACTATACTGCTTAGTTGAAGTATTTTGAGAACGAAAAACATGATGCTCTACATTGATGGCTTGTTGTATAACTTCTTCCATGGTATAAACAGATTGGGTCATTCCTTCTTGAATCACTCGGTTCAACCATCCTATGAACCTAGCTATGAGTTGATCTGCACTTTCATTAATTTCATTACGAGCAGTTAGATTGTAAAACTCGGAGACATATTCCTCCACTAATCTTGCGCCTTGTTGGCCAGTTTGTAGTTTAACAAATAGTTGTTACCTGTAATCTCGAGGGAAAAATTTATTTCTTAAAAGATCACTCATTCGTTGCCATGTACGTATTGGTTGTTTTCCAGAGTTTCTGCGATCTTCACTAAGTTTAGTCCACCAAGCAGCAGCTCCTCCTTTTAGATTGTGGGATACTAGTTTCACCTTATAATGATCTGGAACTTCCATGAATTCAAAAAAAGATTCAACTTCATAAAACCACTCTAATAATTCCTCTATCTTGAACTTCCCACTGAAAGTAGGAATATCAGCTTTAAGCTTGTACTCTGGTAAAGACCCATAAGAGTTTTGACCTGAGTGTAAACGCTTTTCTTCTGTCCAATTTTTATCTAAAATTTCTTCGGCTTCATCTTCTTCATCACTGTTAATATGAGGATTTGCAAAAAAAATTTTAAGGTTGATAGACGAATCCTTCATATTGACTAGTTTTGTTAAACTTTTTTTAAACACCTTCTGGAGTACGAGTGTCTTAGACGAAGTTATGTTTATGTCCATTCTTATCGATATATCTCGAATGTGAATGCTTTCCTTCACCTGTAGATTTAACTACACCAAATTTTGGGATTAGAAACAGAACCAAACTGTTACGAATCGGGGTTGTAACGGCCCTCGCCTGTTTCAAAAGGGCGTATTACAATTTTTTCGCAACGAAAATGGGGTCGTTATGAATTTTGTGTCGCAACGGCATTCGTAACAGAGCTGAGCCGTTACAAAATACCACGTGGTAACAGCTGAGAGCCGTTACGAATGTTTTGTAACAACGCAGTCGTAACATGTAGGAGCCGTTACTACGTGGCAGTTTAGTAATAGACCAAAACCGTTACGACTCAGAAAGTTGAAACAGGTTTTAGCCGTTACGAACTTTTTTGTAACATCAAAAAATTACTGCCAGGCAACATTGACCTGGTCAAAATAGGTCAATATTGACCAATTTTGACCAGGTCAAGGCTAACTGGCAGTTCATTTTCCGCCGGAAATAAGCCGGAATTCTAAATGCAACACCCTGCATACACCTTTCAATACATTCATCATCCACACTCAACAATCTATTCATATCAGATTCATATAAAAAAATATTTGAAATTTTTGTAAGTACCAAATTTTACTGAAATTTCTTTAAGTACCATTTTTTTTTTTGATAAGTATCAGATTTCTAAGGGAATACATGGAAGGTTCCAAATTTCTAAAGGAACACAGAAACTTACTAACTGCCTATAAAACTTGAATAACTGCAACTTACAAATCTTGAAGCTGCTTTGTTCTCCACTCTTTCTGATCAAATAGAGCATCATTCGATTAACCACAACTAAGCTATATATCCTTTGCAGGCTTGCTTTGTTGAAAGCTTGGGAATCAAAAAACTCGATGTAGGCAGTAGGCAATCCTGCATAATACAACAGGTTGCATTATTATGACAAGTAAACTGGAAGAAATAATGATCAAAATAGGCAGCAAGTAAATGCAAACAAGCATAGGTGTAACATCATATAGAAAATTTACTAACCACTGGAAAAGGTTGGAAACAAGATTCTCATTCTAGCCCATCCACTTTGAGACCAGATACTAGAAGCTTCTCGTAAAAATTATCGTCAGCTGAGCCAGGCAACTCGCAAAGTCTGCAATTACAAAGTCAATTCTCAGGACCAAAAGTAGATGCACAGAAACCAAAAGAAATTTTATAGAAATAAGCTATAGTTCAATTTATACTTACTCCATATGATGCCAACCCAACTGCAGTTCACTTCCTACCAGTGCAATACCTCGTAATTATTTCAATCACATACCCCAGCTAAAATCTCGGAGAGCCGTCTATACTGCCATGATCAATCGGACTGCTACAAAGGAGCACCGTCTTATACCACCAGACATAATCATCACGAAATATATAAGACAAGGAAAAATCTTGAGCTCTTAGGTTTCTTTTCCAATGTTACTAAATCGGCTAAGGTTTAGGTACCAATCCACAAAACAAACTACTGATAATGCGGAATAAATCGACTTACCTTAATATTATGATCCAGAACCACTACTACTACCACCACCTCCAAGGTAACTGCTACCACCCAAGCTGCGACTAGAATATAGTGATGACGAGTAAGAGCTACTGCCAACCTTCCACCAAAACACAAGTAAATATAAGTTGTCAAGAGAAAAGCTTTAAACTACAGAACTGGTAAAAGGTTTAATGCATACATAAGGTCCACGAGAGATATAATCACCAACGTAGCTGGTGTACATTCCACTGACATCATTGCTGCAATAAGAACCTGACACCATATCATTCATGTAAATAGGAATCATACACACAATTGGTAAACACTCAGACCACCCAGAAAAGACTCGAACTCGAAACAACCACATAAATAAATAATTAAACTCCATACCTCCACTATAACCTAGACTCTGACGACTGCCATAAATCCCATGCGAGTCCTGAGCAGAGAGAAAACTTCTGCTGCTAGCACCATACCCCAAGTGAGATCTCCCAAGCCTAAATCATTTCTGGGTATTATAAATAGGTGCTTAAAAGAAACCAACTACAGCTACTTGTAGTAAGATGGAACTCACAAACCTGTCATTGTAAGCTTCCCCGTAATGAGAAGCACTGCCACCTTCCTCATAATCTAGCTGATCCCTTTGGCGCGGACCAGCATCATCATAACATTGAGGAACATCCCCCTAAGGTAACATACACACAAAAAATAATCAAACTACTAAAAAAACAAATAAGTCCAACTATTGCAATAACTGTACTCAAGACTAAAACCAACTAATCAAACAAGGACCAAGGTTATTAGATATGCATACTTGGTCTCCTTGTGTAGGACCAAAGTTTGATAACCATTTCACCACATAAGATGGTACATTTATATCCATGGCTGTTGTTGGATCTGTTTCGCATACACGAGGTAGAGACAACGCAGCACAGTTCACAATCACATCAGGCTGGCAATACATAAATTAAACTTATTATAAGATTTTGAAATCAGTTCATGATTGCCTACATCAAAAACTAAAATAATTACGAGTTTGCAAACCTTTTCAAATGTAGTGGAGATTGAATCAAGACCTTGTCCAGTTTGTAAAAACCCAGGACTATATGTAAAACTTATGCAGGACTAGGAGCAGTTCCAGATTTGTCTGTGTCCATCGGCTCGCCTGCAGCGAATTCACCCTCCCCTACGCTCGCATCGACGTCAGCACCATCGGTTTGGGGTTCGGCTGTGCTTTGTGGTGGAGGTGATGGTGATTCTGCTGGAATAGGTGGCTTTGGCGCTGCTGTCTTGGGTTTCGTCATCACTGGCCTGCAAAACCTGTTCCAACGAAACAAACAAAATATATTCATCACCCAGGAGAAAGTGGATGAGGCAATCAATCACGAAGCCAAACTCGCTTACAAGAGTTTCAAACAAAGACCCATCCAATAAAATGGCGGACCTCAGCGAATCACGAGACTCGTCAAGTGCAGTACCAATCGCAGATTACCAAACTAAAAAAGTTTCAAACAATTTCACATCTTCAGAACAATAAATCTTTGAAATGGAGAAAACATAATCATAAAACAGAGAGGAAAATAAAATCTTATCCACCTCTACATTCTGCTTTGTTCCTTGTATACGTTCAGTCCACATATTACGAATAATGGCACGCCGTCCTTCAACAACAGGGTTTTCCAGAGGAAGAGTACAATAATCAATGACCTGTCACACTTAACATAGAAATTTAGCCATAATAACAGTGTATGGAATGATTCTATAAATGAAATCCAACTCAACACAGTAATTCCAGAACAATCAAATCAAAATAATAGAAAAGAAAACACAAACCTCTAATTTACGAAGTTCTGGTAACCAAAACGTACTTAAACCATCAAGAGTGGCTGGTCTATCACATGCATAAGTTAATACAACAACATCTTCTAACTTTAATTCTTGACCAAGTTTAAATTGATACCTATCAAGGGCCTCTACATTCCTATTAACGTCAGCAGACAACAACACTATGTTAGCATATTTAGGCAGAGAGTCTTCCTGCTGCTGCTTCTCTCTCAACCATGCTTCTGTTTCCACACGCTCCTTAATGACCTGCCATATTAAGTCGAGTACTTCCTAAGTGAGTTGCATACAAATATACAAGAGAAACTCATTTTCTTTTTCTATAAATGAAGGCAGGCTCATATTTGGCTAATACTAATAAGTGGAAGTGCAACAATTAGGCATCGATAATGGGCATAAATTGAAATAAAAATTACCTCCATAGCATTCAACAAAGCATTGAACAAAGTAGGAAGTGCTCTATTTGTAACAAACGCATCCCCTTCCACCGACATATTCTCAAATCAAACTTCATTTTTAGGAATATCATTTCCAACCCTGGTATAACAAAACCGAAACCAATCATTACCTGCAAACAAACCTTATTTACAAGTGAAACTCCCTCAAACTGATTAACAAACTGAAACCCTTAAAACTGATTAACAAACTGAAACCCTTAAATCTGATTAACAAACTGAAACCCTAAAATCGAAATAACCCAAATCCTAAAACATATGACGAAAAACTTACACAGATGAAATACAAATGATGAAATCGAAACCCTAAACTCGATTAACAGATGATGAAATTGAAATTCTGAACTTGATTAACAGATGTGATTCTACAGGGAAGAAGAAAAAAAGATAAGGAAGAGAAAATCTAACAGACAAAAAGAAGAAACATATACCTAAAGCTGAGATTCAAGATTAGTTCTTGAAAGCTCCAACCCGACGAACCTTAAAATGAAATGGAAAAAAAAATTGGTATCAGATGAAACCCAAAAATCTGATTTAACAGATGATAAAACCCTAAAATCGAAAAATTGATGATGACTTATGCAGATCGAAACTAAAATCGAAACCTAAACTCGTTAATCTTACACGGTTCTTCAAAGATCAGAAAATTAACGAGTGTGGAGACGAGACGAGAGGAGAAGAAAGAACAGGAGCAGAAGAGAGAAAAGAAAAAACGGAAAATGAAATCTCGATTTGTCCAAGTGCTGAGATATCCTCAAAAGCACGCATGTGAATCGCACACGCATGGGAGGAAATATCCTCTGGTATAACTCATCGTGGGTGGAAACATAATGCCACATATGTGAATGGCACACGCACATTCTGAAGGTGTTACCACCCAAGTGTGACCAAGCATGTGACTGGCACGCGTATAAAAAAATTCGTAACGGCTTAGCCCTGTTACAATTTTTTAAGAAATTAGTAACGGCTTCCACCTGTTACGATTTTTTCGTAACGTCCATTTGTAACGGGAAATTCGTAACGGCTCATAAACCGTTACGAATTGCTATTACTAATTCGGGAATTTGCTGTAGTGTTTATTCTCAGCATCTGAGTCTTCTTTATCATCCAATTTCAATTTCGCTAGTATTTTTTCAATCTTTTGATCTAACAGTTCAAACTTCTTATCGGATGACTCTGTTTCTTTTGTGAACTCATCTTTGGTAACGTAGTCTACTATTGAAAACTAAACTGTATTACACTTTAAAAGTTAGGGTTTGAGTTGCGGAAGCGTTTTAAGGATCGGGTTTTTGATAAGGATCTAAATCCTATGGCTGTGGTACCAACTAATGTAGAACTTGTTGAAATGAACACAACACGGAGGTTGTAGGGGATGCGAAGGAAGAAAAAGATGCGAAGCAGACAAATATTCTTGAGCGGGTTTGAAAGAAAAGAAAGAAAGGGTAGGTTCTCTGTAAAAGAGTTGTTTTCATAAAATTTTATAATAATAAGATGTGTCTAACAAACGAAAACAAGCTTGTATAAATAGGCGTGAATCAAGAGTCTAAAAATAGAAAGAGACTAAAAGAAGAAATAACAAAGACTGAAAACAGGAAACGCTTAACTTGATACGCAAGTTGAGAAGGTTCTAGAAATAATGTAGAGATGTTCTACATCAAAACCACTCCCCCTTAGACAATGATCCGAAAACCATATGTATTTGTAGTGTGAACTACATATTAATTCTCCCCCTTTTTGTCAATAATATTGGCAAAGGTATAAGAACGGGATCATAAAGAAATTTCCGTAAGAGACATTTCATGACTAAAAGAAAATACATACCATATAATTTAGATGCAATCATATAGCCGAAGCTAATAGCATTCATCAAGGAGTTTAAAGATACATTATAACCCCTTTAAAATTCCACAGCCGTACACCCCTCAAGATATGACCATTAAGCACAAGTTCAAAATAACTCTCCCCCATTTGATGTCATTCCCAAGGGAACAACAAGAGCGACCTTAATTTCAAAAGAAAAGAAGGATTTTGATTGGACACGAAAAGCCATTAGAATGATTTTCTATATCCAAAAACTCAATCAAATTAATCACAGGTAAACCCATGATTAATTTAATCGGAATACGCATTCAAATTAAACACAAAAGTGATCAACTTAATTGATTATGCTCGACATAAGAGAACTTACAGAGCATACGACTAACATAACCATTAGAAAATGAACAAGATAGTCGTTCATATACTCAACACAAGAGGAATCTTACGGAGTATGAAAATACTCAACTAGATTAATTACAAGAGAACCCATAATTAATCTAATTGGAATACACAACCAAACTAATTACAAAAGTAATCAATTTAATTGTCATTTGTTTTGCTCGACATAAAAAGACTTATGGAGCAATAACTAAATAACCAAACAAGATGATTAATTTAGTTCAAGAATGCTCAACATAAAGTACCTTACGGAACAACCAACAAAGTTAATCAAAAGTTAATCAACTTGGTTGTATCGTGCTCAACATAAGACACAATACGGAGCCTCACAGTATTACATAAAATATGGATCAGTGAAGATCAATATTGTGGAATACACAAGGATTCATTCTATCTTCCATCACTATTTGCATAACGATATTTAATAGACATAATCCTTGAACACAAAATATTTTAACCTATCTTCCATCAAATAATTGACAATATAGGCTTAACTTTTGTATATGTCAAAAGTTTATTCATCCTTAAATCAATACATGAATACCGATCATGAACGACTTTATTTTTGACAAAATATGGGAGAGCATAGTTCACGGACGTAAACGCCAATATCCCATAACAAATTGCAATATAACAAATCATAAAGATTAAATACTGCAAACCGTAATCCTCCAAATATTTTTAGAATTAAACCAATAAACCTAAAAAAGAACAAGAAGATGAAAAATGATAGCTATGCGTAGTCACAATCATTGCTATTCAAGCACTAGTTATTCTTCCAACTAAACCAAAAATAATACTTACTAGGCAACAATATCTTTGAGAAATTCCTTATCATTCCCGAACTCCTTGTCGTCTACATCCATCGGAATATAAGGTTCGTGGAGGAAGGAGTCAATACCAACAAACCGTCTTGGCTGATGATGTCGAACCAGGGCCTTTTGAATTTCCAAAGATCTTAAAACGCAAGCCTTTATTTCACTAATCTCCTTTATTACTTCCTTCAACTCATCAAGAACATCGGAAAACTTCTGAGAGTTAGAAGGGACAGCCTTTGGCTTTCTTGTATTCCTCCTCTTTCTTTTCAATGAAGGAGTTACTAGAGATTTCTCTTTTTCCTTGATTGATGGCTTAACAATCATATTGACATCTTTTCCATCCAAAGACATGATGCTTAGAGAACAATTATAAAGAACTGGTTTTTGTGAGTGGAATTCATAATCTCATCAAGCAGTCTTAAGATATAAAAGATATCAGAGAGGAAAAAGGAATGTTGGGTTAGCAACCTTTAAACAGGTTCGTGGACGCCCAATTCTAAACCCTATAAAGAGTAGAATTGTCGATAACAAACCTTTACTTTATTTGATAGACAGGAAAAACAATCCTAAGAAAAAAACTTTTCTTAAAGCCTGAGCAGTACACAATCTTATCTCCTTTTGATCAGGCACGTGAGACAAGATTTACCAAACAACACAATTAATTTGTGATGTGGTGAACAACAATTTGTCCACTATTTTCCTCTTGAGAGGAATCCTCAGACTGATCATCCTCAGAGACATAAACACTTTTACTTTTATCAAGTAACTTAGTGTTCTTTTGTGCTTTAAAGGAAACATCCTTTCCGATTTTGGATGTATGCTCATGATCAAAGATCTTTAGCTTTCCAACCAATGTATTTCTGGAAAGATTATCAAGGTTATTTCCCCCAACGGTGGTATGATTCTTAGACTCGCATCTAGATGGCAGCGATCTGAGAATTTTCATCACAATGTCCTTTTCAGGAATAGTCTTACCCAATGCAAAAGATGCATTAACAATTTCAGACACTCTGTGATTAAACTCATCAAATGTATCTTCATCTTCCATACGAAGGTTCTCCTAATCGGAATTAAGGTTTTGAAGCCTAGCTTCCTTTTCACTGGAGTTTCCTTCAAATAAGGTTTCTAAGATATCCCAAGCATCTTTAGACCTAGTGCAATTTGACACATGGTGCTGAAGATTTGGGGTAATGGCATGTATGATGGCATTCAAACCGTTGGAATTTTGCTTTGCAGCAAGTATCTCGGCAGGATTATATTCACCAATATTCTTGGGAACATTTACATCTCCAACTGCCACAACGGGAGCATCATAGCCATTAACAACATATACCCATGATTGAAAATCACGCGCTTGAAGAAAAGCTCGCATAGCAATTTTCCTCCATAAGTAATTAGAGTCATCGAATACTGGTGGTACGTTAATAGAGATATCACCTCTGTCCATAGAGTCAGATCGCTAGAAACACAGACTTGTAAGGTCTTGAACGTGTTTGCCCGCTCTGATACCAATTGAAAAGGCGGGGTCTAACAACACCACCCAATATTTCGCTTAGCAATCTGTATGGAAAAACTCAAATATACTTTTAAGATAATCAACAAGACTCAATCAATTAAAAGTACATCAACGAGTTTAGATCTCTCTCTCTTGATTTGATTTCCTTAAACAGAAACTGCGAGTACTAATCAAATACAAGGAATAACTTGGATGGTACCAAAGACCAATATCCAAGGATCAATCAATGACAATCAACAACCAAAGTTTAATTTACTCTAATTGATGATCTAACGCACTACATGTATTATTTCAATTATAAAGATAAAACAATATAATGCGGAAAATGAAATAACACAGACACCAGAAATTTTGTTAACGAGAAAACCTCTAATGCAGAAAAACCCCGGGACCTAGTCCATATTGAACACACACTGTATTAAGCCGCTACAGACACTAGCCTACTCCAAGCTAACTTCGGACTGGACTGTAGTTGAACCCCAATCAGTCTCCCACTGATCCAAGGTACAATTGTGCTCCCTACGCCTATGATCCCAGCAGGATACTGTGCACTTGATTCCCTTGGCTGATCTCACCCACAACTAAGAGTTACTATGACCCAAAATCGCGGGCTTTGAAAATAAACAAATCTGTCTCACACAGACAAGTCTATCAAAGGATCAATCTGTCTCCCACAGAAAACCCTAAAGTTTTTGTTCCTTCTTTTGATAATAATCAAGGTGAACAGGAACCAATTGATAATCCGGTCTTATATTCCCGAAGAACATCCTAGATAAATCAATCACCTCACAACAATCTTAATCATACGGTAGCGAAACAAGATGTTGCGGAATCACAAACAATGAGACGAAGATGTCTGTCACTAATTTTTATATCTTGCCTATCGGAAATATTAATCTCAAGCCATTCAATCTGATTGTACTCGTACGATAGAAAATGCAAGCTCAAATCACAAAACTACGATAAAAATAGTATCGGTCTGGCTTCACAATCCCAATGAAATCTTTAAGTCGTTAACCTGGTTTTAGAAGAAGAAAACCAAAGGTTAAAGGAGAAACGACTCTAGCACGCATACAAGTATCACACGTGAAGTGTGGGGATTAGTTTTGCAAAATACTAGATGTCTCCTTTATATAGTCTTTCAAATCAGGGTTTCTCCTTGGTCACAAAGCAAACAATATCCACCGTTAGATGAAAACCTGATTTAGATTCAAGCTAATATTTCTCAACCGTTAGATCGAAAACTTAGCTTGTTATACACAAATGAAATGCACGCTTCTAGGTTTGTTAACCATGCCCAAACATGTACATTTGTTGGTTCAACAATAGTTAACCAAAAGGTTAGCCGTATGAGCATTTCATACCAACCATATTCTTCTTCACCATAACTAGTTCAAATGACTCAATTGAACTAGTTAGAGAGTTGTTCAATTGCAAGGAAATCTTATGTACTACACAAGACACAATTGAAGCAAAGATGATTTGATTCACTCGAATCGGTTCATGAACTTTATATCCACGGTTTGCAAATTGCATTCCTTAGTCTTTATAAGTTTAAGTTCAGAAATCATCTTCAGATATATAACCTTCTTAAGTTCGCACACTAAGTTCGCGGACTTAAGCAACCGGGCAGAGTTTACAAATCCAACAGAAAATCTTGGCAAGGACTTTCCGCCGGTTCGCGGACTGGTACTCACGCAACAAGTTTGTCAAATCCAGCAGAATTTCTCGGGATTAGAAGTTCGGCAGTTCGCGGACTGATTTCGCGGACTTGGCAACAAGCCATTCTTCCGGTTTCTCTTGATCAACAAAGTTCGCAAACTTTGGTTCAAGGGATAGGACTTATGCACATGTGTGTTTCCACAACAATACTTGTGTCCATCATTAGTTATGTAATCTAAACTCTCATTCCAACCATTGAACATTCTTAGAGGACGTTATGTAGTTGTTACACCATTTCTCGTCAAAGCAATTTTCAAAGTGATTGAAACATATCATGACTTTAGTCACTAGGTAAAGACAAACATGGTCGAAGCGAAATGCTTACCAACATATATTTCGAGATATAGATAGGCGAGTATACTCGGCTCGAAATACCAAATGTGTATAATCTAAGTCTATATATATCATACGACTTTTTGTCTCAAGAAGTAGGAGATAGAGTAGATGAACTTTTGAGTGACAGATAAGTTCAATTCTTCACATACCTTTTTGTCGAGAAGTTCCACCGGTTCCTTGAGTAGTTCTTCTTCTTGTATGATGAATCACCATGAAGTCCTTGAGCTCAACTACACTTTCTATCCTAGTCCGAGACTTAGCTATAATAGACTAGAAATCAAGACTTATATTTTTGATCACTAACATTGACAAACATGCTTGAGATAGAAACGCATGCGATTTCGACCGAGCAATGCTCTAACAACTATCAACAACAGTATATTTTGTTCCTCTATCAGTTCTTAATGTCTTGATGTTTTTACCAATTTGTTTCTCAGCATATGCTTTGAAACTTCCAAAAGCATGAAAAGCATCACTCTTTTGTTTAAGAAAATCTACCCATGCTTTCCTACTAAAGTCATCAATGAAAGTTATGAAATAGTTATTACCTCCATGTGATGTAACTTCTACAGGACCACACAAATCACTATGAATGATCTCCAACTGTTGTTCAGCTCTTCTTGCTTTGTTAACTGGAAATGGATCTCTATGTTGTTTGCCAAAGATACAATTCTCACATATTGATTCCGGAATTTGAATGAAAGGTATCCTGACACCATCTCCTTCTTTGCTAAAATTTGCAAACTGTTAAAGTTCATATGTCCCATTCTCTTGTGCCATAACCAAGTATCATTATGAACACTGCTACTTTAACATCTTTCCTTTTGATGTTGAATGTTCAAAGGAAATAGTATGTTTTTAGTCATCTCCACCCTTGCTATCAATCTTCTTATTTTATCTCTGATGAAGCATATACCATTGTAAATATCCATAGAATATCCTCTTTCAGACAGTTGAACCATACTTAGCAAGTTTTGATGTAAACCTGGAACATAAAATACATTCATGATGTATGCTTTAGAACCATTCTTGAGAATAATTCATATTCTTCCTTTTCCCATAACTGGAATAGTTGAACTATTTCCAAACTTCACTGTGGATCTTACAGACTCATCCAAGCTTTCAAACAAATCTTTTCTGCTACACATATGATTGCTGCAACCTGTATCCAAGTACCACTTAAGTTGAGGTTGTTCTTCTGCTGTATGACATGCTAGTAACATGTTTTCAGTCTTCCGCTCTTCCGTTTCTTCTTCTTCTTGACTTTCAGCAATATTAGCTTTAAAATTTACTTTATAGTTATTAGCAACTGTCTTTCTTGGTTTTGAACACTCGGTAGCAATGTGTCCAAAATCTCCACAATTATAACATTGTATCTTTGATCTATCAAATGGCTTCCTATAACTCCCATTATTTGATCTTCCTCCATTATCGTATCCTCCTTGAGAACCTCCATCATTAGATTTTCCTTGATTGTTTCTCCAACTAACTTGACTCTGAAGTGCCTCTTCAACTTGTTTTGGAGCTGCTGTTTTTTCTATCAATCTTTGTTCATAAGCTTGTAATGAACCCAACAACTCATTAATAGTCATGGTTGAAACTGTGTTGCATTCTTCTATAGCAGTAACCTTTGATTCAAACTTCTCAGGCAAGCTTCTTAATATCTTTTTTACAATGGCTGAATCCTCTACAGTATCACCATTAGATTTCATCTCATTGACAAGATTCAGTGTCTTTGAGAAAAACTCTGATATTGTTTTAGTTGTCTCCATCTGCAATAATTCATATTTTCTTTTCAAAGTTTGCAATCTAACCTTCTTGAACTTGTCAGATCCTATGTAATAGCTTATCAATCCATCTCATGCTCTTTTCACATATTTAATGTAAATAACTCTATCCATGAGAGATTCATGAATACCTTGATTAAGAATATAGGTAGCTTTAGAATTCTTCTTCCTGTTTTCAGTTAATAGAGTTAGCACAACTCCTTCAACTATAGCTCCTTTTGTTGGTTCTGCATAACCATCTTTCACGATATCCCATACCTCTTGGTATATGAAAATATTCTCCATCTGCAACCTCCAGTGTTCAAAGTTTTTACCTTCAAACACAGGTACCTTAATTGAACTTAAACTCGTCATCTTATTCAACTCAACAACTCATACCCACAACCCTAGAATCTGATACCAATGCTCTGATACCAGATGTAGAAAATCTGATATCAAAGACTTAATAAAAGAACACAGAACTAAACTCAAACAAACTTCTATTAATTGATGTGTATCGACTCATGGCTCAACAACCTATTTATATGACTAACAAACTCGACTCTCAAGTAAAAAGACTTTCCTAACATAATCAAACTCTAACAAAGAAACTTCTAGACAATTCTCACGTAAACAAACTCTTAAAACCAGTAATACTTGCAACCCAAGTAAACTTCTAAATATTGTATCACGCGTCAACAACACTTGTTGATCCATTCACTTCATATCAACTGTACCAGTTGATCCAACCATACTCTGTCAACTCTCAATGTTGACCCACACTACTGTATCAACAACTCTTGTTGATCCCTTCTGTCTTCTTTATAGTATGTTGGTTTATTCTTCAACAGGTTCTTCTGTATCCTAGAATTATTAGTTCTTTTAACCTTTGAGTTGTTTCCTAGTAGTTGATCTCCTTTCCAGAGTTTGATTTTTCGCTATGTAGTCCACGTCCTTCTTGCTATAAGCTCTGACAGTGTTGTTAGTGGACCATGCTACACGGTTTTGGGTGTTGGGAGGACACTGGATTTGGGTTTTACATTGGGAATTCCTGGAGTTAAGAATTTGGTAACCAGTTAAAATGGGATTTAGAGTAGTTTCTTAGGAAATCTAGGCACATATGGTATCTAGACGAAATAATGGCCCAGAGTTCAGGCCAACCACCAAGAGGGAGGTAGGCGTGGTTGGTAGTGAACCAAGAGTCACACTAGCGAGAGCGAGTTTGATAAGAGTAGGTTATGTTGGATATAGATACACATATATACATAAATCGTACTCAAAGATAATTCTGTAGCTATGTAACTGACCAATAAAAAAAATTTGTTGTTTTCCAAACCAAAAAATGCGAGTTTTTTATATATTTGAAATTTTACCAGGAAAAAAGAGGAACAAACCAGGAACTATCAAAACTATAATATAAAAGAATAAACTCAATGAAAATTGCCAACCGGGGGCATATAGGTTTTATCTGAGGCCTATCATTTTCTTTCCCTAACTAGATCAAGAGATATGACGTGTCTAAGGTGTATTATAATACCAAGTTACCCTTTACATTAACCTTAATAATCCTAGTTACCAAGTTACCGTTTACATTAACATTTATAATCCTAGTTATCTAAAACAAATAAAAATGTCCAAATCCTATTAATAATCTTTAGTTGATTTTTTTCATAAATTTCCATTATAATCAAAAGTTAAAACTTAATCCCAAACAAGAACTCGATTCTTTTTTTTGTTGGTTTTTCAAACAACATATTTGGCGACAAACAATTCAAGTGATTGAGTTAAATTCCTTTGATTTTTTTTTTTGAAGAATAAATCCCTTTGATCCGTTATTTTTAAGATGATTTAACCAATGATTTAACTATGAAACTCCGAAATTATAAAACTCATCTAGAGTCGGTTGATATAAATATTAGCGTATGCCGATTATTGTTGATGTTCATTAAAGACGGAGAACATTGCTCAAAATCGGTGGGGTACACACATCAACCGATTCTGGGTTTGATGTTTATCGTGTTTGACGGACATCAACAACAATCAATATATGTTAATGCCTATATCAATCGATTCATTAACCTTGTTTAAATTTTTGCACAACCCAAAAATTTTTATCTCTACATTACAGAGCATAAAAATACGAGTTAAACCCAAAAATGAATGAGATCATTCCGATGTCAGACGAAGAAGTTACGAGCAAAACAGTCGAAGAAATACCCAGATTTATAATTGATGGATAAGGGCATTTATGTAAACCGATTTTTGTAAAAAAAAACTCACAAAAAAATTCTCAATTTTTAATTTTTTATAATTAGTGTAAGGGAGAACTATATCCACCGATTATGTACGTACTTTATGTAAAAAATTATCATTTTTGATTTTTGTTATTATCAAAACTTGTTAAGGATTGTATCAACGAATTCTGATCAATCGGCTTACGAGTCCACGTTGTACAAAGAGATGGAAGAAAACGATAGAACCGAATTAGCAAGATACTAATTTTAATTAAAACAATTACGCAACACATAATATCAGGTCTTCCTGTCTTCAGTTTGATTTTATACTACTTTTAGTTATCACAGATTAATTAAGGGTCCATAGAAAAACAAAACCTGTCGTTTTCAGTGTTTTGCTTTTCAAACAGTCAGATTTTGCCTGAACATGTAAAATTTCCAAGCACGTGAGAGGTGATTTGACCTAGTTTCCATGACAGAATAGATATGCTACGTTGTCGCCAATAATCCACGTAGGCGGTAACACTAAACACTAACTACTTTTAGCTTTGCACATTAATAATATGATTTCAGGTGAATTATTTTTTATTGTAGTTAAAAACTGAACAAAACTTTCTTTTTAGAGCTTCTAGCCCCACCGAAAAATACTTCGATCAATAAGAACCTTCGGTTTTTTCCACACCACTAATATTTCCACCGGCAACACCATCGTATACCAGTTTTTCCACACCACAAATATCACCATCGTATTCCAGTTTTTACGCACCACAAATTTGGTACCCCGGGCTTCAAACCTTAAAAAACAAAAAATCGAGACTTGCGTCTCAACCATCTATGAAAACAATTCCCTCTGCTACTTCACACAAACACTAATCAGCAATCTCCTCCTTCTCTCTCTGTTCTGATTGTGTCTAATTACTAGTTGTTGTGGTTTCTTTTGTTTTTACAAGTAGAATTTGTGTGGAAACCGGTAAATAACTAAACCCAGTTCTCTATTGATAAACTCTACCCTTTTTCTTAATCAGTAAATCCTAACTCTTTTTTTTATTTTTTGCAGTTCTCTATGATCGATCTTATTTTATGTTGATAACAACAACATATAATCACTCAAGCACTACGGTTTGTAAACATATAATCTCTTTACTTTTTATTTTGTTTTTTGAGATTTTGTTTTTGTAAATTTGGTGAACCCTAACTTTTATTTTACTTCCTATCGGTTTGTATTTATAATCTCAGTAATTTTTGCAGGCACCGTTTTTGAAACCCCTCCCTTATTGATTATTAGGAATAACAAAATCTACTAATATCGATCCTTAGTAAATCAAATATTGCAGGATCATGACCAGGGTAATTGTTTAGACCACTAGCAAATTAGGTGTCTTTGTCCCCTTTCATGGGCATTCTCTTCCTCTTTTTTCTTTTGAACCCCTACACAGCCGAAAATACTTTCTTCTTGTTGTCTTACGATTTAAAAAAGGACTAAATTTCAAAGGTGATGATTGTATTGAACCCATTTAGTTTATTTAGGGTTTTGATATTTTTTCTTATTGTTTGATGAAGTAGAAGCTATTTGTGATCCTTGGGTTTTAGTTCCTCCTTCAGTTTTTGTGTATTACTATTAAATAATGTAGTTATATGCCTTTTTATGAAACTGCATCTCTTGTACTCTCAACGCAACTAGACGGTATCTATCCAAGATGGATAAGCATCCATATATCTATCTAAATAAGCATGCGTGACTGTATATATGAGTAAGAACCCATCATTAGATAGAGGTGAAATTATCACGAGTGACTGACCATAAAGGTAAGGCTACCAATTTGGTGTTCAATCTAAGAGTTCCATATTCAATTACTGTGATTTTTGTTTAAATCAAGATAATAAATTTTAATTTTGACAAAATAGAAGCGGTGTTGTAAAAAAAAATCATTTGGTTGAATGTTAAGAAAATATTTTTGCAGAATGAATTGGGTACCTAGATTTGCAAAGATGATGGTAAGTTGATTAGATCATGAACACCATAAAATTGATAGCTTACCTAGACAACCTAAACTATGCTTGTATATGTTATAAAGGAGGGGCGTTCTTTTACAAATTTTATGAATCTTCTCGGACTTCATCCATTAGATTTATGCTCTAGGTTACTTAATGTTAACATTTTTAAATTCTTCCTCGATTCATCACTAATTGAATTTTTTAATGTACCACGGGAATGCAGAACTTGATGTGGAAAAAGAATGATATGGAAGTTGGACCATTTAGAGCCGAGCGTGACGGAAAGATATCTCAATGAATTCATGGAACAATGGTGAGTTGCCTTTGTTTTTACTCGAATGATGGTTAACTACCTCTACCATTTTTCGTTGTCTTAAAATGGTACTGCACACATTTACTTATTACATAGTATTCAATTATTGTTTGAGGTGCAATGAAGTTTTCTCTATAGAGAGTTTGTGTTTAGAATCTTTACATCATGTGGATGTAGCTATTAAGATGCTTTGCACGGGCTAAATCATGTTGTTTGGATGCTTAGGAATACTGGCAGGGGCATTGAACCCCCCGGGCTATCCCCTGAAGAACATCTTGATGGTATCGGATCCATTGAACTTCCTTGGCATAACACGAAGAAGGTAATTAATTAGGAATAAGTATGAATCTGACTCCTCAATCATAATTTTGACGGTACTTAATTCTTTTTATGTACGTACATGAACAATCATGTTCATACATTTCTAGAGAAATGGAGCAACCAATGGGCTAGAAAGGAGTAAACACGCCGAGTTTCTAGAGCGAGGTGGAAAAGTTGAGAATGGAGATGGCTAATATAAGAATTTTCATCAAATGATTGCTAAAACAAAATTGAACTCTAAAAACGAGGTAAAAAGTTTTCCGTAATGACACATTGTATTTTGTTGTTACGATTATTTGGACTAATAGGATAACCACGATTGTTTGCAGCTAAAAAAACGGCTAGACAACAAATCTTCCTAGGTGTACAATGTCATATAGATTAAGAGACAGAGCCAAGATAAATATGTCGGTAAACATGTTGAGCACGATAATAACTTGCTTATACTTATTTAAATTGGTCTAATTACGACTGAAAATGGTGGTCTTGGATTCCACAGGTTACCACAACATTTGGTGCAGAGCACAAGAGAACATAGCAGATTCGTTGTATCAACTAAAACAGGTTATTACATTCGTCGCTACTAAAAATGATGGTTATGGGTTCCAAGTGAGCACAAAGGAGCATATTATCTGCTATATTATATTGCAGATTCACTATATCAATTGAAAGAAGTTATTGTAAACGTATATAAGAGACATCTATAAATTCTATTTTTAATTAATTTTTGTTAAATTTTATTTTTAATTAATTTTGGTTTCTATTTTTAGTTTTATTAATTAGCTACTTCTAATATTACGACTTTAGTAATTGAATACTTCTAATATTTTTAGTTTTATTAATTGGCACCAAAGCATACCTTTTCTTTACTAAATAACTAGGTCCGTGCAGCGCACGGTCGTAGCAACTAGTAAAATTAATTAAAGTAAAAATCATGGGTCAAGGCTGTTAGTGAAGGTACCGATTTCCTGGGGTGTAACCCCCAAGCAAATAAGTAACCCCTTATTAGCAATCCTGAATCGGATAGGCAAAGGCCACGATTGCGCTGTGACTCCTCCCAAATACGGCGGACAAAGACGGGTCCAGTGTTGGCGGTCTTCGTAAGACTCGTTGAGTCTTAAGCTAGCTTAAACAAAGATCGCAGTTACTTGTTGAAACCAACAAAGACATATCAAGTTGTTATCAGCATCCAACTAGGCACATACATTAATGCTAATCCAAACCAGCTAGCATCTCTCTTTTACCCCTCTTGTTTGTCCAGTTGAGTTATACGAAGGAACCAGGAAGACGACATGCATACGGGAAAAAACAAAAAACTTGTATTGTCTTTGTTGTAATTAAACAAAACTTGTTACAAATTATATGCAACTTGCATATGCATGTCGGGTTACAGAGTAAGTTCTTCCACCTGCACAACAAGCTTATTCTAGAAGATGCCTTTACGTAAGTTGGTCTGTCATGGCGCAAGCATGCATATCCAAGGCGCTTACCTCAGTCAAAAGAGAGATTTTAATAAAAACGTAAATGAATCGTTCTAATTCAACGACTACCTTTTTATCCTGTTTCTTTCGTCTTCATCTTCTTGTATTCTTCTTCTTCTACTTGCTGACATAAAACTTTGCCATGAATTTCCACACAGCATCTAAACGATAATTATTAATGGACCCGTTTTCCACATCATCCATACTTCTTTCTCTTATCTCCTCCAGCAACATCAATCACATCAACTCTGCGACTCCTGTACGAGCAGAAAGAGATTCCAGAACCACGTGATGTTGACATAAAGACGACGTTTTTTCTTCTACTGATCAAGAGAATCCATCACGGGGAGTGAAAAAGTGTATATTTACGGATTTACCATTTATGGGGCAACAATGGAAACGGTACAATGCTAGATATACCATTCCGCGATGTTAACACAACATCTAGTACGTGTGCAATGTCACCCAACATTGTACATGGTAGTCTCTTGGCTAACAAGTTGATGCTTCTGTATATTTAGAAATCAAAACCAATTAGGAAATTCTTTACCTTGAAGTTCAAGAAACTCTTGTATATAAATTGTATCTCCGTATAATTGAGTTTGTGTGATCATAATCAATAAGATTGTCTTCCGTTAAAATCATTCTGTCTCTTGTCTTCTGTTAAACTATCTTATCTCTTCTTCTCCATTAACCAAAACCTAAACCTGCAATAAACCTAAACCTGCAATAAACTTAACTTGGTATCAGCTTAGCCTTTACCGATCCTCAACTATGTCAACTGAATCCGCAACAATCTCATCTACTGTCTCTTCTATGGTCACATCTACTGTTTCTGCTTTACAATCCTCAACTATGTCCTCTGTTTAATTTTCTCAACCTCATCACATAATCACCGTCAAACTAGATGAAACCAATTATTCCTTATGGCGTGCACAGTTCTTACCATATCTTCAAGGATATGACTTAGATGGTCATGTTACCGGTGCAATTCCCTGTCCAACACCAACTCTTGCTAATAAAAACCCTAATCCCGAATTTATCTCATGGAGAAAACAAGATAAAATTCTCGATAGCTGGCTTTTTTCATCTCTTACTCCAGCTGCTCTTCGTCATGTTCACCGTCTCAATACAACTCAAGAAATATGGTCCTCGCTTAAAGCTCAATTTGCCTCCAAATCTGATGTTCAAATCCATCATCTTCATTTTTAATTACGTGCTTTGAAGAAAGGTTCTCAATCTATGCGTGCCTATATAGATCGTGCTAGAGATATCGTCGATAGCTTTGCTGCTGCCAATACCACAGTCACCGATAAGGAGTTTCGTCACTATCTACTTGCTGGTTTAGATAGTTCCTATGATGCCATAGTTACATCCCTGACTACCACTATGGGTTCTCTCACCATTGAGGACTTTCTTACGTATCTCCTCACTTTTGAGTTACGTATTGAACAGCAAACCATACTGCTCAACTCTCAACCTGTTGCTAATGTAGCCGCACCATCTCGGTCACCTGCGCCACACTCATCTCGTTTTCCTGCGGTAACTATTTATGTACCCGTGCAATATGCTTCTTCTTAGTTCCGTCCAATGACCAACAGACCTCAGTCTCAGCGTGGTACTGGTCGTTCAGAAGTACTCTGTCAACTATGTGGTCTTAAGAACCATGAAGCTCCTGACTGCTGGAATCGCTTTGATAGGAATTTTCGCCCTCCTAGACGACAACCACCTTCGTATGCACCCCGTGCATATGCTGCTCAAGCACCTGGTTTGCACCCCGTGCATATTACTAATGATCTTTCTCGTCTTCAATTTTCATCCGAGTACACCGGTCCTGAACAGATTCAGATGGGTAATGGATCTTCTATCCCAATTTCTAATGTTGGTTCATCTATTTTAGGAACTCCCAACCGTAAGTTATAGCTTCACAATATTCTTTTTGCCCCGCAAATCTCTTATAATCTCTTATCTGTTTCTCGTCTTACCACTGAAAATAATGTCTTATTTTAATTTCATCCAAATTTTTGTCTTGTGAAGGATCGATGTACCGGGAAGGTTCGTCTTTGCGGCAGTAGGAAAGGTGGTCTTTATCAACTCGATGACTCGTATAAATCTCCTAAAGACCGCGTAGCAGAACGTGCTAGTTTACATGCCCGACACTCTACAATGGGACATCCAATGATGCGTACAGTTCGCAAAGTTATTTCTGAATTCTCTCTTCTAGTTTCAAACCAAACTATTAGTTTTTTTTCGTCTTGTCATGAGTATAGGATTCATAAGTTTCCTTTCAAATATAGTACAACTTCTTATTTGAATCCATTAGATTTAACTGTCTCCGATGTATGAGGACCTTATCATATTTTATCTAATGAAGGCTACAAATATTATATCATTTTTATTGATGCGTTTAGTGTTTTACATAGATGTTTCCTATGTCTCAGAAATCTGATGTCTTTTCTATATTCTTTTTGTTTCAAAAGCATGTTGAAAATATTTTTAATCGAAAGATCAAAATATTCCAGTCTGATAATGCTGCTGAGTATCGCAAACTTACTCCGCATCTTCAAAAACTTGGGATTTTTCATCGGTTTTCATGCCCACATACTTCTGAACAAAATGGTTTGGTTGAACGTCGACATCGTCATATTCGTGAAACTGGCCTTACAATCCTAAATATGGCTTCTGTACCATCTTCTTATTGGTATGATTCTTTTTACACTGCTTGTTATTTAATGAATCGTGTTCCTTCGACTTCCATTAATAATTCTTCTCCATATGAAGCTCTTTTTGGTTTTCCACCGGATTACACCTCTCTTCATGTGTTTGGTTGTCTGTGTTATCCTCACCTACGTCCGTATAGGTCTCACAAAATGGAGCCTCTTTCTTCTCCTTTTGTTTTTATTGGATATATTCCATCTCACAAAGGTTACAAATGCCTTCATATTCCTACGGGTCATATATACGTAAGTCGTCATGTTGTTTTTGATGAGACTACCTTTCCCTTTGCGTCCGCATCATCACCTTCACCGGCATCGACTACTTCTCAGGTAACTCATCCTTCACCCTTATCTGTTACATTACCACCGGTCTCATATACCCATTCTATTATAGCTCTGTTGCTGCCAGTTTGCACTGTTCCGGCTAGTTCACCTAATACTACCCAATCCACGACTGCTCAGTCATTACCATCATATTTGGATCAGTTGTTAGTTACTGGGTCTACACTTTCATCTGCATCTGCCAACGACCAGTCTCCACCTGTCCAGCAAATTTCGTTACCTTTGGCTCCTCTGTCTCCAACCAGCCAACAACCAGTCTCCAATGACAGCGCTGCTCCTATCCCAGTTTATGTTTTGTCAGTACCTACTTCAAATTCGAATTTACTACAGCAACTAATGCACCGGATATCACTTTTCTGTCTTGTTGTGACGCATCTGTCTCATCCAATGGTGACTCGATTGCACCTGATGCACCTGATGCAACTTCTCTGTCTACACCACCTAATTTAGGAGCTCATCCAATGGTGACTCGAGCTAAGGATGGGATTTTTGAGACAAACCGTTTATATGCTTCCAAATATGCGTTAGTTACTGACTCTGTTTTTGAGCCAACTTGTTATTCACATGCTCAAACTGATCCGCAATGGCGTGCAGCTTCTGATGATGAAATTAATGCATTACTTCGTAATGGTACCTGATCCCTAGTACCATATGATCATTCTATTCACATTATTGGATGTAAATGGGTATTTTGTATCTAAATAAAGGCAGATGGTACGATCAAACGCCGTAAAGCTCGTTTGGTTGCTAAAGGCTATAATCAACAAGGGGGAATAGATTATTCCAAAACGTTTAGTCCGGTTGTTAAACCATGCACTATACGTATTATTCTTACATTAGTTCTGTCTTCCAATTGGATTATTCATCAACTTGATGTGCAGAATGCCTTTTTACACGGGGAACTTCAAGAAGAGGTGTACATGAAACAACCTCCAGGTTATGTGGACTCTCGATTTCATGTTTGCAAATTACATCGGTCTCTCTACAGACTTAAACAGGCTTCTTATGCGTGGTATCACAGACTCAGCACTTTCTTGCTACAAATTGGGTTTATTACTTCAAAGTGTGACTCGTCTATGTTTATTTACAATGGTACTTATGGTACTAATTATTTGTTGGTCTATGTGGATGACATCATAGTTACTGGTTCTAGCACCACAAGTATCACTTCAATTCTCACTCGTTTACAACAGTAATTTGCGATTAAAGATCTTGGCTCCTTGTCTTATTTTCTTGGCATTTAGGCAACTCGTACTTCTTCGGGTTTATTTCTTTCTCAACAACGTTATTCTCATGATCTTCTTATTCGAGCAAAAATGGATGGATTCAAACCAATTAAAACTCCTCTTAGTACTTCTGGTGATATTTCTTCTGATCGTAGCACTTTATTATCTGACGCTACTGAATACCGTAGTATTGTTGGAGCTTTGCAGTATTTAACATTTACTCGCCCGGATCTTGCATATGCTGTCAATAAAGTATGTCTGTTTATGCACGCTCCTACTGAGTTTCACTGGAGTTTAGTTAAGAGAATACTTTGTTATCTCAAGAATACGACTACCTTTGGTATACTTCTTCGGCCATCACCTTCTCTACAATTATCCTTCAGTGCATATACTGATTCTGATTGGGCTGGTTCTCTCGATGATCGTCGTTCTACTAGTGGCTATTGTGTTTATTTGGGTGGTAATATTATCTCTTGGAGTGCTCGTAAACAGAAAACAGTATCTCGTTCTAGTACTGAAGCCGAATATCGGGGACTTGCCGTTGGAACTGCCGAAATTATGTGGATTCAATCACTTATTTTGGAGCTTCATATATCTAATCGTTCTCCTGATATTTTATGGTGTGACAATATTGGTGCAACTTATCTCACTGTTAATCCTATATTTCATGCAAGGACGGAGCATATTGAAATTGACTATCATTTTTTTGTTCGAGCTTCTTGATGTCCGTTTTATATCATCCAAAGATCAAATTGCGGATATATTCACAAAGCCACTTTCTAAAGATCGGTTTTATCTATTGCGGTTCAAGATAACTTGTTACGCTTGCGGGAGGGTGTTAACACAACATCTAGTACGTGTGCAATGTGACCCAACATTGTACACGGTAGGCTCTTGGCTTACAAGTTTATGCTTCTGTATATTTAGAAATTAAAACCAATTAGGAAATTCTTTACCTTAAAGTTCAAGAAACTCTTGTATATAAATTGTATCCATGTATAATTGAGTTTGTGTGATCATAAACAATAAGATTGTCTTCTGTTAAAATCATTATGTCTCTTGTCTTCTGTTAAACTATCTTATCTCTTCTTCTCTATTAACCAAAGCCTAGACCTGCAATAAACCTAAACCTTCAGTAAACTTAACTGTTTTGGCAATTGCTAGAATAACACGACACTAAAGCTTCTGGATTAGTAGATTCAAACACCCAGCGGTGTTTGACTTCTTTTTATTCCGGGTGAGTTTTAATTAAAGAACATATTAATATATTATCTTTATCGTATTTCAAATCCTCACTTATATCTTGGCACAGTTTAAAACACCTCCCACCTCTTGGGAAAAGTTTAAAACATTACTTAGTCTCCCAGAAGAAATCTCCGGGAAGAAGTTCAAAACACAATGCATTTAGTGGTTGAAAACAGAGAAAGAAAACAATCCATGGAAAATGTATTTTTTGGAATCAGTATCCTGGGAGAGGCAAAGAAAAACTTTCCATGGTGGAATCAAATTTAAAACATACTTTAAATTATGTGTTTTTTTTTTAATTTCTTTTTTCAATTCTAGAGAATTGGTTTTTTGAACAAACGACGAAAAACACTTTATTTCCAAGAAAAGATGGGTAATTTCATGGAATTAACTCCTATATATCAAATACAACTTTAGTATTTTAATTGTTGGAATGACCAAAATATTGAGATCACAACCACATAAAAATACTTTTGTAGGTTTAATCAGTGGTCAAAGTAAGAAATCTAGGAAACTTTTAGCCCTCAAGAAAACTTTACTTTGGAAACAAGTTCTCCTGACTTGACCCTTAAATTCCTAAACTCTAGGAATAAGTTTACTTAAGATAGATGTTTACCAAAACTTTAACTTTGACCACCGACTAAACTTCAATTAATTATCCACCTCGGAACATGCTTTCAACCATGAGATGGTATAACAAATAATCATTTTTGTCCAGTTGTACACCATCTCTATATATATCCGTAGAATTATAAGCTCATATTCCATCTTTATAATCTCTTCGATCAAAAACACAGTGACGTTGATAAAATCCTTCAAACCATCTTCTTCAGAAGAACACTTGTAAAACTGGCCACGTTTTCACGAACACCATGAAAATATTCAATCACCATCAACCAATCCTTGCACAGACTCCACTATTGATCAATAAGAGAACTATACAGAAGAATCACTACTAGCTCCAGTAAGTTAACTACATATTGAACTCTAACTCAAAAGGAAGAATTAACTTCAATATTACAGTCCAACACATGTCATGATTACCGTGTATTTGAAACGAAACATCATGGATCTCTACTCTAATTAACAAACTTAATCCTTTGGGTGATTCTCAAAGCAATCACCAATATAGCATACTCTTACCACCATGACACCACATACTCTCTCTGAATATATAACGTATGAACACCCATATCATTGTGGTACATGCTTTCGAGAGCGAGCATATTCTTGATATTACATGGAACAAGACTATTTTAACATATATTTAACAACATAAATATATATAACATCTTATGCATAACTTCGAAACACTGCTAAAATTGCTTCTACATGAGACCTCACAAACCCATTCTATCTTCAAAATTTATAACCCATTCTTTATAGTGTATGGTTACTAACACCCTTCAGGAACTATATATACGTTTTCCACCCCATTGGGGCTTATTCTGCATCCCATAGTACATCATAAAAACCAAACGAAGAACATATACATCTACCAAGTTCAACCTTCGATTTGTAAATCACATCACAAATCTTTTTTGTGTAAACATAGGTTGAAACATTTCTTCAAAACAAAAAAAACATTTTTCTCCACCAGAACAGTGAACCATTTTTCAATACTGGGTTCAATAACACCAGCTCGCCCAAAACTATGATACGAAGGGGGAAAACAGTATCACAAAGGGCAATTGGTAACTTGAACTAAAAAAAATTAGTATTGATAACTTGGTTAGAAGAGGTATCGTCATAGATAACTGAAAAGTTTATTGATCATATTCTTATGAATTGTATGTATGTAATGTCAAGACTGGTCGTGTTTTGGGGTAAAAACTGATTCTACTGGAAATGGTAAATTTGGGTGTGCCGCCGAGAAACGAATCTAAACCTTAAACAAATGCACTGCAAGGGAGTACTTTAGATTCGAGAGATCAATCTGTACAATTCTGGCCTAAACCAAGTAATGGTCGTTCCAGTCTTGCTTCGATCACAAAATGAAGGAAAAGGGTTGATCTTAGGGAGGGAAGCGAAGAAGATGTTGAGATCAGAATGGTTAACTCTGAAGGTGTGGTTTTTTTATGACTTGTATCAGAATGTGGAACTTTCTTGCGGAATGTAAGCTATAAGTTCTTGGTGTTTTCTGGATACTTGTGTTGATAACTGTTGTTGGTTGAAATAGGTTGAAAACCTATTTATATAAGTCATAGTTGAACACACCCTGATCTCATAGGAAGTGGAAACAGTTGAGTGATGGAGAAGTGGGTATCCTGTAAATTTTTTGAAAACCACGTCTTACTATGAGGGAAAACGGATCGGTTTACACCCACTACTTCTCTGCTGCCACTGACTGTCATCCTTTCCTTACACTTTCTCATAATGGGTGTGTTGCACGCCGCATGCTATAAACCGCCATACCAATACCTTTATGAACCTCCCCCAGTTTGTGACATGTTTGATGTCTCGAGTATTTTCGTGGAAAATATGTAGCAAGTTGCTGAGTGGGTCTTGCTTGCAAGACCTAGTTATTTTGACCAATCACGCGCAAGCTAGGCAGCGGGCAGTCATATGTTACAAGTCAGGCCATGAGACTTGTCGCAACAAATAGCATGTAATGCTTCTTAGGTAAAATAATTGAATTATTTGGTGAAATCGATATTTATAAAACATCGTTTGTAATCGATGCATATAAAGCATCGCTTTTAAGCAAGCAACTCAAAATAATCGATGCTCATAAAACATCGTTGTATAAAGCTTGTTTAAATTAGTCGCGGAGCTTAATGTCTTAAAAGGAGCATGACAGGCCATCTTCAGGAAGCTGTCAGGAGCTATTCGTGCACGCTAAAGGTGAGCTGGTCGGTCCTTATAGGAGAGTGATGGTTGGTATCCATTTTGACATCCTATTCGACGTCCCAAGTTAGATCTAGACCAGTTGAATTGGATAGCAAAATTGAGTGGTTGAGATGATTTGCGGCAGTTGTTGGCTTCCGTTGAATTTATTTAAGATGCTTGTAGGTAGCGCGACTAGCCACCTTTGGGAAGCCGTTCAGGAGCCATACGGGTAGGTCGTGGCTTGGCCAATCGGTCCTCATGGAAGAGGGACGACCGGTGATCACGACGACATCTTATTGGTGTCCTAAAATTATATCTAGGCCATTCGATTTGGCTAGCGAAGTTGGACGGCCGAGATCGTTTTGCGACAATAATGTGTTGTCGCTGGCCATAATGAGGATGTTATGGACGTGTGGCCAACCTGTTTTGAGCTAACGGTTTTAGGTGTTAACTGCGGAATGGAAGCAATTCGACCATCCAGAGCTATATCCAGGCCGCTGGTGAGCATATCTGTACCTCACTCGTTGATTAGAATTAAATCTAGGCCGGTCAATTCAGCCGGCGAAGTTGGATGACAACGATTGATTTAACACCGCCATATGCGGTCTGGATTCCGTTGAAACCTTTTTTATCCGCGCGGCTTGCTTACTTTTGGCTTGCGGTTAGGGTTTGAAAAGGCGGGGGTCTAACAACCACATCCAATATTTCGCTTAGCAATCTGTATGGACTAGCTCCAATATACTTTCAAGAGAATCAACTAGACAGTCAGACTCAATCTTAAGAAAATTATATTAAAGAGTTATATCTCAATCTCTTAATTCAATCCGCAATCAAACGGATAATAATTTGTGAGCCCGATTGAAGATAAGAGTAATAACTTGAACGGTACCAAAGACCAATGTTCAAGGATCAATCAATTTCAACCAACAACCAAAGGGTGGATTTACCAATTGATATGCACAACCTGTGATATTTCAATTATATAAAAAAAATATAATGCGGAAAAGAAATAACATGGACACCAGAAATTTTGCTAACGAGGAAATCGCAAATACAGAAAACCTTGGGACCTAGTCCAGATTGAACAAATACTGTATTAAGCCACAATAGACACTAGCCTCCTGCAAATTAACTTCGGTATGGATTGTAGTTGAACCCCAAGCAATCTCACACTGATCCCAGGTACAGTTTCTCTCCTTACGTCTCTGATCCCAGCAGGATACTACGCACTTGATTCTCTTAGTTGATCTCACCCACAACTAAGAGTTGATACGACCCAAGGTCGAAGATTTTGATAAACAAATATGTTGCTAGAGGATAGCTCGGTTTAACCCACCAAAGCGTTGGTATGTCAAGGTTGGTTGTCATATTTTAGTGAATGAAAACTCATTTAAAGAGTCGCTTGATTATTTACTAGAGTCAACTTCGTATAGGTTAGCTAGAAAGTTACTAGGATATGACACTTACAAGTATTACATGAAGACTTGAAGAATGTGAATTGAAAACATAACTGCGAAGCTGTGAATGATTATACTCTAGTTAGACATAGTATTAAGGAATTACAATACGAAGTATAACGTCCATCTTTTGAACATCGTATATAAGACACTAACATAATCGTATGAATGCTATCGTGATTATGTGTACGGTTATGGGTGAAGATTTTTTCCTAGGAAACAATGTTTTACATTCGTTTAAAGGAAGTAAAATTCATAAGCTTGTTTTATGAATCGAAAGGGAAATTGCTAGGCTTATTGGTATTGTTATTCATTGCAAATATTTGGATTACCAATATGTGTTTTTAGTATAACCGCTCATAACTTGTTTATGTATCTTGGTAAAACTATTCACAAGGCCTGACTTTTGTATTGGTATGACTTTTATTAGTGAAACCGATCCTAAGTAATCACCTGAGATGGTATGATCGATATTTGTAATTGGTGTGACCATTCCTAGTCATTGGGTAACCGATCCTATAACTTTGTTAGGATTAGTCACAAGATGTGTAATCGGTCCTTGTAGTAGGTTAACAAGTTTTAGTAATTGGTGTGACTGATCCTATAACTTGTGCAACCACTCACAAGTATGTACCATAAATAAGTGGTAACCGATCCTGGTACTTAATTAACAATATTTTGGAAACTAATGTGACCGATCCTAGTAGCCACTTGGAGGTAGAACCGAAACTTGTTTTGGTAGAACCATTAAACCCATTAATGGTGATTGAATTTTTTTGATCAATCACATAGTTCTTGAAAATCAGATGAACCAATTCTAAAGTCGTTCGGAAGTGTAGCAAATCGTTTCCAAGATTGTAAATATGAAAAAGGATTTACAAAGTAAAGATACCGACATACTTTGAACATGTGCAACAACTATTATCTTTTATTGTACAAAGATATTCCTTAATAGCTAAAAAAGAATCCCGGATCGAAATAAATTGAGAATCTTTTAATTAAGGTTTTTCGTTTTATATGCTTTTAATTTACAGCAATTAAAAGGCATATCTTTAGAAAATAAAAATTAGTAATGGGCATATACTAATTGGATATTTTACACTGAGATTTCGGTCAATATTTGGACAAAGCATTTCCTGGAATTATGGAAACCGAATTTGAAAATATATTGCATATCTTGAGAATATTTTCGGTTTTGGAAATTCCTTGGTGTCCAAACTTCCTTGGTCTATAAATATTGAAGTTTGCATTTCGAGCAAACTAATCCTCAGAGCCGGCAAAACTACCTAGTTGTGTCGTTACTGGTGGAGCCGTCTATTCGGAGAGGAAAGTACCCTAATTAGGTGAAATCTCTTACGACTGCTCGTTTTAAAGACTTCTTTGGGATTGGGAAGCTCTACGAGTACCGTTGGTGGGAAACTAGATAATTGCAGTTTATTATTAGTTTTCGATTGATTTGATTGACTAACGGTTGTTGAACTTTCACTGCACTTAGTTTGTTTATGCTTGAGAATCTTCTCTTCTGATATAAGATTCACTCAAACTAGATCGAAGTTTCGACGAGGATATTTAGACTGTTTGTAGATCTAAAGACGTCTTGTGATAATCCATTGTTAACAGACTCCGTTCTGTGTGTGATTGATCACAATAGATTCAAGTTGATTGTGTGCAAGTGTTTATTGAAGATCTAAGAAGTTTTGAAGACGAAGAAGATTTCTGATTTGGGTTCATAATCTTTGGTGTGCACAAAACTTGATCGGCTGGGGATACAACTATAATCAGTTTATCTTTGTGATAACCTTGATTGATTAGTTGAGTAGATCGGCATAAATACGATTCTTTGTGATTCGAGGTATTGATTGCATAGTCTAAACAATTACTTTGGTAATTGTTAAGAGATTGATCTAAGAACCTGAAAAAGGAGTTTATTGGGATAAACGGAAGAGCCTTTTGTCAAACTCATATCACTTGTTTGAAAAGAGTTGTTACCGAACAGATTTGTTGTTCCTTTACTGTTTGGAATACGAACCAAAGGAATAGTTCCAAGTGCGTGACTTATTGCAAGTTGGAGGCGCAGGGATACAGACGGAACTAGGTGAACTATAGGTTTAGTTGCTTGGTCTCAACTATACGAAGTTGGTTTAGATTTTTTATAGCGGCTTAATCCTGAGAGTATTCAATTCTGGACATGGTCCCGGGGTTTTTCTGCATTTGCGGTTTCCTCGTTAACAAACTATTCTTGTGTCTTTTACTTTTATATTTCCGCAATTATAATTAGAAGTAAAATACACAAACATTAATTCCTAATTACTTGATAGAAATCCTATTGTGTTTGGTTAAGTCCGAACCTATTATCAAGTAAACATACTTCGTTGTTGTATTGTCTCGATCTTGTATCCATAGTCAATCACACAATTTATCTTGTTGTCGTATTGTCTCGATCTCGTATCCATAGACGATCACACGAAGTGTGAACCGATAGTTTTATTGTCTCGACTCAGTTCATAGACAATCACTTTCGGAAAAATGACTTGTAGGTGGAAAAGTTTTAAATTGAGGTATATTTCGGTGCCCTCGTCTTTTCATCTGTGTCATACAGAAAAGTCTACAGCCTAGAAATATCAATCACCTCACAATAATCTTAATCAACTAGCAAAACAAGATATTGTGGAATCACAAACGATGAGACGAATGTGTTTGTGAATACTTTTCTATCTTGCCTATCAGAGAGCGGTGAAATTAATCTCAAGCCAATCTTACGATTGTACTCAAATACGATAGAAACAGCAAGATCAGATCATGCAATTACAGAGAAAATAGTTGAGTCTGGCTTCACAATCCCAATGAAGTCTTCAATTCGTTAACCAACAGGGTCTCGAGAGAAACCTAAGGTTAAAGGAGAATCGACTCTATCTTATACAACTAGTATCACACAGGAGGTGTGGGGATTAGGTTTCCCAGTTGCTAGAGTTCTGCTTTAAGTAGTCTCTAAATCATGGTTTGCAATGTAAGTTGCCTTGGTAACAAAGCATTCAATATTCAACGTTAGATGAAAACCTGATTAGATTCAAGTTAATATCTTTCAACCATTAGATCGAACTTAGCTTGTTATATACAATTGAAATTTTACTTCATTTAGGTTTGAGTAACCGTACCTAAACGTGTACACCTAGTTGGTTCAATAATAATAAATCAATGGTTAGCCATATGAACACTTTCATATTAACCTTATTCATCTTCACCATAACTAGTTCAAATGAATCAAATGAATTAGTTAGAGAGTTGTTCAATTGCTTAGATCTCACAGAAGTATACAAGACACAATCGAATCAAAATCGATTTTGATTCACACAAACCGATTCATGCACATTATAGCCATGGTTTGCAAAGATTGCATTCCTTATTATATAAATGTTTTAGTTCATGAATAAACCGATTTTAGAAAGTAACCTACCTAAGTATGCGAACAGGTACGCGTACTTAAGTAACCGGATTGAGTTTTTTTCAATTCCAAACTCCAGCAGAAATTCACGGACGTGAACTTTCCGCCAGTACGTGTACGGGTACACACACTGTCTCGGATTTCCAACAACCGCCAGTACGCGTACGGGTACGCATACTTTGAGTTCCCAGTTTTGGACTTTTACACAAATGTGAAAAACACACTATGCTTATATCCAAAGATGGTCACATGTTCTAAACTCTCACTTTAATCATTGAAACATTCTTAGAGGATGTTATATAGTTATTATTCACAAATTATTTTTATCAAAGCGATTTTCAAAATATTGATATATTCAACATGACTTTCATCACGAGTAAAGATGAACTTGGACAAAGAGAAATCTTACCAACACATATTTCGAGAAAGAGATAAGCGAGATAAACTCGGCTCGAAATAGCAAATGTGTATAATCGAAGTCTATATAGCAATACGACTTTTGTCTCAAGATAGAAGATAGAGTACATAGACAAGTTCAAGTCTCCACATACCTTTTTTCGATGAAGTTCCACCAGTTCCATGAGTAGTTCTTCGTCTTTGCATGATGAACGTCGTGGAGTCTAGAGCTCAACTACACTTATTATCCTAGTCCGAGAATTAGCTATAAGTAGACTATAAATCAAGACTTATAGTTTTGGCAACTAAACTTGACAAACAAGCTTGAGATAGCAACACTTGCGAGTTCGACCGAGCAGTGCTTTAACAATCTCCCCCTTTGTAAATTTTAGTGGCAAAACTATCAATACATATGGAATACAAAATAAATAAATTTTGCAGCTTCTAATCCACATGCTTGATCTCCTTGGTTCTTGAACATTACTCGAAATCTTCGTCACTTCCAAGTACTCCAATGATTCCAAAGATATTCAATTCATCATCATCGTTTTCGAAGATCCGTAGCCATAACAATGAGAAAACAAAAAGTATTAATTATTGTTACATAGTGTCATAGTATTATTACACAGCATCAAAGTTTATTGTATCACAACTTCGACAATAATACTAACGTGATATGTATCACTCCCCCTTAGTCAATACTTCATCTCACATGAAAACCACTCCCCCTCACATAATGATCCAAAAACCATATGTATTTGTAGTGTGAACTACACATTAATTCTACCCCTTTTTGTCAATAAAATTGGCAAAGGTACGAAAACTAGTGGGATCCTAATTAAATTTTCATAGCGACACTTCATGACCAAAAAAACACATATCAACTTTTTAGATGCAATCATATAGCCGAAACTAAATGCATTCATCAAGAAGTTTATAAAGATACAAGATAACCCCTATAATATTCCATAGCCACACTCCCCCACAAAGATTTGGAAATTAAGCACAAGTTCAATTAAGAACTCTCCCCCATAAAATGTCATTCCCGAAAGAACAACAAGAGCGACCTTACTTTCACAAGAAAAAAAGGATTTCTTTGGACATTAACAAATCACATAAGAATATGAATTTGTATCCAAAAATCTCAATTAAATTAACCACAAGAGAACCCATGATTAATTCAATTGGAAATGCTCACATAAGAGAACTTACGGAGCCGCATAGTATTTACATAAAGATATGGATCAGGGAAGATCAATAGTGCGGAATAGACAAAGATTTATTCTATTTTTTATCACAATTTACACAATGATATATAATAGGCTCAATCTTTGTAAACAAAAGCTCAACCTATCCTCCATCAATATTTGCGTAATGATATAAGTTTATCTTTTGTTTGTCAAAAGTTTATTCAATCCTTTACCAATACTTGCATATCGACATATGAAAGACTTAACTTTTGAACACGTATGGGACAATCATAGTTCACGGACGCGCGCAAACACACATATCCCATAACAAGTTGCAATATATGAAATCATAAATATTAATACTGCAAAATCATCTTCCAAACAAACTTTAGAATTTAAATAAATAAATCTAAAAACATTGCAAGATGGAAACGTTGGACATAGCTATGTGTACTCACGATAATGGCTATTCCAATTCCTAGTTACCCTTCTTAAAGCACAAGAATAAAATTATCATAAGAAGTTTCCTAGACATTGTAGAGCTTTCTCAGAGCATCTATTGAGAATTCCTTCTCATTATTGAAAAGCCCGTTGATTATGGGATCGTTCAATTCCTCTAAATCTTCAGAGATATCTGTCAACTCACTAAGTTCTCTTTTTAGCTTACGCAAGGTGTTCTTTGTTAGAGACAACATTTGTTCATAGTGAGTTATCTTTTCTAAAGAGAAAAAGATTTGAGATTTTAAATCATTTCTTTTGTTGATGAAATCATTCACCATACCTCTAAAGTTATTATCAAAATGACAAACTGACAAGAGGAAGTTAGAGGAAGAACCTTCTCCATCATTTGTATCTCTCTCTTTCTTCATCCTTGAGGAAGTGAATCCTTCACACAGATACACATTAATTGCTTCAACTGCATCCCTTTTTGTGGTACCTTTAGTTACAGGAGCCATGCAAACTCGTCTGAATCTAGAATTACTGGAATTTTTAGGAAAACCTTGTTGATTATATAAAACCAGATTCATCCTTTGCATGTTCTCTTGAAGTTTGGAAATTCTTTTGTTGTTCCTCTTGAATCTCCAACATGTGCTTTGAACATGATTTTAATTTCCAAAAAACGAACAAATCAATAAATATTTTTTGTTATGTTGAATTGCCTCCTGTTTATCACAACATTCAACATTCATTGTTCCAAGATCAGTTGGAACAAAAGAGTTGTTTGTGTTAGCCGTTTTGCTTCTAAACCCTAAACCATCTGTGTTCCCAAAGAACTGACCGAATAGCATTGCTGAAATTTTTACGGAACCTCCAGTAACCTCTGCAAGTCATCCTTAAGAGTATTAATCTCTTTTCCCTTTAGGGACATGGTTCTGGTAAATTCATCATTAAGATAATCTATCTCAATATTTTTCACCTGGAGCGATGATTCAAGTTTCTTCAATGAATATTTTAATTGAAGATTTTATTGGAGAACCTCTCTATTCAAAAATTCAAAAACAGAAATTGAGTAGGTAGAGGATTCTGCTGCAAGAGCTGAAAGTTCATTGTACTCATCAGAAGCATCCAAGATGTTGACACCAAGGAAAGATTTTTCTTGTATTGAATCATCTGAAGCACTAACTGGAGAGAGACGTTTATCAAATATATTGCTTCTTTTTACAAATTCTTTGATCTTTTCTGTTATCAGTGATTTATCAAAATCGACATGATTGGAACAACATTCATCAGTCAAAGACAAGTTGGAGGATTCACTTGCGGTTGGTCACAGCATTGAATGCAGATGTTCTGACAGTGTTCTGATCAAGATTAAGAATTTTGAACTTTCCAATCAGAGTATTTCTGGAAAGTACATCAAAGTTATTTCCTTCAACGATAGCATGCTTCTTAGAATCGTATCTGGATGACAGAGATCTGAGAATCTTCATCACAATGTACTTTTCAGGAATAGTCTTACCCAATGCAAAGGATGCATTAACAATTTCAAACACTTTGTGATTAAAGTCATTAAATGATTCTTTATCTGCCATACGAAGGTTTTCCCAATCAGAATTTATGTTTTGATGCCTAGCTTCTTTTTCACATGTATTCCCTTCAAATACGGTTTCTAAGATATCCTAGGATTCTTTAGACTTCGTGAAAGTAGTGCATGATGTTGAAGATCTTGGTTAATGGCATGTATGATAGTATTTAAGCCTTCAGAATTTTTCTTTGCAGCAAGGATTTCTTCTGGACTATATCTATGAATATCTTTAGGTATATATGCATCACCTTTTGTATTAACCGGAGGATCGTAGTTATTAACACGTAACCATGTTTGAAAATCACGAGCTTGAAGAAAAGCACGCATAGCGATTTTGCACCATAAGTAGTTGGAGTCATCGAATATTTGTGGTATGTTTATGGAGATAGAATTATATCCATAGAGTCAGATCGCTATAAACACAGACTTATAAGGTCTTAAACGTGTTTGCCTGATCTGATACCAATTGAAAAAGCGGGGGTCTAACAACCACACCCAATATTTCGCATAACAATCTGTATGGACTAAATCCAATATACTTTCAAGAGAATCAACTAGACAGTCAGACTCAATCTTAAGAAAAGTATATTAAAGAGTTATATCTCAATCTCTTAATTCAATCCGCAAACAAACAAATAATAATTTTCGATGCCGATTGAATATAAGAGAAATACCTTGAACGGTACCAAAGACCAATGTTCAAGTATCAATCAATTTCAATCAACAACAAAAGGTTGGATTTACCATATTTCAATTATATAACAAAATATAGTGCGAAAAAGAAATTACACGGACACCAGAAGTTTTGTTAATGAGGAAACCGCAAATGCAGAAAAACCCCGGGACCTACCCTTTATTAAGCCGCTACAGACACTAGCCTACTACAAACTAACTTTGGTCTGGACTGTAGTTGAACCGCAATCAATCTCACACTGATCCAAGGTACAGTTGTGCTCCTTACGTCTCTGATCCCAGCAGGATACTACGCATTTGAATCCCTTAGTTGATCTCACCCACAACTAAGAGTTGTTACGACCCAAAGTCGAAGACTTTAATAAACAAATTTGTCTCACACATAAAAGTCTACAGGAATAGATAAATCTGTCTCCCACAGAAATACCTACGAGTTTTGTTCCATTTTTTGATAAATCAAGGTGAACATGAACCAATTGATATACCAGACTTATATTCCCGAAGAACAACCTAGAAATATCAATCACCTCACAATAATCTTAATCAACTAGCGAAACAAAATATTGTGGAATCACAAATGATAAGACGAAGGTGTTTGTGACTACTTTTCTATCTTGCATATCGGAGATATTAATCTCAAGCCAATCTTACGATTGTATTCAAATACGATAGAAACAGCAAGATCATATCACGCAACTACAGAGAAAATAGTTGGGTCTTGCTTCACAATCCCAATGAAGTCTTCAAGTCATTAACCTACATGGTCTTGAGAGAAACCTAAGGTTAAAGGAGAATCGACTCTAGCTTATACAACTAGTATCACACAGGAGGTGTGGGGATTAGGTTTCCCAGTTGCTAGATTTCTCCTTTATATAGTCTCCAAATCAGGGTTTGTAATTTAAGTTACCTTGGTAACAAAGCATTCAATATTCACCGTTAGATGAAAACCTGATTAGATTCAAGCTAATATCTTTCAACCGTTAGATCGTACTTAGCCTGTTATACATAATTGAAATGTAACTTCATTTAGGTTTGAGTAACTGTACCTTAACCTGGACACCTAGTTGGTTCAACAATACTTAACCAATGGTTAGCCATATGAGCACTTTCATATCAACCTTATTCATCTTCACCGTAACTAGTTCAAATGACTCAAATGAACTAGTTAGAGAGGTGTTCAATTGCTTTGATCTCATAGAAGTATACAAGATACAATCAAAGAAAAATCGGTTTTGATTCACTCGAATAGATTCATGAACATTATAGCCATGATTTGCAAAGATTGTATTCCTTATTATATAAATGTTTTAGTTCATGAACAAATTGATTTTAGAAAGTAACCTACCTAAGTATGCGAACAGGTACGCATACTTAAGTAACCGGATTGAGTTTGTTTTCAATTCCAAACTCCAACAGAAATTCACGGACGTGAACTTTCCGCCAGTACGCATACATGTACGCATACTGTCCCGTTCCAACAAACGCCAGTACTCGTACGGGTACGCATACTTTGCGTTCCCGATTTTGGACTTTTACAAAAATGTGAAAAACACACTATGCTTATATCCAAAGATGGTTACATGTTATAAACTCTCATTTCAATCATTGAAACATTCTTAGAGGATGTTATATAGTTGTTATTCAGAAACTATTTTTCATCAAAGCGATTTTCAAAATATTGAAATATTCAACATGACTTTCGTCACGAGTAAAGATGAACTTGGACAAAGCGAAAGCTTACCAACACATATTTCGAGAAGTAGATGAGCGAGATAAACTCTGCTCGAAATAGCAAATGTGTATAATCGAATTCTATATAGCAATACGACTTTCGCCTCAAGATAAGAGATAGAGTAGATAGACTTTTGAGTGATAGATCAGTTAAAGTCTCCACATACCTTTTTATCGATGAAGCTCCACTAGTTACTTGAGTAGTTCTTCGTCTTTGCATGATGAACGTCGTGGATTTTATAGCTCAACTACACTTACTATCCTAGTCCGAGACTTAGCTATAAGTAGACTAGAAATCAAGACTTATAGTTTTGGAAACTAAACTTGACAAACAAACTTGAGATATCAACGCTTACGAGTTTGACCGAGAAGTCCTCTAACAGGGTTATTTCTAGCATGCTATAAGAATTTAGATTGGTTGGAATAACAGTGGGCCCGCCAGTGAGTATCATGGAGCTTGTCTGGATGCTTTGGGAGAAGGCCAAGCTCGTCGAATTGGCTGGCGAAAACGTATGGTCTTGATCGTTTTGAGACTGACATGGCAGCCTATTTTTAATTCATTAAGGAATTAAGCGTGCCACCATCCAACTTCCACTTTTAACCAAAAGTGTGTGTTGTGTATTTAAAGCGTTTTGATTGTTCGATGGGAAGAGGGGCCGACAGCAGCAATATGGGAATGGCCAGTCGATGGTATGGCGATGCCAGCTAGGGCGAACCGGTCGGCGAAGCGGCGCGGCCGTGTCCCTTTTGATGTTGTCTTTACCTGCCACAATTCCTCTTTATTTCTTGTTTTTCTAATTTTGATAGGATTTTTCTCCTACTAGTCCATGATGGATCAATCTCCTAGATTACCTAGGTTTGGTCTCGACCAATAGGGTTCGAGATATTGCGCAGGACGCAAAAACCTAATTTTTGTAAATTGGTAAAATTAGGTTAAAAATTGAATTTTGTGAGCTGTCACAACATTAATCAAATTTGATAATTTGTTTTGCATTGGCACAAAATCACTAATTTTATTCTCATAGAGCAGCGCAGCGTGCTTCCGAATAAGTACTTTCATGCATATCTTAATCCATTTCGGGAGATTCATGCTACTCAGCTGTGAGCGAACATTACTTTTCATGTACATGACATAGGAAAAAATATTAAGAGTTCAGCTGGGGAACATAACATAGGAAAAAATACTCATCAAGCTATACATTAGTGAATAATCCAGGCGAGAGATTAAATACTCATTAGGCTCTATAATAGTGAAAAATTCATCTAGGAGCTTGAGTTTCAATACAATATGAAGAGCGGTATAGGAACTCATCATATTTTAACATCTTCTTCAGGCTCCTTGCAGAATATGGACATATCAAGGTTTACTATTTCTGACACCGGGTCAGCTAGATAGACATTTACAGTTTTCTCCCTAAACTAAAAACCACAATCAACATTAAGTCCCCTTCTTAGCATGACTTCTTATGAAAAATAAAAATAATCTTGAATCAAATATCTCCTTGTGGGAACAGGTTTCTGAGCAAACTCATGAACAACCAAATGAAGAAATTCTTCCGGACCAGATTCAGAAAAACTCGACCATTGTTGCTTCTAATAACCATCATAATGTACACAATAACACTTCCAATATTCAAAATCAATCCTACAATGATAAAGAAAATGTTATTCGAATAGTACTTGGTGAGAAATTTTTTTCTCACCCCAATACTTAAAGATGTTGGAAAGTGCATCCTTACAATGCTCGATCTGCTGATGTAAGGAAGCACAAGTATCTGGACACTTGGAATCCTATTAATATCTCTTATTCAACATAGAGAAAGCACGCAATCAACTTAAGGATATTTTATGATTCTTAATGTGTAGAAAACTAATCTTGCAATAACTTAAGTAAACATGATGATTTTTCTTGCCAAGGATCTTTACACTTCTGTTATATTTCATTTGAAGCTAATTCTTCTTTGAAAGGATTTATTTTCTCATTATAACCTCCTATTCATCACCATGAAAGTAGAAAAATATTTTACCTTTGCTAAGGATATGGATACATATAAGAGACGAATTTACTTTCGGATCTGATCAGACTTATTTATATAGGGCTGGTACCTATGTTTGGTATGTGTTGAAATCTATTAGTATTTATACTCATCTTTTCTGAGAACTTATACTAAAAAGATACATCCTCAAACTAGATCTCGGGCCAAAATTCTAAAAGCTTTGAATGAAAAGGTTTCTAATGAAACTATTTATCTTGATGATTCCGTCAAGAAATCTGGTTGTGAAAATAAGGGAAAAGAAAACATAAGTCCATATGAAGATATATCATCTCATGCAAGAGTCACTGATCTTCTTGTTCAAAACAGTTTGGATAGATATCAATCTTCGTCAAGTCCTCCTCAGTACTGTTGAAACTCATCATAAACATGCAACATTACGAAGAACTGTTATCCACAACCAAAGATAGCTGATTAAACTTGGAATCGGTAATACGGAGTATGCTCGGAATATTAATCGGAAGGTTAATGCTTTATCCTTCGAATACAATCAAGGTACTGTTTATCGAATTCGAGAAATCAGTCGTGATGTTTTAGATGAAAATCCCGAAAAATGTGAGGATACTAAGGATGATCTTTAAAAGAGATGACTCATAGATCTATCTAAGAATGCATTAAAATTGTTGATTTGTTTCAATGTTTGTGTAAATTTTATTTAAAACTATCAATAATATGAATGATTAAGCTTTTATTTATATCTTTTTTCTCATTATTTTTGATGGTTTCGATTGCATTACTTAAATGAATGAATATCTTTTATGCTTTGCTTTCAGTTATGATATGTTATTTCGGTTTTCACAAACCCTAATTTCCTATCTCATATTATGGTAATCTCTTATGATTTGTGTGGATTTTTGGTTCAGCAAGATTAGATTCTAGCATTTTTGGTAGGATTTATCAAAGGATCATGAAGATATACTGATCAAAACTCATGTGTGAAAGTCACAATGATGACGATTTATGTTTACACAACTTGTGAATTTAGCATCACATATGAGTTTTGGTTTTAGGATTTTAATGGCACATATTAGCTAAACCCCGATTTTAACCTTTCTCTGGTAAAGGTTGTTTTGGTTGTTGTTATTCTGTTTTTGCAAGGGAATAACAACTCACATCGAAGAGTTCTTATTGAACTGGTGCTTAATGATATATTTTTGTGGGTAGAGTGGTTGTGGAAATCGAGGGAATAATTATGCTTATAATATTTCCTGATATGAAAACTAAGTTAATTATGATCTTAGTTTGTCATATCGAAGCATGACGTAACGATTTTTGTGTTAGTTAATCATCTTTTTGTTAAGAAAAATTGATTTTGTTGGCTATTTTTGACATTTGCTTAACGAAATACAGTGCAATTTTTATATTTTCACTATTTTATATGGATTGTTATGTTTCAATTGTTTCTGCTTAAGAAAAACTTTGTCAATTCTGATTTTTGTTTTTGCTGAACGAAAAGGGATCATTTATTTTAGTCCTTTTGATTCCTGATAAGAGTAACAAAGTTAATTCAAATCTTAGTTTAAGCTTGTCAAATTTAGGATTCGATTATTCAACTCTATTTGATTCCTTGATGAGAAAAACTAGTTAACAAACCTAGTTTTTATCTTGTCTAAATGGAGGTACATTTATTTTAAGAATAATTTGAAATGATGAGGGTACTCAAATACACCACGTTTTTCATTCCAACCTATAAGTCTGATACCAAGTATGATCGTCGATGGACAAAATCGAGACAATACAACAACTAGGTATTCACTTGATAATAGTCACGGTTCGAAACTGATTTACTATATGATCAATATCAAGTGATTAGGATTAAAGCACAAGTTTATTTACTTTCAATTATAATAAAACAATTATAATTGAGGAAGACAAAAGTAAATGACACAACAAGATTTTATTAACGAGGAAACTGCAAATGCAGAAAAACCCTGGAACCTAGTCCAGTTTTATATACACTCAAAATTAAGCTGCTACACAAAGTACAAATCCAAATCACCGAATAAGTAGACTCAAACACATGTTTTTTTCATGCATAAAATGTTGCCAAGTACCTTTCGGGATGAAGGAATCCATAATTTAGTAATGGAACGTTTTGAGCATTGGTTATCCAGTTTTGGAGAAATGGAAGCAGTAAAATGTTAGGCAAGTGACTATTTCCTCAAAAGAAAAAAGAAAAAGCGCACTCTGCACGTGCTCAACATACTAACTTCCTATAGAAAAAAAAATTATCTTTCGTGCAAACGCATTTTTGAATTGAAGAAAACCGCTGAATGCAAAAATCAATTTTTTTTGGAACGACAAGCACATCGCACGTGCGTCTAGACTAGTGAATATATACATAACAGTCAAATGGTACACATACAATAGAATAAAAACATAAAGTACAAACCATTAAAAAGGATTTTATTGGAAGGATATCATATAAAAATGGAAGATATCTCTTTTCTTGATACATAGGGAGTATATTGACACAACATTGAGATTGTTTTGGTGTCGAGCAAAAATATAAAACTGAGTTTTTGGTTGATGTGAAAACATGAAGAGAAAGAGAGAAAGGGAGTTGTCATAGTTGCGCGTTGGTAACGACCTGAAAGAGCTTGAAGAAGAAGAAGATGGGTTTTTGGTTAATGATCCTTTTGGTTTCCATTGGTGAAGATTTATCCATCAATTCCTGCATCTCTTCAAGTAGTGAAGTGGTAAGTTTCTCGTTTTGTTAATTTAATTGAAATATATCCTTTTATGATAAAGAAATAGTTGATCCACCATTGTTGACGAGCAGAAAAATTGGCATATGTGCTTCATATTCACCTGGAGTTTGTTATCCAAGTAATATGTACACCTTGAAGTCGTGTGAAACCCCGGTTTGGGAGACATTGTTGTACTTCATTGTTTATTATAGTGGAGGTTGTCCTATTTTACATTGCAAATTAAGAGATTATTCAATGTAATTCTTAGTATTGTGTACTTACCATTATTCCGCATATTTAGATTATTGTGTGTCGATTTCTTGTGTAGGTTTCATATTGTATGTAGCGTCCCGGGTTGGTGATTTATAGATACCTTTTCTTATATGGAGTAAAGAAGGGGAAACTTTCCAACACTATGATAGTATTTTAAAAAATAAAAATTGTTTATTCAGGAAAAGATAAAATCCCCCACCACATTAATTCCTCTAAGTTACACTGTATCAGTCTTTCCCACTGAAGAATCGCAATAAACAAAAGAATAAGGTATATATCACCACGTGTTGTACTATGATATAACCGTTCAGCAATCCTTTCCCCTTTATATATTTAGGTTAAATATCACTCTAAAATGAAATGCCCTATAATTTGTTCACTTCTACCTAATTAAACGATACCACTATCACCACTTATAAAAAACTTGCCATAAGATGGAAAATTTCCTAATTACTCCTTCTTTGTACCAAGTCATGACATAGATACCCACCTGGTGATTCCCGCAAGTAATATCAATCCATACTTATTTTCCCGTGGCGTTATATTTTTAATTTTTCTATGGTAAAATGTGCTAATACATTAAACAAAATAATATTATTGAATGAGAACTTACTATGTCATGGCGAACACGTCTGACACGGGAACATAATATGTACGAGAAAACTTTGTTAGAGATATAAAGATCTCATCAAGGAAACCGTCTCTGTATATAGGGCCATGTATGAAAAGGAAACACTGGTAGAGGCTCGTACCTTCGGAGAAGCCATTTTAAGCCTCTGAAAAATAAAGGCCTCCAAATCTTAAATTTCCTTTAGAGCATTTAGGATTTCATCTTAATAATTCCAAATTCTCAAAGTGAAAATTGGTTATATAGCTTTGATCAGTAATTTCCCATAACTAGCGCATTTGTTTCTTTTTTCTTTTACTCTTTCTTTTTCATTTCATGCTAATATATATTTTTGTTACATGTGCTTACAGTTACATTATTAATGCAATTTTAAAATGTTAATATTAAAATATGAAAGATATTTAAAAACATTATTCATCAAGATTTTAATACTACGATTATTAAATGTTTTTTTAAGGATTTAAAAAGATAATAACTTATTATGTTAAAGAGATATATAGTAAAATAAATTAACATTATTATAGAAATCTATAGGTCACTTTTATAAATGGGTACGAATGATATTTTGTAGACATGTTCATACACGAGGAATGTGACAAATGCTTGAAGAAAAACCGCGGTAAAAGAATGTTATTACTTCACACCGGCAGAAAACTACGTTAAAGGTTGATATTTCTTTAATTTATTGGGGTTTATATCATGTGGATATTATTAATGGGTTATATATCGTTGAGGAGATTTTAGATTTCACGGAAAAATTCAGAAGAAAAAAAGTCGAGTTGGTTGCTATAAAATCTAGAGAAAGAATCAGTGCTTGTCTAGAATGTTAGGAGAAACTTAAGAAACATACTAGGGTTGTCTTTTTACCCCACCATAATTATACAAGGATCATCTATCAACAACTCTAAAATAACAAGTATCAAAGCCGATCGATGATTATGCCATGAAGTTTTATCAATTAATTGCAAGGAATGACATTATGGAAATGGAAATGGAAAAACAGATGGATCAATCCAATAAATCAGGTCAATTAATTTCCCGGTTTTTCCTAGATATGGTTGATATGGGCTTTCTTTGTGCTAGAGAAGTCAGATTAGATGCTACTGATAGACGCATTTATGTGTCTATTATAGCTCATTTGTATATATTGTTAGTACTCGATATTGTACTTATTTGGTTATTTTATGTATTTGTAAGTGTTTTTGGAAAATAATCTCTTGCGGCGAATTTGGCTAAAAATGTGGCATTTGGACCTCCGTTGATAACGTACCGGAAGCGCCTCAGAAGTGTACCGGAAGTATCCCAGAAATACTCCGGAGGAACCCCGAAAAAAGTGCGAAAAATGCCCCAGAGGACACTTGCTATACGGACCCTTGATTTTGGATAAGGGGTAACCTAATTACTAAGGGGTGACCCATTTCCAGGCATCTGCTAAAGGGAGACCAGCCACAGATAAGGGGAGGTCAACTTCTCAAATTCAAAAGAAAATTTTGGCGGGAAATGAAATGCTTCACGAGCAGCAAACAGGGTTGGAATTTTGGGGCCCTTTGGGACAGATTCGATCACCAAATTCGCTTGGGCTGGATGTTAATGGACTAAACAGAGTTGGTACATGCGTTTTTATCAATCGAAATGGGCTGGATAATCCGGGCTGGATAAACAGAGTTGGTACAGAGATACGTATCTTCCCGATATGTACAGAGAATGGGTAAAGGATTCAGGGAGAGTTTCACGCTAGTTAGACTTTTATTTGGTCCTTTTGTAGTCTTGATAAGAGTTTGGTGGCAAATATATAGCTAACAAACGCGTACAGGGAGATCAGGGAGAGATTTTTTCTCAACAGCGCAGAGAAGAGAGAAAAAGAAGAAGTCGGATTCACTCGAGATTTTTGGGGGTTTGGTAGCTATATAAGTGTTGGTTCGAGTCATAAGAAGGGTTAGAAACCATCAGGAGAGATTGGGGAGCAAAAGAAAGACCAGGAGAGGCGTGAGAAAAACTTTCAGAGAAAATATTTTCTGTTGCTGCACAGTTGAAGAAGACGAAGAACAGACGCTTCTGAACAGTCGTTTTTCAATAGTCATAGCAACTGTCGTTGTTTTACAGCAGTTAGTGCTACTATCGTTGTTTTTAAGACCCTTCCACTTTGTAACAGTGACGCTGTAACATTTATACAGCGTTGCAAACTTCTTTTTACACCATTTTCATCAATAAAAACACATTATTAAGCCATGGATACATCTTATGATCATGTTTTTGGGATGAGGAGCTAAACCCCATTAGCCAAGGCGACGGAGGAAGCCATTGTTCCACATTAATTGGTATAATTCTAATTTTACTATTTATTTGCAATATTATTATTATTTGATTATTTGCATGGGATTGAATTGAAATATTAGTTCTTATTGAATAGTTGTGAATTAATTTGATGAAGCATGCTGGGTTTTAAATACTTTTGATGTTTTATACTCGTTGATTACAACTATTACTTCAAGAATATATTTGAGGCAAATATTAGAATTTTTTAAAGATAGAATTGCATGATTTTTATTTAGAGTTTATCAATTAATGGATCAATGGTGGAATCCTAGTCTTGGTATTTTTCTCCAAAAGTTTGAACTATTTTATTTATTTGCATGTTTAATTTAAATCTATAAAAATTGTTTTCTTCACAAGTCTGAAAAGACCCAGTTTTTACCACTACTACAATCACTATTTGAAAACCATCAAATTTTTGGCGCCGCCGACGCGGACCTGTGTTTAGTTAGCATTTTTTTTTAGATTTTTATTATTTATTATTCTTGTTCTTCTTTACGTTTTTGTTTTTTTTTTTTTTTTTTGTTTTTTTTTTTTTTTTTAGTTTCCTTGCAGATTTTTGAAGTTGGAGCGAGAGATAAATTTGCCAAAGCTTGTGGTGATTTACTTAAAGTTTGGGAGCGAAAAGCAAAGCTAAAGGAGCGAAAGAAGAAGATTTTCTTTATTTTGATAAAAAGAGAGAAAAAAAAAAGAGAGACATTTTTATTTTTGTATTTTTTTTAGACTTTCTTTTCTTTTGTATTTTTTTTTATGGACTTTGGACATTAATTTTGGGACATTTTTATTTTTATTTTTTTAACCCTACGGAAGGGTACCCTTAAATATAAACTGTTTGCAGGGAAGGACGACGATTACGATATCGTCTCGGCCCCTCGGGTTCGCACACGGCATAGGAGTCGTGGCCCGAGTCGACTTCAGCGGTTCTTCGCCCGTCTGGTACGGGAGGTAAAATTCTAAACACCCGCGAATCTCCTGCAAGCGGGTTACTGGACTCCTTAAGGTGAATATATGTTGAGGACTTGAATATGGACTGTTTTTAAATTCCTAGTAAAGGGCAAGGACTGGACCATATAAGATAAGGGTTCGGATTTCATCACCGCTCCCTTCTTGCCCGCCTTAGGAAAACGAAACCTAAAGCGAACCTAAGCCTAAAATTTGGACTAGAAAGAGACCTATAGGGTATCGAGCTTAACAGGACAATCATTCGAAAAATATTGGTTACTCTTTTAAGCACACCTTGAAGTTCTTGACGGTTACTGCGAGTTGAATGCGTGACTGCGCCGCATTGGATCGGTGAGGTTTTGGGTATCAAAGCTCCACTGAGCTTCCCTCGCCTCGATTCAACTTGTTTTAACTCGGATTGATTCCAGAGGGGTTTGCTCAAATTGTAACGAATTCCCTTTCGAAGGATTAGAAGCTGGTCTAGAAACAATCTAAGTGGAGCCATCATGCTTGTTGTTTGCTAGAAATCTTTAGGTTTGCTGTGGTAAAGTCGAGTCACCTGCTGTGTGATTGCTAGAACCTTCTGTTAGGATTTTTTTATTTCTTTTTGAATTCTTTTTAGTGTATGCCCGATTTTGTTTTAGGGCTTGGAAAAGAGATACTCTAGGTCGATTGATTAGCGAAAAACCTAGTAGTTCTTCTGATTTAAGCAGGGAGCTCGAAGATTCTTCTTTTGAGAGCCCTGTTTTTGGAAACTTCAGTTTTGAGAATTGTCTCTTTGTGAGGAAAGTACCCCTAGTACCAGTTGTGCCGATGGCAACTTTGAAAGATTACATGTTCCCAACTAGGACCAACCGAGCTTCATGCATTAAATTGCCAGCCACTACGGCTAATTTCGAGATAAAACCTAGTATTCTTCAATGATCCCTATATTCTTAGGAAAAGATGATGAGAACCCTTATTTTCATATTAGGGACTTTGAGGAAATCTGTGGGACAATTAGGATAAAGGACCTTACGATGAAGTCTTGAAACTTAAATGTTTCCCTTTTCCTTGAGAGATAAAGCCAAGACCTGGCTTAACAACCTACCGTCTGAATCCATAGAAACATGGCAGGAACTTATCGCTGCCTTCTATATGAAATTCTACCCTAAGCATAAAACTGCAGCTGTTAGGCAGAAAATTAGTGCTAGTGTGCAACAAGAGGGAGAGTCTCTTTATAGGTTTTTAGAGCGATTCAATGATCTCCTATCTCAGTGTCCTCACCATGGATTTGATAATATGAAACTTGTACAGATTATTTATGATGGTTTAGACTATTCGACCAAAGCCATGGTTGAGTCTATGTGCGCTGGTGAGTTCACTAGTAAAAATGCTGATGATGCTTTTACCTTCTTAGGAGCTATCGCTGAAAAATCCCAACAGTGGGAATCTTGTGTTGAACCCCCTAAAAGACTCTTGGTCAATAGAAGTAGCACCAATATGGTAGATACGAGTTTTGCGTCAGATGCTAAGTTTGCTGCTTTGTCCAGAAGGTTAGAAGCTTTAGAAATGGGTCAGTCTAAAAATAGGTCCCTTGTTGAACCTAATAGAGCCTCTCAAGTCTCTAGTTGTGGAATAGAGCCCGATAATTCATTTTGGGAAGGTCAGGTTAGTGAAGAGCAAGCCCATGCTGTCTATAACAACTCTAGGTTTGAGAACCGTCAGAAGTTTGACCCATACTCAGAAACCTACAACCCTGGTTGGAGAAACCATCCTAATTTCTCTTGGTCTAAGGGCCAGAGTCAAGGCCAGTCTAGCAATTCTCAGCCTCCCCCAGGTTTTGGTTTTAAGAACTCTTCAGGTCAAACCCAGTTTCAGAACACTTCCGAGAAAAAGATCTCTACCTTAGAGGATACTCTCACTATGTTAGCAAATAACCATGAAATGCTAACAAAGAACCACATGAGCTTTCAACAAGAAACTAGGCAAGAATTGAAGAATAATTCCCAGAGTCTTGCCAAATTAGAACTTCAAGTAGGACAAATAGCTAAGTTATAAGTGAGAGAGAAGATGGAAGGTTCCCTAGTCGTACTGATCCAACCCAAAAGGAGAGAAATCGTACAATCATGTGAATGCTGTCACAACCCTAGGAGTGGAAAGAAAGTTGACAACAAGGTCCATGCCTGATAGTGAACATGCTGTAGTTCACCCTGCTGAGCCAGAAAATGAGGAGACTGATAGAGTCTCCAAGAGACCAATGAGGGTCCTGTTGAGCCCACTTTGTTCCCAGAGCCCCATTCCCCAGCTGCTAGTTCCGACTAAGAGGGAGTCCAACTTTAATGATATATTGGAGGTTTTTAAGCAGGTTAATATCAACCTTCCATTATTAGATGCAATTAGGCAGATTCCCTCTTATGCCAAGTTCCTTAAGGACTTGTGTACGCGAAAGCGTAAGCTCAGTGTCCAGAAGAAAGCCTTCATAGCTAGTCATGTGAGTTCTATTATTCAGAATACCACTACTCCTAAGTATAAAGACCCAGGGTCCCCTACCATTGCTTGTACAATAGGTAAGTACCGTGTTGAGAAAGCGTTGCTTGACTTAGGAGCCAGTGTGAACTTACTGCCATACCATGTGTACCTTAAGCTAGGACTTGGTGAGATGAAACCTACCCAGATAACACTCCAGTTAGCTGATAGGTCCGTTAAAATCCCTCGTGGTGTGATCGAGGATGTTCTTATTGAGGTCGACAAGTTTATTTATCCAGTGGATTTCGTGGTCCTAGATACCCAACCTGTCCCCGACCCAGAGAACCAAATACCTGTGATTTTAGGTCGCCCATTCTTAGCTACGTCTAATGCGATCATAAACTGTCGAAATGGTATTATGAATCTATCTTTTGGTAATATGACTATTGAGCTGAATATTTTTAATGTAAACAAGCTACATTCTGAGCTAGATAGCACATGTATTGAAGAGGTGAACATGATAGGAACCTTAGTTCAGGAGTCATTACCAAACATCGTACCGGAAAATACATTGGAGGAGTTGTTTATCCCATTTTAGCCTGGATTTCGACGATGATAGTAACATTGAACAAGTAAATGCTCTGTTGGATTCTGTTCCTATGTTAGATATTGATATATGGAAAGATAGGTTCGAACCATTACTAGCTTCTGAGTCTATCTTAATACCTTATTTAAAAGAGCCTCCTGAGTTGGAGTCTAATTATACATTTTTAGGCCCACCCGAGTCTTTCCCTGTGATTATAGCCTCCGATTTGGATAGTGATCAGGAAAGTAGTCCAGAGACCGTGCTTCAAGAAAATAAGGAAGCCTTAGAGTGGACCATAGAAGATATGAAGCAAGCTGAGGATGAACCACCTGATTATGACTTAGAGAAAGCAATTGACCTTTTTCAAGAACCCGATGGTCTAGAAATTAGGAACATTGTGACTAGTCATTGTAGAGGCACCCAAAATTCTAAGTTTGGGGGTAGAGATTGTCAATTATCCCCAATAGAAGTCCCTAACTTGGGACTCAAGCCTAGTGAGGTATCGCTTGAGTGTATTCAGACTCCACAACCTGATCCTCCTGATAATGTCCAGGAGAAAATCCATATAGAGACCCGTTTTTCGGATGAATCTGTTTGCCGAGACACTCATATGAAGCCCAAGTGGGCACCTCAGATAAATCCAGTTGTCTTGCGAGAAACTTTAGATCAGGTTGTGCTCTATCTGCTCATTTTTCTGATCTTGAGCATTTGTCTCCTATTTGTGGCAGTTCTATTTGGTCTTATGGACCCACAATTATTTCGACTATTGGTATACGACTTTGGAAGGTGAAAATTCTTTTTGAGGTATTTGATGTCTAGCTAATGACTATAAATTTAGCATTTTGGGAGGCTCCCGCGTTCATGTGATACGGTAATATCCTTCCTTATTTCTTTTCCCTCCAGTGGTAATAGTTTCTCCTTGTTCATGCTTTTATTTCATCTTAGAACATTGAGGACAATGTAAGATTTAAGTTTGGGGGTGGGGAAGAAACACTTTTTGTCACTTTTTGCAATAAATAAACTCCAGAGCCTAGAAATTTATGCCTATTGAGGATTGCACTAACTAATCTAAGTGGATGGAAGCATTTTGATTGTAGGAGTTTGAGGAACCAATCTGATTAGATGGAAACATCTAAAGAGTCTATTCATAAAAGCACAGAGCTCAGATGTTAGAAATAACATGATAGTTTCACCATATCTCGTTGAGTCCTTTTCACTTCTATTTTTATTTTATTTTGTTTTTAAACTATGTTTCTCTAAGTGATAGGTGGGGCCCACGATTCAAGTTGTTACCAATGCTAGGGTGAATTAGAGTGATTGAGATACCATGAAAAAAAAAAAAAAAAAAAAGTTGAAAAAGAAAAGATGAAAAAAAAAAGAAAAAAAAAAAAAAAAAAAAAAAAAAAAAAAAAAAAAAAAAAAAGAAGAAAAAAGAAATTGAGACCAGACCATTTGACCAAAAGGAATAAATTCAATAAAGTCGACCACTGGTACCCTTGTATATGCCAGTTGTGTTGACCTAGAGTTAGGTTATCGACCACTGGTACCCTTGTATATGCCATGTGTTGATATTAGTCAGACTAGTATCTCAATCCATTAGGATAGGTTCATTTTGGCGGAGGCCTTCAGACAGATATGGGAAACGTCGTTCACTTAGTAAACATCAAAACCATCTATGTTTTTCTATATCCATCTTCTTGATCTATCCATGTGATTAGTTTTGACTCCGAATATGATGTCCATAGTGCAACTATCTGAGTAGAGCTCTGTCACTTTATATGAATTTTAGTATGCTTGAGTGCAAACTCGTGTACAGCAATTGGAATTTCGCATCAGGGTACTTCTTCCTGTAGTCAATAAGTATGCCAACCAAGGAGATTCTTTAGTGCCTTCCAAGGTTCTGCGTAGATAGCTAAGGTCTGGAGTACAGGTTTTGTGGGTATATCTCTGGTAAGCCCTCCCGAGACTATAACTCGGCCACTAGGGCCACCTAGGGGTTTAAAGGCTTATTGCATACGCTAAATGCAATCGACGATGCCTGCGACAGTGAGTTAGGATTTTATTTTGTAGTTTTGATTTGCTCGGGACTAGCAAATAATAAGTTTGGGGGAATTTGATAGACGCATTTATGTGTCTATTATAGCTCATTTGTATATATTGTTAGTACTCGATATTGTACTTATTTGGTTATTTTATGTATTTGTAGGTGTTTTTGGAAAATAATCTCTTGCGGCGAATTTGGCTAAAAATGTGGCATTTGGACCTCCGTTGATAACGTACCGGAAGCGCCTCAGAAGTGTACCGGAAGTATCCCAGAAATACCCCGGAGGAACCCCGAAAAAAGTGCGAAAAATGCCCCAGAGGACACTTGCTATACGGACCCTTGATTTTGGATAAGGGGTAACCTAATTACTAAGGGGTGACCCATTTCCAGGCATCTGCTAAAGGGAGACCAGCCACAGATAAGGGGAGGTCAACTTCTCAAATTCAAAAGAAAATTTTGGCGGGAAATGAAATGCTTCACGAGCAGCAAACAGGGTTGGAATTTTGGGGCCCTTTGGGACAGATTCGATCACCAAATTCGCTTGGGCTGGATGTTAATGGACTAAACAGAGTTGGTACATGCGTTTTTATCAATCGAAATGGGCTGGATAATCCGGGCTGGATAAACAGAGTTGGTACAGAGATACGTATCTTCCCGATATGTACAGAGAATGGGTAAAGGATTCAGGGAGAGTTTCACGCTAGTTAGACTTTTATTTGGTCCTGTTGTAGTCTTGATAAGAGTTTGGTGGCAAATATATAGCTAACAAACGCGTACAGGGAGATCAGGGAGAGATTTTTTCTCAACAGCGCAGAGAAGAGAGAAAAAGAAGAAGTCGGATTCACTCGAGATTTTTGGGGGTTTGGTAGCTATATAAGTGTTGGTTCGAGTCATAAGAAGGGTTAGAAACCATCAGGAGAGATTGGGGAGCAAAAGAAAGACCAAGAGAGGCGTGAGAAAAACTTTCAGAGAAAATATTTTCTGCTGCTGCACAGTTGAAGAAGACGAAGAACAGACGCTTCTGAACCGTCGTTTTTCAATAGTCATAGCAACTGTCGTTGTTTTACAGCAGTTAGTGCTACTATCGTTGTTTTTAAGACCCTTCCACTTTGTAACAGTGACGCTGTAACATTTATACAGCGTTGCAAACTTCTTTTTACACCATTTTCATCAATAAAAACACATTATTAAGCCATGGATACATCTTATGATCATGTTTTTGGGATGAGGAGCTAAACCCCATTAGCCAAGGCGACGGAGGAAGCCATTGTTCCACATTAATTGGTATAATTCTAATTTTACTATTTATTTGCAATATTATTATTATTTGATTATTTGCATGGGATTGAATTGAAATATTAGTTCTTATTGAATAGTTGTGAATTAATTTGATGAAGCATGCTGGGTTTTAAATACTTTTGATGTTTTATACTCGTTGATTACAACTATTACTTCAAGAATATATTTGAGGCAAATATTAGAATTATTTTTAAAGATAGAATTGCATGATTTTTATTTAGAGTTTATCAATTAATGGATCAATGGTGGAATCCTAGTCTTGGTATTTTTCTCCAAAAGTTTGAACTATTTTATTTATTTGCATGTTTAATTTAAATCTATAAAAATTGTTTTCTTCACAAGTCTGAAAAGACCCAGTTTTTACCACTACTACAATCACTATTTGAAAACCATCAGCTACCATATTTGAAATAACTGTTGGTCAATCTAGTTTCATCTGAGATATAAGTACAAAGAATTCTGGATATCTCCATGAATTTCATGTGCTCTCATATGATCCTCAAAAGGATTTGACGTGCGTAGTGATGGATAATATATTTTCAGTTAGAGTTTTCATTATGGGTTCTGAAATCATGAAAATAACGGATGCATTTGTTGGTGGATGGATGGAGATATTCAGTGTTCAACTTGTCGATTTGCAATGTGATGTTATACTTACAAATAATCATCCCTTCGAAGTTTTAGGAACATGGACCTATGGAGGAAGTAGAATTGTTAGGTACGGGTTTATTAACTGAATAGCCGATTCTGTAGGTTATATTAGGCAGTAGATTGTGTGATCTGAAGATAGTTTTTGTTAATCTACATCTATGTAGTTTTTGTTAACCTATATTTATGTAGTTTTTCTCGACACCTTCGCTTATATGGAGTAAAGAATAGGACACTTTCCAACACTATGATCATAATTATATAAACAATGGACACTTTCCAACACTAAATTATGAAAGTGAAAATTGTTTATATAAATTTAATTACTAATTGCCCATTACTAGTGTATTTGTTTCCTTTTCTTTTACTCCTTTTTTCATTTCATGTTTATAAAAATTTTAATATTAAAATATGAAAGATAATTAAAAATATCACTCATCAAGATTTTAATACTACGATTATTAAATATATATTTTCAAATGATTTAAGTGTCAAAAGATGATACCTTATTATGTTGAAGAGGTACTACTTATAGTTACTTAGTTCTCTTAGTATCCCTGCGTCTACGACCTACTGTTCATGCACGTGAGTCCCAGGACATAAAATCACTATCTTGAGTTTCTTTACCTACGTAAAGTCTTAAGCACTCAACTCCTTTTGAACGTTTTCCAAACCGTAAAGGAACAAAGTTGTTTGGTAACTACTTCAATAAATATTTTATAAAAGGATTCGTTGAGTTATGACAAAGGATCTTCCGTTTAAACAACTAAATTCCTTTGTCGGGTAAGATCAATCCAAATCAATAACTTAGACTGATATTCACTACTATCAGATTCAGATATTGAAGAATACAACCAAATGATAGTTGCCGACCTAAATGACTTTATGATCAGATAAATCTAATCTAAGTCGGATCCCAACCGATCAAGATGTGTTCACAAATCACGAGATATGAAAACCAATAAGAAAAATCTTCATGTATTCAAATCTTCAATTGCCTTCTTATGTACCTACACACCACAAACTTGAATCCACTTATAATTAATCATACACAGAATGGAGTTTGTTAACAATAAATGATCACAAGTTGTCTTTAGATCTAACAACAGTTGTAAAGTTCCAGTCAATACTTTGATCTAGTTTGAGTGACCCTTATGCCAGAAGAGAAGGCTCTCGAGAATAATCCAAGTAGGTGCAATCAAAGTTGTTAGAGCATAGCTCAGTTGAACCCACCAAGCATCGATATGTTAAGTTTAGTTGTCATATTTTAGTATCAAAACTCATCTAGATTAAATACTAGAGTCAACTAGGTTAGACTAGAAAGTCTAGGAATATTGAGAAGTACAAGTATTACTCTGAAGACCTGAAGAATGAAAACAAGTAACGACTGCAACGAGGACATCATCCTTCCGCTTGAGGTTAGTAATACTAACTTGACTTGTTTCCATTCCTAACATATCTTTCAAGTCGTATTATATTGAAAACATAACATGTGAAGCTCTATATGTATAACACTCTAGTTATTAGACTTTGTCATATCATTATGATCAAAGTATCAAGGAATCTAGTGAATTACGAAGTATAAACGCTTATCTTTTGGAACTTCGTAAATACCACATCAACATAGTCTTTGTATTTAATTACTTGATTATATGTAAGCTATAGGTGTTGTTTTCATCCTAGGAAACGATGTTTAATAGCACTTGTTTGAAGGAAGTACATATACGAACTGTTTCGTAATCGAAAGGAAATCATGATTGGTGAGGTTCTTTATTGAATATCTTTTGAATGACCAATACAAGATGACAATCTAGAACCTATCTTAACCTATATTTAGAATTGAGGTACAACCGGTCATAGCATATAATATGTAGCAAGTTGTAATCGGTCACAAGCTACTTTGTGAAGCAAGTTTTAACCGGTCACAAGCTACATTGGAAAGTTAGTTGTAACCGGTTATAACCTACTTTTGGAAACAAGGTGTAACCTATCACAAGCTAACTCGAGAAGTAAGGTATAATCAATCACAAGCTATCTCGACAAGTCAGGTGTAACCGATCACAAGCTATCTTTGGGACCACAACCTACTTTGGGAAGCATGGTGCAATCGGTCACAACCTATTTTGGGAAGTATGGTATAACCGGTCACAACTTACATTGTGAGTTATGGTACAACCGATCCCAAGGAGAAAACCGAGTTTCCAATATCCACATATCTCTTTATATTTTGTGTGAACTTGGAATTAGGGTTTGCTGAGAGAAAGTTCTAGATGTCGACATCATTTGAACATGTACATAATTCTTATTATTAATTGTTCAAAAATATTCTTTGATGCTCAAGGAGATCCCATACCGAAATATTGAAAAACATTTAATCATGATTCTTATAATATATGTTTTAATTACCAGCAATTAAAGCATATTCTCTGGAACATATTATTAGTTAATATGCTACACTAATAATAAAAAATTTCTATGAGAGATTTCAAAAATATGGTTTGGCATTTTAGTGGAACTAGAAAAACTGATATTAAGTACTTTAATGTTAATATCTTGAGAATATTTTCGGTTTTGGAATTTCCTTGTTGTCCAAACAACCTTGGTTTATAAATACTTGAGTTTGCATTTCTTGCAAAACATCCTAAGAGCTAAGAAAACTTCATTCTTGTTGTTTCTGGTGGAGCTGTTTATCCGGAGAGGAAAGTACCCTAATTAGGCGAAATCTCTCATAACTGCTCGCTTAAAGACTTCCATTGGGATCAAGAATCTTTACGAGTATCGTTGGTGGGAAACTAGATAATTGCATTGTTATTTTAGTTTTCGATTATTGATTTGATTGACTAACGGTTGTTGAAACTTTGATTGCACCTAGTTTGTCTATTCTTGAGAACCTACTCTTTTGATATAAGGCTCACTCAAACTAGATCAAAGTATCGACGGGATCTTTAGAACCATTTTCGGATCTAAAGACATCTTGTGATAACCCATTTTTAACAGACTCCTTTATGCGTGTGATTGATCACAAGAAGATTCAAGTTTTGTTGTGCAAGTATTGAAGGCAATAGAAGATCCGAAGACGAATACGAGTTTCTTATTAGTTTTCGTATCTTGTTGATTTAGTGCACAAACCTTGATCGGCTGGGATCCTACCAGAATAGTGTTCATCTTTGATAGACTGGATTATATAGTTGTATAAGACCGACATCGCTTTATAGTTATTCTTTGAGTTCTATATTGATTGACTGCGAATCTAGATATTGGTTATTTCGGTAATCAAAGTTTAGATTGATCTAACCATACAAAGGAGTCTATTAGTTAAACGGAAGAGCCTTTTTCAACAACTCATATATTTTTTTAGCAAATATTGATTAGAATGGTTACCAAACAAATTCTTCTTTTGCTATTTGGAATACCATCCAAAGGACTTACTATTCACGTGCGTGACTCTAGAAGTCAAAGGTGCAGGGATACTTAGGAAACTAAGTAGCTAGGGCGAGTCTACTTGTTATCAACTATACGAAGTTGGTATTATATTTTATGAAGCAGCTTAATCATGAGAGTACTCAAAACTGGACTAGGTCCTAGGGTTTTTCTGCATTTGCAGTTTCCTCATTAACAAAATCTTGTTGTGTCATTTACTTTATTTTCGCATTATAATTGTTATTATAATTAAGTAAATACACACACACGTTAATCCTAGTTACTTTATATTAATCCTATAGTGTTTCGGTTTAATCATACCTATTATCAATTGATCACTTTGTTGTCGTATTGTCTCGATTTCATATCCATAGACGATCACACAAAGTGAATACCATAGTTGTCGTATTATCTCAACTTTGTCCATAAACGATCGCACTTGGTAATAGGTACAAAGTTAGGGTTCCTAACTTTGTACCATGGGAAGATAAAGGAGCATTAGGTCATCTCTGGGGAACAAATTTAGTGTTTCAAATAAGGGAAGTGGATCCTAATATGTTCATTCTAACTTTTATATCCTCTGAAGATTTCAACTGGATTTGTTCTAATGGACCTTGGTATCCATTTGGAAGTGTTTTAGCTGCAACAACAGCTTATCCGGGTATGAATATAACCACTGGAGCTATTAAAGAAATCCCAATTTTGGCAAATCTTCTAAATGCAAAGCACGAACATAGAAGTCGTGAGATTGTATGTATAATAGCAAGCAAATTAGGACAAGTTAAAAGAGTCTGTGTAGGTAGTGAAGTGAAATCTCCAGACTGCTTACCCAAAGTTCTAATTTGGGTAAATATCAAAAAAACCTCAATAAACAAGTTGTAAAAGTTGGTAGATATCCTTTAACAGAAACCTACTTCAATTATCTCAATCTTTCATCTAAATTCTGCTATCATTGTCTTCATTTTGGACATAAGGAATCAAGTTGTTCTTTTTCTCCAAGGAAGATGTATGGAAGACATGTATGACATCTCTGTGAACTTTCCTTACCCTGGAGATGATGTTCATTGGTTAAATGATACTCCAATTCAGATTTGGAACCCCAAGGAAACCTTTTTGGAGCTCACTCTCAATCGATTATTTCTTCATATTCTTCTATTGCACCTCCTTATGGAATGATTGAACCTATAATTTGATGAAGACATGTCTTTAGCTTCAAGCACAGTCTTAGGATAAAAATATTCCTTTTCAATATCCCTGGAAATTTCATTCCTTGTCAGTATTTGATTCGGACTCTTTCAGATCCATCAACTCTGAAACTCATTGAGTCATTAAGTCGACTCAAAGTCTAAATTCTGAATCGGTTCTTGCTTCTGGTCTTCTTCAGGGTATTACTAATCCAGGCAATTGTAGAACAAGCGTATCCTCTCATGTCTAAGGAAGAAGACCCTCTTTTTTATCTTATGAAAATGAAAGGGATTCTTTTGAATCCAAAATTTCTGTTACATTTGTTGCTTCAACAATCTTTGTCTCTCCTTCTAATTCTATATCTCTCAATTCATCACGTAACGTGTCTGTCCTAAAATCACCTGTCATCCAACCAAAATCGGCCTTTAAAATTTCAATTCCTGATTTTCCTTCATCCTCATCCTCGGAAAAGGTTTGCACTATCTTAACTGATAATGGGAATTTATTGCAAATCGATGCATACGGTTCTAATTTAAAGAAACAACATAACGAAACATATTCATACTCACATCTATCTTTCTCGCTGGATTCACCATCGCTGCAACTGGAAAAGACACGGGTAAGTTCCCAATATCTTGATTAACTTTCTTTTGCTAATTTCCATTCAATTTATGCTTCTCTTTTAATTTGCATAATCATTAGCTTATTCTTCTTCCTTTGTTGTCTATTTTAGGAAAGCCTAATCTTTATTAGCTAATAGGTTTTCCCATATTTGATCTCTTTTATTTTTTAATCTATAACTTACAATTTAATATAACTAGGATATTATCTTCAATTATGAAGATAATAACCTGGAATGTCCAAGGGTGTGGGAATCCCTTCACCCAAAATCATCTAAAACAATTAATCTTAGATAGTAAACCTGAAATTTTATTCCTCTCTGAAACTAAATCTCAAAGACATCTAGTAAAATCTCTTTTGTCTTACTATCCCAACACACATGTAGTAGACCCAATAAGTTTAGCTAGAGGCCTAGCTATTGCATGGATTGATGGTTTCCACTTGAGATAGTCCGATGGAACATTAACATGATCAATATCCTAGTCCAAACACATTTTGAATACAAAAAAGGGCTTCTAACTTGCTTTTGCGGAAGTCCTTACCCTTCTAACAGAAATATAGCATGGGACTTCATAGAAAGAATGTCTGAACAAGTAGATCATAATAGAATGCCTTGGGTACTCTTAGGGGATATGAATACGATCTTTGTCCAATCAGAAAAACTAGGTTGCTTGCCTTTTAACAAAAATGACTGCAACTACTATAAAGATATTCTCCAAAAAACAGGTCTCTACGACTTGGGATTTTCGTGGCATGAATACACTTGGAACAATCACAGTAAAAACTCAACCAATATACATGAAATGATAGACAGAGCAGTGAAAAATGTTGACTGGAATTTACAGTTCCCAAAAGCTTCGAGGTATGAATACACTTGGAAAAATTATAGTAAAGACTCAACTAATATACATTAAAGGCTAGACAGAGTAGTAGGAAATGCTGATTGGAATTCAATTCCCAAAAGCAAAACTCTCACATTTAGTAGTTGTCGGTTCAGACCACTTTCCTATTTCATTTTCTCTTGACAGTGACTTTGTAAAATTTAAAAATGGACATTCAAATTTTATGATACCTGGCAAAAAAAATCATCATGTGTCCAAGTTATAAAGGAGTCTTGGAATCATGTTATAAGAGATTCCCCTCCTGAAACCTTAGCATCAAGCCTTCAATCTCTAGGAATTTATGTTTCATATTGGAATACAGATATTTTTGGTCTCCCAACCAAACAAACAAAAAGACTTTTATATCATTGAAAATCTTAACTGCTCAACTTATATGTATAGGAAAGAAGAAAAAATTCAAGACAAACTATCTCAACTAGAAAAGCTATATGACATACAAGAAAAAATAGCTAAACAACAGTCAAGAGATAACATAATAAATGTAGGCGAGAAAAATACAAAGTGTTTTTTTGCTAAAACATTGAAAAGAATGAAATGGAACACCATATAATGTCTCAAGAACAAAGATAACAACGTGACATTTAACAGAAAAGAAATCCACTTTACCTTAATTGATTATCTCAAAACACTTTTTTTCTTCTGAATTACCTTTCAATGACCCTAATAATAATATATTTCAAAATATTTATGCTAGTATAACCGAGGAGGATAATGTTAAACTAAATCTAATCCCTACTAGTGAGGAAATACTAGGAGTATTAAAAAAATGAAACCAAACAAATCTCCTGGTCATGTTGGTTTCTCATCAAATTTCTTCAAAAAAAATTGGAACATAGTTGAGGAACAAGTAGTTTTAACTATTCACCATTTTTTCAGAACTAGAATCCTACATTCTAACCTAAACTAAATCTTTTTGTTCCTTATCCCAAAATCAAGACAACCCAAAGATTCAAGTCAATTTAGACCAATTGGTATTTGCAACAAAACTTACAAATTCATAGCCAACCTACTAGCAAATAGGATTAAACCCCACCTGGATAACATCATATCTCCGTTCCAAGCAGCTTTCTTATCTAAAAGACAAATCTGCGATAACGTAGTTATAGCCCACGAAATAATTCAAACTTTCAAAAAAAAAAAAAAAAGACAAAACAAAACAAAACAAAACATGGGACATGTGGATTAAGATAGATATGTATAAAGCCTTTGACAGAGTAAACTGAGACTTTGTCATTTCTACTCTTAAAGATTTTGGCTTCAATTAAACCTTCTGCAACTTAATAACTCAATGCATATCGACCTCTTCAATTGTATTTCTTTTAAATGGTCAGCCTGGATATTATTTCAAACCTTCTAGGGGTTTAAGACAAGGAGACCCTTTGTCTCCATACCTCTTTATCATTCACATAGAAATTTTTTCTAGACACTTACTAGCTCAAGAGAAGGATAAAGTCATACATGGTGTCAAGATAACACCAAAAAATAGTCCAATCTCTCATCTCTTCGTTGCTGGTGATTGCCTTCTCTTCATTAAAGCTGACTTGAGAATGTAAGAACATCCTAAAAATAATAGATATTTTCAGTTCATCAAATTTAAAGAATCGGGGGTTTTATTCAGTGAGAAAGTTCACCCAAAGCATCAAAAAATGATGTCTAAGCTTCTAAAAATCAAATAAGTTGACTTAAGATTCTTACCTAGGAGCCCCATTATTCATAGATTAATCCAAAATAAAACTTTTTGAAGGAATAATGGAAAAAATGGAAAATAAATTTCAAGGCTGGAAAGGAAAAGTCATAGCCCAACCAAGTAAAATAATCCTTAATAAAGTAGTAATGTCTAGCATGGCAAACTTCCAAATGGGTTGCTTTATCCAAAAAAAAAAAAAAGAATAGATGCAATGCAAAGGAATTTTTGGTGGGATAAAGAAACTAATTCTAAAGGCTACTATCTTAAATCTTATTCCTGTCTTTTTAAACCTTTATGCAAAGGAGATCTAGGATTCAGGAATGCCCACAAAACTAACTTAGCTTTAATTGGAAAAGTTAGCCTGGAGAGTACTGACTGAACCAAATGCTCTCTGGGCTTCACAGCTCAAACCAAAATATTTTAAGAAAAAGTATTCCTTGATATGTAAAATTTCATCCTCAAGTTTTTGGATATGCAAATGCTTAAATAAAGGTATTCAATTAATTGAACAAAAAATATATGGTAAGTTGGAGATAGTAGAAACATTAATATTTGGAAAGACCGCTAGGTTCCAGAATTAGGAACAAACTTAAAACAATATAAGAATTACAATAACACGTATTTAACAAATGTGGCAGATCTTTTAGATCCTATCACACAGAAAATGGAATTATCACCTAATACATTCAACTTTCCCTTCATCTATAGCTAAGAGTGCAGAATAAGAATTGTTCTGACTAAGAATGCCATGTGCAAAACCTGCCAAACTAAGATGGTTGCTAACAGCCAAAGGTGAATTCACAGTTAAATCTATGCATGCGAAACTGAATGAAACTACCGAAATTTTTTATAACTTAAATATGCCTGATTCCTTTGAAAGGATTATGGAAAATAAAACTTTCCCAGCGAATAAAACTCTTTAGGTGGAAACGTCTCCAGAATGCAGTCTCAACAAACTAAAAGTTAGCTAAATTCATGAAGGATGTGTCTCCAAAATGTTCTTTTGGATGTGATGCTAATGAAACCATATAACATTTCTTTTTCCATTGTCACTATGCTAAAGATGTCCGGCCTTAGATCCTAATCCAGTGGATTTTAACTTTGATTCCACAGTTTCTTTCCTATATATTTGTAAGGAATGGATATCAAATCCAAATAAAATTATGTCTCTAGAACTGATTATGACCAAAATCTGGTTTTTTTTTTTTTTGAAGGAAATATGTAACCGAGTTTTTGAGGAAAAAAAGAGACCACATACTCAAATAGCTTTAGAAATACATAGACATGAAATTCTGGAAAAAGAGACAGCCAATAAATCTCATTCTCCTGATAAACTCCCAACCTCTCTTAAAGCTTCGTGGAAACGATCAAAGAAATCTCAACATAAAATTAACATAGACGCAACTTGGAAATCTGAAAATGAACCAGAAGGTTTCGTTTTAATCCTTAGAGATGATACAAGTGGTTTTGAGCAATGAAGAGCAGGACTATGCACTGCAACAAGACCAGAAGAAGAGGAAGCTCTGAGCCTTCTACATGCATTTCTATGGGACAAAGATCTCAACCTCTCCTCTTTTAGCATAAAAGGAAATTTCAAGAACCTTTTTGACCATATAAATGGGATACCATCTCCTGTCTCTTGGCAGAAGCAATCTATTTTGGAAGAAGTTCAACAACAAATTAGTTCTTGTCTTTTTTTTTCTGAGTTTCTCTTACATTCCTAGATCGACAAACAATGGGGCTGATTTATTAGCCAAAGAATCAAAACTTTTTAATAGCATTTTTAATTGGGAGGGCTCTCCTCCATGTTGTATTAAAAATGCCCTAGCAGTAGATAAATCTAATTCATGGAAGGAATAGCCTCCCCCAATTAGATGGCTCTGCTTCGTCTGTATTGCGAGTTACTAACACCCAATGTTAGTCTTTTAATAAATTTCCTAAATTACAAAAATAAAATAAATACATGATTCTCTTGTGCCTATATCAAGAATGAGTACAAATTTGTTCACACTCCTTTAACGACTGTATATTTCACATATTCTTCTGATTGGTCGATTATTTAACTAATGGTCCCATTATCCTCCATGTTTAGAATCACGACCCTCATTACACAACTCTCTAAATTAAATCAAGGATAGAGATTGAAATGTTAAACATAAAGATACTTATATGATCATTTTTAAGTCCAAGAAATAACGATTAAGATGTTGAAATTCCAACAGGATAGTGCTTTGCATACTGGTAAAGAACTCTGTGCCGGTATTCTCAAGTGTGGAGACATTGTGGAAGAGATTTCTACTTTACAGATGAAAATATCCATAAGTGCTTTTTTTGGAAAAATAGATGGTGCCAGAATCAAAATAATATGGCATGTAACACTCCATATACTAATTGTTGGCCGAACAAAATATGTAATCGAAACCTCTCATTTTTCCCCGAGGCTTTTGTGCTCACATTGTTCAAGAGGCCTTTGTGCTCACATGCTTTATGAGTTGAAAGCAATTCAGAAATGAGCAAGCTTTTCTTCTTTTTTTTGATCGATCAAAGAGAATAGATTAAGAGGCACACAAGCCGTGTGCGGGCGAATACAACTGACATAAAGCGATAAACTCAAAAAAACAACATCAAAACAAAAATAAAACTAAAACAAAGTTGCAAACCACAATAAAGACCCTATTATCAATTAACATGCTCTTCCACATTTTCTATAACTAGATCAACATGATTTTTTGCAAGATCACTGAACATCTCCTCACGATTAGTTTTTAGAGGTGGAAATTCTAAGCTCTGTGAAGAAATGAGCAATCTTCCGGTAAGCTGATGTTAGACAACAGGAATAGTGTTTACCAAAAACATCGTACTGTATGACCGCAGCAGTTTAAGTGGAGATAATATCAGGCCTGGACACCTGGTCTTTACTTGACAGAAATGTATTATTTTTTTTTGGACCATTTAGTCGTTACGTGAAAGATTTAAGTAAATTTTGGATCCAACGGCTAATTGAGTAGGCAACTAGGCATCCCGAATTTTGAATTACTAGTAAAACCTTGCGACACAGATAGATTTTGAATCATAGGGCATCTATCGAGTAACAAGTCGTTTTTTTGAATTATAGGGCGTTTTGTATCCCAGGTGCAAGGCATATTTTGGGTTACCGACTTACCGTTGTCTATTTCGTATCAGTCAAGCAGAGCTCATCTGAACTCATCGACCTTGTAATGCATACAACCCTATGTGACACAAAATTATTAAAACATGTGAGAGACATCATGTACCTTTAGACGGAACAAGAAAGCCAAAGACCTCGAGGTCATTATTTAGGCAGAAAATAAGCCATGAAATAAAAGAATTTGGTGATGGAAAAGTGTATCTGAGTATAAGGGATGGGGAAAGTATAGCTGGGAGTAAATAGTTCAATTCGGCCAACATAATGGAAGTTGATGTAATAGGCCCAAAAAAAAAAAAAAGCTGCCCTTTTGTTATCGGACTCTATAAAACAAAGAATGTTGATGTAATCTGCGTGTCCGTATGTAAAAAAAAAAAAGAAGTATCACCACGACAGGTTGTTTAGCAGACAACTCAAGTTTGCCCTCAACCAGTGATGTTCCGCACCTAAGCGTCTTCCCTCAGGTGCAAAAGGAACCCTCAGGTGCAAAAGGAACGAAGCCAGGTTAGGATGGACAACCCAAACACAAAACCATGGTTTCCATCCCGGAGTGTGAAAAAGAAATCAATTCAGAAGCACCATTTTTCTCTTAAATGTGAAAAAGAAAAAGCATGCCACTGCCAATTCTCTATATAAAAACAGAGTTTTTTCGAGCGCTGTGGTTAACCGGAGCTTCTGGTTGATTATGGTCCCACCTTCTTATTTATATTTGGTAGTTTTTTGATATGTCGGGTAATACAATTTGAAGAAAATAATTTTTGTCCTACAATATATATTCGGCCAATTACATGCAAGAAAAAAATTACCTAAAACAATTAAATCTTACAAATCTTATACCATTACCAAAAATATATCAAAAAAACTCAAATATAATAAATAAATCCCAACCGAATTCATAAACAGTTTAAACTAAAATCACATCAAAATATGTATATTTCTTCACGATTTCATCATAAAAATGAAAATAAAAGCAAACGTCCAATATCTAATCAAATCGATCATAAAATTAAAAAATAAATGTCCAATGTCCAATTACATGTTTTATAATTAAATTAATCCTAATCACAATTTCATACTATTAATTAACATTCCAATAAAATTAAAAGGATATTTATCAACTTTAAAAATTAAAAATCGATATGCATAAAGTTGCAAAAACTTACCTGGAAATCGAAACATTCTTCTTTTTCAGTAAGAAAACGATTTTAACCCTGTCAAAACAGTCAAAAAGAAAAATCATTAATAAAAAATCATAGAGTGTTACAACTTGACACTAAATAAAAAGTTTGATATGAAACATGACTTCTTTATGAACGGAAATACAAGAACGTTAAAGAAAAACAATAGACAATAATGAAAGATTTTCAATATTATTCATTCCATTAAAAAAACAGTGTTCATAAAATAAATTATAAGAAATCCTACTCATTTATTATTTTATTCCTTCCATAAAAAAACAAAAAAAGATTTTTTATATTCTTAGTAGTGTAAGATGTGATAAATATCTTTTTTGAAAAAAAGTAAAAAGATCAGTATTTTTTAGACTAAAAATAAAAAAAAAATTAAATAGGCAAATGTCACTATCCAAAAATATACAGATTACCAAATTTAGAAAAAATACCATTGATTTTTTTTTTGGATACGTAAAAAAAAATGTAACATTAAAAATATACTTATTACCAAATTAGAAAATAAATTATTGATATTTTTGGATCCTCAAAAACATATACAGGTAAACTTGTGCCAAAAATATGGATATTTTAGATGTTGGTTAATATCATTTCCAAAACAAAATTGTGTTTATTTATGGATTTGGTAGCTCTATTTAAATCATCCGAGCAAAAGCCAAACCCTATTGTTTTCCATTGATTCCATATTATAGGGTATTGCTGGGTTTTTATTTTTTTATTTTTACAATGTCTGATCCCGTCTATTGTTTATTTTGCAGGTAAACTACCACAACTGTAGTCGATTGACACGGCGTCTGATATTGGTGCTAATTTCTTTGCTCTAGCTGCTACGTATGGTAACAGAAAGAAATTGGGGTTTTCTGCTCTTATTTGTTTGATTTTTGGGTTTCTTCTATGTTCTTATGTATATTGATTCTGATTTTTTTAGGTTTTTATAGGTGAGGGTTTTTCAACATAGGCATAATTAGGGATTTGAAAAATCGTTGTTTCCACGCTTCTCAACCACAAGGTAAAAGATATATCCATGAAAGTTTTTTAATTTTGTTGTGAAACTATGTTTAACGGCAGAGATCGGATTTTTGCATTGTTTTATATTACTGCAAAAGTTTTCTGGTAGAAGTGGTTCTTAGTTTCTAGAGGGATAACCACCACCTCATCCTACATACCAGGTACGTAGTTCCACTCATTCGGGGGACTTATTTTTGTAGTTTCTTATACTTTAGTTGTTGGTAATGCAGTAAAAACAACACCATCATAAGAGCAGAAGAGAGAAACTTTACAAGAACGGTGGGATATAACTGATTTTAACATCAGATGATAGATATTGGGTTACCTGAACGAAAGGGATAGATATTTCATTTATGTGTGTAGATCACGGGAAATACTCTTGGGAACTGAAAAGTAAGGGTAATAAAAAAAAAACTGGGATGATATTACATTTGCCGTAGGATACTTATTTTCTGGTCATCCACTAATACTTTTAAAAAAAAATACTTTAAAAAAAAATTGTTCCATCTGAGTAGGTACTTTCTCATCGAATCTGAATCGAAAAGACAAATAATAAGTAGAGACGAAACACGAAAGGAGCTGCGAAGGAACTTTATGGAGCGTACATTATCTAGGTTTGTTAACATATTTTGTAAATTTATTGATATCTTAAGCTCAATTATAATGGTATTTTTATTCCTTTTTTTTTGACGGATGATCTTCTTAATCCTGATAAGCATTTATGTTTTCTTAGATGCTCAAGAAATCTTAATGAAGTGCATGTTTGTTAATGTGTCTTAAAAGATTATGTCCATTGTGTTTCTAATTTATCATGTGGGACAAATTTTAATATAAATTTGTAATTGCTTTTTTGAATCATGGATGCACCATGCACGACTTGAGTAGTAGGAAATAAACGAAGAATAAATAGTAAAGTATCAGTTAGGTTTTACTTGCCTCACCCTTAATGCCAAGTAATCCGATAGTTATCTTTTTAGAAGCCTTAGTTCGTAGCTAGGAACGTGAAAAGTCCTCACGAATTTTATTTAGGACCGCGATTTTGTGCCCAATGATGTGAGTGTGGTTCTTAACACAAGAGAAACAGTCTCACATTGAGTGAGAAACGTCTCACTCTGTTCAGTATATCCATATATATTTTAACGTATAGACAGAACTTCAACCCTAGCTTTCGCTTTCAGTTATTACAAGAGTGAAAAACCAACATGTTCAAGTTGATTGAGTTGACAGCTCCCGAATGTAAATTAAATTAACCTTGACCGATTATTAATTATTAATACCCACTGTAACTTCAGGAGGGAATACTTTTGATTTACCAATAATGGACCCTTTAGGCTGCTACATGGGCAGCCGCAAAAAATACCTACAATTGGAGAGGTCGTTATTAAACTAATCGAAGAGCTTAACACTCTCACACCTAAAAAAGTGTAGAGCTTCATTATTGCTGCTGGATTGGCCGTAGGTAGGGCTCGCTTCCGTTGGAACCGGAGTTGGTCAAGGTAGAGATTTTTGTTTGGTAAACTGGCTCATGTAAATTTCGGTTTTCCTCTTTCGTTTACATTGTAACCAGTGACTTTGTATTGTACTTTCACTAAGTTATAACGTGTGATATTTATATATCAATTGATTTGTTTCACGGAAAAAAAACCAAAGAGATGTTTTAGATTGAAATCCATGAACGAATTTAATATGTTTTTTTTTCCGAAGCAGAGTTTAATATGGTTGGGATTGAAATCTTAACTTTATTTTTATTCTTTGTTTCAGGAGAGTACTAACAGAAGAAAATAAAATATTTGGATGACTTTACTGAAATTCATGAACGAATTTAGTATTTCTTATTTTGGCCAATTCCCCCAACCGAAGAGGACTAACAAATCTGTTGTTTTCTTTTCCATTGATTCATCGATGGAAAGTAATTGGAATCAAGGTAATCCATAATAAATGAATATACTACCCCTCCTAATTCATTATTGTCTTTCCTCTTTCAAAAAATCTCCTTTACATCCATTTCCAGGAATTGAATTGCTGACCCTGCAATCCAATTCCTAGGATGTTAACAACTTGAAGCGAACGCGCTGTTATAAAATAGAAACGACGTATATTAATTATACATTGAAGGCCTTTCAAAAATCACCCATACCACCAGTCTATTGTTATTTAATATTTAATATTTAATTTTAATTCCCAATTATAGAGAGTTAGACTTCTTAACGATGTCAAAGTTAAAGTGTTGGGTATGGGTAATTTTTGTTATTACGGAGAGGTGATGATAGAGTAGCGCAGTATAGACTGGTGGTGATAGAGTGATGCAGTTTAGACGACCTCCTTTAAGGTTTACCATGGAAATGGATGGGGAGATAGGCATCTCTATACATGCCTAAACAGTCGCTACTATTCTGTTCGTTGAGAGAAGAGGTACTTGGTAATGATGCGCAACAACATGATTTTATTGATAAAATCATCTAAATATTTCTTATTTCTTGCTCAGTTTATCTTAATGATGAAAATAAAACTACTGAATATTAATTGTTCTTGAAATTGAAACTTAAAAAAGGGAAACATTTTAGACTATGCCCGGCTGAAATATCTGTCAGAGAGACATGTCTGGAGACCATCCTGTGCATTCCATTTTCCCAACCCAAAATAAGCCATCCTTCGCCACGTATTCATTTAAGAATGTAACAGAAGGGTATATGAACTCATTATCATGTGATTCATAAATTGAATGGAGTAGGAGCAACTTCCATGACCTCAGCCGCCTAAATAACCAACAACCGATCGATTATCGCATTTGATCATGGCTAGTGGATGAGGGGGATTCAGTTAGTGACTGCAATGATAAATGATGAAACGAATTAACGTGATGGAACATCCTTCTGAAACAGTCTTCATTATTATTTTTAATATAGTTACGATACTTTTTACCTATACAGAGGAAACAAATCTACACTTTTCATCCAAGAAAACTATGATTCTTTATAAGGACATAGAAGAATACTTTATAATCAAGACAGAAACCTGCAAGAGGCGGTTTTGCCACAATTTTTTTTTTTGCGGTTCATAGAGAACCAGTGTTATTTTCATTTCATTATTTCCCCTGGGACTTATATTTATTGGAGCTTATACTTTTTTTTAGTCATTTTTTGGAAAATTTTATTTTTTTCACACCAACTCAGTTATTAGCTTATTAATTTTTTTTATAAGAAGACTATTATATGTGTTGATTTGTACCCAATTTTATAATGCGCATTTAATATTCTTTTATAATGCAAATTTAATATTCTATAAACAAGAAATATACACGTGCATCGCACGGGTGACAAACTAGTGATCTTAACGATAAAGAGAGGGAGACTCTGATCTTATTTCTCCCCCCTAGAAAATAGACAAAGCTAAGCAACCAGGGCAGAAAGATAACTGAATCTGCACACGAGTTCATTTCCCTATGCAACTCTCTATCTCTAGAGTTTAAACCTATTGGGAAGGCCATAATTTCAGATTTGTCTTGCTTCCCTCAAGCCAATTTATGTTAATGATGTCTTCAGGTTCTGATTATATTCCAAAACCACCTTCTGAATTTACCCCATCAGGGAATGTTCACAGATTCCTGCAGTCTGTTTATTTTACCTCGGTATATAATGTGGGGGTTTGTTTACTAAACTGTTGTGTAATATACGTATAACCATATGTCCCACATCAAAAAGAGATACCAGGGGCGTGCGCATGCAATTCAAAGCTCCTTGAGTGTATGCGTGCGTGTTCATATGGACGAGAACAAGATTTTCTGAATGCAAATGAATCGTCTAATTTAGCAAATACATACAAGTATAAGTATATACAACATAAAGAATAACTTTCCAGCTGTGTATATTCTACTTGTATGAAACACAAATGGGAAGACAAAAAGGTATACCTATCGACCGCCAGGCAAATAACCTGAATGAACTAACTCTTGCTGCCTCTCAATTTTTTTTTTATTTATAAATGCCTGCAAAAATGTCTGATAACACGAGCCATGCATGTCATATGCTGATAGAAAGCATAATGTATGACTAAGTGAAACAATCAAAGCCCCTAACCAACCAGAAATCTTATTATTGTTATCATCATCATCACCACTGTCAGCTCTATAGTCAGACATGTCAATCAGGGTAGCTAGACATCAGTCAAAGCTACGGGACTCAATTTAATCAAGCTCTAGATTCTTCTTCATGCTCTCATACACAAGATAGGTGATACTCGCAGATGGTACTACTTTAAGCATATTCGGGAAGATTCCCTTGTAGAATCCTCTAATGCCTTCATGTTTGTAAGTTTTCAAGAACACATCTAACATTCCAGAATAAGCAGCAGCTCCATTAGCACGTTGTGCTTGCATTCTGAAAGGATGCAGAACGAGAATAAATTAGCATCAACACAGGGTACTGTGAGAGAAGCAACATATTTGTGAACTGACAAGAAACAAAATGGGAGAAGACAATGTGCCAGAAATACCTTGTTCTAACAACCTGTAATGGGTAAACACAAGTTGCTCCAAGAGCTCCTGATATAGTCCCACAACCTAGTTGCACAAGTGGACCTGGATCTAATGTGAAAAAGAACAAGAGTCAGTTTCAACTAAAAACTAGATCAATCTGCAAAAGACTGCAAACCAAAACTAGAAGAGAACAAAATGTAACTGCTAAAGTACTTACCACTGTCTTTGACAATATATTCTCGCGACATCTCTTTTAAAGTCTCATAGGCAGCAAGGTCAATGCCTGCGTAAGGGATAATACCAAGAAGAGATGGAATAAGACCCCTATAGAATGCTCGAGGTCCTTCCTGAACCAATATATCCCGTGAAAGTTGACTCAATTTGGGAACTTTTCCACTTTCACAAGAAAACGTCTGTAACCGCGTTTTTACAAGATCCATTGGGTAGATCGCAGTTTGCGCCACAGCCCCTGCCAAACCACCTGCAACAAGACGCCCAGAAGTACCAATATCGCCTATATCTTCACCTCTAGCGTCAACAATGACATTCTTCAGCAACTCATAAGTGTAAAACCTAATTGCGCTTTCAGGGGCCACCTTTAAGACATTTAATCCATTCCCACGGAAAAATCCAACAAAGCGACCTTCTTTCCAAATCTGCTTAACTGCAGGCATAATGTGAGCACGTGTTGTTTGAACTTGTAAAGCGACTTTTAACCTATCAAGAGGAGCAGTTGCAGTGCGAGATGTAGCTCCTGCTACTCCTCCAGCAATCAAGTACTTGCTTGCATGTACATGTTTACTAATGCCCTGTGGAATAACAGCTTGTTCCCCGATATCAACAACACAAACCCTTTCCCAGTACTGATATATGTTCGCTAATGTTGCTTCATGGGGATAAAGTAAGAGAAAATCTCTCCATTCTTCAAAGGTAATAATTCCATTATTATCCTTGTCTACATGCTCCACAAAACGAGCAAGTTCCTCATCATCAATTTCGATTCCTGCAAAAGAAGAACTGCCACACCTTATAAGAAGCAACTGACAAATCGCAACAAGAAAATACCCATATGGTGCACCAAAATATATGACTTAGAGAGCTCCATCTAACCAAATGTGAAATGTCAAAAATTATTAGAGTCTCGGATGGGTAAACGTTCAAATTTCCCACCATCACTAAACAAATACGAAGGGTAATATGCCAGTCACATCATATCAGCAACTTTCCTGGCACTGAATGAATGCAACGTTTATAACTCGGCATTCATACAAAAATGACTAGACAAGTAGAGGTTTGCACAAGGGTAAGGTGGCATTACAAGTTACAACGACATGTTGGTGGTACAAATTCTTAAGAGTTAAGTTAAGACAGCACTCAATGACTAGCCTAAGCTTTAATACAAGTCATCAAACAGAAAAAAATCACAGCACATAACATTTGACATAATAACAAAGTGCAATCAAATGAAAGTATCACAGCATTATGAAATGTATAGTATACCTGCTCTGACAAGTGCATCCCACAGCTCCTCCGGCAATATACACCCATTATGTTCAACATCAATAGCTTGAAATATATGATACAACTCCAACTCCTTATCATCCATATACCTTCGAAATTCTTGGTAATCAACTCTACCATCTCTATTAGCATCACAAACTTTCAAAAGATCTTTTGCATACTTATATTCTGCCGGTATTTGTAACCCAGATAAACCAGCTTCAATTTGTGTATAATCCAGGTATCCAACATTTGCAACATCAAAGAAATTAAATAGACTCCGAATTCTGGTTTCCCTTTCTTCTTTAGTTTCACGCAACGCCAATAGGACATGATCCATGGTTACTGGACCTGCTTTCTTAACAGGATTACATCCATTAGTACGACCTCCTCCTCCTCCTCCTTGTTTACCAACCGGTACTGGCACCGTCTTTTCACTCATTTCTTATCAGCAATGTAATAATCTCTTCAATATTCAATAAAAATTCTGAAGAAAATTGAAATTCTAGACAACGAGAATCAAAATTATTAGCCTCGATTCATACACAGTGTATGAAGAGCATTTGAAAATATCGATCTAATTCAACCAATTGTCACTTCCCTCAAATCTGAAGATAAACAATGTTTTATTCAAGATCAATTCGAAGAATTAATTAGGTCAACAAATAATCAAAGAATTCAACTATGAAAATTGACCTAATTCTTTTATTTTTATTTATTTTTAAAAACGCACCACCAAGAAACTGAGACAGAGTAGTTAATATAGCCGGTAACTGATAACAAATCACCGGCTTCTTCAGAAGGAATACTATCCTGTTAATGATAATAATAATTACCTGAATATATCTTCATAGTTTGAAGATCCAAATATATTCAGAGATGATGAGATAAGGAATTGAAGATGATGATGGTTACACCCATTTCTTTCTTTTCTCTCTCTGAAAATCTCTATGTAATAGAAAGAAAAAAATCAGAAGGAATCGTTATTTTTCAGATTTTTTGATAGAGATAGGAAAAATTTAAGTTACCAGAAAAATAAAAAATAAAAGAGATATTTATTATTTATTTTTGTTAATTTATTATATTTTTGGTTTTCGCTCCAAATTCGGTATGTGGTGTATGTTTGGCGTGCTTTTTGATCGTACGGGTCCAGGTAAACTGATCTCCTGTTACGTGATGTTCCGATTTATATAGTAACCGATATTTTCTTTTCTTTTTTTCCTATTTCTTCTATTTATCAAGATTTTGGCATGAAATTTTACATGGGGGTGTACGGTGTACCAAGCATTTGAGATTTGACTGATCAATCTTGTTTACTAGCCAATCAAAATTAGGCCCACCATTTATATGACTCATGGTTTGAGCTTTGAAGAGACGGACAACAGATCACGCATTTTTCACAAATTTAATTTTGTTGTTGGGGTTATGTTACTTTCTTGACCAAAGTGGAAGATAAAGTCCACTCTTGCCTTAGTAAATTAGACACGAGGCAACAGCAATGACGGACTCATTTGACGCATATTTGGGAGAATAAGCCCTCAAAATTCTCTTTTATCTTTTTCTCTCGCAATGATTTGCCAGCAACGCAACAACTCACAAAGACACATGCAATTCTGCAACACGTTTTTCCTCTTGGACGATTTGGGTTGCCAATCTCTGTCGTACGGGCTTGGTTGTCTCATCACTTACCTGTTGACATATTTATCGGAAAAATTCCCTGAAGAGTTGGTCTTCATTTCTACGTTTGATGAAAATTTGAAAGAGTTGTTCTTATTTAAAGTTAGCGTTTACAATAAAAGTGTTTCCGATGATGATTATGAAAATTACAAGGCATATAACAACTGTTTTTAAATGAATGGATGGAAATTCCTCAAGGAAGTTTACTACTATTTGCTGAAACCAGTGAATAAGAATATTCACTTATTAATTAATTATTAAAGCTGTAACCAGAAAGAAAAAGAGATTTCCCTTCAAGGGAACAGGTTTATTCCATATCCTATAAGAATATACTACGATTGCACTGTTACTCTAATTTGTTGTTGGCACTCTAATTTGTTGTTGGCATCTCTAACCTGGGACGGTCTGTGTACCATGCGTAGAGCATGTCTTAAGACGGAAGAATTTCGTCTTCCATCTTCCACACCATCTCACCATTTGGGATAATTCATGAAAGGTCAAGTGTAGTTGTGGAATTGTAGAAACGGTAATCAAAATAGCGTTAGAAAAACGCTATTCAGATTAGCTCTTTACGCTATTAAGATTAGCGCTTTTTCATCAGCCTTCAACAACTCGTCTTAAATCTACGGATAAAAAAAAAACGTTATTCTGAATAGCGTTTTACGCTATTTAGATTAGCATTGGGCGCTATTTTTATTAGCGCTTTCCGTCTTCTAGCGCTATTCTGAATAACGTTTTACGCTAATCTGATTAGCGCTTTCATGGATTCCACGGAGTATCCAACGAAATCATGGAACATGGCTTGGAAAAACTATGGAAGACCCCAACTTGGAAACCACTAGACTTGACATTTCACAAGTTTCCCACACTTGAAATAGGTTGGATTCCACCATAAGACTTGCTCTTACAGTTAGAAACGCCACCCAGAGGCAACAGTTTTCGATGTTAGCTTTACACTCGTTAACATCGCAAGTTATCAATACATATCCGATGACGGTTAAAAATGAGTTACATTCCATTGAGTTCTTTTTTTATGCAGTATTACTAAGCTTACCTAGCAGAGTGGACAGTCCCGTCGTGGATCCAACCTGTCATCCCTAACAAGAAATCCAATCTTGGCCATATCTACGGAGGAGATTGGAGAAAATAAGTTAGTGGTCAGTTAATGCAGGTTTCGTGGTTCAATTTATGAAAGAAGTTCTGGTACTCGACTATTTGCCATAGCTGATGGATAAGCTTTTTATAGATAAAAATGGGCTGAATTTTTTCCATACAGTAGGTAAGTTACGCCAGGTGGTCTAGCTAGTAGATCGAATTCAGGCCTTCGAACACTGGCTTTGAAAGATGAGGATCATAGTTAGCTCGACCGGGAAATGCTGGACCTTATCTGAATCTTGAAACTCTTTATTTTGCTAACTCAGTTGGTGACCTTGGATCTGCTGGTGAAACGATAAATATTGATTGATTGGCTAGTTCATGTGCATCAGGTGGTGATCTATAAATGGTTGAATTTGTTGTGTTGATATCAGCTAATGGAGAAAGTAGAGATCCTTCAGAGAATTCGTCCGTAGATTGTTCGACACGGGCTGGTCGAAGTGCAGATACTAAGTGAAAATGACCCTTTATTCCCTTTGTTCGGGTTGGGTGGTTTTGGGCGTGAGCTAATCGCACCGTTTAGACCGTGAGTGCTACAGACATTTGATGTCCCGCCGGCGTGGCCGGACCGCCTAAGCGCCCTTGTTGCCAAGGGGAACACTCTTCGCTCGACCCTTCTCGATGCCGATAGTTCGGCTTTCCTTCTCGTTTTTTTATACTCCACTTTAGTCCGCTTCCCCGATGACACCCCTACCCCGTACATCCCGCCCGACCGGTGATGTCCAGTTCGGGACAGCCGTCCAGGCTTAATCCATCGAGCCGATGTTCCGTCCCGGCTATCAACGGTATCCGATCTGACTTGCTTGGTTTTGTAGATGAAGATTGTGTTGGGCTGGCCAATGTAGGTCCATGTATCGTCGTAGATGTACGGAGAAGCGGAGATATTGATGTTTGGGGAACAAGATGTATCCCACCTGACGTGTTTCACAATGCTTGACTTCGTATCTACGCACACTTCATGGGATTACTACCCTTTGGCTCAGTCCGTCGATTCCCTCCTAGAGGACAGTTAGCGAACGCGCGAGTCGAAGACGAACCCAGGGCGTTGTTGGCACCAATGACAATTTAATCCTTGGCCCATTCTGGGCCTAGTGTTTACCCCATCGACGCTTACCGCGGCTAGTAAGGACTGACTAAGGACCGAGATCCGAAGTCTAAGGGGGCATCGAACTTGGGTTAACGTGTGCACTAACATCTGGAGCCGAGGTACAAGGGGCCTTAGTGAGCGCCTCAGGGTTCCTTCACATGGATTGCGATTTTCCATGCTTTCTTATCGGACACGATGTCTGGCGACAGTGGTATCTTTCCTAGGTCCTCGCGAACAGAGTCTTCCCAACTCTTCTTTGGCCGACCGACTTTTGGCCTCCCTGGTTGTATGTTTCTTATGTTCTTAATTCCTTCGTGTATTGGACGCCAGCCGTTCTGTACTAGACGTCCGAACCAGCGCAGGCGTCGGTTGCGTACCACCTCTGTGATTTGTGCAACTCCGAGTGTGTTACGGATGTCCTCGTTCCTTATTCTATCGTGACGAGTGACACCGCATGTTGGAGCATGCGCATTTCCGTAGAGTGCTGGTTCCTACAGTGTTCATCTCTGGTCACCCAGCACTCCGCACCATATAGCATGGCAGGTCTGACCACCGTTTTGTGAAACTTGCCTTTAAGTTTGGGAGGTATTTTTTTGTCGCAAAGGAGACCGGCTTCCTTTCGCCATCTAGTCCATCCTATCTGGATGCGCTGCCGGACATCGAGGTTGATTTCTCCGTTACTCTGCACGGCTGTTCCCAGGTATCGGAAAGAGTCTTTTTTGGGGACCACTTGACCTGCCAGCAAGACGTCGCCGTCGTCTGCTACTTATGTACTGAAGGGGCATTTCAAGTACTCTGTCTTAGATCGGCTCAGTCTGAAGCCCTTTGTTTCAAGGGATTTCCTCCATGTCTCCAGACGTGATTCGACAACCGACTTGCTCTCTCCGATCAGGGCCACGTCGTCCGCAAAGAGCATGGTCCAGGGCAATTCCCCCTGAATATCCTTCGTAATCTGGTCTATGACCAGTGTGAAGATATAGGGGCTTAAGGCTGATCCTTGGTGGAGTCCAATTTTAATTGGAAACTCGTTGGACAATCCACCACCGGTTCTTACCGAGGATCTTGCACCTTCGTACATATCCTGCAATGATCTATCCCAATCACGATGTAGTTTCCGAAGATCACCCGGGCCTTCCGGCCAAGGCTATATACTCGTTGAATACATCAGTGTAGCGCGCGTGTGGCCCAGAACATCTAAGGGCATCACCGACCTGTTATTGCATCAAACTTCCGTGGCCTAAACGGTCATAGTCCCTCTAAGAAGCTGGCCGCGGAGGGAATCCTCCGCATAGCTAGTTAGCAGGCTGAGGTCTCGTTCGTTAATGGAATTAACCAGACAAATCGCTCCACCAACTAAGAACGGCCATGCACCACCACCCATAGAATCAAGAAAGAGTTCTCAGTCTGTCAATCCTTACTATGTATGGACCTGGTAAGTTTCCCCGTGTTGAGTCAAATTAAGCCGCAGGCTCCACTCATGGTGGTGCCCTTCCGTCAATTCCTTTAAGTTTCAGCCTTGCGACCATACTCCCCCCGGAACCCAAAAACTTTGATTTCTCATAAGGTGCCGGCGGAGTCCTAAGTTTCATGCTTAATGACCAACAGCTGGTGATCTTGGGTCAGCTAGTGCGGAATTTACTAGTCTCATAATTGAGTTTAGTCGTCTTGATAAGGAATCTACCCATGTATAACTTAGAGAAAGCCTTGTTGGTTATGAATTGTTTGGGCCCATTAGTCTTCTTAGTTACTTGGACTTCCTAGGCTTGGTGCATCTGCTAGGTTTGTACTTTTTGGTTGAACATGAGCTGATGATAATAACGAAGAAAGTACTCCACCAGGTGAGTCAGCTACTAAGCCAGATTAAAAAGTACAACAATTCAAAACTCTTGATGTATGAGTCTCGAAGAGAAGAAGCTCTTTACTGACAGTGGAAGATTCCGACCTGGTTTATGAACTTTCGGTTTATTAAGCCCCTAGATTTTGAACGGTTTTTGGTCGAGGTACTGTCAGATCTCTTCTTCGTCACCTTGGTCGTCTTGGCTGGGAAGGAACTGGTGATTAGTAAAGGTGGCTAGAATCCAGTGGGTTTGTTGATTTGGGATTCGTTATTGCAAGTGGAAGTGATCTTGCTTTGATGCGAAACGGTGTTAGGCTAGGTGCTTGAAGCATGTACTAGTACATAAAGTGGAGAAAGTCAACGTTGGGTATAAAAAATATTGTTATCCTATCAACACATCATCACAAAGGCCGACTCGGCCATACACATAGAAGGATATCAATTATGGTTTTGGTTTAGCAGTCCACTACATGTGTGAGAAATACCCGCTTATTTATGTTATAAATAGGTCATTGTATCGAACATCCAAAACACAAATCTCGAAGAGATTATTTTACATGCCTTAGAATTTTTTGATCCCTCTCTCTACTGCTTCCCTCTTTAAAACCATCATATTCTATCATCTATGACTGAAACAACCTATCTACGAATATTCCTCTTGGTTCACATGACTTTTTATGTTCAACCTCACTTTAAAAATCTTAGAATCCCACTTCTATCATTTCATCGATTTTAGGTAACTACAATGGAATGACTAATCGTTATTTTTATAAACATGACACGTGTATATCTAACACAGACAAGATTATAAAGGCCACATGCTCACTACACACACTTGCACTTAGAATTCAATACACTTTATTAATGTTGATTGTGGACTTTTGACATAGGAAAAAATCTTAAAATCTCCTCTGCCCTGTACCAGAAATATAAATTTTATATATAAGTATTTATGATCCTGTATCGGAAATATAAAGTATGAATCTTTATTTTACATTCCACGAGAGAATTGATAATACAGAATCTGCTAATAGCTACGGGTAAATTGAATTGATATTATATCCTGTATCAAGATATGTACATCAATTTACACATTAGAGCTTCACCCATTTGAACTTTCAATATTCTATGTATATATAATTATGTACTTTATACTTCAGTATTCACCTGTGTATAGAAATGTATAAAAGTTATTTACTTTATACCTCAGTACTCTGTATCGAATTTACATTGATTGGGTAGCTCTTAGATGGATTGACCACTAATATAGAACAACATTTTCCTTTGAATGTCGTTGGTGCTTGTTGAAATTCCTCTCAGATGTTTTCTAACTATACAGAATATACATTCTGGACATACTCTTCGTCTCGAATAAATATCAAGCTCCTAGATAGATATCACTAGCAAATAGCAAGATTGAACCTATCTCAAGTCGCAATAATTTCACAGCTGAAATATTTTATATATAAGTTGGTGAAAGACAGCCTATATATTGAAATTCTTTACATACCCCAATTATTTCTTATCGCAATAAATCAATATTGCTCGACGATAACCTATATATTAGCACGGATATCACGATAATAATAATTTTTTTATTAAAACCATACATAGAAAGATATTAAGTTCTTATGAATAAATTAATAGTTTCTTATTACCCAATGGGTACCGATGGTTTTTATCGGTACTAGCTCCACTAATTTAGGAAACAGACCAAATGTTTATGATCGAGTCCGGTTACGGCTCTTGCATCAAATTGTAATGCACTTTAAAATGAAGAACTTAAGGGTTGATTTTAATGATATTGGGAGTTGGTCATGTCTAAGTCGTTGACAGTTTATTACGGGGATACTCGGGATCAACTACTATCATAAGTCTAAGTTTAAGGTTTGTGGTTTAGAAACCCTAAACATGATAGGGTAATGGCTTAACTGAGTCTTGTGTTGTTTCACAGAGTGTTAACTGTTTTAAGGTAAAAATAATGTAATGTAAAAGTACTTAGATTCGAGAGATCAACATCGTACAAGGATAGCTTAATCCAAGAAATATCTACATAGGAATGAGAAAGTTGGTTTTAGGGAGGGAAGCATAGAGAGTATTAAGATCAATATATGATGTGTTGGTACTGTATCGTCGTTGAACTATAATATGGAGTTCTTGGGCGTTTTGATGTGAAACTACTATGTTAAGGTTTCTCTCTCTAGAAATGAAAGAAAGATGAGACAAGGCAGAGATAAGACTTGTATGTGTAAGTTTCTCATATATGTGAATAGGTTAATAACCTAGTTACAGTAGTTGTAGCATATAGTGATCTCGTAAATGGTGGAAGTTATGAAAGGAGTGAATTTCGTGGAGGTAGTGGTGCAGTCACGTCTGCAATGTTATGGAAGACTGACAGTTATGTACGACCACTACTTCCTTTATTCTCTTAACCGTTCTCAAACATTCTCACTACTTGTTACTTTCTCATCATGGTGTATTGCTACACAACATTTTTGTTATAGACCGTCAGATCAAAATCTTAGTTGATATTCCCTTATGTGACATATTTGATGTCTTGTAGGGAAAAAAAAACTTCCGAATTATTACTTTTTTTGGTCAAGTCATAGTATTGACTTGATGAGGCCACTCAGCTCTATCTATACTGACTAGTGTGGAGTCTGATGAGACTAGTAGGTAAGCCATAAGTGATGATGAGCATTAAGCTCCAACTAATATCCTGTGAGAGATAAATTTCAGAATCACCATTTTCCCTTTGCTCGATTTTTGATAAAAATGACTGTTTTTACCCCTGGCGGGGAACTTGATGAAGATGACTTTTCGCCTCTAGTTACAAAATGACCATTTTATCCCTCATCAAAATTTCACCATCCACAATAGTTACTGCGAATCATGTTTAATTTTCATTTTCATTACGTTGATGCAAAAATGAGTCTTGAGAGATATAATTATTTGTAAACCTAAACTGATTTTTCTTGATCTTATTTCTTTTTTTCTTGGACTAAGTAAGACATCAATGAAATTATGAAAATATATGAAATTTTTTTATACCACTTCTTTTGAAAATGGACGCGGAAGAAAAAAATATTCCAATCATTTAAAAAAAAATAGACTTGTTTGGTTTTGCACAACAAAGAAGAAAAACCAGTCATTTGAACTTTTTTTTCATGATTTTTTTAAGTGGTCCCATTATATTTTAAAGAGAAAAAAACAGGAGAGAGAAATGTGCTCAAATTTGTATATCCAGAAATACCTTTTCGAATTCTAGAAATCAAAAAACAAGAAGTTAGTTTAGGTGTAAAATTTCAGAACGTCTTGTAGAAACAAAAAATTCAACATTTTGTGAAGCTAATTTTTTTTTCTTCTGACTTCTGCTTCTGGTATCCAAACGCGCTATAAGGGACCTTTCTTTTGACCACCTTAAATAAGTGGTGCCACCTCTTGTCTATTTCTTACTACTATATTTGTTTCAAAAAAATAGGTTGTGTTTTCTTATTTGGGTATCCCAGAAAAAACAAGTTAGTTTCAATAAATGGAAAGTCAAATATTGGAACTTTACTATTTTGCCCATATTAAGGACCACATCTTTGATATTCAAGGAAATGTTTACCTCATTATCTCTAAAAAAAAAAAAAATTGTTTGGGTGTAGAATTTTAAAACAACTTTGGGAAGTAAAAAAGTTAACTTTTTATCATGTATAAAAGTTTTGCTTGTGACTTCTGTTGCTAGTATACAAATGCGCTAAAACTTAAAAGATATTGTTCCCGATACGTGATGGACAGTAAACTAGGTGCATCAACTTCTCCTGATAGTATCCAAATGCGCTAAAACTTGAAAGATAATGTTCCCGATATGTGATGGACGGTAAACTAGGTGCATCAACCTCGACTTTGGCAGGGGTTGTAATGATCATTCTGGTTATTACTTATTAGCATGGGTTAATGATTTTAGTCTAGGAGTGGACATACATGTAACATCTGAACCCCTCCCAACTACAATTGATGAGGCACAACTCTGGGATGATCAAAGAGTTGCGAGTCAAAGCGCCATCTATAAATATAATGAAAGGATTTTAAGAGTAGGAAAAGAAATTAATCGTAGAAGATAAAGAAATTTTGAAACTGAATGGATAACACGGTTGCAGTCAATGAACTGCAAATGAAAAGGCTAATAGGATCATATCTGCACATTTCATGAAAAGAATGAGCCCTTCAACTTTACAATTTATTGCAACAGCTATCCATGCCTTCCCTTGGTTTTTATAACCTAACTACCAAAATACAAAACCATGCCCTCAATGGCAGAAAAATTAAGTGCATTCATATTCGGCCAACAAACAGACCTGCTGCAATATTCTACTATTAGCTTCAATCATCTTTCCAGATTCTGATTCCATTTGAACTATCTTACAAAGACTTTTAAGCAAATGAATTCCACATCGAATATTTATAATGAACCCAAGGTAGATTTTTAGTACAGAAACCTTAAGGGTCCTAACAGGGAAAAACTACATATCTTGATTCAACATACCCTTCTGACTAGTGTAGACTCGCATCTGTACATCAGTATTCTTAAGAACTTGAAACCTAGGACAATTGAGGACAATTTTTGTGATGGTGATACAGTGATAGAGGGTGTGATTGCATGTTCAGATTCACTACCTATATATTTGATTCTTACATTTATCGTGTTCTTTAGACCAGATGAAGTTTTTGGCCATCATGAATCATTTCAATATAAAGAATCTTACCGCCATCCTCTGATAAAATGCGTGAACCATCATAGAATTGAAGGTGCTCTGATGCCATACTGATGAGCTCGTCCACACTTGGTGGAACCCACAACACGACCCCTTCTTTTCGTTTCTCCTTCGGGTCCCATGGGTGGAAAGGGAATACCGTGCATTTCCTTGGATTCGCTTTATTTGTTACTGAAACATGAGAAAAACACGCAACTAAGTCTAAGGTATGGGGATACACCGTACTCGCAGTTATTCACAAAAAAACATCATAGATCGAAGGCCTATTACACTGTTGGACTTTCAACAACTCCCGAACATGTAGCTTGTGTAGATCATCAGAGTTAAACTGCTAAAAAATGGCCTAAGGGGCCAAATGCAGATGATCCCATGTTTGATTTTTAGCTAAGAAGAGTTCCCTAAACTCAAATCATTCTCACACAAGACCAACATATTCTATAACTTGGTACTAGGAAACCATTTCAGCCATTGATCGAGATTTTCAGCTCAGCCATTATACAGTTAAGTTTCACTGCTTCCTTTTACACACCTTTCTAACATCATTTAAGGATCTGAAAGAAGATGAAATTATTTTATATGCGAGTAGTATAGTACCTTGTAACTCTGATGTATTGTCAATGGCACTGCCACTGGTACTGGCTGTGGACAGCTCAGCAGACTCTGCCTCCTCCAATAGCTTAATCAATTTCTTGTTCCCACTAGTGCGGCCTTCATCAACTGGAGTATTTCCCCATCTGCATTTTCAAAATAGCTGATAAACACAACGATTAAAACAAATTCAAGCATTAGATAAAAAGTTGTTGGCTATGGGGTATAATTAAATGATTGGGAGGATAGTTTTTGTCTTTTATGTAATTGCATAGGCTGTGTTGTGTGCATCATCAGATTAACATCCACAAGATACCTTGCCTTCGAAAAGTAGATAGGAATGACAAACGAGAGGGGTTGTGAATGATAACATCATACAAAAGAAATTTTACTATCATGCTTAAAGTGAAAAGATTGAGATGATTATACTTCATGATATAAAATAAACGTCACATCTCAAACATACTGGGCTACCACGGAGACGGAAGATAGCATGGAATCAAGGTTTGGGCATAAAAATGGATTTGGCATGAAGGATCTGCAGGTCATGGCCGTATTTTCATGCAAGCATTCTGCACTACAAGAAGTCTAACGGGATAGAATAAAAGGGAACTAAAGAAAAACAAGTAACGGTGTTCATTTATATCTACTGAATGGATTCAGAAAGCATACCTGTCGCGAGTTAACACACTAGCCCCACCTTCTATTAGCACTTTTGCAATCATATATGATCCTTGTGAAACGGACACATGAAGTGCTGTTCTTTGATCGTAATCTTTGGAATTCGGATCTAGTCCATTGGACAATAACCTTTTTACGAAATCGGAATCCCCCCTTGAAACAGCCTGACAGAGACAACTACCGCCATCCACAATATTTAGTGATGCTCCTTCCTTGACAAGTAACGAAGCCACTCGATCATTTCCTCTCTTGACGGCTTCGAATAAAGGTGTATTCCCAAATTTATCTGATCAGCATTAGCTTAGTAGTGTTATTAAGCAAGAAGCTAACATTTATCTCCCGGAAAATTAATATATTGGGAGCATGAATGCAATAGTAACAACCCATCTAACAACTTACCTGCAATGTTTACACCAACACCTTCTTGAATAAGAAAAGACGCAATGTGTTCAAATCCTTCTGACGCCGCGATATGCTGTTGAAAATAAAAGACAATTCAAACATCGATTTTCAATTTACAATTTTAAAGGAATCAATATTGAAAAATACTAAATCTTCTGATATGGAGCACCAAAAACTAATAAATTTTTGAAAACCAACAAGCATGCTACCACGAGCTCTGGAAGGAAACTGAAACTTATACATTAAGAAAGCTCAGAGACATGTTCAACAAAAATGTAGAAAGAACATGAGATGATATGGCGACTAATAAGAATTATGAGGCATTCCAGAGATATATCCAGTGAACCAAAAATAAACATCCTGATACAGAAGTATTACTTTCATGTTCACGGCATGCTAGCTTGATAGCACAAGTGTCAAAGACAGGCCCAAACAAGAATAAGTACGACATGCATTCACTATAAAATTGGCATCCATAAACAAACATCAGATCGATCGACTAGGTCAATGAGAGCACTTAATAAGGTAATATAATAATGAATACAATTCATTAGATTAATAAACCAAATTTTGGGAAAGATTTCATCTATCTTGTTATCTACATGTGTAATCTTACCCCACAATTGCAGTAGCATCTGTAATCTTGGGGTGATGACGTAAGAAAAGAAAGATAGTATAACTAACTGAGAAGATATTTAGATAATTTATTATTGAGTTTCATACCAAAGGCGTCCTTCCATCATAATCTGTTTTGTTGGGATCAGCTCCAGCTCGAATCAAACGCTTCAGGTGATACAAATCCCCATGACATGCTGCACTGTTAACCCTCAAAGCAAGCTCTCCTTCTTGCTTTCCAATATGAAACATGACGTCCGATTCCAATTGCTTCATTCGGTGAAAGTCTTTATTAGACTCTTTCCCCTGTCAGTTCACCTTAGATAAATGTTCGATGCAGAAAAAAGTGAAACTGAAAACAAAAGGTTGATAGAAATTTTCTTACTGCAGTACCAAGACTAACTAACAATGGACAACTGCACCCAAACAATTTCAATCAATGAAAATTAGTGTGCATTGCGCAGCTTATAAGACAAGCTTAAGCAAAGACAGTTCCTACGAGTTATTCTGATGGAAGCCAATTGCCTCCTACCAACTTTATCTATCCCACAATTCTTGTTTCATTTCAAAGACCAACCAGAAAGCAGGAAAAAGGATGCAAAAACATAAAGAAAATACAGGTCATGGGAATAGAAACAAGACGTACAAAACCACTTAACTATCTAATAAGTTACAACGACAACCCCAGTTCTGAAAGTCAACTCAGGAAACTTGTCATGCAGATCAAGATACCTCTTTAATATTGATCCATTCTTATAATATAGAGGATTTTGATTTTACACATTACATACCAAAGAAAATCCAGACAGAGAAGCATTTCAACATATGGGTTATACAAAGTTTGTGAAATCGCAACAAAAAGGAAAATAGTACTGCATGGACATAAGAGGTGAAGCAAGCATTCAGCTTCTCCACTCTAAATAACAATAAAGAAGAGGACTAGACAGGTCCAGATGATGTCAAACGTCATTTGATAAAACAAAACTTTGAAACATACTAACAAACTGCTAATTCCCTGTTTTGCTTACCTCCAAAAGGTTGGTCAAGATTATTCTCTCATCGGAAGAACAAATCTCGAGGATACTTATAAAAGATTCCTTATCAAGTCGTAAGAGCCTACATAGTTCACAAACGCGAATGGTATAAGGCTGGGGCATATTGCAAAGGATGGAAAGTTCCCCGAACGAACTATTAGGTTCAAGAAGTGAGACAGTTACTTCAGATCCCTCTTCTCCTATACCCATCTCTTCCTGTAAACAGAAACACCTATATCACGTCGGGAAAAGAAATATAAGTGTAATAACTGCAGAATTAAAGGAAATACTGATTTCGACAAACTGTTGATTGGTTTATATGGAAAGATATCGAAACAAACTCAGAAGAAAAGAAAGATATTGGGAACCAAAAAATGACCACGCATTTGAGATTCTAGATAGCTAGGCATTCGGCTAATAAGTTGAAGGCGGAGTACTTAATAGTGTTCAAAACGGATTATGAGGTCAGATAACATCTATTATAAATGCAATACACAATCGAGAGGAAAAGATGTCAAGAAAGAAATATGCGATAAATTATGCATACCAGCACACCATCACAAACAAAATAAATTTGATCAACAATGTTGCCCTGTTCCATAATCACTTCTCCTGGAAGAAAAAACTCCTCGTGGAGTCTAATTACCTGAAAGAGAGGAAGAAAATGCAAATACAAGCACCATTAGTTGAACATACTTGAGACAATACCACTTGTCCAACAAAATACTTAAATTAGTATCGGGATAGCAGATATAAACTAGACCGAAGAGTTAATCTAGATGTACAATGATGAAATCTAAAGAATCTTAACAAATACGTCGAAAATGATACTGTCACAGTAATAGCGCTGCTTGTACAGCAGATAACCGCAAGGCAATCTTATGGATGAGATTCTCTACATGCGCATAGGATAGACTTTGCAATATGTCTAGTGCAAACATCCTTTCTGCAAATGACTAAGCTGCTGGTCGTCATTCTAGCATCGATATTATCTTTGACTTCCCTCGTTTTAACCTCGCTTTTCTACATGTGATGTGAGTCAGCAAGTTGGATAGAATACTTACGATCTGATTCTTTAACTCTGGAGAGCATCCTTTAAAGAGAGGAACATCTTCAATAAAATCTCTGTATAAAGTTTGTGAAATCTGCAACATAAAGGAACACAGTAAGGTATGATTAAGCAATGGAAGATAAATAGTACATAGGCATAGTAGGCGCCAAAACCATTCAACACATCAGTAGTATGAAGTATTAAAATAAATCTTGGCTTCTACAAATCTGAACATTATTTTTTCAGTTAATTCGCTCATAAAGCTTACTGGATGAATAATATCTAAACTAAACCACGATCCTGTCAACTCTTGAATTGGAGAATTCAATCTTCCATTTGACCATACTCCTATATCATCAGAAAACTACACACAAAATCCTTGTAATCCTAGGTTAATATCAACATGAACCCTATATATATCTATATTGCATAGTGTTGTGTGGAATGAGGTGTAGTTGGTTTGGAAGATGATTCAAGACTCCAAATAGGCAAAACTTAGCGCATACTTGCATACATGATACGAGTATGTATGGATAATCCCCACCGCAAACTAGAATGATATAAAATTGTATACTGATAAGCTAATTAAATCAGGGGAAAAAATAATCAAAACTTCCAAGCCAGCATCAATTAATTTAAGTAGCAGCCAAAATACGTGACCTACTGAAGCTTAAGAGGCAGCCCTTTCTCCAGAGTACTTTTTGGCTGAGCCAAAAAAAAATTAAAATGAAGTACTGATATAGATGGTAATTACCCATGTAACATCTCATTAATTGGATTGAGAATAACTTAATCTAGGAAGAGAATAAGCAGTAATCATGAACAACGACAAAGAAAAACAAATCAAGCAAATCTCATTAATTTTGTGTGCTCGATAGAATAGACTTCCGTTTCATACCTTAGCGCGGATAGATATTGGAATATCCTGGAGAACAACAGCCTCCGTGTAACTGCTTTCATACTGTAACCGCAAGTGACCTTTGATTTGATCACGGATTTCCTTTCCTAGTTTGTTTCTATTCATATATTTCATTATATCCGCCATTTTATCCCTAAATCTTTCTGTCTTTGAACCTTTTACTATTAGCGCTGTCATGTTACCAATCAAGTAAGCTCCAAGAATCATATCGAACGACACGTAAATCATGACAAATATCATCTCCCTGACATTTACTGCATGTATCTCTCCATAACCTGTTGCGAAAGACTTTATTTATTAGAAATCTCAAATCGTGAATGTCAATACAGCTAACTGAGAAAAAGAAGCAGAAAGAAATGCATGAATCATAATGATACATGTTCTTCAATGCAATATACCGATTTTTGGCATACAAAAACAAGGCAGAGGTGCCTCATTACTGTTATTGTCGTTCCAAAACACGAGGAATGTTAAAGATGACGAAACAACTCATACACAAATAGTTTCTTGATGAAGCTGAAGCCCATTTTTAGATTCCTAGCATATTGGTTTTGCACAAAATCTTTGATATATCTCCAACCTCTCAGCTTCTTATGAGCACTACTGGGATTATCTGCAATCTTCATTCGACTTATAATAGTCTTTACTACTGCCAAAGAAATAACCTAGAGAAGTGCCCTCGCTGAGCCCTAATTTCTAACATTAACAATTGTCACATGTTGTAATGAACGGAAGATTGGTTGTGCTTTGGTACTTAAGTCAAAGCACCGTGAATGTTGTTAACTTCAGTTGATGTTCCTTGACCTATTAGAAACGATAACTTAATTCACTCATCACAACAAAAGTCTGCCTTCGTGACTCCATCATGCATAGCACACTACACAGTTATTTTGTACTCGCAAGTTACAAGCTCAAACTCGTATGTAATCTGGTTTGGAACCTACCTCCACCGCTAACTAAAGATCCTATCTTTGTTTCCTTTCGAAAAGAATATTAATAGAAAAATTTGAAAGTTTTCGTCTAAATTTCTAATGTTTAAGTAAGATGTAAATCCTGAACCTTCTCGTATTATATTCTTCAGCTGAACAAAGCATTTATAATACTAAGAGAACCAATAATAATGTAGACGTATAGTGCACTTTGAAATGCTTTGAATCAATGAATGAGTAAAGAGAAATGAAGTAAAGAATTACCAACAGTTGCCGTGGTGACAATGGCCAAATACAGTGAACAATGTATCTAATACTAAGAGAACTAATAATAATGTAGACGTATAGTGCACTTTGAAATGCTTTGAATCAATAAATGAGTAAAGAGAAAGGAAGTAAAGAATTACCAACAGTTGCCATGGTGACAATGGCAAAATACAGTGAAACAATGTATCGTTTCCCAAGATCAATTTCTCTAAAATTCGAATAACTGTAGTCGCCCAATTTCAGACTTCCTATCCAAGTATATCCTTCCTTCTCAGCTGGCAGAGTTGTCGCCAGGTAGTAAAAGATGCAGGCAGCCGTGTGGGTGCAATAGAGTTCAACTGCTAGAAGTTTTACAATCCTAGTGAACAAGTAGTTGATACGAATGTCTTTCTCCATATGCTGAAAAAACTCTATCACTTTTCGCACTCGGTACAGCCTTATCCACAAGAGATATCTCACTTCTTCTTTTTTACCACAAGACTGATGAAAACAACAAATAGTCTTAGAAATAAGAACTCCGATTCTAACTGAACGAATTCTTTAGCAGCAAATTTCAGGGTTACCGAAACTGACTCTTAGGTTATTAGGTTGACCAAAAGTAAGCTGCTGAAACCAATATTCAAGTATAAAAGCAGGCCATAGGAAGCAACTAACAAAAGTGAAATAACAATGTAAGATAAATGGACAGGAGTCTCAAAAACATACCGCATAGATAAGATCCCATGGACAGCAAGCGAGAAGATCCAAGATGAAACTTGATTTCAAGTAACTGCAGTTCAGCACCAAATATATTTATATATGTACACACATTTCACAAACAAAACACCAGTAAATGCCTTTTTTTCTAGGAAGGGAACAGGAAACAAACCGGAGCGCAATGGTAGTCCGCTTGGAAACCATACGATAAGTTTGTGGGTCTCTGAAAGCTACAAAGAATTGAATGATGATATCTACAAAGAAAGCAAACTGTCCAGCAATATCGAGGATGAATAATTTGTCTGGCAAACCCCTGAAGAATCCAAATTCGACTGGAGTAAAGAATGAAGAATAAATTGCCCATATCAGTATGATCCTTGTCCATATCAGATACCACCTGCATTTTTAAGTCAACTTAAGTTTTAGAGAAGGGAACAAACAACTATGGAACCCTAGAAATGTAGAGAAGGGAACAAACAATAAAACCCTAGAAATTTAAGTCTTGAACTACTTCGATTTCAGAAATTGAATTTGAAATTCTGATATGATTGAATGATAAAAATTCCGGTTTCAAGAGATCATGATAGACATGGTGACCCTAAAAGATTTTTGATGAATTTGCTTCTCTCTGATCTACTATTACTCTCTGTTGGGCTTTGGCGGTAAATGAAATCGAAAACCAACGGTTCATACGAGTCGGCCTTTTTAAGGGAGTGTTTGGACTTTTGATATCACACTTTTTTATCCAGATATTTGATGACCTTTTTAAGGGAGTGTTTGGACTTTTGATATCACACTTTTTCAGCCAGATATTTGATGATCGGTAAAGAATACGAGGCTGATGAGTTTAGAACCCAATGCTTTTATCTCTTTATTACAGTAACATGACATTCTTTTACCCAGATTACAAATGGTCATATTACGTTACACAGGGACAGGGTCATATTAGATTCGCCGTAACACCCACATAAGACAACATGCTACTGGAGACGAACTAGATAACACCCACATCACTGCACCAATCACGGCCTAAGAAATCATACAAAACTAGATAACAAACGTAGTTTACGTAATCTTTTAATTTTTAGAGTAGAAAATGTTATACGCCAAAATCCGGTGGTTGCTGTAATTCAAATAATACAAAACCTTGACATCAAAGTTAACCCAAGTTAGAGATACAGTGTGCGCGAAAAATGCACACGGAGAAGTATAAAACAAAAACAAAAACAAATGCTCTACGGGTGGACACAAAGACAAACTAAACTTTCGGCGGATTTTATCTTTGACAATGGGTTTTGTTGTCTTCTCTCGTCCTTTTCAGCGAGGTTGTTAACAGGGGGACGGTTTGTTTGGGGTGGACCAAATTATAAATAAGACAAAACAATATTTGTCTTTGGGTGTACATCCCCAAACAAATTGGTACCCTCATTCGGGACTTTCTCTATCTAATATTACTGGCTATCTACTTATCTAACGTGGCAACATGATCGGTGATTTGAAAGGGAGCTGCTAGACACACCGATGTTTTGTATCGAGAAAGCTCCGAGAAGAAATCTGACGGTCCCTGCTCGCGTGCTTAGCATTTGGATCTGTGCGTGTAAAAGTGGGGTCCACTTGTTTACTTCGGTGACAACTGCGGGATATTTTCCTCCGTTGTTTTGTCATTTTCGGATTTGAAAATCGTTGTAGTTATAAAGAATGTCCAAATAAGAATGGACTCAACAAAAACTTTGAGTATAATTACGGTCAATGGGATACATACACCGAAATACTATCTTATCTTTTCATTAAAAAAAAAAAACACCAGGTGGCAGAAAATCCTAGTTAGTCATACATTGTTTTAGTAAATAATACGACAAGATTATAGATTAAAATAGAATTTCCTTAAGAGGAAAAAACTCTACTATAAATCTATGATCATACTGACAGCTAGCTAAACTGATAAGTGACGGGCTGACGGCCAAGTCCTAACGTCTCATGTAAGCATTTGAATAAAAAATCAGACCTTGTTTTCGCCGTCTCGCATGTGCATGTGCTTGCGGGAGACAGGGTTCAGGAAGTTCCCGTTGCATCTAACAGACTACATGCATGGTTGGTTCATTGTTCAGCTTGTGTTGCAAAATGCGAAATAAGTTTCTTATCTACCTGTAACAATATTAAATCAAATGGACAAACACGCTTATGTGCTGCCTGTGTCCATTAGACCCAATTTGTTCGCATCTATCACGTGGCAACCGCTCATATACTCTAAATTAAGGGGAATTCTACGATCTAAAATTTAATGGTCCGCGTCACTGTGTGGTGATGTCGACGAGGAGAGCATTTGAAAGAAAAACAAAAAAAGAGAGAGATTCTAAAATTAGTAGCATACCTGTTGTCTGGATGAATGACAAAGCCTCTGATACCGTTAATAAAATCTTCTCTACTGATTTTTCTACGTGTCTGATTATCCAATCCTAACTCGTTTGTTATCAAATCAAATCGGCTTCCTCTTGATGATAGAATGCGATCCTTCAACTTTTCCACCTTAAACTCTTCCGTTTCATCTTCATCTTCTTCTCTCTTATCTCTTTCTCGTTCATGGTGGTGGCGATGAAGATGATGAAGATGATCAGGCATCCTCAGCAGAATTCAATTTGTTTCAGAATAATTGAATCAAGGCGATCAAAACCAAATAATCACACAATTTATTAATCTCTGCTGTCGAAATCTCTGAAACAAATTAACATAACGCCAAATGATATATAGAAAAATGATCGAATGAAATAATTGTCTATTTTGGATAAAGAAGAAGAAGAAGAAGCGGGAGAAAGGAAATGTTAGACACGAGCAACCTGAGAGAGTCAAGTTGCCCGAAGCCAAACTCTAGAGAATTATGGCCCAATCATAATCATATATATATAAAATAAAATTTGGAAAAACTGAAAAAAGAAAAAGAGAGTCAGACGTTACAACACGTACCCATGCTGAAAGTCCAATATACCCATCGTGGTTATGAACTCATTAGTAGTCCATTACTCGAATGCTAAGATTTGTGATCTACTGTTGATTTCAAGTGTTTAAGATTTTCATCAAACATGCGATATTCAACAACTCATGAAGCTGAATTTTTGAAATTAGAAGAACAGAGGAATGGACAAATCACTAGTTGTGGAGTTTATATGATATCCCATGGTAACACAAAACAGTACAAACTTTTAAGTTGAATTACGAATCTATACTGTGAGAACAATGGAAGATGTAATCCTCATGTTTAGTTACAAATGGGTATTGAAAACAAATACAAATCAAAATCGAATCAGTGAGATAGAATTATAGCTAAAGAACGGTGAGTAGAATTTGAGTGAAGCACCTGGAAATTACACAGAGTGTATGTTGGATATGAAAAGTTTAAGCTTCTGAATCCTGGTGATAGTAACATAAAGAGAATTCTGGATCAAAACTCCTCTGACAACTCCCGTGAAAAGAAAAAGTGTATGCTCGGACCTCCATGAATATATGCCGATTAGATTATATTTGCTAGCAAGATCTTAGGAACAAGTGGGGCTTTTATTCGGTCCCCAATCCCTTGATTTACCTTTAATTCTAACTAAGTCCCTCGGAATTAGGACCATCCATGGGATTGCACAACTTGGGTTCCGCACCAAGGTTGTTAAATCGTGAATCGGGGCCAATGGTTTTCTATTTTCGTATCATATACGGTATTGAATCGTGAAATTATTGCCGACTTTTGAAATGTCTAAGTTGCATTTTATCATACTCCTTCGGATTATGAAAAAATCATGGGTTATTTGGTTTTTGTTACTCCGTTTTTGATCAAAATCTGGGTTTGGTCTAATATTTGTACAGCCTTTGCGTTTGGTGTAAAGACCAACGTTGATCCGCGTTGACTCAGTTATATGGTGACGTGTCTGACTGTTTGACTTGGTTATTTTTTGTGTACCCCGTAAATTATTATGTATTTTAACAAACACCCCTAATTCATTCTTCATTCTTTTAATTCTGAATCGATACCAAAATTTACAGTAGCAACAAGTCTTCCATGATTCAACATCATCCACCACTTCACATATTCAACAAAATCCATTCTCTAATTTCATCACAGCCATCGCAATAATACACGAGATCCCTTCTACAAACTGTTTCTCGGCTTCAACTATTGCCCCCTTCTCCAGAATCATACCCACTTTCTTCATCTATCTCTCGATTGAATGATTAACAATCTCCTTGTCTTCTCTTGATTTCTTGGTCAACATCATCATAGATTCAACCTGAGTTTAGGAGTAATGAACTACATTTAATTGATTCCATTCCATTTGTATCTCAAATTCTAGAATAAATCTTGGCCATTGCCAACGACCCTTGTACAAAACCATTGAACCCTGGTTAGCCATCAAGGAGATCGTTCAGTCGCAGCTGCAACTGGCCCTTCTCGCTGGTATCAAACTTAATATTCATAAACCCTTGTAGACTCTGAACTTCTCTGAACCAGACGCCATTAGGTACTAAATCAATGGCAGTAACTCATCCATAACTCCCTGTAATATCAGCTTGAATTCTTGTGCAACCATTCTCAACTTCTTTTCCCATTTCTTAACATAATCCAGCAAATTGGCACCGAATCAGTGGCTGGACCTAGCAGCAGCAAGAAGAAAACGTGAACAGATTGATACACAGCCCGTGGTTCAGGCATTTTGTCGAACACACACCCATTCTATTTAACCTGCAAATGTGATTTTTAATACACACCCATTCTCATAAATCTTCTCAAACACAAAAACATTCATGAACTAGTCATCTTTCATTCCTCAAACACGGTAGTGACTTCACTTTCTCAACTGATCTTCCGATAAGCAAACTCATCTTTCATCCCTCCAATCCCCTTCTTCAATCACTGATTTCAACGGCAGAGAAATCATTCTTCTTCCCTTAATTCCCGACACAAAACAAAGTACCAATGTTTTTTTTCTGTAACCTTCGACAACTCTAGCCATTGGCAAACACCCATCCGGCAGTAACCCATGTTGCTGATTGATTGCTTAAGAATCTAAAATTAAATCCTGTATAACCATCCATACTTCAATTAAGAAACAAACCCATTAGAAATTGATCAATTTCACATGAATTTCGTATCTAAATATCAACCAATTGAAAACCTAATTTTTCTAATTTTTCATGATTCGCAGCAGCAACATCTCCTTCGTATTCATAGAGAATAACTCCACCTTCATCTGCGCAGCTTCACTAGTTGATTCACTCAAATTAACTCGGAACTTCATCACTCGAAATATAACAGTAACAGGAAAAGAAAACAAAGAGAAGAAGGAAGAAGAAGATAAGACACAGGGTGACCGGGGCTGCTAAAGAGTTATCGTTATTGGGCCCCTGGTAGTGAATACCTAATACTTTAAGGGGTGCACGAAAAATAATTTAGGACCCTGGTAGTAAATACCGAATAAATTTAAGGGGTGCATGGAAAATAACCAAGTCAAATAGTTAGACACGTCACCATATAACCAAGTCAACGCGGGTCAACATTGGTCGTTAAACCAAACGCAAAGACTGGACAAATATTAGACCAAACCCAGGTTTTTTTTCTATTTGACATCTCTTTTTCAAGAAAGGAGGGAGTATATTTTAAAAAGTATATATTCATTAGACTCATTTTTTATCGCACTGCGATTCTTTTTTCAGACAAAAATATAGTTGTGATCGTCTATTTATCTCTTTTCTTTTAATTTCTTGCAAATCTCCCCTCTTTCCGCAAAGCAAAATCTTCAGCATTCTCTTTACGAATCCTTTCATATTTTGTTATCTGATCGCATGTTTCAATCTCACCCTAAAGAAAATTTCTCAAACCCTCTAATTCTATTGTTACAAGACTTAAAACAATCCTTTTTGCAACCTCATGGGTGGTTGAAGGATGAACATTTTTCGGAACATTTCTCTCCTGGATTTCTTTTAATCTCCCCCTTTCCCTTAAAATATTTTTCATTTTTAGTTTAACTCTCTTTATTATGGAGTGTATTTATCTAAATCCTTTCTATAAAGCCCTAAAAGTTGCCTTTATGGCCATTTAAGGCCATTGGTGAAATATCTCTTCTTTTCGAAATTCACGCCTATTCATAGTTGTTTACACATTTTCTACGGAACCATTTTTACTTCTCGACGTCGTCTATTTAAAGAACGCGCAATTGGGGGATACTAAAACTAATTGGGGGATATGAATTATTATCCCCATCCAATAGTGTCTGCTAAGGGGTGATTTCTGGGAGTGGAAATACTAAAATACCCTTTGGTTAGTTAAAAAACATTATGAAAAGTCTATGCTACCCTTCCCACAAAATAAAAACTTAAAAATCAAAATCAAAATACCAAATTCATATCCCCCATCAGTTCCGACACTCTTACTTTTGAAAGAAAAAAATTTTCTTCATCGTTCTTCATCCGTTTCGTCGATTCAAAATTTTCTTCGTCGATTAACCTACCCGAATCCATAACCATGCCTCCACGAAAGAAATCAGATGCCCAAATGAAGTCAAAATCGATTGCTAAACAAAAATTAGACCAGAGGCTTGCTTTGATTGCTCAAGAGAAAGAAGAAGAAGAACAAGAGGCTTCGGACGATCAAATTCTCATAAACATGGCTTCTGTAAGAAGGTAAGTGATTTTGAATTGTTTTATAAGTGTTTGAATCGATTTATAGCAGTGGGTTTATGTTAGAATTGCGAACCATAACTCAAACAGTTGAGTTACAGTCAATGCCGGCATTGAAATTAGTATGAATACAATGCTAGTACTCGTTTACGATATTGAATTTAGAATGAAGGCAGTGCCGATATGGAGTTACGGCATTGATGTTGGTATGAATACTATGCCGGCTACAAAGCTAAAATCACCTGAAACTGAATGTTCTGTTCCGGCATTGATTTTAGGTTGAATACCATGGCGGTAGTTATTTACGACATTGTTTTTAATTTATTCGCTTATGCCGGCAGTGCACTTTTAATATATAGGAAAACCCTAGGAATTGGTTATCAGTACCGGCATTGATTTTAGGTTGAATACCATGCCGGTACTAGATTACGTCATTGTTTTGAATTCTTACATCTTTGCCGGCAGTTCTCTTTTGGTATACATGAACTGCCTAGGAATTACCTAAGACCACCGGCATTGTCGACAACTATTCAAGAATGCCGGCATCGTGTCCCGGCATTGTGTTTTTGTTAAATTACTATGTCGTTTTTTGGTCTCGGCATGGCTGATATTTTGTGAATCAATACCGGTACTGATGATTTTATGTCGTTGTTCAGTATATCTATGCCGGCATCAAATATGAAAGTGAGTTGTCTTATATTCATTTGGTGTTTCTTTTGATATAGGGATAAAGCCAAGGAAGCTAAGAAAGCAAAAGCTAAAGATGCTGGCATTAAGAAAAGAAATAAGAACGATCTTGGTACTCCTCGTTCATTGCCTCCTCGAGGGAAAGAACTTGGTTGCAACAAGCGTTTAGGGGCAGGTTCCACGAGAGGGGAAAAAATGGGAGAGTGGTGGTGACCGTAGAAAACTCGTAATCCGTGAACCTACTGGAACAGTTGAGCACGATGAGCAACATGAAGAATAAACTGAGGAGGAAGATAATGAGGACCCTCTGTAAGGACCAAGTAAATTATCAACCCAAAGCGAAGTTGTATAGGAATTTGTTGGGCCAACTCTGTAAGGACCCTCAAGGACGTCAACGCTATTAGACTAGTCAAGTGACGAATTAGCCGATAATGACTCGATTAGTTTAACACGAACGTTAATTAATAGGAATTAATATAACAACGATATAGTTACGAAAATAGTATCATCGAATAGGTCTCGAAAAGTTATGCAAAATGAACTACTCGAACGTGACATTCGGACACCGGACGAAGAAGATATCATCAGATTATTATGAAAGGTAAAATCATCATTTTCGGAAAAACACTTTTGATGCAACAAGGACACGTTGTGGCTTTCCCTTATCAGATTCTTGGGTGCATTTAACGACCTCGTCGGCCTTATCACCAAAACGGATCGAACAAATACCATTCTCTTCTTTTCTTTCTCTCTATTTCTTCTTCTTATTTCTTTCTTCTTCTCTGTTCTTCTCCTGCGGTGATTCTGAGACGAGTCTGAGAGATAAAATCATTCGTTTGAGATCGAGAGGAATAAATCAGGTAGTAACTGACGGTGTGCGGTGATATGAAGTTTTGGTTAAGGTTGGTTAGAAGCTCTTGAAGATCTGTGGAGAAATATTTAGAGGTAGGGTTTGAAAGAAGAAACTCATATGAAGATTAGATAGTGAATTTGAGGTTCCAAGAGACTGATTAAAGATGGGGTTTTGATTGATTGAAGATTTGAATGGAAGTATTAAGTCTGAATCAGAGAAGAAGAGTAATTGAGAAATTAGGGTTTCTTAAATGGAATTAGAATTCGAATTAGATAATGAAATTGATGTGTAATCGAATCTATAAAGTTGTTCTGAAGATGAATCGAAGAATTAGGGTTTCTCGTGTTCTTCGCCAAATTAAGAGTTAGGGTTTCAAGTTGAATTACATAGAATAATGAAGTTGAAATTGAAATTCTATAAGGATGATAAAAGTGGGTTTGATGTGAATAGAGTATTGATTGAGATCGAGTTGTACTAACAGTGAAGATTGTTGAGTGTTGACTAAACTAAATTGAGTGTGTGTTGTTGGATTAGAGGTGGCTGAATTGAAATGGTGAAGCACAGGGAGAATGTATTTAGTAAACCAGATTGAGATAAAAAAAATTTAAATTATCTTAGTAAAGTTGCTCAGCTTCTTAGATTAAGTGTATGTGTTTGGTAATTGAGCTATAATATGTAGTTAGATTTATGTTGAGCAAAAGGAAATGGATGTTATTGTTGAGTTACAGAGATTTATATGGAACTGTTATGATCTGAATGAGAAATTGGTGTTAGTGAGATGATTTGTTGGATGCAGCTGTGATAAACAAGATGGTTGGGGTTATTTTATGATGTCTATTATTTGTGTCTGAGATTGGTGAAAATGAAATTCAGGAAATGTATGAGATTGTAGTTGTAGTGCTGGAGATTGAGTTATGATGCGGGCAATGGAGGTTTTCTGTTGAGTTACAGGGAATAGATGTTGGGAATAGTGGTTGCTTGAATTCGGTGGAGGTTGAAGTTGGTTATCATAAAGAATAAGAGTTCAATTGTTGCTGGCAGTAGTGGTGTAATGGATTGCAGAGTTGTAGAGATAGAAATGAATAGAGCTGTCCTTTGTCAGTGTATTTGAGTTGCGGAACGGGAGTTACTAGTAGTAATGATATTATAATCGAATCAGTTGTGTGTGTTTGATGTTGAGTGTTGTTGCAGCTATGAAGATTGTGATTATGAAGTTGTTGTAGCCGAGTTCGATAGTAGTGCTTGTTGAGGTTAGGCGAGTGAGTTGGAGAATGTTGTTTGTTTTGTGAAAGAAGTGAAAATTTTGATTGTTACTGTGGCAACTTAGCAGTGTTGTAGCTATAATGATTTGGAAATAGTAGATATAGAATTATAGTTAGTGATTCAGTTAAATCTTGCGACTGCAGCTATATTTCAAGTAAACTGAACTTGTAATCTTTTATGAATTCTTAAGTTTGATAGAAATGAAATGTTTTTGAAGTAGATTTGACATGAAGTCTGTAATTTGAGTTTAGGCTTGTTAGTTATTCCAGTCAGTCTAGCTGACTTACCTGACTCAGCATCTCACTGAGTTGAATCGGTCAGACTCACCGAGTTCACTGTCTAGACCCGAGTTGACTCAGTTGACCGATTTCTGTTTGACTTATTTGATCATGGACTTTGACCTGACGTTGACTATTAATTGACTCCATTGACCGTTAGTCACTAACCCAGTTGGGTCAGCACTTGTGTAATGGGCTGAGTCTAGTGGACTTGGGCGTAGTATCTTGTATTCTTAGTTTGATGTTTTGGACTCTTGTAGTCTAAATTAGCTTTTGGCTTCTTCTACAAAGTTATAAATATTCATTAGACTTAGCTATGGACTATAGAATCAATTCTAAATGGATTAGTAAACTCTTAGCTATGCAAGAGATGGATAATGAAGACGTGTAGAACCATTAATGGGCTTGAACCGTTAGATAGATTTGTATGTTTCTTGTGTGAGCCTTTTGGCTGGATTCTTAGACTTCTTGTGTGATTAACAGTTAGTCTATATTAACAACGATCGATTCAAAGGATGAACCAGTGGATCGTGGATCTCGAGGTAGGCGAGGCTTGTCATCAAAAGAGGTGGGAATACATTTGACTCTTTTGTAACCATTGTTGTTCTTTTACAAAAGTTTATGCTTAACAAACTCATGCATTGTCTAGTGTGCATTCCAGGTTTTGTTTAAATTGCATTACTATACTTCTGTTGATTTTGTTAATCTTTCCATGGTTTGGAAAGAACTTGTAATGTTTGTTTGTCATATGAATTGTTATGGGAAATACGAATTTCCACTTGTGGTATATAGGATACGCTCCTTCACATTTATATCTACATGAATTCAACTTTTATGCTTATATTGGTCAGCAGTTTGCGAGTTCGGAAGACATCCATATTTACGGTTAGGTGTGGATTTGTGAGTTCGGTATTGCACAACCATAGTATACATTGTTTGAAGAAGGAGTTTGTCCATATACATGTTTGTTTACTTCTGTGAGGATATGCTCTTTCGCATTTATATCTACATGAATTCAGCTTTTATGCTTATATCGGTTGACAGTTTGCGAGTTCGGAATTGTCGACATCCATATTTATGATTAGGTGTGGATTTGCGAGTTCGGAATTGCACAACCATAGTATACATTGTTTGAAGAAAGAGCTTGTCCATATTCGTTTTTGTGTATCTCAGTGACTTGGTCACTATTTAATGTCTGGGAAAACATTATTTTTTTTCTTAATCTTGCTTATGATTACTTAGAAGTTAAATGTTAATTATTCCCACTTACAGTTTTCAGAGACAGATCAGAGTTGCGCAGCGAAAGCCACAAGTGTTGACTCCGTTAATTAGTTAACTTCTGTTATGTTATTATGTTGTTTATTGTATCTGTAAACCAAATGACTATTGTATATGTATCATTTGAGAGAAGTTCATGTATATATATTCTGAGCGAGGTTAGTTTTGGGATAAGTTTTATAGCAGATTTTTTAATTGAATGTTTAAGTATTTGAATTAGATTCGTAGTGCCTCTTTATTTAGCTAATCTCTTGGATTAGTCAGCTGCTAGCTTAGGGGGCGCTACAAACTCAACAACCGACACAAGGCAAAGTAAAAGTTAAGGTTCTCACCTTCCTCATACTGATGACATGATACCTGACCTTGATCGTGGTAGAATTTGGGGTGAAGCTCCGGAACAGAAAATACTATTTGGCTACAAGGACACGTGGGCTCGTACTATCTATCAAACCTATGTAATAGTTTTTATATTGTGCATATGTATTGTGTTGTATTTATGTAAAATCTCTTAATTGTATTGTCTCCTAATTGTAGGATCATAAGAAGGTTGTGCGTGTTTGCCAAAACCAAGCCGGGACTCATTGGGATTTGGCTTTGGAATGTGAAGAGGTCTGAACATTAGTAAGGGAGTCTGGGCTATATGTTTTGGTTGAAAATTATGTGAAGTGTGATTCTTTGACAGTCAATTGCTTCGTTGAAAGGTATCATGGTGAAACTGATACCATGCACTTCCCGTTTGGGGAGATGACCTTGATTCCTGATGATGCTCAAAGCATTCTAAGATTGAGTGTTATCGACGAATCAGTTGCAGAAGGAGATAACTATTTGGACTTAGAATGGTCGAAGTTACTCGCTCTGACTAACAAGTTGTTTGGTTGGGACTACAAAACTTCTTTGGAAAGCTTCTATGTATCTAAGAATAGTAGGACAAAGAAAACCAAGCTGAAGTTGCTTAAGGATACCTTTCAAGGGACCGAGAAGAAAAGAAAGGAAGAAGGATGGGGCCCCACACAAATTCGTTATACAGCCGTTGCATACCTGCTATTCATCTTGGGCACTAAGGTATTCCCTGATGCTAGTGGCAACAGGGTTAGTGAAAACCACCTTCAATACTTGGATCTGTTGGAAGAGGTTTATAACTATTCTTGGGGCACCATGGTAATGGCACATTTGATGGCGGAGATGAGAAGGGCCTCTAAGGCTGTTACAAACCAATTCATCGCGAATTTCACTCTACTCCAGGTAATTTTGTTTTTAAACTTATGTTTTTATGTATATTTTTCACATGTACCCTTATTATGAACTTAGAAAAAAAAATACAGCTTCTTATATGTATCATTCCACAATGGTATAGGTGTGGGATTATGAACACTTGCCAACATTGTTCACGAACTACAAATTCTTGAAGATCAAAAACCTTTCCGAAACCGAGGAGCATAGAGCTAAGAGATTTGAATTCAACAATATTTTGAAGCCCGATAACAATCGTCGATTGACAGACATAAGATTGACTTTGGATGCAATGACTACCAAAGAGGTTGTGTTCGACCCTTACAAGGAGGCTAGAGAGAACCACCAAATTTTGAGGTATAATAACGTTGCATTTTACAATGGACCGTTGTTCCACCTAAAGGGATACATTATGGCTGATCCCCTACGTTTCATGCGGCAACTTGGATATAAGCAATTACCTTATCCCCAAACAGCCTCTCTTAAAAGGTACGAAGTTGACCATTCTCTGAGCTATTCAACTTCCTTAAGGATGAAGTTAGAGTATGATCCAATTCCAGAACCAACACATTGGAGGGACCGAGAACCACGTCGTTTGGTAGATATTAGTAACTGGGAGATTGGGGAAAACGGTGATGAAGCCCACCCCGACTACATGTTTTATTACCTGCAAGAGTCACATCCTTTTGTCGTGCGCCCGGACGATGTCCAAGTTCCACCCCAGAAAGACCCTCTCGTTCCAACTCCTACAGAGGCACCACCTACAATGGACGAACTTCAGAAGACCGTTAGATTGCTAGTAAGTATTGTTAATTGCTTAGTTAATTAATATACACATAATCTTATATTAGCATATATATACTAACTATGTGTTGGATGTACGAAACTAGCGACGTCGGCTTGGCAAGTTGAAGAATATGTTTGGTTGCAAGTACGAGAAAGGAGAGGTGTTATCCCTCGAAGAATTGAAGGAAGTCGAGGAAAAGCTTGATAAAATGGAAGACCCAAGTGCAAAAGCTTTGTCCGGGGAAACGAGGAAGGTGCTCTTCAAGAAGCAAAATACCAAGTGATGAACTCTTTAGTTGTGTTTCTTCATTCGGATAGTGGTTGTTACGTTTTGAACAATTTCTGTTTTTGTTTGTACCTCATGATGAACTCTTTAGTTGTTTGGTTTACTTTTGGTTTATGATACCCGGATTAAGAACATTTAAACACAATTTAGTTGTTTGGTTTATGTTGAACATGTTTAGATTTCTAGTAAAATATTTTTTTTGTAAGTTTTCTTTACACTAACGCACCGGCATTGAAATGTTTAGGTTCAACAGCGTCGTTACTGGTTCCGGCGTAGATACGTAATTATAGGTCAATGCCGCAAAAAATACCGGCATTGGATTGTTTTTGTAAAACCATGCCGGACAGTGGGGATGAAAGGGTCCAAGTTGCTGTATAGAATTTGACCTGTGCCGGCATGGAGATATTTATTTATTCCATGTCGGAAATCTAATTTTTTAAATTTGTATAGTTTTTCAGAAAATCGGCATGGTAAATAAGATATATTTCCATGCCGGCATTCTGTAAACCCTTCAGATTAATTTTCGCGAATTCCAATAATGGTTTGGATAAAACTCCAATCCATCCTATGCTAACTCTACACTTTCAACTGGTTGAATATGTGATTGGAGTCCGTAATTTCGTGGCCTATCCCTTGGCTTTGGAACCCTTGGCTTTGGAACCGAAACTACATCAACTTTGGTCGTGGCTACGGAATTTTCACCATCGTGTTATTATTGACTAGACATGGGTATTACCTTTGCTATCAGTTATATTTGGTGTGGCTTCGGAACGCTCACCTTGTTGTTCTTTGTCCCTTGATTTAGGTACCTTCGTCGGCCTTCCCCTTTTCTTTGAAACCACCACTATATCAACTATGGGTGTGCCTTCGGAATGCTCGCCTTGTTGTTATTAGTCACTTGATGTAGGTACCTTCGTCGTCCTTCCCCTTTTTTTTGCAACCGCCGCTCCATCAACTACGGGTGTGACATCGGAATGCTCGCCTTGTTGTTCTTTGGCACTTGATGTTGGAACCTCCATCGGCCTACCCCTTTTCTTTGGAACCTCCGCTCCATTTACTTTAGCTGTGGCATCCACATCCTCGGCTTGTTGCTCTTGTTCAATCAATGTGGGTACCTTCTTCGTCCTAACCCTTTTCTTTGGAACCTCCAATCCATCGACTTTTTGTGTGGATACAAAATCCGCCGTTTGTTGTTGACTTGATAGTGGTTCCTTCCTCGGCCTACCCCTTTTGTTTGGAACCAGCAATTCCATGAACCTTGCTTCTGAAATCTCACATGCGGTTGGATCTCGTTTCTTACTTGCCTCGAGTTCACATTAACATTGACTCATTTCTTTTAATTCTTTTCTTTATTTTCTCCTTGTCGTTTTGGTTTGTGGTCTACCAGTAGGATCTCCCTTTGTTGGATCTTCACTTTGGGTTGTCCATGGGAGAGTAATTAACCTTAGTTGGCTCAACAAGACTTTCCGGCTATCCGATTTTCCACGTGAGTAAGCGTCGAAGAATTCCTTTGCCTCGTTCGTATCCTATGGTGATTATCTGGGATCTTCCGTAGGAGGAGGGGTGAAAGATAGTTGCTTTAAAAATGGATCGATAACCTCAATAGGTATCAATTCTTCATACATCACAAACATATGATGACAAGGAAGCCCCAATGAAGTCATGTCGGGACAAATACACACATCACCGGGTTTGACGTAGTTTATATCCTTTTGCATTTCTCTCATCATATGTTTTATTGCCCACTGAGACACGTTGAATTCTATTCCTCGTAGAAACTTACCATATGGAAGAAAATGAGTCATCCTTTCCATAAAACTTTTCTCAAAAGCCTTATTGATCCCATCGATATCACTCTTGAAGTATTTCTCCATTGCCTCGTTGGCCGTAACCACGTTTCCTTGGTTAGACTCGATGAGATCTTTAAATCTTCCATGAGCGGACTCCGCGACACTAGTTGCTTCTTTCTTGTAATATCTATACCGGTTTTTCCATGCGCGCACTAATTTTTCCTTGTACTTATCCAATCATTGCTTCCGACAATATGAGACGCCACTTGGATACACTTCGGTCCAATTGGAAATAAACATGTTCAAATTCTTTTCGTACGTATCCTCGGTAAGAGACCAATAAACTTTCTCCCAATATCTTTGAAATTCCAACCACTTTTTATGATTTTCATCGTGTTCTTTGTCCACTCACTCTTTAATCTTTCCTCTTTCATATTCTTCTTCTTCAGGTGATAGTTTCTTCTTACGAACGTCTTTCTCTAGTTGAACAATCATTCTCTTTTTAATATCCGCCTTAGTGGGTTCAAACAAAGTATGACAATCTTTTATCACATTTTGACGTATATGATATGTACATAGGAAATTTTGTGCATTCGGGAAGACGTCGGATATTGCATTCATTAATGCGTCATCGTTATCGGTTATGATGACCCTCAGAAGATGATTTTCCCGGAAGAATAATTTCAATTGTCTTAATGCCCAATTATAATTATAATCCTTCTCGTTTCCATTAAACACCAAGCTAATGTGAATGATACCTTGTCCGATGTTTGCCCCACGATGTTAAACAACGACATATTGTATTTGTTTGTCTTGTAAGTGCAATCCATTATAAGAACACCAAAACATGTATGATCCAATTGTGCAAGCAAAGGATGCGAAATGAATATTTGAAGGGGCTTGTTGTCCGGCCCTCTTTTGATGATATGAGTGTAGTTGTGATCCCAAACTATCTTCTCAAATTCTTGCATGAGCTCCTACCTTCCCATTTCACCTTTCTAATAGTTGTTTGTGCGCTATAAATTGTACTTAGAGAAGAAACGTTCTTCCTATCCTTTTCCTTAAAGCCTCTGAGAATTTGTATTGGTTTGATACATGCTTTGGTCATTCTCTTTACATCCTAAAATTCATGAGGTTTTAGCTTCGCAACTAGGGAGTGACCAACAAAATCTTCCGGATCCGGGTGGTTATGGCGGCTGAAACACACATCACAATCCCATTCCTTGTATCTTAAATGGCATACAATCTTAAATGGGAAGTTATCCTTTCTCGTACGAGTCTTGTATACCCTATTAGTCTTCTTTGGATATACATAACCCTTTATCTTATGGCTATTCTTTCTCTTGTATTCCCCACTTCTCTCGCAAGCCATCTCAAAACGAATCTTTGAACCTTGGGTATTCCTCACCAACACACCCATGTGCTTAAGAGCCGTCTAATTAGCCCAAACAATTGCTTCATCTTTAGATTCTATTCCCTACATAACGACATTATAAGGTTCATTATAAGCAATCCATTTGTAAAGTTCAAGATACTAAGTCAAAAGTATTCTTTGGTAACATAGTGGTGGCATTTTATAGTACTCCGACGTATCCCGACCAAGCGGTCTTGCATTTTTTGGATCAGTATATGTCACAATATGAGGGACGAATGAAAAGAAAATTAAATTAGTTCCAAAAAATATTAAAATACTACGTCGGGCCACAGTTCCGGCATGCTCGATCAATGTTCTGGCATGGTCAAACTGAAACGAAACTGCGGTTCCAAAATTGAAATGCTTCCGGCATACACATTGCATTGGAAATCAACGCCGAAAACATAGGTGCCGGCATGCTCTTTATCTATGGTTCCATGTCGATACACTGTGCCTGCGCGGTCGATAATTAATAAACCATGCCGGTATTTAGCTTTGGAAGACACTGCTTTCTGTATGTTTTTTAAGTGGTACCCGCATGGTAACATTAGAATTGAACCATGCCGGTGCCATATTCTGTAGAATCTTCCGTGGTAGGTAAAAAGCAACTTTTCTACCGGCATAGTTTTTTGGTTGAATACTATACCGGCTTGAATTTCAAAATGGGGGATATTAATTGCCGGCATGGCCGTAGTATGAATACTATGCCGGTTTTGGTACAGCCGGAATTGTATTCATACTATGTGCATGGCGGAACCGAGCTATTTCAGCTGCAAATATGGTGGATTCAAAGAAAAAACAGATCAAATTTTCAACACGTTGGCACATTTATCTGAGTATTGGGAGTGCTTGTATGTTGAACTAGTTTACTCTCTTGGGTTGGTTCTTCACGAAACACTTCATGCTCGTAAAAATGATGATCCAAGGGTGTTGGTTCCACAAATACTTGCAATTGTGAGTTGTTGTCATTAGCAGAAGATTGAAGATATGATCCTTGTTGTAGTTGAGCTAAAGATTCAACAACATTTCTCTCTTCACAATCATCCTCCATTTTCACCAAAAAAAATTCTATCTCAAATTTTTCCCTCCTTCTACTCTCACCTCACCCACCCAAATAAAAATAAAAATACACACTAATCATTTATCAAATAATCTTATGATTTTTCTAATTATAATTAATCACTAAACCTGATTAGTGAGGGGTAGATTAGGAATTAGGTAAAATACTTAGATAAGGGATGACCCTGATTTGATATTTAAATCCAGTTTTGTCCTTTTCCTCTATCCCCCAATTAGTTTTAGTATCCCCCAATTGCGTGTTCTATTTAAAGTCTAATTCTAGACGTTTCGAATTTTTCTCGGAATTACCATTGACGGGGCTATATGCAGGTCACCTCATCCTTTTGAGTTCATCTTACACTAATTAAAATCTTAGACTTTTTTGCAGATCTGGACTAGGCGGCACCTGTTGACAGGCATCATTGTTGATTGGAGCATGCTGAATAAGATACATTACTCTCACATGACCTATATATCTCACATTTCTCCCTCCAAAACGTTGGCCCATATACAATCCCATTTCACCCCCTAGAGCATTGATGTCAGTTGGAGGCTTATATGTTCACTATTTATCTTGTTGTCTAGATAACAAGTGTATTTATTAGCCTACTGGATAAAGGTGTACTCGATACACGTCATGTGGTCATCAAATCTATCTTACTAAGCTTGTTTCTCCAGATACATGTGAGCAAATACTCCAGATATCCAAGGTATCATGAAAACAATAACATCAATATGGTACTTCAAAAAAAAAAAATGAATCTTCGACCACTTACACAACCAAAAAGTCAAAATACTTTCATCAGTTTCTTTCTTTATCTCTTACAAGGAAAGTGTTCAAACATGTTGATTGGGCAAAACGATTTGCTGGTTTTTGAGAAAAGTTAAGAGACAACCGCACGGATGGGGACTCCTCGACTGAGCAAATTTCCTAAACCTTTTGCAAACAGATGCAATGCACGGGAGTGCTTTGAGTTCGAGAGATCAATCTGTAGGACTCTGGTCTAAACCAAGACAATGGCCGTTCTAGAGTCAATTCAGTCACAAAGAGGGATGAGGGTCGATCTATAGGAGGGAGGATGATAAGTGTGTGAGATCAATGATGATCGAGGATTGTGAGTGTGCTGTGAATTCTGCAAGTTTGTGAGACGTTGGTGAATTTTGATAAGTTCGACTGAGTTCTGAGATAAGTTCTGATTGATTGAGTGATAATTTCTTATGTATAAAAATTATTGATTACACGATGATTCTTCGTTGTTCAATCGTGGATTTTTGGTTGTTCAATTGTGAATTCAGAAACTTATTCATATTAGAAGAATAGTAGACACATTGATCCCAGTAAGTGTGACGGATGCTGGAGTGAGAGAGTGGGAAAGTGGGAAATCGTGGAAAACCAGTTCCATGTCGCGCGGCGACTTGGTTGATTGTCCATCCACTACTTTGCTAACTCCCTCAACCGCTTGCACGACTTACTCACATTTCTCATCGTGGGTGTACACACGTGTCGTAGGCTACCAGACCAAAACCCGAGTGATTATCCTCCATGTGACGTGATTGATGTCTAACGAATGTGGAGTCTGTAAGGCAGACGTATATTTAATTAGTTAATTGTTGACTTGACTGGACGATGGGTCTTAGCCTTGATGAGTCGAGCATAATGAACGAATGTGGTATGCTCTGAGATACATGGATTGAGCAAAAGGTGTCTGCTGGGACACAGTATGGAAATACGTTGAGTCTTGATGAATTGTAATATATCATTTTACCAGTCAGAGTAATAATGATATTTGGATCGAGCGTCCGATGAGATTTCTTGATCAAGGACTTATTTTGATATGTCGAGTATTCGACAGAAAATCAAAGATATTGCTGAATTATACAAAATGCTCATTTTTGATCTAATATATCATGAGTGATCGAATGACAAAGTAGGGATCATAAATATTAAATGGTCGTCCGTTCGAACCACGTTGCTTAGTCGAGAAAAAATGTTGACAGCAATACCAAACATTAAATATAAATTAGAATATTGATTACTGGATCAATTGAATTCTCGAATGTTGAATCGACATGAGAAATATTGCTTGGTCGAGCAATTGATAGTTGAATCAATGATTCTGAACCTAGTTGATTGTGTATTTTTCTAGATTAAGCAATTTAGTGTCTATAAATGATCAAAATACATATTGCTAGTTTAAGAAGATATTGCTCGTTTGAGAAATATTGCTCGATTCATGAATTATTGGTAGCATGACCAAATAAAATATTAATTAAAAATATTGGTAGTTGGACCCGAATATTATTTAATTAATCAAGATGTTGATTGCTGGATCAACATAAATTATTAGTGTTTGAACTTGCTGAGAATTATGGTTTGCGGAGTATTTGGTTCGAAACCTTAATTTTGATCGAAGATGATTAAATGCTCGTTTAATCATTATTAAAAATAGTGATCGTCTCAGCATTAGGTGGTAAACCTAATTATGGAAAGAGGAGAGACCGACCAAGGGGTATGAAACCGGCCCTTGGTTGTCATGGGACCAGCTGGTGGTCGATTGATTGAGTTCCAAGTTGGTTGGAAAGAGTTTGAATCCAATATGAACTAAGAAGATTAATTTGGTCAAAATCATTAATATATGTGGGATCGGCTCCTTGCAATCCTAAAGGCCGACCTTGGTCGATCAAGGTGACACGCCCGTGTCACCATGTTGTCCGTGACTCAATTCTAAAAATTTTGGTATTTTCTGGTGCGCGTTCGAGCAATATTTTGGATTTTCAGAAGAGTTTGATCTTGACTGAAACTCTCGATTTGCTTGAGTGAGCAAGTAGAATTTTTCTCACGCGACCAATATTGTGAGAATATTAAAATAATAATGTTTTAATATTTTTCGTGAAAAGCCCGGACGATAATGTGGCCATTTGACTTTTTGGTAGTTTGAGCAATATTTGAGAAAATATGGAAAAACCAGAGTTTTGCTCAAACGAAGGAGTTTAACGAGTCGAAGGAAGAAATAATAATAATAAAATAAGGGATTATAGGGTGTGGGACAGGCCACGACTAGGGCATGACCGGCCGGCTAGTAAGCCCGGTCCAGTGACATCTTTCTTTATTTTTCTTCATGTGAGGGAAATATGGAGAAATTAGGAGTTTTGCTAAAACAAGGGAGTTTTCATGAGATGGGGATTGTAATAAAATAAAATAAAAAATAAAAAGGGGAGAGGCGTGGACCGGCCGATGGGCCCGGTCCCGCACGCTTCTCTTTTATTATTATTTCTATCTTGTTTCACATATGTTTCCTCGTTCGTCCATATTTTTGAATGCTCATTCATGCGTTGGGTGATCGTTCGTGCATTATTGTTAAGTACACTCGCACCATTTTCTCGAGGCTTACTCGGTGGTGGCCCAGATGTCCGAACAGTGAATATATATACTAATTCATGGAATTCAGCTGAGAATAAGCCATGAAACTGAGTAATGAGATAAATTGATTATCTATTACTAATTCATGGAATTCAGCCAGGAATAAGCCATGAAATAGAGTAATGAGATGGATTGGTTATCTATTCCTAACTCATGAAATTCAGCCAGGAATAAGCCATGAAACAGAGTAATGAGATAGATTGGTTATATGTTACTAATTCATGGAATTCAGCCGGGAATAAGCCATGAAACGGAGTAATGAGATAAAATAGATTATTTTTCTAGGAATTCAATTGATGAATGTTGTTCTAGAATTAATCTGTCAATGGCTCTATATTAACATGCAATATGTATAGGAGCATTATGTTTATTCAAGAATGAGGTATGAGATGATAGAAACATCATACTCGTTCTGAGTATTGATTCTGCATAGTCAGGGAACAGTGTGGCATCCTGAAGATGTTAGCGCTCTATACTATTATGCAATATATCTAGGAGACGTCCAATCCTTAAGAGATTCTATACATATGCATTCTACATAGTCAGGGAATAGTGTGGCATCCTGAAGACGTTAGCGCTATATACTAGCATGCAATATGTTTAGGATCCGTCCAATCATTTCGATTCTATGTAGAAGTGTTGATGAAATATGTGAAGTGTCGAAAAGTTCAGTTGAGAGACTTCATGAATTACATATTCATGCAGGGCTCTGAGAGGGTGTACGCTCGGTCAGAGTTTGTTAGTGAATTTCACATATGTGTCTGAAGCCATGTCTGAAATATGCAAAATTGTGATCTCTGAGAGGATGTATGCACAGTCAGAGGTTGCTCGTTGAATCCTAAAATATTTTCACATACGTGTCTGAAGTCGTGTCAGAAATATACTAAATTGTGATTTTACGATTCTATCCTTTGTCAAAAATCCACCATCAACATTAAGTCCCTTGCTGAGTATGGGACAATCATGTTCCGCATTAAGCACTGGATGGTGATTTTTATAAGCATAAACAAAATAAGTAATTGAACTTAGTCGTAAAAGATGTTACCAGAATTCTCGATTTGCTCCAATGATTTCAGGTACGAGCAATAGCTTTAACAATGATCCTGGTGGTATGATAGAGCATCGTCCAGCGAGCGTGGAGTGATGAGACACTGCTGATTCGGGTGATGGAACGTCCAATCTTGGTGAAATGACCAACTTGGTGGTTTAGCATTTTTGAGTCTCTGGTTGAAAGAGAGAGTCATCGTTCCATCGAGTTATTGGTCTTCGAAGCACCAACATATATCACCGGCTGCGGTGGACTTGTTTTCGTTCTAAATCCCCAAATGACTTGTGGATGACCCAAATAAGTCTTCACATCGCATCATCTTGATATCTATATGAAATCTTCACTTGATGGTTGAATGGATGAAGATCCATGTGGATGAATGAGGAATTTCGTCATAATTCGTCATCAGAAAATGCAGAAGTTAGGTCATCGTTGAAAATGATGTAAAATCTTCATATGATGTCAGTTTTTGATGGTCTACCATAAATTTTTGATGCACAAGAAATTTCCTAGCTTTACCACAAAATATTTTTGAGTATTGAGCTCGTTTAGGGGCTCAAATCAACGAAACAAAAAGTTCCAGGAGAATTCCAGAGATTTTTCAGCACTGACGATGCCCAGTGTTTGACCTACGGCTCTTAGCTCGTTCACCTGATAAATTTTAATTTTGAATATGTCATAGAGAACATCCATACGAAGAGAATGGCATATGACCTATGTACTAATCCTTTGCCAATTTCTCCCAAGGGAAGCGTAAAACAGCTTCAACTAGACTTGTTGTAAAACGTCTTATTTGGTCTCTGGACCATTTTGATTGTTGTCTTGGATGCTTGATGAAGGATTTAAATGTCATTTATTCATTTGAAATCTGAACCCCTTGATTGATACATCATCCTGGTGCTTGCAGTACCATCTTTAGTTTCTGTCAGTCGTAGAAACATCACTTCTGAAGTCCTGGTCACGGAACCATAACTGAGGTTTTTCTCAAGAGGGATGATGTAATGACCATGGTTGTATATCCCGGTTGTATCAGTCCTTTTAGATGAATGATTAGCACAGACAATCCCGATGCCCTCCACGGGTCTTCGACTGTGAAACTAATCGTCATTGAAAGTCTAACAACCACGCCCAATATTTCGCTGAGCAATTTGTATGGACAAACTCCAATATAATTTCAAGAGAATTGACTAGACAGTCAGACTCAATCTTACGAAAAGTACATCCCAGAGTTATATCTCTATTTCTCAATTCAATCCGCAATCAAACAAATAGGAATTTGCGAGCCCGATTGAATGTAAGAAATAACTTGGACGGTTTCAAAAACCAATATCCAAGTGTCAATCAATTTAATCAACAACTAAAGGTTGGATACATAATTGATTGCACTTATGCACAACCTGTGATATTTCAATTATATAAACAAATATAATGCGGAAAAGAAATAACACAAACACCAGAAATTTTGTTAACGAGGAAACCGCAAATGCAAAAAAAAACCCGGGACCTAGTCCAGATTTGAACACCACGCACACTGTATTAAGCCGCTACAGACACTAGCCTACTCCAAGTTAACTTCAGACTGGAATGTAGTTGAGTCTCACACTGATCAAGGTACAGTCGCGTTCCTTACGCCTCTATAACCACGCCGGATTCTGCGCACTTGATTCCCTTAGCTGATCTCACCCACAAATAATAGTTTCTACGATCCAAAGTCGAAGACTTGATAGTCTTACACAGAAAAGTCTATTGAATAGATAAATATGTCTCCCACAGATATACCTATGAGTTTTATTCCGTGTTTTGATAAATCAAGGTGAACATGAACGAATTGATACACCAGACTTATATTCCCGAAGAACATCCTAGTAATATCAATCACTTCACAATAATATTAATTGTATGGTAGCGAAACAAGATATTATGGAATCACAAACGATGAGAAGAAGATGTTTGTGACTACTTTTTATCTTGCCTATCAGAGATTAAATCTCGAGCAAATCTTAGAGAAGATAGTACTCAATCACGATAGAAAACAGCAAGACCAGAACATGCAACTACAGAGAAAATAGTTGGGTCTGGCTTCACAATCCCAATGAAGTATTCAAGTCATTAACCTATTGGGTTTTGAAAAAACCTAAGGTTAAAGGAGAATCGACTCTAGTCACAACTAATATCACACAAGAGGTGTGGGGATTATGTTTCCCATTTGCTAGAGTTCTCCCTTATATAGTCTTCAAATCAGGGTTTGCGATCAATGTTACCTTGGTAACAAAGCATTCAATAATCACCGTTAGATGAAAACATGATTAGACTCAAGTTAATATCTTTCAACCGGTAGATCGAACTTAGCTTATTACACAAAAATGAAAAGTGACTTCATTTAGATATGAGTAACCGTACCTAAACATGTACATCTTGTTGGCTCAACAATAGTTAACCGAAGTTATCCATATGAACACTTTCATATCAACCATATTCATCTTAAACATAACTAGTTCAAATGACTCAAATGAAACTAGTTCTAGAGTTGTTCAATTGTTTATATTCTCAAAGAAGTATATAAGACACAATTGTTTATAGCCACGGTTTGAAAAAGATTACATTCCTTATTATATAAATATATTAGTTCATGAACAAACCGATTTTAGAACATAACCTACTCAAGTATGCAAGCGGGTAAGCATACCTAAGTGGCCGGACTAAGTTTGGGTTCGCCAATATGCAAACGGATACGCATAACTTCCAAACTCAGTTGAATTTCCGGAACTTGAAACTCACGCCAGTACGCATACCGGTATGCATACTAAGTTCCCGGACTTTCATTAACCAACCAGTCCGCATATGGGTATGCATACTATGGTTCCTGGTCTTGGAATAACTTACAACAGTTAGCATACAAGTACGCATATTGTGTTATATACATTCATGGTTATTTGTTCTAAACTCCCATTTCAATCATTGAAACATTCTTAAAAAATGACAATAGCTGTCTCACACAAACTATTAGCTTCAAAGCAATGTTCAAGTGATCGATACAAAACACTCCGAGTCTACATCAAATTACTGTCTCACACAAATCATGTAAGATGTTACAAGACGATTTTCACATGATCATCTTTTGACTTTCATCAAGAATATAAGATGAACTTGGTTAAAGCGAAATCTTACCAACACATATTTCGAGAAATATGTAAGCGAGTTAAACTCAACTCGAAATATCAAATGTGTATAATTGAAGTCTATATAGCTATACGACTTTTGTCTCGAATAGGAGATAGAGTAGATAGACTTTTTAGTGATAGATGAGTTCAAGTCTCCACATACCTTTTGTTGATGAAGTTCCACAAGCTCCCGTTAGTAGTTCTTCGTCTTCAATCGATGAACGTCGTGAAGTCTAATGCTCAAACACACTTACTATCCTAATCCGAGACTTAGATATTAGTAGACTAGAAATCAAGATTTATAGTTTTGGAAATTAAACTTGACAAACAAGCTTGAGATAGCAACGCTTGCTAGTGCGACCGAGCAATGCTCTAACAGTCATGATCAGTGGACCGTCGGTCCCTAGTATTTTGTTAAATCTTCTTTTCGTTTTACCTTCTTCTGGAAAGACTTAGGTAGAGGACCCAGGTAGAAAAACTTGGTGTAGAAACCTAGGTAGTCGAAGTTGGAAGTACCTTGATGAAGGACTTAGTGGAAAGACCTGGTGGACATCGATAGACTTTGAAGGTTATGAGTCTCGTCTAAGAATTGCTGCTTGCGTGTTGTATGCTCTGGAAGTTGTAGGAACCTCATACAACATCGGAATTCGGTGCTTGACCCAAAATTTTGAATCTAAGAGACTGAGTTATGATGAGAAAAGAATCACTCAATTTGAAGTTGTATAGGTCAGCCAACACAGCATGCACATTTGTAATTTGTAATCCCGTACAAAAATTTTCAGATTTTGGTAGACCCGACGGTAAAGGCCATATCATTCAACTCGTATGTCCAATTGATGCGATCTTTTGGTATGTTGTAGTAGAGACATAGAAGAACATATTTTGTCAAGGAATCATTATCCAATTCCTCATAAATTTGTACGTTTTTGTAAACCCATGGTCTGGAGTGTGTGTATCTCATTTGTAGAGGTGATGAGAACATCTTGTAGAAGACTTTAGCTTGTGCCCGTCCGTCGTGCAAGCTTTGGGGATAATTTCATGTTAACATGTTTTATGTCTATACATCTTTACATGAATCATTAGTTCTTGGAGAAGTCCGATCCATCGAGTAACACTTTAGAGAATGGATAGTTGATGAAGCCGGTCATAAGGATGTTGCTCCTGAGACCGTAGTTGATGCTGAGATCACGATTGAATTTTCTCCATAATTTTTTGTTGATGCTGAGACCATGGATGGACTTCTTACAAATATCCTTGTTGATGCCGATACAATGGTCAGAGTTGCTCCAGAGACCGAAAATGTTAGAACCATGATTATCGACATAGTCTTTGCTCCTCCATCCAGTGAGCCTTTACATTCGCGAACTAGTTGGTGGATTGGACATTCCTAAGATGAAGGTATACTTGGAGTTCAACCCGAATTCTCGTGAACAATATGACTTTACTGTGAACTGGCTTCGTTAGTGAATCAACGTTGTTATGGCAGATAGCAGCAGCGGTCTTCATTATGGATGTGATTGGTGAAGACAGGAAGTTCCTCAGTATTGAAGGGTTTTGTGATGTAGAGAAGTCCCGTTGATGAAGTTTCATGGAATCACATCAGGTTGCAAAAACTTTTTATGTGGATAACATTTATTGAAATAAAATTGAATCAATCTTTCCAATAAGATCTAGTTCCCAGTGTATGTTAAAGGAGTTTGTGTCATCCATGGATGAATGATGTTGCATCTGCTTCAGAATTATTATCATGGGATAGTTAAGACTTATTGATTGTAATTCAGTTACACTTTGATCGTGTTCGTGTTGAATCAGTGTGTCATCGTCAAGATATTTGTGCTCAAGCTTGAGGCGCCATTATCGAAGGTGTACTCTTTGGTTGGGAGTATAACTTAAAGGCCTCCGAAGAATAAAACACTTAGAGATGAGAGGTTTTTGAATTTCGGTTGGCCTTGGAAGGTAGGTGATTGATATTTGTAGGTATTTTCTTTTGGTTTGATAGATTCAATTACTTAATGAGGAATTGAAAATAACGGATAAATTAAGGAAATCCCAAATACTTCAAACCTAAGATGCTTGTGCGTCGAAGCATCACATCCCTTAAGCGTCAAATGTCTTAGGCTTGATCGTCTCGGCTCTGAGTATCTTCTGTTGATTCGACATTCCTTTTACGGTGGGATTCCACACTTTTGCATACATCAAAGTTTTATGATTTTGTGGCACATATGGACGCTCATGTAAAGGTTATGAGAATACCCAAGATATTCTTTGTCGTGCTTGAACATTATCTCAATAATAAATGTCTCAGTGATATGCTCGATTCGTAGAGGTATCAGATCAAACCACTTGGTGAAATATTAATGTGGTGAAGCTACCCATGCATAACATCTTGCAATAGCAGAGATGCTAGAAGAATTGAGTCCCCATGCTAGGATAACAAGTGAGGAAATAAATGACATAAACATGGGAGTGATGAGATCTTCTTGAGTGCAGAACCTATTGATGAATCTCTATGCATCTTTTGCAGGTTCTTGCTTTAGCCTTGTCAAACTTCGAAATTCCTCCAAGTGCCCTGATAATGGAACGTCTTCCAAACCTTCTGGATCAGAACTTTCTTCATTGGAGAGATGTGTAACCAAAGGCGCTTTGTCAGTATCCATCTTTTTAGCGTGGATCAACGCTCGTCCGAGAACCATGTCATATCCTGGATCTTCCTGATTATGTGAAACTTGGTTTCTGTCCAGGTGGAACTTATTTTCACTTTGAGAGTGGTGTAGCCATAAGTATTTCTGAGCGTTCCTTCATGGTTTTTGATTGATATGGGAGCATGAGTAGATTCTTGTCGAGTGATGCCTGCGGATCTGAGGGTTTTCAGTGGGATAATGTTGATAGCGGTGGCAACATCAATCAACGTTCTCTCATATTCATTTTCTTTGAGATTGACTGTGGTATGCAGTCCCCAGTCGTACATCTCTTTGTATGTGGTTGGAGTCTCATGAAGTATTTCCGGAATGGACTTCCTGACACGATGTGATTCAGTGCTGTGAACATGTATCTCCTTTGTGTCTTCGACGGATAGAGCAATTCACATATATGTTCGACCAAGGATTGAACTGCCTCTTCGAAAGGTTTCTCGGAGAGATTCCTGATTGGGAGAGGGTCCCTGTGCACTCTTTCAGTCCCTAGTTGAAGCTATCGTGGATCAAACTTCTCTCTGAAGATATGCTTCAAAAAATCGCAGTCACTTGTTGGATGATTGATGAACCTATGAAGGCGACAATACCTAGGATTCTCTATTTCTTCTTCATTTGGCTCTCTCCTGATGAACGAAAATTTGATTGCACCATCTTGAACCCAGACTTCCAGTAACTAGATTATTTATTCAATGAGAAGAGGGAAGTTTGAGTCTGTCTGATAATTTCCCCGTTTGTTGATGCCGGGTCGAGGTTTGTGCATTTCAGGATTGGTTATCCTTTCTTTGCGCCTTCGGAGGAGCCTTGGATGTCGCATGTTTGATCTATTATGCCTCTTGGGAGGTGGAAATACTTTTACTTCCTTGAGCAACAACGTTCATGGAAGGTTGGAGGTTGTATTGTCTGTTGATGGGATGATGAGTATCACGAGGCTCTTAGTCTAGGTTTTGCTCTTTCCAGCAAAGTAGGCGCGATAGTTGTTGACCGCTTCGCTGCTTCATGAAGTTCCGAGAAGGTCTGGAATCTAAGATTTTCCAGTAAGGCTCTGTAGACCGGGATCATTCCATTAATGCACATGCTACAAGTTGTTGCTCTGTAACGTTAGCATCATGACAATCCAAAGCTTGGACTCTGAACCTTTTCACGTAATTGTTGGGATGTTTATTGTTTCTCGGAAACATCCTCCCAAGATCGGAGAGAGTAAATTGTTCCAAAACGAAGAAGTATTTTCGATAGAAAACATTAATCATTTCTTCCCAACTGGCGATGCTTCCTGGCACGATGTTATTAAACTAGGTGTATGTTCTGCCTGTCAGAGACTTTGACAATTCCTTTATACGGACAATGATAGGGTGTAGAATACATCCTATTAATTATCTATTGTTTATGCTTTCTCTGCTATTTTTCTTGTAAATTATGTATTTTACGTTTGTTTTGAGTTTTATAGATATTTTGGAGTCATACGGAGGAAAAGAAGAAGAAATCACCCAAATTGAGTCGAAAATGGGCAAAGTAATCATTTCACAGGCTAAACACTGTTTGGAGTCAAACCAAAGGTTAATGGACGACTCTTTTGGAGGAGTGTTAAACACAGATCAGCTGAGGCTAAAGGGGACCCCATTGGGTGGTTCTACAGTTGGGTGTATAAATCCATCCCAAAATATAACCCTAAAATCGAGAGAAGCCTCTCTTTCTCTCCTTCATTTCTGAATTTTCCTCTGAAATTGAGAAATAACGGCTGCTGCTATATATCACCTGAAACAGCAGAACCAAGAGAGAAGATGATGAAGAAGCTGACTCGAGTAAGAAATTGAAGAGAAGGGTTATGAAAAGAAATCTAAGCTGCTGCAATTAGATTGAGAAGCAGTAAGGGTTTGGTTGTAGTTCGACAGAGGTGAGATAATGGAGATTTGGAGATCAGAATGAAATCAAGGTTTCTGAGCTCAATAAAGATGAAATTGGAAGTTGGGTGTTGGTAATTTGAAGATTCACAAGGATTACAAGGGTTCGGAAATTGAATGATTGAAGATGGTGGAAGGTTGCCTGCTGTTGAAGATTGGAACCTGAGATGAAGATGGGTTTGGATCGAATCTGGGTTCTGAGGAGAATGGTGTTGTCGATGCTCAGGAAATGGGATTCAATCTAGACGAAGAAAGAGGGTAGTTAAGTTGCTCGATAATGATTGTGAATCGAGAAGAGCGATGATGAATTCGGATGGGTTTCTGCCACTGACGTATATGAATCAGATCGAGAACTCAATGGAAGATTGGATTGAGTCTGCGGTAGATGAAGAAATGGAGTCTGGGTTTGATTTAATGGTGATTAAATGGGGGTTTGAAATGGATCTATGATTTAAATTCAGCAGAGAAGAGATGGGTTCTGTTTCCGTTGATGAATCCGAGAGATGATAATGCTGCAAATGGAATTGATGGGGTTCTGGTGATGAAGACAGGGCAGAATTGATGTCGTTGTTGATTCGAGCAAGACATAGAGATGAGGAATGGTTCTGTTGTTGTTCGAAAGAGAAGAATTGTTGAGAAGAAAGGATGAATTGATGGGTTCTCGCTGCAATTGGGTTTATGGTGGAACTGAATGTGAGAGATGCTGGTGATGTTGGTGACGCTCAAGGGTTGGCTGAAATTGATGTTGTTGTGAGTTTTCAACAAAGAATAAATGGAATGAGGAGTTGATGGATTGAAGTGACATAAGCAAGAATTGACAGTGTGCAAGAATGATGGGTATAGATGTATGTTAGGTTCTTAACAGGTGAAGAAATAAAAGCCTGAAATAGGCCTGAGAAATGCCAGGAAACAAACGAAACTCTGTCCAAATTTCTCTCCGGTGATTCAACTCGGTACCGCCCGATGAACGATCCAACTCATCTGAGTAAGACCAGATAGCCGAGTAAGATACTGAATCGGTGTCTGACTTCCCCTTTATTTGACCTTGTTGACTAACAAAAGACCGTTAGTTTGACAGTTATCTCTAACAGCACAATGACGAAATATTCCGTTAACAGACAGCATATCAGGTGGCCGAAAGTAGCTTTCCGGTGCCCAAGGTAGTTAATTTCGGATTCCGGTTTATCTCGGTCCCGAACGAGACACTGGTACAACGTTGTCTCGGGGAGATTCCGTTTTCAAATTTCGGTATAATTTCGGTTCCAACTTTTATAATAAGAAGTGTTTGTTGCCGGGTTCAATTAATTCAAATCCTAGTTTGAGACAGACTAGAAGATTGAGGGAGTATTGACCCACTTAAAAGAAACATAGTATTAGCAAATCTGGTTGTTCACCTTCCTCATCATCAACACCAAATGATAATTTTAGGTCAAAAAATTCAAACACAACAACAAGCAATAATACTAGTGAGTGAATTAATCTGTTTAATTTTTGTACTTGAGATTAATCCACTCAATTTAAAAAAAATTTATATATATATATTCTGGCCGAAATTCCAACCGAAAAACGCGTTTCCGGCCGAAATTTTCGCAAAGATTTCGTCCGGCCGAAATTAACAAAATCTCGTCTTCTTGGACCGAAATCCGGAATTTCGCCGAAATTTCGGCCGAGATGGCCGAAATCGACTACATTGCCGGTGCCATATTCCGGCGAGCCAATTTGTGGAGAGGTTTGTGTGGATTTCTCTCATGGGTTTGAAGAATTGGGCTTGGATTTGGAAAGAGAACTTGGAATATTTGGAGAATTGGACTTAAAATTGGAATTAGGCTCAAATTGGGAAAGTGGTGTTATTATGGAATGAGGATTCTTTTTCTACAAGGATTGGAGAGCATTGAAGCCTATAAATAGAGAAGTTCTCCACACACTTCTACACACCTCTCTACACACACAACACTTGTGTTTTTGATTGCTTTCAAAATTCTTCTTTTAATTATTTGTGTGAACTTTAAAATTCTCCCTTTAATTATTTTTGTGAATTTCAAAAACATGAGTAGCTAATTTTCTTATTGATTGAGTATGAATTCCTAGTTCTTAACATGTTTTGAGTTTTGTTTTTAAATCTACTTTGAAGTTTTTCACATGATTATCGTTTATTTTTACTAATAGGAATGTTTATACATTCATGGTTGATTGATAGATTGTTTAGGAGGCCAAATAAATTGATTTATTAATTGATCTAAAGCTAGTGAAAGTTAGGAGATAAGTAATCGTTTCTTGACTCTTTACATAAAGTAGAAAACACGAGACCTTGCGGAGGGATTCCCTGGAGCAATTGTGTGTGGAAACAACGTTAGCAAGTAGACCTTGAGCTAAGAGTCTAACTACTAATATCAACCTAATAAATTCATAAATCTTAATGCGTTTAACTAAATTGCATCTTGAGTGAGCTACTACTAGGTGGTTTGGTGAATAGAATCCGGTAGTCGAGAACTTCCGTATCTGGCGATACTAGGGATTTAGGGGTTTAGCACTAAGCTAGCTGCTTTACCTACGGTTGGTGATAATCTATGACTAATAAAAAGTGGAAAAGAACATAACTTGAATTATTATTTTGCAACGAAGAAGGATTCCTTGATCTAATCTCTTATTGATTTCAACTTAAAATTTTAATTTATTTATTTACTTTCTTTTATTTTTAAAATCTAAAACCAATTCCCCCTTTTTGTGACAACTAAACAACTAAAACCTCTTACTCCTCGTGGGAACGAACTTGAATACACTCTATTACTTGTTAATTAGGTGGAAAAATATTAATTAATTTGTTGAGGTTATGACACGCATCAAATTTTGGCGCCGCTGCCGGGGAGCAGCAGACGATTTTAGTTGTTTTATTTTTCTTTTTGCTTTATTCTTGCTTTGTTAGATTCTATATCGTATCTAACTTAGTTTTCGAGAATCTTGTTTCAGGTACTATATCTTTGGTGAATACTTAAAGAGGGCAAACCGAGTCCAATTGGTATACGTCTTCGATCCGGCACTCAACTAAAGGACCTCTTTCGAGCGGTTAACACTCCGCTTCCTCTGGTAGGCTTCTAAAAGGTCCTAAAAATTATCCCCGGCCAAAAACTTGGTGGGCCCGGAGATATGTATAAAATTAAGCGCAATAAAAACGGGGGCCTACAGTAATACCGCAAGTGCACGGTCGTCGGTTGTAGCTCGTGCAAGTACGGGTCGATCCACAGAGATCGGGTGTGTTTTGGAATGTTTCTAGCTAATTGGGTTCCTAAGTTTGCTTTGGGCTTAGAAGCCCTTTGGAAGTGTTGGGCTTAATGTACTATTGGGTTTGTTCACAATAAAATGCTTTAGGTCTTGGGCCTGTGAAATGAACTGAGCCTTGGGCTCAGTTATTCTTTGAAGTGTACATGGGCTTTGGCCTTAAACTTAGGCTTTTGATTAAGCCCACAGTTGAATTGGATTGGGCCTTAATGAATTTGGCTTTGGATTCAGTCAAGGTTCTGGGCCTTTGGGCCTTTGAGGAACTGAGCTTGAGTTTTGAAAGCTGGGGTTTGTTTCAGTGAACTGATTTGAGCTTTGGGCTCAATTGGACTTTGGCAGGCAGCAGGAGCTAACAGGACTGCACAACAGAAGGGTAGCTGCAGGAGAAAGGAAGCAGCACCAGGTAGCAAGCCTAGCAGCAGCAGAAGCAAGAGGGGAGGCAGTGCAGCAGCTGCAGGAGAAGGAAAGCAGCAGCAGCAACTGCAGAGCAAAAGCAACAGCAGCTACAGCAGCAGTGCAGCAGAAGTGGCAGAACTGCAGCTGCACAACAGGTAGTAGCAGCAGCAGGAGCAAGAGCTGCACAGCAAGAGAAAAGCAATGCAGCAGCAACAGGGTTGCAGCAGCAGAGAAGAAGCAATAGCAGCAGAGGCAGCAGTGTAGCAGAAACAGACAAGGCAGTGCAAGCAAAAACAACACAGGGCAAAACAAGGAAATGAAGGGAAAGAACAGGGAGCAAAGAACAAAGGCAGTAAAGCAAAGGCAATGCAGTAAATAAAACAAGACAATGAAGACAATGAAGAAAACAAGCAGAGAACAATGCAAAAACTAAACAAAGCAAATACTAGACAGCAAAGAAAAATGATAAAACAAACCAAGGCCTAAGGCCAAGGGCAGGGGAGATAGGAAGGCTAACAGTGATGACAATACAAGGCCAAGGCAGTGGTTCTAGGCATATCAATGGAATGGGAGGAGAATTAGCTTGCTATGAGCACTAATTCCTCCCATTGCTCAATCATAACAATGCAATAGAGTTAAGCATACAAATGGAGTGGGAAGAAAACTAGCTTGCTCATTGTCACTAGTGAGCACTAGTTTCTCCCCACTGCTCAATCAAAACAGTGTATTGAAAGCTCTAACCTAGCATACCATCACTTCTTGACAATGAATTGAAACACAGTACATCACAAGAACATGAAACAACTGAAATTAAAGGCACAAACATCACACCAAACAGAACACATTTAACAGGAAATTAAACAGGATATGAAAATAAATGGAATTAAAACTAACACAATTGAACTAACAGGATACTAACACAACTAACATGAACATAACTGAATATTGAAGCAGGAAATTGAAATTGAAAACTAAACATAAACATTTAACAGGACATGAACTGAATTTGAAAAATGAACTAAAGTTAACATTTAACAGGACATGAAAGTCCTGGATGTTGGCTAATCCAAACATAACTATTACAACACACCCACAGCCATTTATATACCCACAACACATTAGGGTTATCACCCATTTTCCCAAAATGCCACAATATAGCAGTACAATTAGGTTTACTGCTTATCTAATGTCATGGGTCTAATTTGAGCCCATTCCCCTACTCTAATTCTCTCCTGGTACGGTTCCAACATGAATTAGGGTTTCTAGAAAAAATCCCCAAATTACAGAGAATTAGGAATTGAAATTGAACTCACCTAACATGTGATTTGACGAGTCTGCTTTCGACCCATTCTTCTCCTCAGTCTCCTGCTCCATTCCCATGCTTCAATTACGTCTTTCCAACTCGTCCTATTTTATTGATTTCTTCCCTAGGTTTTTAGAGAGAAATTAGGGGAGAAATCTATACAATAGGAGGCTAGAACAAAGGGGGTAATGATGGTGGAGGATAGGTGTGATGATGGTGGAGGTGTGGTGGTTAAGCGGCAGTGGCAGAGGTGGTGTTCTGGTGGTGGCAGGACATGGTTCTGTTGAAGACGGTGGTGAAGTTGCAGAGAGGAATGGGTGAGAGTGGCTCGACTGAGTTTGGGGTAGGGGGCGTGTTTGGTTAGGTGGTAGGGCTCGGGTGTTAGGGTGTGAGGCGAATGCATCGAGTCTTGATGTTCTGTGACTCTGAGCTGCGAGATGCGAAGATGGTAGGTAGATCGGACGGTGATGCGGAGGCAAGCTTGTAGCGACCGCTAGATTATATGATACAACAAAATCAACGATGCCAGATGGAGTTAGGTGTTGTAGTGTTAGGCGGAGATATCAAACTTTGATGAACAGCAATGGAGCGACCGTTGGATTCAACTACCATCTAATCTGAAGGCTTGGAATTTCAGCGCTGTGGTGCTCGGCAGAGACTTCAGATTTTGATGCTCTATGAAGGAGCGACCGTCGGATGCTTCTGAGAACTGATCTGATGGCTGAGAACGGAGGCGCTTTTGTGTGTAGAAAATGAGGTTGTGCGCACCATTCTTCGTGGCTTCCTTGCGTAATTTCTCCCGGCTTTTCACTACTTTTCTGCTCTTTTCGCTCCGTGACTCATCCGAACTTTATTTATTACCTAAAAATGCAAAATTAATTAATAAAAATATTTATTCTTGAAAACAATGAAAATACAGAATATGGGATAAAATGTAGAATTAATGCACAAAAGATGAGTTAAAATGCCAACAAAAAGGGATAAATATATACAATATTTGGCACTCATCATCCTCCTTCTTCATCTAGTGAGTTCGCAGATTCCGATATAGATGAAGAAGAAATGGCTGATCGTACACTCAAGGATCTAGCTTCTCACAAGCTCGATACACAACAATGGTGTATCCAAACTAATTCAACCTTCGAGATCAAGCCGGGGTTGATTAGAGAGTTACCAAAGTTTCATGGCATGGTGAATGAAGATCTAAACAAACATCTTATGGACTTCTCTACCATAGTCATGGATATGCTTCCACCAGAGACTAATGCGGATGGAGCAATGTTGAAAGCTTTCCCGTTCTCTTTGGTGGGTAATGCTAAGGAATGGTTGTATTATTTGACTTCCGGAAGTATCACCACATGGAATGGGATGAAGAAACTTTTCCTCGAGAGATATTTTCTTGCCTCAAAAGCTACTCAAATTCGCAAGGAGATTTGTGAGATGAAGCAAAATGTGGGAGAGTCATTGTATAAATATTGGGAGTGATACAAGAGATTGGTGGCAAGCTGTCCACACCATCAATTCAGTGACTTCATGATACTCCAATACTTCTATGAAGCTCTCCACCCAAGTGATAGATCTCTTCTTGACGCCGCAGGTGGTGGTGCACTAATGAACAAGACGTTGACCCAAGCTAGAGAGTTGATTTAAAGTATGGCTGCAAACTCGCAACAATTCTACACAAGAGAAGAAATAACGGTTAGGCGAGTGCATGAAGTTAGTGATTCATCATCATACCTTGAACAAAGGATGGGGAGCATGGAAAGGGTAATGCAACGAATGGCCGCGGTAATTATTCCGGATGATGAGACCGAACAAGTAAATGCTTTATATCCAAATCAAAGGCCAAGGTACGATCCATACTCCAATACTTACAATCCCGGTTGGAAGGATCACCTTAACTTTAGTTATGCCAACAAGCAAGCGGCGGCTCCTAATCCATATGTGCAACAAAGTGGTTTCCAACAATCACGCTTCCAACTTCAACAACAATTCCAACCACAACAAGTAAAGGAGCGTGATTCTTCGAGTGATGACAAGCTCAATACGTTAATGCAAGGCATGCAAGGTCTTACTTCTATGTTACAAAAAAGCCAACAAAAGAATGAATCGGTCATTAAGGCTTTGGAAACCCAAATGGGACAATTGGCAACCGATGTGCATCTATTGAAATCTCAAGCATCCACAAAGCTTCCTTCACAACCATTTGTGAATCCAAGAGAGAATGTTAATGCGGTTACGTTAAGAAGTGGGAGAAAAGTGGATATCCCAAGTCATCATGAAGAAGCTAGTGCAGAGGTAGTCAAAGACAAGGAGGAAGTCGCACCAAAGGAGAATTCAACACCAACCGACCAATCCAAGTAACCGGTTCCTAGTTTCACTATTCCACCTCCTTTTCCTAGTCGCTTTGCTAAGTCCAAGAAAGAAGCTCAAGACAAGACACTCATGGATATCTTAAAGAAGATAGAAATCAACATCCCATTCATAGAGTCCATCAAGACAATGTCAGGGTATGCTAAGTTCATGAAGGAATTATGCACAAAGAAGGATAGGTTGCTTGATAATGAAATTACTAAAGTTGGCGAGAGTGCGTCGGCTATGCTATTGAAGAAGATGCCTACAAAGTGCACGGATCCCGGTGGTTTCACGGTGCCAATTACTATTGGTACAAAAAGGTTTGAACATGCTTTACTTGACTTGGGAGCTTCCATAAGTGTAATGTCGGCCGATATATATGACACCTTGAATCTTGGACCTTTGAAAGATACAAGAGTTATTATCCAATTAGCAAACAAGTCTAACATATATCCTACGGGACTTGTGAAGACGTGCTAGTGCAAGTGAATGAGCTAATTTTTCCGGTTGATTTCTTCGTGGTGGATATGGACAACAATGAGAATCGGTCATCTACTTCTTTACTTCTTTGGAGGCCATTTATGAAGACCGCAAAGACAAAGATTGACGTTGACAAGGGTACACTTACTATGGAATTCGATAAGGAGATAATACACTTCAACATATTTGAAGCCATGCGCTACCGAAGTGATATGCATTCCGCTTACTCCATTGATGTGGTTAGTTCATTAGTGCAACAAATGGTGGAATTGAGTCGAAAAGACGAACTTGAGGTGGTGTTGCAAAAGAGCATTGAATTGGACGTCCACGACTTGTCTAATTTGGATGTTGAAATCTCCAAGGAATTGATGGATATGTGTGGTGCCTTGACGGCATTGCAAGAAGCTAAAAAGGGTAATGTTTCATATATTTCTTTACCCATGGATGATGAATTACTTGTACCATCTATTGTGAAGGCGCCTAAGCTAGAATTGAAGCCACTTCCGGAACATTTGAAGTATGCTTTCTTGGGAGATGAAGATGAGCTTCCGGTGATTATTATAAAGAACCTCACACCGGTACAAGAAGACCGTTTACTTAGAGTTTTGAAAGAGCACAAAACGGCTATTGGGTGGACAATTGCGGACATCAAAGGAATTAGTCCATCCGTGTGCATGCATAGAATTCTAATGGAAGAGAACGTGAAGCCGGTACGTGATGCTCAACGTAGGCTTAATCCTCCCATGATGGAGGTTGTGAAAAAAGAGATACTCAAACTGCTAAGTGTGGGGGTGGTCTACCCAATATCCGATAGCAAATGGGTTAGTCCGGTATAAGTGGTACCAAAGAAGTCCGGTGTTACGGTTGTTAGAAATCAAGAGGATGAACTTGTTCCTACAAGAGTTCAAACCGGTTGGAGAGTGTGCATTGATTATCGAAAGCTTAATTCCGCAACTCGAAAGGATCACTTTCCTTTACCTTTCATTGATCAAATGTTGGAGCGGTTATCGAAGCATTCTTATTATTGTTTCTTGGACGGTTATTCGGGATACAAACAAATTGTTATTGCACCGGAGGACCAAGAGAAGACCACTTTCACTTGTCCGTTTGGAACGTTTGCATATAGACGGATGTCGTTTGGTATTTGCAATGCACCGGCTACTTTCCAAAGATGCATGGTTAGTATATTCTCGGACTATGTGGAGCGCATCATCGAGGTATTTATGGATGATTTCAGTGTTTACGACAATTCTTTTGATATTTTTTTAGACAACCTTGAACTAGTTCTTAAACGATGCATAGACACAAACCTTGTCCTTAATTGGGAGAAATGTCACTTTATGGTAAACCATGGCATAGTACTTGGTCACATCGTGTCCTCTCGAGGGCTCGAAGTGGACAAGTCAAAGATAGATTTAATAAGAAACTTACAATATCCTACTTCGGTGAGGGAAATCCGTTCATTTCCTGGCCATGCAGGTTTCTATAGGCGGTTTATCAAGGATTTCTCCAAAATCTCCATGTCGATGTGCAAGTTATTACAAAAGGAGGTACCTTTTGACTTCAACAAGAAATGCAAGGATGCCTTTGACAAATTGAAGGCAATGTTGACAAGTACGCCAATTATCAAATCACCGGATTGGAATCTTCCATTTGAATTAATGTGTGATGCTAGTGATTATGCGGTTGGAGCCGTTTTGGGTCAAAGAGTGGACAAATTGTCCCATGTTATCTATTATGCATTTAGGACCCTTAATGATGCACAAATCAACTATTCTACCACGAAGAAGGAGTTATTGGCTATAGTTTTTCATTGGAAAAGTTTCGATCATATTTGGTGGGCACAAAGGTTATTGTATATTCCGATCATGCCGCACTTAAAATACTTAATAATAAAGAAAGAAGCTAAGCCAAGGCTAGTCCGATGGATCCTATTGCTACAAGAGTTCGACATAGAAATTCGAGACAAGAAAGGTGTGGAAAATACCGTTGCGTATCATCTCAATAGACTTGTTATGTCTCAAGAAGAACTTCCATTACAAGAGTGCTTTCCGGACGAACAACTTTTCTCTTTGGAAAATTCTACACCTTGGTACGCGGATATAGTGAATTACTTGGTAACAAGGAAGGTACCTAATACAATGTTTAACTTCCAAAAGATGAAACTTAAGAAGATAGCCAAGCAATATGTGTGGGATGAACCATACTTATGGAAATATAGCGTGGATCAAATGATACGAAGGTGCGTGCCGAATTCCGAATTTCAATCTATTCTCTCTTTTTGTCACACTCTTACTTGTGGTAGCCATTTTGGTTCTAAACGTACCGCTCTCAAAGTTCTCGAGAGTGGATTTTATTGGCCAACCTTGTTTGAAGATGCACATGTTTTTTTGCAAATCGTGTGATAGATGTCAAAGAACGGGCAATCTAGGTGCTCGAAATCAAATGCCACTCACACCAATCCTCACATTTGAGATTTTTGATGTGTGGGGAATCAATTTTATGGGCCATTTTGTCAATTCAAATGGAAATTTTTATATACTTCTTGCGGTGGATTATGTTTCGAAATGGGTGGAAGCTAGAGCCCCCAAAACTAATGATTCTCAAGTTGTTTGTGATTTTGTAAGAGAAAACATATTCACTAGGCATGGTACACCAAGAGTGGTGATAAGCGATGGAGGCTCACATTTCAAGAAGGCTTTCCACGCTCTCCTCAAGAAGTACAACATTACACATAAGATTGGTACGCCTAATCATCCACAAACTAGTGGACAAGCGGAAATTTCAAACCGGGAAATCAAGTCCATTCTTGAGAAAACGGTGAATACTACAAGGAAAGATTGGAGCTTTAAGCTTAATGATGCACTTTGGGCGTATAGAACGGCGTACAAGACACCAATTGGAATGTCTCCATATCGGTTGGTTTATGGTAAAGCTTGTCATCTTCCGGTTGAACTTGAACATAAGGCTTATTGGGCGATAAAGAAATGCAACATGGAGTATGATGAAGCGGGGAAGCAAAGAAAGTTACAACTACATGATCTAGAGGAGATACGTAATGATGCTTACGAGAGTGCCCGGATTTACAAGGAAAAGACCAAGCTTTTTCATGACAAGATGATTTCTCGGAAAAGCTTCAAAGTGGGACAAAAAGTCCTTTTATATCATTCTCGCCTTAAACTATTTCATGGAAAGTTAAGGTCCCGTTGGATTGGACCATATGTTTTTACTAATGTTTTTCCTTATGGTGCAGTTGAAATTACTAGTCTTAGAGACATCTCGGTTTCCAAGGTCAATGTCCATAGATTGAAGCCATACAACGAGAACATCTCATATGTGAATGTGGAGGAACTTTCATTTGAGGATTCACTCCCTCTGGAGGAGTAATGTGAAGCAAGATCCAAGTCGGGTCGTCGACTTTAAAACAAGCGCTTAATGGGAGGCAACCCATAGGTTTTGTATTTCTTATCCTTTTACTTTCTATTTTCTTTTTGTTTTGATTTTTTTTTTCTTGTACCATATCATGTTAGGATTTCCCACCTTGACTTTACTAGGACGATTCAATTACATTGAGGACAATGTAAGGTTTAAGTGTAGGGGAGTGGTTAAGCATATTAAAAAAAATTGCATAAAACCTCCAACTTTTAGAGATTTTAGAGTCACTAGCATACTTACAGGTATGTTTACATAGAGAATTCTGACCGACATAACTGAACTTGGAAATGTTAGGGAACTACGTTCGGATTTCTTGCTTGTTAGAGTGTTAAATAATGGATTTAATCATGCCGGTGATGCATATTAGGAGCAGGGAGACATGCATTATTAGAGTTGCTGATCAATCATTAGTGGAGACTACCCTATTTATATCATGCGAAGCACCGACCAAAAATTCTTTATAAATAACTAAAGAGCTTTCTTTTGAGTGTGTGTCACCGTACGTTAATTCCGGGTAGAATGGTGAGCTACCCAACCTCCCACCAATAGAGGCACTACTTTTTGATCTCTTGAGTGCTAATTTTGTCAATCATGAGGGTGACGTCTATAGATGAAAGCCTCCTTCTTGTAGTTCGATTTGCACTTAGCACCATTCTCTCTCTCGACAAAAAACGGATCCATAGAAACACCATCATCATCAACAAGGGAGAGACATCAAAATCTACAAGGAAATTTGAAAACTTTCAAGGTTTACAAGCAATGGAACAAGAAAAGAGTAAATTTCATATCCAAGTACAACAACATATAATGAGCGGAATTTCATATCCAAGTTGAAGACTTATTTACAAGAGCAAAGAAAAGCAAAAGATGAGAATTATTGAAGTTTATGATTTCGAGACGATAAAAGTTGTGAAGAATCAAGCGGTAAAGTATTTTTCCCACGGCTATGGTTTATTTTTATTTTCACTTTGTTTTGTATTTTATTTCTCTTAACAAAAACAAAAAAAAAAAAAAAAAAAAAAAAAAAAAAAAAAAAACAAAAAAAAAACAAAAAAAAAAGACAAGAGAAAAATTTATCATTGTTTTTAATATTTATTTAATAAGCCGTGGGGAAGGAAAAATCTATAAGGAAGTTTCAAGCGACAAGGATTTAAGGTAAAAAGTTACAAATTGTCAAGGAATTACGAAGTTCGAGAATTTATCATCAATAGTTGAAGCCGAAGACGACGACCAAGAAGATGAAAGACGAGGAGCGGAAGACGTTTCTATTGGATGCCGTGAGAGTATTGTTATCATCATTGCAATCGGATGTGAAGGTGAGTAAGTAATCTCATCCTCGATAATAGTGGTTAATTTCCTTTCTTAGAGATCGTCAGAAAAATGGTTTTTCAAAATGTTAAAAGATGTGGGTTTTTTTTAAAATATTTCGGAAGTTGTCCTTCCTACCATTCAACGTGTTGCAGGAATTCTCTCTTCATTCCTACCTGCACACAAGTGAGAACTATAAAAAGTACGTCCTTTGAGTGCAATTTCATAATGGTGAGGCAGAAGTCGAGGCGAAATGCTTATTGATCGCTTCTCAAACACGCATTCTCTCATTATGGTGTGGTTTTTTCTCACTCAACATTTAAGAAATGAGAATATGTTCTTTAGTATTTCTAACTTCTTATTACTAGCATGCAGAAACTCTATGTCCTCATAACTCTTTGGATGCTTGGGACGCTGGAACGCTTTGAAGTTGTAAGTTTTAGTTTGATTTGCTCGAGGACTAGCAAAGTCTAAGTGTGGGGGAATTTGATAGGGTGTAGAATACATCCTATTTATTATCTATTGTTTATGCTTTCTTTGCTATTTTTCTTGTAAATTATGTATTTTACGTTTGTTTTGAGTTTTATAGATACTTTGGAGTCATACGGAGGAAAAGAAGAAATCATCCAAATTGAGTCGAAAATGGGCAAAGTAATCATTTCGCAGGCTAAACACTGTTTGGAGTCAAACCAAAGGTTAAGGGATGACTCTTTTGGAGGAGTGTTAAACACAGATCAGCTGAGGCTAAAGGGGACCCCATTGGGTGGTTCTACAGTTGGGTGTATAAATCCATCCCAAAATATAAACCTAAAATCGAGAGAAGCCTCTCTTTCTCTCCTTCATTTCTAGGGCTGCACAAGACCCGCCCACGATACCCAAACCCACCCGTACCCGCTAAGTCAGTGGGTTTTTAATCCATACCCGCCCGTTGTGGGTGCGGGGTTGGTTATGAAAAAAAAAACCCGCTGTCTGTGGGTGCGAGGTTGGTTTAAGCTAATACCCGCCCATACCCATCCAAAAACCCGCAGATTATATACCATTAGATAAAACTAATCCTAGTCGTCCATTATGAAACCCTAATACTAGTAGATAGGATAACTGATAACCCTCATTCACTTTCTACACTCTTCTTTTTGTTCGGCCTCTCCTCTTCTTCCTCCTCAGTTCTTCTTCTTCACCTACGAACGACAATTACCAGAAATATTCACCAGAAATCGACAACAACAACTTCGAATCTTCACCAGAAATCGACAACAATCGAAAAATCAACATATTAAACACTTAATATTCATCTGTGAACTTCCTAGATATGAATATTTTGGGGGTTTTGGTTTTTTTTTCTCACTTAATCAAGGAGAATAGAAGTTACTCTAAATACTTGAATATAAAGCGGGTTTAAACCCGTTTAAACCCATACACGCCCAACCCGTAGCGGGCGGGTAACAAAACCCGCCCGCTGTTTGTGGGTGCGGGGTTGGTTATGAAAAAAAAGACCCGCAGTATGTGGGTGCGAGGTTGGTTTTAGCTTATACCCGCCCATACCCGCCCATGTGCAGCCCTATTCATTTCTGAATTTTCCTCTGAAATTGAGAAATAACGGCTGCTGCTATATATCACCTGAAACAGCAGAACCAAGAGAGAAGATGATGAAGAAGCTGACTCGAGTAAGAAATTGAAGAGAAGGGTTATGAAAAGAAATCTAAGCTGCTGCAATTAGATTGAGAAGCAGTAAGGGTTTGGTTGTAGTTCGACGGAGGTGAGATGATGGAGATTTGGAGATCAGAAAGAGCAGATGAAATCATGGTTTCTGAGCTCAACAAAGATGAAATTGGAAGTTGGGTGTTGGTCATTTGAAGATTCACAAGGATTACAAGGGTTCAGAAATTGAATGATTTAAGATGGTGGAAGGTTGCCTGCTGTTGAAGATTGGAACCTGAGATGAAGATGGGTCTGGATTGAATCTGGGTTCTGAGGAGAATGGTGTTGTTGATGCTCAGGAAATGGGATTCAGATCTAGACGAAGAAAGAGGGTAGTTAAGTTGCTCGAGAATGATTGTGAATCAAGAAGAGCGATGATGAATTCAGATAGGTTTCTGCTACTAACGTATATGAATCAGATCGAGAACTCAATGGAAGATTGGATTGAGTCTGTGGTAGATGAAGAAATGGAGTCTGGGTTTGATTTAATGGTGATTAAATGGGGGTTTGAAATGGATCTATGATTTAAATTCAGCAAAGAAGAGATGGGTTCTGTTTCCGTTGATGAATCCGAGAGATGATAATGCTGCAAGTGGAATTGATGGGGTTCTGGTGATGAAGACAGGGCATAATTGATGCCGTTGTTGATTCGAGCAACACATGGATATGAGGAATGGTTCTGTTGTTATTCGAAAGAGAAGAATTATTGAGAAGAAAGGATGAATTGATGGGTTCTCGCTGCAATTGGGTTTATGGTGGAACTGAATGTGAGAGATGCTGGTGATGTTGGTGACGCTCAAGGGTTGGCTGAAATTGATGTTGTTGTGAGTTTTCAACAAAGAAGAAATGGAAGGAGGAGTTGATGGATTGAAGTGACAGAAGCAAGTATTGACAGTGTGCAAGAATGATGGGTATAGATGTATGTTAGGTTCTTAACAAGTGAAGAAATAAAGGCCTGAAATAGGCCTGAGAAATGCCAGGAAACAAACGAAACTGTGTCCAAATTTCTCTCTCGGCGATTCAACTCGGTACCGACCGATGAACGATCCAACTCATCTGAGTAAGACCAGATAGCCGAGTAAGATACTGACTCGGTGTCTGACTTCCCCTTTCTTTGACCTAGTTGACTAACAGAAGACTGTTAGTTTGACAGTTATCTCTAACAACACAATGACGGAATATTCCGTTAACAGACAACATATGAGGTGGACGAAAGTAGCTTTCCGGTGCCATATTCCGGCGAGCCAATTTGTGGAGAGGTTTGTGTGGATTTCTCTCATGGGTTTGAAGAATTGGGCTTGGATTTGGAAAGAGAATTTGGAAGATTTGGAGAATTGGACTTAAAATTGGAATTATGCTCAAATTGGGAAAGTGGTGTTATTATGGAATGAGGATTCTTTTTCTACAAGGATTGGAGAGCATTGAAGCCTATAAATAGAGAAGCTCTCCACACCTCTCTACACACACAACACTTGTGTTTTTGCTTGCTTTCAAAATTCTTCTTTTAATTATTTGTGTGAACTTTAAAAATTCTCCCTTTAATTATTTGTGTGAATTTCAAAAACATGAGTAGCTAATTTTCTTATTGATTGAGGATGAATTCCTAGTTCTTAACATGTTTTGAGTTTTGTTTTTAAATCTCCTTTGAATTTTTTCACATGATTATCGTTTGTTTTTACTGATAGGAATGTTTATACATTCATGGTTGATTGATAGATTGTTTAGGAGGCCAAATAAATTGATTTATTAATTGATCTAAAGTTAGTGAAAGTTAGGAGATAAGTAATCGTTTCTTGACTCTTTACATAAAGTAGCAAACACGAGACCTTGCGGAGGGATTCCGTGGAGCAATTGTGTGTGGAAACAACGACCTTGAGATAAGAGTCTAACTACTAATATCAACCTAATAAATTCATAAATCTTAATGCGTTTAACTAAATTACATCTTGAGTGAGATACTACTAGGTGGTTTGGTGAATAGAATCCGGTAGTCGAGAACTTCTGTATCCGGTGATACTAAGGATTTAGGGTTTAGCACTGAGCTAGCTGCTTTACCTACGGTTGGTGATAATTTGTGACTAATAAAAAGTGGAAAAGAACATAACTTGAATCATTGTTTTGCAACGAAGAAGGATTCCTTGATCTAATCTCTCTTATTGATTTCAACTTAAACTTTTAATTGCTTTATTTACTTTCTTTTGTTTTTAAAATCTAAAACCAATCCCCCTTTTTTGTGACAACTAAACAACTAAAACCTCTTGCTCCTCCTGGGAACGAACTTGAATACACTCTATTACTTGTTAATTAGGTGGAAAAATATTAATTAATTTGTTGTGGTTACGGCACGCATCAGACAACATGGTTTTGCTCATGTTGGCCCAATCATTCTAAAAATCGAGAAACATGTTCTCGAGCATTGCCTGTTCCATCATAAAGCGTGGACGTTGGAGAAGTATAACCCTTCGGAAGAGGAACTCTCTATATAGCATAAGGATATGGAGGTTGGTGACGATGGACAACTGATGTCTTATCTTTTCCACGATTATCTAGAAAGTGTTCCAAATCTACACGAGTGATGAAACTTGCTGGTTCCTTTGCCTGTGGGTTATCTGCAGCATTGCGTACTTCATCATCTTCCAGGATGTGGATTCGAGAGGTTTCAGGATCAGCAGTTGAGGATGTTTCCTAAGATTTTTCTTTCTATGACCGTGGTTGAGTTTGCTCAGATGACGGATTGTCTGTGAGAGTTTTTAGGTAAGCGCATAACTTTTTTTGTGTTCAATCTATATTTGTCTGATTCTTGGCGAGAACTTCCTGAACCTTCATAAGATCATATATGGTAGGTGGATCTTCTCTGACTTCTTCAAGAGATAGGCCAAAGAAAGGATTGTTGCATGTGCCGGTGTTGGTTTCAGCATGGACACCAGTATTGTTGGTTTGAGGAGTAGTGTCAGTAGCGGGAAGAGTGACTGGAGTACCACCATTGTTGCTAGTGCTAGAAATGTTTGAATTAGGTTGGGACTTGTGATGAGCCTGGCCTAAGATCGACCATCTTTGACGAATTGAGATTGCAACCGAGAGATTAATCTCCCACTATGATCGCCAATCTGTTGATGGGAGAAAACGATTTGCTGGTTTTTTAGGAAAGTGAAGAGATGACCGTGCGGACGGGGACTCCTCGACCGAGCAAATTACCTAAACCTTTTTCAAACAGATGCAATTCAAGGTAATGCTTTGAGTTCAGAGATCAACCTGTAGGACTCTGGATTAAACCAAGACAATGGTCGTTCCAGAGTCAATTCGGTCACAAAAAGGGACGAGGGTCGTGTTAGAGCATTGCTCGGTCGAACTCGCATGCGTTGCTATCTCAAGCATGTTTGTCAATGTTAGTGATAAAAACTATAAGTCTTGATTTCTAGTCTATTATAGCTAAGTCTCAGACTAGGATAGTAAGTGTACTTGAGCTCAAAGACTTCATGGCGATTCATCATACAAGTAGAAGAACTACTCAAGGAACCGATGGAACTTCTCGACAAAAAGGTATGTGAATACTTGAACTTATCTATCACTCAAAAGTCTATCTACTCTATCTCATACTCTTTGAGACAAGAAGTCGTATGCTATATTTATAGACTTTGATTATACACATTTAGTATTTCGAGAGTATACCTCGCCTATCTATATCTCGAAATATGAGTTGGTAAGATTTTCGATTTAACCAAGTTTATCTTTACCATGTGAAGAAAGTCATGATATGTTTCAATCATCTTGAAAATTGCTTTGACGAGAAATGGTGTAACAACTATATAATATCCTCTAAGAATGTTTCAATGATTGAAATGAGAGTTTAGATTACATAACCAATGGTGGACATAAGCATTGTTGTGGAAAAACATTTATGTATAAGTCTTATTCCTTGAACCAAATTTTGCGAACTTTGTTGATCAAGAGAATCGGAAGAATGGCGTGAGCCAAGTCTGCGAACTCAGCCCGCGAACTGTCGAAGTTCTCAAACCCGAGAATTTCTGCTGGAGTTGACAAACTATTTGCATGAAACTAAGTCTGCGAACCCAGTCCGCGAACCAGCGAAGTTCTCATACCCGAGAATTTTTGCTGGAGTTTGTATACTCTGCCCGGTAACTTAAGTTCGCGAACCTAGTCTGCGAACTTGAGAAGGTTATATATCTGAAGATGATTTCTGAACTTAAACTTAAAAATACTAAGGAATGCAGTTTGCAAACCGTGGCTATAAAAGTTCATGAATCGATTCAAGTGAATCAAATCATCTTTGCTTCAATTGTGTCTTGTGTAGTACATGAGATTTCCTTGCAATTGAACAACTCTCTAACTAGTTCATTTGAAGTCATTTGAACTAGTTATGGTGAAGACGAACGTGGTTGATATGGAATGCTCATATGGCTAACCATTTGGTTAACTATTGTTGAACCAACAAATGCATACGTTTGGGTACGGTTAACAAACCTAGAAGCGTGCATTGTCAAGTGTGTGTAACAAGCTAACTTTTCGATCTAACGGTTGAGAAATATTAGCTTGAATCTAAATCAGGTTTTCATCTAATGGTGGATATTGATTGCTTTGTTACCAAGGTAACTTAATTGCAAACCCTGATTTGAAAGACTATATAAAGGGAACTCTAGTATCTGTGCAAAATAATGCCCACACCTCACGTGTGATACTAGTTTGCATACTAGAGTCAGTTCTCCTTTAACCTTTGGTTTTCTTCTTCTAAAACCAGGTTAATGACTTAAAGACTTCATTGGGATTGTGAAGCCAGACCGATACTACTTTTATCGTAGTTGTGTGATCAGATCTTGCATTTTCTATCGTACGAGTACAATCAGATTGATTGGCTTGAGATTGATATCTCCGATAGGCAAGATATAAAAAGTAATCACAAACATCTTCGTCTCATTGTTTGTGATTCCAAAACATCTTGTTTCGCTACCATACGATTAAGATTGTTGTGAGGTGATTGATAACTCTAGGTTGTTCTTCGGGAATATGAGAACGGATTATCAATTGGTTCATGTTCACCTTGATTATTATCAAAATACGGAACAAAACCTTTTAGGGTTTATCTGTGGGACACAAATTGATCCTTTGATAGACTTGTATGTGTGAGACAGATTTGTTTATTGTCAAGTCTTCGTCTTTGGGTCATAACAACTCTTAGTTGTGGGTGAGATCATCTAAGGGAATCAAGTGCGCAGTATCCTGCTGGGATCAGAGGCGTAGGGAGTACAACTGTACCTTGGATCAGCGGGAGACTGATTGGAGTTCAACTACAGTTCAGTCTGAAGTTAGCTTGGAGTAGGTTATTGTCTGTAGCGTCTTAATACAGTGTGTATTCAATCTGGACTAGGTTCCGGGGTTTTTCTGCATTTGCGGTTTCCTCGTTAACAAAATTTCTGGTGTCTGTGTTATTTCTATTTCCGCATTATATTTGTTTATATAATTGAAATAATACAGGTTGTGCGTTTGAATCAATCAATTGGAAATCATACCTTTGGTTGCTGATTGATATTGATTGATCCTTGGATATTGGTCTTTGGTACCATCCAAGTTATTCCTTGTATTTGATTTGAAATCACAGTTCTTGCTTGAGTAAATCAAATCAAGAAGAGATATATAAACTTGTTGATATACTTTTAATTGATTGAGTCTTGTTGATTCTCTTAAAAGTATATTAGAGTTTGTCCATACAGATTGTTAAGCGAAATATTGGGTGGTGTTGTTAGACCCCCGCTTTTTCAGGTCGATCTGTATGAAGAAAGCTGAGAAGTGTGTGAGATCAATGATGATCGAGGATTGTGAGTGTGCTGTGAATTCTGCAAGTTTGTGAGACGTCGGTGAATTGTGATAAGTTCGACTGAGTTCTGAGATAAATTCTGATCGATTGAGTGATAATTTATTGTGTATCGAAATTATTGTTTACACGATGATTATTCGTTTTCAATCGTGGATTCTTTGTTGCTCAATCGTGGATTTAGAAACTTATTTATAATGGAAGAATAGTAGGAACATTGATCCCAGTAAGTGTGACGGTTGCTGGAGTGAAAGACTAGGAAAGTGGTAAATCGTGGCACACCAGTTCCATGTCGTGCGGAGACTTGGTTGGTTTTCCATCCACTACTTTGCTAATTCCCTCAACATCTTGCACGACTTACTCACATTTCTCATCGTGGTTGTACACACGTGCCGCATGCCTCCAGAATAAACCCTAGTGATTATCCCCATGTGACGTGATTAATGTCTCACGAATTTGGAGTCTGCAAGGCAGACGTATAGTTAATTAGTCAGTTGTTGACTTGTCTGGATGATGAGTCTTAGCCTTGATGAGTCGAGCATAATGAACGAATGTGGTATGCTCTGAGAATCATGGATTGAGCATAAGGTGTCTTCTGGGACATAGTAATGGAAGGACGTTAAGTCTTGATGAATTGTGATATATCATTTACCACTCAAAGTAATAATGATATATGGATCGAGCGTCCGATGAGATTGCTCGATCAAGGACTTATTTTAATATGTCGAGTATTCTACATGAAATCAAAGATATTGATGAATTATACAGAATGCTCATTTCTGATCTAATATATCATGAGTGATCGAATGACAATGTAGGGATCGGAAATATTGGATGGTCGTCCGTTCGAACCATGTTGATTAGTCGAGCAAAAATGTTTCAAGCAAGACCAAACATTAAATATAAATTAGAATATTGATTGTCGGATCAACAATATTCTCGAATGTTGATAGTTGAATCGACATGAGAAATGTTGCTCGGTCGAGCAATTGATAGTTGAATCAATGAGTTCTGAACCCAGTTGATCGTGTATTTTGCTAGCTTAAGCAATTTAGTGTTGATATATGAGCAAAATAAATATTACTAATTTAAGCAAATATTGCTCGTTTGAGCAATATTGACAAGATTTGAGTCTATCTATGAAGATCCTTGTCTATCTTCATAAGATTTGAGTACATCCTGGAAGATCCATATTATCTTTTCAAGATTTGTATATATCTCCACAACATTTGTATTTATCTTGAAAGATCCATATCTATCTCTTCAAGATTTGTAACTATCTTTGAAGATCCTTGTCCATTGATAAGCACGTAAGTGCTACATTTTATACCCATATTTGTATTAGCTAGGACTCGATATTTCGGCTAATGACACTATTTTAGTGCTTTTGTAGAAAATACAAGCATATTTCGATCACCCGGAGAATAAATGGCTTAAGGAGCCAAATGGTGTTTGCCAAAACTAGAGCTGGCAAACAAGCTGAAACCCGCGGGTTAACCCGTGTCCGGCCCGTAAAAACCCGAACCCGACTCGGCTGGTTTCTAAACAAGCCGGGTTCGGGTTGGAGAAATGCCGGCTTGTGAATAAACGGGTTAACCCGTCCCGGCCCGTGAAACCGCGGGTACAACCCGTAAACCCGTCCACAATAACTAATTAGTAATTTTTATATAATCCTGTCCGTCGGATTATCTAGGGTTAATCACATCCACACGATTAAGGTATAAAAGGAGAAACCCTAAAACTAAATGAAGAGATATCTTTCTTTTTTATCTCTCTCTTTTCTTCTTCTGCTCCTTCCCTTCTTCTTCGTTCTTCAGTTGTGACTTGAATCTCGGATAAACGATGAATCATTTGGCACGATTCTCTGGAAGTTGGATAAACTTTGGATACTGAGAACCAAGTTGAATCTTTGGAAAAATCAAGGCACATACTGTTTGTTCGCTCAAACGGAGAACCGGAGTTTATGTTTCTTCTCTTTCTTTTCTGGTTTTTCTTTTCTCTTTCCATTTTTCTTCTCCACCGCACGAACTGTGAGTGAGTGATTCATGATTCTTCTGAAATTTGAATAAACTTAATGAATAAGTGAATCAAGGAAAGAGTTAATGAGTCTGTGGAGTTAATTTTGGTTAGGGTTTCGTGATGATTGAAGAAAGAGGAATCAGTAAAATTAGGATTAGGGTTCTAGAATGGATTGAAAATTTTATATCAAATTGAGAATGAAATCAAGTAAGTAATGATGGGTATTGGGTGTTAAGTTTAAGGTTGAATTTTTAGTTATTGATTTTCAATTTAATTCACATTGAAGAATCAGTGAGTTAGGGTTCCAACATGAACTGGAAAGTTGATTGGTGATGAATACGATGAAATTGAAAGATGATTTTGTTAAATTGAGGTTTAGATTCGTATAATAATTGGATGAACTCCATCGATTAGGGTTCTTAATAGAAAAGAGAATTCATGGTTCACGGGTTTGAAACTTAATTGAAAAAAAAAAAAAAAATTGACGGTTTAGGGATATGATGGAATCAAGTTGAAGATTAAGCAAAGGGTGAATCATTTGTTTCAATTTGGAATTAATCTGAGAACTTGTTATATGGATATTAGGTAAGGTTACTAGTTTGAGATGAAGTGTATATGAGTTGGATTAGTAATATGATGGGATGAAGATGGGTTTGCGTTTTTGTTGTTGTTGATTAATGTTGCAGATTAGTGGTAGTGATAACGAGAAGATTTATGAATGAAATTGAGATGCAGGTGATGAAAGTGGTGGATGTGAATTGATTTTAGGTTAGAAACGATAATCCTAGGTTAGGGTTTGATTCTTTACTCTTTTTCACAGTAGACTAGAGAACTTATAATGGTGTTTTTTTTCTATGTAATCCTATGTTTTAGTATTATCCCCAAGTTATGTTCTGTGATTTGGTCTCTGTTTTGTCACAAATTAACTTAATGAAATTATAATTTTATTTTTAATTAAACAAGTCGGGTTAACCCGTGAACCCGCAAACTTTACCTGTTACGGGTGCGGGTTGAAGAAATGATCACCCGTGAAGAATATCGACCCGCGGGTTTTGACCCGTGTAACCCGTAACAAGCCAGCCCCGGCCCGCCCGTTTGCCAGCTCTAGCCACAACAAAGCTCAAGACACCAAAAGAGACCGGGCCTATGGTGGTCTACCTTGCATGCCCATGTTGCTCACCACCCAAGCCACCTGCTTGGTTACATTATTTTTACGGACAAAAAGAATGCCCATGTTGCTCACCACCCAAGCCACCTGCTTGGTTACATTATTTTTACGAACAAAAAGAATAGTGTGACGTGTTTATTCTCCCACCCCATATAAAGTATCACCTCATTTCTTAACAAAACAGAAGTGGGGCACTGGAGTTTCAAGCAGCTACGTTTCACATTTGTTGGTGAACATTTTCACCCGGAATCAGGACAAGAAGAAGTAGGAGATCGAGATATCAGAGAAGTAAGGTTTTGAGGGAGAGAATGGAAACGTTCACCGCTAAGCGAAAGTTGATGTTGCTGACACGTGAAAGATAGTGGGTGCCGATGGTCAGGGAAGTAGCTGTTGTGATCGGTACTGGAAAGAGTCAGGGTCTGTTTGTAGTGATATTGGATTCAAACTGAAATGGGTCCTTTGCTGGTTGTCTCAAGTGATTCTCTCGAGTTCGTTACAGCAACACCGATGATATCTGTGGGGTTTGTTGGCAGTGCAGATGGTGAACTGTTGGCACTCGAAATGAAGAAGATGACAGCAAAAGCTTGCATCGAAACTGGTGGTGATCGAGTGCAACTGGAAGAAGAAAATTGGTTGTTCTGTATGTTGTGTGCGGCTGTAATGGGTTTGGTCTGATGTTGTCGGGCGCAGTTGATGGTTGAACGACTGATGGAGCTAATGGAACTGCTGTAACCGGAGTAGGGAGAAGATTTCTGCTGGTTCTCGTTCTCTTCAACAACAACTATGAGTTCACATGGAGCTCAAGCTACTCGTCCAAAATCAGAAGCCGAGGAAATGAAATTATTGCACGAACTGTTGCCACTGTTTTAGGAAGGTGATTATCCGGCCAGGGAGAAAGGAAATGATGTTGTGGCCAAGCTTGTTTGAGCTATGATAACCAGTGGGTGCAGGGTTTGACAAGGCAGAGATGGGTGTTGTTGATTGTTACATTAAGAAGAATGGGTGCTGACTTATTTTGGTCTTGATCTCTGACTGATGGTGGTGTCGATGGGTGAAAGAGTTGCAGTCGGTAGTGGCTGGGACGGACAGGAAAATGGAACTTGTAAAGGCCTGAACATGGAAGTTGGTCGAGCTATTGCAACCGACTGGTTTTGTATGATGGCTGGAATGGATTGAGAAGGAACTGGTGACGTTAAATGAGTTTGTTATGCTGGTGTTGGCTCGAGTTCTAAGGAATTAATAGTGAGTTCTGGATAAATCAATGTTGGTGGTGATTGTTACTACAGGTTGGAGGAATTTTGTGTCGACGAAGGGCAGAAGTACTTCATGGCTTTCTAATTGTTTGTGACAGGAAATGATTGGTAAGGTTTAGCCAGACTTCGGTGAAGGTTAGCCGAACAGAATGAGAATCTTGTATCGAAGGAACTAGTTGAGGTACGCACGTGGAAGGGAACGTTTATTCATGTCGACATCATGCTCCATATATTACCATTCTCCAACATTCCCACTTAAGAAAGTTGCCGGATGATGTGATTTGTAGATAGTGGTAAAAAGTGATTCGATTCTCGAACTTGTGAAGGATAACTTTAGACTTAAATTCAAAACTAAATAGAAAACTCGCTAATAATTATAACAAACACCGACTAAGTTGGTATCAATATTTCAGAACACTGGGCTAAGATTCCACTATTTTCCAAGTTCAAAGTGATTTGGTCCAAATATTTATATTCATGCAATTTTCTCGTTTAATCTGATTCTAAAATATTGCAACTAATAGATTTTCAAAAATAATAATTGTAAATACCAAGTATGAAGCATCAAGAGTCTATAAACTAAGCATACTCCATCAAAATAGATCACAATCACTCAAATAAAAATCATATTCAATAATAGTTCAAGGCAAATAGTCATAATAATAATTGCAATAAATTAAATAAAATAGATTGTACCGCTTTTTGTTGGAAAAATAGCTTCCTCTATCTCCTCAACAATGGGGTTTAGCTCCTCATATTAATCATGATCTCAAAGTAATTGTTTATGGCTCAAAAGATGATTAAAATGATGAAAAGTGATAATACAGATGATTCGCAACAGTTTGCTGGTGTTGCAGAATCACTGTTACAGGGAGAAATAGTAGCTAAAGAACTAATGCAACATCTGTGATGAACGACACATAGGTACTACTGTGAAACAACGATAGTTTGCTGCGACAGTTGCTTGTGCGTCAATGTTCTCGTGTTCTTCCTCTTCAGCAACAGCAGCATAATATTGTATTTTTCCTGCAACTCGATCTCTGGAGCTCTCTATTCTCCTCTAAACTTCTCCTAAGTTTTCGTACCGACCCCCAACTACTCGATATCCTTCTTTGAACCTCCCAACTCCTTTTATATACTTCACAGGGTCATTAAATCCCGAGAACACCCCTGTTTTTCTTCTTTTCCAAGTTCCGGCAAGTTTGGTTATTATTTCCTTTTTCTCTTCTCACGCGGCTTTCTGTTTGATGCAAACTCTTCTAAAAATATCAGTAAATCTTGCAGAGTATATTCTCTTCCAATCTCACCACATTCTTTCCAAAAATACAGCAAAGATATCCCGTGATATTAAACCCCCTATGTTTATCCTAACTCGACAACTACTGCTCTTTCTTCGAATCTGGCCGCCTTACCTTCCATGTTTAATCTTTACACGTCACTCCCAATCCAAATCAGAGAAAATCTCCGAACAAATTTCGCTGGAAATCCTCTCTGGAAAGTACGCAGTTCAACAACCATTGTCCCGTGAAAGTCTCACTCTCTGTTTTGATACAACTCGGTGTACATCCTTGCTTTATCGAATCTAAAGCACTTAGAATCCCTGTTTAGCCGTTATAGGACAATACAAATCAAAAAACAAAAACCAAATTCGTCTCAAACTCTTCAAAATCATGTCCAGAGAATACGCGGGAATAACCAGGTCTTCCCGCCAAATTCAGTTCAAATGGGGAAGAACATGGATGCCTCCTAACCAGAGTAGGGATACGATTAGCGCCTGCCTGGAAATGGGATGCCCCTTAGTAATTAGGTTACCCCTTATCCAAAGTGAGAGTCTGAATAGCAAATGTCCTCCTACGAACGCAAAAACCACTTTTTGAACCAATTTCGCCACAAAATCTTATTTCTCCAAAAACACCTGCAAAGACACAAAATGCCAAAATAAGTACAGAAATGGGTACTAACAATATATGAAATTGAGATCAAAATATACATATAAACGCGTCTATTACCAGACCGGAATGGAAGTTTCTGTGCAAAATAAGAAGGAAGATTTATTGATAATAAAGATGCATGTAAAGTATAAAGAAACAAAAAAATCCGTGAGAACATTGGCTGGAGTAAAACATTTCAAACGGGAATGTGTGGCCGAGATGATGAGGCTAACTCTTATTGGGTAACCTAAACAGGTGGCGCTATTCTATTGATAGGTGATGTGGTTTATGAATTAGAAAAAGGAAATATTTCTTACAATCTACAAAAAGGTGTCGAGACATTCAGGAAAGGGGGAAGGAGGCTGCGGCTACTAGCCGAACAGAAAATAGGGTTTAGTTGTACTTTTCCCATTTTCGTTTTCTATTAGTTAGAGTGTTTTGATTTTAACATGTTTATTGCTTTTGAGAAAGCCATATCTAGATAGAGCCATGTTAGGGTTTAGGTAGAAATCAATTTTATTATGAAAATTCTACATTTATATGCTTAATAATGAGTTGATTGATTAGTAGTTTTTCTTCATATAGCTTGATGATTAATTGTGCATGTGATTTTTTTGATTATTTATGCTTTTCGATTGATATGGCGTGCTTGGGTTAATTTCTTTGACGTGATATGCTTTAGGATTGATAAGTAATGCTTTAGAATCACTACCCATGAAGCGAAGAAAATTACAGCGGAGAAACAGTATTTGAAAAGGCATGAAATATGTTTTAAACGATTAGTAGAGTTTGCATAATTAATTGGTGGAAACCGAAAATCCTAATAACCCATTCCCATTTAATTTTTATTGCTAAAATTATTATTATTTCATTTTGTTCCAAATTTCTGAAAATCATTCAAACATCGTCTTGTTGATTACTTAGTTTTTGGTATTAGTTGGTAGTAGTATTTTCACACTCCTCGTGGGAACGACCTGTACTTTCCATTGTCCACAAGTTAGACGTTGTGCACTTGCAGTAATATTATTGTAGGTTTTCGAGCCTACCATCTATCTTCCAAGATTTGTGTCTATCTAAAAATGATTTCCACAATAAACCGTATTGGGCTTCCATAATAAGCCATGTGAGTTTCCTCAATAAAACGTATTGGGATTCCATAATAAGCCATGTGAGTTTCCTCAATAAACACACCGGTTTCCACAATAAACAGTATTGGGATTCCATAATAAGCCATGTGGGTTTCCTCAATAAACCCACCGGTTTCCACAATAAACAGTATTGGGCTTCCATATTAGGCCATGTGGGTTTCCTCAATAAACCCACCGGTTTCCACAATAAACCGTATTGGGCTTCCATAATAAGTCATGTGGGTTTCCTCAATAAACCCACCAGTTTCCACAATAAACCGTATTGGGCTTCCATAATAACCCATGTGAATTTCCTCAATAACCCACGGGTTTCCATAATAAACTGTATTTTACCGATATCAAATAGCTTGTGCGGTATGCACGTACACTATTTTAATAGGGTACAAACAAGAATCCGTACGGTCATGTGACCATTTCACTTTTTGGCTTTTTGGTAGTTTTAGCAATATTTGAGAAAATATGGAAAAACCAGGGTTTTGCTCAAACGAAGGAGTTTCATGAGATGAAGGAAGAAATAATAATAATAAAATAAGGGATTATGGGACCGGCCACGGCTAGGGATGACCGGACGGCTAGTAGGCACGGACCGGTTACACCCTTCCCTATTTTTCATCGTGTGAGGGAAATATGGAGAAATTAGGAGTTTTACTCAAATGAGGAAGTTTGCTAAAACAAGGGAGTTTTCATTAGATGACGAAAGTAATAAAATAAAAAATAAAAAAGGGAGAGGCGTGGACCGGCCGCTGGGCCCAGTCCCGCACGCCTCTCTTTTATTTTTATTTTATTATTGTTTCTCTATTGTTTCACATATGTTTCCTCGTTCGTCCATATTTTTGAATGCTCGTTCATGCATTATTGTTAAGTACACTTGCACCATTTTCTCGGGGCTTACTCAGTGGTGGCCCAGATGTCCGAACAGTGAATATCTATTACTAATTCATGGAATTCAGCTGAGAATAAGCCATGAAACAGAGTAATGAAATAGATTGATTATCTATTACTAATTCATGGAATTCAACTGGGAATAAGCCATGAAACGGAGTAATGAGATAGATTGGTTATCTATTACTAATTCATGGAATTCAACAGGGAATAAGCCATGAAACAGAGTAATGAGATAAAATAGATTATTTTTTTAGGAATTCAATTGATGAATGTTTTGCTAGAATTAATCTGTGAATGGCTCTATACTTTCATGCAATACGTTTAGGAGCATTATGTTTATTCAAAAATGAGGTATGAGATGATAGAAGCATCATACTCATTTTGAATATTGATTCTGCATAGTCAGGGAACAGTGTTGCAACCTGAAGACGTTAGCGCTCTATACTAGCATGCAATATGTCTAGGAGCCGTCCAATTATTAAGAGATTCTATACATGTGCATTCTACATAGTAAGGGGAAAGTGTGGCATCCTGAAGACGTTAACGCTCTATACTAGCATGCAATATGTCTAGGAGCCGTCCAATCGTTTCGATTCTATGTAGAAGTGTTGATGAAATATGCGAAATGTCGAAAACTCATTTGAGAGACTTTACAAATCACATATTCATGCAGGGCTCTGAGAGGGTGTACCCTCGGTCAAAGTTTGTTCGTGAATTTCATATATGTGTCTGAAGAAGTGTGAGATATATGAAAAATTGTGATCTCTGAGAGGATGTACGCTCAGTTAGAGGTTGCTCGTTGAATCCTAAAATAGTTTCACATACGTGTCTGAAGTCATGTCAGAAATATGCTAAATTATGATTGTACGATTCTATCCTTTGTCAAAAATCCACCATAAACAAACCGTTAAACATTTCCCAGTTTAAGGTTGAATCTCCGAAGCCCCCAATACTTTGTATCTATGTCAGGATGAAAATCCAATGTCATGCTCATAGAATATATTGCTTCACCATGATTTGGTATTGTTTCACCCAACTATATGTGTATAGACACATTCCGACCACTCAATTCAAAAATCCTGCTCAGTATTTTAGCATCCCTATCTTCTCCATCAATATTTTACTCAATGTCTCTAATTATATGGAGAAACACAATACTTCAGAAGCATCTTCAGAAAAATACATTCAAGATATATCGTCCCAAATTATGGATAAACTTACACTACCAACAAATCTTACTTCAACTCTTACTGAGCTAGTTTTCATAGACAAAACTATATTCCTCTCATAGAATAATAATAAGTAGAAGTGGTGTATGATAGGTTATGTGTGCAGTGAAACTCTTATTCCAACAACATCTATCATAAGTTATATTTTCTCTTAATGGCCTCTAATTAAAACTCCTACTGTTACTACTGGTGCCATGATTTTTTTGTATTTCTTTCCGTACTATTTATCATAGAGATGTTGTCTGTCCAAGGTGGAAAGCTAAACAAATTGCCATTCAAGAAGCTAGTCCATCTTATAATGAAAAATACTCTTTCACCAAAGGTTTCTAGATGGATTCCTCCACAACCACATGTTGCTTCTGTTACACCGGTCTCAGCGATTGTTCTAGGTAACCCCACAATAATTCGTGATGATGTTGTAACAGATACCCAAGATGCTAATCTAAATCATAATAACTATGAGAAATTTTTTACCTCTTTAATTGCAAAAGAAAATAACTTTTGGAGATTACTAATGTTTCTTCCTATGAAAACAATCCAATATGTGATGGCCTTTTTTACCGCAATGAGAACAATATTTCAAGGTATCATACGATATGCTTGAATCATGATCTTGATTAGACGCTCTCTTAGATGTTTTTTTTCGATACAAAATTTTCTATCGTTTCTCAGATAGAACATGAGTGACTTTCTCAACACTAGGTGTTGTCCTTGAATTAAGAACAATGTCAGGTGTTGGACTAGAATTGCACTTTAAAGGGGTATTTTTCTCTCTCAAGGATCTACACTGCTCCCGAGATGTAAGAAGATCAGATTCAGCCTTATCTTTCAGCAAGCGAAGCTTATCCATCTCAGAGGCATGAGTCTCCACAATACGTTTCTCTCGAACAATTTTTTTCTTGACAGTTTCCTCAAGAATATTCACTTTTTCTTTTATGAGTTTTAATTCTTGAACAAGTTTACTGATATTGTCAGAAAAGGATTCAACAACTTCACAAGGGTCACGTTCTCCATTAAGATATTGATTGAGTTTATTTGCATACTTAGCATATTTATCTTAAAAGTCTTTTATCTTAGAGGCTTGGAATTCAATGATCTTAGATGAGTCATTGCAGCTCACAATGTTAGAGCATTTCTCGGTCGAACTCACAAATGTTGCTATCTCAAGCTTGTGGTAAAATTTAGTGGACCAAACTATATTTTGATTTCTAATCTAAATTTATTCAAGTCTCAGATTAGGGTAAAAGTTGGTAGTTGAGTACCAGACATCACTGCGTTCTACCATTTGAAGGCGAAGATCAACCGAAGCTTTTGGAGAACTTCATCAATAAAAGGTAAGTGAAGACTGAACTACCTATTCTCAAGTTTTCACCTTTCTATATATGAGACATTGTCGCATGACTAAATTAGACATTACATGAATAACATAAATTTTGAGTCAAGTTTACCTTGATAATCGTTCTCAAAATATGATAATCTTAAGAACATTTGTTCATACTTGATGATTTTGGTTAAGAACAATTTATTGTTTATGACTTAATTATGATTCAAGAATTAATCATTTGAAAATTTCTTGGAACAGTGATGTGTGTGATTGATGTTATTCGGGAATGTTTCAAATCGATTATTAGAGAGATATAAAACTACTGTAAATCTGGATACAGGACAATATGCATACAAGTTCACATACTGCAGGTAGAACTGTTCCAGATCCGCAATACATGTACCCAGTACACGTACTAGCGTAGCTATATTTTGGCAACGACTTTTTGGTACGTATACCTGGTATCCATACCATAAAAAGTATTTTGACTCGTGAACCCAGGAAGGTACGCACGCATACTTAGTATGCAAACCGGAAAAGATCTGTTGGTTTCTAAACCTAAAAGGTACGCATACCCATCATGCAAACCATAAAAAGATCTGTGGATTCCTGAAACCATTTTTATCTTAAAGGTATACATACCCGGTACACATACCATGACAAAAATACTCACGAATAGGTACAGTATACGTACCAGGTACACGTACTTACCTTGTCGGATATTTTCAGATGCATCAGAATTATTTCTATGAGATAATCGGCATTTGAATAACTCTCCAACAATACTATCTAGACATGTTTGATCACATCTTTGACTCAAGATTAAAGTCTTAAAGTGCTATATGAAAATGGTTAAGCTTATCGTTCGATTGGCTAGTTTTGGATAACCTTTCATGAACAAGTCATTGTACATGGTTCGGCTATGGTTAATCCTAAACAGAGTGTATACTTTGTTATATTAATCTCAAGTAAAATTTTTCATCTAACGGTGATTATGGATTGCTTGATTCCAAAGCTACCTTAGCTTAAATCTAAAGCAACCTTGATTTTGAAAGTCTATATATGGAAAACCTCAAACAACTGGGATCTTTGAATCCCTGACACTATTCTTGTGTGTCCTAGTTGAAAACTAGAGTCGTCCTATCCTTTAAACCATTTTAGGTTTAACGACTAAAAGACTTCACCTAGGGATTCGTGAAGCCATTTCCAACTATATTTATATTGATAGCTCGCGTATCCTGATGTTGTTTTGATTGTTGAGCATTTAGCTCCAACAAACAAGATAGATAGAAATCACAAATTTTCTTCGTCTTAGATTTTGTGATTCCACAAGTTTTAACTTGTGAGGTGAATAATGATCTAGGCTGCTCTTCGGGTGTCATAAGACCAGATTTTAAGGTTTGATAAACTTTTTCTATTGCAATCCATTTCCTACCTCACCTTGATCTTTAATTAGAACGGAAAGCACATATAGGCTTATCTATGGGAGGAAAATTGGTTTGATGTCTTCAATTGAGTTGAAGAAACTCTTAGGCTGTAAAGGATGTCAGCTAAGGGAATCAATTGTGGGGAATCCTGTTGGGATTAAAGAGGCGTAAGGAGCGCGACCGTAATTGAATCACTGTGACGGTAGATTCGGGTCTTAACTGCGTTCGATTCCGAAGTTCTGATAGTAGGCTAGAGTCTGTAGCGGCTTAATACAGTTTGGTGTTCAAATATGGACTAGGTCCCGAGGTTTTTCTGCATTTGTTGTTTCCTCATTAACAAAATTTCTGGTTTCTGTGTTATTTCTTTTCCGTAATATATTGTTTATCTTTATAATTGAAATATCACAGGTTGTACGTTAAAATCAATTCAAGTAGATAAGTCCATCGCAATTATTGGAAGTGACTTGATTGATCTTGGATATTGATCTTTGGAATCGTCCAAGTACTCTCAGGGAATAATCAGATTCATGGACTTGTATCTATTAACATTCTGATTGTGAGAGAAATAGATATAAGCTCTTCATATAATTCCTGATTGAGATTCATTAAGTTGAACTCTCGGAATTTTATTTGAGTTTAGTCCATATAGGTTGCCTAAGAAAAAGTTGGTGGTGTATTTTGGTATCCCCGCATTTTCACCCAGTAAGATTCTCCTATGGTTTTTATTTTATACCGTAAACCTCAGGCAATACATTTTCAGAGACTGGAGGTATATTTTTACCTCTGATTCAGAGGAAGAAGTGATCCTTTGAGGAAATTTCCAAGCACTTGGCATAATTAAAACTATTTGAAAATGAGAGGGTACCAAGAACACCACCAATTTTTTTCGGTCGACAAACTGTATGGACAAAACCTAATACAATTGCAAATATACTAAATTAATGATCCTTGACAATATGTATATTTCTATCTCTTCTTAATCAAAACGTATAGACTTTGAAGTCCGTTGTTTATGGGTAAAAACTATTTCTGCTGGTTTTGGTAAATGTGGGTGTATGGATGAGAAACAAATCTAAACCTTAAACAAATTTACTGCACGGGAGTACTTTAGATTCGAGAGATCAATATGTACAATCCTGACCTAAACCAAGAAATGGTCGTTCCAGTCTTGCTTCGGTCACAAAGTGAAGGAGAAGGGTTGGTCTTAGGGAGGGAAGCAAAGAAGGTGTTGAGGTCAGAATGGTTTATTCTGAAGGTTTTGTTTTTTTGATGACTTGTATCAGAATTCAGAACTGGCTTGCGGGATGTAAGCTATCAGTTCTTTGGTGTTTTCTGGATATTGTGTTGTCGTTAACCAAATCTGTTTCCGTTTGGTTGAAATAGGTAGAACCTATTTATACAAGTCATATTGAAGTATCCTGATCTCGTAGAAAGTGGGAATGATTGAGTGGTGGAGAAGTGGGGTCGTGTGTAAATGCCAGAAACAACGTTCCTACTTATGAAGGAGACGGGTTAGTTTACACCCACTACTTCATGCCACCACTAACTGCCCTTGCTTTCTGACACTTTCTTTTAATGGACTTGTTGCAAGCCGCACGCTGTAAACCTCCAGACCAATACCCTGATGAGCATCCTCCAATTTGTGACATGTTTGATGTCTTGAGTGTTTTCATGGAAACCGTATAGCAGATTGCTATGTGTGGCAAGTCAAAGTCAGGAGATTTTCCGCATGAGAATAGCATATGATGCTATTAGGCTTGTCTTAGTTGGTTGTATAAGACTTGCCACAAGCCTGTCAATTCTGTGACGAATTTGGACGGCTAAGATCGTAACTCATGAGAAAGGGTGGCCATGGATTATGACCACATTCTGTTGGCACATGATGGTAGCACAGTGGCACCATTGGCATAATTAGCACATGCCAGTGGCACAACGGCATGGCTGGCATAGTTAGCGCATGCTAGTGGCACAATGGTGCAAGTAGCGCCTGGCGTAGCCATCGTGGCTGAACATCGGGTTGGCCAGAATGGTAAGGTGCAACCATCGTGTCCTGGGGAGTTGATGAATGATTTTTGCTCCCTCAATTTGAGTTGTAAAAATGTCAAATTTACATATATAGGGATGGTTAGTTGGTTAATGGTGCATATGTGGATTATGCACCAAGTAAGCTTCATAGCTTAGCCGGAAGAGTATAAATGATGCTTAAGGCTCATTTATAGTTGCGTAGCCTCGCGAAGAGGGAATTTGATGCTTAGGCATCGTTATGCCATATTGCGGAAGAAACATGCATTTCTTGGATGCATTTTGACGGAACGGACTATACGGACTAGGCCATTACCTTTATTACTTGGCCACGACCTCGAAAACGAGTTGGTTTAAGTTTCTGTCCCTTCGTGGATGAACTACGGTCTGTGCTTGATCCTTTTAGAGTAGGGAAGAGTACGTAGCCATCCACAATGAGTTGCAGCATTGCCGGTCCAACACTTTGTCGCTTATATCATCTAATTGGGAGATGATTGCGACATTCTGGCCTCTCATAGCATCTGGCTCGGTGGCTCGACGCAAGAGATGATTGTGGCCAAACTTGATGAGGCAAGTTGCATTCCATTCACTGGATGCTCATACTTTCTATCAAGGTGTTCGACAAAGGATAAAAACCCGAGTGTCGTAATTTAGCTCAAGGGGAGTCCATTTTGATGGGAAACGACCCAAAGATCAAGACATATTGATCTATAGATCCACATAGTCACCAGAATTTAGCCAAATTCTATCGTTTAAGGTCTCAAATGGCCGTTTTAGGAAAGTTTTTTTTTTCTTAATAAACCCTTCGCAGATCAAGGGTAAATAGGAACGGTGTGGAAGCTAAGTTAGCTGCATCATGCTCCACGAGCATGCTTGCAAGGGGAAATGGACGTGCATTTGTCTAACTTTGAGGCCCGGATCGTAGCTTCATCATGGCGCATCGGGGAGATTACGGCTTGTGGGGAAGCGCGCCAAAGGCGTAATTTTCCGGTCAGTCACAATTGATATCAGAGCAAGTTCCGAGAAAACTCTAGGGACTGTGCGGAGTTGACTTGTCCACGAGTATTTTCCTTAATGGAATTTTAAAGTTGGAGAGTAGGCCAACTTTTGCACGGAAAGGAGTTTGTAACTGTTATGACAGTTATTTTGCGAATCGAGTTGAGCTTGTTTAAGTACTGTGAGCTTGCCTGGCCTAAGTGGCACCCCACTTACAAGTGGATATCTGGAAGACCGTCTGGGACGGTGGGTAGACAATGGTACTGATCATCCCCACACGTTGGCACTGGCCAAAGGTGTATGTTGTCAGGCCTGGCTAGAATCCCACTTACGAGTGGCAACCAGGATGACCGTCAGGGACGGTGGGCAACTGGAAACTGTTCCACACAGTACTGTGCTAAAATCTTGTTATTTCGATGATACCTTTCAACTTGGGAACCTTAGGGATTCTTGGGTGGTAGTATGGGATGCCATCTAGGATACTTGGTCAAAATATCCTCTTGGCACTTGCCAATTGCGAATCTTGGTATTGTTGTGGGCACTTTTGGATTCCTGGGCAGACGGTATGGGACGGTTGCTCAGAAGGTCTAAATTGTTGTTCACGATAACTTGAGAAACCCGTGATTTCTGAGCATCTGGTATGAGACTTTTTCTCAGGAAATCCAAAATCGAAGAAATTGTCCACAATAGCTTTTGTTTAAAATTTCGGGGACGAAATTCTTTAAAGAGGTGAATATTGTAACACCCCGTGTTTTTAGCATGGCGCATGAAGCTTCATCCAAAGCTTCTGTTGCGTAGGAAAAGGAACATTGGCCCCGAGCCAATGTGTTGACAACGGACAGCCAATATGGCTGGACGTCGGGTTAGCAGTTGACAGCCAACATGGCTGGACATCGGGTTGGCAGCGGACATCCAACATGGCTGAACATCAGGTTGGCAGCGGACAACCAACATGGCTGGACAGGTTGGCAGCGGACAGCCAACATGGCTGAACATCGGGTTGGCCAGAATGGTACGGTGCATCCATCATGGCCTGGGGAGTTGATGAATTATTTTTGCTCCCCCAATTTGAGTTGTAAAAATGTCAAATTAACATATATAGGGAGGGGTAGTTGGTTAATGGTGCATATGCGGACTATGCACCAAGTTAGCTTCATAGCTTAGCCGGAAGAGTATAAATGATGCGTAAGTCTCATTTATAGTTTCGTAGCCTCGCGAAGAGGGCATTTCATGCTTATGCATCATTGTGCCATATTGCGGACCAAACATGCATCACTTGGATTCATTTTGATGGAACAACCTATATAGACTAGGCCATTACTTTTATTTCTTGGTCACGACCTCGCAAACGAGTTGGTTTAAGTTTCTGTCCCTTCGTTGATGATCTACGGTCTGTGCTTGATCCCTTTAGATTAGTGAAGGGTACGTAGGCAGCCACAATGAGTTGCAGCATTGCCGGTCCAACACCTTGTCGCTCATATCATCTAATTGGGAGATGATTGCGACATTCTGGCCTCTCATATCAACTGGCTTGGTAGCTCGACGCAAGAGATGATTGTGGCCAAACTTGATGAGGCAAGTTGCATTCGATTCACTGGATGATCAAACTTCCTATCAAGGATTTCGACATAGGATAAAAACCCGAGTGTCGTAATTTATCTCAAGGGGAGTCCATTTAGATGGGAAATGACCCAAAGATCAAGGCATGTTGATCTATAGATCCACATAGTCACCAGAATTTAGCCAAATTCTATCGTTTAGGGCCTCAAATTGTCGTTTTTGTCGTTTTAAGAAAGTTTTTGTTTTCTTAATAAACCCTTCGCGGATCAAGGGTAAGTTGGAACGGTGTGGAAGCTAAGTTAGTTGCATCATGATCCACGAGCATGCTTGCAAGGAAAAATAGACATGCATTTGCCTAGCTTTGAGGCCCGGATCGTAGCTTCATCCTGGCGCATCGGGAAGATTACGGCCTGCGGGGCAGCGCGCCAAAGGCGTAATTTTCTGGTCCGTCACAATTGGTCTCAGAGCAAGTTCCGAGAAAACTCTAGGGACTGCACGGAGTGGACTTGTCCACGAGTATTTTCTTTAATGGAAACTTAAAGTTGTAGAGTAGGCCAACTTTTGCGCGGAAAGGAGTTTGTAACTGCTATGTCAGTTACTTTGCGAATCGAGTTGAGCTTGTTTAAGTACTGTGAGCTTTCCTGGAATAAGTAGCACCCCACTTACGAGTGCATATCCGGAAGACCGTCTGGGACGGTGGGTAGAAAATGGAACTGATCATCCCCACACTTTGGCAATGACCAAAGGTGTGCGTTGTCAGGCCCGACTAGCATCCCACTTACGAGTGGCAATTTGGATGACCTTCAGGGATGGTGGGCAACTGGAAACTGTTCCACACAGTACTGTGCTAAAATCTTGTCATTTCGATGACACCTTTCAACCTGTGAACCATAGAGATTCCTGGGTGGTAGTATGGGATGCCATCTAGGATACCTGGTCGAGATATCCTCTTGGCACTGGAAAATTGCGATTCTTGGTATTGTTGTGGGTACTTTTGGATTCCTGGGCAGGCGATATGGGACGGTTGCTCAGAAGATCTAAATTTTTGTTCACGATAACTTGAAGAAACCCGTGATTTCTGAGCATCTAGTATGAGACTTTTGCTCAGAAAATCCAAAATCGAAGAAATTGTCCACAATAGCTTTTGTTTTGAATTTCGGGGACGAAATTATTTAAAGGTGTGAATATTGTAACACCCCGTGTTTTTAGCATGGCGCATGCTAAAAGATGCACCATGGCATGAGATGAAGCTTCATCCAGAGCTTCTGTTGCGTAGGAAAAGAAACATTGGCCCCGGGCCAATGTGTTGACAACGGATAGCCAACATGGGTGGACGTCGGGTTGGCAGCAGACATCCAACATCGCTGGACATCGGGTTGGCAACGGACAACCAACATGGCTGGACGGGTTGGCAGCGGACAGCCAACATGGCTGAACATCGGGTTGGCATCGAAAAACCAACATGACTGAACATCGGGTTGACCAGAATGGTAAGGTGCAGCCATCATGGCCTGGGGAGTTGATGAATGATTTTTTCTCCCCCAATTTGAGTTGTAAAAATGTCAAATTAACATATATAGGGAGGGGTAGTTGGTTAATGGTACATATGCGGACTATGCACCAAGTAAGCTTCATAGCTTAGCCGGAAGAGTATAAATGATGCCTAAGGCTCATTTATAATTGCGTAGCCTCGCGAATAGGGCATTTGATGATTAGGAATCGTTATGCCATATTGCGGACCAAACATGCATCACTTGGATGCATTTTGACGGAACAACCTATACATACTAGACCATTACCTTTATTGCTTGGCCACGGCCTCACAAACGAGTTGGTTTAAGTTGCTGTCCCTTCGTGGATGAACTACAGTTTGTGCTTGATACCTTTAGAGTAGGGAAGGGTACGTAGGCAGCCGCAATGAGTTGCAACATTGCCGGTCCAACACTTTGTCGCTCATATCATCTAATTGGGAGATGATTGCGATATTCTGGCCTCTCATATCATCTGGCTCTGTAGATCGGTGCAAGAGATGATTGTGGCCAAACTTGATGAGGCAAGTTGCATTCCATTCACTGGATGCTCATACTTCCTATCAAGGTGTTCGACATAGGATAAAAACTCGAGTGTCGTAATTTAGCTCAAGAGGAATCCATTTTGATGGGAAACGACCCAAATATCAAGACATGTTGATCTATAGATCTACATGGTCATCAGAATTTAGCCAAATTCTATCGTTTAGGGCCTCAAGTGGCAGTTTTTTCCGTTTTAGGAAAGTTTTTGTTTTCTTAATAAACCCTTCGCGGATCAAGGGTAAGTTGGAACGGTGTGGAAGCTAAGTTAGCTGCATCATGATCCACGGGCATGCTTGCAAGGGCAAATGGACGTGCATTTGCCTAGCTTTGAGTCCCAGATCGTAGCTTCATCATGGCGCATCGGGGAGATTACGGCCTACGGGGCAGCTCGCCAAAGGCGTAATTTTCCGGTCCGTCACAACATCAGTTCCAGTTGCCACATCAATACCAATGCTATGTAGAACATTACTTGGCATGATTAGCGTAGAAACTTTGCCTAAATTAGGGTTTTGCATGCCGAAACCCTAATTAGTGCATACGTCATGCGGCATGTGGCATGTGGCCATGACACAACGACGTTGTGTGCAAACGGTGCCATAGCCACGCCAAAGGAACCATATCCAGGACATCATGTGGAAACGACCATATGAGCAAGATTTGCTATGAGTGGCTATGATATGAAGCCATTATTAGGGTTTCCTGGGTCCCGCATTGCTCGTGGCATGTTGTGGGGCCCGGAGTGACGTAATTTGTGCCAAGACTGGAAATTAGGGTTTCGACGATCTCCACTAGAGCAAGGTCGTGTTTCTGGTTAGGATAACTAAATTGAAGTATGGCGTTGTCCACGAACAGAAGGTGGGTTGGAACGTTGGCGCGCTATTTATGGTATGTTGCCGCGTTCGGCATGCTTCTGTGGCGAAGTGGCACGTTTGGCATGTTTGTCGTGCCAACTAGCGTATTGGCGATGGTATGTGACCATATGGCGTAACTTCGCCTCTTTTAATACTGTGGCAGGTTTACATCGACTTGATTGGTTGATCAAAAAAGGGGCCGTCCAGGTATGAGTGTGGCCACACTTATGGTGTGCGTGTGGCGGATTTAAAGAGACCTGATTGGTCGATGGGAAAGAAGAAAGACGGTCAAGCATCATGGGGGCGTGACCATTGGCAAGTGGCGCCGGCTGGCTTATGGCACGACCACACCTCTCTTTGTTGATGCTCCTATTTTTCGCGGCTCCTCTTTTATTCCTTGTTTTCTGATTTTGGGTAGGATTTTGCACCTACTAATCCATGGCGGATCAATTGCCTAGCTTTCCTAGGTTTAGTCTCGACCAGCAAGGTCTGATATACTGCGCGGGGAGAAAAACCCTAATTTTGCAAATTAATGGGTTAGGATATTTTCGTGAGTTATCACAAAATTGGTTGAACTCTGTATAGAGTTGTTTAATTTTATTGTCGAAGAGCAGTATGCTTTCCTGTTGAGTACTTTTATGCAAAGACCTTAACCTTGATACTTCGGAAAATTCATGCTACTCAGCTGCGAGTGAACATTAATTGTCATGTCATATCAATATTAAGGGTTCATCCGGGGAACATAGCAAAGAAAAGTATTCAGTGAGTCTTATATTAATGAATAATATCGGCAGGGGGCCGAAATTTACAGAACATCTGGGATTGTTGCTACATGCACCATTCTGGGTAAATTTAATGTGAATATATTGAATTGCTCAATAAATACGCCAGTGAAAAGGTTGAACACTCATCACTTTTACATGGCTCTGTCTCTTTGCAGAGTGACAACATATTAAATGCGGGAAATTTACAACTTTAGCCCTAAGCTAAAAACCACCATCAACAACCGTGAACCTAATTGTTAAGAAGTGTACTTGGACGATCTCAAAAATTAATATCCAAGATCAATTTAGTCGTATCCAAATAATCTAATCGGAATTCTGTAAGTAATAAACTTGTTATCTATCTTTCAAGATACGAATTCTACAAGAAACAAGTGTCTTCGATCAAAATTATATGGATGTATCTATTAAGATTGAATACGTACTACTTGTGTAAACCATATTATATAAAGATAAACAATATAATGCAGAAAGGAAAAAACACAAGAAGCCAGAATTTTTGTTAACGAGGAGGAAATTGCAATAACAGAAAAATCTCGGGACCTCGTCCAGATTTGAACACCAAACTGTATTAGGCTGCTATAGACACTATCCTACTATAATACTTCAAACTAGAATGTAGGTGAGACCGAACCCACCCTCAGATTTTCTTAGATGACGTCCTTTACATCCTAAGATTTTCTTCAACCTAAGTGAAGACTTTTCATACCAATCTGCCTCTAAAACATAAGCCTATTTCATTTCCATCTTGGTCAAAGATCAAAGTCTTGGAAATATGTTCGCAATAGACAAAGCTAGCAAAACTTACGAATTCAGAACACTTAAACTCAATTAAATGATAATCATGGATTCTTTACCACCTCTCAAGAACAATCTTCAGCTTATCAATTAAGAACAATTTTCAGATATCTATCTTGAGGAATCATGAAGCCTGAGATGAAGAGAACTTTGTGATTACTATATGTCTTGCCTGAAAGATATTAAAATAACGAGGGTACCCAAATACACCACGTTTTTTCGTTTCAACCTATAATTCTGATACCAAGTGTGACCGTCTATGGAAAAAGTCGTGATAATACAACAACAAGGTATTCACTTGACAATAGTTACGGTACAGGACCGATTGACTATAGAATCAATGTCAAGTGATTAGGATTTAACGTACAAGTGTTATTTACGTTATTATAATAAAACAATTATAATGCAGGAGTAAAGTGAATGACACGACAAGATATTGTAACGAGGAAACCGCAAATGCATAAAAACCCGAGACCTAGTCCAGTTTTGAATACTCTCAGAAATAAGCCGTTATACAAAGAACAAAGCCAACTTCGTATAGTTGAAACCAAGTAATCTACCCTAGTTACTTAGTTCCCTTAGTATCCCTGCGTATACTACCGTCTGGTCACGCACGTGAATCCCATGACAGAAAATCACTATCATGAGTTTTTTTACCGATGTAAAGTCTTAAGCACTCAACTCCTTTTAATCTTCTTCCAAACAGTAAAGGAACAAAGTTGTTTGGTAACAACTCCTATAATCTTTTAGAAAAATATTCATTGAGTTTTGAAAAGGCTATTCCGTTTAAACTAGTAAACTCCTTTTTCGGGTAAGATCAATCAAGATCCTTATTACCGAATTAATTAGATCCAAATTCACAATCAATCTAAATCGATATTGAAAGAGAACTATAAAGAGATGTTGATCTAATCAACTATATAATTACAAGTTTATCAAAGATAAACAAGATCTAGTTGGATCCCAGCCGATCAAGATGTGTGTACAAATCATGAGATACAAAAACCAATAAGAAAAATCTTATTATCTTCAAATCTTCAATTGCCTTCTTATGTACCTGCACACCACAAACTTGAATCCACTTATGATCGATCATACACAGAACAGAGTTTGTTAACAATGGATGATCACAAGTAGTCTTTAGATCTAAAAATAGTTCTAAAGATCCTGTCAATACTTTGATCTAGTTTGAGTGACCCTTATGTCAGAAGAGAAGGCTCTCAAGAATAATCAAACTAGGTGCAATCGAAGTCTCAACAACCGTTAGTCAATCGAATCAATAATCAAAAACTAAAATAACAATGCAATATATTATCTGGATTCCCACCAACGGTACTCGTTGAGCTTCTTGACCCCATAGAAGTATTTAAACGAGCGGTTGTAAGAGATTTCACCTAATTAGGGTACTTTTCTCTTCGGATAGACGGCTCCACCAGAAAAAACATGAGTGAAGTTTTCCTGGCTGTTAGGATAGTTTGCAAGAAATGCAGACTCAACTATTTATAGTCTAAGGTTGTTTGGACAATAAGGAAATTCCAAAACCGAAAATATTCTCAAGATATGCAATAAGTACTTAATTTTGGTTTTCATATTTCCAACAAGTATCCAACCTGTAATTCCAAAATCTCTCATTAGAATATAATATCAGTTTAGCACTTAAAAAATATAACTTCAAGAGATATGTTTCTTGATTTGCTAGAAAATCAAAAACATATAATCGAAAATCTTAACTAATATTTCGGATTGGGATCACCTTGAGTATCAAGGAATATCTTTTAATAATGAAAGATTAGAATTATATATATGTTCAAATTTTATCGACATCAGAAAATTTCCTATTTAGCAAACCCTAATTCCAAACTCATACAAAACCGTAAAGTAATATATGAATATAAAGGATTGGTTTTGCTCTTGGGACCGGTTCTACAATGACTCCTAACATAGGTTAAGATCGGTTCTACAAAGTCTCCAAATATAGGTAGGGATCAGTTATATTGTGACTCCCATCGAAAGCTAGGATCAGTTCTACCATTATTCCCAATATAGGTAAGTATCGGTTCTACCAAGACTCCCAACATAAGTTAAGATCGGTTCTTCCGCATATCCCAATATAGGTAAGGATCGATTCTACCAAGACTCTCAACATAAATCAAGATTAGTTCTACCGAATATCCCAAACTAGGTAAAAATCGTTTCTACCATAATTCTCAACATAAGTCAAGATCAGTTCTACAAAGTTCTTACCTAGGTTCGAATTGGTCAACCTATAGATCTTCAATCAAAACCGGACCAAAACGCCTATTGATTTCCTTTATATTACGAAACAAGTTCAGATATGTACTTCCTTTAAACATATGTAATCAAACATAGTTTCCTAAGATGGAATCTCACCTATATCTAATACACAATCAAATAACGAGTTACATAAATTATGTCGATGTCACATTTACGAAGTTTAAAAGATAAACGTTATACTTCGTAGTAAAATTTCTTCCTTGACACTTTGATCATAATAAAATGACCAAGTCTAATACTAGAGTATTAAATATAAAATCGCATGTTATGTTTTCAATCTTAAACGACTTGGAAGCAACGATAGGAATGGAAACAAGTCAAGTCAGTATCACTAACCTCAAGTGGAAGGATGATGTCTTTATTGTAGTCGATATGTCTTCACGATCTTCCGGTCTTCAAGGTAATACTTGTATGTCTCAACATTCCTAGACTTTCTAGTCTAACCTGAAAATGCGGGGTACCAAAATACACCACCAACCTTTTCTTAGGAAACCTGTATGGACTAAACTCGAATACAATTTCGAGAATTACAACTTAATGATTCTCAATCAGGAATTGTATGAGGAGTTTAAATCTATTTCCCTCACAATCAATATGTAAACGGAGACAAATCCGTGAACCTGATTATGCCGTGAGAGTACTTGGACGAATCCAAAGATCAATATCCAAGATCAATCAAGTCGTATCCAATAATTATGATGGACATATTTACTTTGACTGATTTATAAAAAAAAAATTGTGATATTTCAATTATAAAGATAAACAATATAACGCGGAAAAAGAAATAACACAGACACCAGATTTTTTTTTAACGAGGAAACCGCAAATGCAGAAAAAAACCCCGGGACCTAGTCCAGATTTGAACACCAAACTGTATTAAGCCGCTACAAACATTAGCCTACTATAAATAACTTGGTATTGGAATGTAGTTGAGACCTAATCCACCGTTACAATAATTCAGTTACAGCCGTGCTCATCACGCCTCTTAAATCTCGTAAGACTCTGCACATGATTCCCTTAGCTGACGTCCTTTATAGCCTAAGAGTTGCTTCTACTCAATTGAAGACTTTAAACCAATCTGTCTCCCACAGATAATCCTATATGTCATTTCCGTTTTGATCAAAGATCAAGGTGAGATTGGAAATAGTTTGCAATAGACAGAGTATATCAAACCTCAAAATCGGGTACTTATGACTCTCGAAGAGCAGCCTAGATTATTATTCACCTCACAAGTAATTCCTACTATGATTTCAACAACGAATTATTATAGAGGAATATACCTGTGGAATCACAAAGTCTAAGACGAAGAAACTGTGCGATTTCTATATATCTCGCATGTTGGAGCTAAGGGATCATCCGTAGCAAGATCAGGATACACTAACTACCACGTTAAAGATAGTTGGACATGGCTTCACAAATCCCTAAGCGAAGTCTTTTTAGTCACTAAACCTAAAAAGGTTTAAAAGAGAGGACCACTCTAGTTTACAACTAGGACACACAAGAATAATGTCGGGGATTCAAAGATCCCAGTTGCTTGAGGTTCTCCTTATATAGACTTTCAAGATCAAGGTTGCTTTAAATTTAAGCTAAGGTAGCTTTGTAATCAAGTAATCAATATTCACCCGTTTGATGAAAACTTGACTTGAGATTAACGTAACCGAAGATGCACTCTGGTTAGGATGGACCATAACCGAACCGTGTACAACGAATTGTTCATGAATGGTTAGCTGAAACTAGCCAGAAGAACTATAAGCCTAATCATTTTCATATAACACCTTAAGACTTTAATCTTGAGTCATAATAATGTGATCAAATATGTCTAGATATGTTTTTTTAAAGACTTGTTCAAATGCCGATTATCTCATAGAAATATTCTAATGCATCTGAAAACATTCGACAGGGTAAGTAAGTGTACTTGATACGTGTACTTACTTCTAGTTTGTGAGTTATTTTGTCATGGTACGTGTACCGGGTTTGTATAACCTTAAGATAAAACGAGTTCAGGAGTCCACAGAACTATTTCGGTATGCATACTAGGTATGTGTACCATCCTGAGTTCACAAGTCAACATAACTTTTTGGGTTTGCATACTTGGTATGTGTACCAAAAGTTATTGCCGAACTATAGGTACACCGTTACTTTTACTGGGTACATGTACTGCGGCTCTATACCTATAACAGTTGCGCCAGTATGTAAGCTGGTACGTATACTATCCTGTATCTAGATTTACATTAGTTTTATATCTCTCTAATAATTAATTAGAAACATTCCCGAATCACATCAATGGCACATATCACTTTTCCAGGCTATTTTAAATGATAATGTTGAATCATGATTTAGGTCATAAAAAATAAATTGTTCTTAACCAAATTCATCAAATATGAACAAATGTTCTTAAGCTTAGTAAACATATTTCGAGAATAATTAACAAGATAAACTTGACTCAAAATTTATGTTGCGCATGTAAAGTCAAATTTAGTCATGCGACTTAGTCTCATAGATAGAAAGGTGAAAACTTGAGTAAGTGGTTCAGTTTTCACTTACCCTTTGTTGATGAAGTTCTCCAAAAGCTTCAGTTGATCTTCGCCTTCAAACGGTAGAACGCAATGGTGTCTGGTACTCAACTACACACTTCTATCCTAATATGAGATTTGACTAAATGTAGACTAGAAATCAAGATATAGTTTTTATCAACTAAATTTGATAACAAGCTTGAGATAACAACACTTGTGAGTTCGACCGATCAATGCTCTAAAAATCTCCCCCTTCGTCAATTTTTGTGACTAAACTATCAATACACATGAGTTAAAAAATAAAGCTTCAAAACTCCAGAATCCATCGTGCTTAATTTTCTTGGTTCTTCAACTCCTTGAATTCTTCGTTACTTCAAGTTGCCAATGATTCTGAACGTTTTCAACTCAGCATCGTTGTTGTTAAAGATCCGTCGCGATAACAACTTTGAAAACAAATATTCTCAATCATTTTTATACAAAAACATAGTATTATTATCTTCTCCAAAGTTTAATTGTACCACAACTTCTAAGTAATACTACGGTGATATGTTTCTCCCCCTTGGTCAATACTTACATCTTTTGCATAATAGATAAAACCTATAGGTGTTGGGTCACTCCCCCTTGCATAATGATCCGTAAACCATGTGTATGTAGTGCGAAACTACTAGTTAATTCTCCCCCTTTTCGTAAATAAAAATTGGCAAAGGTACGAAAACAATGGGATCGTAATGAATTATATCAAAAGATACTTCAAGACTTAAAAGGAACACGTATCAACTTTAAGATAATATCACAGTGTATAAAATACTTAGTGTCTCATATAGGAGATTTGAGATACAAGCATCCCCTACATATTCCACATCCACTCTCCCCGCAAAATATAACAATTAAGCACAAGTTCAAAAAGAACTCTCCCCCATTTGATGTCATTCCCAGGAGAACAACATGAGTGACCTTACTTTAATGAAAAATAAGGATTTTTCGGACATTAACAAATCACATGGATTTGTATTATAAAAATTGACATAAATTAATCTCATCACCAGTTACCAATAAGGAGAAAATTTAATCGATATGACTCAACATAAGAAAATATTACGAATTTTGATAATGCAGTAATTACACAAGAATGTGACCATGGGTAGATCAATACTCTTGAAAATTCTCACAAAGCTTATTTTATTTTTAGTTCATAGAACTTAATAGATTTAACTTTTGAGCATATATGAGATATCAGTTCAATTCAAAAAAAGTAAAGGATACATATATCTTATAAGACTTTGGATGAATACTGCAAGTTCATCTTCCAAAAACTCTAGAATTTAAATAATTAAACCTAAAAAATATGCAAGTTGAAAATCGTTGGAAATAGCTTGTGTACTCGCAATAAATGTTATACCAAACCCTAGTTATTCTTCTCGAACAGAAGAATAAATTCTCACAAGAAGTTTCCTAGTACATTGTTACGAAAGAAGCATAAGGTGAAAAGGGCTACTCGTCATCTTCATCATCAGAATCATTCAGAGAAGCTTGAATGTTATCTATTTCATCCTTGATGTTTGGAAATTTTATAGCAAGCACACATGGTTGTTTTTGCACACCTTTTATCTTGGAGTTGATCTTATAAATATCCCTATGAATTTGTTTAAAAAAACTCAAGGTTGTATGATCACAAGAACCGTCAAAAAGTAATAGATACATTTTTTTCTTTTGTAGTCGTTCGTTCTCATACGTTTGAAAGTACTTCTACAAACTACGACAGGAGTTCCCATTGAGTTTCTAATCGAATCAATGGAGAATTCTCGACAAATTTATTCAATGAGGCAATGAAAACCCAATTCTTGTTGGATAAGGTCATTGTTTCCATTTGTTGAATAATCGATCCGCATATATCAAGACCTTGTATACCCATTTCAAGAAAATAGACTTACTCCGCAAAGTCGCGACTCCAACGAGCATCTTTTACCGTGGAGGGAAAAATGTTTGGAATACCAAACTTTCCAAAGACCTCAAAAGGTATCCCGAGTTCTTCGGTAGGAAGCTTTCCGTATTTCCAACCAAAACCTTTTCCACAAAGGTTAAGAGAAATGGTTTCGCAAGACGGTTTTTCTCCCTTCGGTCTAGGAAACAAAAATCACCCATGGGAAGATTAATGATTCTTGAAATTGATTCTCGATCCACTTCAATCTTGTGTCTTCCACTCATGTTCTTAAAGCATAACTTCTCAAGATCAACATCAAATACGTCAGCATAAAATACTTTTCTAAGCGTGTCAAATTCTTCACCAAAACCATTAAAGATGTTACCAAGATTGTACTTCTCAAAACAAGATAAATCATCACAAAGAACATACCATTCTTCCAATTTCTTCTCTAGGATAATATCTCTAGTAGACATTGTCACATAGGTCTTATAACAATCTTCATTAACAAAGATGATTCTTTCATATTATCATTGGGATTGGGTGTATAGACATCCTTATAATTTCTCTTAGGTTTTCCATTATCACCATTTGTTCTTCCCGTAATTCTTTCTAAAAATAGTAAATTCAAAGTAGAAGAAGATGATGGATCTTACTTGGATAACTCCTTTGTAATTGCTCAATTAAACTCCTTCATGAAAAGACTTTTTCTATTAAAGAGTAGAAAAACAAAAATTGTGAAGAACAAATCTCCAATTAAAAAGGACATGTATGATATTCAACTAATTCTAACCTAGTCCGAGACTTGACCTAATACACTAGAAATCAAGATACAGTTTTGTTCATCTAACATTGACAACAAGCTTGAGATAAAAAAAATTTGGGGTTCAACCGAGCATTACTCTAACAACTTTTTTTTATTATCTCGTGTAGACTCTTAAAGCTTATTATATAGATCGAAAATCTTTCCTGATATTTTCCTTTGAGATCTACTTCGATAGTTTGTGAACTAAGATTGATTATTTCGGTAATCGTATTTTTATTAACTTATTGAACTTGGAGATTGATATAGAGGTTACTAAAACAAATTAGTCCTTGACTGTTTTGGAATTACGATCCAAAGGAGTCGAGTGGCTGAAATCTTCATAGCAAGTGAATCCACTTAAAATAATGGACTCTATCTTAGGATTCACGTGCGCATACCAGATTAGTTCTATGTGCATGGATATTTAAGGAACTGGGTAACTTTGAGTTACTTTATTTAGTCTCAACTATACAAAGTTGTAGTATTCTTTGTATAACGGCTTAATTCTGAGAGTATTCAAAATTGGACTAGGTACCGGGGTTTTTCTGCCTTTTAGTTTTCGTTTTTAATAAAAAAATTGTGTATAGTGTGATTTACTTTAGTTACGTGTTATATTGCTTTGTCTTTATAATTAAAGTAAATACACTTGTACGTTAATCAAACACTTGGTTTGGTACCATAGTTTGGATCAGATTCGAGCTTACGCTATATACCAAGTGTACATATTGTTTAAGTAATCTCCTTGATAGTTTGTGTCTGTATTAGATTATAAAAGGTGTTTCTTGAATAGGTTGATATCGAAAATATTGTGGTGTAATTGGTACCTTGTCATTTGACATTATATCTATAATAGTCATGTAAAGACCCTCAAGCATGTCAACGCTAATTGACCGGTCTGGAGATGATCAAGAGACGATTTAGCCGCTAACCAGTCGATTAGTTAATATAGATTCTAACTAATATAAATTAATACAACGATCATTTAGATACGATACTAGTACCTTTGTATAGATCTCGAAAAGATATGAGAAATGGACTACTCGAACGTGTCATCCGGATACAGGACGGAGAAGATATCATCAGATTTATATGAAGGGAAATATAATCTTTTTATAACAAAAACTATTAAGGCAGTCAAGAATTCTTCTCGGGGCACCAGGTGGCTGCCCACATCCAATCAATTTGGTGTCCTAGTAATTCTCTTTGGTCTTATCTTCACTCGATCGAGAAGTTAAGTTTTCTTTCTTCTTTCTTATTCTCCTATCTCCTTCTTCTCCTGTTCTTCGTCTCTGGCGATTTTGAGAAATGAGTTTGCGAATCATTTTGATAAGATAAATTGGTAATGATGCATAAACCGAGATGGGGATGATGTTGTTGTATGAAAAAACGGGGGTATAACAACCACACCCAATAATTCGTTCTACAATCTGTATGGACAAACTCCAATACAATTCCGAGAGCACCAACTTAAAAGCGAGCTCAATCAAGAGATATATCAAAGAGCTTTATCTCTATTTCTCAACCCAATCATCAAACCAAATAGATAGAAATCCGTGAGCCTGATTGATAAGAAAAATAACTTGGACGGTTTATGTTGTACTCGGTGTACCGGAATATTAAGAAAAAATTCCCGTTCTATGCCTCACTTATAATTCTCAATTGTGTTCCTGTTAACCCCATCTTTGCAGCCTTAGTTGCTTTAGAAAAAGTGAAAAGCCCCTTAAAACCATATCTGTATAGTTTCCTAAGTCGTTGCGGATACGATGTGGTCGGGCCACATACTTCAAGTATGTGACCCCTCTTAATTTTGTGATACCTATTATAAAAAATAAAATAAAGTCTTTAAACAGTTAAATACCAAAAAGTGTAACTAATTTTTTTTCTTAACTCCCTACTTTTCCTTAAAAGGTGAAATGTTGACAAGGATTTGGAGGGGGCAGATTTTTTATTGTAATAGGTGTCACAAAACTAAGAGAGGCCACATAGTTGGAGTATGTGACCCGACCACATCATATCCTTGGACTTCCTAAGTTTCTTTCCGGGCTCTCTTGTATTCCTTTTGGTATTCTTCACATTACCTACATAAAGAACATAATATCAATATGTATCAAACATCTGAAAACATAATTTTCCATCTGCAATGTCAACTTGGGGTTTAACTAGTACATACCAAGCGTAAAAGGTGTTACCCAGTATATATTTATATAAAATGGAAGTAAAATGTGGATAAGTTATATTTTCTATCATAAATTATATTTTCTCTTAATGGCCTCTAATTTAAACTCCTACTGTTACTACTTTCAGGGGTCTGAGAAATAAAATGTGGATAAGATTTTTAGCCGAGAGTGATTTCAAGAAAGTGGAAGTACAACGTCCCTGGTTTGCATGTGGTTTTCTGAATTCTAAGAGTTGTTCCCCCAGAGGGGTGGCCGATTAACTGTCAAACTACTTTCACTAATGAGTTGATGTAGATTATTTTATGTAACGTACCAAAGGAATGCATATAGTTTGAAGACCTCATGAAACTAACTTTTAAACTTGGTGAGCTTATTGAAGCAAAATGTCCATATGAAAATCATTCACTGAAGAAAAATGTAAAAATATGTGGTCCCATCCCTCTCCGGAAAACCTCTGCCAACTAGTATCCTACTTGTCACTAGAGGAAGGATTGAACAATTCCACATATAATGCAGATACTTCATGGTGCCATGTTTGTTTTGTATTTCTTTCCGCACTATTGATCATAGAGATGTTGTCTGTCCAAGGTGGAAAGCTAAACAAATTGCCATTCAAGAAGCTAGTCCATCTTATAATGAAAAATACCCTTTCACCAAAGGTCTCTAGATGGATGCCTCCACAACCATATGTTGCTTCTGTTACACCGGTCTCAGCGGTTGTTCCAGGTAACTCCACAATAGTTCGTGATGATGTTGTAACAGATACCCAAGATGCTAATCTAAATCATGATAACTATGAGAAATTTTTTACCTCTTTAATTGCAAAAGAAAATAACTTTTGGAGATTACTAATTGTTTCTTCCTATGAAAAAAATCCAATATGTGATGGCCTTTTTTACCGCAATGACAACGATATTTCAAGGTATCATACGAGATGCTTGAATCATGATCTTGATCAGACGCTCTCTTAGATGTTTTTTTTCGATACAAAATTTTCTATCGTTTCTCAGATAGAACAGGAGTGACTTTCTCAACACTAGGTGTTGTCCTTGAATTAAGAACAATGTCAGGTGTTGGACTAGAATTGCACTTTAAAGGGGTATTTTTCTCTCTCAAGGATCTACACTGCTCCTGAGATGTAAGAAGATCAGATTCAGCCTTATCTTTCAGCAAGCGAAGCTTATCCATCTCAGAGGCATGAGTCTCCACAATACGTTTCTCTCGAACAATTTCTTTTCTGACAGTTTCCTCAAGAATATTCACTTTTTCTTTTATGAGTTTTAATTCTTGAACAAGTTTGCTGATATTGTCAGAAAAGGATTCAACAACTTCACAAGGGTCACGTTCTCCATTAATATATTGATTGAGTTTATTTGCATACTTAGCATATTTATCTTAAAAGTCTTTTATCTTAGAGGCTTGGAATTCAATGATCTTAGATGAGTCATTGCAGCTCACAGTGTTAGAGCATTGCTCGGTCGAACTCACAAATGTTGCTATCTCAAGCTTGTGGTCAAATTTAGTGGAAAAAACCATATTTTGATTTCTAATCTAAATTTATTCAAGTCTCAGATTAGGGTAAAAGTTGGTAGTTGAGTACCAGACATCACCGCGTTCTACCATTTGAAGGCGAAGATCAACCGAAGCTTTTGGAGAACTTCATCAATAAAAGGTAAGTGAAGACTGAACTACCTATTTCTCAAGTTTTCACCTTTCTATATATGAGACATTGTCGCATGACTAAATTAGACATTACATGAATAACATAAATTTTGAGTCAAGTTTACCTTGATAATCGTTCTCAAAATATGATAATCTTAAGAACATTTGTTCATACTTGATGATTTTGGTTAAGAACAATTTATTGTTTATGACTTAATTATGATTCAAGAATTAATCATTTGAAAATTTCTTGGAACAGTCATATGTGTCATTGATGTTATTCGGGAATGTTTCAAATCGATTATTAGAGAGATATAAAACTACTGTAAATCTGGATACAGGACAATATGCATACAAGTTCACATACTGCAGGGAGAACTGTTATAAGTCCAGATCCGCAATACATGTACCCAGTACACCTACTAGCGTAGCTATATTTTGGCAACGACTTTTTGGTACGTATACCTGGTATCCATACCATAAAAAGTATGTTGACTCGTGAACCCAGGAAGGTACGCACGCATACTTAGTATGCAAACCGGAAAAGATCTGTTGGTTTCTAAACCTAAAAGGTACGCATACCCATCATGCAAACCATAAAAATATCTGTGGATTCCTGAAACCGTTTTTATCTTAAAGGTATACATACCCGGTACACATACCATGACAAAAATACTCACGAATAGGTACAGTATACGTACCAGGTACACGTACTTACCTTGTCGGATATTTTCAGATGCATCAGAATTATTTCTATGAGATAATCGGCATTTGAATAACTCTCTAAGAATACTATATAGACATGTTTGATCACATCTTTGACTCAAGATTAAAGTCTTAAAGTGTTATATGAAAATGGTTAAGCTTATCGTTCGATTGGCTAGTTTTGGTTAACCTTTCATGAACAAGTCATTGTACACGGTTCGGCTATGGTTAATCCTAACCAGAGTGTATACTTTGTTATATTAATCTCAAGTAAAATTTTTCATCTAACGGTGATTATGGATTGCTTGATTCCAAAGCTACCTTAGCTTAAATCTAAAGCAACCTTGATTTTGAAAGTCTATATATGGAAAACCTCAAACAACTGGGATCTTTGAATCCCTGACACTATTCTTGTGTGTCCTAGTTGTAAACTAGAGTCGTCCTATCCTTTAAACCATTTTAGGTTTAACGACTAAAAGATTTCACCTAGGGATTCGTGAAGCCATTTCCAACTATATTTATCTTGATAGTTCGCGTATCCTGATGTTTTTTTGATTGTTGAGCATTTATCTCCAACAAACAAGATAGATAGAAATCACAAATTTTCTTCGTCTTAGATTTTGTGATTCCACAAGTTTTTACTTGTGAGGTGAATAATGATCTAGGCTGCTCTTCGAGTGTCATAAGACCAGATTTTAAGGTTTGATAAACTTTTTCTATTGCAATCCATTTCCTACCTCACCTTGATCTTTAATTAGAACGAAAAGCACATATAGGCTTATCTATGGGAGGAAAATTAGTTTGAAGTCTTCAATTGAGTTGAAGAAACTCTTAGGATGTAAAGGATGTCAGCTAAGGGAATCAATTGTGGGGAATCCTGCTGGGATACAAGAGGCATAAGGAGCGCGACCGTAACTGAATCACTGTGACGGTAGATTAGGGTATTAACTGCGCTCGATTCCGAAGTTCTGATAGTAGGATAGAGTCTGTAGCGGCTTAATACAGTTTGGTGTTCAAATATGGACTAGGTCCCGAGGTTTTTCTGCATTTGTTGTTTCCTCATTAACAAAAATTATGGTTTCTGTGTTATTTCTTTTCCGCAATATATTGTTTATCTTTATAATTGAAATATCACAGGTTGTACGTTAAAATCAATTCAAGTAGATAAGTCCATCGCAATTATTAGAAGTGACTTGATTGATCTTGGATATTGATCTTTGGAATCGTCCAAGTACTCTCAGGGAATAATCAGGTTCATGGACTTGTATCTATTAACATTCTGATTGTGAGAGAAATAGATATAAGCTCTTCATATAATTCCTGATTGAGATTCATTAAGTTGAACCCTCGGAATTTTATTTGAGTTTAGTCCATATAGGTTGCCTAAGAAAAGGTTGGTGGTGTATTTTAGTATCCCCGCATTTTCACCTAGTAAGATTTTCCTCTGGTTTTTATTTTATACCGTAAACCTCAGGAAATACATTTTCAGTGACTGGAGGTATATTTTTACCTCTGGATTCAGAGGAAGAAGTGATCCTTTGAGGTAATTTCCAAGCACTTGGCATAATTAAAACTATTTGAAAATGAGAGGGTACCAAGAACACCACCAATTTTTTTCGGTCGACAAACTGTATGGACAAAAACTAATACAATTTCAAATAGACTAAGTTAATGATCCTTGACAATATGTATATTTCTATCTCTTCTTAATCAAAACGTATAGACTTTGAAGTCCGTTATTTATGGGTAAAAACTGTTTCTGCTGGTTTTGGTAAATGTGGGTGTATGGATGAGAAACAAATCTAAACTTTAAACAAATTTAATGCACGGGAGTACTTTAGATTCGAGAGATCAATATGTACAATCCTGTCCTAAACCAAGAAATGGCCGTTCCAGTCTTGCTTCGGTCACAAAGTGAAGGAGAATGGTTGGTTTTAGGGAGGGAAGCAACGAAGGTGTTGAGATCAGAATGGTTTATTCTGAAGGTGCGGCTTTTTTATGACTTGTATCAGAATTTGGAACTGGCTTCCGGGATGTAAGCTATCAGTTCTTTGGTGTTTTCTGGATACTGTGTTGTCGTTAACCAAAAATGTTGCCGTTTGGTTGAAATAGGTAGAACCTATTTATACAAGTCATATTGAAGCACCCTGATCTTGTAGAAAGTGGGAATGATTGAGTGGTGGAGAAGTGGGCTCGTGTGTAAATGCCAGAAACAACGTTCCTACTTATGAAAGAGATGGGTTAGTTTACATCCACTACTTCATGCCATCATTAGCTTCCCTTGCTTTCTGACACTTTCTTTTAATGGACGTGTTGCAAGCCGCACGCTGTAAACCGCCATACCAATACCCTGATGAGCATCCCCCAATTTGTGACATGTTTGATGTCTTGAGTGTTTTCGTGGAAAACGTGTAGCAGATTGCTATGTTTGGCAAGTCAAAGTCAGGAGACTTGCCGCATGAGAATAACATATGATGCTATTAGGCTTGTCTTAGTTGGTTGTCTAAGACTTGCTACAAGCCTGTCAATTCTGTGACGAATTTGGATGGCTGAGATCGTAACACATGAGAAAGGGTGGCCATGGATTATAACCACATTCTGTTGGCGCATGATGGTAGCACAGTGGCGCCATTGGCATAATTAGCACATGCCAGTGGCACAACGGCATGGCTGGCATAGTTAGCGCATGCTAGTGGCACAATGGTGAAAGTAGCGCCTGGCGTAGCCATGGCCGCTAGATTTTGGCACATTGGTGTTGGACCCAAATGTGGCGTGAAGACATCTATAACACCTCGTGTTTTTAGCACGGCACATGCTAAAAGATGCGCCATGGCCTGAAATGAAGCTTCATCCAGAGCTTTTGTTGCGTAGGAAAAGGAACATTGGCCCCGGGCCAATGTGTTGACAACGGACATCCAACATGGTTGGACATCGGGTTGGCAGTTGACAACCAACATGGCTGGACATCGGGTTGGCAGCGGACATCCAACATGGCTGGACATGTTGGCAGCGGACATCCAACATGGCTGAACATCGAATTGGCCATAATGGTAAGGTGCAGCCATCGTGGTATGGGGAGTTGATGAATGATTTTTGCTCCCCTAATTTGAGTTGTAAAAATGTCAAATTAACATATATAGGGATGGGTATGTTGTTAATGGTGCATATGCGGACTATGCATCAAGTAAGCTTCATAAATTAGCCGGAAGAGTATTAATGATGCTTAAGGCTCATTTATAATTGTATAGCCTCGCGAAGAGGGAATTTGATGCTTAGGAATCGTTATTCCATATTGCTGACGAAACATGCATTACTTGGATGCATTTTGACAGAACGGACTATACGGAATATGCCATTACCTTTATTGCTTGGCCACGGCCTCGCAAACGAGTTGGTTTAAGTTTCTGTCCCTTCGTGGATGAACTACAGTCTGTGCTTGATCCCCTTAGAGTATGGAAGGGTACGTAGGCAGCCGCAATGAGTTGCAGCATTGCCGGTCCAACACTTTGTGGATCATATCATCTAATTGGGAGATGATTACAATATTCTGGCCTCTCATATCATCTGGCTCTGTAGATCGATGCAAGAGATGATTGTGGCCAAACTTGATGAGGCAAGTTGCATTCCATTCACTGGATGCTCATACTTCCTATCAAGGTGTTCGATATAGGATAAAAACCCGAGTGTCGTAATTTAGCTCAAGAGGAGTCCATTTTGATGGGAAACGGCCCAAAGATCAAGGCATGTTGATCTAATAGATCCACATGGTCACCAGAATTTAGCCAAATTCTATCGTTTAGGGCCTCAAATGGCCGTTTTTGCCGTTTTAGGAAAGTTTTTGTTTTCTTAATAAATCCTTCGCGGATCAAGAGTAAGTTGGAACGGTGTGGAAGCTAAGTTAGTTGCATCATGCTCCACGAGCAAGTTTGCAAGGGAAAATGGACGTGCATTTGCCTAGCTTTGAGCCCCGGATCGTAGCTTCATCATGGCGCATCAGAAAGATTACGGCCTGCGGGGTAGGGCACCAAAGGCGTAATTTTCCGGTCCGTCACAATTGGTATCAGAGCATGTTCCGAGAAAACTCTAGGGACTATGCGGAGTGGACTTGTCCACGAGTATTTTCCTTAATGGAAACTAAAAGTTGGAGAGTAGGCCAACTTTTGCGAGGAAAGGAGTTTGTAACTGCTATGTCAGTTACTTTGCGAATCGAGTTGAGCTTGTTTAAGTACTGTGAGATTTCCTGGCCTAGGTGGCACCCCACTGACGAATGGATATCCGGAAGACCGTCCGGGACGGTGGGTAAACAATGGGACTGATCATCCCCACACGTTCGCAATGACCAAAGGTGTGCGTTGTCAGGCCCGACTAGCATCCCACTTACGAAATTCTTTAAAGAGGTGAATATTGTAACACCCAGTGTTTTTTAGCATGACGCATGCTAAAAGATGCGCCATGGTCTGAGATGAAGCTTCATCCAAAGCTTCTGTTGCGTAGGAAAAGGAACATTGGCCCCGGGCCAATGTGTTGACAACGGACAGCCAACATGGCTGGACGTCGGGTTAGCAGGTGACAACCAACATGGCTGGACATCGGGTTGGCAGCGGATATCCAACATGGCTGGACATCGGGTTGGCCGCGGACAACCAACATGGCTGGACGGGTTGGCAGCGGACATCCAACATGGTTGAACATCGGTTTGGCAGCGGACAGCCAACATGGCTGAACATCGGGTTGGCCAGAACGGTAAGGTTCAGCCATCATGGCCTGGGGAGTTGATGAATGATTTTTGCTCTCCCGTTGTAAAAATGTCAAACTAACATATATAGGGAGGGGTAGTTGGTTAATGGTGCATATGCGGACTATGCACAAAATAAGCTTCATAGCTTATCTGGAAGAGTATAAATGATGCCTAAGGCTCATTTATAATTGCATAGCCTCGCGAAGAGGGCATTTGATGCTTAGGCATCGTTATGCCATATTGCGGACCAAACATGCATCACTTGGATGCATTTTGACAGAACAACCTATACAGACTAGGCCATTACCTTTATTGCTTGGTCACGACCTCCCAAACAAGTTGATTTAAGTTTTTGTCCCTTCGTGGATGAACTAAAGTCTGTGCTTGATCCCCTTAGAGTATGGAAGGGTACGTAGGCAGCCGCAATGAGTTGCAGCATTGCCGGTCCAACACTTTGTGGATCATATCATCTAATTGGGAGATGATTACAATATTCTGGCCTCTCATATCATCTGGCTCTGTAGATCGATGCAAGAGATGATTGTGGCCAAACTTGATGAGGCAAGTTGCATTCCATTCACTGGATGCTCATACTTCCTATCAAGGTGTTCGATATAGGATAAAAACACGAGTGTCGTAATTTAGGTCAAGTGGAGTCCATTTTGATGGGAAACGGCCCAAAGATCAAGGCATGTTGATCTAATAGATCCACATGGTCACCAGAATTTAGCCAAATTCTATCGTTTAGGGCCTCAAATGGCCGTTTTTGCCGTTTTAGGAAAGTTTTTGTTTTCTTAATAAATCCTTCGCGGATCAAGAGTAAGTTGGAACGGTGTGGAAGCTAAGTTAGTTGCATCATGCTCCACGAGCAAGTTTGCAAGGGAAAATGGACGTGCATTTGCCTAGCTTTGAGCCCCGGATCGTAGCTTCATCATGGCGCATCAGAAAGATTACGGCCTGCGGGGTAGGGCACCAAAGGCGTAATTTTCCGGTCCGTCACAATTGGTATCAGAGCATGTTCCGAGAAAACTCTAGGGACTATGCGGAGTGGACTTGTCCACGAGTATTTTCCTTAATGGAAACTAAAAGTTGGAGAGTAGGCCAACTTTTACGAGGAAAGGAGTTTGTAACTGCTATGTCAGTTACTTTGCGAATCGAGTTGAGCTTGTTTAAGTACTGTGAGCTTGCCTGGCCTAAGTGGAACCCCACTTACAAGTGGATATCCGTAAGACCGTCCGGGACGGTGGGTAGACAATGGTACTGATCATCCCCACACGTTGGCACTGGCCAAAGGTGTACGTTGTCAGGCCTGACTAGCATCCCACTTACGAGTGGCAACCTGGATGACCGTCAGGTACGGTGGGCAATTGGAAACTGCTCCACACGGTACTGTGCTAAAATATTGTCATTTCGATGAAACCTTTCAACTTGTGATCCTTAGGGATTCCTGGGTGGTAGTATGGGATGCCATCTAGGATACTTGGTCGAGATATCCTCTTGGCACTGGCCAATTGCGATTCTTGGTATTGTTGTGGGCACTTTTGGATTCCTGGGCAGACGGTATGGGACGGTTGCTCAGAAGGTCTAAATTGTTGTTCACGATAACTTGAGAAACCCGTGATTTCTGAGCATCTGGTATGGGACTTTTGCTCAGAAAATCCAAAATCGAAGAAATTGTCCACAATAGCTTTTGTTTTGAATTTCGGGTACGAAATTCTTTAAAGAGGTGAATATTGTAACACCCCATGTTTTTTAGCATGACGCATGCTAAAAGATGCGCCATGGCCTGAGATGAAGCTTCATCCAAAGCTTCTGTTGCGTAGGAAAAGGAACATTGGCCCCGGGCCAATGTGTTGACAACGGACAGCCAACATGGCTGGACGTCGGGTTAGCAGGTGACAACCAACATGGCTGGACATCGGGTTGGTAGCGGATATCCAACATGGCTGGACATCGGGTTGGCCGCGGACAACCAACATGGCTGGACGGGTTGGCAGCGGACATCCAACATGGTTGAACATCGGTTTGGCAGCGGACAGCCAACATGGCTGAACATCGGGTTGGCCAGAACGGTAAGGTTCAGCCATCATGGCCTGGGGAGTTGATGAATGATTTTTGCTCTCCCGTTGTAAAAATGTCAAACTAACATATATAGGGAGGGGTAGTTGGTTAATGGTGCATATGCGGACTATGCACAAAATAAGCTTCATAGCTTATCTGGAAGAGTATAAATGATGCCTACGGCTCATTTATAATTGCATAGCCTCGCGAAGAGGGCATTTGATGCTTAGGCATCGTTATGCCATATTGCGGACCAAACATGCATCACTTGGATGCATTTTGACAGAACAACCTATACAGACTAGGCCATTACCTTTATTGCTTGGTCACGACCTCCCAAACAAGTTGATTTAAGTTTTTGTCCCTTCGTGGATGAACTACAGTCTGTGCTTGATCCCCTTAGAGTATGGAAGGGTACGTAGGCAGCCGCAATGAGTTGCAGCATTGCCGGTCCAACACTTTGTGGATCATATCATCTAATTGGGAGATGATTACAATATTCTGGCCTCTCATATCATCTGGCTCTGTAGATCGATGCAAGAGATGATTGTGGCCAAACTTGATGAGGCAAGTTGCAATCCATTCACTGGATGCTCATACTTCCTATCAAGGTGTTCGATATAGGATAAAAACACGAGTGTCGTAATTTAGGTCAAGAGGAGTCCATTTTGATGGGAAACGGACCAAAGATCAAGGCATGTTGATCTAATAGATCCACATGGTCACCAGAATTTAGCCAAATTCTATCGTTTAGGGCCTCAAATGGCCGTTTTTGCCGTTTTAGGAAAGTTTTTGTTTTCTTAATAAATCCTTCGCGGATCAAGAGTAAGTTGGAACGGTGTGGAAGCTAAGTTAGTTGCATCATGCTCCACGAGCAAGTTTGCAAGGGAAAATGGACGTGCATTTGCCTAGCTTTGAGCCCCGGATCGTAGCTTCATCATGGCGCATCAGAAAGATTACGGCCTGCGGGGTAGGGCACCAAAGGCGTAATTTTCCGGTCCGTCACAATTGGTATCAGAGCATGTTCCGAGAAAACTCTAGGGACTATGCGGAGTGGACTTGTCCACGAGTATTTTCCTTAATGGAAACTAAAAGTTGGAGAGTAGGCCAACTTTTGCGAGGAAAGGAGTTTGTAACTGCTATGTCAGTTACTTTGCGAATCGAGTTGAGCTTGTTTAAGTACTGTGAGATTTCCTGGCCTAGGTGGCACCCCACTGACGAATGGATATCCGGAAGACCGTCCGGGACGGTGGGTAAACAATGGGACTGATCATCCCCACACGTTCGCAATGACCAAAGGTGTGCGTTGTCAGGCCCGACTAGCATCCCACTTACGAAATTCTTTAAAGAGGTGAATATTGTAACACCCAGTGTTTTTTAGCATGACGCATGCTAAAAGATGCGCCATGGTCTGAGATGAAGCTTCATCCAAAGCTTCTGTTGCGTAGGAAAAGGAACATTGGCCCCGGGCCAATGTGTTGACAACGGACAGCCAACATGGCTGGACGTCGGGTTAGCAGGTGACAACCAACATGGCTGGACATCGGGTTGGCAGCGGATATCCAACATGGCTGGACATCGGGTTGGCCGCGGACAACCAACATGGCTGGACGGGTTGGCAGCGGACATCCAACATGGTTGAACATCGGTTTGGCAGCGGACAGCCAACATGGCTGAACATCGGGTTGGCCAGAACGGTAAGGTTCAGCCATCATGGCCTGGGGAGTTGATGAATGATTTTTGCTCTCCCGTTGTAAAAATGTCAAACTAACATATATAGGGAGGGGTAGTTGGTTAATGGTGCATATGCGGACTATGCACAAAATAAGCTTCATAGCTTATCTGGAAGAGTATAAATGATGCCTAAGGCTCATTTATAATTGCATAGCCTCGCGAAGAGGGCATTTGATGCTTAGGCATCGTTATGCCATATTGCGGACCAAACATGCATCACTTGGATGCATTTTGACAGAACAACCTATACAGACTAGGCCATTACCTTTATTGCTTGGTCACGACCTCCCAAACAAGTTGATTTAAGTTTTTGTCCCTTCGTGGATGAACTAAAGTCTGTGCTTGATCCCCTTAGAGTATGGAAGGGTACGTAGGCAGCCGCAATGAGTTGCAGCATTGCCGGTCCAACACTTTGTGGATCATATCATCTAATTGGGAGATGATTACAATATTCTGGCCTCTCATATCATCTGGCTCTGTAGATCGATGCAAGAGATGATTGTGGCCAAACTTGATGAGGCAAGTTGCATTCCATTCACTGGATGCTCATACTTCCTATCAAGGTGTTCGATATAGGATAAAAACACGAGTGTCGTAATTTAGGTCAAGTGGAGTCCATTTTGATGGGAAACGGCCCAAAGATCAAGGCATGTTGATCTAATAGATCCACATGGTCACCAGAATTTAGCCAAATTCTATCGTTTAGGGCCTCAAATGGCCGTTTTTGCCGTTTTAGGAAAGTTTTTGTTTTCTTAATAAATCCTTCGCGGATCAAGAGTAAGTTGGAACGGTGTGGAAGCTAAGTTAGTTGCATCATGCTCCACGAGCAAGTTTGCAAGGGAAAATGGACGTGCATTTGCCTAGCTTTGAGCCCCGGATCGTAGCTTCATCATGGCGCATCAGAAAGATTACGGCCTGCGGGGTAGGGCACCAAAGGCGTAATTTTCCGGTCCGTCACAATTGGTATCAGAGCATGTTCCGAGAAAACTCTAGGGACTATGCGGAGTGGACTTGTCCACGAGTATTTTCCTTAATGGAAACTAAAAGTTGGAGAGTAGGCCAACTTTTACGAGGAAAGGAGTTTGTAACTGCTATGTCAGTTACTTTGCGAATCGAGTTGAGCTTGTTTAAGTACTGTGAGCTTGCCTGGCCTAAGTGGAACCCCACTTACAAGTGGATATCCGTAAGACCGTCCGGGACGGTGGGTAGACAATGGTACTGATCATCCCCACACGTTGGCACTGGCCAAAGGTGTACGTTGTCAGGCCTGACTAGCATCCCACTTACGAGTGGCAACCTGGATGACCGTCAGGTACGGTGGGCAATTGGAAACTGCTCCACACGGTACTGTGCTAAAATATTGTCATTTCGATGAAACCTTTCAACTTGTGATCCTTAGGGATTCCTGGGTGGTAGTATGGGATGCCATCTAGGATACTTGGTCGAGATATCCTCTTGGCACTGGCCAATTGCGATTCTTGGTATTGTTGTGGGCACTTTTGGATTCCTGGGCAGACGGTATGGGACGGTTGCTCAGAAGGTCTAAATTGTTGTTCACGATAACTTGAGAAACCCGTGATTTCTGAGCATCTGGTATGGGACTTTTGCTCAGAAAATCCAAAATCGAAGAAATTGTCCACAATAGCTTTTGTTTTGAATTTCGGGTACGAAATTCTTTAAAGAGGTGAATATTGTAACACCCCATGTTTTTTAGCATGACGCATGCTAAAAGATGCGCCATGGCCTGAGATGAAGCTTCATCCAAAGCTTCTGTTGCGTAGGAAAAGGAACATTGGCCCCGGGCCAATGTGTTGACAACGGACAGCCAACATGGCTGGACGTCGGGTTAGCAGGTGACAACCAACATGGCTGGACATCGGGTTGGTAGCGGATATCCAACATGGCTGGACATCGGGTTGGCCGCGGACAACCAACATGGCTGGACGGGTTGGCAGCGGACATCCAACATGGTTGAACATCGGTTTGGCAGCGGACAGCCAACATGGCTGAACATCGGGTTGGCCAGAACGGTAAGGTTCAGCCATCATGGCCTGGGGAGTTGATGAATGATTTTTGCTCTCCCGTTGTAAAAATGTCAAACTAACATATATAGGGAGGGGTAGTTGGTTAATGGTGCATATGCGGACTATGCACAAAATAAGCTTCATAGCTTATCTGGAAGAGTATAAATGATGCCTACGGCTCATTTATAATTGCATAGCCTCGCGAAGAGGGCATTTGATGCTTAGGCATCGTTATGCCATATTGCGGACCAAACATGCATCACTTGGATGCATTTTGACAGAACAACCTATACAGACTAGGCCATTACCTTTATTGCTTGGTCACGACCTCCCAAACAAGTTGATTTAAGTTTTTGTCCCTTCGTGGATGAACTACAGTCTGTGCTTGATCCCCTTAGAGTATGGAAGGGTACGTAGGCAGCCGCAATGAGTTGCAGCATTGCCGGTCCAACACTTTGTGGATCATATCATCTAATTGGGAGATGATTACAATATTCTGGCCTCTCATATCATCTGGCTCTGTAGATCGATGCAAGAGATGATTGTGGCCAAACTTGATGAGGCAAGTTGCAATCCATTCACTGGATGCTCATACTTCCTATCAAGGTGTTCGATATAGGATAAAAACACGAGTGTCGTAATTTAGGTCAAGAGGAGTCCATTTTGATGGGAAACGGACCAAAGATCAAGGCATGTTGATCTAATAGATCCACATGGTCACCAGAATTTAGCCAAATTCTATCGTTTAGGGCCTCAAATGGCCGTTTTTGCCGTTTTAGGAAAGTTTTTGTTTTCTTAATAAATCCTTCGCGGATCAAGAGTAAGTTGGAACGGTGTGGAAGCTAAGTTAGTTGCATCATGCTCCACGAGCAAGTTTGCAAGGGAAAATGGACGTGCATTTGCCTAGCTTTGAGCCCCGGATCGTAGCTTCATCATGGCGCATCAGAAAGATTACGGCCTGCGGGGTAGGGCACCAAAGGCGTAATTTTCCGGTCCGTCACAATTGGTATCAGAGCATGTTCCGAGAAAACTCTAGGGACTATGCGGAGTGGACTTGTCCACGAGTATTTTCCTTAATGGAAACTAAAAGTTGGAGAGTAGGCCAACTTTTGCGAGGAAAGGAGTTTGTAACTGCTATGTCAGTTACTTTGCGAATCGAGTTGAGCTTGTTTAAGTACTGTGAGATTTCCTGGCCTAGGTGGCACCCCACTGACGAATGGATATCCGGAAGACCGTCCGGGACGGTGGGTAAACAATGGGACTGATCATCCCCACACGTTCGCAATGACCAAAGGTGTGCGTTGTCAGGCCCGACTAGCATCCCACTTACGAAATTCTTTAAAGAGGTGAATATTGTAACACCCAGTGTTTTTTAGCATGACGCATGCTAAAAGATGCGCCATGGTCTGAGATGAAGCTTCATCCAAAGCTTCTGTTGCGTAGGAAAAGGAACATTGGCCCCGGGCCAATGTGTTGACAACGGACAGCCAACATGGCTGGACGTCGGGTTAGCAGGTGACAACCAACATGGCTGGACATCGGGTTGGCAGCGGATATCCAACATGGCTGGACATCGGGTTGGCCGCGGACAACCAACATGGCTGGACGGGTTGGCAGCGGACATCCAACATGGTTGAACATCGGTTTGGCAGCGGACAGCCAACATGGCTGAACATCGGGTTGGCCAGAACGGTAAGGTTCAGCCATCATGGCCTGGGGAGTTGATGAATGATTTTTGCTCTCCCGTTGTAAAAATGTCAAACTAACATATATAGGGAGGGGTAGTTGGTTAATGGTGCATATGCGGACTATGCACAAAATAAGCTTCATAGCTTATCTGGAAGAGTATAAATGATGCCTAAGGCTCATTTATAATTGCATAGCCTCGCGAAGAGGGCATTTGATGCTTAGGCATCGTTATGCCATATTGCGGACCAAACATGCATCACTTGGATGCATTTTGACAGAACAACCTATACAGACTAGGCCATTACCTTTATTGCTTGGTCACGACCTCCCAAACAAGTTGATTTAAGTTTTTGTCCCTTCGTGGATGAACTAAAGTCTGTGCTTGATCCCCTTAGAGTATGGAAGGGTACGTAGGCAGCCGCAATGAGTTGCAGCATTGCCGGTCCAACACTTTGTGGATCATATCATCTAATTGGGAGATGATTACAATATTCTGGCCTCTCATATCATCTGGCTCTGTAGATCGATGCAAGAGATGATTGTGGCCAAACTTGATGAGGCAAGTTGCATTCCATTCACTGGATGCTCATACTTCCTATCAAGGTGTTCGATATAGGATAAAAACACGAGTGTCGTAATTTAGGTCAAGTGGAGTCCATTTTGATGGGAAACGGCCCAAAGATCAAGGCATGTTGATCTAATAGATCCACATGGTCACCAGAATTTAGCCAAATTCTATCGTTTAGGGCCTCAAATGGCCGTTTTTGCCGTTTTAGGAAAGTTTTTGTTTTCTTAATAAATCCTTCGCGGATCAAGAGTAAGTTGGAACGGTGTGGAAGCTAAGTTAGTTGCATCATGCTCCACGAGCAAGTTTGCAAGGGAAAATGGACGTGCATTTGCCTAGCTTTGAGCCCCGGATCGTAGCTTCATCATGGCGCATCAGAAAGATTACGGCCTGCGGGGTAGGGCACCAAAGGCGTAATTTTCCGGTCCGTCACAATTGGTATCAGAGCATGTTCCGAGAAAACTCTAGGGACTATGCGGAGTGGACTTGTCCACGAGTATTTTCCTTAATGGAAACTAAAAGTTGGAGAGTAGGCCAACTTTTACGAGGAAAGGAGTTTGTAACTGCTATGTCAGTTACTTTGCGAATCGAGTTGAGCTTGTTTAAGTACTGTGAGCTTGCCTGGCCTAAGTGGAACCCCACTTACAAGTGGATATCCGTAAGACCGTCCGGGACGGTGGGTAGACAATGGTACTGATCATCCCCACACGTTGGCACTGGCCAAAGGTGTACGTTGTCAGGCCTGACTAGCATCCCACTTACGAGTGGCAACCTGGATGACCGTCAGGTACGGTGGGCAACTGGAAACTGCTCCACACGGTACTGTGCTAAAATATTGTCATTTCGATGAAACCTTTCAACTTGTGATCCTTAGGGATTCCTGGGTGGTAGTATGGGATGCCATCTAGGATACTTGGTCGAGATATCCTCTTGGCACTGGCCAATTGCGATTCTTGGTATTGTTGTGGGCACTTTTGGATTCCTGGGCAGACGGTATGGGACGGTTGCTCAGAAGGTCTAAATTGTTGTTCACGATAACTTGAGAAACCCGTGATTTCTGAGCATCTGGTATGGGACTTTTGCTCAGAAAATCCAAAATCGAAGAAATTGTCCACAATAGCTTTTGTTTTGAATTTCGGGTACGAAATTCTTTAAAGAGGTGAATATTGTAACACCCCATGTTTTTTAGCATGACGCATGCTAAAAGATGCGCCATGGCCTGAGATGAAGCTTCATCCAAAGCTTCTGTTGCGTAGGAAAAGGAACATTGGCCCCGGGCCAATGTGTTGACAACGGACAGCCAACATGGCTGGACGTCGGGTTAGCAGGTGACAACCAACATGGCTGGACATCGGGTTGGTAGCGGATATCCAACATGGCTGGACATCGGGTTGGCCGCGGACAACCAACATGGCTGGACGGGTTGGCAGCGGACATCCAACATGGTTGAACATCGGTTTGGCAGCGGACAGCCAACATGGCTGAACATCGGGTTGGCCAGAATGGTAAGGTTCAGCCATCATGGCCTGGGGAGTTGATGAATGATTTTTGCTCTCCCGTTGTAAAAATGTCAAACTAACATATATAGGGAGGGGTAGTTGGTTAATGGTGCATATGCGGACTATGCACAAAATAAGCTTCATAGCTTATCTGGAAGAGTATAAATGATGCCTAAGGCTCATTTATAATTGCATAGCCTCGCGAAGAGGGCATTTGATGCTTAGGCATCGTTATGCCATATTGCGGACCAAACATGCATCACTTGGATGCATTTTGACAGAACAACCTATACAGACTAGGCCATTACCTTTATTGCTTGGTCACGACCTCCCAAACAAGTTGATTTAAGTTTTTGTCCCTTCGTGGATGAACTACAGTCTGTGCTTGATCCCCTTAGAGTATGGAAGGGTACGTAGGCAGCCGCAATGAGTTGCAGCATTGCCGGTCCAACACTTTGTGGATCATATCATCTAATTGGGAGATGATTACAATATTATGGCCTCTCATATCATCTGGCTCTGTAGATCGATGCAAGAGATGATTGTGGCCAAACTTGATGAGGCAAGTTGCAATCCATTCACTGGATGCTCATACTTCCTATCAAGGTGTTCGATATAGGATAAAAACACGAGTGTCGTAATTTAGGTCAAGAGGAGTCCATTTTGATGGGAAACGGACCAAAGATCAAGGCATGTTGATCTAATAGATCCACATGGTCACCAGAATTTAGCCAAATTCTATCGTTTAGGGCCTCAAATGGCCGTTTTTGCCGTTTTAGGAAAGTTTTTGTTTTCTTAATAAATCCTTCGCGGATCAAGAGTAAGTTGGAACGGTGTGGAAGCTAAGTTAGTTGCATCATGCTCCACGAGCAAGTTTGCAAGGGAAAATGGACGTGCATTTGCCTAGCTTTGAGCCCCGGATCGTAGCTTCATCATGGCGCATCAGAAAGATTACGGCCTGCGGGGTAGGGCACCAAAGGCGTAATTTTCCGGTCCGTCACAATTGGTATCAGAGCATGTTCCGAGAAAACTCTAGGGACTATGCGGAGTGGACTTGTCCACGAGTATTTTCCTTAATGGAAACTAAAAGTTGGAGAGTAGGCCAACTTTTACGAGGAAAGGAGTTTGTAACTGCTATGTCAGTTACTTTGCGAATCGAGTTGAGCTTGTTTAAGTACTGTGAGCTTGCCTGGCCTAAGTGGAACCCCACTTACAAGTGGATATCCGTAAGACCGTCCGGGACGGTGGGTAGACAATGGTACTGATCATCCCCACACGTTGGCACTGGCCAAAGGTGTACGTTGTCAGGCCTGACTAGCATCCCACTTACGAGTGGCAACCTGGATGACCGTCAGGTACGGTGGGCAACTGGAAACTGCTCCACACGGTACTGTGCTAAAATATTGTCATTTCGATGAAACCTTTCAACTTGTGATCCTTAGGGATTCCTGGGTGGTAGTATGGGATGCCATCTAGGATACTTGGTCGAGATATCCTCTTGGCACTGGCCAATTGCGATTCTTGGTATTGTTGTGGGCACTTTTGGATTCCTGGGCAGACGGTATGGGACGGTTGCTCAGAAGGTCTAAATTGTTGTTCACGATAACTTGAGAAACCCGTGATTTCTGAGCATCTGGTATGGGACTTTTGATCAGAAAATCCAAAATCGAAGAAATTGTCCACAATAGCTTTTGTTTTGAATTTCGGGTACGAAATTCTTTAAAGAGGTGAATATTGTAACACCCCGTGTTTTTTAGCATGACGCATGCTAAAAGATGCGCCATGGCCTGAGATGAAGCTTCATCCAAAGCTTCTGTTGCGTAGGAAAAGGAACATTGGCCCCGGGCCAATGTGTTGACAACGGACAGCCAACATGGCTGGACGTCGGGTTAGCAGGTGACAACCAACATGGCTGGACATCGGGTTGGTAGCGGATATCCAACATGGCTGGACATCGGGTTGGCCGCGGACAACCAACATGGCTGGACGGGTTGGCAGCGGACATCCAACATGGTTGAACATCGGTTTGGCAGCGGACAGCCAACATGGATGAACATCGGGTTGGCCAGAACGGTAAGGTTCAGCCATCATGGCCTGGGGAGTTGATGAATGATTTTTGCTCTCCCGTTGTAAAAATGTCAAACTAACATATATAGGGAGGGGTAGTTGGTTAATGGTGCATATGCGGACTATGCACAAAATAAGCTTCATAGCTTATCTGGAAGAGTATAAATGATGCCTAAGGCTCATTTATAATTGCATAGCCTCGCGAAGAGGGCATTTGATGCTTAGGCATCGTTATGCCATATTGCGGACCAAACATGCATCACTTGGATGCATTTTGACAGAACAACCTATACAGACTAGGCCATTACCTTTATTGCTTGGTCACGACCTCCCAAACAAGTTGATTTAAGTTTTTGTCCCTTCGTGGATGAACTAAAGTCTGTGCTTGATCCCCTTAGAGTATGGAAGGGTACGTAGGCAGCCGCAATGAGTTGCAGCATTGCCGGTCCAACACTTTGTGGATCATATCATCTAATTGGGAGATGATTACAATATTCTGGCCTCTCATATCATCTGGCTCTGTAGATCGATGCAAGAGATGATTGTGGCCAAACTTGATGAGGCAAGTTGCAATCCATTCACTGGATGCTCATACTTCCTATCAAGGTGTTCGATATAGGATAAAAACACGAGTGTCGTAATTTAGGTCAAGAGGAGTCCATTTTGATGGGAAACGACCCAAAGATCAAGGCATGTTGATCTAATAGATCCACATGGTCACCAGAATTTAGCCAAATTCTATCGTTTAGGGCCTCAAATGGCCGTTTTTGCCGTTTTAGGAAAGTTTTTGTTTTCTTAATAAATCCTTCGCGGATCAAGAGTAAGTTGGAACGGTGTGGAAGCTAAGTTAGTTGCATCATGCTCCACGAGCAAGTTTGCAAGGGAAAATGGACGTGCATTTGCCTAGCTTTGAGCCCCGGATCGTAGCTTCATCATGGCGCATCAGAAAGATTACGGCCTGCGGGGTAGGGCACCAAAGGCGTAATTTTCCGGTCCGTCACAATTGGTATCAGAGCATGTTCCGAGAAAACTCTAGGGACTATGCGGAGTGGACTTGTCCACGAGTATTTTCCTTAATGGAAACTAAAAGTTGGAGAGTAGGCCAACTTTTACGAGGAAAGGAGTTTGTAACTGCTATGTCAGTTACTTTGCGAATCGAGTTGAGCTTGTTTAAGTACTGTGAGCTTGCCTGGCCTAAGTGGAACCCCACTTACAAGTGGATATCCGTAAGACCGTCCGGGACGGTGGGTAGACAATGGTACTGATCATCCCCACACGTTGGCACTGGCCAAAGGTGTACGTTGTCAGGCCTGACTAGCATCCCACTTACGAGTGGCAACCTGGATGACCGTCAGGTACGGTGGGCAACTGGAAACTGCTCCACACGGTACTGTGCTAAAATATTGTCATTTCGATGAAACCTTTCAACTTGTGATCCTTAGGGATTCCTGGGTGGTAGTATGGGATGCCATCTAGGATACTTGGTCGAGATATCCTCTTGGCACTGGCCAATTGCGATTCTTGGTATTGTTGTGGGCACTTTTGGATTCCTGGGCAGACGGTATGGGACGGTTGCTCAGAAGGTCTAAATTGTTGTTCACGATAACTTGAGAAACCCGTGATTTCTGAGCATCTGGTATGGGACTTTTGATCAGAAAATCCAAAATCGAAGAAATTGTCCACAATAGCTTTTGTTTTGAATTTCGGGTACGAAATTCTTTAAAGAGGTGAATATTGTAACACCCCGTGTTTTTTAGCATGACGCATGCTAAAAGATGCGCCATGGCCTGAGATGAAGCTTCATCCAAAGCTTCTGTTGCGTAGGAAAAGGAACATTGGCCCCGGGCCAATGTGTTGACAACGGACAGCCAACATGGCTGGACGTCGGGTTAGCAGGTGACAACCAACATGGCTGGACATCGGGTTGGTAGCGGATATCCAACATGGCTGGACATCGGGTTGGCCGCGGACAACCAACATGGCTGGACGGGTTGGCAGCGGACATCCAACATGGTTGAACATCGGTTTGGCAGCGGACAGCCAACATGGCTGAACATCGGGTTGGCCAGAACGGTAAGGTTCAGCCATCATGGCCTGGGGAGTTGATGAATGATTTTTGCTCTCCCGTTGTAAAAATGTCAAACTAACATATATAGGGAGGGGTAGTTGGTTAATGGTGCATATGCGGACTATGCACAAAATAAGCTTCATAGCTTATCTGGAAGAGTATAAATGATGCCTAAGGCTCATTTATAATTGCATAGCCTCGCGAAGAGGGCATTTGATGCTTAGGCATCGTTATGCCATATTGCGGACCAAACATGCATCACTTGGATGCATTTTGACAGAACAACCTATACAGACTAGGCCATTACCTTTATTGCTTGGTCACGACCTCCCAAACAAGTTGATTTAAGTTTTTGTCCCTTCGTGGATGAACTAAAGTCTGTGCTTGATCCCCTTAGAGTATGGAAGGGTACGTAGGCAGCCGCAATGAGTTGCAGCATTGCCGGTCCAACACTTTGTGGATCATATCATCTAATTGGGAGATGATTACAATATTCTGGCCTCTCATATCATCTGGCTCTGTAGATCGATGCAAGAGATGATTGTGGCCAAACTTGATGAGGCAAGTTGCATTCCATTCACTGGATGCTCATACTTCCTATCAAGGTGTTCGATATAGGATAAAAACCCGAGTGTCGTAATTTAGCTCAAGAGGAGTCCATTTTGATGGGAAACGGCCCAAAGATCAAGGCATGTTGATCTAATAGATCCACATGGTCACCAGAATTTAGCCAAATTCTATCGTTTAGGGCCTCAAATGGCCGTTTTTGCCGTTTTAGGAAAGTTTTTGTTTTCTTAATAAATCCTTCGCGGATCAAGAGTAAGTTGGAACGGTGTGGAAGCTAAGTTAGTTGCATCATGCTCCACGAGCAAGTTTGCAAGGGAAAATGGACGTGCATTTGCCTAGCTTTGAGCCCCGGATCGTAGCTTCATCATGGCACATCAGAAAGATTACGGCCTGCGGGGTAGGGCACCAAAGGCGTAATTTTCCGGTCCGTCACAATTGGTATCAGAGCATGTTCCGAGAAAACTCTAGGGACTATGCGGAGTGGACTTGTCCACGAGTATTTTCCTTAATGGAAACTAAAAGTTGGAGAGTAGGCCAACTTTTACGAGGAAAGGAGTTTGTAACTGCTATGTCAGTTACTTTGCGAATCGAGTTGAGCTTGTTTAAGTACTGTGAGCTTGCCTGGCCTAAGTGGAACCCCACTTACAAGTGGATATCCGTAAGACCGTCCGGGACGGTGGGTAGACAATGGTACTGATCATCCCCACACGTTGGCACTGGCCAAAGGTGTACGTTGTCAGGCCTGACTAGCATCCCACTTACGAGTGGCAACCTGGATGACCGTCAGGTACGGTGGGCAACTGGAAACTGCTCCACACGGTACTGTGCTAAAATATTGTCATTTCGATGAAACCTTTCAACTTGTGATCCTTAGGGATTCCTGGGTGGTAGTATGGGATGCCATCTAGGATACTTGGTCGAGATATCCTCTTGGCACTGGCCAATTGCGATTCTTGGTATTGTTGTGGGCACTTTTGGATTCCTGAGCAGACGGTATGGGACGGTTGCTCAGAAGGTCTAAATTGTTGTTCACGATAACTTGAGAAACCCGTGATTTCTGAGCATCTGGTATGGGACTTTTGCTCAGAAAATCCAAAATCGAAGAAATTGTCCACAATAGCTTTTGTTTTGAATTTCGGGTACGAAATTCTTTAAAGAGGTGAATATTGTAACACCCCGTGTTTTTTAGCATGACGCATGCTAAAAGATGCGCCATGGCCTGAGATGAAGCTTCATCCAAAGCTTCTGTTGCGTAGGAAAAGGAACATTGGCCCCGGGCCAATGTGTTGACAACGGACAGCCAACATGGCTGGACGTCGGGTTAGCAGGTGACAACCAACATGGCTGGACATCGGGTTGGCAGCGGATATCCAACATGGCTGGACATCGGGTTGGCCGCGGACAACCAACATGGCTGGACGGGTTGGCAGCGGACATCCAACATGGTTGAACATCGGTTTGGCAGCGGACAGCCAACATGGCTGAACATCGGGTTGGCCAGAACGGTAAGGTTCAGCCATCATGGCCTGGGGAGTTGATGAATGATTTTTGCTCTCCCGTTGTAAAAATGTCAAACTAACATATATAGGGAGGGGTAGTTGGTTAATGGTGCATATGCGGACTATGCACAAAATAAGCTTCATAGCTTATCTGGAAGAGTATAAATGATGCCTAAGGCTCATTTATAATTGCATAGCCTCGCGAAGAGGGCATTTGATGCTTAGGCATCGTTATGCCATATTGCGGACCAAACATGCATCACTTGGATGCATTTTGACAGAACAACCTATACAGACTAGGCCATTACCTTTATTGCTTGGTCACGACCTCCCAAACAAGTTGATTTAAGTTTTTGTCCCTTCGTGGATGAACTACAGTCTGTGCTTGATCCCCTTAGAGTATGGAAGGGTACGTAGGCAGCCGCAATGAGTTGCAGCATTGCCGGTCCAACACTTTGTGGATCATATCATCTAATTGGGAGATGATTACAATATTATGGCCTCTCATATCATCTGGCTCTGTAGATCGATGCAAGAGATGATTGTGGCCAAACTTGATGAGGCAAGTTGCAATCCATTCACTGGATGCTCATACTTCCTATCAAGGTGTTCGATATAGGATAAAAACACGAGTGTCGTAATTTAGGTCAAGAGGAGTCCATTTTGATGGGAAACGGACCAAAGATCAAGGCATGTTGATCTAATAGATCCACATGGTCACCAGAATTTAGCCAAATTCTATCGTTTAGGGCCTCAAATGGCCGTTTTTGCCGTTTTAGGAAAGTTTTTGTTTTCTTAATAAATCCTTCGCGGATCAAGAGTAAGTTGGAACGGTGTGGAAGCTAAGTTAGTTGCATCATGCTCCACGAGCAAGTTTGCAAGGGAAAATGGACGTGCATTTGCCTAGCTTTGAGCCCCGGATCGTAGCTTCATCATGGCGCATCAGAAAGATTACGGCCTGCGGGGTAGGGCACCAAAGGCGTAATTTTCCGGTCCGTCACAATTGGTATCAGAGCATGTTCCGAGAAAACTCTAGGGACTATGCGGAGTGGACTTGTCCACGAGTATTTTCCTTAATGGAAACTAAAAGTTGGAGAGTAGGCCAACTTTTACGAGGAAAGGAGTTTGTAACTGCTATGTCAGTTACTTTGCGAATCGAGTTGAGCTTGTTTAAGTACTGTGAGCTTGCCTGGCCTAAGTGGAACCCCACTTACAAGTGGATATCCGTAAGACCGTCCGGGACGGTGGGTAGACAATGGTACTGATCATCCCCACACGTTGGCACTGGCCAAAGGTGTACGTTGTCAGGCCTGACTAGCATCCCACTTACGAGTGGCAACCTGGATGACCGTCAGGTACGGTGGGAAACTGGAAACTGCTCCACACGGTACTGTGCTAAAATATTGTCATTTCGATGAAACCTTTCAACTTGTGATCCTTAGGGATTCCTGGGTGGTAGTATGGGATGCCATCTAGGATACTTGGTCGAGATATCCTCTTGGCACTGGCCAATTGCGATTCTTGGTATTGTTGTGGGCACTTTTGGATTCCTGGGCAGACGGTATGGGACGGTTGCTCAGAAGGTCTAAATTGTTGTTCACGATAACTTGAGAAACCCGTGATTTCTGAGCATCTGGTATGGGACTTTTGCTCAGAAAATCCAAAATCGAAGAAATTGTCCACAATAGCTTTTGTTTTGAATTTCGGGTACGAAATTCTTTAAAGAGGTGAATATTGTAACACCCCGTGTTTTTTAGCATGACGCATGCTAAAAGATGCGCCATGGCCTGAGATGAAGCTTCATCCAAAGCTTCTGTTGCGTAGGAAAAGGAACATTGGCCCCGGGCCAATGTGTTGACAACGGACAGCCAACATGGCTGGACGTCGGGTTAGCAGGTGACAACCAACATGGCTGGACATCGGGTTGGCAGCGGATATCCAACATGGCTGGACATCGGGTTGGCCGCGGACAACCAACATGGCTGGACGGGTTGGCAGCGGACATCCAACATGGTTGAACATCGGTTTGGCAGCGGACAGCCAACATGGCTGAACATCGGGTTGGCCAGAACGGTAAGGTTCAGCCATCATGTCCTGGGGAGTTGATGAATGATTTTTGCTCTCCCGTTGTAAAAATGTCAAACTAACATATATAGGGAGGGGTAGTTGGTTAATGGTGCATATGCGGACTATGCACAAAATAAGCTTCATAGCTTATCTGGAAGAGTATAAATGATGCCTAAGGCTCATTTATAATTGCATAGCCTCGCGAAGAGGGCATTTGATGCTTAGGCATCGTTATGCCATATTGCGGACCAAACATGCATCACTTGGATGCATTTTGACAGAACAACCTATACAGACTAGGCCATTACCTTTATTGCTTGGTCACGACCTCCCAAACAAGTTGATTTAAGTTTTTGTCCCTTCGTGGATGAACTAAAGTCTGTGCTTGATCCCCTTAGAGTATGGAAGGGTACGTAGGCAGCCGCAATGAGTTGCAGCATTGCCGGTCCAACACTTTGTGGATCATATCATCTAATTGGGAGATGATTACAATATTCTGGCCTCTCATATCATCTGGCTCTGTAGATCGATGCAAGAGATGATTGTGGCCAAACTTGATGAGGCAAGTTGCATTCCATTCACTGGATGCTCATACTTCCTATCAAGGTGTTCGATATAGGATAAAAACCCGAGTGTCGTAATTTAGCTCAAGAGGAGTCCATTTTGATGGGAAACGGCCCAAAGATCAAGGCATGTTGATCTAATAGATCCACATGGTCACCAGCATTTAGCCAAATTCTATCGTTTAGGGCCTCAAATGGCCGTTTTTGCCGTTTTAGGAAAGTTTTTGTTTTCTTAATAAATCCTTCGCGGATCAAGAGTAAGTTGGAACGGTGTGGAAGCTAAGTTAGTTGCATCATGCTCCACGAGCAAGTTTGCAAGGGAAAATAGACGTGCATTTGCCTAGCTTTGAGCCCCGGATCGTAGCTTCATCATGGCGCATCAGAAAGATTACGGCCTGCGGGGTAGGGCACCAAAGGCGTAATTTTCCGGTCCGTCACAATTGGTATCAGAGCATGTTCCGAGAAAACTCTAGGGACTATGCGGAGTGGACTTGTCCACGAGTATTTTCCTTAATGGAAACTAAAAGTTGGAGAGTAGGCCAACTTTTACGAGGAAAGGAGTTTGTAACTGCTATGTCAGTTACTTTGCGAATCGAGTTGAGCTTGTTTAAGTACTGTGAGCTTGCCTGGCCTAAGTGGAACCCCACTTACAAGTGGATATCCGTAAGACCGTCCGGGATGGTGGGTAGACAATGGTACTGATCATCCCCACACGTTGGCACTGGCCAAAGGTGTACGTTGTCAGGCCTGACTAGCATCCCACTTACGAGTGGCAACCTGGATGACCGTCAGGTACGGTGGGCAACTGGAAACTGCTCCACACGGTACTGTGCTAAAATATTGTCATTTCGATGAAAACTTTCAACTTGTGATCCTTAGGGATTCCTGGGTGGTAGTATGGGATGCCATCTAGGATACTTGGTCGAGATATCCTCTTGGCACTGGCCAATTGCGATTCTTGGTATTGTTGTGGGCACTTTTGGATTCCTGGGCAGACGGTATGGGACGGTTGCTCAGAAGGTCTAAATTGTTGTTCACGATAACTTGAGAAACCCGTGATTTCTGAGCATCTGGTATGGGACTTTTGATCAGAAAATCCAAAATCGAAGAAATTGTCCACAATAGCTTTTGTTTTGAATTTCGGGTACGAAATTCTTTAAAGAGGTGAATATTGTAACACCCCGTGTTTTTTAGCATGACGCATGCTAAAAGATGCGCCATGGCCTGAGATGAAGCTTCATCCAAAGCTTCTGTTGCGTAGGAAAAGGAACATTGGCCCCGGGCCAATGTGTTGACAACGGACAGCCAACATGGCTGGACGTCGGGTTAGCAGGTGACAACCAACATGGCTGGACATCGGGTTGGCAGCGGATATCCAACATGGCTGGACATCGGGTTGGCCGCGGACAACCAACATGGCTGGACGGGTTGGCAGCGGACATCCAACATGGTTGAACATCGGTTTGGCAGCGGACAGCCAACATGGCTGAACATCGGGTTGGCCAGAACGGTAAGGTTCAGCCATCATGGCCTGGGGAGTTGATGAATGATTTTTGCTCTCCCGTTGTAAAAATGTCAAACTAACATATATAGGGAGGGGTAGTTGGTTAATGGTGCATATGCGGACTATGCACAAAATAAGCTTCATAGCTTATCTGGAAGAGTATAAATGATGCCTAAGGCTCATTTATAATTGCATAGCCTCGCGAAGAGGGCATTTGATGCTTAGGCATCGTTATGCCATATTGCGGACCAAACATGCATCACTTGGATGCATTTTGACAGAACAACCTATACAGACTAGGCCATTACCTTTATTGCTTGGTCACGACCTCCCAAACAAGTTGATTTAAGTTTTTGTCCCTTCGTGGATGAACTACAGTCTGTGCTTGATCCCCTTAGAGTATGGAAGGGTACGTAGGCAGCCGCAATGAGTTGCAGCATTGCCGGTCCAACACTTTGTGGATCATATCATCTAATTGGGAGATGATTACAATATTATGGCCTCTCATATCATCTGGCTCTGTAGATCGATGCAAGAGATGATTGTGGCCAAACTTGATGAGGCAAGTTGCAATCCATTCACTGGATGCTCATACTTCCTATCAAGGTGTTCGATATAGGATAAAAACACGAGTGTCGTAATTTAGGTCAAGAGGAGTCCATTTTGATGGGAAACGGACCAAAGATCAAGGCATGTTGATCTAATAGATCCACATGGTCACCAGAATTTAGCCAAATTCTATCGTTTAGGGCCTCAAATGGCCGTTTTTGCCGTTTTAGGAAAGTTTTTGTTTTCTTAATAAATCCTTCGCGGATCAAGAGTAAGTTGGAACGGTGTGGAAGCTAAGTTAGTTGCATCATGCTCCACGAGCAAGTTTGCAAGGGAAAATGGACGTGCATTTGCCTAGCTTTGAGCCCCGGATCGTAGCTTCATCATGGCGCATCAGAAAGATTACGGCCTGCGGGGTAGGGCACCAAAGGCGTAATTTTCCGGTCCGTCACAATTGGTATCAGAGCATGTTCCGAGAAAACTCTAGGGACTATGCGGAGTGGACTTGTCCACGAGTATTTTCCTTAATGGAAACTAAAAGTTGGAGAGTAGGCCAACTTTTACGAGGAAAGGAGTTTGTAACTGCTATGTCAGTTACTTTGCGAATCGAGTTGAGCTTGTTTAAGTACTGTGAGCTTGCCTGGCCTAAGTGGAACCCCACTTACAAGTGGATATCCGTAAGACCGTCCGGGACGGTGGGTAGACAATGGTACTGATCATCCCCACACGTTGGCACTGGCCAAAGGTGTACGTTGTCAGGCCTGACTAGCATCCCACTTACGAGTGGCAACCTGGATGACCGTCAGGTACGGTGGGAAACTGGAAACTGCTCCACACGGTACTGTGCTAAAATATTGTCATTTCGATGAAACCTTTCAACTTGTGATCCTTAGGGATTCCTGGGTGGTAGTATGGGATGCCATCTAGGATACTTGGTCGAGATATCCTCTTGGCACTGGCCAATTGCGATTCTTGGTATTGTTGTGGGCACTTTTGGATTCCTGGGCAGACGGTATGGGACGGTTGCTCAGAAGGTCTAAATTGTTGTTCACGATAACTTGAGAAACCCGTGATTTCTGAGCATCTGGTATGGGACTTTTGCTCAGAAAATCCAAAATCGAAGAAATTGTCCACAATAGCTTTTGTTTTGAATTTCGGGTACGAAATTCTTTAAAGAGGTGAATATTGTAACACCCCGTGTTTTTTAGCATGACGCATGCTAAAAGATGCGCCATGGCCTGAGATGAAGCTTCATCCAAAGCTTCTGTTGCGTAGGAAAAGGAACATTGGCCCCGGGCCAATGTGTTGACAACGGACAGCCAACATGGCTGGACGTCGGGTTAGCAGGTGACAACCAACATGGCTGGACATCGGGTTGGTAGCGGATATCCAACATGGCTGGACATCGGGTTGGCCGCGGACAACCAACATGGCTGGACGGGTTGGCAGCGGACATCCAACATGGTTGAACATCGGTTTGGCAGCGGACAGCCAACATGGCTGAACATCGGGTTGGCCAGAATGGTAAGGTTCAGCCATCATGGCCTGGGGAGTTGATGAATGATTTTTGCTCTCCCGTTGTAAAAATGTCAAACTAACATATATAGGGAGGGGTAGTTGGTTAATGGTGCATATGCGGACTATGCACAAAATAAGCTTCATAGCTTATCTGGAAGAGTATAAATGATGCCTAAGGCTCATTTATAATTGCATAGCCTCGCGAAGAGGGCATTTGATGCTTAGGCATCGTTATGCCATATTGCGGACCAAACATGCATCACTTGGATGCATTTTGACAGAACAACCTATACAGACTAGGCCATTTTATTGCTTGGTCACGACCTCCCAAACAAGTTGATTTAAGTTTTTGTCCCTTCGTGGATGAACTACAGTCTGTGCTTGATCCCCTTAGAGTATGGAAGGGTACGTAGGCAGCCGCAATGAGTTGCAGCATTGCCGGTCCAACACTTTGTGGATCATATCATCTAATTGGGAGATGATTACAATATTATGGCCTCTCATATCATCTGGCTCTGTAGATCGATGCAAGAGATGATTGTGGCCAAACTTGATGAGGCAAGTTGCAATCCATTCACTGGATGCTCATACTTCCTATCAAGGTGTTCGATATAGGATAAAAACCGAGTGTCGTAATTTAGGTCAAGAGGAGTCCATTTTGATGGGAAACGGACCAAAGATCAAGGCATGTTGATCTAATAGATCCACATGGTCACCAGAATTTAGCCAAATTCTATCGTTTAGGGCCTCAAATGGCCGTTTTTGCCGTTTTAGGAAAGTTTTTGTTTTCTTAATAAATCCTTCGCGGATCAAGAGTAAGTTGGAACGGTGTGGAAGCTAAGTTAGTTGCATCATGCTCCACGAGCAAGTTTGCAAGGGAAAATGGACGTGCATTTGCCTAGCTTTGAGCCCCGGATCGTAGCTTCATCATGGCGCATCAGAAAGATTACGGCCTGCGGGGTAGGGCACCAAAGGCGTAATTTTCCGGTCCGTCACAATTGGTATCAGAGCATGTTCCGAGAAAACTCTAGGGACTATGCGGAGTGGACTTGTCCACGAGTATTTTCCTTAATGGAAACTAAAGTTGGAGAGTAGGCCAACTTTTACGAGGAAAGGAGTTTGTAACTGCTATGTCAGTTACTTTGCGAATCGAGTTGAGCTTGTTTAAGTACTGTGAGCTTGCCTGGCCTAAGTGGAACCCCACTTACAAGTGGATATCCGTAAGACCGTCCGGGACGGTGGGTAGACAATGGTACTGATCATCCCCACACGTTGGCACTGGCCAAAGGTGTACGTTGTCAGGCCTGACTAGCATCCCACTTACGAGTGGCAACCTGGATGACCGTCAGGTACGGTGGGCAACTGGAAACTGCTCCACACGGTACTGTGCTAAAATATTGTCATTTCGATGAAACCTTTCAACTTGTGATCCTTAGGGATTCCTGGGTGGTAGTATGGGATGCCATCTAGGATACTTGGTCGAGATATCCTCTTGGCACTGGCCAATTGCGATTCTTGGTATTGTTGTGGGCACTTTTGGATTCCTGGGCAGACGGTATGGGACGGTTGCTCAGAAGGTCTAAATTGTTGTTCACGATAACTTGAGAAACCCGTGATTTCTGAGCATCTGGTATGGGACTTTTGCTCAGAAAATCCAAAATCGAAGAAATTGTCCACAATAGCTTTTGTTTTGAATTTCGGGTACGAAATTCTTTAAAGAGGTGAATATTGTAACACCCCGTGTTTTTTAGCATGACGCATGCTAAAAGATGCGCCATGGCCTGAGATGAAGCTTCATCCAAAGCTTCTGTTGCGTAGGAAAAGGAACATTGGCCCCGGGCCAATGTGTTGACAACGGACAGCCAACATGGCTGGACGTCGGGTTAGCAGGTGACAACCAACATGGCTGGACATCGGGTTGGTAGCGGATATCCAACATGGCTGGACATCGGGTTGGCCGCGGACAACCAACATGGCTGGACGGGTTGGCAGCGGACATCCAACATGGTTGAACATCGGTTTGGCAGCGGACAGCCAACATGGCTGAACATCGGGTTGGCCAGAACGGTAAGGTTCAGCCATCATGGCCTGGGGAGTTGATGAATGATTTTTGCTCTCCCGTTGTAAAAATGTCAAACTAACATATATAGGGAGGGGTAGTTGGTTAATGGTGCATATGCGGACTATGCACAAAATAAGCTTCATAGCTTATCTGGAAGAGTATAAATGATGCCTAAGGCTCATTTATAATTGCATAGCCTCGCGAAGAGGGCATTTGATGCTTAGGCATCGTTATGCCATATTGCGGACCAAACATGCATCACTTGGATGCATTTTGACAGAACAACCTATACAGACTAGGCCATTACCTTTATTGCTTGGTCACGACCTCCCAAACAAGTTGATTTAAGTTTTTGTCCCTTCGTGGATGAACTAAAGTCTGTGCTTGATCCCCTTAGAGTATGGAAGGGTACGTAGGCAGCCGCAATGAGTTGCAGCATTGCCGGTCCAACACTTTGTGGATCATCATCATCTAATTGGGAGATGATTACAATATTCTGGCCTCTCATATCATCTGGCTCTGTAGATCGATGCAAGAGATGATTGTGGCCAAACTTGATGAGGCAAGTTGCATTCCATTCACTGGATGCTCATACTTCCTATCAAGGTGTTCGATATAGGATAAAACACGAGTGTCGTAATTTAGTCAAGAGGAGTCCATTTTGATGGGAAACGGCCCAAAGATCAAGGCATGTTGATCTAATAGATCCACATGGTCACCAGAATTTAGCCAAATTCTATCGTTTAGGGCCTCAAATGGCCGTTTTTGCCGTTTTAGGAAAGTTTTTGTTTTCTTAATAAATCCTTCGCGGATCAAGAGTAAGTTGGAACGGTGTGGAAGCTAAGTTAGTTGCATCATGCTCCACGAGCAAGTTTGCAAGGGAAAATGGACGTGCATTTGCCTAGCTTTGAGCCCCGGATCGTAGCTTCATCATGGCGCATCAGAAAGATTACGGCCTGCGGGGTAGGGCACCAAAGGCGTAATTTTCCGGTCCGTCACAATTGGTATCAGAGCATGTTCCGAGAAAACTCTAGGGACTATGCGGAGTGGACTTGTCCACGAGTATTTTCCTTAATGGAAACTAAAAGTTGGAGAGTAGGCCAACTTTTACGAGGAAAGGAGTTTGTAACTGCTATGTCAGTTACTTTGCGAATCGAGTTGAGCTTGTTTAAGTACTGTGAGCTTGCCTGGCCTAAGTGGAACCCCACTTACAAGTGGATATCCGTAAGACCGTCCGGGACGGTGGGTAGACAATGGTACTGATCATCCCCACACGTTGGCACTGGCCAAAGGTGTACGTTGTCAGGCCTGACTAGCATCCCACTTACGAGTGGCAACCTGGATGACCGTCAGGTACGGTGGGCAACTGGAAACTGCTCCACACGGTACTGTGCTAAAATATTGTCATTTCGATGAAACCTTTCAACTTGTGATCCTTAGGGATTCCTGGGTGGTAGTATGGGATGCCATCTAGGATACTTGGTCGAGATATCCTCTTGGCACTGGCCAATTGCGATTCTTGGTATTGTTGTGGGCACTTTTGGATTCCTGGGCAGACGGTATGGGACGGTTGCTCAGAAGGTCTAAATTGTTGTTCACGATAACTTGAGAAACCCGTGATTTCTGAGCATCTGGTATGGGACTTTTGATCAGAAAATCCAAAATCGAAGAAATTGTCCACAATAGCTTTTGTTTTGAATTTCGGGTACGAAATTCTTTAAAGAGGTGAATATTGTAACACCCCGTGTTTTTTAGCATGACGCATGCTAAAAGATGCGCCATGGCCTGAGATGAAGCTTCATCCAAAGCTTCTGTTGCGTAGGAAAAGGAACATTGGCCCCGGGCCAATGTGTTGACAACGGACAGCCAACATGGCTGGACGTCGGGTTAGCAGGTGACAACCAACATGGCTGGACATCGGGTTGGCAGCGGATATCCAACATGGCTGGACATCGGGTTGGCCGCGGACAACCAACATGGCTGGACGGGTTGGCAGCGGACATCCAACATGGTTGAACATCGGTTTGGCAGCGGACAGCCAACATGGCTGAACATCGGGTTGGCCAGAACGGTAAGGTTCAGCCATCATGTCCTGGGGAGTTGATGAATGATTTTTGCTCTCCCGTTGTAAAAATGTCAAACTAACATATATAGGGAGGGGTAGTTGGTTAATGGTGCATATGCGGACTATGCACAAAATAAGCTTCATAGCTTATCTGGAAGAGTATAAATGATGCCTAAGGCTCATTTATAATTGCATAGCCTCGCGAAGAGGGCATTTGATGCTTAGGCATCGTTATGCCATATTGCGGACCAAACATGCATCACTTGGATGCATTTTGACAGAACAACCTATACAGACTAGGCCATTACCTTTATTGCTTGGTCACGACCTCCCAAACAAGTTGATTTAAGTTTTTGTCCCTTCGTGGATGAACTAAAGTCTGTGCTTGATCCCCTTAGAGTATGGAAGGGTACGTAGGCAGCCGCAATGAGTTGCAGCATTGCCGGTCCAACACTTTGTGGATCATATCATCTAATTGGGAGATGATTACAATATTCTGGCCTCTCATATCATCTGGCTCTGTAGATCGATGCAAGAGATGATTGTGGCCAAACTTGATGAGGCAAGTTGCATTCCATTCACTGGATGCTCATACTTCCTATCAAGGTGTTCGATATAGGATAAAAACCCGAGTGTCGTAATTTAGCTCAAGAGGAGTCCATTTTGATGGGAAACGGCCCAAAGATCAAGGCATGTTGATCTAATAGATCCACATGGTCACCAGAATTTAGCCAAATTCTATCGTTTAGGGCCTCAAATGGCCGTTTTTGCCGTTTTAGGAAAGTTTTTGTTTTCTTAATAAATCCTTCGCGGATCAAGAGTAAGTTGGAACGGTGTGGAAGCTAAGTTAGTTGCATCATGCTCCACGAGCAAGTTTGCAAGGGAAAATGGACGTGCATTTGCCTAGCTTTGAGCCCCGGATCGTAGCTTCATCATGGCGCATCAGAAAGATTACGGCCTGCGGGGTAGGGCACCAAAGGCGTAATTTTCCGGTCCGTCACAATTGGTATCAGAGCATGTTCCGAGAAAACTCTAGGGACTATGCGGAGTGGACTTGTCCACGAGTATTTTCCTTAATGGAAACTAAAAGTTGGAGAGTAGGCCAACTTTTGCGAGGAAAGGAGTTTGTAACTGCTATGTCAGTTACTTTGCGAATCGAGTTGAGCTTGTTTAAGTACTGTGAGATTTCCTGGCCTAGGTGGCACCCCACTGACGAATGGATATCCGGAAGACCGTCTGGGACGGTGGGTAAACAATGGGACTGATCATCCCCACACGTTCGCAATGACCAAAGGTGTGCGTTGTCAGGCCCGACTAGCATCCCACTTACGAGTGGCAACTTGGATGACCGTCAGGGACTGTGGACAACTGGAAACTGTTCCACACAGTACTGTGCTAAAATCTATTCATTTCGATGACACCTTTCAACTTGTGAACCTTAGGGATTCCTGGGTGGTAGTATGGGATGCCATCTAGGATACCTGGTCGAGATATCCTCTTGGCACTGGCCAATGCGATTCTTGGTATTGTTGTGGACACTTTTGGATTCCTGGAGAGGCGGTATGGGACGGTTGCTCAGAAGATCTAAATTGTTGTTCATGATAACTTGAAGAAACCCGTGATTTCTGAGCATCTAGTATGGGACTTTTTCTCAGAAAATCCAAAATCGAAGAAATTGTCCACAATAGCTTTTGTTTTGAATTTCGGGGACAAAATTCTTTCATGGGGTGAATATTGTAACACCCCGTGTTTTTAGCATGGAGAATGCTAAAATATGCGCCATGGCCTGAGATGAAGCTTCATCCATAGCTTATGTTGCGTAGGAAAATGAACATTGGCCCCGGGACAATATTTTGACAACGAACAGCCAACATGGCTGGACGTCGGGTTGGCACTTGACAACCAACATGGCTGGACATCGGGTTGGCAGCGGACAACCAACATGGCTGGACGGGTTGGAAGCGGACAACCAACATGGGTGAACATCGGGTTGGCAGCGGACATCCAACATGACTGAACATCGGGTTGGCCAGAATGGTAAGGTGCAACCATTATGGCATGAGGAGTTGATGAATGATTTTTTTCTCCCCCAATTTGAGTTGTGAAAATGTCAAATTAACATATATAGGGAGGGTTAGTTGGTTAATGGTGCATATGGGGACTATGCACCAAGTAAGTAACATAGCTTAGCCGGAAGAGTATAAATGATACCTAAGTCTCATTTATAGTTGCGTAGCCTCGCGAAGAGGGAATTTGATGCTTAGGTATCGTTATGACATATTGCGGACCAAACATGCATCACTTGGATGCATTTTGACGGAACAACCTATACAGACTAGGCCATTACCTTTATTGCTTGGCCACTGCCTCGCAAACGAGTTGGTTTAAGTTTCTGTCCCTTCCTGGATGAACTACGGTCTGTGCTTGATCCCTTTAGATTAGGGAAGGGTACGTAGGCAGCCACAATGAGTTGCAGTATTGTCGGTCCAACACTTTACCGCTCATATCATCTAATTGGGAGATGATTGCGAAATTCTTGCCTCTCATATCATCTGGCTCGGTAGCTCGACGCAAGAGATGATTGTGGCCAAGCTTGATAAGGCAAGTTGCATTCCATTCACTGGATGCTCATACTTCCTGTCAAGGTGTTCGACATAGGATAAAAATTCGAGTGTCGTAATTTAGCTCAAAAGGAGTCCATTTTGATAGGAAACGGCCCAAAGATCAAGGCATGTTGATCTAATAGATCCACATAGTCACCAGAATTTAGCCAAATTCTATCGTTTAGGGCTCAAATGGCCGTTTTAGGAAAGTTTTTGTTTTTTTAATAATCCCTTCACGGATCAAGAGTAAGATGGAACAGTGTGGAAGCTAAGTTAGCTGCATCATGCTCCACGAGCAAGTTTGGAAGGGAAAATGGACGTGCATTTGCCTATCTTTGAGCCCCGGATCGTAGCTTCATCATGGCGCATCGGGGAGATTACGGCATGCTGGGCAGCGCGCCAAAGGCGTAATTTTCTGGTCCATCACAATTGGTATCAGTGCATGTTCCGAGAAAACTTTGGGGACTGTGCGGAGTGGACTTTTCCACGAGTATTTTCCTTAATTGAAACTGAAAGTTGGAGAGTATGCCAACTTTTGCGCAGAAAGGAGTTTGTAACTGCCATGTCAGTTACTTTGCGAATCGAGTTGAGCTTGTTTAAGTACTATGAGCTTGCCTGTCCTAAGTGGCACCCCACTTACGAGTGGATATCCGGAAGACCATCTGGGACGGTGGGTAGACAATGGAACTGATCATCCCCACACGTTGCCATAACCAAAGGTGTGCGTTGTCAGGCCCGACTAGCATCTCACTTACGAGTGGCAATTTGGATGACCTTCAGGAACGGTGGGCAACTGGAAACTGTTCCACACAGTACTGTGCTAAAATCTTGTCATTTTGATGACACCTTTCAACTTGTGAACCTTAGGGATTCCTGGGTGGTAGTGTGGGATGCCATCTAGGATACCTGGTCGAGATATCCTCTTGGCACTGGACAATTGCGATTTTTGGTATTGTTGTGGGTACTTTTGGATTTCAGGGCAGGCGGTATGGGACGGTTGCTCAGAAGATCTAAATTTTTGTTCACGATAACTTGAAGAAACCCGTGATTTCTGAGCATCTAGTATGAGACTTTTGCTCAGAAAATCCAAAATCGAAGAAATTGTCCACAATAGCTTTTGTTTTTATTTTCGGGGACGAAATTATTTAAAGGTGTGAATATTTTAACACCCCGTCTTTTTAGAATGACGCATGCTAAAAGATGCGCCATGGCATGAGATGAAGCTTCATCCAGAGCTTCTGTTGCGCAGGAAAATAAACATTGGCCCCGGCCCAATTTGTTGACAACGGATAGTCAACATGGCTGGACGTCGGGTTGGCAGTTGACAGCCAACATGGCTGGACATCGGGTTGGCAGCGGACATCCAACATGGCTGGACATCGGGTTGGAAATGGACAACCAACATGGCTGGACGGGTTGGCAGCGGACATCCAACATGGCTGAACATCGGGTTGGCAGCGGACAACCAACATGACTGAACATCGGGTTGGACAGAATGGTAAGGTGCAGCCATCATGGCCTGGGGTGTTGATGAATGATTTTTGCTCCCCCAATTTGAGTTGTAAAAATGTCAAATTAACATATATAGGGAGGGTAGTTGGTTAATGATGCATATGCGGACTATGCACCAAGTAAGCTTCATAGCTTAGCCGGAAGAGTATAAATGATGCCTAAGGCTCATTTATAATTGCGTAGCCTCGCGAAGAGGGCATTTGATGTTTAGGAATTGTTATGCCATATTGCGGACCAAACATGCATCACTTTGATACATTTTGACGGAACAACCTATTCAAACTAAGCCATTACCTTTATTGCTTGGCCACGGCCTCGCAAACGAGTTGGTTTAAGTTGCTGTCCCTTCGTGGATGAACTACAGTATGTGCTTGATCCCTTTAGAGTAGGGAAGGGTACGTAGACAGCCGCAATAAGTTGCAGCATTGCCGGTTCAACACTTTGTCGCTCATATCATCTAATTGGGAGATGATTGCGATATTCTGGCCTCTCATATCATCTGGCTTTGTAGATCGATGCAAGAGATGATTGTGTCCAAACTTGATGAGGCAAGTTGCATTCCATTTACTGGATGCTCATACTTCCTATCAAGGTGTTCGACATAGGATAAAAACCCGAGTGTCGTAATTTAGCTCAAAAGGAGTCCATTTTGATAGGAAACGACCCAAAGATCAAGGCATGTCGATCTAATAGATCCACATAGTCACCAGAATTTAGCCAAATTCTATCGTTTAGGGCCTCAAATGGCCGTTTTTGCCGTTTTAGGAAAGTTTTTTTTTCTTAATAAACCCTTCGCGGATCAAGAGTAAGTTGGAACGGTATGGAAGTTAAGTTAGCTGCATCATGCTCCACGAGCAAGTTTGCAAGGGAAAATGGACGTGAATTTGCCTAGATTTGAGGCCCGGATCGTAGCTTCATCATGGCGCATCGGGGAGATTACGGCCTGCAGGGCAGTGCCAAAGGCGTAATTTTTCGGTCCGTGACAACATCAGTTCCAGTTTCCACATCAATCCCAATGCTCTGTAGAACATTACTTGGCATGATTAGCGTAGCAACTTTGCCTAAACTAGGGTTTTGCATGCCGAAACCCTAATTAGTGCATACGTCATGCAGCATGTGGCATGTGGCATGTGGCACAACGACGTTTTGTGCAAACGGTGCCATAGCCACGCCAAAGGAACCATATCCAGGACATATTGTGGAAACGACCATATGAGCAAGAGTTGCTATGAGTGGCTATGATATGAAGCCATTATTAGGGTTTCCTGGGTCCCGCATTGCTCGTTGCATGTTGTGGGGCCCGGAGTGACGTAATTTGTGCCAAGACTGGAAATTAGGGTTTCGACGATCGCCACTAGAGAAAGGTCGTGTTTCTGGTTAGGATAACTAAATTGAAGTATGGCGTTGGCCACGAACAGAAGGTGGGTTGGCACGTTGGTGCGCTATTTATGGTATGTTGCCACGTTCGGCATGCTTCTGTGGCGAAGTGGCACGTTTGGCATGTTTGTCGTGCCAACTAGCGTATTGGCGATGGCATGTGACCATCTGGCGTAACTTCGCCTCTTTTAATACTGTGGCAGGTTTAGAGCGACTTGATTGGTTGATCAAAATAGGGGTCGACCAGGTATGAGTGTGGCCACACTTCTGGTGTGCGTGTGGCGGATTTAAAGAGACCTGATTGGTCGATGGGAAAGAAGAAGGACGGTCAAGCAGCATGGGGGCGTGACCATTGGCAAGTGGCGCCGGCTGTCTTATGGAACGACCACACCTCTCTTTGTTGATGCTCCTATTTTTCGCGGCTCCTCTTTTATTCCTTGTTTTCTGATTTTGGGTAGGATTTTGCACCTACTAATCCATGGCGGATCAATTGCCTAGATTGCCTAGGTTTAGTCTCGACCAGCAAGGTCTGATATACTGCGCGGGGAGAAAAACCCTAATTTTGCAAATTAATTGGGTTAGGATATTTTCGTGAGTTATCACAAAATTGGTTGAACTCTGTATAGAGTTGTTTAATTTTATTGTCGAAGAGAAGTATGCTTTCCTGTTGAGTACTTTTATGCAAAGACCTTAACCTTGATACTTTGGGAAATTCATGCTACTCAGCTGCGAGTGAACATTAATTGTCATGTCATATCAATATTAAGGGTTCAGCCGGGGAACATAGCAAAGAAAAGTATTCAGTGAGTCTTATATTAATGAATAATATCGGCAGGGGGCCGAAATTTACAGAACATCTGGGATTGTTGCTACATGCACCATTCTGGGTAAATTTCATGTGAATATATTGAATTGCTCAATAAACACGCCAGTGAAAAGGTTGAACACTCATCACTTTTACATGGCTCTGTCTCTTTGCAGAGTGACAACATATTAAATGCGGGAAATTTACAACTTTAGCCCTAAGCTAAAAACCACCATCAACAACCGTGAACCTAATTGTTAAGAAGTGTACTTGGACGATCTCAAAAATTAATATCCAAGATCAATTTAGTCGTAGCCAAATAATCTAATCGGAATTCTTTAAGTAATAAACTTGTTATCTATCTTTCAAGATACGAATTCTACAAGAAACAAGTGTCTTCGATCACAATTATATGGATGTATCTATTAAGATTGAATACGTACTACTTGTTTAAACCATATTATATAAAGATAAACAATATAATGCAGAAAGGAAAAAATACAAGAAGCCAGAATTTTTGTTAACGAGGAGGAAACTGCAATAACAGAAAAATCTCGGGACCTCGTCCAGATTTGAACACCAAACTGTATTAGGATGCTATAGACACTATCCTACTATAATACTTCAGACTAGAATGTAGGTGAGACCGAACCCACCCTCCAAGCGATTCAGTTATACTCGTGCTCTTTACGTCTCTTGAGCCTCGCACAGATCTACGTAATTGATTTTCTTAGATGACGTCCTTTACATCCTAAGATTTTCTTCAACCTAAGTGAAGACTTTTCATACCAATCTGCCTCTAAAACATAAGCCTATTTCATTTCCATCTTGGTCAAAGATCAAAGTCTTGGAAATATGTTTGCAATAGACAAAGCTAGCAAAACTTACAAATTAGGAACACTTAAACTCAATTAAATGACAATCATGAATTCTTTACCACCTCTCAAGAACAATCTTCAGCTTATCAATTAAGAACAGTTTTCAGATATCTATCTTGAGGAATCATGAATCCTAGGATTAATAGAACTTTGTGATTACTATATGTCTTGCCTGAAAGATATTAAAATAACGAGGGTACCCAAATACACTACGTTTTTTCGTTTCAACCTATAATTCTGATACCAAGTGTGATCGTCTATGGAAAAAGTCGTGACAATACAACAACAAGGTATTCACTTGACAATAGTTACGGTACAAGACCGATTGACTATAGAATCAATGTCAAGTGATTAGGATTTAACGTACAAGTGTTATTTACGTTATTATAATAAAACAATTATAATGCAGAAGTAAAGTGAATGACACGACAAGATTTTGTAACGAGGAAACCGCAAATGCAGAAAAACCCGGGACCTAGTCCAGTTTTGAATGCTCTCGGAATTAAGCCGTTATACAAAGAACAAAGCCAACTTCGTATAGTTGAAACCAAGTAATCTACCCTAGTTACTTAGTTCCCTTAGTATCCCTGCCTATACGACCGTCTGGTCACGCACGTGAATCCCATGACAGAAAATCACTATCATTAGTTTTTTTACCGATGTAAAGTCTTAAGCACTCAACTCCTTTTAATCTTCTTCTAAACAGTAAAGGAACAAAGTTGTTTGGTAACAACTCCAATAATCTTTTAGAAAAATATTCGTTGAGTTTTGAAAAGGCTATTCCGTTTAAACTAGTAAACTCCTTTTTCGGGTAAGATCAATCAAGATCCTTATTACCGAATTAATTAGATCCAAATTCACAATCAATCTAAATCGATATTGAAAGAGAACTATAAAGAGATATCGATCTAATCAAATATATAATTACAAGTTTATCAAAGATAAACAAGATCTAGTTGGATCCCAGCCGATCAAGATGTGTGTACAAATCATGAGATACAAAAACCAATAAGAAAAATCTTATTATCTCCAAATCTTCAATTGCCTTCTTATGTACCTGCACACCACAAACTTGAATCCACTTATGATCGATCATACACAGAACAGAGTCTGTTAACAATAGATGATCACAAGTAGTCTTTAGATCTAAAAACAGTTCTAAAGATCTTGTCAATACTTTGATCTAGTTTGAGTGACCCTTATGTCAGAAGAGAAGGCTCTCAAGAATAATCAAACTAGGTGCAATCGAAGTCTTAACAACCGTTAGTCAATCGAATCAATAATCGAAAACTAAAATAACAATGCAATATATTATCTGGATTCCCACCAACGGTACTCGTTGAGATTCTTGACCCCATAAAAGTATTTAAACGAGCGGTTGTAAGAGATTTCACCTAATTAGGGTACTTTTCTCTTCGGAAGACGGCTCCACCAGAAACAACATGAGTGAAGTTTGCCTGGCTCTTAGGATAGTTTGCAAGAAATGCAGACTCAACTATTTATAGTCTAAGGTGTTTGGACAATAAGGAAATTCCAAAACCGAAAATATTCTCAAGATATGCAATAAGTACTTAATTTCGGTTTTCATATTTCCAACTAGTATCCAACCTGTAATTCTGAAATCTCTCATTAGAATATAATATCAGTTTAGCACTTAAAAAATATAACTTTCAAGAGATATGTTTCTTGATTTGCTAGAAAATCAAAAACATATAATCGAAAATCTTAACTAATATTTCGGATTGGGATCACCTTGAGTATCAAGGAATATCTTTGAACAATGAAAGATAAGAATTGTATATATGTTCAAATTTTGTCGACATAAGAAAATTTCCTATTTAGCAAACCCTAATTCCAAACTCATACAAAACCGTAAAGTAATATATGAATATAAAGGATTGGTTTTTCTCTTGGGACCGGTTCTACTATGAATCCTAACATAGGTTAAGATCGGTTCTACCAAGTCTCAAAATATAGGTAGGGATCAGTTATATTGTGACTCCCATCGAAAGCTAGGATCAGTTCTACCATTATTCCCAATATAGGCAAGTATCAGTTCTACCAAGACTCCCAACATAAGTTAAGATCGGTTCTTCCGCATATCCCAATAAAGGTAAGGATCGATTCTACCAAGACTCTCAACATAAATCAAGATTAGTTCTACTGAATATCCCAAACTAGGTAAAAATCGTTTCTACCATAATTCTCAACATAAGTCAAGATCAGTTCTACAAAGTTCTTACGTAGGTTCGAATTGGTCAACCTATAGATCTTCAATCAAAACCGGACCAAAACGCCTATTGATTTCCTTTATATTACGAAACAAGTTCGGATATGTACTTCCTTTAAACATATGTAATCAAACATAGTTTCCTAAGATGGAATCACACCTATATCTACTACACAATCAAGTAACGAGTTACATAAATTATGTCGATGTCACATTTACGAAGTTTAAAAGATAAACGTTATACTTCGTAGTAAAATTTCTTCCTTGACACTTTGATCATAATAAAATGACCAAGTCTAATACTAGAGTATTAAATATAAACTCGCATGTTATGTTTTCAATCTTAAACGACTTGGAAGCAACGATAGGAATGGAAACAAGTCAAGTCAGTATCACTAACCTCAAGTGGAAGGATGATGTCTTTATTGTAGTCGATATGTCTTCACGATATTCCGGTCTTCAAGGTAATACTTGTATGTCTCAACATTCCTAGACTTTCTAGTCTAACCTGAAAATGCGGGGGTACTAAAATACACCACCAACCTTTTCTTAGGCAACCTGTATGGACTAAACTCGAATACAATTCCCAGAATTACAACTTAATGATTCTCAATCAGGAATTGTATGAGGAGTTTAAATCTATTTCTCTCACAATCAATATGTAAACGGAGACAAGTCCGTGAACCTGATTATACCATGAGAGTACTTGGACGACTCCAAAGATCAATATCCAAGATCAATCAAGTCGTATCCAATAATTATGATGGAAATATTTACTTTGACTGATTTATAAAAAAAACTTGTGATATTTCAATTATAAAGATAAACAATATAACGCGGAAAAAGAAATAACACAGACACCAAATTTTTTTTTAACGAGGAAACCGCAAATGCAGAAAAAATCCCGGGACCTAGTCCAGATTTGAACACCAAACTGTATTAAGCCGCTACAAACATTAGCCTACTATAAATAACTTGGTATTGGAATGTAGTTGAGACCTAATCCACCGTTACAATAATTCAGTTACATCCGTGCTCATCACGCCTCTTAAATCTCGTAAGACTCTGCACATGATTCCCTTAGCTGACGTCCTTTATAGCCTAAGAGTTGCTTCAACTCAATTGAAGACTTTAAACCAATCTGTCTCCCACAAAGAATCCTATATATCATTTCCGTTTTGATCAAAGATCAAGGTGAGATTGGAAATAGTTTGCAATAGACAGAGTATAGCAAACCTCAAAATCGGGTACTTATAACTCTCGAAGAGCAGCCTAGATTATTATTCACCTCACAAGTAATTCCTATTATGATTTCAACAACGAATTATTATAGAGGAATATACCTGTGGAATCACAAAGTCTAAAACGAAGAAACTGTGCGATTTCTATATATCTCGCATGTTGGAGCTAAGGGATCATCCATAGCAAAATCAGGATACACTAACTACCACGTTAAAGATAGTTGGACCTGGCTTCATAAATCCCTAAGCGAAGTCTTTTAGTCGCTAAACCTAAAAAGGTTTAAAAGAGAGGACCACTCTAGTTTACAACTAGGACACACAAGAATAATGTCGGGGATTCAGAGATCCCAGTTGCTTGAGGTTCTGCTTATATAGACTTTCAAGATCAAGGTTCCTTTAGATTTAAGCTAAGGTAGATTTGTAATCAAGCAATCAATATTCACCCGTTTGATGAAAACTTGACTTGAGATTAACGTAACCGAAGATGCACTCTGGTTAGGATGGACCATAACCGAACCGTGTACAACGAATTGTTCATGAATGGTTAGCCGAAACTAGCCAGATGAACTATAAGCCTAATCATTTTCATATAACACCTTAAGACTTTAATCTTGAGTCACAATAATGTGATCAAATATGTCTAGATATGTTTTTTTAAAGACTTGTTCAAATGCCGATTATCTCATAGAAATATTCTAATGCATCTGAAAACATTCGACAGGGTAAGTAAGTATACTTGATACGTGTACTACTTCTATTTCGTGAGTTATTTTGTCATGGTACGTGTACCGGGTTTGTATAACCTTAAGATAAAACGAGTTCAGGAGTCCACGGAACTATTTTGGTATGCATACTAGGTATGTGTACCATCTTGAGTTCACGAGTCAACATAACTTTTTGGGTTTGCATACTTGGTATGTGTACCAAAAGTTGTTGCCGAACTATAGGTACACCGTTACATTTACTGGGTACATGTACTGCGGATCTATACCTATAACAGTTGCGCCAGTATGTAAGCTGGTACGTATACTATATTGTATCTAGATTTACAGTAGTTTTATATCTCTCTAATAATTAATTAGAAACATTCCCGAATCACATCAATGGCACATATCACTTTTCCAGGCTATTTTAAATGATAATGTTGAATCATGATTTAGGTCATAAAAAATAAATTGTTCTTAACTAAATTCATAAAATATGAACAACTGTTCTTAATCTTAGTAAACATATTTCGAGAATAATTAACAAGATAAACTTGACTCAAAATTTCTGTTGCGCATGTAAAGTCAAATTTAGTCATGCGACTTATCTCATAGATAGAAAGGTGAAAACTTGAGTAAGTGGTTCAGTCTTCACTTACCCTTTGTTGATGAAGTTCTCCAAAAGATTCGGTTGATCTTCGCCTTCAAACGATAGAACGCAATGGTGTCTGGTACTCAACTACACACTTCTATCCTCTGAGATTTGACTAAATGTAGACTAGAAATCAAGATATAGTTTTTATCAACTAAATTTGATAACAAGCTTGAGATAACAACACTTGTGAGTTCGACCGATCAATGCTCTAACAATCTCCCCCTTTGTCAATTTTTGTGACTAAACTATCAATACACATGAGTTAAAAAATAAAGCTTCAAAACTCCAGAATCCATCATGCTTAATTTTCTTGGTTCTCCAACTCCTTGAATTCTTCGTTACTTGAAGTTGTCAATGATTTTGAACGTGTTCAACTCAGCATCGTTGTTGTTAAAAATCCGTCGCGATAACAACTTTGAAAACAAATATTCTCAATCATTTTTATACAAAAACATAGTATTATTATCTTCTCCAAAGTTTAATTGTATCACAACTTCTAAGTAATACTACGGTGATATGTTTCTCCTCCTTAGTCAATACTTACATCTTTTCCATAATAGATAAAACCTATAGGTGTTGGGTCACTCCCCCTTGCATAATGATCCGTAAACCATGTGTATGTAGTGCGAAACTACTAGTTAATTCTCTCCCTTTTTGTCAATAAAAATTGGCAAATGTACGAAAACAATGGGATCGTAATGAATTCTATCAAAAGATACTTCAAGACTTAAAAGGAACACATATCAACTTTAACTCAGATAATATCACAGTGTATAAAATACTTAGTGTCTCATCTAGGAGATTTGAGATACAAGAATCCCCTACATATTCCACATCCACTCTCCCCGCAAAATATAACAATTAAGCACAAGTTCAAAAAGAACTCTTCCCCATTTGATGTCATTCCCAGGAGAACAACATGAGTGACCTTACTTTAATGAAAAATAAGGATTTTGTCGGACATTAACAAATCACATGGATTTGTATTATAAAAATTGGCATAAATTAATCTCATCACCAGTTACAAATAAGGAGAAAATTTAATCGATATGACTCAACGTAAGAAAATATTACGAATTTTGATAATGCAGTAATTACACAAGAATGTGACCATGGGTAGATCAATACTCTGAAAATTCTCACAAAGCTTATTTTATTTTTAGTTCATAGAACTTAATAGATTTAACTTTTGAGCATATATGAGATATCAGTTCAATTCACAAAAAGTAAAGGACACATATATCTTATAAGACTTTGGATGAATACTGCAAGTTCATCTTCCAAAAACTCTAGAATTTAAATAATTAAACCTAAAAAATATGCAAGTTGAAAATCGTTGGAAATAGCTTGTGTACTCGCAATAAATGTTATACCAAATCCTAGTTATTCTTCTCGAATACAAGTATAAATTCTCACAAGAAGTTTCCTAGTACATTGTTACAAAAGAAGCATAAGGTGAAAAGGGCTACTCGTCATCTTCATCATCAGAATCATTCAGAGAAGCTTGAATGTTATCTATTTCATCCTTGATGTTTGGAAATTTTATAGCAAGCACACATGGTTATTTTTGCACACCTTTTATCTTGGAGTTGATCTTATAAATATCCCTATGAATTTGTTTAAAAAAACTCAAGGTTGTATGATCACAAGAACCGTCAAAAAGTAATAGATGATGGATCTTACTTGGAGAACTCCTTTGTAATTACTCAGTTAAACTCCTTCATGAAAAGACTTTTTTCTATTAAAGAGTAGAAAAACAAAAATTGTGAAGAACAAATCTCCAATTAAAAAGGACATGTATGATATCTAACATTGAAAACAAGCTTGCGATAAAAAAATTTTTGGGTTCAACCGAGCATTACTCTAACAACTTTTTTTTATTATCTCGTGTAGACTCTTAAAGCTTATTGTATAGATCGACAATCTTTCCTGATATTTTCCTTTGAGATCTACTTCGATAGTTTGAGAACTAAGATTGATTATTTCGGTAATCGTCTTTTGATTAACTTATTGAACTTGGAGATTGATATAGAGGTTACTAAAACAAATTAGTCCTTGACTGTTTTGGAATTACGATCCAAAGGAGTCGAGTGGATGAAATCTTCATAGAAAGTGAATCGACTTAAAATAGTGGACTCTATCTTAGGATTCACGTGCGCATACCAGATTAGTTCTATGTGCATGGATATTGAAGGAACTGAATAACTTTGAGTTACTTTATTTAGTCTCAACTATACATAGTTGTAGTATTCTTTGTATAACGGCTTAATTATGAGAGTATTCAAAACTGGACTAGGTACCGGGGTTTTTCTGCCTTTTAGTTTTCGTCTTTAATAAAAAATTTGTGTATAGTGTGATTTACTTTAGTTACGAGTTATATTGCTTTGTCTTTATAATTAAAGTAAATATACTTGTACGTTAATCAAACACTTGGTTTGATACCATAGTTTGGATCAGATTCGAGCTTACGCTATATACCAAGTTTACATCTTGTTTAAGTAATCTCTTTGATAGTTTGTGTTTGTATTAGATTAAAAAAGGTGTTTCTTGAATAGGTTGATATCGAAAATATTGTGGTATACTTGGTACCTTGTCATTTGACATTACATCTATAATAGTCATGTAAAGACCCTCAAGCATGTAAACACTAATTGACCGGTATGGAGATGATCAAGAGACGATTTAGCCGCTAACCACTCGATTAGTTAATATAGATTCTAACTAATATAAATTAATCTAACGATCATTTAGATACGATACTAGTACCTTTGGATAGATCTCGAAAAGATATGCGAAATGGACTACTCGAACGTGTCATTCGGATACAGGACAGAGAAGATATCATCAGATTTGTATGAAGGGAAATATAATCTTTTTATAACAAAAACTATTAAGGCAGTCAAGAATTCTTTCGGGGTACCAGGTGGCTGCCCACATCCAATCAATTGCGTGTCCTAGTAATTCTCTTTGGTCTTATCTTCACTCGATCGAGAAGATAAGTTTTCTTTCTTCTTTCTTATTCTCCTATCTCCTTCTTCTCCTGTTCTTCGTCTCTGGCGATTTTGAGAGATAAGTTTGCGAATCATTTTGATAAGATAAATTGGTAATGATGCATAAACCGAGATGGGGATGATGTTGTTGTGTGAAAAAACGGGGGTATAACAACCACACCCAATAATTCGTTCAACAATCTGTATGGACAAACTTCAATACAATTCCGAGAGCACCAACTTAAGAGCGAGCTCAATCAAGAGATATATCAAAGAGCTTTATCTCTATTTCTCAACCCAATCAGCAAACCAAATAGATAGAAATCCGTGAGCCTGATTGATAAGAGAAATAACTTGGACAGTTTATGTTGTACTCGGTGTACTGGAATATTAAGAACAAATTCCCGTTCTATGCCTCACTTATAATTCTCAATTGTGTTCCTGTTAACCCCATCTTTGCAGCCTTAGTTGCTTTAGAAAAAGTGAAAAGCCCTTTACAACCATATCTGTATAGTTTCCTAAGTCGTTGCGGCTACGATGTGGTCGGGCCACATACTTCAAGTATGTGACCCCTCTTAATTTTGTGATACCTATTATAAAAAAGAAAATAAAGTCTTTAAACAGTTAAATACCAAAAAGTGTAACTAATTATTTTTCTTAACTCCCTACTTTTCCTTAAAAAGTGAAATGTTGACAAGGATTTGGAGGGGGTATATTTTTTATTGTAATAGGTGTCAGAAAATTAAGAGAGGCCACATAATTGAAGTATGTGACCCGACCACATCATATCCTTGGCCTTCCTAAGTTTCTTTCCGGGCTCACTTGTATTCCTTTTGGTATTCTTCACATTACCTACATAAAGAACATAATATCAATATGTATCAAACATCTGAAAACATAATTTTCCATCTGCACATGTCAACTTGGGGTTTAACTAGTACATACCAAGCGTAAAAGGTGTTACCCAGTATATATTTATATAAAATAAAAGTAACCCGTTGTTGATGGTGGTTTTTAGTTCAGGGCTAAATTTGTAAAAATCTATCTACCTGACCCGGCATCAGATGTAATAAACATTGATATGTATATATTCCGCAGGGAATTTGGAGAATATATCTGATGAGCACCTATGTCTCTCTTCATATTATATTAAAACTCAAGCACCTAGATGAATTGTCCACTAGTATAGATCCTAATGAGTGTATAAGCTCCTAGATGCATTACTCGCAAATTTCGGAGCCTGCTGAGTACTTTTCTTGTGCTTATGTTCCCTGGAAGAACCCTTAATATTGGTATGGCATGACAGATTTGTGTTCATTCGCGGCAGAGTAGCACAGACCTCCAAGTACCAAGGTTAAGGACCCTGCACAAAATATTCAGTCATAAAGCAAAGAATAAACGGAGCCGCAAATTAGGAGCAACAACGAGGGAAGCGTGGCCATGCGATAGGCTAGCCGGCGCCACTTGGCCACGCCCCATGCTACCCACCCAGCCCTTAATCCTTTATCGACCAATCAGGTCGCATTGAACCTGCCACACTCCCATGAGTTGTGGTTGGGCCCATACTTGCCGGCCCTATTCCCCTTCAACCAATCAGGTCGCATTAAACCCGCCACGCATGCCAAAAGAGTATCCACGCCCATGCTTGGCCGGCCCCCTACTTTTATTGATCAATCAGGTTGCCATAAACCTTCCACAACATTAAAAGAGGTGGAAATTGCGTCAAGTGGTCGCCATGCCAAATTGGCTTCCCAAAACCACGCCAACATGCCAAACGAGCATGCCAAGCGCACATGCCAAAACACGCCGAATGTGCCAACGCGTCATAAATAGCGCACCTACGTGCCAACCCACTTTCTGTTCGTGACCAACGCCGCAACATACTTCAATTCAGCTGTCCTAACCAGAAGCACGACCATGTTCTAGTGGCGGTGATGAAACCCTAATTTCTAGTCGTAGCACAAACTACGCCACTCTGGGCCCACAACATGCCACGAGCCGTGTAAACCCTAATTAAGGCATCATAACATGCCACTCGTTGAAATATTGACTCATGTGGTTATTTTCACATAACGACCTGACTATGGTTCTTTTGGCTTGGCTCTGGCACCGTTTAATGAAACGTCGTTGTCCCACGGCCACATGCCGCATGCCATATGCGCTAATTAGGGTTTCGGCATGCCAAACCCTAATTTAGGAAAAGTTGCTACGCCAACCGAGCCAAAAAATGTTCCATGGAACATTGGGATCGATGTGGCCACTGAAACTGATGTTGCCACATCACATTCGAGTCTAACACCAAGGTGCAAAAAATTTAGTGGCCAGGCTACGCCAAGTGCCACTTACACCATCATGGCGCTGGCATGCACAAACTATGCCAACCATTCCACCGTTCCACTGGCATGCATCAACTATGCCATACATGCCGCAGTGCCACTGGCATGCGCCAAAGGCGCCATTATGCCATTATCAGGCGCCAACAGAAGGTAGCCATAATCAACGTCTACCCTTCCTCATGAGATGCAATCTCAGCCATCCAAGTTCGCCACCGAACTGACAGACTTGTGGAAAGTTTTAGGTGACCAGCCGCCTAAATCCAGTGGCCATGTCTACGCCAAGCGCCACTCGCACCACCGTGCTATTGGCATGCACGAACTATGCCAACCATGCCGCAGTACCACTGGCATGCACTAATGGCGCCACTGTGCCATTATCCGGCGCCAACAGAAGGTAGCCATAATCAACGGCTACCCTTCCTCATGAGACGCAATCTCAGCCATCCAAGTTCGCCACCGAACTGACAGGTTTGTGGCAACTTTTAGGCGACCATCCAAGACAAGCCTAATAGCATCACACGCTATTTTCCTGTGTCAAGTCCCTTGACTTTGACTTGCCACACGTAGCAAAGTGCTGCATGTTTTCCACAAAAACACTCGAGACATCAAACATGTCACAAAATGGGGGATACTCATTAGGGTATTGGTATGGCGGTTTACAGCGTGCGGCGTGCAATACGCCCGTTTCAAGAAAGTGTCATGAAACAGGGCGGTTAGTAATGGCAAGAAGTAATGGTGTAACGGATCCACTTCCTTCATCGTGGAAGCATAAATTCTGACGTTACACGTTACTCCGCTCTTCCACCACTCAATCATTTCCACTTCCTACGAGACCAGGGTACGTTTTATTACGACTTGTATAAATAGGTTTCACCTATTTCCACCAGACAACAAGTTTTGGTCGGAGAACAATACAGTATCCAGAAATCACTTGGTAGCTTTCCATTTTGCTAGCCATTTCTACTTTCTGATACAAGTCATAAACAACCAAACCTTCAGAATCAACTATTCTGGTCTCAACACTTTCTTCGCTTCCCTCCCTAAGACCAACCCTTCTCCTTCACTTTGTGACCGAAGCAAGCCTGGAACTGCCATTTCTTGGTTTAGGCCAGGATTTTACAGATTGATCTCTCGAATCAAAAGTACTCCAGTGCAGTGCATTGTTTAGGGTCTAGACTCGTTTCTCATCCACACACACAAAATTACCAAAATCGGCAAAAGCAGTTTTCACCCTCAAACAATTGGCGACCACAGTGGGAGATTAATCTTTCGGTTGCAGTATCATTTTCCAATTTCCAATTTCGTTTTCATCCCAATTGGTCTTAGGCCAAATTCAAACCCATTTTCAATTTCCTATTTCTCAAGATGGTTGATTTTAGGAATGCTTCAGAAACCCTCAATCCCAATTTTACTTCTCCTAGCACCGAAAATACTCCACATGTTCTCCCTGAATCCGTTCTTTCATTCAAAACCATTGTTGAGGCTATGGAGTCTCTATATTTAACAACTATTCATGACTTGACGAAAATCCTGAATGATATTGTCGAGAATCAAGATACTATTGTCAAGACGCAGGACGGAGTATTTACGCTTTTGAAAGCGCTCACGGATCAACTGTCCAAGGAACCAACGTGTATTCATTCTGTAAGAAACGCTATCAACCATTCATCTAGGATCAATGCTGATGGTGGTAGTCCCTTTTCCAAGATTCATATTCCTACTCCTAGTGAGGAGGATGAAGCCTATGGTCACGCTGAATGGAAAGGCATCCACCAAGCTAACTTTCCTGCTCATGAAGATCAAAAGATGTTTCCTCAAGATCAGAAAGAAGACTCGTGGGATTTATCACGTTCTCATCAGAGTCCTCGCAATGAAGAGGTGATTTTATTATGTGCATCCTTCCTGGAAAATATCAATTCCCATATTACATCAAAAGATGCTAAGAGATCTGTTGCTGCTTTACTCAGTCGATCCGAACCGTTCCAAAATGAAGAAGATCGTAAAGACGTTCAGGAAAGCAAACGTCTTTCTAATAAAATATCCAGCCTCCTGTCAATCGTTAATGAAGGAAGAAAGAGAAAAACTCCAGCAGTGGAACAACAACCCAAACGTGTGACACCAGCGCATCAGATGGATTCACACCAGAAGGTCGCGGCTAAGGTTCCTGTGCAACAACAAGAAACTAGATATGCTACTCCAAACTTCCCGTTCCCGATCGAGAAAGTAATCGAACTCCTGGAAGTATAGATTCAAGACGATGCCATCAAACTACTGCATGTTAGGCGCCTACCAACTGAAGAACAAATGGCAAATCCCAAGTATTGCCATTACCACAGGTTCGTCAATCATACCAGTGAATGCAATGCTCTAAAGCGCATCGTCCAAGAAAGGATAAATTCAGGGGGATTGCGCCTGGGGACTGGAGATCCTCCGTCTTTTCGCGGATCGTCATAAAGATGTTACACAGACAATAGAGGACGACTGGGGACTTCTTGCGGCCAGAATTGCGTCACACAATAAACTTGGATTTGCAGCCTAAAAATTCAGTTTTGTGGAGAGACCCCTAAGAGAATAGAGTATGTGGCCGTATCGGATGAGAGAAAAAAGGGAATGACCAACACTATGGCGTTTCATCCTCTACCGCCGACACCAGCAACACCAGAAGCATCCCCTCTGACGTGACGCCTCTTATTACCACAGCCAGAGCCGCCGCTACTCCTAATATTTATTCGAGCATGACACCTCCAATCATTACCAAGGATGCCACCACTTCTTCGTAAGGACGCGAGGCTGGAGGAGCCAGAGGAAATCAATATTTCCCATTATCATTATCGATTTGAGAGAGAGACAGGAAGTTCTTTCCAAGACTCAGACAGACATAACCACAACTCAGAAGTAGCCGCCTCAACATTCTCTCCAGAAGCCGCCCGCTTCAAGGTTTCGCTTCTGAATCCGCTTCAACGTTCTCTCCAGAAGTCGCCACTCCTCCCTATCAAGGATTGTGATCACAACCATCCAAGGTTCGTAGTTGTGACCACTTTTTGATCCATCTCTCCAAAGCTCGTGGTCGTGGACAGTTTACTCGCTTACGCGTCCATCCAATCCCTTTGCTTCCACGGACGCCCATGCAATTCCTGCCAACCTATTTTGTTTCCACAACAATGTAGTCTCTTCGGATCACATCTACTTCCAAGAATTGTTGTTGCTCGTTTATTGATACCATCCAGAGGTTTACCATAACAACAACTACTACAAAGCTCAGGAGGCACAGTCAACCCAAAAGTCATATCCACGACGAGGTCATCTACTCTTCAAAGGTGTAGCGTAAGGATATCATCACCTCCTTGCCCAGAAGGCGTGTGCAACACTTTACGAGGCCCACGACGGATCCCAAGCCTACTCAGAGGAAACAACTTCAGTAACCAAAGAGAAGTGCAATTTGGGACTGCTCATCGTGGTCCATCCCCGAAAACAATCAAGCATTCATGAGATAACTCCAGAGACGCGACTGAAGCATTTTCTTGAAGAGACAGAGGGAGCCACGATTAACGACATAACTCTCTCATTGTTACCTCTTCGTTATCCAGAGTTTTTCGTCCATGAGATGATTTCAAGAATCCCAGCATCACATCCGAAAGAGTACAATAAGCTTGTATCAAATCCCATAAGCGTGGATTCAAGGAGATGTAATTAAAGTAGGCTACAGTTGGGGACTGAAGCCTCCTTCAGGTTTAGAGGCTTGAACGCAGTCACCACCTTACCAGTGAATGCAGTATAAGTACATCTTCCACGAGAAAATAGGCTCAGGATAATTACACATTGGGACTACCAACATGGGATGCTTTCACTCCCCTCAACCAGGTTATTTCTGATTTCGACATCATCACTATTGAAGTTTTACGAGCCGCAGGAATTCCTCAACATGAAGCCGTACACATGCATCAAAGACTCCAAAAGCACGCCACAGAGATACATTCACATATCCGGCCACGCCATTGGATCTAACAGAAGTATAACTGTGGAATGCTCACCGCATCCCTTCCATACAACAGTTTAAGATTCAGAAGATGGTTCAAAGGATGTCACTTGGGACGAAGACCTTGAAGACTTGATAGCGGCACATCGGCAACGGAACGCTCTTAGCTCGTCTATTTCACCCAATGGCTCCAGAATATTTCGACCATGCAAGCATCCACAACATATCATCATCGCAATCCAGGCACTAGATAACCTAAAGTCAAGGATGGACCAACAACGCAATATATTTCATCCATCCATCCCAAGAATGCAATGGAGTTTGGTAAATTTTTAAATCTACTGGAGAGGTCAGATACTCATTCTTCTGGAGTCATAACCTTACACATTCTGGAGAAGATCGATGGTACTGTTGAGTGGATACATGCACAAAATGGAAAAGAGGACCTACCTTGAGTTCTCTTGGATCGCCTTACTACTTATTACAACTGTCGGAGATTGCTTTCTTTCTGTTAATGCTCGCTCTACCACCGCTAAAAAATGAAGAAGTGGAGCCGGATGCTACAGACAAAAGCACGAAGCCGGACGAGCAACAAAACAGAAGAGGGTCGATACCCCTTTTCAAACGAACGGAGTTTCTAGAGTTTGAACATAAGCAGGATTCCTCCTTGACCCATGAACGGGAATAGATGACTGGGCGTATCATACTCATGATCCATAGCCGAACAAGCCGTGTGCCAATATCTCCACTCCATGGCCGAACCAGCAGCACGCCAGCACATGGAACACCGACCACTCAACCTGCATCGCTCCGTGGTCAGGCCAACGCCAACACTCCATGACACCAGCACTCCGTGGTCAAGCCAGCGCCAACGCTCCGAGCGCCAACATCAACAGTTCGTGGTCGAAGTTGCAGCACCATCAGCGCTCCGTGGTCGAAGTTGCAACACCATCATCACCGCTCCGTGGCCGAAGTAGCAGCGCCATCCACCGTTCCACGGACTGCAGCCAAGTGCCGTTCTCACCATCCCACGGGATGTAGCAAAGTGTCGTTTCCACCGTTCCAAAAACCAGGAGCCATCAACACCATCTCCATCCTCCATCTCCACGGTCGAGCCAAAGTTTCAACGCCATCTCTACCCGTCCCGTGGTCAAGAAAACGAAGTTGTTTCCACCATTCCATGGACTGAAGCCGTTTCCACCATTCCACGGACTGAAGACATTTCCATCACTCCACGGACTGGGGCCAAGGGCCACCTCCGCTCGTTCTGTGGTCAAGCCAGCCATCATCATCATTCTGTAGCTAAGGTTGCAGCGCCAGCATTAGCATTTCGTAGCCATACCTGCATCACCAACGCCAGCACCCTATGGCAAAGCCGAAAGTACGCCAAGACGCCAATGGAAGGATCACGGATTCCTCCTGCCAAAGGTTAGCCAAATTCTTCTTGGCAATCTCCTCATGACTTTCCCTTTTGATTTTTATCCTTGTCTGTCACCATCTTATGCTTACCCCGCAACAATGCCACTGTTATGAGCTAAGCATGAGACTTAAATTTTGATGGTGGTTTTTAATTCAGGGATAAATTTGTAAAAATCTATCTACCTGACCCAGCATCAGATGTAGTAGACATTGATATGTGTATATTCCTCAGGGAATTTGGAGAATATATCTGATGAGCACCTATGTCTCTCTTCATATTATATTAAAACTCAATCTCCTAGATGAATTGTCCACTAGTATAGATCCTAATGAGTGTATAAGATCCTAACTGCATTACTCGCAAATTCCGGAGCCTATTGAGTACTTTTCTTGTGCTTATGTTCCCTGGCAGAACCCTTAATATTGGTATGGCATGACAGATTTGTGTTCACTCGCGGCAGAGTAGCACGGGCCTCCAAGTACCAAGGTTAAGGACCCTGCACAAAATACACAGTCAGAAAGCAAAGAATAAACTGAGTCGCGGAGTAGGAGCAACAACGAGGGAAGCGTGTCCATGCGATAGGCTAGCCGGCGCCACTTGGCCACGCCTCATGCTACCCAACCATCCCTTATTCCTTTATCGACCAATCACGTTGCCCTAAACCTGCCACAACATTAAAAGATGTGGAAATTGCGTCAAGTGGTCTCCATGCCAAATTGGCTTCCCAAAACATAGCCAACATGCCAAACGAGCATGCCGAGCGCACATGCCAAAGCGGCATGCCAAAACACGCCGAATGTGCCAACGCGCCATAAATAGCGCACCTACGTGCCAACCCATTTTCTGTTCGTGACCAACGCTGCAGCAGACTTAAATTCGGTTGTCCTAACCAAAAGCACGACCATGCTCTAGTGGTAGTTATGAAACCCTAATTTCTAGTCGTAGCACAAACTACGCCACTCTGGGCCCAAAACATGGCACGAGCCGTGTAAACCCTAATAAAGGCATCACATCATGCCACTCGTTGAAATATTGACTCATGTGGCCATTTTCACATAACAACCTGACTATGGTTCTTTTGGATTGGCTCTGGCACCGTTTACATGAAACGCCGCTGTCCCACGGCCACATGCCGCATGTCGCATGCCATATGCGCTAATTAGGGTTTCGGCATGCCAAACCCTAATTTAGGCAAAGTTGCTACGCCAACCGAGCCAAACAATGTTCCACAGAACATTGGGATCGATGTGGCCACTGAAACTGATGTTGCCAAACCACATTCGAGTCTAACACCAACGTGCCAAAAATTTAGTGGCCACGGCTACGCCAGGTGCCACTTACACCATCATGCCGCTAGCATGCACAAACTATGCCAACCATTCCACCGTGCCACTGGCATGCATGAACTATGCCATCCATGCCGCAGTGCCACTGGCATGCGCCAAAGGCGCCATTATGCCATTATCAGGCGCCAACAGAAGGTAGCCATAATCAACGTCTACCCTTCCTCATGAGATGCAATCTCAGCCATCCAAGTTCGCCACCGAACTGACAGACTTGTGGAAAGTTTTAGGTGACCAGCCGCCTAAATCCAGTGGCCATGTCTACGCCAAGCGCCACTCGCACCACCGTGCTATTGGCATGCACGAACTATGCCAACCATGCCGCAGTACCACTGGCATGCACTAATGGCGCCACTGTGCCATTATCAGGCGCCAACAGAAGGTAGCCATAATCAACGGCTACCCTTCCTCATGAGACGCAATCTCAGCCATCCAAGTTCGCCACCGAACTGACAGGTTTGTGGCAACTTTTAGGCGACCAGCCAAGACAAGCCTAATAGCATCACACGCTATTTTCCTGTGTCAAGTCCCTTGACTTTGACTTGCCACACGTAGCAAAGTGCTGCATGTTTTCCACAAAAACACTCGAGACATCAAACATGTCATAAACTGGGAGATACTCATCAGGGTATTAGTCTGGTGGTTTACAGCGTGCGACGTGCAATACGCCCGTTACAAGAAAGTGTCATGAAACAGGGCGGTTAGTAATGGCAAGAAGTAATGGTGTAAACGGATCCACTTCCTTCATCATGGAAGCATAAATTCTGACGTTACACGTTACTCCGCTCTTCCACCACTCAATCGTTTCCACTTCCTACTAGACCAGGGTACGTTTTATTCTTGTATAAATAGTTTTCACCTATTTCCAACAGACAACAAGTTTTGATCGGAGAACAACACAGTATCCAGAAATCACTTGGTAGCTTTCCATTCTACTAGCCAGTTCTACTTTCTGATATAAGTCATAAACAACCACACCTTCAGAATCAACTATTCTGGTCTCAACACTTTCTTCGCTTCCCTCCCTAAGACCAACCCTTCTCCTTCACTTTGTGACCGAAGCAAGCCTGGAACGGACATTTCTTGGTTTAGGCCAGGATTGTACAGATTGATCTCTCGAATCAAAAGTACTCCTGTGCAGTGCATTTTTTAGGGTCTAGACTCGTTTCTCATCCACACACACAAAATTACCAAAACCGGCAGAAGCAGTTTTCACCCTCAAACACCCGTACTTATCACATCATACATATTGATATGTACTAATTCGAGAAAAAATTATTTCAATAAAATATATCAAATATGAATTAAGGTGTTTAGCAATACATACTGATATATACTGTAGGATCATACACAACATACATGCAGTACATATCAGTATGTACTGTAGAATCATGCACACCATGCAGTAGCAGCACATACTGACATCTACTGTAGGATCATGTAAGGAAATTGATATTCAAAAATAGAAGTAAAAATAGTAGGAAATACCAATAGGTACTAGAAATAATATATTAAAGAGAGTCTAGTCCAGTTGACCTAGTCAACTGTCTATTTGATCCTTTTTGGAAATATAAATTATAGTTTGGTCCTAAAAATTATAGTTTCGTCTTGGGGTGTACAATACCCACGCGGGATGACGTCATGGATGATGTAATTTTCATCTGGGAGTGACAGGAACACCCTTTCAGAAAAATATATATATGATTTATTAGCAAAAAAGAAATCCTTTTCTAATTTCTTTTCTCTCTCCTCTCTAGATTCAGATCTACTTTCTCTTTCTCGTTTTTCTTTCTCTTTTTGATGAAGATGATGGTGTTGAAGTTGAAGAAGATGACGAAGATGTTGTTGTTGTTAATGATGTTTTTGTTGAAGATGATTCGAAGGTGAAAGTATATCTGAATCTTTTTTTTTCTGGATGTGTTTTGATTTCTTCCTGCTGTTGTAACAATGGCGTCTCCACAAGAAACTCATGTTGTTGTTGCTGCTGCTCGTGTTGAAGATGAAGATGATGAACTCTGTTTTTTCTGCTGTTTTATGATGAAGATGAACTCTATTTTGTTGTTGTTGTTGTCAAAGAAGATGAAGATTGAAACGAAGATGACGAAGGCGATTTGATGTTGTTGTTGTTAATGAAGATTTGATGTTGTTGTTGAAGTCGATAGGGATGATGAAGAAGATGAAGATTTATGCGTTTTGTTGTTACTGCTACTGATGGAGATGATGAAGACGATGATTTTGATGAAGTTCATTTATGGAATGAACTCTATTTTCTTTTAGGTTTTTATCAGGAGTTCATTTCTGGAATGAACTCTGTTATTTTAGGTTTTTATCAGGAGTTCATTTCTGGAATGAACTCTGGTTTATATAGGTTTTTATCAGGAGTTCATTTCTGGAATGAACTATGTTTTATATAGGTTTTTATCAGGAGTTCATTTTTTGGAATGAACTCTGGTTTATATAGGTTTTTATCAGGAGTTCATTTCAGGAATGAACTCCTGAAAAAAGTGATTTCTGAAAAAATAAGTAGAAATTAACAGGAGTTCATTTTGACGAATGAACTGCTACAAAAAATAAGTAAAAATTAACACAGAAGGGTACTTTGGTCCCTTTAATATTTTTAAATAATTATGGACCAAATGGAAAAGGTGATTTCTGAAAGGACTAAACAGACATGGGACCACCTAAAAAAGGACCAAACGATATTTTTCCCGTAAAAATATTGCACATATTGAATTGTATTTCTTTAAATTAGAACCAGTTGGCAGAAACCACATGTTTCTTCTTCTTTGTTATTGGTTGAGTATAATAGATTTCTTATTTCATTTTGTTGTTTTTGTTGCTCAATCACATCTTTTTATTAATAAGAAAGACTACATCATACAACTAAAGGAGGCAGGGAAATGACAAAAAACCAAAGGAAACAAAAATGAAACACAATGACTACTAACAACTATCAAACATAATGGTAAGATGCAATATTTAGACTAACAAACTCTAAATTCTATTTGCAGAACCTATAATACGGAACATCAGGCGGTTCAATCTTTTTCAAAAAATTTGGTCTTCCATAATGAATAATTATTTCCCCAACAGCTAAAGTTGATCCCTTTTCATCTAACTTATCGTTTGAGAAGTTCACTTCTCTAGAGCAATAGCTGTATTGAATTTCTATGCAAAATTGGCAGGCTTTCAACCATCTATCTCTCACAAACCATAGCACATCATTGTTTCCAAAATCACAAACCACAGATTTCGAATTAGATGTAGTAATAATGAACCTTCAACCCATGATAGCATCCCATTCAATGGCACACACCACTGCAAATGCTTCAACAATAAAATTTGTAGCAATTCCAATCCCTCCATGCATGCATTATATCCAGAACTTGACTGGTGTGATTTGTTGCAATGATACCAAATCCAACATTCCTTGGGTTACCATAAGGTGAATCATCACAGCAAAACATTACATATCCATATTAAGGAGGAAACCAACGATATTCCTTGATGCATCTAAACCGCATAGGTCCTGTACTCAAATTGAAAAACAATTAGAATATGCAAATCACAATCCTTACTCCATTTTGTACCTTTCATTCAGAATCCACCTTCAAACACAAGCTGCAAAATTCTTTGCTTAAAACTCTCTCACAAGGATCTATATCATCCCGTTCCTTTGAAACCATAATTCACACATAATAGCACAAGCTACAATCATCCAAATTTCCTTAATAATAGGACTTTTATGTTGAGAAAATTTCAGTACTTCATCAAACGATATAGGAAAAGGGAATCCAAAAATATTTAAATTGAATGGCAATATCAGAGTAACTAACTCATATTATCTTGTTCATTTTGACATATGCAGTGCAAACCATGGAATAACCTTTGCTCACAATTAGAACATCATCCACATAAACCCCTTGTGATATTTTCCATATATATTACTTGCAATACCAGGGGTGTAAGAATGCTTTATAGATCTTCTTAGGGCATTGCAGGTCAGCTTCTTTTGTCCTAATTTCTCGATGGTTCAAAAGTGTATAAATTTCCTTTAATATCACCACACCACTTTTTCTATGTTGTCGGTTGTGTATCAACAAATTTCTTATTCTTCCTTGATGGTGGTTCAGAAACAACATATTTCTTCTGCTTCTTTGATGCTTGTTGAGAATTGAGAGTACCTTGTTGTTCGAATACTTTTTCTTTTATTGTTCTTTCAATTTTTTTGTTGTAACCACTTTTATTAATAGAAACCAATTTAGATCAGATCTACTAGTTTGAGTATCAATTTCTTTTGATACATTTTTCTTGATAATTTCTTGTTTTTCTGACATATTTTGGTTTGCAGTTTCGAATTTCAATTTTACGAGTTTTCAGTTTTTGATTTCAGTGTTCTAGTTTGTTTGTTTTTTGTGTTGGTTTTTGATTTCAATTCCAAGTGAAAACTGATAAAAAATGCGTCGGTTTCTCCACACGATATGTATGACGTGGATTGTTCATAATCTATTAAAGGTTTTTAGCAAAAATGGTTTTTTGTGATGCTGAGTTTTAAGCTAAAGGAAATCGGAATTCAAGATTTTGACGGGGTTTTAGTGTTTGTGGTCGATAACATGAATCTCTTTAATATGCTCACTGTTTTGGAAGATAAAGAATAGAAAATCTAATGTTTCTTTTTCTCAGAAAGATTAGACATGGGTGGTTTATCCGGGTACAAAAACATGGGGTAGGAAGATTTGTGCAGAGGGTACTAGATGAAAGGGTACCGTTAGTGTTTTTCTGGGTACCTAAAGGAGCACCCTTCTTACAAATATAACAAGCCCTTTCCAAATTTCGATTAGTGCGGTTTTGCCCTCTTAATACTAACGGCTACTATTCACCGACCAAATCGTCGTCAAAATATATGACCTCTCCAGCACAGAACCAACTCTACTTTCCATGTCCCCTCCCGCTTCCCCTCCCTGAACGAAACTCTAAGATCTAATTTCACCGCACTCTGGAACGAAGCTCTCAGATCTAGATTTCTCATTTGGTTCCTACATAATTTGTTTAATTATAGTCTCTTTAGAGTTTGATTGTTATTTTTTTTTCTTGGTTGATCTATTCTTCTTCAATTTTGCAGGAGTTGTTTCTTTCTCTGTTTTTGTTTTTATGGATGCAGGAGGATCTTTCGGTGTGTTGTACAAGTCTAGATCAAGAAATCCAGTGCAAGAACATGTCCTCCGCAGAAAAACCTCTAAAGATAATGTATGTTCTATTTCAATCTCTCCATTGTAATCTAGGGTGTTAGATTCTAATACTTTTTATTTATTAATTTACATCGGTTTTGTGAATTGCTAGGAAATTAGGGTTTTTTTTTTCTTCTTCTGGATTTTGAAATATTGAGGGTTTGTCAAAATCTAGGTTTTTTTTTTCCCTCATTGGTTTAATCACTTATAGAGCTTCCTGGGTTGTTATCAGATTCTGTAATAGAATCGGGGTTCTGTAATTAAATGTAAAATTGGGGTTTTTTATCCAGACTTAGGGATTTCTGGTTGCCAGTAGTTCTTGGAATTAGTTTACCTTTTTCTGATGTTCTAATCTGATATGTTTCTGATATCATCCGTAGCATAGATTTGATCTGGTTTCTATTTTGAAAATTGCAGTGTGATCGGTTTATCCCGAACAGATCTGCAATGGATTTCGATTATGCACATTACATGTTAATGGAAGCAAGGAAAGGTAAGGAAAATCCAGTTGCGAGTTCCCCGGCGAAAGAGGCTTTCAGGAAGCAACTTGCACAGGCTTTGAACTTAAACAGAAGCAGAATTCTAGCTTTCAAGAACAAGCCACCTACACCTGCGCAGTCGCTGTTCCCTGAAACTTCATCACTTCAACAAGCGAAACCAGCAAAGCCCCGAAGATCCATTCCCCAAGTGAGTTTTTTCTTCAAATTCGAGACTTTTGGTTATTTCTGAATATATTGATTCTTCAAATGGTTCTGATGTTCTTGTCTTTTTGATGCCAGACTTCGGATAGGACATTGGACGCTCCAGAGATCATTGACGATTACTACTTGAATTTGCTGGATTGGGGTAGCAGAAATGTCCTTGCCATAGCTCTCGGAAACACCGTGTACTTGTGGGATGCAACCGATTCATCCAGTTCTGAACTCATGACCGTCGATGAAGATACAGGCCCTATTACCAGTGTGAGTTGGGCACCTGATGGTCGTCACATTGCTGTTGGATTGAACAACTCCGAAGTTCAACTATGGGATTCTATATCTAACAAACAACTGAGAACACTACGAGGTGGTCATGAATCTCGAGTTGGTGCTATGGATTGGAGCAACCACGTCCTATCCACAGGAGGATTGGACAGTTTGATTATCAATAATGATGTCAGAATCAGAAACCACATTGTAGAAACATATAGAGGACATCATCTAGAAGTGTGTGGGTTGAAATGGTCTTCATCAGGACAACAACTAGCAAGTGGAGGGAATGACAACCTTCTTCATATTTGGGATAGATCAGTTGCTTCATCAAACTCTCCAACTCAATGGCTTCACAGACTCGAAGACCACACTGCTGCTGTAAAAGCCCTTGCTTGGTGTCCGTTCCAGGCTAATTTACTTGCTTCTGGTGGTGGCGGAGGTGATAGATGTATTAAATTTTGGAACGCCCATACTGGAGCTTGCTTAAATTCTGTTGATACTGGATCACAAGTTTGTTCTTTGCTGTGGAACAAAAACGAGAGAGAACTTTTGAGCTCTCATGGATTCACTCAAAACCAGTTGACCCTTTGGAAGTATCCATCAATGGTTAAGATTGCTGAGCTTACTGGTCACACTTCAAGGGTTCTATACATGGCTCAGGTACTAATTGATTCAAAGACGCATGAATAATAAGCTTCCCCTCCTCCTTTAACTGTTGTTAATCTTGTTTTTGTGAATTGTGCAGAGTCCGGATGGATGTACTGTTGCATCTGCAGCAGGGGATGAAACTCTGAGATTTTGGAATGTATTTGGTACACCTGAATTGGCTAAACCTGCACCTAAAGCAAACCCAGAGCCGTTTGCTCATTTTAATCGCATCCGCTGAGTAAATGTTGCAAGATAAAGAAAGCCTTTGATCCGTATTCTGAGCTTCAGTATCGGGGGGTTTCCTTGGTTCTGAAGGTCTTGAGAGTTGAAATACCTGTACAGTGTTTATATTAGATTTTGGTGCAGCAAATGCATTTATTTAGTAATGCAAGCATTTCGTGTAGTAACTCAGGTGGGTTATATACTTTTCTGGGTATTTCTTGTATTCTCTTACAACCCATTTAATGAAAATTTCAAATTTTACTTCTTCTAAGCTGCTTGTGTTTAGACTTGAGTTCTGAAAAAGACTTGGTACTTTCTTCATCTGTATGTATCTACTTGAAAAAAAAATTCTGCATGTCTTTGCCCTTCCTGTCCTGACAGCTTAGTAACATGATTTCCATACAGATTTTTATCCCTGCTTCTTTCTGGAAACTCAATAATCTAACGAGTGAGTTTGTTTTCTACAGGATGCCATAATGAATTATCCACATGCTGCAGCAAGGAAAAGAACAACAATTGGGACCAAATATATTACTCAAGCTCAAGTGTTGGTGGGTGTAACAAGAGTTCATTTGCCAAGGTGTTTGCAGGTTTTTGGCTTGGATATCGAGAGGAAGGACAAAAATGGGAGGAAAGGAATCAAGAACCTCATGTATTTCAAATTTTTTACCTACAAAGCTATAGTTTTTAGTTTGTGATGAGTCTGGAAAATTATGTTGATCTCAAAAATCTGAAGGGTTTTTTTATGAACAAATGAGCAATAAAAATTGAAAACCTTGCCTTGACAGATTTACCATTTCAGTTCTCTCTACAGTGCATAATTCAAATTTCTCTTGTAACCTTCGTATTCCGTAAGAAGACCATTTTCAGTAGAAAACTTTTGTAGCTTATTTTGAGCTTGTATAACCAACTTATCATAAAGCTTCGTTTAAAGTGAATTGCATATATCATACCACAAACTGCAATTGCTACAAAATTTTTGAGAAATAATAATTCCCTTGGATTTGCAGTTATCAAATACGTCAGCATCAAATACTCTTCTAAGCGTGTCAAATCCTTCACCAAAACCATTAAAGATGTTACCAAGATTGTACTTCTCAAAATAAGATAAATCATCACAAAGAATATACCATTCTTCCAATTTCTTCTCTAGGATAATATCTCTAGTGGAAATTTTCACATAGGTCTTATAACAATCTTCATTAACAAAGATGATTCTTTCATACTCCCTCCGTTCCATTTTAGATGATGTTTTTGGAGTTTTCACGCAGATTAAAAAATGAAGAGAGATATGAAGATTTTCCATCTATACCCTTGAGAAAAATCTTCAAACATGAATTGCTATTAGTGTATTTGAAAATAAACTTATAGTTCCAAGACAAAATGTAAGGGTGTTATTGGTAGTTTCGTGGAAAAATATGAAAACTTTCAAGTATCTTGGAACAAAAAAATAACCTTAAAACATCATCTAAAATGGAACGGAGGGAGTATTTATCTTTGAGATTGGGTGTATAGACATCCTTAGAATTTCTCTTAGGTTTTCTATTATCACCATTTGTTCTTCCCATAATTCTTTCCAAAAATAATAAATTCAAAGTAGAAGAAGAGGATGGATCTTACTTGAAGAACTCCTTTGTAATTGCTCAATTAAACTCCTTCACGAAAAGACTGCTTTCTATCAAAGAGTAGAAAAACAGAAATTGTGAAGAACAAATCTCCAATTAAAAAGGACATGTATGATACTCAACTACCAAATTCTAGCTAACCTAGTCCGAGAGTTGGCCAAATAGACTAGAAATCAAGATATAGTTTTGTTCATCTGACATTGACAACAAGCTTGAGATAAAAAAAAATTTGGATTCAACCGAGCATTACTCTAACAACTTTTTTTTTTAATCTCGTATAAACTCTTAAAGCTTATTGTACAGATCGACAATCTATCCTGGTATTTTCCTTTGAGATCTACTGCGATAGTTTGTGAACTAAGATTGATTATTTCGGTAATCATCTTTTGATTAACTTATTGAACTTGGAGATTGATATAGAGGTTACTAAAACAAATTAGTCATTGACTGTTTTGGAATACGATCCAAAAGAGTCGAGTGGCTAATGAAATCTCCATAGCAAGTGAATCGACTTACAACAGTGGACCTTAGGATTCACGTGTGCATACCAGATTAGTTATATGCGCACGGATATTGAAGGAACTGAGTAACTTTGAGTTACTTTATTTAGTCTCAACTATACAAAGTTGTAGTATTCTTTGTATAGCGGCTTAATTCTTCGAGTATTCAAAACTGGACTAGGTACGAGAGTTTTTCTGCCTTTTAATTTTTTCCTTTAATAAAATCTTGTGTATCGTGTGATTTACTTTAGTTCCGCATTATATTGCTTTGTCTTTATAATTAAATTAAATATACTTGTAGGTTAATCAAACACTTGGTTTGATCCCATAGTTTGGATCTGATTCGAACTTACGCTATATAAGAAGTGTACATCTTGTTTAAGTAATCTCCTTGATGGTTTGTGTCTGTATTAGATTACGAAAGGTGTTTCTTGAATAGGTTGATATCGAAAATATTGTGGTGTACTTGGTACCCTTATCATTTGACATTATATCTATAATAGTCATGTAAAGACCCTCAAGCATGTCAAAGCTAATTGACTGGTCTGGAGATGATTAAGAGACGATTTAGCCGCTAACGACTCGATTAGTTAATATAGATTCTAAATAATAGAAATTAATATAATGATCATTTAGATACGATACTTGTACCTTTGGATAGATCTCTAAAATATATGCGAAATGGAATACTCGAACGTGTCATTCGGATACAAGACGGAGAAGATATCATCAGATTTATATGAAGGGCAATATAGTCTTTTTATAACAAAGACTTATAGTTTTGATCACTAACATTGACAAACATGCTTGAGATAGCAACGCATGCGAGTTCTCCCTTATAAAGTCTTTCAAATCAGGGTTTGCTTTCAATCAAAGCTAAGATAGCTTAGTAACAAAGTATTCAATATTTATCGTTAGATGAAAACCTGATTTAATATTCAAGCCAAGTCTTCTTAAAACCAAAGCAATATCTCTCCACCATTAGATGGTCTTAGCTTGTTACATACAAATGAAATATACCTTCATTTAGATAAGGGTAACCGTACTTAAACGTGTATATTGAGTTGGCTCAATAACAGTTAACCGAAGCTAGCCATATGAACATTTTTTTTAACCACATTCATCTAACACATATAGATCAACTATGATTATCAATCAATCATGAAAGATAATCAAATGAATCTAATTGTGTTTCACATAGAGTTTTTCAATTGTTCACTATTTCATAGAAATATATAATAACCAATTGAAACAAAATCGAATTGATTCATAAGAATAAATTCATGAACATTAAGCCACAGTTTGCAAAGATTGCATTCCTTAATTCATAAATGTAATTATTCATGAGTATGAAAATCATACTTAATTGATTTCAGAATTTTAACCACTAAGTTTGCAAACAGGTACGCAACCTATAGCTTCCGAACTTTGGTCTTGTCCAGCCGTTTGCAAAAGGGTATGCAAACAGCCGTCCCAGACCTAATTCAGGTAGAACCATTCGCATACTAGTATGCAAACAAGGTTCCCGGAATTTACAGTTAAAACCATTCGCATACTAAGTATGCCAACAAGGTTCCCGGACCTGAATCATACCAAAACAGTAGGTACGCATACTGTGTTGTATCCAGACAAAGGTTTTTGTTCTAAACTCCCATTTCAATCATTGAAACATCCTTAGAAGACGATAATAGCTGTCTCACACAAACTATTATCTTCAAGTAATTTTTCAAGTGATCGAATGATCAATACGAAACATTTCAAGTCGACATCAAATGATTGTCTCACACAAATCATGTAAGATGTTTCAAGACAATTTCCACATGATCATCTTTTGACTTATTATTTAGTTTCCAACAAATAAGTTGTGTTCAACTAAACTCGTCAATAATGTGATGAACATAGCTAAATGTCAAATGTGTATAATATAAAATTCTATATAACTATACGACTTAGTCTCATCAGGAGATACAATAGAATAGACTTCTGAGTGATAGATAAGTTTTAGTCTTCACATACTTTTTATTGATGAAGTTCCTCCAAGCTCTCCTCAGTAGATCTTCGTCTTCAATCGATGAACGCGGTGAAGCATAGAGCTTAACTAATCCTAATCCGAGACATAGCTATAAGTAGACTAAAAATCAAGACTATAGTTTTGATCAACTAAACTTGAAAAACAAGCTTGAGATAGAAACGCTTGCGAGTTCGACCGATCAATGCTCTAACAATCTCCCCCTTTGTCAATTTTAGTGACAAAACTATCAATGCATATGGATTACAAAATAAATAAACTTTGTAGCTTCTCATTCATCATGCTTGATTTCCTTAGCTCTGTAACATTCCTTGAATTCTTCGTTACTCCAAGTACTCCAGCGATTCTGAACGTGTTCAACTCAGCATCATTGTTGTTGAAGATCAGTAGCCATAACAATAAGAAACCATTGTTATACAGTGTCATAGTATTATTACACAGCATCAAAGTCCAGTTGCATCACAACTTTGACAATAATACTACGGTGATATGTATCACTCCCCCTTAGTCAATACTTCCATCTCACAATGAAAACCACTCCCCCTTACATAATGATCCGTAAACCATATGTATGTAGTGTGAACTACCAAATAATTCCCCCCTTTTTGTCAATATAAATTGGAAAAGGTACGAAAACTATGGGATCATAATGAAATTCTCAAAGAGATAATTCATGACTAAAGGAGAACATATCAACTTTGTTTCGATGATTTTACATAGTCGAAACTTAGTGTATTCATCAAGGAGTTTATAAAGATACAAGATAACTCTTACAATATTCCACAGCCGCACTCCCCACAAAGATTTGGCAATTAAGCACAAGTTCAGTTAAGAACTTTCCCCCAACGACCTTACTTTTACAAGAAAAGAAGGATTTCTTTGAACATTAACAAACCACATGGATTTGTATCCGATAAACTCGAAAAAATTAACCACAAGAGAGCTTATTGATTAATTTAATCGGGAACTCTGAACATAAGAAAACTTATGGAGCCATACAATACTTTCACATAAAAGTGGATCAGGGAAAGATCAACACTACGGAATTTTCAAAAGTTCATTCTATCTTTTATCAATATTTACATAATGACATAATAGACTTAACTTTTGAGCATATGAGATAATCATAGTTCATGGACGTAAACACAACATATCCCATAAATATTTTTGCAATATATAAAATCAATAAAGATTAATACTGCAAAATCATCTTCCAAATAATTTAGAATTTAAATAAATAAATCTAAAAACATTGCAAGATGAAAATCGTTGAAATAGCTATGTGTAATGACAATAAATGCTATTTCAAACCCTAGTTCCCCTTCTTAAACGTAGGAATAAATTCTCATAAGAAGTTTCTTAGACAACAAAACGAAGAGACAAACTTGTACGAAACAAACTCGTAAAGAACATACAAGATGATTTGGCCTTAGAAGGTAGAATCAATCTTTTTTCGCATGGATTTACACCAAGAATGGCTACCAAAAGCGTATAAAAATATTTTCTTAACAAAGAAGAAAATACAAAGTCATTAACGACCATGCACCATAGTTCACATAAGAGGAGTATGAGCATTCAAGAATCCCTAAGTAACGCGTACTACTGCCCATTCTTGAATTTTCTTCTTTGTGATTCACCAACAATTTTTTTTTATAAAAGCTACAAATGAGCTCATAAGATAATTACTCCAAGAATCCAAGTGCCCAAATCCAAGAGAAGTGTACAAGTGCGACGAAACGGAGTAAAACACTCAAAAACAAGAGACTGGACAAAGACCAATCTTAACTGATACAAATTCAGGATTTCTCATCACAATTTTAAAGAGAATTAAAATAGGAAGATAATGCAAAAAGAATTAGGTCATTCCGAGTTCGAACGAAGAAGTTACGACACAAGTTGTCAAATATCGACGTCTACAAGCCAGTTCACAAACGGGTGTAACTTGTTTGCAAACGTTGTTTGCGAACTAAAGTCCTTGGATTTTGATTTTAAATGATGGTATGCTTACCTGGTATGTGTACCATGAAGGCCAAACATCCCGAACTACTATTTTCGAACCTGAACATTTAAGAAACTTAAACACAAATCAAGTTAGGTAGACATGATCGATACACAAGGTACTTGGATCATGATAAGCACTTTAAGAAAATAATAAAATCATAAATCTTTCTCAAGTTTATAGACATACCTTTTCATAAGAATCCAATCGAACTCTACAGTCTTACCAAAAATTCAAAATCTTACCCAACACAATATGTGCGCCCCAATTCTTGTGCTTCCCTCACCGTATACATAGCAGGGTATTCCTTGGTGAGGATGCACTTCCAAAACAATCAAGTTGTATTGAGGTGAACAATGTCTTGCTCACCACAGGTGACAGAAACCGACTTTTCCGCAACTATCGATTTTTCACAATCTATAGTCTTTGGCTTACTTCGTTTCTTCTTCCACCAATTCTTGTGTTTCACTTTTGGATTATCATGAAAGAGATCGCTTTTAGAACCTTTCATATCCAAATCCATATTTCCAAAGAACTATTTAACTTCCAACATCATGGAATTTTCTGGGAGATCATTCTTTTTCACACTCAAAGCATCATTGACTTTCTTTGGTACCCACTTCTGAGTGCATTTAGGAACAATCAGAGACTTCTTCCCATTACTCTCTTCTAGATTTCTCGGAAGAGAATTGGATTGACTATTCTTTTGCAAGTTAGTCTTTCTACAATTGGGATCATCGGATCTTGTCTTCTTCTTTACAAAGTTATCCTTTGGATAATCATTACAATTGTGAAAAGACTTCGTATGACGTTTATAGGCAAATTTAGGTTTATCATAGCACTGATTCCTTTGGCTAAAGATTGGACGTTCGCAACCCGTAATGTCAAGGGTGTTAGCCTTAACATATGATATAGGTTTAATCACTTCTTTTGACACCCAAACAAGAATATCATGAAGTTTTTCATTCCTTATACGAAAACAACATCTTCTTTTTAGGTGACCTTTGTTTCCGCAATAATGACAAATATAAGGAATGTTCTTACCCGGATTCATGTGTGCTGGTTTTGGAGGTTTATATACTGTGCTATTTTGAACCTTAACTGCCGATGAAGGTATTTCAATTTTTCCATCAGTAGAAACCTTTTGTTCAGAAGAATCACTAGCCTTGACAAATGTTACCTCTGTGCTAATACTTGGAGCATCTATTCCCTTATAGCCTAATCCTCGTGTATCACGATGATTTCTACTTGCTCCTAGCATTGTGGTTAGTTTGCTTGAACTAGTACTGAACTTTTTCAAGTCCTCTTCCAACATCTTGATTTTATCAAGAGCAGCAGTTAAATCAGCCTCAAGGCGTTTTTATCGAGCGAGATAAGCACTTTCCCTATCATCAAAACTTATTTGCTGGGAGTTAATACTTGCTTCAGTTGCTGCAAGTTTATCTTCCAACTTATAGAAATCTTGACGAAGATTATCACATTCAAGTGACTTTTTGCTTAGGTTATTCACACGATCTTTGAGCATCGAATCGTTAATGTTATTCCAAGAATAAAGACCTGAGTAAATTCTTCTCAATTTCTTATTTTCTCAATTGAGATAGGTTAGAAAATTAGTGATAGAAGAAGTTGTCAACTTTTATACTGGTTTCAATAACTTAACATACTCTGAGATTTCCTCATCAACATCTCTATCAATATCTGAGTCACCTTCGTCAGAAAGTTCATCAAACAGTTCTTCTAGGCGTGTTTCCCATTTATCAATAGTTTCTACATCACGAGGATATTTATATATTGACCTAGATGTGACAGTTCTCTCAAGTGAATTTAAGCTTTGAAAAAAATCTGGTAATTTCATAACTAGTACGTTATTAGATATAGACTCTTCCATAAAAATCAGATTGCATCAAACACAGACTTATTAGGGATTAACGTGTTTTCCTGCTCTGATACCAACTGAAAAGGCGGGGGTATAAAAACCACACCCAATATGTTCAACAATCTGTATGGAAAAACTCCAATATAATTCCGAGAGCACCAACTTAAAAGCGAGCTCAATCAAAAGATATATCAAAGAGATTTATCTCTATTTCTCAACCCAATCAGCAAAACAAACAGATAAAAATCCGTGAGCCTGATTGATAAGAGAAATAACTTGGACGGTACCAAAGACCAATGCCCAAGTATCAATCAAGATATATCCAACAAACAAGGTCGGATTTGTCAACTGATTGAACTACACACAACCTGTGATATTTCAATTATATAAACGAATATAATGCAGAAAATCAATAACACAGATATCAGAAATTTTGTTAACAAGGAAACCGCAAATGCAGAAAAACCCTGGGACCTACTCTAGATTGAACACCATATTGTATTAATCCGCTACATACACTAGCCTATTACAAGTTAACTTCATTGAAATGTAGTTGATACCTAACCAAGTCTCACACCGATTAAGGTACAGTCGCGTTCCTTATGCCTCCAGAACCACGCCGGATCCCGTGCACTTGATTCTCTTAGCTGATCTCATCCACAACTAAGAGTTGCTACGACCCAAAGTCGAAGACTTAGAAACAAATTTGTCTCCCACAGAAAAGTTTATTCTGATAGATAAATCTGTCTCCCACAGAAGTACCTACGAAGTTTTTGTTCCGTCTTTTGATAAATCAAAGTGAACAGGAACTAATAATCCGGTCTTATACTCCCGAAGAGCAGCCTAGAAATATCAATCACCTCACAATAACTTAATTATATGGTAGTATAAGAAGTTACTTCGGAATCACAAAGAATGAGACGAAGAGATTTGTGATTAATTTTTATATCTTGCCTATCGGAGATAAATCTCGAGCAAATCTTAGAGAAGATAGTACTCAATACGATAGAACAAGTAAGATCAGAATATACAACTACAGAGAAAATAGTTGGATCTGGCTTCACGATCCCAAATGAAGTATTCAAGTCGTTAACCTATAATGGTTTTGGATCGACCTAGGTTAAAGGAGAATAGACTCTAGTCACAACTAGGACACAGGAAAGTGCCGGGATTAGGTTTTCCAGTTTCTAGAGTTCTCCCTTATATAGTCTTTCAAATCAGGGTTTGCTTTCAATCAAAGCTAAGATAACTTAGTAACAAAGTATTCAATATTCACCGTTAGATGAAAACTTGATTTAAGATTCAAGCTAAGTCTGCTTAAAATCAAAGCAATATCTCTCCACTGTTAGATGGTCATAGCTTGTCACACACAAATGAAATATACTGAAAATGCGGGGGTCTAAAAAACACACCCAATATTTCTCTTAGCAATATGTATGGACTAACTTCAATATAATTTCAAGAGAATCAACTAGACAGTCAGACTCAATCTTAAGAAAGGTATATCAAAGGGTTATATCTCAATTCAATCTGCAATCAAACAAATAGGAATTTGCGAGATCGATTGAATATAAGAAATAACTTGGACGGTATCAAAAACCAATATCCAAGTGTCAATCAATTTAATCAACAACCAAAGGTTGTATTCACAATTGATTGATCTTACGCACAACCTGTGATATTTCAATTATATAAACAAATATAATGCGGAGAAATAATAATATAGACACAAGAAGTTTTGTTAACGAGGAAACCGAAATGCAGAAAAACCCCGGGACCTAGTCCAGATTTCAACACCACACTTTATATAGACACTAGCCTACTCCAAGTTAACTTCGGACTGGAATGTGGTTGAGCCCCAACCAATCTCACACTGATCAAGGTAAAATTGCACTCCTTACGTCTCTGAATCCTAGCAGGACTCTATGCACTTGATTCCCTTAGCTGATCTCACCCACAACTAAGAGTTGCTATGACCCAAAGTCGAAGACTTGATAAACCAATCTGTCTCACACAAAAAAGTCTATCAAATAGATAAATCTGTCTTCCACAGATAAACATCTGAGTTTTGTTTCATTTTTTGACAAAATCAAGGTGAACAGGAACCAACTGATATACCGGACTTATATTCCCGAAGAACAACCTATAAATATCAATCACCTCATAATAATCCTAATCGTATGGTAGCGAAACAAGATATTGTGGAATCACAAACGATGAGACGAAGATGTTTGTGACTACTTTTTATCTTGCCTATCGGAGATTAAATTTCGAGCAAATCTTAGAAAAGATAGTACTCAATCACGATAGGAAACAGCAAGATCAGAACTCGCAACTACAGAGAAAATAGTTGGGTATGGCTTCACAATCCCAATGAAGTCTTCAAGTCGTTAACCTACACAGGGTTTTGGAAAAACCTAAGGTTAGAGGAGAATCGACTCTAGTCGGAACTATCACACAGGAGGTGTGGGGATTAGGTTTCCCAGTTGCTAGAGTTTTCCTTTATATAGTCTTCAAATCAGGGTTTGCAATCAATGTTACCTTGGTAACAAAGCATGCAATATTCACCGTTAGATGAAAACCTGATTAGGCTCAAGCTAATATCTTTCAACCGTTAGATCAAACTTAGCTTATTACACACAAATAAGAAGTGACTTCATTTAGATATGAGTAACCGTACCTAAACGTGTACACCTTTGTTGGCTCAACAATAGTTAACCGAAGTTATCCATATGAACACTTTCATATCAACCTCATTCATTTTAACCATAACTAGTTCAAATGACTCAAATGAAACTAGTTCTAGAGTTGTTCAATTGTTTATATTCTCATAGAAGTATACAAGACACAATTGAAGCAAAATCGATTTTGATTCACTCGAATCAAGTCATGAACATTATATCCACGGTTTGCAAAAGATGTCATTCCTTATTATATAAATATATTAGTTCATGAACAAACCGATTTTAGAACATAATCCACTCAAGTATGTAAACGGGTACGCATACCTTAGTGGTCGGACTAATTTTGGGTTTGCCAGTATGCAAACTGGTACGCATACCACCAAATTCAGTGAAGTCCCGGAACTTGAACCTCACGTCAGTACGCGTACCGGTATGCGTACTTATTTCCCGGACCTCAACTAAACCAATCAGTACGCATAAGGGTATGCATACCATGGTTTCCGGACTTGGATCACACATATGCAAGTACGCATACTGTGCTTATATCCAATTGTTCTAAACTCTCATTTCAACTATTGAAACATTCTCGGAAGACGACAATAGCTGTCTCACACAAACTATTAGCTTCAAAGCAATTTTCAAGTGATCGAATGATCAATACGAAACATTCCGAGTCTACATCGAATGACTGTCTCACACAAATCATGTAAGATATTACTAGACGATTTTCACATGATCACATTTTGACTTTCGTCAAGAATATAAGATGAACTTGGTTAAAGTGAAATCTTACCAACACATTTTCGAGAAATATGTAAGCGAGTTAAACTCAGCTCGAAATATCAAATGTGCATAATTGAAGTCTATATAGCTATACAAATTTTGTCTCAAATAGTAGATAAAGTAGATAGACTTTTGAGTGATAGATGAGTTCAAGTCTCCACATACCTTTTGTTGATGAAGTTCCACAAGCTCCCCTTAGTAGTTCTTCGTCTTCAATCGATGAACGCCGTGAAGTCTAATGCTCAACTACACTTTCTATCATAATCCGAGACTTAGCTATAAGTAGACTAGAAATCAAGACTTATAGTTTTGGAAACTAAACTTGACAAACAAGCTTGAGATAGCAACGCTTGCGAGTTCGACCGAGCAGTGCTCTAACATGTACCTTCATTTGGATATGGGTAACCGTACCTAAACGTCTATATGAGTTGACTCAATAACAGTTAACCGAAGCTAGCCATATGAAAACTTTTGTCTTAACCACATTCATCTAACACATCTATATCAACTATGATGATCAATCAATCATGAAAGATAATCAAATGAATCTAATTGTGTTTCACATAGAGTTGTTCAATTGTTCACTATCTCATAGAAATATTTATGAACCAATTGAAACAAAATCGGATTGATTCGTAAGAATCAATTCATGAACATTAAGCCATGGTTTGCAAAGATTGCATTCTTTAATTCATAAATGTATTTGTTCATGAGAATGAAAATCATATTTAACCGATTTTAGAACTTTAACCACTAAGATTGCATTCCTTCTTCAACAACAAAACTAACAACCGAACTTATGAAACCATTTCTTAAACCAATACAACCGATGTGTTACCAGAAAAACCTTTAGTCTTCAAAGGTGGTAATAGATAAGCATAGACATAAACATCTTTACTATCCGTAAAAATAACAATGAGTTCCCCCTCAATTCTGTAATGGAGCTCTAAATAGACTAGATAAATAGATAATTTATTATTTGAAACATCAAATTATTCGGTGTCCCTAAAATCCCTAATTATTATTTTTTGAAGCATAAGATCCCTAAATTGTGTTGAATGGGGCCTGTTAATAATTTATTATCCACTTCTGTGATATTGACATCTGCACAAAGACCAACTTGAAGTGGAATTACACAAGTGAGTGATCGGAAGGAAAAAAAAAGGATCACCGTTAATAATTTACTTCTTCCCGTTAATATTATCCTTATATGAAATATGGATTCATAAAACCATTATGAGGGTTAGGAAAATGATTTTGATTTTAATTTTAATTTTAATTTGTGAAACTAATTATTGGATCTTGTAAAGATTTTTATGTCTGATAATATATGCTTCATCATCAGGATCTGATGATATTGTTGATAACCTTAGTGATAAATTTTTTGATGTTTTTAATTAATTTTGATTTTTGGAGGATCTGATAGGAAAGCAGAGAACAAATAAAAAAGTTAATGAGAATGAAAGGAAAATGGGAAGAATTGATCTCCGAATATATATATGACGTGGTTTAATTTTTTGGTGAGATATACTGCCACATAAGAGGATACATCACAAGGGAGGATAGTAGGGAGGAAAAGAGCCAGGAGAATAACATTTCCGTTATTGTAACGACAAATCTTTGCACTATTATAATAAATCTTCGCACGCTTGTAATAATTTCTCACCAAAATTTCATTATGCATCCAAGAAAATGGATACGCAACACATAGAAGTAATTAAATATCTATGCATAACAATGTTGTCGTGCCGCATATGCGTTTTTTTTTCTTTATGCATTAATTACGGTGGCTACACAACTGTTATGTAGCTAGTTTGATGATTACATGACGGTTTTGCATCCACTAACCATTATCCATCCAATAAATTGATTGTATAACACATGGAAATGGATGTATACGCATAATGATGTTGGTTGTACTGCATATGCAACCTTAATCTTTTTACGCCTCCATTATGATGGCTACACTATATAACGATGTTTGTGCCTAAAAAAAGCAATTAATCATCTCTTATTTTGTCATAAATATTTTAAAATTGACATTGTTGTATGTATTTATTGTTTGACTTCTTTATAAACTTTGCAACGAGATAACATTTGTAAAACTTTATCATTAGCCTTTAGGCATTATATGTTTTAATTTGTTAGTCAATATACCCCCAAAGATTTTAAGGTTTTTGTATCTCGTTCCTTTCTTTTTTCCTATACTTGAGAGAATATTTAAAAACTAAAAAGAAAATAAAAGCCTTAGCTTTATCTTCCCATTAGACTATATCAAGGGAAAATTAGGCGCAGGTCCAAAAAAAATAATATTTTCATTGTCAGTCCCATATCAATTTTAGGTACCGTGACACCCATAATTATTTCCGTGACACCCATAATTATATGAAAATAAATAAAAATGCCTGCATTGCGGATTATGCATCCGCATGACGGGTTATGTATCAGGGGTACAAACACAACTTGGATATAACATATCTAAAAACCCGCGTCTTGAAATTTTACATCGTTGGAAATCTTTTTAAGAGATATACGCAACGAGTACAAACAAGAATATCAAAATTTTGTTTTTCACGAAAAAATCAGAGGTGATCATTCATTTTAGGCAAAATTTTCGAAAACTTCATACATAACCATTATGCAGCTATCAAAAAAGATGCATAACACATTCTGTAGACGCATAACGAATTATGCAACCATTTTCTCCACTGCATAACAAATTATGCATTTGGAAAACAAAGTTATGCATCTATAACAAGTTATGTAACCATTGTTTTGTTTGATTTTAGTGCGTATATAAAAAATTGATGCATAATGCAATATGCATCCATATTTACGGATGCATATCAAGTTATGCATCTATTTTCTCGATGCATAAAAGATTGTGCAATAATTTTCTCGATGCATAGTACATTATGCAGTCATATTTTCGGATGCATAACAGGTTATGCATCCATTTTCACGACTGCATAACATGTTATGTACATATTATTGTAGGTGCATGACTATTATTATAGGTGCATGACAAGTTATGCAACCTTATTTTTTGTTGGTTTCAATACTAAGAAAAAAATAGTTGCATAACGTGTTATGCAACCGTTTTCTGGACTGCATAACAAGTTATGCAAAAAAAAAAAAAGCTGCAAAACGTGTTATGCAACTAATTTCGAGAATGCATAACAAGTTATGCAACAAATTTTGTAGATGCATAACCTGTTATGCATCACTATTCACACCTCCATTTTCTTCTAAATGCACGTCACACGCACACCAAACCCATCTTCACTTCCATCTCCTTTTCCTTGCCACTACAACATCCTTTTAGCTCTAATCAGCTGTTGTAAAGCACTTCCACTTATAGATGCATCCATTCGTAGTAGCTCAGCTCAATCTCTGCAGCTGCATCTCCCTGTATTCTTCTGTTGCAGCTTTACCAGCACTAACTCAATCTCCTTCATCTTCTATTCTATTGCAGCTACCACTGCAACAACCATTCTGCAGCCAACCATTCACCACTGCCATCTCCGGTACTACCACCACAGCCACAGATAACTCAATACCTCACTTGCATCAGCTTCTCATTCAAACTAACTGCAAAATATCTTGCTCTTACTGACACTAGAAGAATTGTATAACAAGAAACCGTCAACTGTTGATATTAAACTAGATGTGATTTTATTGAGTTAAATACTATGAGGCAGGTGAAATACTTGGCACTTTCTCGAAGGCATCCTAGTTGAATATGCAAAAAAATTGATTACGTAGAGATTGTAATATGGTAATTAACCTAGTTGGATGAGATGTCAATATCTTTATCTTCCTCTTGTAATTAACCATTCTACAAGTTATTAATCACATTCCATGTCGTTAACATTCCTAGATGTGTTATCACTTCTGTAATTTTGTACATAACCATGTTTCTGCAATTGTTCAAGTGGGTGACATTTACATTTGACAACAATTAACAAACAACAGAGCATCATGACAAACTAAACACAAAATTGTATCTACCAATGCAAAAGCGTCTACAACAAATCCTAAGAAACAACCCAGGATGAGTGACAAAAAAGAAAAGATACCTTCATATTCTATGCTCTTGAACTTCTCAGTGTTAGCTTTTGAAAAAGAGATCTTGAACTTCTCAGTGTTCCACCAGCATCTTAACCATCCGCAACAAGTTAATCTCCTGACTAGTCTTCACTTTTAATTCTACAAACTATTTTGTAGAATTCAGCAACACCTGACGGACTGTAGTCCTAATAAAGCACACCTACCACAAAGGAAATGGATCTTGCAGAAAAACCAAAACCATACATTAATCAAGAATTACATTCCTTCGGATCTAAATTGTAAGTACGGAATGAGAATGCAGCCATCAAGATACAAATAAAAAAATGTGAATCGATCCAATAAAAATGGTCCACTTCTGCTATTTATATTTTCAAATTCATGTCTTGTTCCGGAATAGTCACCATCCTCTCCCCTGAGCATAAGCAAATTTCAAAACTTCCGATCTTCTATCTCCTTGAATATGATGGTAACTTACAAACTTCTTATGCATCAGGATTCCTATGAAATTGATAGAAAAATAAATTCCTCAGCTACAGAATCTCTTTTTCAAAAGCAAAAATGATAACGCATCAGCTTCTCATTCAATTTCCCTGTTCTTCTTTGCAATTCCATATTTCCATGGCATGAGCTCAAACATCCACTGCAAAACGAAACCCTAATTTCATGACCTAACTTCAATCTCTTCTCAACTGAAACCCCTTTTGATTTCTTCTCGTTCACCTCTGAATCGACCACAACTCTTTAATCATCAAGAGCAGCATAAATAAAATCACCGAGAGTGATGACAGCAGAATCGAAGTAAGCAAAACATCACCAGGTTTCCCTTTTCGCCTCTCTATCTTAGGAATCATTCAGAATCAATCGGTAATCATAAAAAAGAATCGAAGGAGTAGTTTTTCTTTTAGAAAAGAGTAAAATGTAATTTTATAAATTATGGGTTTTAGAATAAGTTTTTCCATGAAAATGGGGGCACCCATGAAATTTTGCACCCGTCGATTTCACAGTGGAGAAAAGTGTAAAAATGGGTGTGGATGTGGTTTTCACCTATACCAAGTGGTTCACAGCCGAAAGTCCAAAATGTTGGGCTTTTATTTGTCAAATGGGCTTATTCTTTTTCGATTATGTGGATGGGAAAATGAGGTGCAGGCCCAATAAATAAATAATATTCTCGTTGTCAGACCCACAATTAATTTTAGGTACCGTGACACCCATAATTATTTCTATGACACCCATAATTATATGAAATTATTAAAAATGTTTGCATGACGGATTATGCATCCGCATGACGGGTTATGCATCAGGGGTATAATTGGCAACGTAACTTGGATACAACATATCTAAAAATCCGCGCCTTGGAATTTTACAAATTTTATATCGTTGGAAATCTTTTTAAGAGAGCTACGCAACGAGTACAAACAACAATATCAAATTTTTGTTTTTCACGAAAAAATCGGAGGTGATCATCATTTTAGGCAAAATTTTGAAAACTGACTACACAACCATTATGCAGCCACCAAGAAAGATGCATAACACATTCTGCAGACGCATAACGAATTATGCAACCATTTCTCGACTGCATAACAAAGTTATGCATCTATAACAAGTTATGTAACCATTGTTTTGGTTGATTTTAGTGTGTACATAAAAAATTGATGCATAATGCAGTATGCATCCATATTTACGGATGCATATCAGGTTATGCATCTATTTTCTCGATGCATAAAAGATTGTGCAACAATTTTCTCGATGCATAATGCATTATGCAGTCATATTTTCACGACTACATAACATGTTATGTAGATATTATTGTAGGTGCATGACAAGTTATTTCTTGATCGCAATAACTATTTTATGCAACCATGTTCACGACTGCATATTATGTTTTATGCAACCATGTTCAAGATTGCATAACATGTTATGCAGATATTATTGTAGGTGCATAAGTTATGCAGTCTTTTTTTTTGTTGGTTTCAATAGTAACAAAAAAGTTGTTGCCTAACGTGTTATGCAACCGTTTTCTGGACTGCATAACAAGTTATGCAACAATTTTTGTAGATGGATAATAGGTTATGCATCAATTTTTCGACTGCATAACAGGATATACAGACATTTTTGTAGGTGCATAATAGGTTATGCATTAATTTTTATTGGTTGATTTCAGTTCTAACAAGAAAGTTGATGCATAACACACTATGCAACAATTTTCTCGACTGCATAACAAGTTAAGCAACCATTTTTGAAGCACCATAACTGATTATGCAAGTATGCAACCACTACATTAACAAGAAACAACTTCAAGCAGTTGGTATCCTATATATCCAACTGATTGAGATTGTTCAACACAAAGGGGTGACACAATTATATGGGATCAGGTTGTAGGCCTCTGGTTGGAATTCCGTTTTTTCCCAGAATTTGACAATTTTTGGATGTTACTACATATGAGGAATCCATTATTATGTGCAAGTAGTCTACTCAGAACAAAGCAAAAGAACTCGAGAAAACCATACTTTATCTTAATCTGCAGTTCTTTGAGTGATTGCAAGACAACAAACCAACAATACACACGGAAAAAAAAACAATTTGAGATCTAAATGCTCAATTGAAGATTCTGCATGGTAAAAGATAGTGGATGAAGCTACAAAGATTTCTCCTCCTGGCCATCATCTGAAAAGCCTTCAAACTTCGGACAAGAAGAAACTAAAACTGAACATAGATTGTAAACTATAACTGCACCTGAAATTACTTACGAAACTGTTGGGAGTTAATCTATCCAGTGTGTGATGCATAGAAAAGTCCACTAATAGAGACCACCGTTTGATCGCAATGAAATAGCAAAAAAGTCACCATAATTTATCTAACGCGGATAGATGCCGAGAATCAACTAGTTACTAAACAACCATTTACTAAACAACCATCCCTAATAAAAGCTCAAATACAACACCTGTACAAGTGTGCATGGGGGTCTGAGAGTAAGATCCCATAACCGCCCAGTAGTATCACCAGAGCCACTCGCTAGTTGTCTGCCATCAGGGCTGAAAGCAACTGTAAGAACAACTTATGTATGACCTGCACCAGGGGGAAAAAAGGTAAAAGACAAATATTAAGATAACAACTCCACAAAAGTACTCAATTTGAGCATCTGAGATTAAGAAAAAAATATTTATAAATCTAAATAAATAGCAGAACTTACAATAAATAGACGACCGATCCCATACTGGCAATAGTGGCAGAGCAGAGATTGACTCGACGAGTACAAAAGATTGCATGAGGTTGGTAAAAAATCTTCAACACCTTCTCCACAAAAACTGAAATTACTCATTCAATTTCAAAGTTAATTAAGCGGGCTGCAGTAGACATCCATCTCCACGACACACTCCTTTATTCAAACACATTGCCGAATAATGGGGGTAAAAATATGGGCAATATAGTGTCCCAAATCTAATAATTCATATACCAAAACAACACAAATCCTGATTACAGTGACTAATAGGGTTAACCAAGGTACTAAAAGGATCCTCCTTAACTGAGGTGTTAGGTTAGCAACCAAAGATCCTATGTCTAGTTCAATTGTTCTAAGTAAGTCTATCATATGCTCTAACTAACTATGAGTAAAGGAAGACTAACCAACAAGTGACCTTGAAGGGTTCCACTGCCGAAACCAAAAGATGCCCTGAGCTTCGTATTAGGATTTTTAAAATCAGCAACATAAGCCACTTATAGCGGCATTGCTATCCATGGGAGAATTTCCTTGGCATAAACACAGAACTTTGAACCTATGTCAATTGGTGTCCTATCAAGGATTGCCCAATTCAATGCAAAATGTCTGCAATCAAATACCCAAACAAATTGATTTTTTTTGATCAATCCAAACAAATTGTTGATTATGAACAAAATTAAATTTTTGTATCTCCTTGGTGATCAGTAAAAAGAATTTTACCATCGAATTAACTCGTCAAAATCAACAAACAAACAAGAAAAAAAAAACCCTAAATTCAGATAGAATGATAAGTTGCGGTGGAAAAATGAACCAGACCCATTGCATACCTCGATTTCACTGGATAAATATACGGATTTTGAAGATCGGATTGTCACTTGAAATCATTGAATTTCCCAACTATCGCAAGATTCAAAAACTGAGAGAGAGAGGGAGCTTATTCGGAAGACGAACATAATGAAAGACGAACTCAACACAATTCATTTTGTAGGAGAGGGTAATCTATTAATGGTGGTAACATGATCATCCTTTATTGATTTCATTCTCTTTTGTTCTCTCGGGAAAAAAAAAAAGACGAAGGTAGAAATGAAAAACTGATTTTAGAAAAATATGGGTTTGTAAAAAGTTTTATCCAAGAAAATGGGTTAGCGCTCGAGGATTTCTGTCCGTGGGTTTCTGGGTGGAGAAAATCACAAAAATGGATCTGACAGTAGTTTTCACATGTAGGATTGGATCTGTTAAGTGTTAAGACTAGTTTGGTATTGCTGTGAGTTTTACAAAAGTGTTTTTCTACTGTGTTGTACTGTGCGTTGCTATATTGTGCTTTAAAAATAAAGTAGTCAAATGTTTGGTAAACTAAAATATGTAAAGTGTTGTGGAACCAATAAGCTGTAAATTCTGTTTGGTAAATTATCATGTTGAAATGTTTATGATGTTGCTAATGACGAAAATAGACATGGTTTAAAAATTCTTTTTAAATTACATCTATTAATAATAATGACGACGAAAATAAACATGGTCCCCTATCCGCTTCGGCCTCTTGGATGGTTCCTCATGAGGCTCGGTGGTAGATTAACACATCAGCCTGTTCAACTAATGTAGTAGGACGCTGTTGAAGCTCAGCTTGCTGAGCTTCCAACTAGTTTCTTGTAATGATCTTTATTCAATAATAATATTAAAAAGAAATGTTATTTAAATAAAGACAAAAATAAAAGTAATTCTTATTCATATTGTAATCATTTAAGTAAAATTACTGATATGTATTTATATATATATACTACACATGTTGGAAATATTTTCAAAACTGAAATTACAAACTTTTGGTGGGCAGCCTAGCAACAAGCTGGACTGCAACACCTTTTTGAATATCAATGCCTAATCTATGAAAAATAAGACCACCAAAACCACTACTAACGTTCTTGCTAACTAAACAAATCTTCAGACGCTTGAAAAAACATAAAGTATCATCCTCAAGTTCCCCTAAAGTAGAGAAAGCTAAAACACCCAAACTATAGCCATGAGATACACACTTGTCCAAGTATTTAGTGCGTTTTCGCGAAACGACACTAGAGATAGATTTGCCTGGAACAAAAGAACGGGTACCTTCACCTGTGAAAGGAGAAACACCTGTAACATCCATGCAAACATCTTAACCATTTTCCCAGTTAAGAACAAAGATATCAGCAGGCCGTAAGTCTTTGCCATCATCCGACAGAAACCCAAGGAAAACTTCCTTATGCGCCGGTACTCCAGCCTTATAACAAATGTCAACGATCACATCTCGTACAAAATCATGTCGAAACTTAGGTCCAACATCCTTAGCACAATGAAGTGCATGATCTCCAAAAATATCCATAGGGATTTTGAAACTTGAGCACAAATTATTCTCAACAAACAATGGGATACCCAGGCGGTAACAAAGAACAACTCTGAACTGTCTCATCCCGAGACATTGATTAAGCCCACTAATAGGTACAACTAATAGATAATCTTGTGCATGCTTGACTCTGTTACACTTCCACAAAATTTTTAATTTTTAATTTTTACTTTTAAATACTATTATTATTATTGTTGTTGTAATTATTATTTTATAACAAACATTAATAAAATTTGATCAATGAAATAATTGTACATAAATGAATATTTAAGGGTAGATTTTGTATTTTTAATATAATAACAAGGTCAAAATAGAGAAAATCAATTAATTGAAATTGAGTGGGCCTATAACTTCTGCTTTTACTGTTTCTTTTTTTTGGACAATCAACATATTTCAATTCATTCAAATCAAAATAGTGATTAATGTTCCCTTACAAGAATAACAAAAACATCAAAATAAAAGATAATCAAAACCCTAATACAAATTAGGACACCAATTACAAGTAGATCGCGAAGAGAAGGAGCGATAAAGCACAAAGATATCCAAAAGAATTTTATGTATAAGGGAGAGATGATGGTATATCCGGAAAATTCTGATCATTTAATCTGATTGTATTCTTCTTTTATAAGAGATGCTCCTAAAACAAAGGAGTACTTAGCCCATAAAATTGTCGATCTACACGAACACGGATGCGCGATGTCGTGATACATCGTCGATGTGTTTGAATCGAAAATAGCAAGCCACGAACCAGCCATGAAATTTGAAGAACTCGCCCCACAACGACGAAGAAAAATCGCCCAAAACGACGAAAAAATATGTCAAAAGATACCAAAAATGATGTAAAAACATCTTATTCAATTACCTACTACCAAAAACTCTAAAACAAAAGAATCCTCGCTCAGATCTGGTCCAAAAAGACCAAATCTGAGCAAGATGACTTAGTGTAGTACGATAAGAGAAGAAGGCAATACGGAGATTGCAGGTGTTGAGAAGAGAAGAATTGGGATGAGTTGTTGATACATGTGTATCTTCCTTTCCCTGGGAACTAGTGATCCTCAAGACGAATTGAGGATAGAATCCTATATTAGGAAGGATTCCTTGTTTAGGAAGGAGTATTGTTTCGAGCATTATTCTTAGTTTAGGTAATATACCTAGAAAAAGAATTAGTCCTGCAAAAGGAAATAGATTCCTAAGAGGTTTGGAGAACCAAACCTAGCCTATAAATAAAGATGTTTCGCTCATAACTAAACACATCTAGTTAGTGTGTTCTTGATACAGACGCACCTAGAGAAGAAAGGTTTACATAAAAAACCTAGAGAAGTTTGTAAGACAATTATTTATTGTAAAAGCAAGTTTAGCAAACAGTTTAGGGTTAACTACTGTTTAGAGAGATTGTAAGCGTAACAAAGAGAGAATTGTAAATCGTTTTCTTGTTCATAATCTAGAGAAGATAAATTTCTTCGAATCACTACTTGTGTTTTGTTTTCTAAGTTTCTCGTCTATTATTATTCTGAATTCCGCCTTTATAGTAATAGTTATCAAGGTATAGATATCATACGTAGCAGTTGTAGACGATATTTAAGAGGAGAAATAAGAAAAGATAAAGAGAATCGTATAAAACGATAATAATATTGGTTGATTGATAATAATAAGATTGTTAAAACTCTAAACGATAATGCTTAGCCTTTATATAAGCTAGCATGACCGACTAAAAAGATAATAAAAGGAATTCTACCTAAACTAGGAAAGTAAAGGACTTGCAAAGCAAGTAAACTAAAGCAGATGGAAAATGGATCCACAATCATTGTTAATACAGACGAGATGGATCAACTATAATAGTTGACAAGTTATAGGCAGATATCCTACATCAGTCCCCCTTCTTAAAAGAAACTCGCCCTCGAGTTAGATAATAAGAAAAACTTCATTCTCTCCATATATTGCTCTAGACTTTGAGCTGTCATCAAAGAATACGAGTTCTTGCATGAAAAATTGTAGAATCCACGTTTACCGGCTTACCAGGATCGAACACGAAACTTGTAGTTCTAGATATCATAAACCGAAACATCCAAGAAATGTGTCTCAAAGCATCATAAGAGTTTTGCTCAAGTTTTCCGCGATCACATACAAAACTCAAATCATTTGCGATGGTAATGTAAACCATGCCAGCAACGTCCACCACGAGTACATCATGTGTATCTCCCAAGTTCTGAGCTACACCTTCGAAAACAGATTCAACTGACTTGTTCCTTCGCCGGTCCAAGAAATGAAATAGTTCATTATCTAAATTTCTGTTGTGGTATAAAATCCACCAACCAAGTCTTCCGTCTTCAACGTAACGCCTAGCATCAACTGTGTGATCTAGTAAAGTCGCAACTAACAATGCAGCAGGAAGTGGCGAAAAGAACGTGATATTCATGTCGACCATATTAGTAATGGCTACTAATTTTCTTTCTCCTCTTACTCGGTTTACCCCAAACATGTCTTTGTGTAGAAAACTGTCCAGCTTATCATCTGGTCTTGTTGTTTTGTCTCGATCAAAGACAAAAACCGTAGTTTGAACTCCCAGTAATTCTGCATCTCTCTTGAAGTAATTACTGAAGGTATCCGGAAAAGCGAAATGGTGTAGAGCTGCTTGAATGCTACCTAACTTCAAAAATTGAAAACTACTTATCTGTGACTTCTCCTTACGGTCTTTAAGATTGACCACCATAAACTTTTCCTGAACCTTCAATAGAAAAATTAAAAGACTCCTTGAAGTAGTCTGAACGGGAGAATACGTAGCGTCCACATACCTTTTTGTATAACCTTTGTTGTCACATGTCCCATATGTAGCATATAGTTCCGAAACAGAGGAACTTGAGAGAATAAGAAATGTTCTCCGTTCTTTGGAGTCCTTCTCAACCAAACATGACAACAATTTCTGTTGTTTATCATCATCCGTGATGCTACATGGATCATCGCTCTCAGTGTGACAAAAATGTAAGCAAATAGTGTCACAACTCATTAAACCAAACATTAGAGAGTATCGTACCAAATGGTATTGATCAGTTCTGCTAAACTGACAAAAATTGTGAGAGAAACATGAACTATGCAGCGTAAATCTTCTTCCATCCACCGTTTGCCCTTTTATACAAGTGCTGCTCGGCATAATCATCTTTAACACCCCGTTCATGTACATCCAGCTGACTATGAAGAAAAAAGTAGGCTCAATCAGGTAGCCATTGTTTCTAAGCCTTTCTCCACCAGGTTCAAGATTAACATTATCTTCAACACCGGATTTGATATGTTTTAAAATCTTCTCGAATTGTTTTACATCGATCGGTGAAATCTGTTCATTCCCTTTCTTAAAATGATCACCAAAAATACCTTTTGTCGCAAATTCCTTTGATATCAGAACAAACTCATCATACCACCATGTAGCAGTTGCAGTTCCGAGGAAACATTTACGGAAGTCTGAGAAGCATATAGGTCCAGGCCATACTCGACAAAGGAAAGATTCACCGTCAAATGTGATGCAAACATAATCTGTAGTTGCATCCATTCGTAAATTATCCACAAGCGCTTCAATCACTGGCACGTTCATATAACTAAATATTTGCGTCAACCTGTAATTCTTGTCGACCAACGCGCTAACAAATTCACTATTTCCAAGAATTGCTGCTAAACCAAAAGACCAGTAATCTTTTCCAATACGACGTAAGTCGTTCTTATGCGCTAAAAGATTAGCACCTGGACGGTACCTTGGAATAATTGAGAGGCCATAAAAATAATCACAATGGTGATGAATAAAAATTACCAACTTTTGTGAAGAGGCGACACTTTCCTTAAATTTTCGACCTTCAAAGTGGTAAGCATTAACAGCTAGCGCTTCATCGATAACACCATTATTGAATATAATAAATTTAGATTTCCCTCCAGGCCCCCATGCAGTTTGCTGAAAATCTCTTTTTGCTGACAAACCTAACATTATTCTTCCAGTGGCAGGTGAAAAATTTATAAACGTTTGCTTTTCTTCGAGAGCCAAAAAGGCTTCATGAATTCCAAAGGTTATAGAAGAATCACAGAGACTATGAAGAACATATTCTGAGACACCGTTGTAATGTAGAGTCTTCTTATCTATAGTCTTGAACTCCAACGAGAAACATATATATATGCTGGTTTAAATACTTTGCATTAGATCGAAACCCTCACTTGAGTATATGCCGAGAAATTTTACTAAAAGATGAAACCTTCCCATTTTAGTGTTTAGAAGTGGCATCCACATGTCATGTTTTTGCAAGCTCTCATTACAAAAAAGGATAAACTTCCTTATCACCTTAGCAAATTTAACTCCATAAACATGATTGCTGTACAATCTTTGTTCTTCCAACAACACGGAAGTATCTTCAAAAGACTTATGAACCAAGTCTTCTTTATTCAAAAATAAAATCATTGTTGCTCCACCTTCTGTTAACGTCACTGGACTAGAAATATCAGCACCCATTAAGGCATGAAATGCTTCACAGTTCTGAAGTCCCATTTCTGCACTCATCAGATCAACGCTATAATTCTTTAGCACCAATATAATGCCTACTGCAAGTCGTGTTTTCACCCTTCCATAACTTGTTTTTCCACTATCTGCGAGCTTTCCAAGCTCAAAAGTAGCTAGCTTCTGTCTTCTACAATTCGCTGGTGCACCATCTCCATGATAGACATTATTCTTCTCCAGCATTACACTTAGCAGACAGACAACAGTCGTTTGGATAAGTGAGTCCAACATTGTATTGTAAGAATTTAACTCTTTCATGCCTTCACCAGTAACAATTCTATGATCGATTAGATCATCTTGAACTGCAACGGCTAGTTTTTTTAATAGTAATCATCAGAACATCACCAACTATATCATCAGTCGCTCAAACATGTATCTCTCCACCCAATACCCTTAGGTGTACACCATTGTATATACGTCTCTTCAATGCAGATTTTATCATCGGAATATACTGTGCACATCAAGCTTTTCAAATTCGATAAAAACTTTTCAGCTAAAGCTTGTTTACTGATGTAATCTTCTGTATAAATATATCTCGGAGATAGTTGTTCACACACATGGATAGACATATCAGATGACACAAAAGAATTATGATGGGTTAATTCCATCAGTTGAACTCTGTTAGGGTTTGCATGCAATACCATTCCTGTGTCCACTTGATCAAAATCTTGAGTATTATCAACAAAAGATAAAACATACATATCAACTTCAGAAGTTCACAGACTAAGATCGGAAGACTTACCATTGAGTTCAGATAAATCATGTGATTCTTTAAGGACCAAGTTGTCTTGATTTTCTTCCTTATGAGCTGTCAGGATTTTCTTATGGAATCACTGACGATCGCGTAATAACAGATCTTGAGATATTATGATGAATAATAAGTAAACCAAGCACAAGCAACTATAACAATACGAGAAAGATAAATCAACTCACAAGACACAAGATTTATAGTGGTTCGACCAATACATACAACCTGTATATATTGTCTACGTCCACTTTGAGCCGCACCAACTCAAATCCACTATGAAGAAAAACGATTACAACGTCGTGTGAATCCCAACAAACCCTTGGTTACACCGCAACAATTACCCGAGACGATAACCTTGTCTCTTGTTCCTCACCAATATGCTCTCACAACGAAACCCTAACTTTTTATCCTAAAAGCTATACAAGAAAGAACTCTCTTTTCTCTCTAAAACAATTTTCTTCACCCAATTATACAAGGCCTAATTACCTATTTATATAGGTTACAAACTTGGCCACCAAGAATTATAACCGGTTTAGGAAACATATCACGGGTAACTTTAGGAAATAATTAATTAGTCTTCAATCAACTAACAATCTCCCACTTTGAAGACTCATTGATCTTCGACTCTTCAACTTTGGATTGGCGGTGCTAAAACATCTTCTTTGTCGGTGCGATTCCCTTCCCAGATCCTCATTCTGAGAGACCAACTAAACCCTTGCATAACTTTAGCTTGTCTGATGTAACTCCCTTGGTAAACATATCCGCCGGATTCTTCGAACCAAGAATCTTCTCGAGCTTCAACTCTCCTTCTTCTAAGAGATCCCGAATAAAATGATAACGAATATTTATATGCTTCGTCCTAGCATGATAGGCTGAGTTCTTGGCTAAATGTATAGCGCTTTGACTGTCGCTAAACAGAACATTATCTCGTTGTTCCTTTCCCAACTCATCTAACAAACCTCGTAACCAAATCATCTCCTTGCTAGCTTCTGTTACTGCTACGTACTCCGCTTCCACAGTAGACAATATTACCAACTTCTGTAACCGTGAGTTCCAACTCACTGCATCTGACCCCATAGTATAAACATAACCGGTCGTACTTCGCCTTTTATCTACATCACCTGCGAAGTCTGTATCCACATAACCTCTCAAGATAAAACCACATTTTCCATAACACAATGGTACGTTTGTGTTACCTCTCAAATACCTGAGAATCCACTTCACAGCTTCCCAATGTTGTTTTCCTGGGTTGCTTGCATATCTACTCACTACTCCCACTACATGTGAAATATCCGGTCTCGTTCACACCATAGCATACATTAGACTCTTAATCGCCGAAGAATATGGTATGTTAGCCATGTACTCCTTTTCTTCATTTGTCTTCGCACACTGCATACTTGAAAGACGAATTTGACTTCCAAGTGGAGAACTAACTGTTTAGCATTCTCCATATTGAACCTTTTCAACACTCATTCAATATATTCAGCCTGACTAAGCATAAGAATACCCTTAGCTCTGTCTCTTATGATCCTCATACCAAGAATCTGCTTTGCTTCACCAAGATCTTTCATAGCAAACTCACTTGCTAATTGTTTCTTCAAATTCTCAACTTCTTGTAGAGATGTTCCGGAAACCAACATATCATCCACATACAGTAATAATATGATGTAGTCAGAACCACACCTTTTGAAGTAACAACAATGATCTGCATTACACCGTGAGTAACCACCTCTATGCTTGAAGTTATCAAAATTCTTGTACCACTATCTCGGGGCTTGTTTTAAACCATACAAACTCTTCTTTAGCTTGCACACCATCTCTTCCTTTTTTTACTATGAATCCTTCTGGCTACTTCATGTAAATTTCTTCATCTAGGTCACCGTGAAGAAAAGCTGTCTTTACATCCAACTGTTCAAGGTAGAGATCTTCAGAATCCACTAGACTTAACACTACTCGAATAGTAGTCATCTTCACAACTGGAGAAAATATCTCGTTGTAATCAACACCAGGTTTTTGCAGGAAACCTTTCACAACCAACCTCGCCTTGTAGCGAATATCTCCATTTTCTTCAGACTTCATCCGATAAACCCACTTGTTATGCAACGCCTTCTTACCTCTTGGTAATTTTACTAACACCCAAGTGCCATTTTCCTCAAGTGAATTCATCTCATCTTCCATAACAAGTTGCCACTTTCCTGAATCATCATCCGCTAGTGCTTCTTTAATATCTTCAGGTTCACCTCCATCCGTAAGTAATAGATAATTCAGAGCATACCTTGGGTTTGGTTTTGGAGTTCTTGATGATCTTCGTACTTCTTGTAGAACTATAGGAGTAACTCCCACTGCGTCAGAAGTCTCTTCACCCTGTACTTCTCTTCCATCAGCAACACCGTGCCCTTCTTGTACCGCACTTTTTCCAGAAACATCATCAATATCGATATACAACTCCTTATCGACGTTTCTTGATCCGACATCTTCAACTTGTGTTTTATTCCTGTCCTTGTACATCTTATTCACATTAAAAGTGACGTCTCTACTTCTAATAACTTTGTGACCCTCGTAGTCCCAAAGTTTATACCCAAAAGCGTCATTTCCGTAACCAAGAAATATACACTTCTTTGCTGGAGCACCTATCTTAGACCTCTCACCGGGACTAAGATGAACATAACCAACAGAACCAAAAACTTTCAAATATGAAAGATTTACCTTTTTGCCGGTCCAAACCTCCTCTTGTATCTTCATATCTAATGGACTACTAGGTGTCCTATTGATTAGATAAGCAGCCGTCTTTGTTGCATGTGCCCAGAAGGTCTCGAGCAAACCAGACTGCAACCTCATGCACCTAGCACATGCATTCAACGTCCAATTCATACGTTCTGCTACTCCATTCTCCTGTGGTGTCCTTGGAACCGTCCTCTCCAAATGAATTCTATTTGCAGCACATAACTGTAAGAATTCTGTTTTGTCATACTCACCACCCTTGTCTGACCTTAGACACTTCAACTTCAGACCAGTTTCTGTTTCAACCAAATCTTTCCACTTCTTAAACACTTCATACACCTCGAACTTATTCTTCATGAAGTAAAGCCACACCTTCCTTGAGTGATCATCAATAAAGGTGACATAATATTGGAACCCGCTGTGAGATGCAACATTAATTGGTCCCCATAAATTAGTATGAACCAAATCAAGTTTCTCACTTTTCAAGGCTCTGCCGCCTCTGCTGAAACTAACCCGTTTTTTCTTTCCAAGAACACAGTCTTCACAAAAACTCATATCAACAGACTTCACCTTAGGTAGATATCCTCCCGAACATAGAATCTTCATGTTCTTCTCACTCATGTGCCCTAATCTTCTATGCCATAAGTTAGTGTCTTCACCACTACTAGCAACTGTTAAAGTAGTTCCATCTGAAGCCCGGTATAGAGTACCGACTCTAACTCCACGAGCTAATACCATAGCTCATTTCTTCACTTTCCAATTGTCTTTCGTAAGCATAACTCACAGTCATCGTCACAAACTTGGCCCACAGACACCAAGTTCTTCTTCAAATTTGGAACGTGTCGTACATCCTTCAATTTCCATGTCGAACCGTTGACTTTCAAGATCACATGACCCAAACCAATGATGTCGCATGCTTCACCGTCACCTAAGAATACTTGGCCACAATATCCTTCTTTATAAGAGATCATAATACTCTTATCACCCGTTGCATGGAAAGAATCTCCCGAGTCTATAATCCTAGACTCATCTTGCTTGTCCTCAGAGAGTAGTAGAAAACCTTCCGTAATCACCTTCTTGTTATCAACAAGGACCTTCACCGGTTCTGCAGCTGCAACTACGTTGACCTCTTCTTGATTACCTTTGTTTCCACCATTATTAACACCTTTGTTTTCCGGACAATCGCGCTTGAAGTGTCCTACTTTCTTACACGCCCAACACTCAACAACACCTCTAGTCTGGGATTGAGATCTCTCCTAGACTTCCATCTAGATTTGTTGTTGTTGTTGTTCCGATTTGAACTCCTGCCTCTATATTCTTCCTGCAAACTTAAGGTCGAGCTTGAAGTACTAGAACCATAACCTTGTTCTATTCTTCTTTCCTATTCAACAATTAACCTTTGTTTCACATCATCAAGCTTCAACTTCTCGATCCCTGCATAATTACTAATAGTTTTTCTTGCGGTTTCCCAACTCTTTGGTAATGACGACAACAACCTTAAAGCTTGAACTTCATCATCAAAAGTAATACTAACTTTTGAAAGCTGAGAAATAATTGATTTAAACTTCCCAAAATGTGCTGAAATCGCTTCGCCTTCTTGCATCTTCAGATTAAATAATTGTTCACACAACATAATCTTCCCCGAGGCTGATGACTTTTGATACAACTTTTCAAGTTTATCCATAAGATCCTTCGTACTAGTTTCCTCTTGTACGTTATTGTAGACTTCCTCCGTTAGACATCTACGGATCATGACTACACACATGCGATCAAGAGTTGTCCATTCATCGTCTTTGCATGCTCCCTTTTCTGCAACTCCACCCAATGGATCAGCAAGGTCTTTCTCATATAGGTAGTCTTCCATCTGAGACTTCCAAAATGCAAAGTTCTTCCCATTAAAAACTTTAACCCTAGCTACCGTACTTTCGTTATTATCACCCATAGCTCCCACTCCAATCGTATTACGATAAACCCTAAAGCTCTAACCTGATCACTGATACCAGTTGTCAGGATTTTCTTATGGAATCACTGACAACCGCGAAATAACGGATCTTGATATATTATGATAAATAATAAGTAAACCAAGCACAAGCAACTATAATAATACGAGAAAGATAAATCAACTCACAAGACACAAGATTTATAGTGGTTCGACCAATACATACAACGTGTATATATTGTCTACGTCCACTTTGAGCCTCACCAACTCAAATCCACTATGAAGAAAAAGGATTACAACATCGTGTGAATCCCAGCAAACTCTTGGTTACACCACAATAATTACCCGAGTCGATAATCTTGTCTCTTGTTCCTCACCAATATGCTCTCACAACGAAACCCTAACTTTCTACCCTAAAAGCTATACAAGAAAGAACTCTCTTTTCTCTCTAAAAAAATTTTCTTCACCCAATTATATAAGGCCTAATTACCTATATATATAGGTTACAAACTTGGACACCAAGAATTATAACCGGTTTAGGAAACCCATTTCCTAAAATATCACGGTTAATTTTAGCAAATAATTAATTAGTCTTCAATTAACTAACATGAGCATGATTTACTTTGTCTGTTTGAGAAGTAATTTTCATCTCTTCCTCATCAATTGATATCGCGGTTGAAGATGAATCCTCTTTGTTTTCTTCTCTCTTTTCAGAAGTAACTTCAATAACAACTGGAACAAACGGAACCTCATGGACATGATGTGTTACTACTTCCTTAGAAACAACGTTTTCTTCCTCTGGTAGAGTGACTTCCATCTCCTTTTTGTTAACTAAAGTAGCCGAAACAGCTACAAAAGCATTAGAAGATGATGATTTCTCTGGAATTGCTTTACCGGTAAGTTTGACCCACATAATTGGATATTCATGTGTAGCTTCATCCAAAGCAATCCTAAACTCCTCTCGTTTTTTAGCTTCAGCAATCAGAAATTCGTCAAGACTCTTCAAAACTTGTTGTTTCTCTTCTTTGGTAATAAGAAGTTCTTTTTTTTGTTATGTTATCTCTGAAGTACGGATAAGGCCTATCATAAATCTCCTGTAATTCATCTTTCAAGTCTGCAGTACTAAGTATTAAGTCTGCTCTAAGGTTCAGGAGAGCTTCTAAAGATGTTACCCCCATGATCAAATACGTAAGAATATGAAAACGATTTTTTTTATTTTTATTTTTTTTAATAATAGGGATAGGGTTTTGAGTTTGCGGAAGCGGGTTGAAGAATCTGTTTCTAGATAAAAATCTAAAAACTCTGTATCTAATACCAACTAGTGTAATACGATAAGAGAAGAAGGCAATACGGAGATTGCAGGTGTTGAGAAGAGAAGAATTTGGATGAGTTGTAGACGATATTTAAGAGGAGAAATAAGAAAAGATAAAGAAAATCGTATAAAACGATAATAATATTGGTTGATTGATAATAATAAGGCTAAGTGTTATGACTTAGCCTTTATATAAGCTAGCATGACCGACTAAAAAGATAATAAAAAGAATTCTACCTAAACTAGGTGATGAGTGCCAAATATTGTATATATTTATCCCTTTCTGTTGGCATTTTAACTCATCTTTTATGCATTAATTCTACATTTTATCCCATATTCTGTATTTTCAATGTTTTCAAGAATAAATATTTTTATTAATTAATTTTGCATTTTTAGGTAATAAATAAAGTTCGGATGAGTCGCGGAGCGAAAAGAGCAGAAAAGTAGTGAAAAGCCGGAAGAAATTACGCAAGGAAGCCGCGAAGAATGGTGCGCACAACCTCATTTTCTACACACAAAAGCGCCTCCGTTCTCAGCCATCAGATCATTTCTCAGAAGCATCCGACGGTCGCTCCCTCATAGAGCATCGAAATCTGATGTCTCTGCCGAGCACCACAGAGCTGAAATTCCAAGCCTTCAGATTAGATGGTAGTTGAATCCAACGGTCGCTCCCTTGCTGTGCATCGAAGATTGATATCTCCGCCTAACACTACAACACCTAACTCCATCTGGCATCGTTGATTTTGTTGTATCATATAATCCAACGGTCGATCATCGCTTGCCTCCGCATCACCGTCCGATCTACCAATCATCATCACATCCCACGGTCGAGATTCGCCAAACATCAAACTCGATGATCCCACTACACACCTTAGTGACCGAACACTATACCCCAAACCAAACATCACCTAATCTCATTCTATCGACCCATCTCCACCATCACCACCCACCCTGTGCAGAACCACCACCATCTCCCTGTTCCCGCTCAACCACCACCACAACCACCTCTACCAACTCTCAAATCACTCAACCACTATAACCCATCTCCACTACCATCATTACCACCTATCTAGCCACCTAATTTCCCATTTTGATACACGTTTTTCTTCCAAAACCCTAACGTGTGAAAATTGGTAAATTAGGTTGATTTAGATGGACAATTGGACGTAGCTAGAGCATCAGGAGAGGAATTGGAGGCATGGGTCGACATCTACCAGTGTCATCAGTGATTAGGTAAACTTTAATAGAAATTTTTATATGAACCCTAATTCCATAAATTGGGGATTTTTGGGGGAAATTGATGGTACTTCTAATTAGAAGCATGGGTCACGTATTAGGGGTGTTATCAGTGTGTTAGGTGAGTGAATTTTGGATTTTTGGGCAAAACCTAATTTCACTGATTTTGGGGGAAAATTGGGGGAAAGCCCTAATGATGTAATTGGGTATAAATATGTGGTGAGGGATGTGTGTAAAACTATGTTGGGATTAGCCCACATCCAGGACTCTCATGTCCTGTTAAATTTCAGTTACAACTTAATTTCAATTTCATGTTCAGTTCAATTTCCATGTTCTGTTAATGTTGATTTTTTTTTAGTTCAATTTGTTGCTTAGTTTCATGTTCATGTTAGACTTGTCATATCCTGTTTGTTTCCTGATTAATGTTAATGTGTGATGTTCCTGTTGTTAGTTAGACTCATTGTTTTGTCATGTTAGTTCATAGTTTAAATGCTCACTGTTAGTATCAATGTTCCTGTCATGTTTGTTTTACTGTCATTTGAAGGAATGCTAGGCTAGGTATCTGTGAAGCAATGTGCTGATTGTGCAATGGCAAGAAATCAGTGCTCATAGCAAGCTGATGTTCTTGCCATTCTCCTTGTATGCTTAGGTTGTAGTGTTGATTGTGCATTGGGAGAAGCTAGTGCTTATAGCAAGCTAGTTTTCAACCCATTCTATAGGAATGCCTGTATTCTTGCCTTAGTATTGCTTCTTGTCAGTTTCTTTATCACCCCTACCCTTGGCCTTAGGCCTTGGTCCATTCTTGTTTTGTTCTTTGCTTTTGCTGTTGCCCTGTTGTATCTTTCATTTTATTTTCTGTTGCTTTTGCATTGTTTTGTCCACTGTAATTTTCATTTGCTTCTGTTCACTTTTATTTTGCTGTTGCTTTGTTCCTTGCTTGTACATTCTATTTGCTGTCCCCTGCTGTGTGCTCTCTTGTGCTGCTGTGCAGCTCTTTCTTTGCACTGCTTGTGCAGCTGCCCTGCCAAGCTGCTGCCACTCTTGCTCCTGCTGCTTGTGCTGCTACTTCTTTTCTTGTTGTGCACTTGCCTTGCTGTGCACTTTCATCTGCTGCACTGCTGCTGCACTGCTTGTGCAGTTGCTACTGCTGCTACCACTTCCCCTGCTGTCAAGCTGCTGCTGCTCTTGTTGCTGCCTTGTCTGTTGCTGTCAGGCTGCTGCTACCCTGCCACTCCTTCTCCTGCAGCCAACTGAACCCAAGTTCCAATCCAACTGAGCCCAATTCAAATCAGTAAAGCCCAAAGGCCCAGACTCTTTACTAAAACAAAAGCCCAAGATCTAGACAACTGAGTCCAAAGCCCAAATTCATTAAGGCCCAATCCAATTCAATTAACTGTGGGCTTAACCCAAAAATCAATCAAAGGCCCAAAGCCAATTTGCACTTCAAAGACCAAACTGAGCCCAAGCTCAGTTCCTTTTATTGTGAACAAACCCATTAGCACAATAAGCCCAATAGTTCCAAAGGGGCTTCTAAGCCCAATAGCAAATTAGGAACCCAATTAGCTAAAACACATTTCCGAAACACACCCGATCTCTGTGGATCGACCCGTACTTGCACGAGCTACAACAGACGACCGTGCACTTGCGGTATTACTGTAGGCCCGTTTTTATTGCGCTTCATTTTATACATATCTCCGGGCCCACCAAGTTTTTGGCCGGGGATAATTTTTTACACCTCTTCAAAGCCTACCAAGTTTTTGGCGCCGCTGCCGGGGATATGGAACCACAAAATTCAGGTTTAGGGGATAATTTTTTACACCTCTTCCTTTTGTTACACCTCTTCCTTAGTTTACACCTCTTCCTTAGTTTCTGTTTTACTTGAGGACAAGTAAAATTCAGGTTTAGGGGTATTTGATAGGCGCCAAATATTGCATTATTTATCATCGTTTTATTGGCACTTATCCCATTTTGCATACCATAATTCCCCCTTTTGTAATGAATTTTGTATTTTACTCTCCTCAAGGATAATTACTTAATGTTGTTTAATTTTGTATTTTTAGGTACCAAATAAAGACTAGATGAGTTGCGGAGCCAAAAGAGCAAAGACACGGGAGAAAGCCGGTGGAATCTCTAGCGGAAAAGAAGTGAAGAATGTGTTATGGAAGACTCAAGGATAAAAATGGGCTTAAAAAGGAAGAAATTGTTCTTAAAGAAGAAGTGGGCTCAAGATTACCTAATCCCAAATCCAATTCCTAAGCCCAAATCCAATTCCTAAACCCAAATCCATATCCTAAACCCAAAATTCATTACCCAAACCCGTTTTCCTTCTTAACCGTAAGATTGGATCCATTCCATCATCCAACGGTCGCTGCGTCATCATGCATCAGATTTCGATGCACCTTACCAACACTACAGCACCTAACTCCATCTTGAGCCGTTAGTTTCGTTGTATTTTTGCATCCAACGGTCGCTCCTCGCTCCCTTCCATCTCGCCATTAGATCGATCTATCATTTCCGCATCATACGGCTCAGCTTCGCGAAACATCGAGATTTGATGAGCCCGCTCAACACCCAAACAACCAAATACCTATACCCGCAAAACAAACACGCCCTTCATCCCAAACCCATCGACTCCATCTTCTCCAGTCCTCTACAGCAACCATCACCACCACCATGTCCGCTCAACCACCTCCATCACTGTACCCCATCAATCAGCCTCCCCCTCCATCACTAAAGGACACCACCATGATACTCTCTAGCTCCTTCTCTCTCAACCCTTTTTTCTTTTCAAAAACAGTGAACCTAGAAACTAGGTTTGAGAGAAACAGAGTTAGTGAAATCAAACCACCAATTACGGAAGAGGAGAAGCGATAGAAGAATGGGTCGAGACCATTGATTGATTTCAGAGATTAGGTAAAGGTCAATTTTAGATTTTTTTGTAAACCCTAATTTTACTGATTTGGGGATTTTGGATTTTTTTTATGTTGTAACTATAAAAGGGTGTTAAGGGTTGAAAAATTGGACATCTCGGGGGTTAGCCAGCTTCACTCTTGTAGAGAACTGGACTAGCCAGTTTCTCATATGTTTGCCCTGTTTTGTTTGAACTTCAATTCATATGTTGTTTTGTCTTAATTTCAGTTTTATTATGTGTTAGTTTCATTTGCTAGGGCTTAGAGGAAGCTCTTGATCATATGCTAGGATAGTAAATGTATATGTATTGTCTTGAAATGCTTTAACTGCCTTAGGATTAATGAAATGCCATTTGAGTTACTCACTTGTGATCAGCTGTGCTGTTAGAAGACAGCTGATGCTAGGAGTGCAGCTAGGTCAGTGTGTGAGAATTTAATCCATTAGAGAGATTGCATCAAGCTCAGTTAGCTAGTTGAGCTAAATACTTGTGATCAGTTGTGCTGTTGAAAGACAGCTGATGCTAGGGGTCATTTAGCTAGGTTAGTTTCTCTATCCTTCTTTGTAACCTTTCATGAAAAAAACAAGACATACATTGCATCACAATTTCCTTAGCCTAGGGTCAGGTAGTGAAATCAAAAGCCTTAGTACCCTCCCTTGAACTCAGATAACTTTAGAAACTCCCCAAAGAGAACTGTAGCAAATCATCCAAGTCCCTGTGGACAAACCCCTATTTACTCTTTCTTGCTTCAACTTCCCTGTATACTTGCAGGCTAGTTTGTAGGTTACTTTTCCCTTCACACCAAGTTTTTGGCGCCGTTGCCGGGGATTGGTGTTGTGTTTTATCTGTGTTTTCTTAGCTATTTTGTATTTCACTGCATAGCATTTGCATCTGCATCTGCTTCATTTCATTTGCTGTTGGACCTGCTGATTCTGAACCTGTTTTTCCTCTGCTGGGACGCCACCAAGGAAAAGAACCAAAACCCAACTGGGTTTTTGCAACAATATCAGAGCAGCTGGGCTGTGCTAAAAAGGTAAGCCTAAACCCATTCCATTGAGAGAACCCAACCTGTGGGCTTCCAAATTTTTAATTGTGGGCTTGTAATAATTAACCCAATTTATTGGGCTTTTTATTTTTCTATTTTGGGTTTGTAATAATTTATTTTTGGGCTTGTTGTTTAATATGTGGGCTTGTATTTATTGTGTGGGCTTGTTTAAATTGGACTGGTATTTTGGACTCTGGGTCTAAACCCAGCTGAGTTCATAACTGATTATGGACTTGTAAGTGGACCTCGAAACCAAAAGTTTTAAAACAAACGTCGGGCCTTAACCAACTAGGCCAAATTAAACTTTCAAAAATTAAAACTTGGATTTTCGTAGGCCGCAGCTTCCATTCCATTAGAGGCTTGCACAGTGGGCGTGCTCCCAATTCAAAAACCAAATTTCATTTTCTTTTTCAAGCCTACCAATTCCGCTGCCGGGGATATGGCACCTCTTCAAAGCCTACCAAATTTTACTTGTCCCGGCAATGGAACCACAAAAACTTGGTAGGCTTTGAAGAGGTGTAAAAAATTATCCCCGGCCAAAAACTTGGTGGGCCCGGAGATATGTATAAAATGAAGCGCAATAAAAACGGGCCTACAGTAATACCGCAATGCGGTATTACTGTAGGCCCGTTTTTATTGCGCTTCATTTTATACATATCTCCGGGCCCACCAAGTTTTTGGCCGGGGATAATTTTTTACACCTCTTCAAAGCCTACCAAGTTTTTGGCGCCGCTGCCGGGGATATGGAACCACAAAATTCAGGTTTAGGGGATAATTTTTTACACCTCTTCCTTTTGTTACACCTCTTCCTTAGTTTACACCTCTTCCTTAGTTTCTGTTTTACTTGAGGACAAGTAAAATTCAGGTTTAGGGGTATTTGATAGGCGCCAAATATTGCATTATTTATCATCGTTTTATTGGCACTTATCCCATTTTGCATACCATAATTCCCCCTTTTGTAATGAATTTTGTATTTTACTCTCCTCAAGGATAATTACTTAATGTTGTTTAATTTTGTATTTTTAGGTACCAATAAAGACTAGATGAGTTGCGAGCCAAAAGAGCAAAGACACGGGAGAAAGCCGGTGGAATCTCTAGCGGAAAAGAAGTGAAGAATGTGTTATGGAAGACTCAAGGATAAAAATGGGCTTAAAAAGGAAGAAATTGTTCTTAAAGAAGAAGTGGGCTCAAGATTACCTAATCCCAAATCCAATTCCTAAGCCCAAATCCAATTCCTAAACCCAAATCCATATCCTAAACCCAAAATTCAATACCCAAACCCGTTTTCCTTCTTAACCGTAAGATTGGATCCATTCCATCATCCAACGGTCGCTGCGTCATCATGCATCAGATTTCGATGCACCTTACCAACACTACAGCACCTAACTCCATCTTGAGCCGTTAGTTTCGTTGTATTTTTGCATCCAACGGTCGCTCCTCGCTCCCTTCCATCTCGCCATTAGATCGATCTATCATTTCCGCATCATACGGCTCAGCTTCGCGAAACATCGAGATTTGATGAGCCCGCTCAACACCCAACAACCAAATACCTATACCCGCAAAACAAACACGCCCTTCATCCCAAACCCATCGACTCCATCTTCTCCAGTCCTCTACAGCAACCATCACCACCACCATGTCCGCTCAACCACCTCCATCACTGTACCCCATCAATCAGCCTCCCCCTCCATCACTAAAGGACACCACCATGATACTCTCTAGCTCCTTCTCTCTCAACCCTTTTTTCTTTTCAAAAACAGTGAACCTAGAAACTAGGTTTGAGAGAAACAGAGTTAGTGAAATCAAACCACCAATTACGGAAGAGGAGAAGCGATAGAAGAATGGGTCGAGACCATTGATTGATTTCAGAGATTAGGTAAAGGTCAATTTTAGATTTTTTTGTAAACCCTAATTTTACTGATTTGGGGATTTTGGATTTTTTTTATGTTGTAACTATAAAAGGGTGTTAAGGGTTGAAAAATTGGACATCTCGGGGGTTAGCCAGCTTCACTCTTGTAGAGAACTGGACTAGCCAGTTTCTCATATGTTTGCCCTGTTTTGTTTGAACTTCAATTCATATGTTGTTTTGTCTTAATTTCAGTTTTATTATGTGTTAGTTTCATTTGCTAGGGCTTAGAGGAAGCTCTTGATCATATGCTAGGATAGTAAATGTATATGTATTGTCTTGAAATGCTTTAACTGCCTTAGGATTAATGAAATGCCATTTGAGTTACTCACTTGTGATCAGCTGTGCTGTTAGAAGACAGCTGATGCTAGGAGTGCAGCTAGGTCAGTGTGTGAGAATTTAATCCATTAGAGAGATTGCATCAAGCTCAGTTAGCTAGTTGAGCTAAATACTTGTGATCAGTTGTGCTGTTGAAAGACAGCTGATGCTAGGGGTCATTTAGCTAGGTTAGTTTCTCTATCCTTCTTTGTAACCTTTCATGAAAAAAACAAGACATACATTGCATCACAATTTCCTTAGCCTAGGGTCAGGTAGTGAAATCAAAAGCCTTAGTACCCTCCCTTGAACTCAGATAACTTTAGAAACTCCCCAAAGAGAACTGTAGCAAATCATCCAAGTCCCTGTGGACAAACCCCTATTTACTCTTTCTTGCTTCAACTTCCCTGTATACTTGCAGGCTAGTTTGTAGGTTACTTTTCCCTTCACACCAAGTTTTTGGCGCCGTTGCCGGGGATTGGTGTTGTGTTTTATCTGTGTTTTCTTAGCTATTTTGTATTTCACTGCATAGCATTTGCATCTGCATCTGCTTCATTTCATTTGCTGTTGGACCTGCTGATTCTGAACCTGTTTTTCCTCTGCTGGGACGCCACCAAGGAAAAGAACCAAAACCCAACTGGGTTTTTGCAACAATATCAGAGCAGCTGGGCTGTGCTAAAAAGGTAAGCCTAAACCCATTCCATTGAGAGAACCCAACCTGTGGGCTTCCAAATTTTTAATTGTGGGCTTGTAATAATTAACCCAATTTATTGGGCTTTTTATTTTTCTATTTTGGGTTTGTAATAATTTATTTTTGGGCTTGTTGTTTAATATGTGGGCTTGTATTTATTGTGTGGGCTTGTTTAAATTGGACTGGTATTTTGGACTCTGGGTCTAAACCCAGCTGAGTTCATAACTGATTATGGACTTGTAAGTGGACCTCGAAACCAAAAGTTTTAAAACAAACGTCGGGCCTTAACCAACTAGGCCAAATTAAACTTTCAAAAATTAAAACTTGGATTTTCGTAGGCCGCAGCTTCCATTCCATTAGAGGCTTGCACAGTGGGCGTGCTCCCAATTCAAAAACCAAATTTCATTTTCTTTTTCAAGCCTACCAATTCCGCTGCCGGGGATATGGCACCTCTTCAAAGCCTACCAAATTTTACTTGTCCCGGCAATGGAACCACAAAAACTTGGTAGGCTTTGAAGAGGTGTAAAAAATTATCCCCGGCCAAAAACTTGGTGGGCCCGGAGATATGTATAAAATGAAGCGCAATAAAAACGGGCCTACAGTAATACCGCAAGTGCACGGTCGTCTGTTGTAGCTCGTGCAAGTACGGGTCGATCCACAGAGATCGGGTGTGTTTCGGAAATGTGTTTTAGCTAATTGGGTTCCTAATTTGCTATTGGGCTTAGAAGCCCCTTTGGAACTATTGGGCTTATTGTGCTAATGGGTTTGTTCACAATAAAAGGAACTGAGCTTGGGCTCAGTTTGGTCTTTGAAGTGCAAATTGGCTTTGGGCCTTTGATTGATTTTTGGGTTAAGCCCACAGTTAATTGAATTGGATTGGGCCTTAATGAATTTGGGCTTTGGACTCAGTTGTCTAGATCTTGGGCTTTTGTTTTAGTAAAGAGTCTGGGCCTTTGGGCTTTACTGATTTGAATTGGGCTCAGTTGGATTGGAACTTGGGTTCAGTTGGCTGCAGGAGAAGGAGTGGCAGGGTAGCAGCAGCCTGACAGCAACAGACAAGGCAGCAACAAGAGCAGCAGCAGCTTGACAGCAGTGGAAGTGGTAGCAGCAGTAGCAACTGCACAAGCAGTGCAGCAGCAGTGCAGCAGATGAAAGTGCACAGCAAGGCAAGTGCACAACAAGAAAAGAAGTAGCAGCACAAGCGCAGGAGCAAGAGTGGCGCAGCTTGGCGGGCAGCTGCACAAGCAGTGCAAAGAAAGAGTGCACAGCAGCACAAGAGAGCACACAGCAGGGGACAGCAAATAGAATGTACAAGCAAGGAACAAAGCAACAGCAAATAAAAGTGAACAGAAGCAAATGAAATTACAGTGACAAAACAATGCAAAGCAACGAAAATAAAAGAAAGATACAACAGGCAACAGCAACAGCAAAGAACAAAACAGATGGACCAAGGCCTAAGGCCAAGGGCAGGGTGCTAAGAAAACTGACAGAAGCAATACTAAGGCCAAGAATACAGGGCATTCCGATAGAATGGGTGAAGACTAGCTTGCTATAAGCACTAGCTTCTCCCAATGCACAATCAACACTACAACCTAAGCATACAAGGAGAATGGCAAGAACATCAGCTTGCTATGAGCACTGATTTCTTGCCATTGCACAATCAGCACATTGCTTCACAGATACCTAGCCAGCATTCCTTCAAATGACAGTAAAACAAACATGACAGGAACATTGATACTAACAGTGAGCATTTAAACTATGAACTAACATGACAAAACAATGAGTCTAACTAACAACAGGAACATCACACATTAACATTAATCAGGAAACAAACAGGATATGACAAGTCTAACATGAACATGAAACTAAGCAACAAATTGAACTAAAAAAAAATCAACATTAACAGAACATGGAAATTGAACTGAACATGAAATTGAAATTAAGTTGTAACTGAAATTTAACAGGACATGAGAGTCCTGGATGTGGGCTAATCCCAACATAGTTTTACACACATCCCTCACCACATATTTATACCCAATTACATCATTAGGGCTTTCCCCCAATTTTCCCCCAAAATCAGTGAAATTAGGTTTTGCCCAAAAATCCAAAATTCACTCACCTAACACACTGATAACCCCTAATACGTGACCCATGCTTCTAATTAGAAGTACCATCAATTTCCCCCAAAAATCCCCAATTTATGGAATTAGGGTTCATATAAAAATTTCTATTAAAGTTTACCTAATCACTGATGACACTGGTAGATGTCGACCCATGCCTCCAATTCCTCTCCTGATGCTCTAGCTACGTCCAATTGTCCATCTAAATCAACCTAATTTACCAATTTTCACACGTTAGGGTTTTGGAAGAAAAACGTGTATCAAAATGGGAAATTAGGTGGCTAGATAGGTGGTAATGATGGTAGTGGAGATGGGTTATAGTGGTTGAGTGATTTGAGAGTTGGTAGAGGTGGTTGTGGTGGTGGTTGAGCGGGAACAGGGAGATGGTGGTGGTTCTGCACAGGGTGGGTGGTGATGGTGGAGATGGGTCGATAGAATGAGATTAGGTGATGTTTGGTTTGGGGTATAGTGTTCGGTCACTAAGGTGGTAGTGGGATCATCGAGTTTGATGTTTGGCGAATCTCGACCGTGGGATGTGATGATGATGGTAGATCGGACGGTGATGCGGAGGCAAGCGATGATCGACCGTTGGATTATATGATACAACAAAATCAACGATGCCAGATGGAGTTAGGTGTTGTAGTGTTAGGCGGAGATATCAATCTTCGATGCACAGCAAGGGAGCGACCGTTGGATTCAACTACCATCTAATCTGAAGGCTTGGAATTTCAGCTCTGTGGTGCTCGGCAGAGACATCAGATTTCGATGCTCTATGAGGGAGCGACCGTCGGATGCTTCTGAGAAATGATCTGATGGCTGAGAACGGAGGCGCTTTTGTGTGTAGAAAATGAGGTTGTGCGCACCATTTCTTCGCGGCTTCCTTGCGTAATTTCTTCCGGCTTTTCACTACTTTTCTGCTCTTTTCGCTCCGCGACTCATCCGAACTTTATTTATTACCTAAAAATGCAAAATTAATTAATAAAATATTTATTCTTGAAAACATTGAAAATACAGAATATGGGATAAAATGTAGAATTAATGCATAAAGATGAGTTAAAATGCCAACAGAAAGGGATAAATATATACAATATTTGGCACTCATCAAATACCCCCAAACCTGAATTTTACTTGTCCTCAAGTAAAACAAAACTAAGGAAATCCTAACTATACCACTGTCGCTGGTCTCTCGAATGCATTTAGCGTATGCACTAAGCCTTTTAAACCACTAAGTGTCCCTAGTGGACGAGTTGAAGTCTCGTGAAGGTTTGCTTAGAACGTACCTACAAAGTTCTAGGTCAAAATATGAGCTCAGATTCCATCAAACGTGACATGCAAAACAGTTAAGCTCACAGCAAAATGGAGATGTCAATCTAGCTATCGAAGGCACAATCCTAGCACTGATAACAAAAAGACATGTGATAAGAGTGTAAAGTGTATCTACACATGTAAAGAAAGATCTGAAGTCATGACTACTAATCACCAAGAGATAGTTTTCTCAGGCTAAGAACTGAGGTCGAAATCTAGCTAGCTGTCCGGACTTTACGAGAATTGTGAATGAGTTGGAGGTATTTCACAATTTCTCGCGTTGTACATCAATGGCATACACCCTCCTTGCTTATTACAACGAAACAACAAAAGATGACTAATTACACTCTTATTTACATTGACTATTCTCTCTTTTTATTTTTTGAACAAGAGATGATGGAATTGATAAATACTTGATTTTTGTATTTTTTTTTTTTTTTCTGAATATACATCGACTTTTTTTTTTTTTTTTTTTTTTTTTTTTTTTTTTTTTTTTTTTTTTTTTTTTTTTTAAGCACTGATACACTTTTGATACATATACAAAGGAAACAAAAAATTACATGACACTTTGCAAGAGGTATCCCTTTTTGATGACCCAGTTAAATTCGATGGTTGTTTTTCTTAATGTAACCTCCATCTTCTATCCCAACCAACCAAAGAACAAGCTAGTCAAGTTTCGTTCAGTATTAAAGTGATTGGCAATCGTAACTTCCTATCAAACACCTTGAAGATCGAGGCCATACATGTATTGGTAGATCGTGCGCGTGCAAATTTCTTATCACTATGTGAATTGTGCTAGAATCAGGGTGCCTAAATATCTGACTAAGACTCCTAATAAAAATACATATTTGCACAAGAGTCAACATTTCAAGGTAATGAGCTCCATTTTTATTATTTTTCTTTCAATTTTTTTAATTTTTTTGAATTTGATTTTTTTTTTTTTTGGAATTTTTCAATTTTTCAAAAAAGAAGAAGGAGTTCGTTTTCAATTGGCAAATTATCATGGTATCTACTCTATACCCCCAAACCTAAACTAAACATTGTCCTCAATGTTTCAAATATGGAAAGAATTAAAATGCAACATATGGAAAGGGACATGCTGAGTAGAGTAAAAGGAGAGAGAATACCCGATTTCGGCGAAAGCAGAATTAAAACTCCGTTATTCAAGGCAAAAATCCAACATATTCAGCCGAGATCATATTGGATTAGCAAAATATATACAAAGGAAATTTAACTAACAACATTATCTACAAGACAAATTTGGTTTTAAAAAATGGGAGCAAGTAGAAATTTGGTTTTTAAAATAGGGAGCAAAAGAATTTTTTTTTTTTTTTTTTTTTTTTTTTTTTTTCTTGAAAAAGAAAATGAAATTTGGTTTTTGAATTGGGAGCACGCCCACTGTGCAGCCTCTAATGGAATGGAAGCTGCGGCCTACGAAAATCCAAGTTTAATTTTTGAAAGTTTAATTTGGCCTAGTTGGTTAAGGCCCGACGTTTGTTTTAAAACTTTTGGTTTCGAGGTCCACTTACAAGTCCATAATCAGTTATGAACTCAGCTGGGTTTAGACCCAGAGTCCAAAATACCAGTCCAATTTAAACAAGCCCACACAATAAATACAAGCCCACATATTAAACAACAAGCCCAAAAATAAATTATTACAAACCCAAAATAGAAAAATAAAAAAGCCCAATAAATTGGGTTAATTATTACAAGCCCACAATTAAAAATTGGAAGCCCACAGGTTGGGTTCTCTCAATGGAATGGGTTTAGGCTTACCTTTTTAGCACAGCCCAGCTGCTCTGATATTGTTGCAAAAACCCAGTGGGTTTTGGTTCTTTCCTTGGTGGCGTCCCAGCCAGAGGAAAAACAGGTTCAGAATCAGCAGGTCCAACAGCAAATGAAATGAAGCAGATGCAGATGCAAATGCTATGCAGTGAAATACAAAATAGCTAAGAAAACACAGATAAAACACAACACCAATCCCGGCAACGGCGCCAAAAACTTGGTGTGAAGGAAAAGTAACTACAAACTAGCCTGCAAGTATACAGGGAAGTTGAAGCAAGAAAGAGTAAATAGGGGTTTGTCCACAGGGACTTGGAGGATTTGCTACAGTTCTCTTTGGGAGTTTCTAAAGTTATCTGAGTTCAAGGGAGGGTACTAAGGCTTTTGATTTCAATACCTGACCCTAGGCTAAGGAAATTGTGATGAATGTATGTCTTGTTTTTTTCATGAAAGGTTACAAAGAAGGATAGAGAAACTAACCTAGCTAAATGACCCCTAGCATCAGCTGTCTTTCAACAGCACAACTGATCACAAGTATTTAGCTCAACTAGCTAACTGAGCTTGATGCAATCTCTCTAATGGATTAAATTCTCACCCACTGACCTAGCTGCACTCCTAGCATCAGCTGTCTTCTAACAGCACAGCTGATCACAAGTGAGTAACTCAAATGGCATTTCATTAATCCTAAGGCAGGTTAAAGCATTTCAAGACAATACATATACATTTACTATCCTAGCATATGATCAAGAGCTTCCTCTAAGCCCTAGCAAATGAAACTAAACATAATAAAACTGAAATTAAGACAAACAACATATGAATTGAAGTTCAAACAAAACAGGGCACATATGAGAAACTGGCTAGTCCAGTTCTCTACAAGAGTGAAGCTGGCTAACCCCCGAGATGTCCAATTTTTCAACCCCTAACACCCTTTTATAGTTACAACATAAAAAAAAATCCAAAATCCCCAAATCAGTAAAATTAGGGTTTACAAAAAAAATCTAAAATTGACCTTTACCTAATCTCTGAAATCAATCAATGGTCTCGACCCATTCTTCTATCGCTTCTCCTCTTCCGTAATTGGTGGTTTGATTTCACTAACTCTGTTTCTCTCAAACCTAGTTTCTAGGTTCACTGTTTTTGAAAAGAAAAAGGGTTGAGAGAGAGGAGCTAGAGAGGTATCATGGTGGTGTCCTTTAGTGATGGAGGGGGAGGGATTGATGGGGTACAGTGATGGAGGTGGTTGAGCGGACATGGTGGTGGTGATGGTTGCTGTAGAGGACTGGAGAAGATGGAGTCGATGATGGGTTGGGATGAAGGGCGTGTTTGTTTTGGCGGGTATAGGTATTTGGTTGTTTGGGTGTTGAGCGGGCTCATCAAATCTCGATGTTTCGCGAAGCTGAGCCGTATGATGCGGAAATGATAGATCGATCTAATGGCGAGATGGAAGGGAGCGAGGAGCGACCGTTGGATGCAAAAATACAACGAAACTAACGGTTCAAGATGGAGTTAGGTGCTGTAGTGTTGGTAAGGTGCATCGAAATCTGATGCATGATGACGCAGCGACCGTTGGATGATGGAATGGATCCAATCTTACGGTTAAGAAGGAAAACGGGTTTGGGTATTGAATTTTGGGTTTAGGATATGGATTTGGGTTTAGGAATTGGATTTGGGCTTAGGAATTGGATTTGGGATTAGGTAATCTTGAGCCCACTTCTTCTTTAAGAACAATTTCTTCCTTTTTAAGCCCATTTTTATCCTTGAGTCTTCCATAACACATTCTTCACTTCTTTTCCGCTAGAGATTCCACCGGCTTTCTCCCGTGTCTTTGCTCTTTTGGCTCCGCAACTCATCTAGTCTTTATTTGGTACCTAAAAATACAAAATTAAACAACATTAAGTAATTATCCTTGAGGAGAGTAAAATACAAAATTCATTACAAAAGGGGGAATTATGGTATGCAAAATGGGATAAGTGCCAATAAAACGATGATAAATAATGCAATATTTGGCGCCTATCACTAGGAAAGTAAAGGATTTGCAAAGCAAGTAAATTAAAACAGATGGAAAATGGATCAACAATCATTGTTGATACAGACGAGATGGATTAACTATAATAGTTGACACGTTATAAGCAGATGTCCTACATCACGGCTAAAGGTTTTTTTCCTTTCTTTTTTTTGAGAAAGAAAAGATGAAGAGAAAGAAGAGAGAGAAAGAAAAAGCGTTTTGGAGAAAAGCGTTTTGAAAAAAACGACTTGTTTCTTGTGTAATAACGAAAAGCATACCAAATGATTTTTGAAGAAAAGCGTTACCAAATGCTATTTTCCTAAAAAATAATCCCAAACGGGGCTGGGTAGAAAACTAAGAAATGCACAGCCCATCATTTAGTATTCGCTTATGAGTCCACAATTTATGCTTTTCGATCATAAACATCCGCCGCGGCTTTTGGCATGTACCTAGTAAGGAAGTCTGCCAATGCAGCGCACAACATACAACCGTCCTTGGAGGCGTACCATATGTATTCGATTCCTCCATAGCAAGTGATGGAATTCGAATTGATTCGAGTCCAATCACAAGTGCTCTCTAACATAATGGAAAAAATATTTCCTGTTAAACTACACTTCATTTATCAGGGTTAACAAGCGTATTACGCTGATTATGTTTGTGCAATAATAAATCTAATGTCCCTGTTCTTTTTTTCTTCGATTTGTGAACACTCACCAGTAAGTACGCCACGAATAATACGTGGGAACTATTTGAAGTCGACATCTACTTAGGAGACTTGGCACACTAAAATTTGATCAAAATGGGTCATTTGTCCAAATATTTTTAAAACATGGTTCAAATAGACGAGTAAAAATTAGTATCGGTAAAATGGACACCAAAAAAATAGCAAGGATGAAACTGAATTCATCCTGACTTAAACTTAAAAAATAACAAGGATGAAACTGGATGCATCCTGATGTAAATTGAAAATAAGAAAAAGTATTTGAAAATGGGTAGGATGAAAGTGTTTACATCCTGACTATTTTCACACTTTTGTCCATTTAAACAATATCAAATCTAAATATCAAATCTAAGTGTTTACATCGAATTGTTGATTTTGGTCTTTTTAACCAAATTTGTGAAAAATGAAAGATAAATACAGGACGAGATGATTTTTTGCAGTTTTATACGGCAAAGATCAACGGACGGCAAATCTTAGTTGTGAATGTGGTATGAACACATTGCATATAAGAGCTTCTCCAGTGGTTGTTGTATGTATTTCCTATGTGGCAACACAAACAAGACCTCTTTATTCCAAATTTTCCTGAAGTTTAGGTGAAAAAAGTTATTCATCTCCAGTGGTGTTGTTTGTGATCATTTTCTTATTAAATGTAAATTTTATGTTTAATAATTGTAAGATTTTATTAGATCTAAAAATGATTATTTATTGTATTATGATTAATTTTAATAAATAAAATATATTTTTAATTTAAAAAAGCTGACTAGGATGGTAGACAATGGCAAGCGGAGTGTGGGAAAATAGACATTCCCCTTGACATTTTCTATCTAAAGTCATGCATACATTGATTTATGACATTCGGGATGATTTTAGAGAAAATTGATGTACATCCTAGATGGATTTTAACATTTATCTCCACACACATACCATTGGAAAAACTCTAAGGCCGTGAAGGAATTATAAGTTCGGTAACCTCTGTAGTGGCCTTGCATTGCATATGCGTCTAGTCATTAGTTGACGACACCTAATGAGGAAAGAAAAGAATGCTACGAAGGGAATGCTCACATCAGTTTTGACATTTCTATGCAAATTATTACTTCCATTTCGAAAAAAGAAAATAAGCTTATTTTACATGTACAAATTACACCAGAAACAAGTCATTTCTGTTTCAACAACATAAGCTTCTTTTATACACAAATTATACAAGAAACAAGTTTTCTTTTTGTTTTTTGATTCGGAGGGGTACTGTTTGTTGGAGTCTTGCAACAATAGAAGAAACGTCAGATGTATCAAACAATAAATATAAAGAACCATATCAAACAACTCTACTAGGTTTTCTTTGTTTTAATGCAAAGACTCGGCTAGGTATGTAATGCAACCAGGATATGTTTTCTTTGTTTTAACCCTTTTACCTCTTCTAAGTTCTATTTCTGGTTCATCTTCCTCTAAAGGTAATGACTGACTGGTTGACGGAAATTCTAGGGGATCATCTAAACATCTCTTTCGAGAATCACGTTTCATAGGAAATACATTCTCAAATAACTCAGCATCCCTAGACTCCATGATAGTATTCAACCCTATGTCAGAAATTTCATAACTCACAACCATAAACCTGTGAGCACTAGAATGCTCAGGATACTCTATAAAAACACAATTAACGGTTTTGGGTCCTATCTTAGTTGTCTTAGGAGGAGGTATGGCCACCTTTGCCAAGCACCCCCAAACTTTGAAGTAAGCATAAGATGGTTGTCTACCTTTCCATAACTCATATGGAGTTTTATATGATCCTTTAAAGAGTACTCTGTTCAGGATGTAATTGGCTGAGAGGATAGCCTCCCCCCACAAGTTCGAAGGTAATCCTGAACCAATCAACATGGCATTCATCATATCCTTAAGGGTACGGTTCTTACGTTCAGCTACACCATTGGATTGAGGTGAATAAGGAGCTGTAGTTTCATGTTTTATGCCATGTTCTTCACAGAAATTTCCAATAGGAATTTCATATTCACCCACCACGGTCAGACCTAAAAGTTTTAATGGTAGCATTCAATTGGTTTTCAACTTCACGCTTATATATCTTAAAGGCTTCTAAGGCATCGTCCTTCCCTCAAAGCAAATAAACATGACAGTACCTCGTACTATCATCTATAAAAGTGACAAACCATTTCTTACCACCTCTAGTTTGAACTGACTTCATCTCAAATAGGTCTGAATGGATTAACTCTAAGGGTTTTGTGTTTCTCTGTACATTCTTACTAAATTATTTCTTAGCATTCTTAGATTCTACACAAATCTCACACTTATGACTTTTATCTAAAGTGAATTTGGGTATGCATCTTACGCTAGCTAGTTTATGCATTGATTTGTAATTTACATGACCAAGTCTACCATGCCAAACATTCGATGACACACACATGTAAGCAGAAGAATCATTCAATTTCACTTCAGGCAGGTTACATTAAGTTTATAAAGAACCCCAGTCTTATAGCCCTTACCCACATAATCATTTCCCTTAGTTACTATAAGTTTTCCAGACTCAACTGAAACTTTAAAACCCTTATCATAAAAAATAGAACAAGAAACAAGATTTTTGCAGATGTCTGGAACATGAAGAACTTCATTCAATGTGAGAGTCTTGCCAGATGTGAGCTTCAGACCGACCTTTCCTTTTCCTGCAACCTCTGATGCAGATGAGTTACCCATATAGAGTTTCTCGCCTTCCCCTACCCTCTGGTAGGAGGTGAACAGGTCTCTGTTCCCACAAACATGCTTGGTAGCTCCAGAGTCTACCCACCAGTCCATCACATTGGTCACCAAATTAACTTCAGACACTACTCAGAAAACTCGTCCTTGTTCTTTTCAACCAAGTTAGCACTATCCTTTTGTCCTTACGATGTCTACAGTGAACTGCCATATGTCCAGTAACTCCACACGCATAACAAGCACCCTTAATTTTAGTAATGCTAGACTCTGGTTTTCGAAACATACCTTCTTGGGAGGACCACGCTTAGAGTTACGATTGTTACTCTCACCTTTTCCAGCTTTGGAAGATCTGTGTTCAGTCATATGAGCTTTGTTACTCATGTCCCTTGCAGAAGACACGTTCTTATCCTTGGTGCACAACATCTCTTCCACTTGAATTTTCTTTCCTAATTCAACCATGTTGATCTCGCCAGTTTCATGTCTTAGCTTTTTCTTGTATCAGACCAAGAAGATGGTAACTTCTCAATTACCGCAGATACTTGAAACGTCTCATCAATGACCATACCTTCAGCAAGATCTCATTAATGATCTGTTGAAATTCGAGAAATTGATCAACAACAGGTTTCATTCGTCATCTTGAAGTCCATAAACTTCGCCACCAGAAATTTCTTGCTCCCTGCAGTCTCCGCTTGATACTTGCTACTTCTAACGCAGTCCACAAATCATAAGCACTGAAATTTTCTTTAGCATTGTAAAAATCATACATCGCATCTTCCAAACCATTCATGATATGATTTTTCGCCAGAAAATTACACCTCTTGTTATACTCGATCGCCTCCTCAGTTAAACCTTCAGCATTCATCAATTCATATGTGGAACAAGTACATAATCCAGTTCATGATGGCTTAGATAAAATGCATCTTGGATTGCCATCTCTTGAAATCCTTTCCGTTAAACTTCTGTGGTCTTTCAACATCGTTCTTTCCCATTGTTACAAGGAATAATGTGTTTAAGATTGTTGGAATCTTGCAACAATAGAAGAAACGTCAGATGTATCAAACAATAAATATAAAGAACAATCAAACAACTCTACCACGAACAAATTGATGAGGGCAGAATCACAGGTTCAACAAGCTGTCCTTAACACATTAGTTCGCGGGTATACTCTGAAGTAATGCTAAACCCCAACGTGCGAAGATGTGTCCAGGATAAGACTGCCCGATATAACTTGAGTTAGCACAACGCAAGTTACCCACTCTTGAACTCAGCAACAGGATGGAAGTAAAACGCCGCACAAAATAAGAAGAAGAAGAAAAGTAGACCTAGAGATAGTCGCTGTTTTGTTTAAAACAGAATTTCGAGTCATATTTATAGGATGAGATACTTGCAAATCAAGTTAGGTTTTTGGTTTTCTTCAAAAACAAGTAAAACTCGTAAAAGGAATTTCCCACAAATAAAACTCTTAAAAAATATTTTGGAATTAATTCCTAAAGAAAAATTCGCCAAAAATAAACGAGTAGAAGAGGAACTTGGTGCATGGTTATACGCGCATATCGCATGGGTCAAAATATGTATTTTTGCCCACCCGCTCCACCCACGTTTTCAACATACATAATGTATGATTATAGTGGAGCTCCTCTTTAGTTTTCCACAATGTGGGACTAAAGGTTCCACTTCATTCACCCAAAAATGAGTGAGTATCCTTAGACCCTTAGGTCATTAGATCAAACCATACCAAGACCATAAAATCTTTTTAATTAAAACTCATTTTCTCCAACAATCCCCCACATGAATGAAATATCGGAAAACGAAAAAATCAGAGTAAGGAAAATACCATTTAGGCAAAGGTGTCCATGAGGTCTTGAACCTTGCTTAGTGAGAAGTTACCGGAACTACTAGCTAAACAGTGAACGCGATGTCTTGAACTGCTAGCGTTTGGTGTAGTTCAAATAATATCCACGCATGATATCCTCCAAGTGTTGCTAAGTTCGTGCCGTTTTGTCCATTTTGGCCCTGGACATATCCTGTTTCTCAGAATGCTCTAAAGAATTGGCTCCATTCTCATAGGAAGCGACCCACTTCCTCATTCAGATAGGTGAGTTCCATCAAGAGTGCTTACTGCTACACCCCACTTCAATCTTAAATTGAAACTATAGAACTCATTAAGACTTAATTAAAAGTCATCCTCCACATGCAGTCACACTATCACATCAACACCATAGGGAAGGGACAGATAATAAAATTATCTGATAGTGTTTACCTTTAACTACCACAAATTAGTTGTCTCATTCGAAACCTTGATCTTGGAATCTCCAGTCAGCAAGGTTGAGTATCCTTCATGGCAAGTTTAATTATTTGAGCCTAAGCCCCATCCCCTTCGATGCTTTACTAACTATCTCCTTGGACAAGCCTTTCGTCAAAGGGTCCGCGATATTCTCCTTGGACCTTGTCCAATCTATGGAAATAACGCCTGTTGAGATTAGTAATTTCAAAGAATCATGTCTTCTACGCATATGTATAGACTTTCCATTGTAGAAGCTATTTTTAGCTCTACCTATTGCAGATTTGCTGTCACAATGTATAGATATAGCTGGCACAGGCCTATGCCAGAGAGGAATATCTTCTAAAAAGTTTCTTAGCCATTCGGCCTCCTCTCCTGCTTTATCTAACGCAATAAACTCCGACTCCATAGTTGAGCGAGCTATACATGTCTGTTTGGAACTCTTCCAAGATACAGACGCACCTGCTAGAGTGAATACATATCCACTCGTAGACTTAGACTCCTCTGAGTCTGCTATCCAGTTCGCATCGCAAAATCCCTCAAGGACGGCCGGATACCCTTCGTAATTCAAACAAAAGGTCATTGTGTACTTCAAGTACTTTAGCACTCTATTAAGTGCATCCCAATGTTTCTGCCCTGGATTACAAGTATACCTGCTTAACCTACTCACAGCATAAGCAATGTCTGGTCTCGTACAATTCATCAAATACATCAGACTTCCTATGACTCTTGAGTATTCAAGTTGGTTAACACCTACACCCTTATTCTTCATGAGTTTGCAAGAAGAATCATATGGAGTGCAAACAGGTTTACAGTCAAACTGATTATATTTCTTAAGTATGGATTCAACATAATGAGACTGACTCAGACTATAGCCATTAGAAGTTTTTCTAATCTTCATCCCTAATATGACATCAGCGGGGCCTAAGTCTTTCATGTCAAAGTTCTCATTCAACATTTTCTTAGTGGTATTAATAACATCCATGTTTGTACCTAGTATAAGCATATCATCAACATACAAGCATACAATCACACAGGCATCCTTGACAAGTTTAGTATAAACACACTTATCAGATTCATTAATTCTAAAACCACTAGAAATCATCACATGATCAAATTTCTCATGCCACTGTTTAGGTGCTTGTTTCAATCCATACAAAGATTTCTTCAGTTTACAAACCTTCTTCTCACAACCTTTAACTACAAATCCTTCGGGTTGTTCCATATAAATTTCTTCATCTAATTCACCATTCAAAAACGCTGTCTTTACATCCATTTGATGTATCTGTAGGTTATGGACAGAAGCTATAGCAATTAACATCCTAATGGAGCTAATTCTACTTACTGGTGAATATGTATCAAAGAAGTCTATACCTTCTATCTGTTTATAGCCTTTCGCTACCAACCTAGCCTTGTATTTTTCAATAGTTCCATTTATATTACGTTTTCTCTTGAAAATCCATTTACAACCTATGGCCTTAGACCCTGGAGGTAAATCTACAAGTTCAAAAGTACCGTTTTCTCGAATGGAATCCATTTCACTAATTGAAGCTTCTTTCCACCACGGAGCTTCAGGACAAGTCATGGCTTCTTTGTAAGTCTGAGGATCAGACTCGGCTAGGTATGTAATGCAACCAGGATAGGTTTTCATAGTTTTAACCCTTCCTTACCTCTTAGGTTCTATTTCTGGTTCATCTTCCTCTAAAGGTAATGACTGACTGGATGATGTAAATTCTAGGGGATCATCTAAACATCTCTTTCGAGAATCACGTTTCATAGGAAAAACATTCTCAAAGAACTCAGCATCCCTAGACTCCATGATAGTATTCAACCCTATGTCAGAAATTTCAGAACTCACAACCATAAACCTATGAGCACTAGAATGCTCAGGATACCCTATAAAAACACAATCAACGGTTTTGGGTCCTATCTTATTTGTCTTAGGAGGAGGGATGGCCACCTTTGCCAAGCACCCCCACACTTTGAAGTAATCATAAGATGGTTGTTTACTTTTCCATAACTCATATGGACTTTTATCTGATCCTTTAAAGGGTACTCTGTTCAGGATGTAATTGGCTGAGAGGATAGCCTCCCCCCACAAATTCGAAGGTAATCCTGAACTAATCAACATGGCATTCATCATATCCTTAAGGGTACGGTTCTTTCGTTCAGCTACACCATTGGATTGAGGTGAATAAGGGGCTGTAGTTTCATGTATTATCCCATGTTCTTCACAGAAATCTCCAATAGGAATTAGATACTCACCACCACGGTCAGACCTAAAAGTTTTAATGGTAGCATTCAATTGGTTTTCAACTTCACGTTTATATATCTTAAAGGCTTCTAAGGCATTGTCCTTCCCTCTAAGCAAATAAAGACAGTACCTCGTACAATCATCTATAAAAGTGACAAACCATTTCTTACCACCTCTAGTTTGAACTGACTTCATGTCAACTACGTCTGAATGAATCAATTCTAAGGGTTTAGTGTTTCTCTGGACATTCTTCCTGAATGATTTCTTAGCATGCTTAGATTCTACGCAAATCTCACACTTATAACTTTTATCCAAAGTGAATTTGGGTATGCAGCCTACGCTAGCCAGTTTATGCATTGATTTGTAATTTACATGACCAAGTCTACCATGCCAAACATTCGATGACACACACATGTAAGCAGAAGAATCATTCAATTTCACTTCAGGACAGGTTACATTAAGTTTGTAAAGACCTCCAGTCTTATAACCCTTACCCACATAATCATTGCCCTTAGTTACTATAAGTTTTCCAGACTCAATTGAAACTTTAAAACCCTTATCATCTAAAACAGAACAAGAAACAAGATTTTTGCAGATGTCTGGAACATGAAGAACTTCATTCAATGTGAGAGTCTTGCCAGATGTGAGCTTCAGACCGACCTTTCCTTTTCCTGCAACCTCTGATGCAGATGAGTTACCCATATAGAGTTTCTCGCCTTCCCCTACCCTCTGGTAGGAGGTGAACAGGTCTCTGTTCCCACAAACATGCTTGGTAGCTCCAGAGTCTACCCACCAGTCCATCACATTGGTCACCAAATTAACTTCAGACACTACTGCAGAAAACTCGTCCTTGTTCTTTTCAACCAAGTTAGCACTATCCTTTTTGTCCTTACGATGTCTACAGTGAACTGCCATATGTCCAGTAACTCCACACGCATAACAAGCACCCTTAATTTTAGTAATGCTAGACTCTGGTTTTCGAAACATACCTTTCTTGGGAGGACCACGCTTAGAGTTACGATTGTTACTCTCACCTTTTCCAGCTTTGGAAGATCTGTGTTCAGTCATATGAGCTTTGTTACTCATGTCCCTTGCAGAAGACACGTTCTTATCCTTGGTGCACAGCATCTCTTCCACTTGAATTTTCTTTCCTAATTCAACCATGTTGATCTCGCCAGTTTCATGTCTTAGCTTTTTCTTGTATTCAGACCAAGAAGATGGTAACTTCTCAATTACCGCAGATACTTGAAACGTCTCATCAATGACCATACCTTCAGCAAGAATCTCATTAATGATCTGTTGAAATTCGAGAAATTGATCAACAACAGGTTTATCATTCGTCATCTTGAAGTCCATAAACTTCGCCACCAGAAATTTCTTGCTCCCTGCAGTCTCCGCTTGATACTTTGCTTCTAACGCAGTCCATAAATCATAAGCACTGAAATTTTCTTTCGCATTGTAAAAATCATACATCGCATCTTCCAAACCATTCATGATATGATTTTTTGCCAGAAAATTACACCTCTTGTTATACTCGATCGCCTCCTCAGTTAAACCTTCAGCATTCATCAATTCATCATGTGGAACAAGTACATAATCCAGTTCATGATGGCTTAGATAAAATAGCATCTTGGATTGCCATCTCTTGAAATCCTTTCTGTTAAACTTCTGTGGTCTTTCAATGTCGTTCTTTCCCATTGTTACAAGGAATGCTAATGTGTTAAGATTGTTGGAGTCTTGCAACAATAGAAGAAACGTCAGATGTATCAAACAATAAATATAAAGAACCGTATCAAACAACTCTACCACGAACAAATTGATGAGGGCAGAATCACAGGTTCAACAAGCTGTCCTTAACACATTAGTTCGCGGGTATACTCTCAAGTAATGCTAAACCCCAACGTGCGAAGATGTGTCCAGGATAAGACTGCCCGATATAACTTGAGTTAGCACAACACAAGTTACCCACTCTTGAACTCAGCAACATGGATGGAAGTAAAACGCCGCACAAAAAACAAGAAGAAGAAAATTAGACCTAGAGATAGTCGCTGCTTATATGTTTTTAAAACAGAATTTCGAATTATATTTATAGGATGAGATACTTGCAAATCAAGTTAGGTTTTTGTTTTCTTCAAAAACAAGTAAAACTCGTAAAAGGAATTTCCCACAAATAAAACTCTTAAGAAAATATTTTTGGGATTTATTTCCTAAAGAAAAATTCGCCAAAAATTAAAACGAGTAGAAGAGGAACTTGGTGCATGGTATACGCGCATGGGCATGGGTCGAAACATGTATTTTTCGCCCCACCCGCTCCACCCACATTGTTTTACAACATATCCATGAGCACATGGTTATATAGTGGAGCACCTCTTTAGTTTTCCACAATGTGGGACTAAAGGTTCCATTTCATTCACTCAAAAATGAGTGAGTATCCTTAGACCCTTAGATCATGAGATCAAACCACACCAAGACCAAAAATCCATTTATTAAATAACTCATTTTCTCCAATATGTTGAAGGAAAGAATGCCGATTGAGCATACAACTTTCCTTCTTCATCAAATGAGACCTTGACCCCCAATTGAACATGATTGCTAAAGGCGAATACCAGTATTAGCGGGGCTGGTACCATTTCAGTGATCCAACGGCCAGGATCGTTTATAAGTCTTTTGTTTTATATGAAATGGTACCAGCCCTGCTAATGCCGATACCCGTCTTTAGCAATCGTGAAATTGAGGAGCAGTGCAATCAATTACTTTGGGAAGTGATGTTTTGTACACCACATACATCAAACCGCCTGCTTGTAGGACCACTAGTACAACCATCAGATATTTTTTGAGTGATGATACACACACCGAAGATGTGTACCACGATCTGCACCGCAAACAAATCCAAGCGCTATTAGGGCAGCTCTGGAGGGGATTTGCAGGGACTGAGACCAAATATGGGGCCCATCTTTTTTTTCTCTCTCACACGGTGCAGAGTACACCAATTATTTTCGTTTTTGTATATGGCTTGTGCCATACTTACCACCTTGTATCGTATGAATCTCACCCAAGTTCCTTACCTACCGTTTTGATGGTAGATACTAGATACTACACTAGTAATCTAGTATTAAGGTAGGTAGCTAGAAAGCATGATGTTTTTTGTATGTACACCTTTCATCATCCACCACGTGTACAGAAAGAGACACGTGGAAGGCATGTGAAGCGAGACATCAAAACATGATAACAAGCATCTCATCAGAAGATGCCATCGGTCAGCAGATCTAACGGTCAGGGACAGAGGACCACAGAGGTATGATGGCTCAGAGGAGCACCAGATAATACCCCTTGGGTGTTAACTCACCCAATCCCGAGGAAGATCCCAGATCAACGGCCGAGAGGAAGTTTGGCTGACACAGATGTGACCATACAAAGAGACACTTGTCTGACACGAGCAGACATCCATCTACCTGCATTAAATACCAAAGAGATATACACGTGTCAATCAGCTCGTGGAAGAAGCGAGGATAACCCTTCGTATTCAAGCTCATGCCGCGGCATATGCCGAAGACCTCTGCATAATAGGCACAAAGCACAAGAAGATAAGATTACAACGACACCTCAGAAATGGGACCCACGTTCCATCCCTATAAATACCCCTCTTCACTAATAGAGAGGGGGTGGACGATTTTGGAGAGCAATTAGAGGAGAATATAGGAGAGAGAAATAGGAAGAGTAAGTAATCCCCCTACTTCCGCAGACCTATGTATATTCTAAAGTCATTCGACTATCTTTGTAACCATTCAGTACATAGTGAAACACCAAACCCCGTGGATGTAGGCCTTAGTGCCGAACCACGTAAATCTGTCTCATTTACATTTGAGCACCTTACATTCAACGTTAAACTTCATATGCTTTATATTTATGCTTGATTCTTGGTTTATTTCTTTATACGAACATTATTTATGATAATATTCGACTAGACAATGAAAATCCCGAAGGCTTCGAGTCGATGAATCGATATAATCATCCCCGTTACGCACACGACGTACAATTCTAGAATTAGGATGTATGCGAATATTTTTTGTGAACACGTGGATGGCTTCGTGATTTATGTGTTCACAATCTGGCGCTAGAAACAGGGACTTTGTCCCGGTAAAAGATTATCTTATCTTGTGATTTCACCTTAAACGCGCATTATGGTTGTGCCCTATTCTGGGTTCAGCGTGCTCTTAAAACCTTTTTTACTCTGGGTTCAGCGTGCTTTCAAAACCTTTTTTATTGTGGGTTCAGCGTGCCTTCAAAACCTTTTTATTTGTGGGTTCATCGTGCTTTCAAAACCTTTTTTATTTTGGGTTCATGGTCTTCATTTTCACAAACACCATTTCAAAGCAGACAAACTCACGGCTATCTATCAAAGATTTGCACGAGAGGCGTTTTCCTTTTAAAATCTAAGACTTAATACTCCAGATTCATGAGTTCTCGACGAATCTGCCTTTTCAAGAGTTTTCTTTTTCAAAGTAGTCTGAAAACAAGATCCATGATTGTTTGTCAGAGGATTCGTATTGCAAAAACTAGATCGGTGAAGTCTTTACATTTCTCTTTTATTAAGGCCCTTGGGCAGATCATTTCCTTCTATTCCAATAGTCTTGCGGATACGATTGGCGCTAACCCGATCCTCGTGGATATCTTTGGTTCTCTTTATTTATTCCCCTATGCAGAAAAAGATTAAAAATGGAAAAGATACTAGAGGCAGGAAAAACCAAAGCCTCATAAAAGGAGACACCGAGGGTTACCTCGGTCATGACCCGAAGCAAGCAGAAAGGAGAAAAATCTAAAACAACTACTCAGAGGCAGGATGCTGCGGAGATCACCTCACCTATGAACACTAACTCCATTGCAGCTGCGACTCTCAAAGCAGCAGCCACGAAGACTGTTGCGGCCCTCCAGGCTACAGAAGCTAACAAGACTTTGGTTTCAATCCAAATCCATCAATAAAAAGAGGGGGTGGCAGAATCTATGACACATCAGCCCGCACATCTACCAATCTTCGGAATGCCGTCAACCAACGGTCAGAATCAAACCATACTAGTGGTTTTAGTACCACGGGTGGAAGCTCAACCGAGGGGACCAAACTTGGAGATACCAACGATTGAAGCTGATCCTCGGCCACCCTTAATACACACAGTAGACGAAGGGAGAACTATGGCCGTAGGGGTACAAGCCGGAACTCCCAATCAGGGATCAAACCAGTCCCACCGACTGATGGTAGAGATCGAAGAATTGAAAAAGAGCCAGCAGGTCTACGCAGATGCCGTAGCTCTTCTGTCCAGGGAGAACCAAGACCTGAAAGATAGGATTTCCCAAAGCACGAAGACTAGCCAACAATTGGACGAAGCAAATTCTAAAGCACCAGAGCCTAATCGAGACCGAAGAATCATCCTAGCAAATGACGCCAGGGGAAGCAGTGCATCCGATCCGGAATATGCCACCGAAGAGTTATACTATTATGACAACGAAGGTCGAAAAAAGAAACGCTCAACTGAGCATGAGAACGTGGGATATTACCGCGCAATGAAGGAGATGCGTGATGAGATGATGGCTGAGATCAGGCAGTTAAAAGCCAGACAAGGCGGAGGAAGGCTTGAAGAAGTGATGAAAGAATCTAACTCCATGCCCCTAACTCATCGCCTGGCAAATACCCCCATTCCGTTAAAGTGCCCCGTCCCGACTTTTAATGCTACGACGGATCCAGTGATCCTGCGGCACATATCCGGTATTATAACCGTATCCTATCCTGATGGAGTCAGAACGACGCCTCCTCTGTAGATATTTCCCATCAAGTCTGAAGGGATCGGCTTTGTCTTGGTTTGACAACCTGCCACCTGATTCCATCAACTCCTACGATCAACTCGCAGATAAATTACTGAGGACATACATGTACAACAAAGCTGTCAACACTGGAATGGATAAAGATAAACTCTTTTCTCTGGCAATTGGATACAAGGAGAACACGAGGGAATACACCGACAGATGGCACAAGATCTTCCAAGCCATAGGGAGTGTGGACCCCGTAGTAAGTATCAACTGCTACAAGTGGGGATTAGACCGAATGAGTCCGTTATCTGTTGAGATTCATGGAAGCGTACCTAAGACAGAAGGATATCTTTGAATAATTATTGAAAAGTACGCTCGTCTTGAAGAAATCCAGCGTGAGAATCCGAGGGCACACACGCAGAGGTCTCACCGTACCAATTCCGCAGAACAAACCAGCTGGGCCAAAAGAAATATCTCAGTGGAACGGCCTCACGAAGATAGGAAGGAATGAAGGGATGAACGACGAAAAGACGATCGAAAGTTCGAAGATCAGGTTTACACGAAGCTCAATGCTAGCTACGCTCGGATCTTGCGAGAAATCAAAGGAAGGGAAAATTTGGAGTGGCCATGGTCTAAGGGAAAACATCCCCCAAGAACCGAGAAGTCTAAAGATTACTGTGAGTATCATTGCTTTAATGGACACCAGACCGAGAAATGCAAAAACCTCAAAATAATGATCCAAAAATTGATTGATGCTGGCAAACTCAAGCATTACATACGAAAGGACACCGAGGACAGATCCAAACGGACCAAGCAAGTCCAATTCCAGAGGGAAACCGCACAATCAACACCATCTCGTGTTCCGAAGCCGCAGGGCCCTCCCTTACAGCGCAGATAGGAAAGAGGCTACGGAAGCAGTTCGAAGACCACTGCGAATTATATAAGATTGATGGCGTAGAGGTGGACGATCACGAAGAGTGGATGGACGCACCTATTATCTTCGATACTGAAGATATCGAAGAAGATATGGAAGACCATAACGATCCCTTGGTCCTCACACTACCAGTGGCCGGATGTGACCTCAAAAAGATCCTCATCGACGGGGGAAGCTCAGTGAACGTTCTATTCTACGACGCCTTCAAACGGATGAATCTCCACGATGAACAACTAATGACCTCTTATTACACCATCTACGGGTTCAACGGAGCGCCCACAAAGCCATTGGGAGACATCGTGTTGCAGGTGAACGCCGGGCCCATGAAAGTAGAAACACGATTCAGCGTGGTTGACGCCCCATCCCCCTATAAAGCCATTATTGGACGAAAGTGGGTACATAAACTCAAGGGAGTGGCAGCAACTTACTACCAATATCTCAGGTTCCCTACACCCGAGGGAGTGATGGAAATCAAGGGAGACCGGGTCTCTGCAAAAGAGTGCCAGGCCACTCAGGATCGTATCAACAACGAACAGGAAGAGCAGCGAAAAACCCGAAGGATCAAAAATAAAGAAGCTGCGAAAGAAAAGGCCATAGACCTGTTCCTCAAGGAAACCACAAGGAAGGGCTTGACAAAGGATGATAATGTCCTTAACACAGAGGCAAGTACTTCAGCAGCCAACGAAGGACAGAAACATACCAAATAGCAATTAAAGAACGTCCCAGTCCTTGGGGACCCGAAGCCGGTGTTCACACCAATGGAGCCCATAAAACAAATCAACATAGGAACGGAAGAAAACCCGAAGATGATCAAAGTAGGGACCATAATGGACGAAGAAAGAGAAGATTCCTTAACCAAATTACTTAAAGAATACGCGGATGTATTCGCTTGGAAGTTAGGAGACATGTCGCAGATTGATCCAAAAATAATCCAACACGAGCTGCGCATCAAACCAGGCACGCCACTTTTCAGGCAGAAAATAAGAAAAGTTGCACCAGAGTATCATAAGGCAGTAGAAAAAGAACTTCGGAAACTACTAGAAGCAGGCTTCATCAAGGAAGTCAAATAACCTATATGGATCTCCAACATGGTCATCGTTCCTAAGAAAAATGGAGGGGTTAGGATATGCATCGACTTCACTAACCTCAACAAGGCATGTCCAAAGGACAGCTATCCCCTGCCGAGCATAGATCAACTGGTTGAAGCAGTGGAAGGATACGAAGAGCTGTCATTCATGGAAGGATATTCTGGTTACAACCAAGTAGCCATAGAAGAAGAAGATCAACTACACACAACATTCTACAACCCGCATGGACTTTATTTCTACACTAGAATGCCCTTTGGACTTCGAAACGCAGGGGCAACGTACCAAAGAATGGTCGATGCTATCTTCAGGCCGTGGATTGGTAGTACCCTAGAAGTCTACGTTGATGACATGCTCGTCAAAAGTAAGATGCGCAAAGATCACCATCGGGACCTGAGAGATATTTTCGAAGCAATGAGGAAACATCACATGAAACTAAATCCAGAAAAATGCACTTTCGGTGTCACCTCAGGGAAATTCCTCGGGTATCTGGTAACAAAAAGGGGCATTGAGGTAGACCCAGCGAAGATTCATGCCATAGTAGAAATGCCATCTCCGAAGAATTTAAAATAAGTGCATAAGCTCAATGGGTCCATAACAGCCTTGGGAAGATTTATTGCCGATCCTCGGACAAATGCAAACATTTTTTCGATATTCTCAAAAAAGGGAGTAAGTTTGAATGGACCGCAGAATGCGAAGAAGCTTTCCAAAGAATCAAGGAACACCTGGCTTCAATTCCAATCCTGCAGAAGCCTGACCCTGATGAGGTTTTGGCATTGTACATAATAACAACAGAAGACGCAGTTAGCGCAGTGTTGGTCAAAACCAATACGAAGATAGAACAACCTGTCTATTATGACAATGGGAAGTCTTCGTTGATGGTTCCAAAAATAAGGAAGGGGCAGGAATAGGCATTGTCATCACCACCCCAACTGGAGAAAGGATCGTACAGGCACTCAGGTTAGAATTCAAAGAGCATACTAATAACATCGTCGAATACGAGGCAGTCGTACATGCCCTCCGCTTAATAATAGAGATGGGGGTAACTGATGTAAGACTGACAAGTGATTCGCAGCTGGTCATACGACAAATAGGGCTCGAATACAATGTGTACGACGACACCCTCTCAGCTTACATGGCCTTGGTCCAAACATTGGCAACACAAATTCCGAACAACAAGTTCCGGCACTTAAGCAGAAGGGATCTCAGGCACGCGGATGCCCTAGCATATATATCATCCACGCTGAAGGACAAGAGTATCGAAGCTATCAAAATAACAAGGGTATACGATCCCTCGATTGCAACACAATTTTCCTTTGCTACAAATCAAGATACAGTGGAAGAAAATATCGAAGATCAGGTGGGAGAAGACATCCGTGACGATTTTGAAGAAGAAGATATCCTGTCAAGAGAAAATCAAGACGAAGATTTCAGCAACGATGATGATTGGAGAATGAAGATCCATGTGTTTCTCAAGGATGGAACCTTACCCGCGGATCACAAACAAAACAGGAAACTACTCTCCAAAGTAGGAAGATATGATCTTCGGGATGGAATCCTGTACAAGAAATCTTTCCTCGGACCATTACTACGATGCTTATCCAGGAAAGAGGGGCATCGAATTCTAAACGACATCCATTAGGAAATCATAGCGGCATGAGATCACTAGCCGACAAAGCAAAAATGCAAGGATATTACTGGACCACAATGATACAATATGCCGCAAGAATGTCCCGACGATGTGAAGAATGTCATCGTTTCGCCAAAAAGATACATGCACCAGCAACAACGTTGAATTCTGTGGATAGTCAGTGGCCATTCGCAAAATGGGGCATAGATATCGTTGGGCCTTTTATCGAAGGATCAGGGAAAAGGCGATTTTTTATAGTAGCCACGGACTACTTCAGTAAATGGGTGGAAGCCAAAGCTTTAGCCAGGATCAGAGACGTGGACGTGTTTACTTTCATATTCCAAAACATTTTTTTCACGTTCGGCATACCAGCGGAAATCGTGTCCGATAATAGTAAACAATTACAGGGGAAAAACATAGACATGCTCTTCGACACTTTCAAAATAAGGAAAAACAAGTCCACCCCCATATACCCTCAAAGCAACGGACAAGCGGAAGCTACCAACAAGACCCTCGCCCTTATCCTCAAAAAGCAATTAGACGAACACAAGGGGCGATGGTGTGAACATCTACACAATGTATTATGGGCATACATGACAACATGAAGATCTGCCACTGGGGAGTCTCCATTTCTCCTCACTTATGGAGCTGAATCAGTCATCCCAACAAAAATCCTCATGCCAACCACAAAGACCGAAGCATGGGAGAAAAATCTCACAACATACATGATGTTAGAGAGACTGGACGACCTGGAAGGAAGGAGGGAAGCAGGATTGCAGAAGATGGAAAATTATCAACAGAGACTAGCGAGGGAGTACAACAAAAAGGTTAAGCTTCGAAATTTTGTAGAAGGGCAGTATGTGCTAAGAACAATCCCGCAGTATCAACGAGAGAAGAAATGGGGAATATTAGCACCTACATGGGGAGGACCTTTTATAATACACGACATTGCGGGAAACAATTCCTACTATCTTCGCAATCTGAAAGGCGAGGTCCTCCGGCACCCTTGGAATGCTAAATGGCTCAAACCGTACTATCCATAGGAGCAGCGCAGCTTTGCATCTGCGTGGAGAATACCAGAAGAAGAAGGAAGCGTAACCGCTTTACATGTTTCTATCTCTGGACGAGGAGTAGCAGACCTCAACCTATCAATCAAACAAACTTTTTGGGAAATATTCAAGTAAACGAAATGGTCAAAAGTCCCGCTGAATGAACGCATGTACATTACATTATAAATTAACAATATTGGGGAAAGTAGTTAACCTACAATCTCTCAGGGCTCCCCTATCAGTGTCTATGAGTGTAAGACCAGGGGGAAGGCACCCAGCAGAAAGAGATACCAAACCAATTTCAAGGCAGCGGGTCGACGGAATGGGTGCATATAAATATTTTCAAAAAAGCATTCCATATCCTAGAGCGCTGCCTCGACCCCCACCGTTTGGGAATCCTCTGGCCCAGGATTCGCCAGCGGGGTGACAGGTCTCAAGACGATCACGAAGGTATTTACCTTTGGTGTCGCACTCAAACACTCTCAACTTTTTAAAAAACAAGTTATTTATAGTTTAATACTTCACAATACTTTAAAGTAAAAAGATGAATTGATAACGCAGGTACGCCAAAAGGATGATCCATTTCATAAAGAGTTGATTACAAGATTCAGCAAATAAGATAAAGCAGGAAACACATCAAAGAATGATCCGAAATTATATAATCAACAAGGATCAACTTTCTATGACTAATAAAAGAAATCTACTTGGACGATACAGCTCCATCAACAGGGTTGTCTCTGCGAGATGAAGGTACGCTACCACCTGAAGAGGACCCAGAAGAACCGGGCAAAGGCGCGGGAAGGGGACGGCGCGGATAATTATTGACAAGACCATGTTCGACTTTAATACCAAGTTCAATCTTATCCAGGACTTTTTTGGTCTCTTCAGCCAACTGACATCGAGCCTTATAAGTGATAACAGCGGTCCGCTGGTTGGCCTGAGACAACAATACAGATAGGCGTTCCGCCTCTTTGGAGGCTATCTCCGCTGCTTCCTCACGAGACGCGGACAACCCTTTGAAATAGTTGTCTTGTCCTTCCTGCTGCACTAAGGCAGATTTAGTCTTTTTAAGCTCATCATTTGCTTCGTGAAGCTGTCCCTCGAGTGCTGAAAACAAGAAATACCAAGGGGTCAAAACGAAGAAATAACAGAATCACACTCGATAAAACGAGGTTATACCTTCGACATTAGCCGAATCCTCTTCATACTCATTGACAACTGGTTCCCGAGCCTCATCAAGAAAGTCATATTCGTTGCATAGTTTCTTATAATCCGTTTGAAGGTTCGTAAGGGAAAATTGACTCGCGTCTAAGTCTACCTGCTTCATTGAATCCAAGTGACGAAGATGGTTGACTTCATCATTCATCTCCCCCATCCTTTTATGGAGTCGATACACATTCACTTCAAGATCTCTTTCAGACTCCACTTGGCGAGCAACATCAGCTCGAGACGCTGCTAGGGCTTTAATAAGAGCACCAACCTCGGACATAGCATTATCTCTTTCCTCGGAAAGACGCAGCATACTATCCCTAACCCCGGGTCCTAAGAAAGAACGAGCCTGTTGTAACTCTCCTTCCAAAAAACGCACTCTAGCCTCTAAGTCCGAAGCATGTTCTCGAGCATCACGCAGGTTGTCACGCGTCCATAGCAGCGTACCATTAAACATACAACGGTCATGATTGTACTTATTTTTCATATCAACCATCAGCGGTCGCTTTTCACGCCACTCAGCTGTTAAGGCGTTGTGCTCATCAGCACGAGCATTCCACTTTACGGCTTCGCTCTTCAACTTACCCACCAACTCTGCAATACGGGATTTCTGTCGTTCCCTTTCTTTCTGAAGCCATATCAACTCGGGGACTCCACCCACTGAAGATAGGGTGGGGAGACTCAGACAGAACACCAAAATACAGATAGGGAATCACAAGGAGTGAAAAATCCGTAAAATACGAACCTGTGAAGGACGAGACACTTCTCCGAGTCTGCTCCAATTCGTTGCGGACTATAGCAAGTTCTGAACGAAGACTCTCCTCAGCGTTACCCAGCTGTTCTTTTTCCTTCAGACGGCCCCTCAGTTCATTTATTTCTACTTCAGCCGCAGACAATTCCTCTTCTCTATGACGAAGCTTGGCCTCCAACTTTAAAGACTTTGCTTTGAAGAATTGGTATAGAACATGGTTACAATGTTCGCTCCTCATCATCTACTTCACAAACAAAAAACATTATTATACCAAAGGGATCAGATATCACGAAGAACACAATGCGTGAATATCATAAAAAGAGTACAATGATTTACCTCTAAAACACGCTGCTGGGGAAAACCGTACTGGTACCCATCAGCTATGGCCATCATATCAGCAACAGAGGAGGGAGGGTCAACCACTAGGTTAGCTTCCGAAGCTCTAAGATTCTTCTTCCACATCTCAGCAACGCGGGCTTCAGAAGACAATTGCATCATTCGACGATTATAAGCGTCGGAATTCTTCTCACCAGTCACCATGGGGGCAGGGTTAGGGACGAACATCAGGTTCTTCTTTTCTAGCCAAGCCAAAATGACATCTTCACCTTCAGGCATTAGCGAGTAAGGGAAATCCTCGGAAGGAGACTCAACCGCAGACTTCCCTTTGGCGGTTATCTCCTCACCCGCGCAAGTCTCGACATTACCACCCTCAGCATGACCACCTGCGTTCTCAGCCTGCTGATCAGTGGTACCTCCTTTGCCAAGATCCCCAAGCACATCCCACTCATCATTTGGGGAAAGCAATGAGAAGTCTTCGGCAATACCCATGGCAGCAGTCACATCAAAGGATTCCCCGCGGAATATATCCTACCGAAAGAAAATTCTGGGGAAATTACGGGCAGAGTACCCACACCAACAATGTCATCGTCAACAGGGGAAGATCCACTCCCGCCAGTACCACCAACGGTAATATTACCCTCAGCCTCACCATCACCACCCGCGGCAACTTCTTCTCCACCATCACTACCCGCGGCAACTTCAGCCTCACCATCACCACCCGCGGAAAATTCTTCTTCACCATTACCACCTTCTTCATCAGGGTGAGAAGTGTCGGTACGCTCTTCTCCATTGGACATTTCTTCATCCTCACCATACCCTTGGTTTACGGGACTCGTAACCTCCTCATAACCCTCAGCCTCACCGATAACCGCAGTAGAAGATTGTTTGGGTCCAAGTTTCTTCTTCTTCGACACCTACAAACCAGTATACATCCCACAAAGTCTCATTTTTTCCCTCACTTCAAAAATGAAAATTATTTCAAGCGAGGAAAAAGGGGCAAAAAGATAAAGAATATAAAAAGAAACTATACCTTGGCAGCAGCAACACTCTTTGATGGATGGATAGCACCAGAACCCTCCTCCTCATCTCCATCAACGACATCAAGAGAATAAGGAAAATTCATGCCCGCGAAATTCGGACGCCAAGGACAGAAATCTCCATAACGAGCAGGAGGAGTTTCACGAGGCTTGCTATTTTCAGAAGGACGCCAACCGCGTGGACTCGGAATCCATCCATAAGCCCAAGGACCAACTACCTCAATAACAGTAGCATGCCATTAATAATCATGGTCACGCTTGATCCTTTCACGAGCAGGAAAGATTTTCCGTTTAGCAGATCCCTCAGTACCAGGAACATACTTCAGCTTGGCATCACTCACCTCACTCAAAAGACGAATTTCACCACGGGGAGCAGCAATATTACGAAGACTAACACTCCACAGCTTACGGTTTCTGTTGTTGACATAATCCCCAAAAGAACTGTTAAAATTCTAAGGAGTATACCACTCTCTCTCAGAAGGATTTGGAACATAGCAGGTCATCATAGTCTCTCCCTTGCTTCGCAGGTAACATTCCTTCAGTGAACGAAGATAATTCCCAGATAGTTGTGACACAGAACGATTATGAGTGTTCGTGGAAGAGCCTTCGCGACTAGCCAACACATCATAATAAAAGGAGTCACCCGACTTATATAGGGGCAACATAAGACCCGCCTCGAAGGCTCCAACCATAGTCAACAGATGAAACTCGTCAAACTGATAATTAGCAAGGAGCTCGTAGGTGATATCATCGTCAGGGGCATAAAAGCGAACCTCAAAAGCTTGAAGTTCATGTTTTTCCTTGAACATCTCAAGATCAATATGCTTGAAAGTGACTTTCTTCTTACCAACTGAAATGATGCGTATCACGGGGACAGTTTCTTCTTCGTCTGCGGAATCAGAAGTAGGACCCAATTCCGAAACCTTCTTTTTAGAAGGAAGATTTGTAGACGGATCAACTATCGACATAGTACCCTTGGAGTACTTCCCTTTGAAAGAAACCGCGGGAGGAGGAGGCAAAGATTTCTGCGGAGGCACTGAAGGAGGATCCATTGAACAAAGGGGCGGAGCATCCACTATTTCAGTACGAGGAGGAGGAGCCCGCGTACTCCTAAATTCATCACGAGGAGGAGCCTGCGTACTCCTAGAATCTTCACGAGGACGAGAAGGGGCGCGGTTAACAGCATACCTAGATCCACAAGGACCCTTCGGCATATCCCCTTTCTTAGTAGGCACAATGTTCGCACCGGAGGAAGATGAAACCCAATGACCCCGAGGATCCGATTGCGAAGACTTGTAAGGGCCTTCCCCAAGTGGAGACCTGTCAGAATCTCTACGTGGAGGGGATCCTGGCGGACTAGACGGCGGGGTTTGGTAAGGAGCCCGCGGACGATCAGACATATCTACAAGGAAACACAAAAACAGTTTAGAGAAGAATACGAGGAGATCACTAAAGATCAAAAAACCCATAATTGATGGTTCATCCAGATAAACATTAAAAACCCTAAGAACTAAAAAATACTCCATCCGACTCCAGGGATAATACTCAGATACAGACTCACAGACGCTGTAACAAAGAACAGGGGCAAGCATATATGCTTCGACATGTATGATATTCATCGCAAAACCAAGAACACAGCAGCAGAAAACAAACGGGTAGATACATAGATAAATCAATGATGAACAACTAATGAAAAACCCCATACCTGTATAGAAGAGGACGACAAGCACCAACCGCAGTCGATGAAAGGAGGATCGGAGATATCAAAAGATACAGGGGCAACAACAATCAAAAACGAAAGAAGCAGAAGAAAGAAACAGAAAATTGAATGCTATATTCCTCACAAGAACGATGATAATAAATGACTAAAGAACAAGAATAAGAAAACAAGAAGAGAATGAACACTGACAAGAAGAGGATAAAAGTTTTTTTCACATTCTCTTTCCTATTTATGAAGTTAGAGAAGACAATAACTGCTCCTCGTACCAAGGAGCAGTTACGGGAAAAGTTAATGCAAAGTGGGAAACGTGTAGGACTACCTTTCTTCTTCAAATTGCAAAATACGCCCAAGTTAGAAGAAGAGGGGCAAATTGTATGTACACCTTTCATCATCCACCACGTGTACAGAAAGAGACACGTGGAAGGCATGTGAAGCGAGACATCAAAACATGATAACAAGCATCTCATCAGAAGATGCCATCGGTCAGCAGATCTAACGGTCAGGGACAGAGGACCACAAAGGTATGATGGCTCAGAGGAGCACCAGATAATACCCCTTGGGTGTTAACACACCCAATCCCGAGGAAGATCCCAGATCAACGGCCGAGAGGAAGTTTGGCTGACACAGATGTGACCATACAAAGAGACACTTGTCTGACACGAGCAGACATCCATCTACCTGCATTAAATACCAAAGAGATATACACGTGTCAATCAGCTCGTGGAAGAAGCGAGGATAACCCTTCGTATTCAAGCTCATGCCGCGGCATATGCCGAAGACCTCTGCATAATAGGCACAAAGCACAAGAAGATAAGATTACAACGTCACCTCAGAAATGGGACCCACGTTCCATCCCTATAAATACCCCTCTCCACTAAGAGAGAGGGGGTGGACGATTTTGGAGAGCAATTAGAGGAGAGTATAGGAGAGAGAAATAGGAAGAGTAAGTAATCCCCCTACTTCCGCAGACCTATGTATATTCTAAAGTCATTCGATTATCTTTGTAACCATTCAGTACATAGTGAAACACCAAACCCCGTGGATGTAGGCCTTAGTGCCGAACCACGTAAATCTGTCTCATTTACATTTCAGCACCTTACATTCACGTTAAACTTCATATGCTTTGTATTTATGCTTGATTCTTGGTTTATTTCTTTATACGAACATTATTTATGATAATATTCGACTAGACAATGACAAGCCCGAAGGCTTCGAGTCGATGAATCGATATAATCATCCCCGTTACGCACACGACGTACAATTCTAGAATTAGGATGTATGCGAACATTGTTTGTGAACACGTGGATGATTTCGTGATTTATGTGTTCACATTTCTTGTGTCCACGACGATGGCTTACACTAAACTTCAAAATAACCTAGTTAATAACAAGTTTGTCATTCTCTTATATTGGTGGATCGAGATATACCGTTAATTCTACCGGATCCCACTGGTCATCGTCACAACTATCTATTCTGCGTTGTGTCCATTAATTTGGTCGCTACCATCTCTACAAACTACTGTAGGTTCACTTTTACATTTTGGACAACAAGTTTACTGTATTGCCGAGAAAAAATCCAAGCGAATTACAAATTGCTCCATGTCCAATCACGTCATTAGGCGCTAGCTATACATGGTTCCAACTTCCAACTATAAATTGTTTGGGACTTGGGGAGTATACAAAGTTACAAAAAGTCACTGCCTTAATCTGATATTGGCAGATATCTATGCGTAAGGTAACCGGAACCATGATTTAAATGTTGGAGGAGCCATTTAAATTAGCTTTACAACAAGAAGAAAAGAAGAAGAAGAGAAACCGGAAAAATATAATTTTTTTAATCCAGAGAACATGCAAAAAATAAATTGTTTAAAATACTTAGTAAAGAAATGACATAACCGAATTATCAAAAAAAAAAGAAAGAATTGATTTACTTGAATTTGACAATTTGAACAAGACGAATAAAAAGCCACACTCAAGACAAGAGGTGGATTACATTAGTGGATGGCAACGCTTTTTCGGTTATCTAATGCCCATTATATTTTTTTCCATCTCATGAAACATGTTTTTAAATCTTTCATTGAGCGATTTGTGGTGATATATTTTGATGACATTCTTATCTATATTAAAAATCAAAAATAACATATAATACATCTTAATCAAGTTTTCAATGTACTAATTAAGAGAACAAAAGTTATATGCTACCGTGAAAAAGTTTGACAGTCTTAACCAACAAGCTTGTATTTTTAGGTTAGTTTGTTTCAAGAGAAGGGATCATGATGGACCCGGGAAAAATTTAAGCAATTAGAAGTTGGCATGTTCCAACTTTCACTCATGATATTCAAAGCTTTCATGGCCTTGCTTCTATTTATTGGAATTTCATCAAAGGATTCAGCATTCTGTTATTGTTGAATGTTTAAAAGTGAAAAAATCTCGTGGAATTTAGATGCACAAAAAGGTATCGACCTTATCAAAACAAAGATGATAGAAGCTCTTAGTACTCCGTATTTTTAACAAGGTGTTTGAGGTGGACTGTGATGCTTCTAAAATTGGAATCAATGTCGTTCTTATCCAACAAGGGAAATCGACTGGTTACTTCAGTGAGAAGTTTAATAATTCCCATGTTACGTATTCTACTCAGGATAAAAAAAAATCTATCGTTAGAGCTTTTGATCATTAGAGTCATTATCTCATATTTAAGGAGTTTATTTTCTACTATGATCACGAGTCTTTGCAATTTATTAATGGCCAACAAAAATTGAAAAATAGACATGCTCGTTGGGTTGAAACGTTTACAAGCATACACTTTTCACATTAAGCATAAGTTTGGATAGCAGAACCAAGTGGCAAATGTGTTAAGTAGAAGACACTATCTTCAATATACATTACATTTCAAAGTTTTGTTACTCAAAGTTTTGAAAGAGCTTTACAAGGATGACTCATTTTTTTAAGAAATGTGGGAAATTTGTTCTGAAAGCTATTTCGGTCGTTACATACTGGAAGATGGTTTTCTTTTCAAAGTAAGTTATTTGTGTGTTCCTGATGCTCTTTACGGGAAGCAATAATTGCAGAAGCCCATGGTGGTGTACTTGGGGGACACTTTGGTCGAGATAAAACACTTTATTTGATTGAAAAACACTTTATTGGCTAAAAATAGTAAGAGACGTGGCACATCATGTGCTTCGATATCAAACATGTCATGTAGCAAAGAGTCATGTGAAACACCGGATTGTACAAACCAGTGCCTTTTAATATACGTACACTTTTAAAAATATAACCTTTGATTTCGTAGAGGCCACCTTTTACTCAGATAAACGAAGATCCGATTATGGTTTTAGTAGATTGATTCTCAAAGATGGCACGGTATTTTCAGTGTGCCAAAACTTAGACGCGTTTCACGTTGTCAATTTATACTTCAGGGAGATTGTGAAACTTATGGCATTACAAAGACATTTACGTTCGATCAAGATAGTGAATCTGTTGACCACCTTTGGCGGACTCTTTGGAGGAAATTAGGAAATACGTTGCAGTTTAGTTCGTCTCATCACCCTTAGACAAGTGGAGAAACCAAGTCGTCAATCGTAGTCTGATAAATCTCTTAAGTAGTCTGGTTGGCAAAATATTCGTCAGTGGGATTTTATCTTGGCTCAGACTGAGTTTGCGTACGATTGATTAAAAAGTCAGATTACTTGTAAAAGTCCTTTTGAAGTTGTAGATGGAACAAATCCAATAATTCAAATGGACTTGACTCCGCTTTCTACAAGATATCAGTATAACGGGGATACATAAATACAAGCTGAAAATATTATGAAGTTGCGTGAATAAGTACGCATTATCAAATAAAATATAAAGTATCAAGTTCAAGCTAACAGACACAGAATAAAAGCATCATTCAAGGAAGGTGATATGGTGCGGATTCATTTCTCAATAAAACAATTCTTGGGCCAAACATGGAAACTTGAAATCTCGAGCAGATAAGTCTTTCAAAGTACTCGAGCGCCTGGGAGACAACACATACAAAATCGAACTTCCACGTGATTATGGTGTTTAGACATAGCAAATCTCTCTCACCACTATAACGAAAACGAAGAGAACTCAAAGACGAGTTATCGCATAACGAAAACATATAGCAGCAATTCATTTAGGATATTAATATAATTAAGTTATTTTATACTAGTAAATGTAATAAAACAACCATACGCATGCATGTACCTTATTGATTAGGATAGTTAATTCTTGCATGAGCACAAGGCTATATAAAGCCATGTATGACACACTCGAATTTGAAACAAATATAACCTTAAATTAAAAAATTGATTTTTTTAATAGCTCTCATTGTTAAGGTGGATTCTTCGGATCCACGGCTGGTCATTTGCGATTATCTTTGTTAGAATCTATTTATCTGGTGTCAATTGTGCAAGGCAAACCGATACAGTCGCATCCATAAGAAAGCACGCCCACCCTATACTTCAGGTTTATTTCATAAAAGTGCTACTATTGTAGCTAATGGTTTGCCATTTTATCATTTGTAATTTGAAGAATTCCCATAACAGTACATAAATATCTAAATTAGTTTTTATAAAATAAATGGATTTTTTTAGAAACATAAAATTGATGTCATAAATAGGTCATCTCTTGCATTCATTTTATAGTAAATATGTACTGTTCTGCTAATTTGTTATCACGTAAAACTCAAGGCTCGCTAATGCAGGGTGCCAATTTGCTATGGAGTGTATTAACTCAAAGACAAATGGTTAGTTTACCGTGTATGTAATGTGGTACACCCCCAAGCAATTTGGCATCCCTATTAACAATCCTGGTAAAACTAATCATTCGATTAATTTTTAGTTACACTTTTTTTTTTTTTTGTAATTTTTTTTTAAGGTTTATGTTACTAAATTACCTATTATGTTATATAAATATCTAGAAAATATCTTTTCTGAAAAAACAAAAATAAAATTATGTGCGGTAGCAAAGACACATCTACATCACGATTATGCAGCGCCGTACAACAACCATTTTTGTAACCAAATGTTAATATCAAATAGTCCCAGGGAGTAGAGTGTAGGTCTGACCAAAACGATTTTGGTATCTACCGACCATGTACGTACATAGCTTCATTATCACTCGCTAGTTTAATTACGTGCCTCTGGTCCACGTGGATATTCATCCACCCGTCTGTCCAACCTAACATCATTCTTCTCTACTTACTCACCCCACTCCCGAACTCATTGGGGAATGTTTGGTAACTATTATTTTAATGGATTATCATCCCATAATCCATTATGCATAATAGATTCTATATGCGTTTGGTAACCATTATAATAATTGTTTATTTTAATCATAATTGAAAAAATCCATTATTTCCATAAACAGAAAAAAGTTGTTTAAAAATTATTATAATCAATTATTTTTTCTTAATAAAATTGAGTTGTGTTTATTCCTCTTATTTTCTATAAACTATCAAGAGAGGGTTAAAAAAACACTAGAGAACTTAGAAAAAAGTTCTAGATCATTATTTTTTCCACTACTTTTAGGGAGCATTTTTTAAAGATAATCAATTATTTGATAAAGGTGTTTGTGAAATTTATTATAAAAATGATTATATTAAAATCATTTATCTATTTTTGATTATCTATAATCATAAATAGATAATCATAAATTTTTCCAAACAAGGCCTATAAGAATCAAACTTCTCTTGTTTCTATTTTCATCATCATCAACTACATTTCTCGTTCTTGGTGCAGATACACATTTTGAAAACCATAATTCGTTAGCCAATCTTAAAAATGGTGACCGTAGAGGAAATACGAAATGCGCAAAGAGCTGAAGGGCCTGCCAATGTCTTAGCTATTGGAACTGCAACTCCAGCCAATTGTGTTTTGCAAGCTGACTACCCTGATTACTACTTTAGAATTACCAAGAGCGAACATATGACTGAACTCAAAGAGAAATTCAAGCGAATGTGTAAGTTTCTTTTCTTTCTCTTGGTATGCCATTTTTATTTCCATAAATCAGTAAGGTTTAGTAGTATCAAATGCAAATTCGCAATGGAACCAGTTCCATTGGGAACCTGACATGAATGAAGTGTTAATACAACTGATTAAATCAAAGAACTAACATCTTTATTTGTCTAACTGTATATATATACATGCATATGCAGGCGAGAAATCTCAGATAAGGAAACGTTACATGCATATCACTGAAGAAATTCTGAACGAAAATCCTAACATGTGCGAATACATGGCTCCATCACTTGATGCACGTCAAGACATTGTTGTTGTTGAAGTACCAAGACTAGGAAAAGAAGCTGCATCAAAAGCTATTAAAGAATGGGGCCAACCCAAGTCAAAAATCACTCATTTAGTCGTTTGCACTACTTCTGGTGTCGACATGCCTGGAGCTGATTACCAACTCAGTAAGCTCCTCGGCCTCCGTCCTTCGGTAAAACGACTGATGATGTACCAACAAGGTTGTTTCGCTGGGGGGACTGTCATGCGTCTTGCTAAGGACTTAGCTGAGAACAACGCCGGTGCACGTGTACTTGTTGTGTGCTCAGAGATTACAGCCGTTACTTTCCGTGGACCAGCTGATACTCACTTAGACTCCCTCGTGGGACAAGCTCTTTTTGGTGATGGTGCAGGTGCTATGATTATCGGAGCAGACCCTGACATAACAATAGAGCGTCCACTTTTCCAAATCGTTTCTGCGGCTCAGACTATTCTCCCTGATTCGCATGGTGCTATCGACGGACATTTACGTGAAGTTGGTCTGACTTTTCACTTATTGAAAGATGTTCCCGGCTTGATCTCTAAGAACATCGAGAAGAGTTTAGATGAGGCTTTTAAGCCAATTGGTATCACTGATTGGAATTCTTTGTTCTGGATTGCACACCCTGGTGGACCAGCAATTCTTGACCAAGTTGAGGCTAAACTAGGATTAAAAGAAGAGAAGCTCAAGGCAACTCGTCACGTGCTGAGTGAATATGGTAATATGTCGAGCGCTTGTGTTCTATTCATCCTTGATGAGATGAGAAAGAAGTCCCTCGAAGAAGGAAAATCGACTACCGGAGATGGATTGGAATGGGGAGTTCTGTTTGGTTTTGGACCCGGTCTTACAGTTGAAACGGTTGTGCTTCACAGCATCCCTACCACTGTTTGAGGAACTCATCAGTACTATGAGCAATTCCGAATAAATCACATCCTTCGTTTAAGCGACGATTGTTGTTTTAAGTTGTTAATGGTAACGAAGTGTGGTGTGTACAATATATGAGTTCACAATGATTTATCTCACGAATCATGGTTATAGACCTGCAGCGTTGTATTTTTTTAGTAAAACAATTATTAATTCAAGTAATACAAGTTAATAAATAATTGATGGTTACCTTTCTTTCCCGCATAAGCAGATCTGGAATCCTAAAATCCGCTTGTCCAAATCGGGGTTTTATGTGACATATATAGACCGATTGTTGTCTTTCATAAGATTTTCTTTTCATTCATTTCATTATTATAGGATGCATTTAGCACATGCATCAAGCCTTTAAACCCTTAGGCGACCCTAGTGGACGAGTTATAATCTCATGAGGGTTTACATACAGGTCTACCCACAAAAACTACACAAAAACTTCTAAAATCATCAATCTTCGTCGGAGGAATCCGAATCCAATTCACCCGCCATCATCATCTCCGGGGCATATACTTCGGAATTTTGGAAACCATGAAGTGATAGCTTGCATCAAGCACGAATGCTTCCCCATTTTCCTCCAAGTAGCGCCCTTCCACGGCTTCGTGCTACAAAATCACGACCAAAACTTACTTAGTTAGTGGTGTTTCATTGGGAGATCAGAGAACTTGGATTACGTAAAATTAACCACAAAAATACTTATAAATTGTTCAATGGAGTAGCTAAAGTGGCTAGCGTTTAAAATTTGTTTTTGGATAGCTAAATAAGCAAGTATCGCACTTTCGACGACTTGGTGACTATCATGGACTTGTTGAACACTTCTTCCATTTGGATTCCCAAAATCTTGCATATATTTGTTATGCACCTTTGTCCAAAAGGTTTCGGCATCTAACCTTATAGAGGACTAATTTTTAATTCGAGTTTCGGCGTACCATGCTTTGGTGATTGCTAAATCTTCGGCAGAGTTAAACGATGCCATTATGGAGGTACGAAATGAGTAGTTGTGGAGTATATGGAGTGATAGGGAACAGAATGAGCAATTTTGGGGCTAATGGGGTCCAAGGATGAGTTCTCTATATATAGAGAAAGTCTCTAACGACTTTTTTTTTTGAAAACGGTGAAATAATTTGAAATAATCGGTCTTCTCGAAGGTTTGTAAAATCCGATTGTGTTTTCACCGACACTAATCGGTTTATATAAATGCATATGTGATCCGATTCTAGCTTGAAAAAAATACAGATAAATCAGCATTTCTAAGGTATGAATAATCGGATTATACTAACCCCACACATAAACCGTTTTTCTAATGGACCCTCAACAATCAGATTATGTGAACATATCGAGTAGATCGATTGTGGGCATGTGTTTTGGAGACAAAATTGTTGAGCATGCATAGACTTGTTTGATACACATAATTATAATTAAAAGTCTAAGTGCATTAAGTTCAACACCAAGATCATCCAAAATATAAACCTTAACTATCCCAAAAGAGTGTTAAAAACTTTAAACAACCACAACTGTTATAAACTTAAACTTTTAATATCTAAAAATTAAATTTAAAAACTTAAAGAATAGGAGCACCAGCATCAACAGCAGCAACACCACCGGGAGCATTTGCAGCAGCAGCAGCATCAGGAGCAGGAGCAACACCACCAGCACCAGCATCAACATCAAGAGCAGCATCTTCTGCTTCAGCCATGGCTTGAGCTTTAGCCTTTCTATTCCCATATACCTTCCAAATATCCATGGCGATCCTTCTCAGCTGAAATCATGTCTCTCCTTCTCCTAGTGAACCTCATGATGTCATAAAGTTCTTCCAATGCAAGCTTGTCTATCAGTGTGAGGGCTTATTCAAGACGGGTCTCACGCCCAAAAGCAAACTTATATAGTCTTATTTCTGGCACTGGTTATGGTGCCCTAAGAATATCCTCTAAGGTGAGCTCTCGAGTGTAAAAGCAGGTGTCCGAAATCCATGTCTGCAATAATAAAAAATAAATCAAGTTAACAATCGGTACATAACTAAACATATGTAATCCGATTCTCAACAATAAAACACACAGGAATGTCAAACATAAACAACCGGTTTATGTGATACATATATAAAAACCGATTATGTAAAGGAATCTGAAGAGACAATCTTAATCGGTAAATTAACAAGCACATATCACCCGATTATGGGATTGCATAGTTAAAAAAAAACTGTACCCAAAATCGGATTTTTCTAAAGCACTTACACCGATTCTGGGGATGCCTTTTCATATTTTGTTTCTACACCTAGAATCGACTGATGTTAATCATCATATAAACCGATTACTCTGCATACTCTTCATTGCCGAAGAAAAAAAAAACAGAATCGGTTTATTCGATATGTCAACATATACCGATTCTGGATGTAATCAGAGATTTTGATTTTCAAAAATTGAAGATTTAAACATGTAAATCAATGAAGAAATGCGAATCATAGAATGGGTTGATGGATATTTACCTTTTTCTTAGTTGGATCGAGGATCGTTGGAGAAGAGGATCAAAAAAAAATTGGTTAGGGTTTTGAGAATTTGGAAAGATTATGATGAAAATAGAAAGTTTTTAGGTTTAGGTTTTTCATGTTTTTGGATTTACTGAAAATGGAAAGATTAGTATTTATATGAGATAGTTTTAGGAATTAATTTGGGGATAATTATTATTTTTGAGAAGTTTGGTAGCCCATAGAAATTTGGTGGAGTGGGAAGGGAAATTTGATAGGCCCCAATTTAGCCAGGATGTTTTGAAACAAAGAATCTCCTTGTCTGTAAAGCTTTGTTGGTATAATACACGTGTTTCATTTTACAGACTTCGAAATAGGTTTATCAAACATTTTGATTTATAGTTTTCATGCAACCAATACGATGATGTGTATGAAATCAACAATTGTAATATTTTATAGAAATAACAACATTAGATTAAAATTTTCTGCTTGGTATACCTTTTGGTATGGGAGATGATGTTAAATTTGAACAAAAATGTTGGTTGGCATAATAAAGATATAAAGACGAGCTTTTGTTGTGCTTTACCGTAACAACCTAGTCGAAGCACATCGAATTAAGAAGTGGTGCAATTCCTATTTCTGGTTTAAAGACATTTCTAACTCAAAAATTATATCGTAGAAGCATTTCTATTTAGAAACAAATGGTCCTAAATCGGATATGGAAATTGCCAAGGTTTCTATTTTATGGTTACTTGTAAGGATGAACATTTGGTCCATTTGGTCAGGATATTATTTAGAGTCTTTGTTTAAGTCAAGTCATTGAGTTTGTTTAGCCTAGAAATCATGTGGATAAACTGAGAAGATTAATTTGTTGCTGCTATGATGGTGCAATTGAAGAGGTTTGTGCTGAGATAATGGAGTCGAGATGGTTTTTGGTATTGAAGAATAGAAAATATAGACAGTAAAATGATGATATTGATGTTGAGTCTAGGAAATAAGATTGATATGTTGCTTTAGGATTAACTGGAGTCTTGCAGTTGATATATATTATAGGGAAAGAGAATGAACTAATTGTGGTGAGAAGAAACAATCAGGTGAAGGTTGTTGGGGTTTGATTTGAAATGGTTTGAAGTATTGTTGAATGATTGCAGCTGCAGTATAGTGTTGCTTTACAAGATCTAGTGCAGCTTAAATGGCTTGATTAGGTTGATATGAATAGGATTGTGATAGATAAATGTGTAGGATTGTGCAGGGAAGGATCCGAAATAAATGACATTAAATTATGGCCGAAATACAACTAGAAATATAGTAAAGTCTGCCTGTCATTTTTGTCAGGCAAGTTAACTCAGTAACTCGGTATCTGACTCGGTGATTTTTTTCCGACCGCTATCATCAACAGTTGACTGTTAGTTTGACTACGACGGCAAATGATGAGTGACGTCATCTCAGGTGACCAGAAAGAATATTCCGGCGACCAAATTTTAAACAAATTTTCATAAAATTAATTTTTACTGATTTGCTTGTAGGCATGGTGGATCACTTGGAGATGGACTTTGAGAAGACTTAACATAGTTTTAGACATTGAAGAAAGGAGACAAAGCTATAAAAAAGAAACCCTTGTTCACATAAAAGGGGGATCTCATATTTATTATCTTCTCTACTTGTTTTCTAGGGTTTGGAACATGAAATAATTTCTTCTTTCTTCTAGTTATGAACTTGAACATGTTTAGCTAGTTTATTATTATTGGTTAAGGTTTGGTTTTATTTTACAATACATGATTTTTAGTTTGATACATTAGTTTTTTCTCAATTTTATCATTCATGACTCACTACAAATATGGTTGCATGATTGACGTATTGCAACATGAGTTGATTATTTGTTTTGTCAAGTTACAAATTGGGGAACTCATACTCATACCTATAGTTAGTTTAGTATTGATTATATACAAAAGTGATAAATCCTTAATACAAGTAGCACAAATATGGTTATAACTTGTAATACACATATGTGAACCATGACCTTGTTAAATCGGATTAGTGCACTTTCCACATTCGATTGATTGATTATACTAATTCATGAAACTTAATGCTCATTGAAAATTAAACTTGATTAGTGCTTTTACACGTTAAGTTGTTTTCTTGATAGAATCCATATTCGCATCTATTAATGTGTTTGTTGATGACTTGAAGAAATTTACGGGATATTCTTTCTATCAAGGTATTCTAGGGATTTTGATAAAAAGATATTAAATATTATTTCCAGTTATTAAGAAAAGAACATGTTTGTAAATGAAAACGGATATCTTGACCAATATTTTCATATTTTTGATTTGCTTGTTTACTTTTTCTTGTTATCTTTTAGTTTAGTTTAGATAAAATCAGAAAATCCCCCCTTTGTTTGAAATAAGTAATAGAAACATATAAAAATCTAAACCTCTCTATATATGGAAAAAATCCTTTATTACCCTTGATTCATAATATATCTTGAGTAGTGATAAAGGAATATTCAGTTTGACGTGATGCGACACACATCAACCAACGGACTAGTCTTTGTAAACTTTCTGATTATGAGAGAAAGAGATATAACTCTAGATATTTTTCCTTGATTGATATTCATTAAGTTTAACTCTCGGAATTGTATTTAAGTTTGTCCATACAGATTTCCTAAGAAAAAGTTGGTGGTATATTTTGGTACCTCCAGTGTTTTCAAATTCATTACCAACTAGAGATATGCTGCAACATAGAGGAGTTATCTTGGACAGGGAGAAATGTGTTTTGTGTTATATGGTGACTGAAACTATTAATCATCTTTTACTTCATTGCATTTATAGTTTTGAGGCCTTAGATTACTTCATAAAGGCTGTTCATATTGAAAAGGATAAGGTACCAAGTACACCAAAAAAAAATTCGTTCGACAACCTGTATGGACAAAACCTAATACAATTACACCAACTTAATGATCCTTGATAATATATATGTAAAGTTTATATCTCCATCTCTTCTCAATCAAAAATTCTAGACTCAAGAGTCCTTGAACCTTATTGTTAAGAAGAGTACTTGGACGATCTCAAGAATCAATATCCAATATCAATCTAGTCGTAAGAATAATTAAATCGGAATTCTTCCAAGTATGTAACTTGTTATTTATCTTTCAAGATACGAATTCTACAAGAACAAGTTCGTAATCGGTCACAATTAATTTGGACTTATCTACTAGAATTGAGTACGTACTACTTGTGTTATTCCTATTATAAGATAAATAATATAATGTGGAAAAGGAAAACACACAAGACACCAGAAGTTTTGTTAACGAGAAAACCACAACTGTTGAAAAACCTCGGGACCTTGTCCATATTTGAAGCCGAACTGTACTAAGACGTTATAGACACTAGCCTACTGTTAGACTTCAGACTAGAATGTAGTTGAGGCCAAATTCACCCTCAAAGTAATCCATATTTAGTCGTGGTCCTTAGGTATCTTGAACTTCGCAAGGATCTATGCAATTTATTCCCTTAGCTGACATTCTTTACAACCTAAGAGTTGTTTCATCCTAAGTAAAGACGACCAATCTGCCTCTAACAGATAAGCTTATTCGATTCCCTTTATATTGAATAGATCAAGGCTTGGAATTCTGTTTGCAATAGACAAAGTGAGCAAATCTCACAAATCCGGAATACTTACACTCAATAAGATGAGAAACATGGATTATTAACCATATCTTAAGAGCAATTATGAACTAATTAATTAATAATAGTTTTCTGATATCTATCTTAACGAATCACAAAGTCTGAGACGATGAGAACTTTGTGATTTCTATTTATCTCGTTCCTGAAAAAGATTACTAAAACCTCAATAGAAGAAAGAACAAGATCAAGATACACAAACTATCAAGGTAAAGATGGTTGGGCATGGATTCACGAACCCCTAAGTGAAGTCTTTTACTGATAGACCAAATTGTGTTTCCTTGGGAAACCTATGTCATAGAACACAGAAGTGTTAGGGATTGAATTTCCAAGTTGAATGAGCCTCTCTATTTCTAGATTTACAAGACTGAGGGTTCCTTAGAATTCAAGCTAAAATAACTTGAGAATCAAGCAAACATTTTATTTGTTTAGATGAAACTATAGTTAGGGATTTAAGTAAGCATTGAGAAATTTAAATCATATAGAAGAATATACATTGTGGTCCGGGTTCTGGAACCGTGTACAATGATAGTTCTTTAGAAAATATGCCTTTTGAACTTGTAAGCAATATTGTGTTCATTTAAATACTTAATACTTGAATCATGATGCACATACACAAGGTGTTTTAGTGATCAATGATGTCTTAGAGGTGTTTATGAAAGTCATAGCAATGTTAAACATATTTATGAAAACAGTATTTGAGCACCTGCTAATACGTACTGGGACGGCATGTGAAACGGTTCGTGAACGAGTAGCCAGTTCATGAATTCAGGGTGCTATGGTTCATGAACCATTCTGCTATTCCCGAACTCAGATGTCTACGGTTCGTGAATCGTTGACTATTTCACAAATTTGGATCACCATAGTTAGATATCCATGCTTTTCCCATTTAAAACTCCACAGTTCGCAAAATGGGTTTGTGAACCTACCTATATTCCGGAACTTAGATATCCATGCTTTACAAAATGATTTGCCAACATATTATGAGTCCATATTTCAGTAGTTCTGACACACTCTCTTTAATTTGATGTTGAAACATTCTCATTTCCCATAAATATAAAATATTATTGTTTGGGAAATTTTCAAATAGCCCATATGACTCAAAAATAGTTTTTGAACAATAAATTATGTTGAACTAAGATTGTTAAAGACCAATTAACATCCATTGCCTAAATCATATTTCGAGATGTTTAACAAGACAAGCTTGACTAGAAATTTCTTCTTTAAAATATTAAATCTACTAGAAGTCATATGACATAGTCTCTTAAAGATATAATGATAATGCATGTGAGTAAATGGAATGGTTCATTCTTCACATACCTCTTTGTGATGAAGTTCTCCATCTTCGTTGATCTTCAGTCTCGAGGGTTATTCATTGATGTCTCATACTCAACTACCAACTTCTACACCTAGTTCGATACTTGACTTTAGTTGACTAGAAATCAAAATATAGTTTTATACATCTAAAATTGACAACAAGCTTGAGATAACAAAATTCGAGAGGTCGATCGAGCAGTACTCTAACACATATATCATGGCCGCTGCCCGAAACTGTTTTACATCTTTTTGAAGCTTGGGATTGGAACGTTTTACGTGAAAGGTGCAAAGAGCTACGGAAAATATTATAATATGTCGTAATATGGAATATATGGAAGGAACGGAACAATCGAGTGTTGGAGGAGATAGGCCTAGTTTTACAGGAGGTCATGGTTTTGATCAAACAAACAATGGTACTCCGGAGCTATGATAAGGATACATTTAGATTTATTTATGATAACCAAATTCGAGATGGTCCATCTATATCATATGTAATCTGGCATTATGAATTTTGTACACCCTGCGTCCCTAATTAGATGAAGTAGTTGTAGTTTGCACAATTCTTAAGGCAAGGAGGAAAGAAGAGAATTTTGAAGTATTTTTTTACAATTATACCTTATATATAATTATTAGGAAAATTAGAAATGATTTATCTCTCAAACTATACAACGGATATTCATTAGCTTTATACTATTGGGAAACATTTTAAAACGCATATATAACGAATATAAACATGACTATCAAATTATACATATTTCTTATATTGTAATAATCAATTAAAAGGGTAATTTTAGGAAAAAAACCCATTTTTTTAATGATATAGCTTATCTATTTTTGGACAAAATTTAAAACCATCTAGCTCATCCAATTTGGGACGGAAGGATTTTTTTTCTTTCTCTTTTTTTTTTTTGTATTTATTCTGCTCTTTGCATTTCAGAAAATAGCTACTGCTTTATTTGGAAGCGAGCACGTGAAATGTTACCAACAGGTGGCATGAACAAGCATGATTGCTATAGGGATGACCGGAATTAACATGGATACCGTTTCATATGAGATAAAAAAAATATTACATCCGATCTTGACCCCCGGATCACTCAACCTATACCCCTGCTAAACCCAGTTAATCCCTTTTAGCAATCGTGTGAACAAGCACCAGGAAAGAGAATATCAAAAGGCTTATAGGCATGCCACCGACGACAAGAGGAAATACATTTGCGCAGAAGATTCTACTCACCCCTCGTATCTTTTTTACAGTCTACATGCAAGCTATGATCAAGCTATACATGGATATACTTTGCAGCGTCGCCTGGGAATTTTGTCCTTAATTTAAAAAAAGAAAAGAAAATGAAATAAAAGGTTTTCGGAGTCCAGCGCCGATAACGGTGTTTTATTGGTGCAGCTACAACTTACAACCAAGGGAAACAAAATACTCAACTTGCTCGGTGGAACCATAGAAAACAACACGACTCAACTTGCTCGGTGGAGCCATAGAAAACAACACAATATCGACAGCGGCATTAAAATTTTCATGTGTCACACGTACCACCTACCCACAACCTTTTCGTTTCTTTGCGTCATGCATGCATATACATGTACGTAATTCACACAGCTACCATTTCTTCATTAGTACCTGGTTGGTACCAGACATGATGTTTCATGTGTCCACGAAGCTCGTACCAACCTTTAGTATACATGATCCTATTCAAACTTAATTAGCTTTAATCCCCAGGAGAGCTACCGAACTCCATAATGAATCAAGTCAAAACATGCCTACGAATGTCTATTCCCTGGCATGACCATGTTTTCTTTGTTCGATCGGTTGATAGATAAATCCACTATATACAAATACTTGATAGAATTTCTCAACTTAATTGGAGTAATACTTTCTGGTTGGTTAAAAAGAATACGATACAGATGTTTTTTTTCATCAAATATTTTGAACCCACAAGGACCATTTATGAGCCATAGACAACTATCACTAACCAACTCCCACACCCCCCACAAATTCATATACTTTTTACCATTGGCATTCGGAAAGAGACCGATGGCGCACTTGGTGATTGTTCTTGCCTATATTGGGCGTATCATCACATCGACAATTAATCTTGTATTTAATGATTATTGGTAAAACAAAGAACTCTCTCAAAATCAACCACTACTTTTTTCTGCTTTGATTTCATTAGCCAAGTGGCTAATAAACCGGGTTAGGTTAAAACCATTCTGACGCTTAACTAGTTCCTAGATTAGGTTAAAACCATTCTGACGCTTAACTAGTTCCTAGATTAGGTTAAAACCATTCTGACGCTTAACTAGTTCCTGGATTAGGTTAAAACCATGAACTGGGTTAAGATATTTATTGAGAGTGGCTGTCTACAAATCATCCCGAGGAGCATGTCCAAGACATTTGGCCAATTTTTCACTTGTTTTACAGTTCGACAAAAAAAAAAAAAAAAAAAAAAAAAAAAAAAAAAAAAAAGTTCGACAAGTCCTATTTCAATATATTTCTATAATCCAGCATCATTCAGATTTCCGGACGCACTAAGAATATTTTCGCCTTAAACACACAATCCAAATGAGTAAGCATTGTTTTGTTGTTCAATAAAGAAAGATTATCTTAGAAACCGTCTTCAAAACACACCTCTAAAATGTGAATAGGAAACCAATCATAATTCATAAACGATTAGAAAGTTGGTTTGGTTTTGCATATTCTATCAGATTGCGCACGTAACCTCATTATTTACCTCTAGTTTAGCTACGTACCACAAATCCACGTGGTTGTTCATCCACCCGTCAATCCAACCTAACATACTTCTTCTTACTTACTCATCTCATTCCCGACAACCTTATAAGAATCCAACTTCTCATGTTTATTATTTTCATCATCACAAAATTTTCTCATTCTTACTACTACATTGCCTTAGATAGTTATTTGATCATCACAGGCACTTTCGAATTCAAGTACTAGCCAGTCTTGTTTGTTCGAGAAAATTCTGCATTAGAACCACTGGGCAGACCCAAAGTTTTCAACAAATTCTATCAAAATGGTAACTGTTGAGGAAATCCGCAATGCTCAAAGAGCCGAGGGTCCAGCTAATGTGTTGGCTATTGGGACTGCAACTCCAGCCAATTGTGTCTTACAAGCTGATTACCCTGACTACTACTTCAAAATCACTAAGAGCGAACATATGACTGATCTCAAAGAGAAATTCAAGCGAATGTGTAAGCTCATTTCTTTCTCTCTATGTTTATTATCTTATTTTGATTATTCTATCTCGACACTTAAACTTACTAATCCATGTAGAGCCATGGAGGGAGTAAGTGGCCTGTTGCAGTGTTAACGGCAAACCTCTGTACTTGAATCATGAATATGTTGTCATTATATCAAACAACTAACTTTTTGTTTTGCCCTATCTATGCATGCAGGCGAGAAGTCACAGATTAGAAAACGTTACATGCATATCACTGAAGAAATTCTGAATGAAAACCCCAACATGTGTGAATACATGGCTCCATCACTTGATGCACGTCAAGACATAGTTGTTGTTGAAGTACCAAGACTAGGAAAAGAAGCTGCATCAAAAGCTATCAAAGAATGGGGTCAACCAAAATCAAAGATCACTCATTTAGTTGTTTGCACTACTTCTGGTGTTGACATGCCTGGTGCTGATTACCAACTCAGTAAACTACTGGGTCTTCGTCCTTCGGTTAAACGGTTGATGATGTACCAACAAGGTTGTTTCGCTGGTGGGACTGTCATGCGTCTTGCCAAAGACTTGGCTGAGAATAACGCTGGTGCACGTGTACTTGTTGTGTGTTCAGAAATCACAGCAGTTACTTTCCGTGGTCCAGCTGATACTCACTTAGACTCCCTTGTGGGACAAGCTCTTTTTGGTGATGGTGCAGGTGCTATGATCATCGGAGCTGACCCTGATATTTCAGTGGAACGTCCACTTTTCCAAATCGTTTCCGCGGCTCAGACTATTCTCCCCGATTCACATGGAGCAATCGATGGACATTTACGTGAAGTTGGTCTGACTTTTCACTTATTGAAAGATGTTCCCGGCTTGATCTCTAAGAACATCGAGAAGAGCTTAGATGAAGCTTTCAAACCAATTGGTATCACTGATTGGAATTCTTTGTTCTGGATTGCTCACCCTGGTGGTCCAGCAATTCTTGACCAGGTTGAGGCTAAACTAGGATTAAAAGAAGAGAAACTCCGAGCAACTCGTCATGTATTGAGCGAGTACGGTAACATGTCAAGCGCGTGTGTCCTTTTCATTCTTGACGAGATGAGAAAGAGGTCCATTGAAGAAGGAAAATCCACTACCGGAGATGGGTTGGATTGGGGAGTTCTATTCGGTTTCGGACCGGGTCTTACGGTTGAAACCGTTGTGCTTCATAGTATCCCAACTATTTAACGTACTAGCGAATAATTATTATGATTCGAAAGCTATCAAATCGTTCTTCTTTTCAGTGATGTGAACTGCTTGGAAAAAGGTGGTGTAGTTTGTGATATGAGGTAGGTATTGTGTGGAATAGGATTCATCCATGTGGTGTGTTCTTGTAAGGTTTTTACGTACGTAATTGATATTTGTTTACGTGTTTGTGTACGTTCCAAATAATAAATGATTCTTAAAAAAAAAAAAGCCCTACTTCCCGCTACTTCCCAACTTGAATCCCTCTTTTTCCTTGGGATGAAGTTCAGGGGAAGACATTTACTTTACTTTTTTTTTATTCATTTACAAAAGATTTACAAAAAAAAAATATGAAAACATTGATGGAGGAGCTTTACCATTTTACCATGGGGTTTTGGGAGCTGGAATATTGCGCCAAGATATACAATGAACAAATACATCTTATTCCATTGTAAATCATTTTCGCCATTATAATATTAATTCAATGTACGTACGACGCTATATTAAAGAATACAAGTGAAGTGTTAGAAAAAAGGAAATTTGTCTAAAAATACTAATTAGTTTGGTTGTTGTTCACATTAGTGTTTCATCTGGTTGTTAGTTAGAGATGAGATATTTTCTTTTGTTCCGTTCCGGTCAAAATTAGTTTCTACCTTTCCCCCCTCTTTAGCTAAGCATAAAAGTATACCATTATTACAAAACCAAAAGTGGGTTAAGAAGATGGCTTACGTGGGCTTAGAACAACCTATAACCAACGAGAAGAGAAGATGGGATGTTTTTCACAAGTAACCTGATATAGGGGCGACGTGTTTTATTAGAGGGGTGGCAGTGTGATAGTAATGTCCCTCTAGTTGGTTAGGGGATGTCCTATAAAGGGTGTAAATTAACTAGATTACTCTCCCCATTTTTTAACCTAAGTCAAAGCTAAATTGAAAATTTGTTTTCTTTCTTCTTCTCTTATCCTCCTCCCATCAACCGTAACCTCCATTAAAACTCAAAATTTCATCATCTTCGATTAATCGATGATTCGAAAATTAATCAAGTGTAGTGTAATGACTTATATGAGGTATGTTTTGAAAACCCAGTTACGATTTGGTTTATTTTGTTCGATTTAAGTTTAATTTCTATCAAAAATTAGGGTTTTAGATGAAAATTGAAATTGAAATTTCTGGGTTTATGTGAGTTACGGTTGATTTTAACTCAATTACGAACCGTAACTAGATATTTGATGTTGTTACGGTTGGTAATAGTTCAATTACCAACCGTATGTTCTTATATCTGAGAATTTTCTTCAGTTACGGTTGGTAACCATTTTAGTTTACGAACCGTAACTCAGTAACGGTTGGTATCGAGCATTTAGTTAACAACCGTAACTCAGTTACGGTTGGTATCGAGCATTTGGTTACTAACCGTAACTGAGTTACGGTTGGTATCGAGCATTTAGCTACCAACCATAACTGGTTTTACGATTGGGTTTTCTTCAAATTTAACCATTTACGGTTGGTAGTTCATCTTTTACGAACCGTAACTTCGATTTACGGTTGGTTATGAGCAAAATTCCAACCGTAATTAGCTCTGAAAATGTAAAAAAAATATGATTTTTTTACGTATCTTGGATAACTTTGAGCAACAAAAAGCTAGTTGGGACTAATTTAGAAGTATACCCGATCATTTTCAGGTCCTGGTTCTTCATTTTGTTGGTTAATTTCTTCAATTGATTGAGATTGACCTTCTCCTCTAAAAAAAATTTTTAACTCTAAAAATCTGATTTTGGTTTTGATTTTGAGTTAATATAAGTGAAATTAATCATTAACACTAAACTTGATTATCATCATTAAACTAGGTTATCAATTATGAGGATTAATTTGTTATTTCCAGTATTTTTTTTATAAGGGACACCTTGAATGATCATGTAATGATCCTTTTTGTCCTATTAGAATGTCGTCCCTCTAATAAACCATGCCGCCCCTATAACAGGTTACTTTCATAAACCGTGAGAACCAGGCATGTTCCCTATTTTGTCCCCCAAAAAAAAAGCAAGCACTATGTGAGGGTTTTCGTTTGTTTTCTGTTTGGTTTTCTTTTGGGGCTTTGGCTACATTGCATTGAGATTTCTCTCAAATCTAGTATAGATAGCCAAGCCACTTGCGAGTACTCAGTTATCTTGAAAGTACTGCAGACGGATACTCAATTTTTATCATGTCTTTTATAAAGGCTTTACCTATTTTCCATCCCTGTTTTTCCTAAATCCCATCCCAACTATACAAGTCAGATTTTGTATAACTCAATTTAAATTGGGTAACTAAAACTCACCCACCGTTGCTCTCTCTCATTGTTTTATGGGCGACATTCATCTCCATCCACGGTTGTCTTCTTCTTCCCCTTGCTCTCTCTCGAATCTAATCCTAAATCTAATAATTTATCACTACTAACATCCACCATCAGTACTACTAATATATCTGCATCGTTCTAATGATCAAATATTATATCCGCATCATTTTGTACCAAAACGAAAAGAAGAGAGAACTACGATCAATCATGGAATTAGTGTATATGAACTAAAGTAATCGGTGCATATGATCGCATAGCTTTCTCTTTCTCTTTTGGATTTTCCTGCCATGGAAAACCGTGTATATGGGTTGAAATTCAGATGTATAGGAATATATAATTCAAGTTTTCTTCATAATCAGGAATATATGATTTAAGTTTTCATCATAATCAATTAGGTTTTCGTTGTAATCAAGCCCAATTAAGTCCGGCAATTGAATAACAGTAAGTCCGGCAATTGAATCAAACCGGATGAGAACCGTGATTTGATAAGTAATTTTCAGCCTCATCGTTTACTATGGAAAACAAAAGAGTGAGTTTTGTTTACCCAATTTTAAAAAGGTTATATAGAATATGATTAGTGTAGTTGGGATAGGAATTAGGAAAAGTGGGGATAGGAAATAGGTAAAACCTTTATAAATTCTAAGTTTCCAGTTTTTTATTTGTTTAATTCACTTGTTTAGTCTTCCATTATGCTTAACAACTCTATTTTCTGGGACTTCTGATCCCAACAACTTTTTTCTTTTGAAAACCTATATTAGAAACTATTCTTCATCATCCACAACTTAAATTGTTTCAATCATAATAAATCTACTGCAAGAGGAACACAATGCGGTGAAACCATTGTAGAACTGGTATGACAACAATTTCTTATACGTTATGTAACTGTGTGTTATGAAAAGTCTCATCGCTTCCATAACAGTTATTGTCCATTGCAGTCAATGTTGTCATACATGACCTAGTAAGAGTTTGACTGTGCATCAAGTTCCAGGTGATCCAGTTAGTGTTGTTATTTCATCTCTATTGTGTAAGACTACTGTATCAATCTGCATCGTAAGTCGTACATGAATTGCTAAAGATAATACAATTATCACTTTATCGTTTCAATTTTATTAAAGTTTAGGATTATATAAAGAACTGCAGTTCACCTGAAAAATCCATATATCAGTGTCGGTTAGAAGCTAGGACTACAAATTGGAGTAGAAATTTGAAGGGGCCATTGCTGCTACACGTTTTTCACTGGTTTGGTTTGCATTAATGTTGTTAGAGCGTTGCTCGGTTAAACTCGCAAGTTTTAATTATTTCAAATTTTTTGTCAGTGTTAGATGCACAAAACTCTATCTTGATTTCTAGTCTACTAAAGTCAAGTCTCGGACTACATTTTAGAAATTGGTAGTTGCGTATCAGACATCACTGAATAACCCTCAAATATTGAAGACTGGAGAACTTCATCAACAAGAGGCATGTGTAGTCTGAAAATTTTATTTACTCACATGAATCACCATTCTACCTATACGAGACTAAGTCGTATGACTTCTATTAGATTTAATATTACAAAGAAGAAATTTCGATTCAAGCTTGTTTTCTTAAACATCTCGAAATACGATTCAAGCAATGGATGTTCATAGGTCCTTAACAATCTTCATTTGAAATAATTTATTATTGAAGAACTGTGTTTGTGTCATATAGATCATTTGAAAATTTCCCAAGAAATGATATTTTATATTCATGGCATTTAGGAATGTTTCAAAACATCAAAAGATAGTTTCAAGAACTTACTGAAATTTGGACTCTAGGTAAGTACACGTACCTAGTAAGCAATACCATAGACATGTGAGGTTCTGGAGTATAGGTAGGTACACGTGCCTAGTACAGTTACCTTAAGGTTGTGGATTTGAGAATGAGTACAGTTACCTTAAGGTTGTGGATTTGAGAATAGGAATAATACATGTACCTAGTATGCACATTGTATTGATCTAAGTTCGTGAACAACCAAGCAGTACACATACCTAGTACGCATACTCTTGGTCCATGAATTCACGAACTTGTCATAGGTACGTGTACCGTTTCGTATACCTACCTAATAAGAATCATGCAGATGCTTATAGACTATTTTTCAAAATATGTTTAGCATTTCTATGACACTCATAAGCACCTCTAAGACATCATTGATCACTAAAACACTTTTTGTTGAGAATCATGATTTAAATATGAAGTGTTAAATGAACACGATGTTGCCTTTGAGTTCGAATGGCATATTTGTCGAGAACTATCATTATACACGGTTCTGGTACACGGACTATAGTGTATATTCTTCTATGTGATTTCAAGACATATGTCTCACATGCTTACATAGATTCCTTACAAGAGTTTCTTTTAAATAGAGAAATAAAGCATTTTCTTGAATCTCAAGTTATCTTAACTTGAACTTTAAGCAACCCTCGGTCTTGAAAATCTATAAATAGAGAAACTCAAGCAATCGGGAAAATCATTCATTGGCACTTATGTTATTGTCCATCGCTTCCACAATAATTATTGTCCATTGCAATCAACATTGTCATTCATGCAAGTTCCAGGTGAATCAATTATTTATACTGTTATTCCATCTCTATTGTGCAAGACTAGTATATCCATCCGCATCGTAAGTTGTACCTGAATTTGTTAATATGATACTCCCTCCGTCCCTATTATATAGGCGGAGTTTGTAATTTTTTTAGTCTCGTTAGATAGGCTGAGTTCTAGTTTCAAGATTATATTTCTCTCATATACCCGTATTTATGATACATGGTTATCATACAATTTACTTTAATGTGAGGTGAAGATTTATAGATCTTTAATATATAATATTTTTATTGGGATAAGACGAGGGTAAATTAGGAAAGTAAGAACTTCCTTATTCTATGAGATTTCTGCTTTTCCGCCTATATAATAGGGACAGAGGGAGTATAATTTTCTATTTATCGTTTCAATGTTATTAAATTTTAGGTTTATTTACAGAATTGCGGTTCACTTGAAACATCCACATATCTGTGTCAGTTAGAAGCTAAGACTAACAATTGGTGAAGAAATTTGAAGACTGTCACTGTTGCACACTCTTCACTGGTTTGGTATGCATTAGTGTTGTTAGAGTATTGGTCGGTCGAATACGCAAGTTTCTCAATCTGATCAAATTTTTACAGAGTTAATAAAAGTTCGTTAATACTTGTGAAGAATTGGATTTTAGATTTAACTTCTAATGCTAAAATAAGAAAATTGAACAAAGATGATGTCAAGATAATTGAGAACACTGCGGCTAAATATTCCACACTTTACCAATTTTTATGTGATTTAATAATAAATTTTATCATGCAATCCAAACATTCGATTTGATTCTGAATCACTGCCAAAGAGTAGATTTTCAAAATATTAATTGTTAATCGCAGGTATGAAGCATCAAAAGTCATAGACTAAGCATGCACAAGATAAAACACAACTAATTAATGAAAACCATTTAATCAAATTTTATTCAATGCAATAATTATAAAAAGAAAGACATAAATTAATTTTAATAGATTTACCACATATTATTAGAAAAACGTCTTCCTCTGTCGCCTCCACAAAGAGGTTTAGCTCTTCATATTAGAAACACGCTCAAAAGTCATATTCATAGCTCCAAAGTGTTTACAAATGATGAAAAGGAAAAATAATAATTAAAACCGAAAATTCGCAACGCTTTATATTCGTTACAGAATCTCCGTTACAAAGTAAGTGTTGCAAATTCAAAGTAACAGTTGCAAATGATCTGTTACACGTACTATTGAAGAACGACAATTTTCTGCGACTGTCTTCAGTAGGTCTTGTTCTTCGTGTTCTTCCTATTGCAGCAGCACAAAAATTTTCTCTGCAACTCGATTTTCTCTATTCTCTGTTGAAAATACGAGGGTATCCAAATACACCACAATCTTTTTGTTTCAACCTATAAGTCCTCTATCGAAATTGATTGCATAAGGACAGAGTCGAGACACTCAAAACTTTTGGAACTCATCCCTATGTGCGCGAGATTGAGATAAACAACTATCCAGAAAAATCAGATTGCCACAAACACAGACTTATAAGGTCTTAAACGTGTTTACCTGTTCTGATACCAATTGAAAAAGCGGGGGTCTAATAACCACACTGTTGATGGTGGATTTTCAACAAAGGGCAAAATCGTAAAATCATGATAGTGCATGTTTCTGACCCGACTTCAGGAACGCATGTGACGATTCATATCTTAAGATCCGTGAACCGTTACACGAGCTCTGATCGAGTTCCTCTCAAACCCATGATGAATATGTTTCTCGAAAGGCCTCGCACTAGCTGAGCGTTCGATGCTATGCATTTCATCATGCCCTCTATATAGAATAACATAATTGGGTGGTCCTCCTACATAATTGTTTGTTGAGAGGGCTTAACGCCTTCAAGACGTCGGCGAATCGTTGTTCTCTGACTACATAGAGACCCGCCTCTACATAGAAGAATGATTGGGCGGTCCTCCTACATAATTGTTTGTTGAGAGGGAAAAACGCCTTCAGGACGTCGGCGACACCCGTTGTTCCCTGACTATGTAGAGAGACCGTGTATAGATTCAGGAGGATCTCCGACATAATTGTTTGTTGAGGGGGCTAAACGCCTTCAGGACGTTAACAACGCTGCACGATTGTTCCCTGACTATACACCTTTTCAGAACGAGTATGATGCTTCAACTATCTCATATCTCGATTCTACAAAAGGTTAATTCTACCGTGACATTTGCCGCTGAATTCCTAGAAAATAATCTATTATATCTCATTACTCTGTTACATGGCTGATCCGCGGTTGATCCCATGGATTAGTAATAGATAACCAATTTATCTCATTACTCCTTTCCCTGAATTCCCCGGATGGATTCATGGATTAGTAATTGAAAAAACGGAGGTCTAACAACCACAACAAAAATTTCACTTAGCAATCTGTATGGACAAACTCCAATATAATTTTAAGAGAATCAACTAGACAGTCAGATTCAATCTTAATAAAAGTATATCAAAGAGTTATATCTCACTTTCTCGATTCAATACTTACTCAAGCAAATAAAAATCTGCGAGTCTAATTGAATACAAGAGAAATCACTTGAACGGTACCAGAGACCAATGTTCAAGGATCAATCAATTTCAATCAACAACCAAAGGTTGGATTTCCCAATTGATCGATTCAACTCACAACCTGTGATATTTCAATTATATAACAAAATATAATACGAAAAAGAAATAACACAGACACCAGAAGTTTTGCTAACGAGGAAACCGCAAATGCAGAAAAACCCCGGGACATAGTCCAGATTGAACACACAATGTATTAAGCCGCTACAGACACTAGCCTACTACAAACTAACTTCGATCTGGACTGTAGTTAAACCCCAATCAATCTCACACTGATCCAAGGTACAGTTGCGCTCCTTACGTCTCTGATCCCAGCAGGATACTACATACTTGATTCCTTTAGATAATCTCACCCACAACTAAGAGTTGCTACGACCCAAAATCGAAGACTTTAATAAACAAATCTGAATAACACAAAAAAGTATACGGTAATAGATAAATCAGTCTCCCACAGAAATACCTACAAGTTTTTGTTCCGTATTTTGATAAATCAAGGTGAACAAAAAACAATTGATAACCCGGACTTATATTCCCAAAGAACAACCTAGAATTATCAATCACCTCACAATAATCTTAATCGACTAGAGAAAGAAGATATTGCGGAATCACAAACGATGAGACGAAGATGTTTGTGACTTCTTTTAATATTGCATACCGGAGAAATCAATCTCAAGCCAATATTACGATTTTACTTAGTACGATAGAAACATCAAGATCAGATCACGCAACTACAAAGAAAATAGTTGTGTCTGGCTTAACAATCCCAATGAAGTCTTCAAGTCGTTAACCTACAGGGTCTCGATAGAAACCTAAGGTTAAAGGAGAATTGACTCTAGCCTATACAACTAGTATCACATAGGAGGTGTGGGGATTAGTTTTCCCAGTTGCTAGAGTTCTCCTTTATATAGTCTTTCAAATCAGGTTTTGCAATCTAAGTTACCTTGGCAACAAAGTATTCAATATTCACCGTTAGATGAAAACCTGGTTAGATTCAAGCTAATATCTTTCAACCGTTAGATCGACAGTTAGCTTGTTACACACAAATGAAATGCACTTTTATTTAGCTTTGTGTAACTGTACCCAAACATGTACACTTCGTTGGTTCAACAGTATATAACCAAATGGTTAGCCATATGAGCACTTTCATATCAACCATATTCTTCTTTACCATAACTAGTTCATATGACTCAAATGAACTAATTAGAGAGTTATTCAATTGCTTAGATCTTATAGAGGTATACAAGACACAATCGAAGCAAAAATGATTTGATTCACTCGAACAGATTCACGAACTTTCTAGCCATGGTTTGCAAATATGCATTCCTTAGTTTATATAAGTTTAAGTTCACGAATAATCGTTTTTAGAAAATAACCAACTTAAGTACGCATACTGTTACGCGGACTTAAGTACCCGGAATAAGTTTGTTTTCAGTTCACAAACTCCAGCGGATTTTCGCGGGACGTGAACTTCCGATAGTGCGCGTTCTGGTACGCGGACTTTAGTTCTATTTTTCCTGCGAAGCAAAGTACGCATACTTTGGTTCAAGGAATAAGGACTTACACACGTATGAGTTATCACACAATGTTTATATCCAACAATGGTTATATATTATAAACTCTCATTTCAATCATTCAAACATTCTTCGAGGACGTTATATAGTTGTTGTTCACAAACCATTTTTCGTCAAAGAAATTTTCAAGTAATTGAAACTTAATATGACTTCCATCACTAGTAAAGATGAATTTGGCCAAAGTGAAAGCTTACCAACACATATTTCGAGAAATAGATAAACGAGATAAACTCGGATCGAAATAGCAAATGTGTATAATCATAGTTTATATAGCAATACGACTTTTGTCTCAAGATAGGAGATAGAGTAGATAGACTTTTGAGTGATATATAAGTTCAAGTCTCCACATACCTTTTAGTCGATGAAGTTCCACCAGTTCCTTGAGTAGTTCTTCGTCTTTGTATGATGATCGCCATGGAGTCTAGAGCTCAATTGCATTTTCTATCCTAGTCCGAGACTTAGCTAAAAGTAGACTAGAAATCAAGACTTATAGTTTTGATCACTAACATTGACAAACATGCTTGAGATAGCAACACATACTAATTCGACCGAGCAGTGCTCTAACAATCTCTCTCTTTGTCAATTTTAGTGACAAAACTATCAATACATATGGAATACAAAAATAAATAAATAAACTTTTGTAGATTCTCTTCCACATGCCCGATCTCCTTGGTTCTTCAACATTACTCGAAATTTTCGTCACTTCCAAGTACTCCAATGATTCCAAAGGTTGTAAGTTTAGTATCATCGTTGTTGAAAATTCGTAGCTATAACAATGAGAAAACAAGAATTCTCAATCATTGTTACACAACATCAAAGTTCAATTGTATCACAACTTCGACAATAATACTATGGTGATATGTATCACTCCCACTTAGTCAATACTCCATCTCACATGGAAACCAATCCCTCTTACATAATGATCCGAAAACCATATGTATTTGTAGTGTGAACTACACATTAATTCTCCCCCTTTTTGTCAATAAAATTGGCAAAGGTACGAAAACTAGTGGGAACCTAATGACATTTCCATAGAGACATTTCATGACCAAAAGAAAGCACATATCAACTTTTTAGATGCAATCATATAGCCGAAGCTAAATGCTTTCATCAAGGAGTTTATAAAGATACAAGATAACTCCTATAATATTCCACAACCGCACTCCCCACAAAGATTTAGCAATTAAGTACAAGTTCAATTAAGAACTCTCCTCCATAAAATGTCATTCTCGAAAGAACAACAAGAGTGACCTTACTTTCACAAGAAAAGAAGGATTTCTTTGGACATAACAAATCACATACGAATATGAATTTGAATCCAAAAATACTCAATCAAAATTAACCATAAGAAAACCCATGATTAATTTAATCGGAAATGCTCAACATAAGAGAACTTACGGAGCCGCACAGTATATACATAAGAATATGGATCATGGAAGATCAATACTGCGGAATAAACAAGGATTCATTTTATTTTCCATCACTATTAGCATAATGACATACAATAGATATAATCCTCGTATACAAAATTTTTATCCTTTCTTCCATCAAATAATGACATAAAAGGTTTTAACTTTTGTAATGTCAAAATTTCATTCATTCTTTTATCAATACATGCATATAGACATATGAAAGACTTAACTTTTGAAAATGTATGGGACAATCATAGTTCACAGACGCAAACACACATATCCCATAACAAATTGCAATATATAAAACCATAAAGATTAATACTGCAAAAATCGTCTTCCAAACAATTTTTAGAATTTAAACCAATAAACCTAAAAACATGAAGATGAAAACGTTGGACATAGCTATGTGTAATCACAATAATGGCTATTCCAAACTCTAGTTATTCTTATAAACAAAACAATTCTCATCAGGAGATTTACTAGATGTTAAGACCTTTGAAGAATTCTTTATCGTCCCCGAACTCCTTGTCGTCAACAGCCACTGGAACATAAGTTTCATGAAGATAAGAGTTAATATCAATAAACCTTCTTGACTGATGTCGAACCAGGGCCTTCTGAATCTCATGAGTTTTAAGCACAAAAGCCTTTATCAGTTGAATCTCCTTTCGTATATCCTTCAACACTACAAGAACATCAGAAAACTTCTGAGAATTTGAAGGAACAACTATTGACTTCCTCATATTCCTTTTTTTTCTTTTCAAAGTTGGAGGCAACAGAGATTTCTCTTTTTCCTTCATGATTGATGGATTAACAATCATATTAACATCTTTTTCATCAGAAGACATGATGCTTGGAGTATCCATAAGAATATGGGTTTGTGAAAGGAAATCACAATTTAAACTCAACAAGTAGTTTTGGAAAGAGTTTCAGAGAAGGAAAAAGGAATGTAGGGTTACGCAACCTTTAACAAGTTCATGCACGCACAACTCTGAACCCTAGAAAGAGTAGAATTGTCGAGAATAACCCTCCTTTATTGATAGACAAGGAATTCAAAAAAAATTAAGAAGAAAACAAAATTTTCCAAAAGCCTGAGAGGTGCTCAACCTTGTCTCTTTCGATCAGGCACATGAGACAAGATACACAAATCAACATAATCAAGTTGTGTTGCGGTGAATAACAATCTGTCCACCATGTTCCTTTTGAGAGGAATCTATAGACCTCTTTCTATCAAAACTATTGGACCATACTTTCTCAGCTAATGGTCTTGTTTTTTCCTTGGAAATTAACTTCTTAGATGAAGATAAAATCTTACATACCTCAACGGTCTTTTGAGCAAGTTTAAGCTAGCTTGCTAATCGATTTGCTCTTCGTTGAAGTTTGTTGACATGTCTCAATTTGTGTTTGTACTTGTAACACTTCGATTGTTCATGACCTTTGAGTGAACAATACGAGCATGTCAATCTTGGATATAATTCAGACATCTGAGATGTGCAAGCTGCTGGACACATAGTGGTACCTGAAACGTCATACACAGAGTTTCCAATAGAAAGGTCAATTTTATCTTCCAGATTGGTTGATTTTTCTTCTGAAAGAATATCAAGATTGATGTATGTATTGCTACAATTATATATCAAAATCAATATTTTCATAAAGAAGTGCAACACTTGATTTTTCGTCTTCATTAGAATCATAGTTGTCAGACATTTCATCAAGAGTTGCAGCAATACCTTTGTTCCCAGTGTATTTCTTTCGATTTGGACACTCATTTGCAAAATGACCAAAACCTTTACACTTAAAGCAGCGAGGCATATCCTCGTCATCAGTTTCATCATTATCCCTATTTTTAGGAGGAACACGATTATGTGGTTTATCTGATGACTTGGAATTATCTCTCGAGAACCGTTTACTTCTCTCCAAAAGAAGATCCCTAAACTGTCTTTTGATCAACGAGACTGACTTGTCAAGATCTTCATCTGATGAATCAGCCTCATAAAGATCATCTTCATATACGTAAACACTTTTACTTTTATCAAGTAATTTAGTGTTCTTTAGTGCTTTAAAAGAAACATCCTTATTATACTTGGACGTATGATCATGATTAAATATCTTTAGCTTCCCGACCAGAGTATTTCCGGATAGCGTTGCGAGATTATTTCTTTCAACGATGGCATGCTTTTTAGAATCGTATCTAGATGGCAGCGATCTGAGAATTTTCATCACAATGTCCTTTTCAGGAATGGTCTTACCCAATGCAAAAGATGCATTAAAAATTTCATACACTTTGTGATTAAACTCATCAAATGTTTCTTCATTTGCCATACGAAAGTTTTCCCAAATTTGAAGCCTTGCTTCTTTCTCACTGGTATTTCCTTCAAATACGGTTTCTAAAATATCACAGGATTCTTCAGACTTAGTACACGTAGTCACATGGTGCTGAAGATCTGGGGTAATGGCATGTACCATAGCATTTAAGCCGTCAGAATTTTGCTTTGCAGCAAGAATTTCTTCTGGACTATATCTACACATATCCTTCGGTATAGATACATATCATTTTTTATTAACCGGAGGATCATAGCCATTAAAAACACGTACCCATGTTTGAAAATCACGAGCTTGAAGAAAAGCACGCATAAAAATTTTTCATCATAAGTAGTTTGAGCCATCAAAGACTGGTGGTATGTTTATGGAGATAGAATTCCTGTCCATAGAGTCAGATCGCTACAAACACAGACTTGTAAGGTCTTTAAACGTGTTTGCCTGCTCTAATATCAATTCAAAAAGCGGGGGTCTAACAACCACACCCAGTATTTCGTTTAGCAATCTGTATGGACAAACTCCAATATACTTTTAAGAGAATCAACTAGACAGTCAGACTCAATCTTAAAAGTATATCAAAGAGTTATATCTCACTTTCTTGATTCAATACTTACTCAAGCAAATAGAAATTTGCGAGTCTAATTGAATACAAGAGAAATCACTTGAACGGTACCAAATACCAATGTCCAAGGATCAATCAATTTCAATCAACAACCAAAGGTTGGATCCAATTTATTGATTCAACGCACAACCTATGATATTTCAATTATATAACAAAATATAATGCGGAAAAGAAATAACACAGACACCAGAATTTTTGTTGACGAGGAAACCACAAATGCAGAAAAACCCCGGGACCTAGTCCAGATTGAACAAAGACTGTATTAAGCCGCTACAGACGCTGGCCTACTACAAACTAACTTCGATCTGGACTGTAGTTGAACCCCAATCAATCTCACACTGATCCACGGTGCAGTTGCGCTCCTTACATTTCTGGTCTCAGTAGGATACTACACACTTGATTCCCTTACATGATCTCACCCACAACTAAGAGTTGCTACGACCCAAAATCGAAGAATTTAATAAACAAATCTGTATCACACAGAAAAGTATACGGTAATAGATAAATTTGTCTCCCACATAAATACCTACAAGTTTTTGTTCTGTCTTTTGATAAATCAAGGTGAACAAGAACCAATTGATGACCCGGACTTATATTCCCAAAGAACAGCCTAGATTTATCAATCACCTCACAATAATCTTAATCGACTAGCGAAAGAAGATATTGCGGAATTACAAACGATGAGACGAAGATGTTTGTGACTTATTTTAATATTACATATCGGAGAAATCAATATCAAGCCAATCTTACGATTGTATTTAGTACGATAGAAACATCAAGATCAGATTACGCAACTACAAAGAAAATAGTTGTGTCTGGCTTAACAATCCCAATGAAGTCTTCAAGTCGTTAACCTACAGGGTCTTGATAGAAACCTAAGGTTAAAGGAGAATCGACTCTAGCTTATACAACTAGTATCATACAGGAGGTATGGGGATTAGGTTTCCCAGTTGCTAGAGTTCTCCTTTATATAGTCTTTCAAATCAGGGTTTGCAATCTAAGTTACCTTGGCGACAAAGCATTCAATATTCACCGTTTATGAAAACCTGATTAGATTCAAGACAATATCTTTCAACCGTTTGATCGAAAGTTAGCTTGTTACACACAAATGAAATGCACGTTTATTTAGGTTTGTGTAACCGTACCCAAACATGTACACTTAGTTGGTTCAACAGTAGTTAACCAAATGGTTAGCCATATGAGCACTTTCATATCAACCATATTCTTCTTTACCATAACTAGTTCAAATCACTCAAATGAACTAGTTAGAGAGTTGTTCAATTGCTTAGATCTTATATAAGTCTACAAGAAACAATCAAAGAAAAAATGATTTGATTCATTCGAACCGATTCTTGAACTTTATAGCCACGGTTTGAAAATATGTATTCCTTAGTTTATATAAGTTTAAGTTCACGAATAATCGTTTTTAGAAAATAACCAACTTAAGTGCGCATACTGGTACGCGGGCTTAAGTACCCAGAATAAGTTTGTTTTCAGTTCACAAACTCCAGCAGATTTTCACGGGACATGAACTTCCGATAGTGCGCGTACTGGTACGCGGACTTTAGTTCCATTTTTCCTGAGAAGCAATGTACGCATACTTTGGTTCAAGGAATACGGACTTACACACGTATGAGTTATTACACAATGTTTATATCCAACAATGGTGATATATTCTAAACTATCATTTCAATCATTGAAACATTCTTAGAGGATGTTATATAGTTGTTGTTCACAAACCATTTTTCATCAAAGCAATTTTCAAGTAATTGAAACTTAATATGACTTCCGTCACTAGTAAAGATGAACTTGGCAAAAGTGAAAGCTTACCAACACATATTTCGAGAAATAGATAAGCGAGATAAACTCGGCACGAAATAGCAAATGTGTATAATCATAGTCTATATAACAATACGACTTTTGTCTCAAGATAGGAGATAGAGTAGATAGACTTTTGAGTGATACATAAGTTCAAGTCTCCACATACCTTTTAGTCGATGAAGTTCCATCAGTTCCTTGAGTATTTCTTCGTCTTTGTATGATGATCGCCATGGAGTATAGAGCTCAACTGCACTTTCTATCCTAGTCCGAGTCTTAGCTATAAGTAGACTAGAAATCAAGACTTATAGTTTTGATCACTAACATTGACAAACATGTTTGAGATAGTAACACATACGAGTTCGACCGAGCAGTGCTCTAACAATCTCTCTCTTTGTCAATTTTAGTGACAAAACTATCAATACATATGGAATACAAAAATAAATAAATAAACTTTTGTAGATTCTCTTCCACATGCCTGATCTTCTTGGTTCTTCAACATTACTCGAAATCTTCGTCACTTCCAAGTACTCCAATGATTCCAAAGGTTGTAAGTTTAGTATCATCGTTGTTGAAAATTCGTATCTATAACAATGAGAAAACAAGAATTCTCAATCATTGTTACGCAGCATCAAAGTTCAATTGTATCACAACTTCGACAATAATACTATGGTGATATGTATCACTCCCCCTTAGTCAATACTCCATCTCACATGGAAACCACTCCCTCTTACATAATGATCCGTAAACCATATGTATTTGTAGTGTGAACTACACATTAATTCTCCCCCTTTTTGTCAATAAAATTGGCAAAGGTACGAAAACTAGTGGGATCCTAATGACATTTCCATAGAGACATTTCATGACCAAAAGAAAGCACATATCAACTTTTTAGATGCAATCATATAGCCGAAGCTAAATGCTTTCATCAAGGAGTTTATAAAGATACAAGATAACTCCTATAATATTCCACAGCCGCACTCCCCCCAAAGATTTAGCAATTAAGTACAAGTTCAATTAAGAACTCTCCCCCATAAAATGTCATTCTCGAAAGAACAACAAGAGTGACCTTACATTCACAAGAAAAGAAGGATTTCTTTGGACATAAAAAATCACATACGAATATGAATTTGAATCCAAAAATACTCAATCAAAATTAACCACAAGAAAACCCATGATTAATTTAATCGGAAATGCTCAACATAAGAGAACTTACGGAGCCGCACAGTATATACATAAGAATATGGATCATGGAAGATCAATACTGCGGAATATACAAGGATTCATTCTATTTTCCATCACTATTAGCACAATGACATACAATAGATATAATCCTCGTATACAAAATTTTTATCCTTTCTTCCATCAAATAATGACATAAAAGGTTTTAACTTTTGTAATGTCAAAAGTTCATTCATTCTTTTATCAATACATGCATATCGACATATGAAAGACTTAACTTTTGAAAATGTATGGGACAATCATAGTTCACAGATGCAAACACACATATCCCATAACAAATTGCAATATATAAAACCATAAAGATTAATACTGCAAAAATCGTCTTCCAAACAATTTTTAGAATTTAAACCAATAAACCTAAAAACATGAAGATGAAAACGCTGGGCATAGCTATGTGTAATCACAATAATGGCTATTCCAAACTCTAGTTATTCTTCTAAACAAAACAATTCTCATCAGGAGATTTACTAGATGTTAAGACCTTTGAAGAATTCTTTATCGTCCCCGAACTCCTTGTCGTCAACAGCCACTGGAACATAAGTTTCATGAAGATAAGAGTTAATATCAATAAACCTTCTTGACTGATGTCGAACCAGGGCCTTCTGAATCTCATGAGTCTTAAGCACAAAAGCCTTTATCAGTTGAATCTCCTTTCGTGTCTCCTTCAACACTACAAGAACATCAGAAAACTTCTGAGAATTTGAAGGAACAACTCTTGACTTCCTCATATTCCTTCTTTTTCTTTTCAAAGTTGTAGGCAACAGAGATTTCTCTTTTTCCTTCATGATTGATGGATTAACAATCATGTTAACATCTTTTCCATCAGAAGAAATGATGCTTGGAGTATCCATAAGAATATGGGTTTGTGAAAGGAAATCACAATTTAAACTCAACAAGTAGTTTTGGAAAGAGTTTCAGAGAAGGAAAAAGGAATGTAGGGTTACACAACCTTTAACAGGTTCATGCACGCACAACTCTGTACCCTAGAAAGAGTAGAATTATCGAGAATAACCCTCCTTTATTGATAGACAAGGAATTCAAACAAAAAAATTAAGAAGAAAACAAACTTTTCCAAAAGCCTGAGAGGTGCTCAACCTTGTCTCTTTCAATCAGGCACATGAGACAAGATACACAAATCAACATAATCAAGTTGTGTTGCGGTGAACAACAATCTGTCCACCATGTTCCTTTTGAGAGGAATCTATAGACCTCTTTCTATCAAAACTATTGGACCATACTTGCTTAGATAATGGTCTTGTTTTTTCCTTGGAAATTAACTTCTTAGATGAAGATAAAATCTTACATACCTCAACGGTCTTTTGAGCAAGTTTAAGCTAGCTTGCTAATCGATTTGCTCTTCGTTGAAGTTTGTTGACATGTCTCAATTTGTGTTTGTACTTGTAACACTTCGATTGTTCATGACCTTTGAGTGAACAATACGAGCATGTCAATCTTGGATATAATTCAGACATCTGAGATGTGCAAGCTGCTAGACACATAGTGGTACCTGAAACGTCATACACAGAGTTTCCAATAGAAAGGTCAATTTTATCTTCCAGATTGGTTGATTTTTCTTCTGAAAGAATATCAAGATTGATGTATGTATTGCTACAATTATATATCAAAATCAATATTTTCATAAAGAAGTGCAACACTTGATTTTTCGTCTTCATTAGAATCATAGTTGTCAGACATTTCATCAAGAGTTGCAGCAATACCTTTGTTCCCAGTGTATTTCTTTCGATTTGGACACTCATTTGCAAAATGACCAAAACCTTTACACTTAAAGCAGCGAGGCATATCCTCGTCATCAGTTTCATCATTATCCCTATTTTTAGGAGGAACACGATTATGTGGTTTATCTGATGACTTGGAATTATCTCTCGAGAACCGTTTACTTCTCTCCAAAAGAAGAACCCTAAACTGTCTTTTGATCAACGAGACTAACTTGTCAAGATCTTCATCTGATGAATCAGCCTCATAAAGATCATCTTCATATACGTAAACACTTTTACTTTTATCAAGTAATTTAGTGTTCTTTAGTGCTTTAAAAGCAACATCCTTATTAGACTTGGACGTATGCTCATGATTAAATATCTTTAGCTTCCCGACCAGAGTATTTCCGGATAGCGTTGCGAGATTATTTCTTTCAACGATGGCATGCTTTTTAGAATCGTATCTAGATGGCAGCGATCTGAGAATTTTCATCACAATGTCCTTTTCAGGAATGGTCTTACCCAATGCAAAAGATGCATTAACAATTTCATACACTTTGTGATTAAACTCATCAAATGTTTCTTCATTTTCCACACGAAAGTTTTCCCAATTTGAAGCCTTGCTTCTTTCTCACTGGTATTTCCTTCAAATACGGTTTCTAAGATATCCCAGGATTCTTCAGACTTAGTGCACGTGGTCACATGGTGCTGAAGATATTGGGTAATGGCATGTACCATAGCATTTAAGACGTTAGAATTTTGCTTTGCAGCAAGAATTTCTTCTGGACTATATCTACACATATCCTTCGGTATAGATACATATCATTTTGTATTAACCGGAGGATCGTAGCCATTAAAAACACGTACCCATTTGAAAATCACGAGCTTGAAGAAAAGCACGCATAGAAATTTTTCACCATAAGTAGTTTGAGCCATCAAAGACTTGTGGTACGTTTATGGAGATAGAATTTCTGTCCATAGAGTCAGATCGCTACAAACAAAGACTTGTAAGGTCTTTAAACGTGTTTGCCTGCACTAATATCAATTCAAAAAGCGGGGGTATAACAACCACACCCAGTATTTCGCTTAGCAATCTGTATGGACAAAGTCCAATATACTTTTAAGAGAATCAACTAGACAATCAGACTCAATCTTAATAAAAGTATATCAAAGAGTTATATCTCACTTTCTCGATTCAATACTTACTCAAGCAAATTGAAATCTGCGAGTCTAATTGAATACAAGAGAAATCACTTGAACGGTACCAAACACCAATGTTCAAGGATCAAACAATTTCAATCAACAACTAAAGGTTGGATCCAATTGATCGATTCAACGCACAACCTGTGATATTTCAGTTATATAACAAAATATAATGCGGAAAAGAAATAACACAGACACCAGAAGTTTTGTTAACGAGGAAACCGCAAATGGCGAAAAACTCCGGGACCTAGTCCAGATTGAACACACACTGTATTAAGCCGATACAGTCACTAGCCTACTAGAAACTAACTTAAATCTGGACTGTAGTTGAACCCTAATCAATCTCACACTGATCTACGGTACAGTTGCACTCTTTATGTCTCTGATCCCAGCAGGATACTACACACTTGATTCCCTTGGATGCCTCACCCACAACTAAGAGTTGCTTGGAACAAAAATCGAAGACTTTAATAAACAAATTTGTATCACACATAAAAGTATTCAATAATAGATGAATCCGTCTCCCACAGAAATACCTACAAGTTTTTGTTCTGTCTTTTGATAAATCAAGGTGAACAAGAACCAATTGATAACCCAGACTTATATTCCCAAAGAACAGCCAAGAATTATCAATCACCTCACAATAATCTTAATCGACTAGCGAAAGAAGATATTGAGGAATCACAAACGATGATACGAAGATGTTTGTGACTTCTTTTAATATTGCATATCGGATAAATCAATCTCAAGCCAATCTTACGATTGTACTTAGTACGATAGACACAGCGAGATCAGATCACGCAACTACAAAGAAAATAGTTGTGTCTGGCTTAACAATCCCAATGAAGTCTTCAAGTCGTTAACCTACAGGGTCTCGATAGAAACCTAAGGTTAAAGGAGAATCGACTCTAGCTTATACAACTAGTATCACACAAGAGGTGTGGGGATTAGGTTTCCCAGTTGCTAGAGTTCTCCTCTATATAGTCTTTCAAATCAGGGTTTGCAATCTAAGTTACCTTGGCAACAAAGCATTCAATATTCACTGTTAGATGAAAACCTGATTAGATTCAAGCTAATATCTTTCAATCGTTAGATCGAAACTTAGCTTGTTACACACAAATGAAATGCACGTTTATTTAGTTTTGTGTAACCGTACCCAAACATGTACACTTAGTTGGTTCAACAGTAGTTAACCAAATGGTTAGCTATATGAGCACTTTCATATCAACCATATCCTTCTTTACCATAACTAGTTCAAATGACTCAAATGAACTAGTTAGAGAGTTGTTCAATTGCTTAGATCTTATAGAAGTATACCAGACACAATAGAAGCAAAAACGATTTGATTCACTCGAATCGATTCATGAACTTTATAGCCACGGTTTGCAAATATCCATTCCTTAGTTTATATAAGTTTAAGTTCACGAATAATCGTTTTTAGAAAATAACCAACTTAAGTACGCGTATTGGTACGCGGACTTAAGTACCCGGAATAAGTTTGTTTTCAATTCACAAACTCCAGCAGATTTTCACGGGACATGAACTTCCGATAGTGCGCTACTGGTACGTAGACTTTAGTTTCATTTTTTCTGAGCAGCAAAGTACGCATACTTTGGTTCAAGGAATAAGGACTTACACACGTATGAGTTATCACACAATGTTTATATCCAACAATGGATATATATTCTAAACTCTCATTTCAATCATTGAAACATTCTTAGAGGACGTTATATAGTTGTTGTTTACAAACCATTTTTCGTCAAAACATTTTTCAAGTAGTCGAAGCTGAATATGACTTTCGTCACTTGTAAAGATGAACTTGGCCAAAGCGAAAGCTTACCAACTCTTATTTCGAGAAATATATAAGCGAGATAAACTCGGCTCGAAATAGCAAATGTGTATAATCATAGTCTATATAGCAATACGACTTTTGTCTCAAGATAGTAGATAGAGTAGATAGACTTTTGTGTGATAGATAAGTTCAAGTCTCCACATACCTTTTAGTCGATGAAGTTCCACCATTTCCTTGAGTAGTTCTTCGTATTTGTATGATGATTGCCATGGAGTCTAGAGCTCAACTACACTTTCAATCCTAGTCCGAGACTTAGCTATAGTAGACTAGAAATCAAGACTTATAGTTTTGATCACTAACATTGACAAACATGCTTGAGATAACAACGCGTACGAGTTAGACCGAGCAGTGCTCTAACAGTAATAGATGCACAATTCATAATTATTACTCCGTTTCATGAATAATTCTCCACTGAATTTCATGAATTAGTAATAATTACTCAACAATCGGGCATCTGGACTATCACCGAGTAAGCCCCAATAAAATGGTGCAAGTGTACTCAACAATTATGCACGAACGAGTGAACGAACATTCGAAAATATGGACAAACGAGGAATCCTACACAAAATAGGTGAGAGAAAATAATATATTAAAATTATAAAAAGTGGTGCCTAGGGAACCGGGCCTACCGGCCGGCTTGTTATGCCACCGAGGCTGGTCCCCCACACCTTTTCCCTTTATTTTAATTATTTTATTATTTTCATGAATTCATGAAAGCTCCTTCATTCTAGCAACTTTCCTTGTTTGAGCAAAACTCACGGTTTCTCCATATTTTCACGGTTTCATGAAAAATAATAAAAAATAGGAAAAGGTGTTGCGGGACAGGGCTACCTGGACAGCCGGCCATGCCCTAGCCGTGGTCGGTCCCATACCTTGGAATCCCTTGTTTTCATAATAATTATTTCTCTCATCTCATGAAACTCCTCCGTTTGAGAAAAAATCATGGTTTCTTCATATTTTCTCAAATATTGCTCAAACCATGAAAAGGCCAAAAACTCAAATGGTCACATGACTGACTGGGCTGCTCACGCCAAATATTAAAATATTATTATTTTAATATTTTCCAAATTTTGATCAAACGACCAAAGTCCTACTTGCTCATTCGAGCAAAATCAAGAATTTCAGTCAAAGATCGAACTCTTCTGAAAATCCGAGATATTGCTCAAACGCACACTAGAAAATACCGGAACTCTCAGGACTGAGACACGGACATTATGGTGACTCGGGCATGCTTCCTTGACCGACCAGGGGTGTCCCTAAGGCTTGCAAGGAGCCGGTCCCATACATTCTTATAATTTTTACCTAATTTGCTCAATTTCTCATATTGGGTCCAACTCTTTCCAACAAATTGTAATTTTCTCAAACGACCATCATATGGTCACACGAACACCAAGATCCGGTTTCATGCCCCCTTGATCGGTCCCTCACTTCTCCATAATTAGGTTTTATCACCTAACGCTGACACGGGCACTATTTTAATAAATGATGAAACCGGCATTTTATCATCATTGTTTCACCAATCGGTTAACTAAGGACCCTGGTGAAGCTCACTCAAGCACCACGTGTTCGTACATCATCCCATGTGGTCGGTCCCTCCCTCACTCATGACCTATTTTCAACAATTCATCAATTGACGAACAATTGATCAAAAATTAGGGTTTTTAACAAACGCTCCACAAATCATCATTCTGAGCAAGTTCAAACACTAATAAATTTATGTTGATCCATCAATCAACATATGGATTAATTATATAATATTTGGTAGTCTACCAATATTTTAATTAATATTTTATTGGGTCGCGTCACAAATAAATAATTCGTCGAATTGAGCAATACTTGCTCAGTTGCTCGAATATTGATCCAACTATCAATATTCAGTAAGTTATCAGTAATTCATCGAATTGAGCAATACTTGCTCAGTTGCTCGAATATTGATCCAACTATCAATATTCAGTAATTTATCGATGCTCAGTTGCTCTCACTCATGCTCGATTCAACAAAACTTAGACTCACTGTCTAATAGTCAATGACTGACTAATCAAATACACGCCTGCCTTGCAGACTCCACGTTCGTGAGACATCAATTATGTCATATAGGGGGATATTACTTAGGTTTTTGGTATGGCGCCCTACGGTGCGTGTGTTCATCCACGATGATAAATATGAGTAAGTCGTGCAAATGGTTGAAGGATCTAGCAAAGTAGTGAGTGGACGGTTAGCTAAGTCTCCGCACGACATGGAACTGGTTTTACCACGATCTCCCACTTTTTCGCTCATGAAACCGTCATACTTACTGGGATCAATGTGTTCGTTATTCTGACAATATAAATAAGTTCTAAACTGATGACAAAAACAATAATCAATCGTCTACACACAAGTCTCGATAAAACTTATTTACACATATTTGCAGAAACCTTCAACACATCCACAACCTTGATCATCATTGATCCCACAATTCTCAGGCTCCCTCCTACAGATCAATACATCTTCCTCTTTGTGACCGAATTGACTCTGGAACGACCATTGACTTGGTTTAGGACGGAGTCCTACAGATTGATCTCTCGAACTTAAAGAACTCCCGTGCAGTGCATTTATGTGAGGTTAAGCATTTTTCTCGGTTGAGGAGTCTCGTTCGAACCGTCTTCTCTTCGCTTCCCTAAAAAACCAGCAAATCGTTTCTGCCCATCAACAAATTGGCGACCACAGTGGGAGATTAATCTTTCGGTTGTAATCTCAAACTTTCACAAAATGGTTGATCTTAGGCCAGGCTCAGTTACAAATGCTAACACAAACAATGCTAGCAACAATAACAATGATGGTATTCCAGAAACCATTCCTGCTTCCAACGATGGGGGTACTGTTAGAGCATTGCTCGGTCGAACTCGCAAGCGTTGCTATCTCAAGATTGTTTGTCAAATTTAGTTTTTCAAAACTATATGTCTTGATTTATAGTTTATTTATTACTAAGTCTCGGTCTAGGGTAGTTAAGTAGTTGAGCTCCGGACTCCATGGCGATCATCTTACGAAGACGAAGAACTAATCGAGGAACCAGTGGAACTTCATCCGACTAAAAGGTATGTGGAGACTTAAACTTATCTATCACTCAAAAGTATACTCTATCTACTACTCTTGAGACAAAAGCCGTATAAGTATGATAGTTTTCATACATACACATTTGCTATTTCGAGCCGAGCTTACTCAGCTATCTTTTTCTCGAAATATATGGATATAAGCATATTTAGTGTGTTCGCACATTAGTGCATAAATCCATGTGCCGGAAACCAAGTGCGTGCATATGTATTGCAAATTAGTGTATAACTAGGGTTTGGAATAGCCATTATTGTGAGTACACATAGCTATGTCCAACGATTTTCATCTTCAATGTTTTTGTATTTGTTTATCTAAATTCTAATTTATTTGGAAGATGATTTTTTGCAATTTTAATCTTTATGATTTTATATATTGCAAAGTGTTATGGGATATGTTGTTTACGTCCGTGAACCTGTGACTGTCCCATACTTGTTCCAAAGTTACCTCTATTATGTCGGTATGAAAGTATTGATAGAAGATAGAATGAACTTTTGACATTACAAAAGTTATAGCCTTTTATGTCATTATTTGATGGAAGAAAGGATAAAACTTTTGTTTACAAGGATTAAGTCTATTGCATGTCATTCTGCAAATAGTGATGGAAAATAGAATGAATCCTTGTCTATTCCGCAATATTGGTCAATCTCCGATCCACATTTTTGTGCATATACTGTGTTGCTCCATAAGTCTTCTTATGTTTGAGCATGACCAATTGAATTGATCATTCTCTTGTGGTCAGTTTAGTTGTTGCTCCGTAAGTCCTCTTATGACGAGCATGTCCAATTGAATTGATCACTTTCTTGTGGTTAATTTAGTTGTATAATTTCGATTGAATTAATCATGGGTTTTCTTGTGGTTAATTTAGTCGTGCATTTCGACTGGATTAATCATGGATTCTTTTATTGTTAATTCAATTGAATACTTTGGATTCAAATTCATGTTTTCATGTGATTTGGTTATGTCCAAAGAAATCCTTCTTTTCTTGTGAAAGTAAGGTCGCCTTTGTTGTTCTTTCGGGAATGACATTTAATGGGGGAGAGTTCTTTTTGAACTTGTGCTTAATTGCCAAATATTTGTGGGGAGTGCGGCTGTGGAATATTATAGGGGTTATCTTGTATCTTTATAAACTCCTTGATGAATGCATTTAGCTTCGGCTTTATGATGTCATCTAAATAAGTTGATATGGTATTCTCTTTTGGTCATGAAGTATCTCTATGAAAATTTCATGAGGATCCCAATAATTTTCGTACCTTTGCCAATTTATATTGACAAAAAGGGGGAGAATTAATATGTAGTTCACATTACAAATACATATGGTTTACGTGTTTTACGGATCATTATATAAGGGGGAGTGGTATTCATGTTGAGATGAAAGTATTGACTAAGGGGGAGTGATACATATCACCATAGTATTGTTGTCGAAGTTGTGATATAAGAAATTTGATACTGTGTAATAATACAATGACATTGTATAACAATGATCGAGAGCTTTTGTTTTCTCATTGTTATGGCTACAGATCTTCAACAACTATGATGCTAAATTGAACATCTACGGAATCATGGGAGTACTTGGAAAAGACGAAGTTTTCGAGTAATGTTGAAGCATCAAGGAGATCAAGCATGTGGACGAGAAGCTACAAAGTTTTATCTATTTTATAATCCATATGTATTGATAGTTTTGTCACTAAAATTGACAAAGAGAAAGATTGTTAGAGCATTGCTCGGTCGAACTCGCAAGCGTTGCTATCTCAAGCTTGTTTGACAAATTTAGTTGTCAAAACTATATGTCTTGATTTTTAGTTTACTTATGACTAAGTCTCGGTCTAGGATAGTTAAGTGTAGTTGAGCTCCAGACTTCATGGCGATCATCTTATGAAGACAAGAACTACTCGAGGAACCAGTGGAACTTCATCCGACTAAAAGGTATGTGGATACTTGAACTTATCTGTCACTCAAAAGTCTACTCTATCTCCTAATCTTGAGACAAAATTCATATAAGTATGATAGTTTTCATACATACACATTTGATATTTTGAGCCGAGTTTACTCGCCTATATTTTTCTCGAAATATGTGTTGGTAAGCTTTCGCTTTAACCATTTCATCTTTGCCCGTGACGAAAGTCATGATGACGTTTCAATATTGAAAATAGTTTTGATGACGATAGTCGTGAATAACAATTGTTATAACGTTATAGAAGAATGTTTCAATGATTGAAATGTGGAGTTGAGATTACCATCTATGGATATAAGCATATATAGTGTGTTCGCACATTAGTGTATAAACCCATGTGCTGGAAACCAAGTGCGTGCATATGTGTGCATGCAGTATTGTTGAAGGAGACAGGTTGGGTACGCGTACTGCCGGAACTTCTCCTCTCGGAAATTTCTGCTGAGTTTTTGGTTTGCAAACTAGTAAACCAGTCACCTTAGGTACGCGTACCCACAGAAATTTTCGAACTGAAAATTTCTGCTGAGTTTGGAAACCAAAGCCAACTCAAATCCGGTAGCTAAGGTACGTGTACCCAAGTTGGTTATTTCTCAAATCGGAACTTAAAACAATAAATTATAAGGAATGCAATTTTTTGCAAACCGTAGATATATTGTTCATAGACACAATTGAAACAACTCTTCAACTAGTTCTTATGAGTCATTTGAACTAGTTATGAGAAATATGAATACGGTTAATATGGAAGTACTCATATGGCTAACCATTGGTTAACTATTTGTGAACCAACTAAATGTACACGTTTAGGTACGGTTACTCAAACCTAAATGAAATACATTTCATTTGTGTATGACAAGCTAAGTTTCGATCTAACGGTTGAAAGATATTAGCTTGTATCTAATCAGGTTTTCATCTAACGATGAATATCGAATACCTTGTTACCAAGGTAACTTAGATGCAAACCCTGATTTGGAAACTATATAAGGGGAACTCTAGAAACTGGAAAAACTAATCCCCACACCTCCTGTGCGATACTAGTTGGTTTTGATAGAGTCGGTTTTCCTTTAACCTTAGGTTTCTTCTCGAGACCCTGTAGGTTAACGACTGAAAGACTTCATTGGGATTGTGAAGGCAGAAGAAACTACTTCTCTTGTAGTTGAGCGATCTGTTCTTGCCATTTCTATCGTACGAGTTCAATTGAATAATTGACTTGAGATTATGTCTCCGATAGGGCAAGATAAAAAAGAAGTCACAAACATCTTCGTATCATCGTTTGTGATTCCGCAATATCTAGTTTCGCTACCATAAGATTTAGATCATTGTGAGGTGATTGATAATTCTAGGATGTTCTTCGGGAATATAAGTCCGGGTTATCAATTAGTTCCTTTTCACCTTGATTTTATCAAAATACGGAACAAAATGCTTAGGTTTATCTATGGAAGACAGATTTATCTATTATCGTAGACTTTTCTGTGTGATACAGATTTGTTTATTAAAGTCTTCGACTTTGGGTCGTAGTAACTCTTAGTTGTGGGTGAGATCAGCTAAGGGAATCAAGTGCGTAGTATCCTGCTGGGATCAGAGACGTAGAGAGCGCAACTGTACCTTGAGTCAGTGTGATATTGATTAGGGTTCAACTACAGTCCAGACTGAAGTTAGTTTGTAGTAGGATAGTGTCTGTAGCGGCTTAATACAGTGTGGTGTTCAATCTGGACTAGGTCCCGGGGGTTTTCTGCATTTGCGGTTTCCTCGTTAACAAAACTTCTGGTGTCTGTATTATTTCTATTCTGTATTATATTTTGTTAAATAATTGAAATATCACAGGTTGTGCGTTAAGATTAATCAATTAGAATATCCAACCTTTGGTTGTTGATTTAAATTGATTGACACTTGGATATTGGTCTTTGGTACCATCCAAGTTTATCTCTCTAGTATTTGATAAAGACTCGCAGATTTCCATTTGCTTGAGTAAAGATCAAATTGAGAGATTGAGATATTAACTCCTTGATATACTTTTATCTAGATTGAGTCTGACTGTCTAGTTGACTCTCTAGAAAGTATATTGGAGTTAGTCCATACAGATTGTTAATCGAAATGTTGGGTGAGGTTGTTAGACCCCCGCATTTTCCGGTACCACTCCTCCTCAAACCAACGTTGAAAATTATCCTCTCTTTTGCCGGCATCCCGAGGAAGTCAGGTAAAATCCACTCACCATAGCTGATCTCATGAAGGTCCAGGAAGTTGTCGCCAAGAATCAAACTGATATGGCTATTACTCAGAAGGAGCTATGCAATTATCTCAAAACTCTCACAGAAAAAATCTCAGAGAAAACTAAGGAAGGGTCGGAGAAAGGAAAATCCAAAGAAACGGACCCTAAAATTTTACCAATCCATGTGGTGGATGATGATGAAGCCTGAAAAGCTGCAAAGAATCCACCGGAGAAGGAGTCTGCAGGTTTCATCACTCGTGAAGATCTGGAACACTTCATGGAGGCTCGTGGAAAAGACAAGACAACATTTTTCCATCGTCATCAACCTCCCTATTCCTCTGCTGTACAGAGAACTTCTCTCCCGAAAGGTTATATTTATCCAACGTTCACACTTTACAATGGAACAGGGAACTTCCGAGAGCATGTTTCTTGATTCTTGTAGGCATTAGGAGAACATGAACACAATCATGTTTTCCGACTGAAGGAGCTTTCAAAGTCTCTGACTGGCCGAACATATACTTGGTACAACAACATTGCACCAGGGAGCATCGCTAGTTGGGGAGAAATGGTTAATGCCTTCTACAGGAAATACTTTTTCGTCTCATAGCAGATTACTCTTTCTGACTTAGGGAGAATGGCTCGGAAAAACACCGAACATCCAAACGAATATGAGAAGAGGTCCAGGATTGTCATGATCCTAAATTTACGGAGAAAAAATTGGTGGACCTTTGCATCAACAGGATGATCCCTGTCTACAGAACCTTGCTGGAAAATCTCTGGTTCCAAACTTTCTCAGAACTCCATGAAGCAGCCAAGCGATAAGCAACTACTTCTCCAGCCTTATTGGAAAGAACAAAACTGTCAAAACCGAGGAGCCACGAGACACTTGAACCAGCACCAGGTGCTTAGTCAACAAACATTACAATGTTCAACCTTCCATGAATGTTTCCGAAGGGGGCAAAATAAAAGCTGATGCACATCAACATAAGAATGCTCCTCCAACGTCTACGAAAGCACCAAGGAAAGAAAACCAAACTCGAAATGCACAAGCGCCGGCTCAGCTTCAACAGAATGATAAGGAAGTGACATACTTTCCTTTCCATATTGAAGAGATGATCGAATTTTTATAAGTCTGGATCCAATACGGTGCGATCAACTTACCTCCCGTCAGGAGAGAACCGACAAATGAGGAAGTGGAGAATCCGTCGTATTATCGCTTCCATAGGTATGACAGTCATCCGACCAGTGATTGCAGAACCTTGAAGCGCATATTCAAGGAAAAAGCCTATTCAGGAGAACTGGGGACTGAAGGAGTGCACAAGAATCCTCTCCCAATCAGAAATTTTGTAATCTCTGAACAACCAGTCAAAGAAGCAGTTCAATAATTAATTGAGCATGCCTGCGAATTGCTTTATCTGTCAAAGGCTCAAAGGGAGGATCTGTTCACGGCTCTGAACCATGTAGTGTCTGGGAAACGTTTATCTATCCCAGAAGTTCTCTCTGAACCTCCAGCAACTGACAAGGAGATGTATGACTGGGGACTGCTCACTACATTACATCTCAAAGGAAATGAATTCAGAAGAGTGCTAATCTATGTTGGCACAGCTATCAATATTACCCATTTGAAAACTCTCAGAGCTACAGGCATTACTCGATAATAAGCCACTCATGCTCCTGTCCAGTCAAAGATCACGAAGGAATATCCAAAAATGCATATGGTAACATCATCCTCAGAATGAAGGTCGGGGAAACCTGGTCAGAAATCAAGTTTCACATAATCAGAGAAGATCCAGGATATGACATAATCCTTGGACGAACATGGATTCATGCTGAAAAGATAACTACAACAACTTCAATTGCACATTTCTCTGTTGAAGAAAGCTCCGACTCAGAAGAAACAGAGGACACTCCATTATTCGAGCATCTAGAGAAAGTTCAAGCCATGATAGGACTTACACAAAAACCTGAAGAGAGCGCACATGAAGTCGTCAAAAGATTCCGTACTCAGGCAAGTCTTATTCCCTTTCATGCGTCCATATTATCAACTTTCAAATATGCTACCCTGGTCCGGGGACTCAATTTTACTCATAACCAAGCTATCACCAAATGTTATGAGTGGTTAGTCTCGCCCCGACAATATTTCACCAAATGGTTGGACGCAGAGCCTCTCTGAATCCAGAGTCTCACCAACACAATCATTGCTAGAATAATGATTGAGCACGACAATCAATAACCTAAGTACTCTCCCTTGCGTGAGTGCCCACATGTACCTCAAGATTGTAAAGCTCCACCAACATGGAATCCTACTGTACGAGGAATTCCGACCCAGCAGAAAATATTCAGGGCACGAGAAACCAAACCTAACAAGTTTCACAAAGGAGATTTAGTTCTCAAGGAAACTAAGCGTAATCTCCATTCCACAAGAGGTTCCAACTGGGAAGGACCTTTTATGATTGTTAAGTCAATAGTTGGAGGGTAGCACAAATTGGTTGATATGAAGGGAAAGAAAAGTGTGCCAGTGATTCAAGAAAATTGGCTAAAGGTTTTTGGCGCATGAAACATCCAGCGTCCCAAGGCGTTTTGTGTTCAATGCATGAATTCTCAAAGCACCTAACATTTTCATTTTAGGATTTTCTTTCACATGTATTTTAAATTTCTCCAGGAGTTTTCAATTCTTGCATTCAGTATTTGAATTCAGCAATTTATCAAAGTTCTTTATTTTAAGAAAAATCTCTATCAAATCCAAGAAGAAAATCCTCAATCACTCACTAATTCAAAACCAATCAAAAAATTCAATACCAAAATAAAACCTCACGTTTCCCAGAAGTTCAAGGTTCAATAGATTATGGAAAGAAAACTAAAGGAAGCCGGCAAAGTAAGATTTCTGCTTCTCTGCATTCTCCAAGACTTGCAAGGCCGCTTTCTCAAACTCCAGCTTTTCAGTCAATTCAGCAATCTTAGCCATTTTCTCCACCACGGCATCACTGGTAAAAGGAATATTATTCTCTCCTGCATCCTTAATGGTGTCGATCCTTTGACGAAGCCACTTCAAGTTGAAGCCAAATTCTTCAGATTTCTTCAAGTTGTACTCCGAATCAAAGAGTACATCTTGAGTAACAGTACTTCTTGCCCTGGTCCTTATATCATCTATGACACGCAAAATATTTCCTACTTGCATTTTCAAGAAGTAATTGCGTTTCGAATCCTTGGTGATAACAATGTGACCATAAATTTTCCACAACTTCTCATACATGTTAGCATACCCTATGGGAACGCTAAATCCACCAACTAATGTGTGATATGGAATTGGCTCACCGAATGGAGGAACGTAAATAATCCCTGCGTTAGGGTATTCATGCACTATTATGCGGTTCTCAATTATTGGAGCAGCTTCATCAATTGTGGGAGCAGTCTCTTGAGCAGTTTTTTCCATTCTGGGTTCGGTTGCTTCTATCTCTGAAGTAACGATGATTTGAGATTCATTCTCCTCGAAAACTTCAGTAGCAATATTATCATGGCATTAAGGTGTGGAGATGGTAACATCATCAACTTGATTCACCATGTGGTTTGAATCATAATTCGCTCCATTATTCTCAACTTCGGCATTTGGTACCTAATACGAAGATTACATGAGATTAGAGCAATTCAAGTATGGAAACCAAAGACGATCATAAAATCCAGTATTTAAGTGAACTAACACTATCTAAGTTCTTTATTATGCATCCAAGACGTGAGAAAATAGTGTAGAAGTCATAAAACACGTTTTTCAACAAGCTCGTCTGAAGAGATTTTATATTGCCCTGTATAAGACGACGAACTGGAAGCAATTGGTAAGGAATCTAAGGTTTAGTAATATACCATTCTATTTGTATAGATGTTTTCTACAACATATTATAATTTCATAGCAATTGGATAAATGAGTAAAGAGTTGTGTCCAAAACATTGGACTACATGGCATCTGAAAAATTCCTGAAGGTCTCCTGGAAGTTTACTGTTTCACTGATTTCGGCCACTAAACGTCCTCAAAACTTAAAAATCTTCTTCGAAAAAGATTGGAAATTTCCTGGGCATAAGAATACATGGGTAGATTGCGAAAATCTGACATCATATGAAGATTTTACGGCGTTTTTGCTAAAAGGTTGAGTTCTGAATTCTCTGGTGACGTATTTCAGTAAAACTTTTCACTTATTCATGAAGATTCTCATCTATTCATCAACAAATCAGCAATATTATACTTCTATGAAGATAATATAAAATGGATACTTACTTTAGGAGTCTCCAAGTCGTTCGAAAGATTAACATGGTCGGCATTAGCATTGGGAGCACCATTATCTCCATTCGGTACCAATTCTTGAGGATTCTCTTTCTCACAACCATTCGAAGATGAATGAACAACATGGCCATGTAGGTTTTCCACGAAAATATCTTCCTGGATATATCCGCAACAATCATTATTATTTTATTCAAGAAGTATCATAATTAATTATACAAAGGAATACTTACATCAACTTCATCTGCATAGATGGTTTCGTGAGTTGTTGGCTGAGCAAGATGGAGACCGTCAATACTTGATGGAGCAAAATTATGGAACAACAACAAACATTGGTTTCATGATCCTAATTATACGATAAAACAAAAAGTCACGGTAGAAGGAGTATTAAGAAATCACCAAAAAAATGACTGGGGACTGCACATTATTCGGTATCATCCTAAAATTCGTCCTACTTCTATTTTCTACACCCTGGGGACTTTCTTGAACTTCTGAGAAGTCTACATGAATCCGAGATCTCACAGCATGGCCATCCTACAATAAATTTAATGAAACGATTAAGGTGCGGTCATCATGCCTTTACCAAAATTGTAAGAAAAATACTAACCTGTGAACATTCTGGAGGCATTTTTCTTTTATCACCACTAGAAATATACTTCAACCTTGGTCGATCAGAGATCACATCAGCAGGAGGAAACTCTCATACCAGAGACTTAACATCCATCGCAAACTTGTACAAGCGCTCAAGTTGTTGACGCGAAAAGTCTACATAACCCGAAGTTGCATAAGTAGCTCGGTCGGAACAAGGAAACAAATAATCATTTCCTTCCACATGTGTGAAATCTAAATGAGCCTTCAGATACTCAACCGATGGATTATTTATTCGGTGACCCGGGGAACACTAATCTAGACCCATTTGTCGAGCTGCTCTGTTAATGTTATATTCTTCCACCTGGAATTTCCCGTGCATTACTGACATTAAATAACCCGGAGTTCAACTTAGTATAAAAGATTTATCTCCATCACTCAGACAGGTACCAGACTTTAATATGACATTTTCTTCAGCAGTATTGAAAGTAATCAATTGTGAGAAGAGCGGAGGAACCGGAACCCAAGGGCGAAATTCAAACTCAGACTTGATGCCCAAAACACCGGTGAGACGTATTTTCTGTTGTGGTTTCTTTGTTGACCAGCACATGATCCTGGAATTATTTTTCTCAAGGAAAGCATGTCGCGTGTCGACATTTGGCCTTTTTAAGACGCTACGAGGAATCAATGCATACTTCTCAAAGTGATCCCACATCAAAGCTTTGAGGAACATAATATTAGCATATTTTTCAATTTTCATGAAGCCGTTGGAGATACTGGAGTCTATGACTAAGGAGTCTAAATTGGAAAACGGTGAATCCAAAAACAGACTGCCTATAGGAAGTTTCTCACCTTTGGCCATCTTTATGGCAAAAGGAATCACAAATGGCTTCAACAAATGCCCGTTATCCTCAAGAGCATCTCTGGAGAGCCACAAGCACAAGAAAGCAGCGATGGTCAAAGGACTATCGACAGGTTCTTCAAGAACCTCATTTCTCGGCCACCAGTGTTTCAACCATTGAGCATAGCAAGTTTTGGGTGACTTGTTGAATTCATGCATTGTAGTTTCCAATACGTCAGATATCACATTCTCATCTGCTGAGAGCTCTTCAAGGAAATTACCAGTAATGGGGAGATTCAATAAAGCGACTACATCTTCTAAAGTGATGGTGAATTCTCCCCATCTGCATATGAAAGTATGAGTAGGAACGCACCAACGGGTAAGCAAAGCCGCCATACCTGTCGTGATGAATGATTAAATCCCCAATAACCTAAATAGCTCGTGTCACCTGTGCACGATCCAGCATGGTCCTTACACGACTATGACCCAACATATGCCTTGCCCATCCATATAAATGTGCAAGGGGATTTCGAGAAAGCTTAAGTTCCACATGTGAACCCAAATAGTGTTTCCCACTGAAACAGAACCTAATTATTGCTTGAGGAGATACTAACTTGTTCTGAATAATAGTACTCCTGGGATTTATGACCAGCCGAAATGAGGAACCTGAGGGACGTTTTTCGGGTCTATACAGAAACACGAAGAATTAGTCATCAGTATTTTGGATGTTCTTGGTTTTAGGAGTTTCATCTTTCTCTTTGGAAGTCCCAGAATCATCATTTCTGGAAGAATCATCATCTCTGGAAGACGCGTCTGTAGAAACATCCTCTCTGGAAGTTTCCTCGCTAGAAATATCATCTTCAGAAGCGCTACCACGGGAATCAGTCATCTTTGGAAAGTTGTTGTGACATCCGTACAACAAAATTTTGCCAACACAATGGAATTAAATCAACGTAATAATTATGATGCTCACATCAGCGTCTACGAAAATGGTAATCCTTAACTCTTACCTGTTTACGGTTTCATGAACTTGGTGATAATAACGTAAAAACTTCAAAAATCTTGCTCGCTCTTTCAAAACCTGCAAAGATGAGCAACACTCATTATTTAAAGTCGACACTTGACTTTTCACGAAATTTTGCGCAATTCACATAATCTTTCCATGTGAACGTCCATGTGTACATACACTATGAAATCACAAAACTCATGTAAACATTGTGTCAAAAATTGTTTACTTCTGACAATTGTTGAAAACCTACTTTTACAATGATTTTGCAGAATATATATAAGTTACGTAAATCAAAAAAAAAGAAGAAAAAATCACGTGATTTATTATTAATTTTTTTTTCTCTGTTTTGCTCAAACGAGCATTCGTCTATGAAACGAGGGTCTTTTCCATTTTTGCAAAGGTCCACATATTCCAAATAAATTTTTGAAAGTTCACAAACAAAATTCTATTATGAAGTGCAGGTCTATTTCAAAAATATCTTAGGATTATTGTTTATTACTTTAACTACGAACGGATATACGTTTCCTAAAGGTATTTGTGTGAGAGTTCATGCTTTGAAAGTAAAATTTTGATTTTTATGAAACCACATAAACAAAATTATATCTACTGTAACTAAATCATGTCTATTCAAGGATTCATGTATCTCTTTCATATTAGGAATTATTGCTCGTTTCTTAACTAATGAACGAACGAGCATACGTTTTCTAAAATAATTTGTTCATGAAACGCTATGTATACATACATGCATGAAATTTTGTTTTGGAAAACTCATGAACTCATAGTAATTTTTTTTTACCTGGTCGGTGCAGTCGCTGGAATTCGGCCGGCGGTGGGTCAACAATCACAGGTGGCGGGAGCTCCGACAGCCTCTCTGTTTCTTGTGGACGTGAGAGAGTTGAAGAGAAGTTGGTCGGTCATCTTAATAAAAAAAAATAGGTCTCTTCCCTTTTATAACAAATTTATTTCCAAAACCTAACAAGACATGGATTTCCTTTTTTGGTCTCGGTCCCACAAACCTTAAACCGACCAAGACAGGATGTTCGATCGTCCAAATCAGCAGTGCTTAATCTCTTCGTACTCACGGGATGACGCTATATCATACTATCAGGGTTCTTACATAAGCCTTTGCTCGTACATGAAATCATTGGAGAAAATTGAGGATTCTAAAAATACCTTTGTACGAATGAGTTCAACTGTTTATCTCGTCGACTGGAAAATCACCATCTAACGCTTACTGCGGAACATCACTATCCCTCACTAAGCAGGGGACTTAATGTTGATGGTGGATTTTCAAAAAAGGGGAAAGTCATAAAATCATGATATTGCATGTTTCTGACTCGGCTTCAGGAACGCATGTGACGATTCATATCTTACGATCCGTGAACCGTTTCACGAGCTCTGATTGAGTTCCTCTCAGAGCCATGATAAATATGTTTCTCGAAAGGCCTCCCACTAGCTGAGCGTTCGATGCTACGCATTTCATCATGCCCTCTATGTATAATAACATGATTGGGCGGTCCTCCTACATAATTGTTTGTTGAGAGGGCTTAACGCCTTCAGGACGTCAGCGACTCGCTGTTCCCCGACTACATAGAGACCCTCCTCTACATAGACGAATGATTGGGAGGTCCTCCTACATAATTTTTTGTTGAGAGGGAAAAACTCCTTCAGGACGTCGATGACACTCGTTGTTCCCTGACTATGTAGAGAGACCGTGTACAGATTGAGGCGGCTCTCCTACATAATTGTTTGTTGTGGGGGCTAAACGCCTTCAGGACGTTAACAACGCTGCACGATTGTTCCCTGACTATACACCTTTTCAGAACGAGTATGATGCTTCAACTATCTCATATCTCGATTCTACCGTGACATTCTCCGCTGAATTCCTAGAAAATAATCTATTATATCTCATTACTCCGTTCCATGGCTGATCCGCGGCTGATCCCATGGATTAGTAATATATAACCAATTTATCTCATTACTCCATTCCCTGAATGCTCTGGCTGGATTCATGGATTAGTAATAGATGCACAATTCATGATTATTACTCTGTTTCATGAATAATTCTCCACTGAATTTCATGAATTAGTAATAATTACTCAACAATCGGGCATCTGGACTATCACCGAGTAAGCCCCAATAAAATAGTGCAAGTGTACTCAAAAATGATGCACGAATGAGTACCCAAATGCACGAACGAACATTCAAAAATATGGACAAACGATGAATCCTACACAAAATAGGAGAGAGAAAATAATATTAAAATAATAAAAAGTGGCGCCTAGGGGACCGGACCCACCGTCCGGCTGGTTATGCCGTCGTGGCCGATCCCCCACGCCTTTTCCCTTTATTTTAATTATTTTATTATTTTCATGAATTCATGAAAGCTCCTTCATTCTAGCAACTTTCCTTGTTCGAGCAAAACTCCGGTTTTTCCATATTTTCACGGTTTCATAAAAAATAACAAAAAATAGGGAAAGGTGTTGCGGGACCGGGCTACCTAGCCGGCCGGCCATGCCCTAGCCGTGGACGGTCACACACCTTGCAATCCCTTGTTTTCATAATTATTATTTCCGTCATCTCATGAAACTCCTCTGTTTGAGCAAAACTCATGGTTTCTTCATATTTTCTCAAATATTGCTCAAACCATGAAAAGTCCAAAAACTCAAATGGTCACATGACTGACTGGATACTCACGCCAAATAATAAAATATTATAAAGTTTTGATCAAACGAGCAAAGTCCTACTTGCTTATTCGAGCAAAATCAAGAATTTCAGTCAAAGATCGAATTCTTCTGAAAATCCGAGATATTGCTCAAACGCACACCAGAAAATACTGAAACTCTCAGGACTGTGACACGAACATTATGGTGACCCTGGCATGCTTCCTTGAGCGACCAAGGCCGGCCCTAAGGCTTGTAAGGAGCCGGTCCCACACATTCTTATAATTTTGACCTAATTTGCTCAATTGCTCATATTGGGTCCAAACTCTTTCCAAAAACTTGTAATTTGCTCAAACGACCATCAGCTGGTCCCACGACCACCCAGGGTCGGTTTCATTCCCCCTTGGTCGGTCCCTCACTTCTCCATAATTAGGTTTTATCACCTAACGCTCACACGGGCACTATTTTAATAAATGATGAAACCGGCATTTTATCATCATTATTTCACCAACCGGTCAACTAAGGACCCTGGTGCATCTCACTTGATCACTTGGGAACCACATGGTAGTTCATCATCCCATGTGGTCGGTCCCTCCCTCACTCATGACCTATTTTCAACAATTCATCAATTGGTGAACAATTGATTAAACATTAGGGTTTTGAACAAACGCTCCACAAATCATCATTCTGAGCAAGTTCAAACACTAATAAATTTATGTTTATCCAAGAATCAACATCTAGATTAAATATATAATATTTGGTAGTCTACCAATATTTTAATTAATATTTTATTGGGTCATGTCACCAATAAATAATTCGTCGAATTGAGCAATACTTGCTCAGTTGCTCGAATATTGATCCAACTATCAATATTCAGTAATTCATCGAATTGATCAATACTTGCTCAGTTGCTCGAATATTGATCCAACTATCAATATTCAGTAATTCGTCGAACTGAGCAATACTTTCTCAGTTGCTCGAATATTGATCCAACTGTCAATATTCAATAATTTATCGATGCTCAGTTGCTCGAATTTACAATATTTGCTCAGACGAGCAATATCTAAGAACATCTAACATGTTCAATCCATGAATTATTGATCATTAAATCACTCATGCTCGATTCAACAAAACTTAGACTCACTATCTAATAGTCAACGACTGACTAATCAAATACACGTCTTCCTTGCAGACTCCACGTTCGTGAGACATCAATCACGTCATATGAGGGGATATTACTTAGGGTTTTGGTCTGGAGGCCTACGGCACGTGTGTTCATCCACGATGAGAAATGTGAGTAAGTCATGCAAACAGTTGAAGGAGTTAGCAAAGTAGTGGGTGGACGGTTAACCAAGTATTTGCACGACATGGAACTGGCTTCACCACGATCTTCCACTTTCCCACTCTTTCACTCATGAAACCGTGATTCTTATTGGGATCAATGTGTTCGCTATTCTGACAATATAAATAAGTTCTGAATTGATGACTGAAACAATAATCAACCGTCTACACACAAGTCCCGACCAAAATTATTTATACATATTTGCAGAAACCTTCAACACATCCATAATCCTTGATCATCATTGATCCCACAATTCTCAGCTTCCCTCCTATAGATCAACCCATCTCTCTCTTTGTGACCGAATTGACTCGGGAACGACCATTGACTTGGTTTAGGCCGGAGTCCTACAGATTGATCTCTCGAACTCAAAGCACTCCCATGCAGTGCATTTGTGTGAGGTTAAGAAGTTTTCTCGGTTGAGGAGTCTCGTCCGAACCGTCGTCTCTTCGCTTCCCTAAAACACCCAATAATTCGTTTAGGAAATCTGTATGGACAAACTCCAATATAATTCCAAGAGAATCAACTAGACAGTCAGACTCAATCAATGGAAATATATCCAAGAGTTATATCTATGTTTCTAAATGTAATCAGCAAATCAAACTGATAGAATCCATGAGCTTGATTATTATGAGAAACAACTTGAACGGTTCCAAAGACCAATGTTCAAGTGTCAATGAATTTATATCAACAACCAAAGGTTGGATTATCTAATTGATTGAACTATGCACAACCTGTGATATTTTAATTATATAAACAAATATAATGCGGAAAAGAAATAACACAGACACCAGAAATTTTGTTAACGAGGAAACCGCAAATGGAAAAAAAAAACGGTACATAGTCCAGAATTGAACACCACATTGTATTAAGCCTCTACAGACACTAGCCTACTCCAAGTTAACTTCGGACTGGAATGTAGTTGATCCCTAACCAATCTCACACTGATCAAGGTACAGTCGCATTCCTTACGCCTATGAATCCCAATAGGACTCTATGCACTTGATTCCCTTAGCTCATCTCACCACAACTAAGAGTTGCTACGACCCAAAGTCGAAGACTTAATAAACCAATCTTTCTCACACAGAAAAGTCTATTGAATTGATAAATCTGTCCTCCACAGAAATACCTATGAGTTTTGTTCCCTCTTTTGATAAATCAAGGTGGACAGGAACCAACTGATACACCGGACTTATATTCCCGAAGAACAGCCTAGTAATATCAATCACCTCACAATAATGTTAATCATATGGTAGCGAAACAAGATATTGTGGAATCACAAACGATGAGACGAAGATGTTTGTGACTACTTTTTATCTTTCCTATCGGAGATTAAATCTCAAGTAAATCTTAGAGAAGATAGTCTTCAATACAATAGAATACATCAAGATCAGAACACGTAACTATAGAGAAAATAGTTGGGTCTGGATTCACAATCCCAATGAAGTCTTTAAGTCGTTAACCTATAATGGTTTTAGAAAAACCTAGGTTAAAGGAAAATCTACTCTACTCGCAACTAGTATCACACAGGAGGTGTGGGGATTAGGTTTCCAAGTTGCTAGAGTTCTCGCTTATATAGTTTTCAAATCAGGGTTTGCAATCCATGTTACCTTGGTAACAAAGCATTCAATATTCACCGTCAGATGAAACCTGATTAGACTCAAGGTAATATCTTTCAACCGTTATATCGAACTTAGCTTGTTACACACAAATGAAAAATCACTTCATTTAGATATGGGTAACCGTACCTAAACGTGTACACCTTGTTGGCTCAACAATAGTTAACCGAAGTTAGCCATATGAACACTTTTGTATCAACCTTGTTCATCTTAACACAACTAGTTCAAATGACTCAAATGAAACTAGTTATAGAGTTGTTCAATTGTTTATATTCTCATAGAAGTATACAAGACACAATTGAAGCAAAATCAATTTTGATTCACTCGAATGAATTCATGAACATTATATCTATGGTTTGCAAAAGATTACATTCCTTAATTTATGAATGTATTAGTTCATGAACAAACCGCTTTTAGAACATAACCTACTCAAGTATGCAAACGGGTACGCATACCTAAGTGGCTGGACTTAGTTTGGGTTCGCTAGTATGCGAACGGGTGCGTATACCACCAAACTTAGTTGAATTCCCAGACTTGAACTTATGACGATACACATACGAGTATGCATACTAAGTTCCCGGACTTTCAACTAACCAGCCAGTACGCATACGGGTATGCATACTATGGTTCTCGGACTTGGAATAACTTGCAACAATTAGCATACAAGTATGCATATTGTGCTATATCAATCATGGTTAATTTTTCTAAACTCCCAGTTCAATCATTGAAACATTCTTAAAAGACGACAATAGATGTCTCACACAAACTATTAGCTTCAAAGCAATTTTGAAGTGATCGATAGATCAATACGAAACATTCTGAGTCTACATCAAATGACTGTCTCAAACAAATCATATAAGATGTTACCATGCAATTTTTCACATGATCATATTTTGACTTTCGTCAAGAATATAAGATGAACTTGGTTAAAGCGAAAGCTTACCAACACATATAAGCGAGTTAAACTCAGCTCGAAATATCAAATGTGTATAATCTAGGTCTATATAGCTATACGAATTTTGTCTCAAATAGGATATGGAGTATATAGATGAGTTCAAGTCTCCACATACCTTTTGTTGATGAAGTTCCACAAGCTCCCCTTAGTAGTTCTTTGTCTTCAATCGATGAACACCGTGAAGTCTAAAGCTCAATTACACTTTCTATCCTAATCCGAGACTTAGCTATAAATAGGCTAGAAATCAAGACTTATAGTTTTGCAACTAAACTTGACTAACAAGCTTGAGATAGCAACGCTTGCGAGTACAACCGAGCAGTGCTCTAACATATGGAATTACTTTCAACATAATTCCAAGGTCTTTTATCGAGTAACTATTAATCGCTTGGAACTCTCCCTTGGTGCCGGATTTCAACTACTTTGCTTGATACTAGAGTATTCATGAAATTTATCGATCGCGGGGCAGGTCAAGATAATATTGATAATTTTTTGCACTTTGTCCTCTCATGTATGTGACTATCTGAGTATACCAAAGTAGGAATTGCCAATGGGTACTATTATTGTGGTTCTAGTTAATGGCAGGTCCACCCATTAGGAGTCCATTAATCGGTGGTCCATTTCTATAACAAATTAAAATTTTGGACCCAAAGTTTTATCCACTGGTCCAACCACAGGTGTGACATTTTTTAAAATACCGAAAACAACCTTGATATACATCAATAACAGAACCAAATCCTAAATCATTTGTTTCATTTTCTCTCTCGGTTAGGAAAGCTCTGGCGATTGGCGATGAAGATTCAAGGTCTTTGATCGATTTGATCAGATTCTGCAAGCAAGATTTTATTCCCTAAATTTACTCCTCTTTATCTCCTTCGATTGATCCTTTCTAACACCCAAAAAAAATGGTGAGATTTTTAATTTTTCTTTAGGGTTTAACATTTTCAGTCTTCTTCTTCATTAATCGAGTTTTTTATTTGTTGTAATAGTTTGTTTTCGTAGGTTCTTGCTGAAATTTGGGTGATTATTGTGTTAGATCTATTAGTTACAGTAGTACAGATCTAATTTTGAATGTTTGATTGTTGATCTATTAATTGGTTTGCATTTCTGATGATCTGTTTGGTTTGGTAATGGAATTTTTTTATTGAGCAGTTCATGTGTTCATTAGAGAACGAAAATTGTTTAGATTATTCAGTAATTGGTGTGGATTGGGTTTATTCACGGATGATTTTTGTAGTTATAAACATATAAAAGCTTACCAGGGATGTTATCTGTTGATGTACATAATGAATAGAGGCATGTTTTTTCCTTAAAAAGAACTGAATGAATTGAGTGTATATTTGATGTATTGTCGAGAAATTGAGTACATCTTCTATAGACTGGATTTTTATTATGCAGGATATTTTATGAATTGACTGGAAATGAATTGAGTACATCTTTTATAGACTGGAAAATGAATTGACTTTATATTTATTGTAGTTTTGAAACTACAAATTGTGTACGTCTGTTATAGATTGGAAATAATGAACTAGTATCATACTGAATGTAATGTTGCTCTACTCTTTTTGGATCTTGGTGAGTATATATTTCAAGTACTGAGACTTCTCACTTCTCAGTATTAAGATAATGATACAAAATCAGTGAACTAATACGTTCTGACTATCAAAATGGTTACTTGTGCACAGGTAGCCATTGCATATGGTCGATTAGTATCATCGAAATGTGGTTGTTAAGTAATTTTTCCAGTGTATAATCGATGCACTTCATAAAAATCAGTGTATAAACGATGTACAATGTTATTTTCTCAGGGTATAAAGTCCACACTTCAGAAAATGTCAGTCTATAAGCGCTGCAATTCAGGAAAATTCAGTGTATAAACGTTGTGCTGCGTTATTTGTCAATGCAATTTGGTGCTTTGGTAACCTTGCATTCTGAATTTGTTTTGTGTTTATTTTTTGTTACTAGATTTAATCATTTTAGTTTAACCTTGTGCATATGTTAATGTCAATGTTACCACAATCCTAAACCTTGTTTAGCTTACATTCGATAGTCACAGAGTATATACACTGCACTGCCAAAAAGACACAATGTAAATATATGTTGCACTGCTGAAAATTCAGGGTGTATATATGATGCATCGCTGACAAAATCCCAGTGTGTATGCGCTGCACTGCTAAAAAATCTATGTATAATTGCAATATTGTGCTATTTCTCAGGTTATAAACGCTGCACTCAAGAGAAAATCGTTGCATAAACGATGTACTTTGTACTTCATAACTTTATATATGGCGAAGCTTTCATACGCAGGTACTGTGTTATTTCTCGCCAGATTTCATTACTATCAGGAGTAGTTTAAACCAATGGCTGAGTAGTGGTCCTTGTCAATGATTTAGCTGACAGTAGTGCTTCTAATCCAGAGGATTATCCTGAGTTTATTTTTTGATTTTTGGTAATTTTTGGTTTTGTTAAATTAGATCTTTGAGATCTTCGCCACGACTTCACTTAAAATTTTAATTTCTATTCCGTTTCGTTAATGGTGTTGATGGTGTTGTTCATTTTGTACTCAAAAGGTGGCGGTGCTACTAGACTTTACAAGCAGTTGATAAACAAACAAGAGATCTAAAGCAAACGTCTATAAGATATGTAAGTTTATCCTCTCTTATTATGTAAATTACAGTACACCATGATTTACTACAGACTCATCTCTCTTCTGTGAAGACAAGTGCACCATTTGCCAAAATGAAATTTACATCAACCTGATTTGTGTTTGTGCCGCATTATGCATAGGTGTTAGATGAAATTTGTTATCTTTTCAAATGCTATCCCTGTTATGACAGTTAAAATCCACTGAAATATGAGTATAGCAAATATCTACTGACACAATTGTGAAAGGAAGAATTGTTATCTTAGCATTATGCAAAGGTTTTAGATGGAATTAATTGTCTTTTCGAATGCAATCCCTGTTATGATGTTTAAAATCCAATAGAAGTATGATTGTCGCTAATATGTACTGACCGTTGTGAAAGGAATAATTTCCTTTCTTTGCATTACGCATAGGTTATGTTGTCTGAACATACCAATAATGTTACTATGAAATTTTGTAGATTTTCTTGCATTCTATGAATCGGGGGATAAGAATTTTTCATAGTATATAAATGACGTACTCTTAAAAATCAATTTTCATTTGTTCCTATTGTATCTGCCACTTGACTATTTTGTTGTCTTCCACATTATGTTAATTTAAAATGGTATCTAAAATGTATGTTAATTTTGCTGGAATTCAAGTCCATTAATGAGAGGTAAGAAATAAATTTCTTAGCTATAATATCAATTGAACTTTCTTTCTTGTATGTACGCTTTCTGAGGTTGAAGATGTTTATGATGTTGCTTGTATGGAGAGATAATCCCAGTAGCTCCTGCACAGATACCTTCTACACGGATCTAAAAATGAAGTAGCAGTAGGTCAATGTGTACTAAATTCTTATTTGGCGAAGCCTTCATACACAGGTTTGTTTAGAATCTAACATAATATAGGGAAATCACAGGGAAACTTGATATTGTTATGAGCTCATTTAGTCACTTAGATGGGGGAACTCTGGCCATAAATGGATTTTTTTGTGTAAAAAATTGTACATAAATCATGTACTCTGGGAAAACCACAGTGCATAAATGATGTACTGTACAAAAACCACAGTACATATACCATACACTCTATAAAATTCATTTTATTTTTCCGTCTTCCATGCAAGATGGAAGTATTAAAGTGTACGTATCACAGATGGATAAAAATGACCAATTATTTTGATTTACATGTTAACATTTTCTGGTGCATGTAATGTACCGCATGTCTGTGCTTAAGATAACCATCTTCCTCTATTTCATTTTAGAAGGGACCTGAATGCCGATGCAAGAGGAAGGATACAAGTTTAGGAAAGGATATTCCCTCTCTGTATTTGTAACATGAACAAGCCTGTTATACTTTGAGTTGAAGAGAGAAAGCAAATATGAGACTGATCTAAGGAAATGAGATCTATACAGATGATGGAAGCTTGTGACTCTCATACTGCATTACCAGGAGTTTGGAGTGTTTTGTGAAGACCAACTACACTTGGTGATTGACCTGTGGGTAACATTATCTTTTGTATCTTTTTTATTTTTGGTCCTCAAATGCCCAACTACACAAGTCAACTGAATGATCTCATTTAACAGTGGGAGATATAGAGAGGGAAAGGGAGAGAAAATAGGTCTTGTCAGCTTTTATATTTGAATATTAGCCAAATGTTTTGTATAGCAGTCGAAAGGGATGAACGGAAAGAAGGGGTGTATTCTTTGCCGATTTCCCTTTTAAAAAAAATTGTTGTTTCGTTCCAAGGTCGTCCACTCTCATATAATAGTCAAGTACTATACTGTTAAGTTATGAATTACGTTGATGATAATGTAAAAAAGAAAAAACTTTTGTTCTTTCCTTATTATTCATACCATCAACTCAAAATCCAAATTTTGAACCCAAATTTACTAAATAAGACCTATTTTTTCAGTACAACTAATATGTACCTACAATTTTTCCATTATAACTAATATGTAGCTACATTTTTCAGTATAACTGTTATGTACGTACAATTTTTCTCAGTATAGCCGATATATGTACCGATAGCTTCTTTTTCTTCAGCACTGGGGATATGTGCCAATGTGTGCCTACCGTTGAAAATGTCAAAACCTACCTAATTTCTTTTTGGTGCAGTCGATATACAGTGACAGTACATCATATACGTATTGTTGGATCATATACGGTAAAATAAATTTGAGAACGCAAAAACAGGATGACATGTCTATAAATCAGTATTATCAACCCTTGAGTTTCTATGAGATATCAAGTCATATACCAAAGTGTAATTTCTAAACCATCAGATAAGTTGGGGCTTGATTTGCTCGATGTTTCTCACAATCAGTTCACGGGTGAAATTTCTTTGGGGATCACAGAGTAGAAGAACTTGCAAGGGTTGATTCTTTCTCATAATCGTCTTAGTCGAGAAATTCCTGCAAGAATTGGAAACTGAACATATCTTCAAGCGAATGATTCTTCGTCTAGTTTTTGATGATTTCATATGATTTCTTCACCACCGATATAGATTTTGATGATTCTCGTTTTTGTTTCTTACTCATTTTTTATAAATCAATAGTTGATGCATGTTTTGATGATTTTTGTTTCCGTTTCTATTCCTTTTTGATCGATCAATAGAAGAAACCTAGGGTTAGGTTGGATTTTTTTTCTTGCTTTCCTCTGTAGTTCGTAAAAGTACGTTGAGTTTTCCCCCAATAGAACGATGAGATACTACTCACACGTTTGGAGCAGGGGTTGTATATGTCTTTTCCATATTTTAAACAAAAATGGACCCTAGGCTAAGTTATTATTCCGGATGGACCATACTATAAATAATTATTTGGACTTAGGACCAACCAACAAATTTTCCTATACCAAAATAGTCAAGGCGTGGATTTTAATTGTTTTTAATGGTAAGTGATGTTCACGTGCTACCTTCACATATATGCTACCACTTACCTAACGGTATTAATCTTATTTAATAGTAATAAAAAATTACATCCGTAAACATAAAATTATAACGATAAAAATTATTATTAAACATTAACAGGCTATCAGGCTGTGTCTTCTATTAAAAATATAGAGCAATGGGATCACTGGATGCCAAGTGTCTAGGGCTTTGTCGTACACATGCCGAACATAACAGACCATAAACCGCCTAATACTTTGTATAGACGCGCAAAGGCTCACCCAAAGACATACCAAGCGGCGTTCACATTGACGCTTAGGATGCACCAACGATATTACCAAAAGGATATTTTGGTAGCACTAAGGAGCACGGTTATGCTGTTGAGTGACACCTTACTCTGATAGTGCATCTAGCCAATCAAATCAGTATCAATGCTTAGCAATTTGGTAATGGTTTTCTCTAACTATTGGAATTGTTAACAATCCTATTATTGGTTATATTGCCATATCAATCCCTTTCAAGTTTTAACCACCCCCTTCAACTCCTAGATGGCTATGCACTTTGGAAAGTCGCATACATTTTGTAAAACAAAGACACATTTTATTTTTCTATATGTTTTCTTTTTCAAGTTTCTTTTAGCCAAATTTCTTGTATATCTTCTTGGTTTAATGGAGGATATAGATTTGTTGTATGTAGATTTGGTGATCTTAAACTCGAGGACGGATGGCCTTATAATTAATATTTGTCATGTTATAAGTGTCTCAAAAAGTCAAGGAGAGAGGCGATTTTTCAGTCGACGTAGACTCAAGTCAAGGGATTTTCAGATCGAATTTTGAGATTGTTTATCAGATTTCTCATTTTCCAGCTTGGTGTCGAATCAAATGATCGGTGTTGATTAGTAAGTGGTGTTCTTCTCTTTATTTTTATGGTTTTTTCTTATTTTTTTATGGCTTCTAGATCTCAAATGGTGGAAGGAGCTAGGGTTTATGGTAGTTCTAGATCAGGTTCTTTGAAATCTCTTAAATGATCTGATATTCTCTCTCGGGAGAAGGATGAGGGGATTCAGGATCCATTACCTTTTGAATCTCCTTCTATGGTTTAGGTCAAGAAGATGATGGTATTCTCAGAGGAGGAGATTAAGGAGCATATTCGTAACTGTGAAGACATGGTTGTTAGTTGTTTTGTTGGAAGGAGATTGGCGTTTCAAGTGGTGCAGAATACTGTTAAGAGAGTATGGAAATTGAAGGGAGATTTAAAAATGACTCTTCATGGAGATTCCATTTATGTTTCGAATTTCAGTCTGCTGAGGATTGAAAATGCGGGGGTCTAACAACCACACCCAACAATTCGTTTGGCAATCTGAGAGGACTTACTCCAATACACTTTCTAGAGAATCAACTCTATATTCAAACTCAATCTAGAATAAAGTGTATCAAAGAGTTTAATATCTCTAATTCTTAATTCAATCCGCAATCAGCAAATAGAAATCTGCGAGCCTGATTGAATATAAGAAGAGTAACTTGAATGGTACCAAAGACCAATGTTCAAGTGTCAATCAATGTAAATCAACAACCCAAGGTTGGATATTCTAATTGATTGATCGTAAAGCACGACCTGTGATATTTCAATTATATAACAAAATATAATGCAGAAAAGAAATAACAAAGACACCAGAATTTTGTTAACGAGGAAACCGCAAATGCAAAAATAACCCGGGATCTAGTCCAGATTGAACACCACATTGTATTAAGCCACTACAGACACTAGCCTACTACCAATTAACTTCGGAATGGACTGTAGTTGAACCCTAATCAATCTCACACTGATTCAAGGTACAGTTCCGCTCCTTACGTCTCTGATCCCAGCAGGATGCTACACACTTGATTCCCTTAGATGATTTCACCCACAACTAAGAGTTGCTACGAACCACAGTCGAACACTTGGTAGACAAATCTGTCTCACACAGAAAAGTATATAGGATTGAATAAATCTGTCTCCCACATAAATACCCAAGAGTTTTTGTTCCGTCTTTTGATAAATCAAGGTGAACAGGAAACAATTGATAACCCCGACTTATATTCTCGAAGAACAACCTAGAATTACCAATCACCTCACAATAAACTTAATCGACTAGTGAAACAAGTTATTGTGGAATCACAAATGATGAGACGAAATTTGTTTGTGATTACTTTTATATCTTGCCTATCGGAGATATAAAATCTCTATCAAATTATTTCAATTGCACTTAACACGATAGAAACAAAAAGATTAGATTACACAACTACAAAGATAATAATTGGGTCTGGCTTCACAATCCCAATGAAGTCTTCAAGTCGTTAACCTACAAGGTCTCGAGAAGAAACCTAAGGTTAAAGAAGAATCGACTCTAGTTATGTAACTAGTAACACACAGGAGGTATGGGGATTAGGTTTCCCAGTTGTTAGAGTTATCCTTTATATAGTTTTCAAATCAGGGTTTGGAATCCAAGTTACCTTGGTAACAAAGCATTCAATATTCACCATTAGATGAAAAACCTATTTCAACCAAGCTAATATCTTTCAACCGTTAGATCGAACTTAGCTTGTTACACATAAATGAAATGTACCCTCATTTTGGTTTATGTAACCGTACCTAAATGTGTATACCAGGTTGGTTCACAAATAGTTAACCGAGGTTAGCCATATGATTACTCTCATATCAACCTTATTCATCTTAACCATAACTAGTTCAAATGACTCAAATGAAACTAGTTAAAGAGTTGTTCAATTGTATAGCAAACACAATCGAAACCAAATCGGTTTGATTCACTTGAATCAATCATGAACATTGTAGCCATGGTTTGCAAAGATTGCATTCCTTATGATTTAAATGTTTAAACCCATGAACTGACCGATTTGACAAAGTAATCAGCTTAAGTATGCGTACGGGTATGCGTACTTAAGCAACCAGATTTTGAGTTTGTTATGTTTCCAAACTCAGCGGAAGTTTTTGAACCGATAACTAGTTTAGGAGTTTGTAATTCCCAAACTCAGCAGATATTTTCGGTTCGAAAACTTCCGCTAGTATGCGTACAGGTACTCATACTTGTCTTGTCTCCTTCACCAATTTAGTATACACACATATTGTTAGAGCATTGCTCGGTCGAACTCGCATGCGTTGCTATCTCAAGCACGTTTGTCAGTGTAAGTGATCAAAACTATAAGTCTTGATTTCTAGTCTATTATAGCTAAGTCTCGGACTAGGATAGAAAGTGTAGTTGATCTCAAGGACTTCATGGCGATTCAACATAAAGAAGAAGAACTACTCAAGGAACCGGTGGAACTTCTCGACAAAAAGGTATGTGAAGACTTGAACTTATCTGTCACTCAAAAGTCTATCTACTCTATCTCCTAGTCTTGGAGCCAAGAAGTCGTATGCTATATATATATACTTGGAATATACACATTTAGTATTTAGAGCCGAGTATACATCGCCTATATATATCTCGAAATATGTGTTGGTAAGCGTTTCGCTTCGATCAAGTTTATCTTTACCTAGTGACGAAAGTCATGATATGTTTCAATCACTTTGAAAATTTATTTGACGAGAAATGGTTTGTGAATAAAAACTATATAATGCCCTCTAAGAATGTTTCAATGATTGAAATGAGAGTTTAGATTACATAACCAATGGTGGACATAAACATTGTTGTGGACACACATTTATGTATAAGTCCTATTCCTTGAACCAAAGTTTGCGAACTTTGTTGATCAAGAGAAACTGGAAGAATGGCTTGTTGCCAAGTCCGCGAACTCAGTCCGCGAACTGCCGAACTTCTCATCCCGAGAAATTCTGCTGGAGTTGACAAACTAGACTAGTCCGCGAACCCATTCTGCGAACCCAGTCCGCGAACCGACGGAAGGTCTTTGCCGAGATTTTCTGCTGGAATTTGTAAACTCTACCATTTCCTTAAGTCCGCGAACCTAGTCTGCGAACTTAAGAAGGTTATATATATAAAGATGATTTCTGAACTTACACTTAAAAATACTAAGGAATGCAGTTTGCAAACCGTGGCTATAAAATTTCATGAACCGATTCAAGTGAATCAAATCATCTTTACTTCAATTGTGTCTTGTGTAGTATATGAGATTTCCTTGCAATTGAACAACTCTCTAACTAGTTAATTTGAAGTCATTTGAACTAGTTATGATGAAGAAGAACATGGTTGATATGAAATGCTCATATGGCTAACCTTTTGGTTGACTATTATTGAACCAACAAGTGCATACGTTTGGGTACGGTTAACAAACCTAGAAGTGTGCATTTTCAATTGTGTGTAACAAGCTAAGTTTTCGATCTAACGTTTGAGAAATATTAGCTTGAATCAAAATCAGGTTTTCATCTAACGGTGGATATTGATTCCTTTGTGACCAAGGCAAAATCCTGATTTGAAAGACTATATAAAGGAAACATCTAGTATTGCGCAAAACTAATCCCCACACCTTACGTGTGATACTAGTTTTCGTACTAGAGTCGATTCTCCTTTAACCCTCTGGTTTTATTTTCTCAAACCGGGTTAACAACTTAAAGACTTCATTGGGATTGTGAAGCCAGACCGATACTATTTTTATCGTAGTTGTGTGATATGATCTTGCATCTTCTATCGTACGAGTACAATCAGATTGATTGGCTTCAGATTGATATCTCCGATAGGAAAGATATAAAAAGTAATCACAAACGTCTTCGTCTCATCGTTTGTGATTCCACAACATCTTGATTCGCTACCATACGATTAAGATTGTTGTGAGGTGATTGATTAATCTAGGTTGTTCTTCGGGAATATAAGACCGGATTATCAATTGGTTCCTGTTCACCTTGATTATTATCAAAAGACGGAACAAAACCTTTAGGCTTTATCTGTGGGAGACATATTGATTCTTTTATAGACTTGTTTGTGTGAGACAAATTTGTTTATTGTTAAAGCCTGCGATTTTGGGTTATAGCAACTCTTAGTTGTGGGTGAGATCAGCTAAGGGAATCAAGTGCGCAGTATCCTGCTGGGATCAGAGGCGTAGGAGCATAACTGTACCTTGGATCAGTGGGAGATTTATTGGGGTTCAACTACAGTCCAGTCCGAAGTTAGCTTGGAGTAGGCTAGTGTATGTAGCGGCTTAATACAGTGTGTGTTCAATCTGGACTAGGTCCCGGGGTTTTTCTGCATTTGCGGTTTCTTCGTTAACAAAATTTCTGATGTCTGTGTTATTTCATTTTCCGCATTATACTGTTTATCTTTATAATTGAAATAATACAGGTTGTGCATTAGATCATGAATTAGAGTAATCCAACCTTTGGTTGTTGATTGTCATTGATTGATCCTTGGATATTGGTCTTTGGTACCATCCAAGTTATTCCTTGTATTTGATTAGAACTCACAGTCTTGCTTGAGTAAATCAAATCAAGAGAGAGATATAAACTCGTTGATGTACTTTTAATTGATTGAGTCTTGTTGATTCTCTTAAAAGTATATTCGGGTTTGTCCATACAGATTGTTAAGCGAAATATTGGGTGGTGTTGTTAGACCCCCGCTTTTTCAATTGGTGTCAGAGCAGGCAAACACCGTAAACCTAATAAGTTTGTGTTTGTTCGTTCCTTATAAATTGTCCTATGGGAAATTTCTTTGGAAAACTTGCTCTTGGCATCGGTAACGCACGCCATAAATCCTTAAAGATTGTTCAAAGGTTAATATGGCCAAAACCTCTTAATTCTCATGATAATCTTACTTCATCTAAAAGGGAAGATTTAGATGTTAAGAATCAATCAGAAGGAAAAAATAAAAAGAAGGATAGATTGAGAAAACGCTCAATACTCTCAGAGATATGGAACCTCACTAGGTTACTCTTGATCTCTTTGAGGAATACTATCGTAATGAATCAATTAATAAATATCTGTTCAAAGCATTTGAAGGCATTTTTAAATTCTTAGAAAAACTTAAATCTGTTAAGTCTTAGAATCATTCCGAAAAGGGTTCTGTACGTGTTAAATCTGTTAATACTGTGCAACCCAGAAATCGGAGGTATCCTTCTTCTAGCTAGAACAAACGAAGGATAGAAATCTGTAACTGCCCTGACTATCATCATTACTTTGATTATACTACAGGGACTATTCACACATATCAACCAGAAATATCGCATGAGAATTCCTCTGCGCATTTTGCTTCTTGGTAACAAGGCTGGCATTTCCCCATTTGTATATTTCTTGGAATGGGGAAAGAAATGGTTTGAGTTGTGTACAATTTTGTTATTCGTTGTTTGAATATCATTTTTAGATTTCTATTGCATCCATTGTCGTTCACATGTGTGTTGTTGCGGAATGCATAACCTTTAATGTGCAAATGTCTAAGAAAATCCCATCTTTCTTATGTGAGTCACGGTTCATAAACGGGCCCAAGCCCTTGTCTCTTAAAGAAGAAGTTCGCGCACCGTAGTCTTCTTCTTTACATGTCCGCGTACGTGAACCTAGGGTTTTGTGTATTTCCTCCATTAAAACCTCCTTGGAGAAATTGAAAGAAAGGGTGTTCAAATCTCACTCCAAGTAAGTAAAATTCTCTTGCTCCTTTCAATTTCTTAGATCTATGATGAATTCTAAGGGCACAAAAAGGAGTTCTAAAGACTCAAAATCTTCTAGCTTGAATCCTCCTTGTGACCAAAACTCTCTTAGAATTAGGTTTGTGGATGATTCTTGTGCTATAATGTTTGATAAGATTACTTCAAAAGGTTTCATTCTAGAAAAGAGGTTGGATTTCTCTAGTGGGCTTGAAGAGGATTTGGTATGCTTTACAAAATTCAAGCTTGGAAATATCTTTGATGGTCTTGGTCAAGGGTTTGATTCTCTTACAAGGATTTTCTATGCCAATATTCATGATGTTGATTACAACAAGATGGAATTCAAATCCATGATTGGTAGAGAAAGGTTTCTTGTTGATAGAGAATTATTTTAAAGGATTACCAAAATCCCGTTGGGGAACGTACGGCTCCCTAGACCATGTGATGAACATCCATCTTGTGATGATATCTCGGTTGGGCTTTGTGGCAAGAAGGTCGTTTGGAGTCAAGGAAAGTTCCCTACTAATGATCTTAGTATTGCTTTGATGGCTTTTAGAAAACTTGGTATTCCCAATCTTTGTCCCTCCACAATTGAAAATTCTTGGTGGAGTCATGAGTTTGCAGAATTGGTCTATTTCCTTGAAATGGGTATTCCTAGTCTCGATATTTGTGGTTTTATTATCGCTCAAATGATTTCGATGACTTCACCCGTCAAGACGTTGGGATATCCATGCTTGATTAGTCAAATTTTCCATGATCGTGGGTTTGATTCAATGGGCAACTCTCTTGGGGTTCCCAAACAAGTTCGTCCGTGTACCTTCAGGAGCATAAGGGAAAATGCATGCAAGCGTCAAAGAATCGCTTCTCTTGATTTCAGTGACCCTACCACTGTGAGCCTTCTTCAAAAAAATCATAAAGATGTGTGTAAGGTTGATTTAAGAGTAAAGTGTGTTCAAGAACAATTGTCCTTGGTTGCAGCGAAGTTTCCCGAGCTTAAGGAAGATTTGAACGCAATTCAAGCATCTTGGAGTATCTCTGATGAGGAAGAAGATGAGTAATTCGTGTTCTTATTGTTGCGTAGTATGTCTTATTTTTGGTTTAGTTGGAAGAATAACTAGTGCTTGAATAACAATGATTGTGACTACACATAGCTATTATTTTTCATCTTCTTGTTATTTTTAGGTTTTTTGGTTTAAATTATAAAAATATTTGGAGGATAATGTTTTTGCAGTATTAATCTTTATGATCTGTTATATTGCAATTTGTTATGGGATATGTATGTTTACGTCCGTGAACTTGAAGGTCCCATATATTGTCAAAAGTAAAGTCGTTCATAAGTTGGTATTCACGTACTGGTAAAAGAATGAATAGACTTTAAGAAATTACAAAAGTCAAGCCTATATTGTCAATTCTTTAATGGAAGATAGGTTAAAATCTTTTGTTTTCAAGGATTATGTCTATTAATATCGTTATGCAAATAGTGATTGAAGATAGAATGAATCCTTGTATATTCCGCAGTATTGATCATCCCTGATCCATATTTTATGTATTACTGTGAGGCTCCGTAATCTGTCTTATGTTGAGCCCGATACGACCGAGTTGATTATTTTTTGATTAGCTTTGTTGGTTATTCCGTAAGGTACTTTAGGTTGAGCATTTTTTGAACTAAATTAATCATCTTGTTTGGTTATTTAGTTATTGCTTCGTAAGTCTTTTTATGTTGAGCTAAACAATTGACAATTGAATTGATTACTTTTGTAATTAGTTTGGTTGTGTATTCCAATTAGATTAATTATGGGTTCTCTTGTAATTAATATAGTTGAGTATCTTCATACTCTGTAAGATTCCTATTATGTTGAGTATATGGACGGCTATCCTATTCATGTTCTAGTGGTTATGTTAGTCGTATGCTCCGTAAATTCTCTTATGTCGAGCATAATCAATTAAGTTGATCAATTTTTGTGTTTAATTTGATTAAGTATTTCGATTAAATTAATCATGGGTTTACTTGTGATTAATTTGATTGAGTTTTTGGATATAGAAAATCATTTTCATGGTTTTTGGTGTCCAATAAAATCTTTCTTTTCTTTTGAAATTAAGGTCGCTCTTGTTGTTATTTCGAGAATGACATCAAATGGGGGGGGGTTCTTTTGAACTTGTGCTTAATGGTAATATCTTGAGGGGAGTGCGGTTGTGGAATATTATAGGGGTTATATTGTATCTTTAAACTCCTTGATGAATGTTATTAGCTTCGGCTATATGATTGCATCTAAATTAGATGGTATGTATTTTTCTTTTAGTCATGAAATGTCTCTTACGGAAATTTCATTATGATCCCTTTCTTGTACCTTTGCCAATTTTATTGACAAAAGGGGGAGAATTAATATGTAGTTCACACTACAAATACATATGGTTTTCGGATCATTGTGTAAGGGGGAGTGGTTTCCATGTGAGATGGAGCACTGACTAAGGAGGAGTGATACATATCATACAATTGAACTTTGACACTGTGCAATAATATTATGACACTGTATAATAATGATTGAGACTGATGCTTTCTTATTGTTATAGCTATGGATCTTCAACAACAGTGATGCTAAACTTAAAACCTTTGGGATCATTGGAGTACTTGGAAGTGACGAAGATTTCGAGGAATGTTGATGATTAGACATGTGGAATAGGAGCTACTAAAGTTTCTTTATCTTTTTTGTATTCCATATGTATTGATAGTTTTGTCACTAAAATTGACAAATGGGGAGATTGTTAGAGCATTGCTCGGTCGAACTCGCATGCGTTGCTATCTCAAGCATGTTTGTCAATGTTAGTAATCAAACTATAAGTCTTGATTTCTAGTCTATTATAGCTAAGTCTCGGACTAGGATAGAAAGTGTAGTTGAGCTCAAGGAATTCATGGCGATTCATCATAAAGAAGAAGAACTACTCAAGGAACCGGTGGAACTTCTCGACAAAAAGGTATGTGAAGACTTGAACTTATCTGTCACTCAAAATTCTATCTACTTTATATCCTACTCTTTGAGACAAGAAGTCGTGTGCTATATATATAGACTTGGATTATACACATTTGGTATTTCGAGCCGAGTATACCTTGCCTATCTATATCTCGAAATATGTGTTGGTAAGCGTTTCGCTTCGATCAAGTTTATCTTTACCTAGTGACGAAAGTCATGATATGTTTCAATCACTTTGAAAATTTCTTTGACGAGAAATGGTTTGTAAATAACAACTATATAATGCCCTCTAAGAATGTTTCAATAATTGAAATGGGAGTTTAGATTACATAACCATTGGTGGACATAAACATTGTTGTGCAAACACATTTATGCATAAGTCATATTCCTTGAACCAAAGGTTGCGAACTTTGTTGATCAAGAGAAACCGGAAGAGTGGCTTGTTGCCAAGTCCGTGAACTCGGTCCGCGAACTTCCGAACTTCTCATCCCGAGAAATTCTGTTGGAGTTAACAAACTAGACTAGTCCGCGAACCCATTCTGCGAACCCAGTCCGCGAACCGACGGAAGGTCTTTGCTGATATTTTCTGCTGGAGTTTGTAAACTCTACCGGTTGCTTAAGTCCGCGAACCTAGTCTGCGAACTTAAGAAGGTTATATATCTAAATATGATTTCTGAACTTACACTTAAAAATACTAAGGAATGCAGTTTGCAAACCGTGGATATAAAATTTCATGAACCGATTCAAGTGAATCAAATCATCTTTACTTCAATTGTGTCTTGTGTAGTATATGAGATTTCCTTGCAATTGAACAACTCTCTAACTAGTTAATTTGAAGTCATTTGAACTAGTTATGGTGAAGAAGAACATGGTTGATATGAAATGCTCATATGGCTAACCTTTTGGTTGACTATTATTGAACCAACAAGTGCATACGTTTGGGTACGGTTAACAAACCTAGAAGTGTGCATTGTCAATTATGTGTAACAAGATAAGTTTTCGATCTAGCGGTTGAGAAATATTAGCTTGAATCTAAATCAGGTTTTCATCTAACGGTGGATATTGATTGCTTTGTGACCAAGGCAAAACCCTGATTTGAAAGACTATATAAAGAAGACACCTAGTATTGTGCAAAACTAATCCCCACACCTTACGTGTGATACTAGTTTTCATACTAGAGTCGATTCTCCTTTAACCCTCTGGTTTTCTTTTCTCACACCGGATTAACGACTTAAAGACTTCATTGGGATTGTGAAGCCAGACCGGTACTACTTTTATCGTAGTTGTGCGATATGATCTTGCATCTTCTATCGTACGAGTAAAATCAGATTGATTGGCTTAAGATTGATATCTCCGATAGGCAAGATATAAAAAGTAATCACAAACGTCTTCGTCTCATCGTTTGTGATTCCACAACATCTTGTTTGCTACCATACGATTAAGATTGTTGTGAGGTGATTGATTAATCTAGGTTGTTCTTCGGGAATATAAGACCAGATTATCAATTGGTTCCTGTTCACCTTGATTATTATCAAAAGACGGAATAAAACCTTTAGGGTTTATCTGTAGGAGACAAATTGATTCTTTGATAGACTTGTCTGTGTGAGACAAATTTGTTTATTGTTAAAGCCTGCGATTTTGGGTCGTAGAAACTCTTAGTTATGGGTGAGATCAGCTAAGGGAATCAAGTGCGCAATATCCTGCTGGGATCAGAGGCATAGGAGCATAATTGTACCTTGGAGCAGTGGGAGATTGATTGGGGTTCAACTACAGTCCAGTCTGAAGTTAGCTTGGAGTAGGCTAGTGTCTGTAGCGGCTTAATACAGTGTGTGTTCAATCTGGACTAGGTCCCGGGGTTTTTCTATATTTGCGGTTTCCTCGATAACAAAATTCTAGTGTCTGTGTTATTTTAATTTCCACATTATATTTGTTTATATAATTCAAATAATACAGGTTGTGCTTTTGAATCAATCAATTGGAAATCCGACCTTTGGTTGTTGATTGATATTGATTGATCCTTGGATATTGGTTTTTGGTACCATCCAAGTTATTCCTTGTATTTGATTAGAACTCGCAGTCTTGCTTGAGTAAATCAAATCAAGAGAGAGATATAAACTCGTTGATGTACTTTTAATTGATTGAGTCTTGTTGATTCTCTTAAAAGTGTATTCGAGTTTGTCCATACAGATTGCTAAGAGAAATATTGAGTGGTGTTGTTAGACCCCCGCTTTTTTGCATATGCATACTCTTGGTTCCCGGTTTATGGATTTATACACTAATGTGCGAACAAACTATATATGCTTATATCCAAAGATGGTTACATCCTCTACTCATTATTTCAATCATTGAAGCATTCTTCTATAATGACAATAGCCGTTTTCACACACTATTTGCATCAAAGCAATTTTCAAGATATTGAAATAATCATTATCGAAACACTCCAAGCCTACATCAATGATTGTATCACACAAACCATGTAAGATGTTACTCGGCAATTTTCTCATGATATAAGATGAACTTGGTCGAAGCGAAAGCTTACCAATACATATTTCGAGAAATATGTAAGCGAGATATACTCAGCTCGAAATATCAAATGTGTAAAGAGAAACTATGTCGTAACATGACTTATGTCTCAATATAGGAGATAGTAGAAATAGACTTTCCAAGTGATAGATGAGTTCAAGTCTCCACATACCTTTTGTATAAGAAGTTCCACAAGCTCCCCTTAGTAGTTTTTCATCTTCAAGAGATGAACACCGAGAAATCTAAGCTCAACTACACTATCTATATCCTAGTCCGGTACATCTATAAATAGGCTAGAAATCAAGACTTATAGTTGTAATCACTAACATTGACAAACATGCTTGAGATAGCAACGCATGCGAGTTCGGCCGAGTAATGCTCTAACAATCTCCCTCTTTATAAATTTTAGTGACAAAACTATCAATACATATGGATTACAAAATAGATAAAAATTGTAACTTCCCATCCACATGCTTGATCTCCTTGGCATCTTCAACGCGACTCGAAATCTTTGTCACTTCCAAGTACTCCATGATCCTAAAGGTTGTAAGTTCAGCATCATAGTTGTTGAAGATCCGTAGCTATAGCAATGAGAAAACAAAATGCTCTCAATCATTGTCATACAGTGTCATTGTATTATTACACAACATTAAATTCCAATTGTATCACAACTTTGACAACAATACTATGGTGATATTCATCACTCCCCCTTAGTCAATACTTTACCTCAACATGAAAACCACTCCCCCTTACATAATGATCCGTAAACCATATGTATTTGTAGTATCACACTACACATTAATTCTCCCCCTTTTTGTCAATATAAATTGGCAAAGGTACGAAAACTAGTGGGATCCTCATGAAATTTCCACGAAGATATTGCATGACTAAAAAAGAATACCATACCAACTTATTTAGATGCCACCATAAAGCCGGAGCTCAATGCATTCATCAAGGAGTTAATAAAGATACAAGATAACCCCTAATATTCCACAACCGCACTCCCCACAAAAATTTGGCAATTAATCACAAGTTCAAAATGAACTCTCCCCCATAAAATGTCATCCCTGAAGGAACAACAAAGGCGACCTTACTTTCACAAGAAAAGAAGGATTTGTTTGGACAAAATCAAATCACATGAAAACATGAATTTGAATCCAAAGTATTAAATTGAATTATCCACAAAATATTTCATGATTAATCCAATCGAAATGCACAATTAAATTAATCACAAGAAAACTCATAATTAATTCAATTGAAATACACAACCAAATTAACCACAAAAGTGATCAATTAAATTGGTCATGCTCGACATAAGAGAACTTACGGGGCAACAACTAAAATAACCATAAGAGAATGATCAATTTAGTTGGTCATGCTCAAACATAAGAGAGCTTACGGATTAACACAGTATATGCACAAAAATATGGATCGGATATCGACCAAATACTGCGGAATAGACAAGGATTCATCCTATTTTCCATCACTATTTTCACAATGACATACAATAGGCTTAATCCTTGTAAACAAAAGTTTTATTCTTTCTTCCATCAAAACAATGACATAAAAGGCTTTAACTTTTGTAATGTCAAAAGTTCATTCTATCTTCTATCAATACATTCATACCGACTTAATAGAGATAACTTTTGAACAAGTATGGGACAGTCACAGGTTCACAGACGTAAACAACATATCCCATAACAATTTGCAATATATAAAATCATAAAGATTAAAATTGCAAAAATCATCTTCCAAAAACTTAGAATTTAAATAAATAAATCTAAAAAACATGAAGATGAAAATAGTTGGCCATAGCTATGTGTACTCACAATAATGGCTATTCCAAACCCTAGTTATTCTTCTAAATACATAAAAATAAGATTTAATAGACATTATAAACCAAAACAAACTCAGAAACAAAGAGTAATCACAAGTTATAATAAGAGTTCTTGTACTGAAGCTTCACTGGTACCAAGACCTTCAAACTTGTGAATAACTGTATCAGCTACATCTTCGGAGAAGATATCCTCATTAAGAAGATCCTTAACTTGTGACTTCATGAGAACAAGTTCAGAATCAACCTTTTTCGACTCAGTTTGTAACAAGTTAAGATCCTTTACAGAGTTCTCGAGCTTCAGTTGAGTCTTCCCAAGATCAGTGAGAAAACCATGAACTACTTCAGCAGGGACCATCTCAGCATTTTCTCGATCTTGATGAGAAAACGCATAATAGCATGAGGCATAGGATTCGAGTTCGTCAGACTTAACAAGGGTTCCCTTCTTCTTCAAAACAAACTCCAAATAATAATTGAATCGGCTGGTGAATCCCAAGAACTTGGAGTAGATTCCATCTTAAAAGAGCACAATAAAAGTATGCGTACTCTATAAAAGGTTTGGTACTTATAGGTTACACAAGAACCAAAGTTTAGGGTTTCCAAGTTTGGTCTGTGCCTGTGTGAAAAGAGATACATGCACGTACATAGACTTACCTTTATACCAAACGGTTGCGAAGAAGATATAGTACATATTTGCTTGATGAGTAAAAAACTCAGCTCTAAAATAATTTATTCTCAAAAGAGAAAAATTTAGAGCACAGCAATTTGACACCTCTTTTTGGAAGAAGAAAAAAAAACAACAAAAAAAATACTTATTCAACAAAAAGTGTTTATAATTGATAAACCGGCTAAGAACGATAAGAAGATAGATGGAGATTCAGAAACACATTTTGTCATCAAGTATACCTGAAAAAAATATCTCATTCTGTCAGGATTTTTATTGAGAGTGAGAATTCAACCTTGTGATTAATTAGCACAAGTATGAGCCTTGAGCTCATTAAATGAACGTTGTTTATGATTAAGCCTCTTTTCCTGTTCTTTGGAGTAAAACCATTATGATGTGAAAAATTATCATAAAACTTACTATCATCAAGGTACGACACATAGTTTTGATTCTTACCTGAAGAGTTTTCAGATGGACTTGTCATCCTGTTGATGATATATTTGTATCTTTCAATTATGTCTTTTAGGTTGGCTTCCCTTATTCCATTGTTCCCTTCTTCTGGTACCTTTTTCACATCATGAAAAACATAATCTCCCTTCTTAACTGACGAACATCCATGAGTTCTTCTTCGTTGAAATGGCTTAGGAAGACTGTTATGTGTTTGAACATTTGAGGAACACATTGAATTGACTTTCCTGGTGGGGTACACAGGGTGAGTACTATAACCAATTGGTTTAGACATGTGAATGTCAGTTACACCTTTGAGAATTAAATCTAAGGTGTGTTTAAGACGAATAGTAGAATTGTCATTCAACCTAGAATTCCTCTTTTGTTTACTCGGTCCTTTTGAATCACAAAAGGGACACACTTTCTGATCACCTGAGTGATTAGACAAAACAGTCTTAACACCATTGGGAGAATTCTTCCTTCCATGTGATGTGGAAGACACATGCATATCTCTTTCAACATGAAGGGTTTTCGTTTTTACTTCTGAAACTGATTTCTTTACAGTTAAATCAGAAGCAATTGGTATGGTGGACTCATTTGAACACTCTTGAATGGAGAGTTTACTTAAGAGATGTTCAATTTTCAAAGCATCCTTTTTGAGAATTTCCTGTTGAAGAATCTTTAAACGAGAGTCACGCTCAATTACCATACCAACTAGGACATTGACTTTGTGTTTCAAACGATTGACATTATTAGCCTGGATCCTAAAGAGTTTTAAAATCGTTGAACTCTCTTTGGCTGCATTCCTTTCAACTTCAGAGAAGGACTCGTCGGCAAGGTAGTCAGAGAAACACTTGTCAACGTACGTCTGTTTCATTGGAACACACGGTTCATCTATATTCAAGATTTACAAATATTTCTCTTTAATAGACTTCATAGAAACATAACTTTTATTTCTGGTGATGCGCTTATCAGAGACTATATCGTCCATCCTCATATAGCTACAAACACAGAGTTATGAGGTCTTTAATGTGTTTGCCTGCTCTGATACCAATTGAAAATGCGGGGATCTAACAACCACACCCAACAATTCGTTTGTCAATCTGAGAGGACTTACTTCAATACACTTTCTAGAGAATCAACTAGACAGTCAGACTCAATCTAGAATAAAGTATATCAAAGAGTTTAATATATCTAATTCTTAATTCAATCCGCAATCATCAAATAGAAATCTGCGAGCCTGATTGAGTATAAGAAGACTAACTTGAACGGTACCAAAGACCAATATTCAAGTGTCAATCAATGTAAATCAACAACCCAAGGTTGGATATTCTAATTGATTGATCTTAATGCACAATCTGTGATATTTCAATTATATAACAAAATATAATGCGGAAAAGAAATAAAACAAACACCAGATTTTTGTTAACGATGCAACCCCAAATGCAGAAAACCCTTGGGACCTAGTCCAGATTGAACACCACACTGTATTAAGCCGCTACAGACACTAGCCTACTACCAATTAACTTCGGACTGGACTGTAGTTGAACCATAATCAATCTCATACTGATTTAAGTTACAACTTTTCTCCTTAAGTATCTGACACAGCAGGATACTAAGCACTTAATTCCCTTAGTTTATCTCACCCACAACTAAGAGTTGCTACGAACCAAAGTCGAAGACTTGATAGACAAATCTTTCTCACACAGAAAAGTCTATAGGATTGAATAAATCTGTCTCCCACAGAAATACCCAAGAATTTTTGTTCCGTCTTTTGATAAATCAAGGTGACCAAGAACCAATTTATAACCCGGACTTATATTCCCGAAGAATAACCTAGAATTATCAAATTACCTCACAATAAAATTAATCGACTAGCGAAATAAGTTATTGTGGAATCACAAACGATGAGACGAAGTTTGTTTGTGATTACTTTTTTATCTTGCCTATGGGAGATATAAAATCTCGAGCCAATTATTTCAATTGCACTACAAAGATAATAATTGGGTCTGGTTTCACAATCCCAATGAAGTCTTCAAGTCGTTAACCTACAGGGTCTCGAGAAGAAACCTAAGGTTAAAGGAGAATCAACTCTAGTTATGCAACTAATAACACACAGGAGGTGTGGGGATTAGGTTTCCCAGTTGCTAGAGTTCTCCTTTATATAGTTTTCAAATCAGGGTTTGCAATCCAAGTTACCTTGGTAACAAAACATTCAATATTCATCGTTAGATGAAAAACCTGATTCAACCGTTAGATCGAACTTAGCTTGTCACACACAAATGAAATGTACCCTCATTTAGGTTTATGTAACCGTAACTAAACGTGTACACCAGGTTGGTTCACAAATAGTTAACCGAGGTTAGGCGTATGATTACTCTCATATCAACCTTATTGATCTTAACCATAACTAGTTCAAATGACTCAAATGAAACTAGTTAAAGAGTTGTTCAACTGTATAGAAAAACAATCGAAAACAAATCAGTTTGATTCACTTGAATCAATCATGAACATTATATCCACGGTTTCCAAAGATTGCATTCCTTATGATTTAAACGTTTAAGTCCATGAACTGACCGATTTGACAAAGTAACCAGCTTAAGTATGCATATGGGTATGCATACTTAAGCAACCGGATTTTGAGTATGTTAAGTTTCCAAACTCAGCAGAAATTTTCGGTTCGAAAACTTCCGCCAGTATGCGTACGGGTACGCATACTCAAGGTGACTAGTTTAGGAGTTTGTAATTCCAAAACTCAGCAGATATTTTCGGTTCGAAAACTTCCGCCAATTTCGTATATACACATATGCATACTCTTGGTTCCCGGTTTATGGATTTATACACTAATATGAGAACACACTGTATATGCTTATATGCAAAGATGGTTACATCCTAAACTTTTTATTTCAATCATTGAAACATTCTTCTATAATGATAATAGTCGTTTTCACACACTATTAGCATCAAAGCAATTTTCAAGATATTGAAATAATCATTATCGAAACATTCCAAGCCTACATCAATTGAGTGTATCACACAAACCATGTAAGATGTTACTCAGCAATTTTCTCATGATATAAGATGAACTTGGTCGAAGCGAAAGCTTACCAACACATATTTCGAGAAATATGTAAGCGAGATATACTCAGCTCGAAATCTCAAATATGTATAGAGAAAAATATATCGTAACACGACTTATGTCTCAATATAAGAGATAGTAGAAATAGACATTCCAAGTGATAGATGAGTTCAAGTCTCCATATACCTTTTATCGAAGAAGTTCCACAAGCTCCCCTTAGTAGTTCTTCGTCTTCAAGAGATGAATGCCGAGAGATCTAAGCTCAACTACACTATCTATATCCTAGTCCGAGACATCTATAAATAGGCTAGAAATCAAGACTTATAATTTTGATCACTAACATTGACAAACATGCTTGAGATAGCAACGCATGCGAGTTCGACCGAGCAATGCTCTAACAAGGATAGAATTGCTGCTTTAGAACATGGTTGTTTCTTCATTGGGGGTTAGTTATTTGTTGTAAGACCTTGGGCACTGTTGATTGAGCAAGAACTCACTAAATTCAAGACAATTCCCATTTGGGTCAACTTAAGGAAAGTGCCTCTGAATTTGTGGAATGCTAAGGGATTGAGGAATTTTGCTAGCTTTATAGGAGTTCCTTTGATGTTGGATAAGCAGACAACAACTAGGTGAAGAATGACTTATGCTAGAGTATGTGTTGAAGTAGCTGTGGATTCTGAATTCGCAGCATATATTGATGCTATGGTTGGTAAGGTACAAATCCAAATTCCAGTGGAGTATATCTAGAAACCTCCAAGGTGTCAACACTATGGAGTGTTTGGCCGTAATCAAGAGAAGTGTGCTTATGCAACAGCTGATGTAAACTGGTGCAAGGGGTAAGTGGTGAAAAAGAGATTGGTTCAAATGGTCAAGAAGTATGGAAATTAAAGACATTGAAAACAAGTACATGGCTAAATGGAGGTAAGCAGGATAGGGCTATTATTAAAAGTGTTATTGGCAGTTCCAACAAAACAGTTTCTGGTAAGGAAGGGCATACAACTGCTTTGCAGAACAAGTTCCAATACCTATCCGGCACTGATACTAATGAGGATATGGGAGGTTATATGTCTTCTTCTTCAAAGTATATTGAAGGAGATAAGGAGAGAGCAGTGAATATGGAGTTGGTTGTCTCAAGTAGGGAATGAAACAATTGGTTCACTAGGAAATGAAACAGGGGGTTGTGTGTTGTCCCAAGTTGGTAGAATTGATGAAGGATAAATGACTGAAGAGAGGGGAGGAGAAAGATCTCATTTTCTTTCAAAGCCTGGTAGTATGAGTAAACCTATTTTGGGAGTGAAGGGAACTAGGAAATCTATTAAGGGGAAGAAATCTATACCTCCCAACCTTTTAAATGTTTAGAGTAGGTTTCTGGAATACAAGGGGTTTAAATGACCCCTTGAAACAAGTAGAAGTTAATAGATTCATTAGAAATAATAAGTTGAGTATTGTTGGAATTATTGAAACTCATGTTCAAGAAGCAAATAAAGATAGAATTAGAAATAAAATTTGTCCTCATTGGACTTTCACTGATAATTATTTTTAGATGGTACTGGTAGGATTTGGGTGGGATGGGACCCTCAAGTGGTTAAGGTGCAGGTTATTCACTGTTCTTCTCAAGTTATATTTTTGGATGTTGTGATGTGAAAAACTGGGTGTTTGTTACTACTTTTGTTTATGGAAGTAATGATGTTATGGTTAGAAGACATTTATGGAATGATATAAGTGCCTTTGCTGGATACAATGATAAACCTTGGGTATTGCTGGGGGATTTTAACTCTCTTTTGGTTGTTGGAGATAAAGTGTGAGGTTCTGATGTTACCCCAGCTAATTACAAAGATTTCTATGATTGTTCTCAAGAAGCTCATATTTTTGATCTGAGGTACAGTGGCAGTTTCTACACTTGGATCAATAAACAGGAGGGTCCTGATAGAGTTTCTTCAAAAATTGACAGAATTATGGTCAATATGGAATGGGTTGAATTTTTTTCTGATTCTAGTACAGAATTTCAATTACCAGGGATTTCTGATCACAATACAGGTGTGGTTAGTATTTTTAAAGGAAGATACCATGGTTCCCCTACAGATTTTGTAGTTTTTGGGTGGATGAGCCAGATTTTTTAAACATTGTAAGACAGTCATGTATGGAGCCAATCCAGGGCAATCCAATGATGGTGCTGGTTAATAAACTTAAGAGATTGAAGAAGATTCTTATTCAATGGAAGAATGAGAGATTTAATAGACTCTCTGATCAAGTTATAGAAGCTAAGAATGCTATGGATGCAGTTCAATTACAGCTGCAAATCTATCCTTTGAGAACTGATCTTGCTATTAAGAAAAAGGAATGTGTCAGGACATACAACACTGAACAAGCATGAGGAATCCATTCTTAAGGAAAAGTCTAAGGTTAAATGGATGGAAGCTGGATACTCTAATACAAAATTATTCTATAAATCTCTTAAAGAAAGAAGGTCAGGGAATAACATTCTAGTGTGGAATTCTAGAGAAAATGTAAGACTAGAAGAGGACAAGGAGATTGATGCTGAATGTGTGGATTTCTTTCAGACTCTATTTGGGGATGCTTCAAACCAGGAGGATACTTCTGAAGTTATTGATGATCTGCATTTTGATAGAATGGTTTCTATAGAGGATACTGACAAGCTTCTGCTGCCTGTGACTAGAGATGAAATAATTGAAGCTTTGGCTTTTATCCACTCCTCTAAATCTCCTGGTCCTGATGGGTTCAATAGTTATTTCTTCAAGAGCACCTGGGCTATTACTGGTGATGACTTTGTGAAGGCCATTAGTAATTTCTTTAAATCACGTAAATTACTCAAGGAAGTAAACAACACTTTTATTTCTCTAGTGCCTAAATGTGAATATGCTTCTTCAGTGTTGGATTTTAGACCCATTTCTTGCTGCAATGTGATTTACAAGTGCATTTCCAAAATTATTTCCTCTAGGATGAAGTTTATATTGAAAGGGTTAGTGAGTTCAAACCAGTAGGCTTTTATTTCTGGAAGATCTATTCAAGACAACATTCTTCTTGCCCATGAAAATAGTTAGAAATTACCATAAGTCTATTGGCAGTTCCAGATGTGCTCTTAAGATAGACCTCCATAAGGCTTATGATTCTATAAGTTGGGAGGCAATTGCTGTTGTGATGAGAAAGTTTGGGTTTCCTAACAAATTTATTGAATGGATTCTTGCCTGCATCTCTTCTGCTAAGTTTTCAGTTATGATCAATGGTTCACCATATGGATTCTTTGGAGCTCAGAGGGGGTTGAGACAGGGATGCCCATTATCCCCTTATCTTTTTGTGATGGTCATGGAGGTTTTTTTAGTGGTCTCTTGCAACAACAAGTTACAAATGGGAATTATGGTATTCATCCTAAATGTAGAGCCATCAAACTCACTCATATGTGCTTTGCAGATCATGTTCTAGTCTTCTTCAAAGAAAATTTGCAATCATCTCAGGTTCTATCTCAAGTAGTGAAAGATTTTAGCAAGTTCTCAGGGCTTACGGTTAATTGTGATAAGACTTCTCTATTATCCTCTGCAGTTGATCAAAGGGATCTTGATTATATTATTGCTTGTCTAAGATGTGCTAAAGGGCAGTTACCTGTTAGATACTTGGGTGTCCCACTGATTTCTACAAGACTTTCTTATTCAGATTGTCATCCTCTCCTAAGTAGTGTTACTAAAAGGGTGAACTCTTGGAAGGCAAAGCACTTAGATTTTTCTGGGAGAATGCAACTAATAAAAGTGGTTCTGAGTGGTATGGTGTACTTCTGGTTTTCTTGCTTTATTCTTCCAAAAAGAGTAATGAAAGAACTCAATACTATCTTCAAGAGGTTTCTATGGGATGGATCAGATCTTGGTAAAAAGCACAATCCCATCAGTTGGATTCAAGTGTGCACTGTGGAAAAAGTTGGTGGGCTTAGCATTAAAGACTTAGAACAGACTAACATTGCAGCAAATCTAAGACACATCTGGGATATCAATTCTGGTAAGGAAACAATCTGGACTCAATGGGTTCACCTGGACCTCATTAAACAAAGAGATTTCTGGGATTTGGTGACTCCTCAGGATTGTTCAGGGAGCTGGAGAAGAATTTTATAACTTAGAGAAGAGTTACCACACAGTTTATGGGTACTTTTTTGGGGAATGGTGCACAAACAAACTCTCTGTTTGGTTTTTAGCATCCCAAAGGAAGACTGTGGGATTGGCTAGATGATGAATGTATGTGCTCTTTGTGCCCTGACAGGGAGAGCAAAGTAGAATATTTTATGATAGAAGGAAAATTTGTGATTCCTAATGGTTCCCATGGAACTCAATGTGAATGTGTGGATCTTCTACAGTTTGTTGAATATGATGTTAGAGATGAAGATAAGCCTATTTGGAAGGGAAGTAAAACAGGGTATTTCTTGATGAGGGACACTTTCAAAGCTTTATCTGGAGAGGTTGTTGAGATTGGGTGGACCAAGTTTGTTTGGTTTAAACATAACATACCAAGACACTCTTTCATCAGCTGGATGGCTTGTCACAGGAGACTGAAGACTAGAGAAAAACTATTAATATGGGGGATTGTGGAGAGTGTTCTCTGTGTTTTATGTAAAAATGGAATTGAAGATGAAGAACATTTATTTCTGAACTGCACTTACTCCAGGGAGATTTGGCAGAGGCTCTTGATTAATATGGGGGAAGCATAAAGTTATCCAATTCTTGGGATACTGAGCTCTTATGGTGCCAGAACAACTTCTTAGGTGAAGGGGCTGTTACAACAGTCAAAAAGCTTTGTTTAAATGGCTTTATTTATCATGTGTGGATGGAGAGGAATAACATAATCTTTTACACTAAGAAAATGACTTCTGCAGGGGTGAGTCACTTAATTTCTATGGATGTGTTTATAGGTGAAAACCGTTTCTGCTGATTTTTGTAATTTTGGGTGTGTGGATGAGAAACGAATCTAAACCCTAAAAAATGTACTGCACGGGAGTAATTTTGACTCGAGAGATCAATCTGTAAATTCCTGGCCTAAACCAAGAAATGGCCGTTCTAGGCTTGCTTCGGTCACAAAGTGAAGGAGAAGGGTTGGTCTTAGGGAGGGAAGCGGAGAGAGTGTTGAGACCAGAATAGTTGATTCTGAAGGTGTGGTTGTTTATGACTTGTATCTGAAAGTAGAACTGGCGAGCAGAATGGAAAGTTACCAGGTGATTTCCAGAAACTGTGTTATTGCCGACCAAAACTTGTCGTTTGGTGAAAATAGGTGAAGCCTATTTATACAAGTCATATTGAAACGTACCCTGGTCTCGTAGGAAGTGGAAACGATTGAGTGGTGGAAGAATGAAGTAACGTGTAATCGTCAAACGTTATGCTTCCATGATGAGGGAATTGAATTCGTGTAACCGTCAGTCATTACGCTTCCATGATGAAGGAAATGAATTGTTTACACCGTTACTTTTACCACCACTAACTGTCCTACTTCATGACACTCTCTTGTAACGGACGCATTGCACGCCACGCCCTGTAAACCTCCATACCAATACCCTGATGAGTATCCCCCAGTTTGTGACATGTTTGAAATCTCGAGTGTTTTCGTGAAAAACGTGTAGCAGGTTGCTATGTGTGGCAAGTCAAAGTCAAGAGACTTTGCCACAGGAAAATAGCATATGATGCTATTAGGCTTTCCTTGGTCGACCGCCTAAAACTTGACACAAGTCCGTCAGTTTGGTGGCCAACTTGAATGGATGAGATTACATCTCATGAGGAAGGGTAGCCGTTGATTATGTCCGCATCTTGTTGTATAGCGAAGTGGCGCCATTGGCATAGTAGCGCCTGGTGGAGCCATGGAATAACGGCATGCTAGTGCCATGCCAGTGGCGTAGCCGCGGCATAGCGGCATGCTAGTAGTTGTGGCATGGTGGCATGCCAGTGTCCGTGGCATATCGACATGCTAGTATCTGTGGCATGGTGGATTTCCAGCGGCCGTGGCATAGGGACATGCTAGTGGCCGTGACATGGTGGCATTCCAGTGGTCGTGGAATAGAGACATGCTAGTAGCCGTGGCATAGTGGCATGCCAGTGGTCGTGGCATAGCGACATGCTAGTAGGAGTGGCATGGTGGCATGCCAGTGGCCGTGGCATAGCGACATGATAGTAGTCGTGGCATGGTGGCATGCCAGTGGTCGTGGCATAACGACATGCTAGTAGCCGTGGCATAGTGACATGCTAGTGGCCGTGGCATAGAGACATGCCAGTGGCCGTGGCATGGTGGCATGCTAGTGGCCGTGGCATAGAGACATGCTAATAATTGTGGCATGGTGGCATGCCAGTGGCTATGGCACAACAGCATGTCAGTGGCATGGCCACGCCTGTAGTGTTGTAGCATGGCCAAAGTTAAGATTTGGATCCGTGATTAAAGTTAACGCTTGGCGGCATGGCCAAGGCTAGGGCTTGGCGGCGTGGCCAAGGTTAAGGTTTAGTACTGTGGCCGAAATTAGGCGTCGTGGCCAAACTGGGATTTGATGCCGTGGCCAAAGTTTAGGGTTTGGCGTCATGATCGCTCAAAAGTTTCCACAAGCCTATTAGTTTGGTGGAGAACTTGGATGGCTGAGATTGCATCTCAGGAGGAAAGGTAGCCGTTGATTATGGCTACCTTTGGTTTTGTGTTAACTCATGAAATTTCTTAATCAGAAAATTCAGATGTGGGACCCTCACTAAAATCGTGGTAGAATTCTCGTACGAACTCGGATTTTGACGGTCCGCACCTCCATTCTGATCGGAAAATAATTTCATATCTCCCTACTCGGGAATATATAGGTTTTGATATCGTTTAGCAGGTGAAAACATCCCGACAGTAAAACTCAGGAAGAATTCATGAGGGATTCTGTCAGTTTTCAGCCATGATTTGAATTTTTAGTATGTTATGCTAGACATCCATACGAAACTTTTGGCATGTAGCTCATACTAAAATTGTTTACCAAACGTTCCCAGTTGTTTGTACAATCTTTGGGAAGCCGATTTGGCATGGTGACCACTTGACGCAATTTCCAGCCTTTTAAGGCGGTGGCAGGTTTAGAGCAACCTGATTGGTCAGTGAAAGTAGGGGTCCGGTCAAGCATGGGCGTGGCTCCCCTTTTTGGTGCGCGTGACCGGTTTAGTGCGACCTGATTGGTCGATGAGAAATTGGTCCGACAAATATGGTCCCAGCCACAACTCATTGGGAGTATGCCAGGTTTAAAGCGACCTGGTTGGTTGACAAAGGAACAAGGGACGGTTGGGTAGCATGGGGCGTGGCCAAGTGGCGCCGTATAGCCTATAGCATGGCCGCGCTTCCCTCGTTGTTGCTCCTACTCCGCGGCTCTGTTTATTCTTTGCTTTCTGGCCGAGTATTTTGTGCAAGGGACTTAGCCTTGGTACTTGGAGGTCCGTCATACTCTTATGAGAGTGAACACAAATCCGTCATGCCATACCAATATCATGGTACTTGGAGGTCCATGCTACTCTGTTGCGAGTGAACACAAATCCGTCATGCCATACCAATATCATGATACTTGGAGGTATGTGCTACTCTGCTGCGAGTGAACACAAATCTGTCATGCCATACCAATATCAAGGGTTCTGCCAGGTAATATAAGCACAAGAAAAGTACTCAGCAGGCTCCGACATTTTGTGAGTAATGCAGTTAGGAGCTTATACACTCATTAGGCTCTATACTAGTGAACAATTCATCTAGGATCTTGAGTTTCAATATAATATGAAGAGAGACATAGGCATGTATTCTCCAAATTCCCTACGGAATATATAGACATATCAATGTCTGTTACATCTGATGCCGGGTTAGATAGACTTTTACAAATTTAGCCCTAAACTAAAACCACCATCAACAGGATGTTAAATTAAAGTGCTTAGCTTCAAAACTTTATGACAAGGATAATCCTGCTACAAGAAGGTTCATGGAGGTTTTGGGTATTGAATGCTTATATAAGATTGAGAGGGTGGTGGAGTGCAGTTGGCTTTATCTTGTTGAAGATGAGGTCATGGTTAATATAGATGGGTCCAGAAAAGATAATTTAGGAGGAAGTGGAGCTATCACCTGGGGGTAACTCTTGTTGCTGCTTGTGGAGGATTTGTCCCTTCAACTATTACATCTCATGAACTACAGGGAGTAGAGGTTGGTATGAAATTGGCAATTATCAGCAACTGCAAAAGAATTCATTTATGCACTGATTCCTTGGGGGTCTATAACCTGCTCTCTGGTAATTCAGTTCATGCTTGGAGTGTGCTGCATATTTGGAGAAGAATACAACATTTGATCAAGGAGATTACTTTTATTAGATATTCCCATGTGTATAGAGAAACAAATAGGGGTTGCTGATAGTGTTAGAGCATTGCTCGGTCGAACTCGCATGCGTTGTTATCTCAAGCATGTTTGTAAATGTTAGTGATCAAAACTATAAGTCTTGATTTCTAGTCTATTATAGCTAAGTATCGGACTAGGATAGAAAGTGTAGTTAAGCTCAAGGACTTCATGGCGATTCATCATACAAGCAAAAGAACTACTCAAGGAACCGGTGGAACTTCTCGACAAAAAGGTATGTGAAGACTTGAACTTATTTATCACTCAAAAGTCTATCTACTCTATCTCATACTCTTTGAGACAAGAAGTCGTATGCTATATATATAGACTTGGATTATACACATTTGGTATTTCGATCCGAGTATACCTCGCCTATCTATATCTCGAAATATTTGTTGGTAAGCTTTTCCCTTCGATTAAGTTTATGTTTACCTAGTGACGAAAGTCATGATATGTTTCAATCACTTTGAAAATTGCTTTGACGAGAAATGGTGCAACAACTGTAAAACGTCCTCTTAGAATATTTCAAAGATTGAAATGAGAGTTTAGATTACATAACCAATGGTGGACATAAGCATTATTGTGGAAACACATTTATGTATAAGTCATATTCCTTGAACCAAAGTTTGCGAACTTTGTTGATCAAGAGAACCGGAAGAATGGCATGAGCCAAGTCCGCGAACCCAATCCACGAACTGCCGAAGTTCTCAAACCCGAGAATTTCTGCTGGAGTTGACAAACTACTTGCGTGAAGCTAAGTCCGCGAACTTAGTCCGTGAACCGGCGAAGTTCTCATACTCGAGAATTTCTGCTGGAGTTTGTAAACTCTGCCCGGTAACTTAAGTCCGCGAACCTAGTCTGCGAACTTGAGAAGGTTATATATCTGAAGATGATTTCTGAACTTAAACTTAAAAAAGACTAAGGAATGCAGTTTGCAAACCGTGGCTATAAAATTTCATGAACCGATTCAAGTGAATCAAATCATCTTTGCTTCAATTGTGTCTTGTGTAGTACATAAGATTTCCTTGCAATTGAACAACTCTCTAAAAAGTTCATTTGAAGTCATTTGAACTAGTTATGGTGAAGAAGAACATGGTTGATATGAAATGCTCATATGGCTAACCTTTTGGTTAACTATTATTGAACCAACAAGTGCATACATTTGGGTATGGTTAACAAACCTATAAGCGTGCATTGTCAAGTGTGTGTAACAAGCTAAGTTTTCGATCTAACGATTGAGAAATATTAGCTTGAATCTAAATTAGGTTTTCATCTAACGGTGAATATTAAATGCTTTGTTACTAAGCTAACACTGATTGCAAACCCTGGTTTGAAAGACTATATAAAGGAGACTGTGCAAAACTAATCCCCGCACCTTACGTGTGATACTAGTTTGCATACTAGAGTAGATTCTCCTTTAACCTTTGGTTTTCTTCTTCTAAAACCAGGTTAACGACTTAAAGACTTCATTAGTTGTGAAGCCAGACCGATACTACTTTTATCGTAGTTGTGTGATCTGATCTTGTATCTTCTATCGTACGAGTACCATCAGATTGATTGGCTTGATATTGATATCTATGATAGGCAAGATATAAAAAGTAATCACAAACATCTTCGTCTCATCGTTTGTGATTCTGCAACATCTTGTTTCGCTACCATACGATTAAGATTGTTGTGAGGTGATTGATAACTCTAGGCTGTTCTTCGGGAATATAAGACCAGATTATCAACTGGTTCCTGTTCACCTTGATTATTATCAAATGACGAAACAAAACCTTTAGGGTTTATCTGTGGGAGACAGATTGATCCTTTGATAGACTTGTCTGTGTGAGACAGTTTTGTTTATTGTCAAAGCCTGCGATTTTGGATTATAGCAACTCTTATTTGTGGGTGAGATCAGCTAAGGGAATCAAGTGCGCAGTATCCTGCTGGGATCAGAGGCGTAGGAGCATAACTGTACCTTGGATCAGTGAGAGATTGATTGGGGTTCAACCACAGTCCAGACCGAAGTTAGCTTGGAGTAGGATAGTGTTTGTAGCGGCTTAATACAGTGTGTGTTCAATATGGACTAGGTCCCGGGGTTTTTCTGCATTTGCGGTTTCCTCGTTAACAAAATTTCCGGTGTCTGTGTTATTTCATTTTCCGCATTATATTGTTTATCTTTATAATTGAAATAATACAGGTTGTGCGTTAGATCATCAATTAGAGTAATCCAACCTTTGATTGTTGATTGTCATTGATTGATCCTTGGATATTGGTCTTTGGTACCATCCAAGTTATTCCTTGTATTTGATTAGAACTCGCAGTTCTTTCTTGAGTAAATCAAATCAATGGATAGATATAAACTCGTTGATATACTTTTAATTGATTGAGTCTTGTTGATTCTCTTAAAAGTATATTCGAGTTTTCCATACGGATTGCTAAGCGAAATATTGGGTGGTGTTGTTAGACCTCCGCTTTTTCAAATAGGCTTGCCAGTAGGCACCCTAGAGAAAATTTTGTTACCATTGATATTACTAGTTTTGATTGGGAGATGCTTAGCATTTTGGATGAGGATAGACAGGGAAAGATTTACCATAAGAAGTAGTCTTTTTGTTGTTTTTGTTTTGTTTTTTGGTTCTTAGTTTGTAAGGGTTTGGGTTCTCCTTAAACTCCGCGGAAAGTGTCAACCATTCTGATGCATGAAGTTTAATGGCTCTAGCCCAAACACTAGGAATCATGACTTCCTTAATTGCAGAAACCTGGCTCTGCTATTAGCATCAAGAACATCAATATAAAGGCAATGGCCAAGAGTTCTCTTTGAATCCGATTCAGAGAACATTCTGGGATTCATCAATTCCTCTATCTCACCACCTTGGCACAAAACGGGAATGATAGAGGAAATAAAATCCAAATTTCGACAAATCCCACAGGCGGTTATTCAACACAACTGTAGGGAAGGAAATCAGGCGGCAGACGGGTTAGATAATCATGCAGCGGATGGAAGTCAAATAGGGAATCAATCAACTAAAATATGGGACCAGACAATCCCATCTTTTAGTAGTCAAATTCTGTTCCATGATTATGTGGGCAGCCATACCCACGACAAATTGTAACCTAACACCTTTTATTTATCTTCATGCTTCAAAAATAAAATCTATTATGGAGGCGGAAGTTTTATATGCAGAGATTCTGATGCATGAAGTTTAATGGCTCTAGCCCAAACACTAGGAATCATGACTTCCTTAATTGCAGAAACCTGGCTCTGTTATTAGCATCAAGAACATCAATATAAAGGCAATGGCCAAGAGTTCTCTTTGAATCCGATTCAGAGAACATTCTGGGATTCATCAATTCCTCTATCTCACCACCTTGGCACAAAACGGGAATGATAGAGGAAATAAAATCCAAATTTCGACAAATCCCACAGGCGGTTATTCAACACAACTGTAGGGAAGGAAATCAGGCGGCAGACGGGTTAGATAATCATGCAGCGGATGGAAGTCAAATAGGGAATCAATCAACTAAAATATGGGACCAGACAATCCCATCTTTTAGTAGTCAAATTCTGTTCCATGATTATGTGGGCAGCCATACCCACGACAAATTGTAACCTAACACCTTTTATTTATCTTCATGCTTCAAAAATAAAATCTATTATGGAGGCGGAAGTTTTTGGTATTAGTGGCTTTCTCCAAGTTTTCAAAATGTAAAAATTCAGAATTCAGTCACTTATTTTGGATGGGCTTACTATGGATTTTTTTGAGAATGTTTTTGTGGCCTTATTTTTCTAAGATGGGCTTTGGGTTTTAGGTCTCTTAACATATCGCTTATTTGGGATGGGTTTAGTGTGGTTTTATTTTGTTGTAGGGCATACAAAAGGATTGAACTAATTAGGATGAGTTGATAAGGGATATCATAGGATATGTAAAAATACTGACTTACCTTCGATTAGTTTATTTAAATTTATTTTATTTTATTTTTATAAAATTTATTGTTTTTTTAATTATTATTGTTTAACATTAATAATAATTATTAATACTACACAAAATAACAAATTATTATTTTTAGAAAAAATAATCCCTTCTCTTTGTTCCCTATACCAGCCGAAATATAAAAATAGAAAGTATTTTCCACAAACACATGTCTTATTTATTTGTATTTGATTGATATATTAGGTTTAAATTAAAAAAAAAAATTGAAATTTTCGGTAGTTACAAAATGGAGTTCGATTAATGATTGAACAAATTATCAGTCGAACTGTTCATTTTTTTTTTCTTTCTAAAGGTGCTAATGAGCAGTTCGGATGATAATTAAGCACAAAAATGCTAGGAAACTTTCAGTTTATGAAGATTAACACTAATTTGGTTGTCCTATTTTTTTATCGAATCAGACGAACCTCAGTTTAGCAGTTACAGAGTGAAATTCGGCTGATAACTTGTCAGACGAACCTAAGTATGTTTTTAGAACGCCTATGTCCGGCTGACAAGTTATCCGTCTAAATTCCGGTATTCTTCATATATGAAGAAAATGAGCAGTTCGGTTGATAACTTGTCCGCCAAGCCTATGTGTTGTAAATACAAAAAAAAAAAAGAATCAATAGAATAAAAAATAAAGAATAAGGGTAGTATTTCCATTAAACAAATATGTGGATACATGCTTTAAGGATTACTATCTAATGACCCTTATTTGTCCTTATTTGAAATTCCCAAAAAATATTGTATGCCTTAAAACACAGCTCTAATTTTACTATGTTGGGGTTGGGGTTTGGATTTTAGGTCTCTTTGCAAGGAACTCTTATTTCCTGCTTTGGTTCGGACCATTTCTTGTGTATCTCAGGGGTGTGCTATTTTTAGAATCATACAAAACCGGCAATACGTATCTACTTCGTATTATTCATGTACGAAACTTTCAATTTTACACGTTTTTAACAGAAAGACGGAGAAGGTTTAGCTAAACAGTTATGGATAACTATTTAAGGATGCTTTAAGATGTTCTAAATTATTAATCAAATAATTTTTTTCTTTCATCTTACTTAGTTAGACAAATCCGCATATCCACTCAGTTGCACTTAGGTTGATCCCTATAGTTTTGTTCGGTTTCAAACTAAAACTATATACCAAGTATATACCTTGTGTTTTGCTATCTTCTTGACAGTCTTTGTCTATATTAGATCACGCAAGGTATCAGGACTTCTAAGTTGATATCGAGAAGGTTGTGGTGTACTTGGTAGCCTTGTCACTCCAATTGGTATCAGAGCAGGAAAACACAAAAAGATTTAACAATCTGTGTTTGATTCGATCCAACATATAAGAAATGAGCTAGAATAAAAGAAAATCTAAAAAGGTAACAGTTAGCATACATCAATATTTTGAGAATAATCTCTCAAAACAGTATATTGATAATCAGTCTCATACCTCACATATGTCCAATTTAAGTACAAAGTTTCTCTCTGATAAACTTTTGGATGAGCCTTCTTCTCATGACAAAGGAAATATATGCCCAAAACAAAAGGAGAAAGTGTCATTTTCAGAATCTGTTTTGGGACCGGTTTTAATCAACGGACTTGGATATTCCTCATCTCCTATTACTCTACTACGTGTGGTATATAAGTAATCTACTTCTTGTTCTTATAGAAAAGACTTTTCTAATATACAATACTCTTTATGCAAAGTCAATTTGAATTTGGAACCAGGAAAAACAATCAATTGTCTGGAAGATTTTTTAGAACTTGTTGTTTTACAGCAAATCAGGATTTGTGAATTAAGGCGAGAAACACTCAGTTCAAACTAATCTCACTGATTATTTAGAAAAAAAAATCTCTTTATGTAAGGAAGTGGATCAAAAAACTTCAGAGTGTGAGAAACTTACACAGTCGATGAACATTTCACAAGAAAAGAACAAAATTCATGATTTTTTTTGAGTGATCGTATCAAGAGTTATTTTTTTAATAAATATCTAAGAAAACATCTTCATCAAGAATTCAACATCTTAAACAGACGCATGGAATAACTTGAATCAAAAATATCTTATTTCCATAAGATTTTGGATGGTAAACTTTAGGAGTTGAAATGACGAGGGTACCAAGTACACCACAATATTTTCGATATCAACCTATAAGTCTGATACCTTGCGTGATCTAACATAGACAACGACTGTCAAGAGGATAGCAACCAAAAGGTATATACTTGGTATATAGTTACTAGTTCGAAACCGACCTTAACTATAGGGATCAACCCAAGTGTTTGGGATTAATGTACAAGTGCAATTACTTTAATTATAACTAAAATAAATTATAATGCGGAAAGTATAGTAAAAGCACACAACAAGATTTTGTTAACGAGGAAACCGCGAATACAGAGAAATCCTGGGACCTAGTCCAGTTTTGAATACTCTCATAATTAAGCCGCTATACAAAGATACTACCAACTTCGTATTGTTGAGACCAAGTAAACTACCCGTGGTTACCTAGTTTCCTTATTATCCGTGGGCCCACAACCAATCTGGCCAACGACGTGAATCCTAAGATAGAGTCCACTATCTTAAGTTGCTTCAGTCACTTTGAAGACTTTAAGCGCACAACCTTTTCGATCGTCTTCCAAACAAAATATAATGCGGAAAGTAAAGTAAAATCACACAACAATATTTTGTTAACGAGGAAAGCGCGAATGCAGAGAAACCCTGGGACCTAGTCCAGTTTTGAATACTCTCATAATTAAGCCGCTATACAAAGATACTACCAACTTCGTATTGTTGAGACCAAGTAAACTACCCGTGGTTACCTAGTTTCCTTATTATCCGTGGGCCCACAACCAATCTGGACAACGACGTGAATCCTAAGATAGAGTCCACTATCTTAAGTTGCTTCAGTCACTTTGAAGACTTTAAGCGCACAACCTTTTCGATCGTCTTCCAAACAATAAAAAACTTATATGTTTGGTAACCACTCTCATATCTCAGGATATCAATCAAACATATGTATGTTAAGTGTGAAAAAGGATTTTTTGTTTAAAATAAATTAAAATCCTTTATCGTTTTTAGATCTTCCAAGGTTTGGATTAAACAAGTTAATCGGATCAAGTCAAACAGAACTATCAGATTCGGATAATGAAGAGTACCACCAAATGATAGCTTGTCAATCTAAGTTACGACTAGCAATAATAAGTATATCAAAAGATAAACTAGATCTATTCGGATCCTAGTCGGTCAAGTTTGTATATGAGCAATTCACAAAGATACGAAACCAATAAGAAGAATCTTCTTGTCTTAAAATCTTCAATAGTCTTCTGTACCTGCACAATAACAAACTTGATTCCTAACTTATAAGAGATCACGCACAGAAGGGAGTCTGTTAACAATGGATGATCATAAGTCAACGTTAATCCCTTTATCGGGCTTGAGTGAACTTATGTCAGAAGAGAAGGCTCTCAAGAATAATCAAATTAGGTGCAATCAAGAGTTAACAATCGTTGGTCAATCAAATCAATAATTGAAAACTAAGATAACAATGAAATTCTAGTTCCCACCAACGATACTAGTAGACGCTTGTTGAACCCAAATAAGTCTTTAAACTAGCGAACATTATAGATTTCGCTTTATTAGGTTACTCTCCTCTCCAAGATAGTATTATAAGAATATTATTAGTCAACTACACCAGAAACAACAAAGATGAAGTTTTCCTAGATCAAGATAAGTTTGTAATAAGAACAAACTTCACTATTCATAGACCAAGGTAGTTTATACATTAAGGAATTCCATAACCAAAAATATTCTTAAGATATGCAATAAAGCACCTAAATTCGGTTTTGTCTAATTCGAACCAATATCTAATTGTATAACTGAAATCTTCATGGATAACTCAATATTAGCTAGCACTTAACTAATATATATTTCCAGAGATATGTTTTAATTGATAGTAAAACAAAACAAGATTCTTTACTACTTCGGTTTGGGATCACACCTTGAGTATCAAGGTATATCTTTGAACAATTAAGATATGAGATTTCAGCACATGTTCAAATTACTCATTATGTCGACATCTTGAACTTTCCTATTTTTCAAACCCAATTTCCAAATCACACAAACCCTAAAGTGTGTGTGACTTATAGAAATCGGTTTTTCCTATTGGGACCGATTCTACCATGACTCCTAAAACAAGTTAAGATTGGTTCTACCTTGACTCCCAATATAGGTAGATATCAGTTCTACATTGACTTCCAACATATGCTAGGATCGGTTCTATCTTGATTCCATATATAGGTTAAGATCAGTCCAACCTTAAGATCTTCAATGAAAACCGGACCATCAATCCTATTGATTTCCTTTCGACTACGAAACAAGTTCGTACGTGTAATTCCTTAAACTCATGTAATTAAACATAATTTCTAAGAATGAAATCAAACATATGTTCACTACACAATCTAGTAACGAGTTACGAATATTATGTTGATTTCTCAATTATGAAGTTCAAAAGATAAGCATTATACTTTGTAATTCAATATACCAATATAAAGCGCTTATCACTATTGGTATATTATTCCTTGACACTTTGATCACAATATGATGATCAAGTCTAATATACTAGAGTTTCATGTATATAACTTAGCATGTTATGTTTTGAATCATAAACAACTTGAATGCTTACAATATAAAAATGGAATCAAGTCAATTCATGTATTACTAACCTCAAGCGGAAGGATGATGTTATCATTGATGTCGATACATCTTTAGAATCTTCAGGTCTTCAGAGTAATACTTGTATGACTCAACATTTTTAGACTTCCTAGTCTAACCTAACAAAGTTGACTCTAGTAATCTAGTCAAGCGACTTATGAGTTTTGATACCAAAATATGACAGCCAATCTTGACATACCAACGATTGGTGGGTTCAACTGAGCAATGCTCTAACAATCACCCCCTTTGTAAATTTTAGTGACAAACTCATTACATATAGAGAATACACGAATAAAAATATAAAGATATTACATTACATAACATTCTCTTAACTTATTCTTCATACGCTTTATTTTAAGTTTTAACATCTAATAGCCTGTACATATTCAAAAATAAATGTTGTTGTTGACGCATTTGAATAACAAAAGTATTACTCCTCCTAAAGGAAAGCTGGGTAGATATTCAATTCGAACATATTTGTTATTCCTCTTTTGTAGTATAAAATACTAAATAGCAAGATGATATGTTTCTCCCCCGTAGGCTATGCTTTACTCTTTCGTTAGATATATATGTCATATGCCTAGTATCTGAACTAGTCACTTAGCTGGCCAATATATTTACTTGTTTTATTTTGAGTCTGTCTGTAACTTGTTGAGATGAAACCGAGTCCGACTGTAACTCAGTGAGTGAGAACTGTGAGCTGTAATTGGTCCCTTTCCCTTTACACGCGTCAGTCATAGCTTGGTCTATCCAGATCGTTTTATTAGCCACTAGATGGTTAGGTAGATCAGATTGGACGGATAAAGATGAGAGTCTTGAGTTGAGAGAAATTGTTGTATTTATGGCAAATCCTTTCTCTGTAACTGGTAAGAAGAAATAATTAATGAAATTCAGGCTCATTCCATTGGAAGAGTAGGTTATTGTTTGTGTTCTTCGAATTCTTCTTGTTGATTCATAACATTTGGTATCAGATTCGTCGATCCTGTGTTTGATTCATGACAGGAGGTCAGAAAAAACTTATACTAAAGGACATTGCTCATCAACAAAAACTTGATGGAGAACGTTTATCATTCTTGTAAAAATATTTCTCCGACATCAAGCTCAATATCACTTCAGTTGAAGAAACCTTGAGTTCTCAGTTTTCTACACTTTGTAGACACCTTCGTATCCCAATACCTCCATATCCAGGTACTTCTGCTGAAACTAATGACGCTCATCAACAAACTGAATCGGAGTTTTCTGCTGGTATGTTACTTCCTTCAGTTAATTTTCTTCGTCAACCTAAAATTGACTTTCCCATATTTGATGGTTCGAATCCTAGAGATTGGCTTCGTAAATGTGAACGATTCTTTTATTTGAATGATATTGATCCATCTAAGAGGGTAGATTTAGCTTCGATTCATATGGATGATAAGGTTGATCCCTATTTTTTGGATTATCAAGATGGTAAACTATTTATAGATTGGGGTATGTTTTTTTTCTGATGTTTGTTTTTGATTTGAAGATGTTGCTCATGATAACTATGTTGGTAGCTTTAATAAATTGTCTCAGACCACAAAAGTAGAGGAATACTTTGAGAGGTATGAGTCTTTGAAAGCTATTATCAAAAATAAGAATCCAAGTTTATCTGAAGATTATTTCACTATGAGTTTTATTAGTGGATTAAAGGACGAAATTCGTAACCCTGTTCAGATGTTCAAACCCAATTCTGATTCTGAGGCTTTCTATTTAGCTCGTTTATAACAATCTTTCGTTGATTCTCAGTTGAAAAGAGTTAAACCATTTCATCGACCTTTCTCACCATCATCGAGCTCGTTTTCACCATCATCTAGCTACAAACCCTCACTAGCACCTCTCACTAACATTCCTAAACCATCTTTTTCCTCTGATAAACCAATCACTGCACACCCTCTTACCCCCACAAAGCCTGAACCATCATTATCTCCAATAAAATGGCTTACATCTGCTCAAATGCAAGCAAGACGTGACAAAGGCTTATGTTACAATTGTGATGTGTTTTACAAGCCGGGTCATCATTATAAAACTTAACAACTCTTCATGTTAGTCGCCTCTAATGAGGAAAATTCCTCTACCCCTATTGAGGACTCAGAAGAAGAAGCAGCTTCTCCTACAACTTCAGGAGACACTACTATGGAAATTTCTCTCCATGCTTTGACTGGGTTGGTGAATCAAAGTACTATTAGAGTCCCTGGTTAACTTAATAACCATGATATTTTTATCTTAATTGATACCGGGAGTACTCATAGTTTTGTAGACGCAAAACTCGCCAACAAATTAAAACTTCACTTAGTTCCAACTGGTAAAATGCTAGTAAGAGGGAAAATGGTGACACAACTATCAGTGAAGGTGTTTGTCAAGATTTACAGTGGTCTATGTAGGGGTATCATTTTTATGCAGATATGAGAATACTTCCATTAGGTGGGTGTGATATGGTGTTAGGTGTTGATTGGTTAAAAAATCTAGGAGATGTCATGTTCAATTTGGCTGACCTCAAAGTCTCATTTCACCATCATGGGAAGCTCATTACATTACAGGGGCACTCACCTAATACTTCTTGCAGTTTTCTTAGTGGTGAATCTTTCTTCAAGTTCCTTAGGAACAACACTCCTGTCCTGATTGGTCAGTTTTTCTCCATCTCTGCTACCCCTATCACTCCTACACCTCCAGAGATTGATTTTTTACTTCAAGAATATGCAGATGTCTTTGCTGAGCCATCTACTCTCCCTCCACCAAGAGAGCTAGATCACAAAATTCCTTTAAAACCATATTCTCTACCAATTTCTCAAAGACCTTATAGATTCCCTTACATACAAAAAGCAGTGGTAGAGCAGCTAGTTCAAGAAATGTTGGATGCTGGGATCATATAGGACAGTCACAGTCCTTTTGCTGCTGCAATATTATTGGTTAAAAATAAGGATGGCTCATGGAGGTTCTGTGTGGACTATAGGAAACTTAATGACATGACCATTAAGGATAAGTTTCCAATTCCACTTATTGAAGAATTACTGTATGAACTCAACGGGGCTGTAATCTTCACTAAATTGGATCTCAGGTCTGGATATCATCAGATTAGAATGCACATTCAAGACATCTATAAAACTGCATTTAGAACTCATCATGGACATTATGAGTTCAAGGTGATGCCATTTGGTCTCACCAATGCACCTACAATATTTCAAGCTCTTATGAATAAGGTTTTCCAACCCTTTCTCAGGAAGTTTGTGTTGGTATTTTTTGATGATATCCTCATCTACAACAAATCTTTGGAGGAACATTTGCTACATCTTTCTCAAGTCCTCTCCTTACTGAGACAACACAGCCTTTCAGCAAATTTCAAAAAATGTTGCTTTGCTCAACCTCAGTTGGCTTATTTGGGTCATATAATTTCCTCTGAAGGAGTTGTTGCTGATCCTGACAAACTAGCTGCAATGCAGAATTGGCCACAACCAACAAATCTCAAACAACTAAGAGGGTTTCTTGGCCTGACTGGATACTATAGAAGACTCATCAAGGGTTATGGTACCATTAGAAGACCACTTACAGACATGCTCAAGAAGGATTCATTTTCTTGGTCTCCTCTTGCACTTCAAGCCTTCCAGGACCTCAAACAAGCCATGATAACTGCTCCAGTGTTTGAATTACCTGATTTTTCTTCTCCATTTGTTTTAGACACTGATGCATGCTCCAGAGATGTAGGTGTTGTACTGATGCAGTTTGATAAACCTATTACATTTTCCAGTAAGCCCCTTGGACCCAAAGCCTTAGCTCTTTCCACTTATTAAAAGGAACTATTAGCCATAGTAATGGAAATACAAAAGTGGAAGCATTATATTTCTCATTCTCAGTTCATCATTAATATTGATCACCAAAGTTTGAAATTCTTCATGGAACAAAGAATGACTTCGGTTTTACAGTAAAAGTGGCTTATGAAGTTATTGGACTTGGATTATGTGATCAAATACAAGAAAGGAAAAGATAATGTTGTTGTTAATGCCTTGTCCAGGCTTCATCTCCCTACTGAATGTATAGTTATATCCTTAAGTCAACCTCAGTGGGCTTAGGATATCATTAGTAGTTATGACAATGACACTGTGATTCAACAAATTTTGTCCTAGCTGCTTGTCAATCCTTCTCATCAGTCAGTGTCATTGCAAGGAGGCATTCTCAGGTACAAAACTAGACTTTGCATTGGTAGTGGTAATCACATAAGAACTTCCATTATGCATTCAGTACATTCTTCAGCTATAGGTGGCCATTCTGGAATGCTTGGCACTTACACTAGAGTTAAATCACATTTTTACTGGCCAAAAATAAAGCAAGACATTATCCAATTTGTGGCCAACTGTGATCTTTGTCGATGCAATAAGAATGAACATACTGCTCATGTTGGCCCGCTACAACCCTTACCTGTACCAGACACTCCTTGGCAACACATATCTATGGATTTCATTGAAGGCTTACCTTTATCAAATAGGAAATCTGTCATTTTGGTAATTGTGGACAGATTCACCAAGTATAGACAGTTCTTAGCCCTCAACCATCCTTTTACAGCCATCTCAGTAGCTAAGGAGTTCATGCACAACATCTTTAAACTTCATGGTTTGCCATCATCTATAGTCTCTGATAGGGACAAGATTTTTATTAACCAGTTCTGGCAAGCACTCTTCAAATCTATGGGCACTACAATGAATTTAAGCATTTCCTACCATCAAAGTATGATGGCCAAACTGAGAGAACAAATGTTTGTTTAGAACAGTACCTGAGATGTATGGATGGTACCGATCCTAAATTATGGTATAACTGGCTGGCTCTTGTTGAATGGTGGTTCAACACCAATTATCACACAAGCTTCAATTCTCTACAGCCGAGCCGCTAAGAGGAAACAACTAGACAGGCGCGTAATTCAGGACCGTCAATGGTCTTTGCAACACAAAGAAAGATCCCAGAGACTAAGACGAAACAGCAACAACAACTAGATAAACAAGGCCACTGCCTTGTCTCGCAAAGGGCTAAGTATCATCTTAATCAACTTAATCGCATATTTCAAATGATAACTTACATATAATCTGTTGCTAGGAGCCAGGTATTTGAATGTCTTATTTGTTTGAATGATCTTCCCCCTATCCCCATGTGTACCAATCCTGCCTCGCATACATAGTTTGCAATGACGCTAGTCCTAAGTACTCCAAATCCTATAAACATATATATCACGCGGCAGTTCACCTTTCACCGTTTAACTTGTTTTAAAGAATAGTATATTTGTATCTATGCCGCCATCATAATGCCATGCGTACGCTGCTTGGACCATTCGTGCCACTTGAATCATTCATATTGTCTACCTGTGTGGATGCTTGTTTTTGCCCAGGTACGTGCCTACAGAGAAGGTGCTGCTTGAATTTGAAACAGATGTGTCAGCACCCGTATACGCTAGCAGCCACCACAGTAACGCGTTACTCGACCCCATCAGCACCGCTTGACTGCCCCAATACAGCTCAACCATGCCGTCGCTTCTTGGTGCCAATTTCTTCTCAGATGTTCCAGTGATAGACGAGCAAGCCGCGGTAGGAGTACACGAAATAGTTAACAAACAGTAAAGGAGGCCTCTTGGATGAAACCTCACCAAGCGAGTAGCTGTAGTAATTATTGCCGCGACCGGATTTGGAGTTCTGTTGGGAATGAAGACAAGAAGGCGCCATCGATTTCAAATGAAGGATTTATACAAAATTTCTTTGCCAACTAGAATTACAGAAGAAATGTGTGCTGCCGCAGAAAACAGGGATGAATGGATGAGATTGAGATTCGCAGGGAAGGAGATGTATATGAGGGGTTAGATATCAGCCACCCATCTCTTAATTACCATTCTGACGCTTGCTAAGTGTCTGACGAAATTCGCAAGAAAGCTCGTCTGATCTCCACCAGTTTCATCTGCTCTCAGCTTCACCACCTGCCTGCACCAGAGCTACCTCTCTACCTCTAACAGGACCTCAGCGTCTGAGCCTTTTATCCATAGTCATTGCCTGCTCTCTACAAAGATAAGTACCCATTACTATGTGAATGCATATCTCGCCCATAAGCATGTACTTGTGGGAGTCTACTCTTCTTTATCAGAAATCGTATATGCCAATAACATATAGTTACGTTGATATTGGTTAGCACCCAATCTCTTGCAGACCTCCCTTGTCGTAATGTCTTTGAGCCACTCATTTGTATGTACTTATAGGGGCTGTATTTCCATAGCGTGATTATCAATGGTACAACTCGGCCTTTACGAGTCGACGCACCCTGTCTAATGTATTTAGCAAATTGTAAACATGAAATGTCAAAGCTAAAGTATACTCGAATATTGATATTTGCAATTTTTTTGAGATATACATGTCATTTAGTCGTATGTGTAGGTTGTCACTTTATTAATGGATATTGTCTTGTTTTGAATCTCATGATCAGCTATACAACAAAAGAAAAATTCTAGTAACGTGTTTCGGGCACCATGCTAGCAAGGATCCATAGAGGCCGCTTGAACAAATAAAAATTTACAAAGGGTTGTGGAAAGCCAATGGCGCCTAGGGGTGTAAATATTACCCGAAAAAACTCGGCCTGCCCGTACCCGCCCAAGCCCGCCTGTACCTGAAATTGCCCAAAGCCTGTTATGGCCCGTTGTGGGCTACCCGGCCTGGCCTGGATTAATTTATTGGGCGGTCTCGGGCTTTGCGATTAATTATGATGCCCGGCCTGATACCCGGCCTGAAAGGCTTCTATGTGCTATTAATCATTTAATATCCTCTTAAAAAGGCTTAAAAGTTACAATTTTATTATTGTCAATTTTGTGTCAAGAAAAATAAAATATATAATTGTTTTTACTTATAATTAACCTTTTCAAAACATTAATGGTAATATATTTTCTTATTAGAAAGTTTATTGTACTCTAATTAATTATTTATTATAGCCTAAAATTAAAAAAAATTCAGTGTAATTTAAATATAAAATAATACTATCACTTTACTTACGATATGTGATGTTGGAAAGGAAAGGATATTGTATTTAATACCGTTCATTTGAAAATTTAAACTTAAGAAAAAAATCAAAATAGTGGCCTGTCCGGCCCGATCTAGCCTGCCCGTATAAAAAGCGGGCTTTGGGCGGTCTTTGGGTAGCAAATTATCTACTTGTACCCGGCTTGTCCGGCCTGAATTTGTTTACGGGCTCACAAATATTAAGCCTGGCCTGCCCGGCCTGTCTTAGTTTTTGGGTCGGGCGGCCCGGCCTGCCCGAATTTACACCCCTAATGGCGCCCGATCGACTGACAAAAGATTGCGGAACGTTAATGACGTCCGATCAACTGACAAAAGGTTGCGGGAAAGTCAATGGCGCCCGATCGACTGACAAAAGGTTGCGGAACGTTAATGACGTCCGATCGACTGACAAAAGGTTGTGGGAAAGCCAATGGCACCCGATCGACTGACAAAAGGTTGCGGAACGTTAATGACGTCCGATCGACTGACAAAAGGTTGCGGGAAAGTCAATGGCGCCTGATCGACTGACAAAAGATGGCGGAATGTTAATGGCATACGACCGACTTACTAAAGTTATGGGAATGCAAATGGCACCCGATCAATTGAAAATTTGAAAAAACATCAATGGCGTCCGATCGACTGATGAAAGGTAGTAGGAACGTCAATGACGCCTGCTCAACTGACAAATAATGGAAAGGCCAAGACCGACCAATGGAAAAAAGAGAGAAAATAGGGGAGAGTAGGCGCGTTTAACATATACCCCACCCTCCCAATTCCCGTTAAGTAAAAACAAGAAGGGGAATAGGCACATCTAACATATACCCCGCCCTTCCAATCCCCGTTAAGTAAAAACAAGGGAGGGAGTAGGCGCGTTTAACATATACCCCTCCCTCCCAATTCCCGTTAAGTAAAAACAAGGAGGGGAGTAGGCGCGTTTAACATATACCCAGCCCTCCCAATCCTCGTTAAGTAAAAACAAGGAGGGGAGTAGGGACGTTTAACATATACCCGTCCTCCCAATTACGGTTAAGTAAAAACAAGGAGGGAGTAGGCGCGTTTAACATATGCCCCGCCCTCCCAATTCCTGTTAAGTAAAAACAAGGAGGGGAGTAGGCTCGTTTAACATGTACCCCGCCCTCCCAATTCCCGTTAAGTAAAAACAAGGAGGGGAATAGGCGCGTTTAACATATACCCCGCCCTCCTAATCTTAGGCGCGTTTAACCACATGCCCTATCCTATCCTCCACGAAATAGAAAGGAGGGAGTAGGCGGGTTTAACATAATGCCCTAGCTTATCCTCTAGGGGTGAGCAGCTTATCCTCTACAAAAAAATGGGGGGGAGCCCGAGCCTATCTCTACAAAAATAAAGGGGGGAGCCCGATCCTACCTTCCCTCACCGAGGCATGATACGCGCTCGTGGAAACACTGTATAATTTTGCTTTTATTTCTGCCCCACGCGCAAATGAGAGATTTTCTTCATAATCATTATATTTCTTACGTGCTTCGTCTTGATGAATCGATCTGATAATCCATAGGATTTATACTCCCTCTCCCAACGCTAACAGGCATGCCAGATCGTCCTGAAGGTAAGATGGGGATACAAACTAAAGACATCCCCAACTACGCAGAACAACTAGAGAATGGAAAAAGTGGGGGCTAAGTAAATTTAACATTTATGTCTTCATTATACTCACACTGAGACCCTCAAATCGCGCTGGTAATACAATCTCAAGGTCTAAGGAAATATCCAGTTATTTCAAGCAAAATTATTGGGAAATGCCAACCCAAACGCCCGCGTGCATGATGAAAAATTTCTTGCAAAAAACCATCTCATTTCATAAATTCCTCAAACTTGCGAACTGGGGACTCGACTCGAGTAGACAGTACAAGGGGCACTAGAATGGGATGTAATATGACTATCGGGTTATTTGATAATTAACCCAATAGTCAGGGGACTAATGTTGATACATGAAAATTATTACCCCTTAGCCGGGATAGTGTGCTCCCAAAAGGGAGGCAAACCCAATATGAAACGTGGGGACTTACGGACTAAATCCCAAGTCCATTAAGAAAATATCCATAAGATGAAAAGGACATGGAAGGAATTAATAAGAAAGAGGAGGTTGTATTAGAAAAGGAATGACATAAGTAGTAATTAAGGAGGTTTAGGACATGTGGCATGACATCATAAAAGGAAGGGATTTTGTAAAGTCTATATAAAGAGGCATATAGTACAATAGAAGGTATCTCTCTTTCTATCTCTATTTCTCTCTCTTGGGAATTGGGTGTGTTGTGGCTAGGACTTATAGAACCCAAAATCAAAATGAGGTATTAACAATAGGCAATCATCAGTTGCTCTTAGAAAGAACTTTAAGCTCCCAGCAAGGTATTATGGTCCTTTTGAGGTATTGCAGAAGATTGGCTCAGTGGCATACAGACTGAATCTACCAGTGGGATCAAGAATACATGTATTTCATGTATCACAATTGAAGAAAAAAATTGGTCTTCATGCAGTTTGCCCTCCATCACTTCCATTGGTGGACACTTCTGGTACTTTCATTGTCACTCCTATAGCTATTTTAAACATCAGAGAATCATTGCGTGGAGGTGTACCAGTTAAACAAATCCTTATTCAGGGGACAAATTCTCAACCTGGAGATGCTACTTGGGAGGACTTCCAAGTATTCGCGCTCAATTTCCTAATTTCATCCTTGAGTACAAGAATGTTTAGAAACGGAAGGTACTGTCATATTCCTAATATCTGAACTAGTCACTTAGCTTGCCAATATATTTACTTGTTTTATTTTGAGAACTGTGAGTTGTAATTGGTCCCTTTCCCTTTACACGCGTCAGTCATAGCTTGGTCTATCCCGATCGTTTTATTAGCCATTCGACGGTTAGGTAGATTGGATTGCACGGCTGAAGATGACAGTCTTGAGTTGAGAGAATTTGTTGTATTTATGACAAATGATTTTTTTGTAACCGGTAAGAAGAAAGAATTAATGAAATTCAGGCTCATTCCATTGGAAGAGTAGGTTATTGTTTGTGTTCTTCAAAGTCTTCTCGTTGATTCATAACAATATACTTTTCGGCATATATTTAAAAGATGCTCTAAAAAATTAGTCAATATGTCTCTATTGTTACAAGGAAAAACCATTGGTCACCGTGCAGATAAAAAATTGAGAGCTTTGATAAAATATCCTCGTTTTATTGACCCTCATTAAAATACTACTCTCGGGGTATACAATTTTTCTAAAGTTCCCTTACATTTAAATTTTCCTTTTAGAGTTAGTCAAGACTATTTACTTTTTTTTTACAGTTTACATATTTATTCTTTTACTTGTTGCCACGTTCTACATCATTTTCAATTCGTGAAGCTCGGTTTAGGATCTTTTCATCGTTTTCAGGTTTGGTATATCATTTTCCGAAAGTGTTCATCATTTCCAAGTATTTTTTATTTTTATTTTTTTGGGACGGGAAGGGGGGATTTGGTTGGTGGAAAGTCGACCTACTACAACATTTTTCAGGTTCTTCAAGCCCAATTCAAGATTGGTACACCACTTTCAGGATCATCAGATCATTTATCCCATCACAAAGTAGATGTTCAAAGGTAAATAAGAGTTTTTAATTGGTGAGATAACTACCATCCTACACTTAACTAGATGGAATCCATTTTTTAAATAAAACGTTTAAAATTATGGTAATTTAGCAGACTCGATGGACTTGAGTATACTAAAACTAATTGGGGGCCGGATGATAAAACAAAAGACGGTCATTAGGAAATAGAAACAAAAACCCCTTAGCCATCATAATGGCAAAACCGTCCCTAATTAATTAGCACTAATCTATCTAATTAGTTAAATAAATATAATTAGATTAAATTAGTTAAGTAAACATTTGGATTATTTTTGTTAGATTTAACTAATGAACTTCGTTGGAATTTTTTTTGAAAAAAAATAAATAGTTCTTTTAAGAATTTTGAAAGGAAAATGAATTGCAAAGGGTTTTGCTGGTTTAATTCTTCAAATTACAGAAGGAATTTTATTCGGCAAGCTGATATTAAAAAAAATTGAACACTTCTGGTAATGACATCAAATGTCGTCATTATTTTTTATTACAACAATGCCGACTAACCATTTTCAACTATCGTCATGATCGAAAATGCAAAACAATGACGACTATTTATTTAATGGACACTGTCGTCGTGTTATATTTTCCAAACCATGACGACTAAAAGCAAAATCGCACATGAAAACTTGGTTATGCTAGTTTTAATTTTCATGGTGGATAATACAAAACATTGACGACTAACTATTTTATGGACTAGGTCGGCATGTTATTTTTCCAAGACCATGGTGACTAATAACAAATTTGGACATGAGAAAACTCAGATTTTGACAATCGTCAGTTGTCATGGTTTAACTTTTCAAAACATGGTGATTTTCGTACTACATCACTCGTCATCCAGGTTTAGAAATGAAGTCCACAACGTTCCATTCAATGCTACTTTCAGAAAATAAAAGTCGTTGAAAAAGCGGGGGTATAACAACCACACCCAATATTTCGATTAGCAATCTGTATGGACTAACTCCAATACACTTTTAAAAGAATCAACTAGACTCAATCTTAATAAAGTATATCAAAGAGTTATATCTCTCTTTCTCGATTCAATTTTTACTCAAGCAAATAGAAATCTGCGAGTCTAATTAAATACAAGAGAAATCACTTGAACGGTACCAAAGACCAATGTTCAAGTGTCAATCAATGTAAATCAACAACCAAGGGTTGGATATTCTAATTGATTGAACTAACGCACAACCTGTGATATTTCAATTATATAACAAAATATAATGCGGAAAAGAAATTACACAGACACCAGAATTTTGTTAATGAGGAAACCGCAAATGCAGAAAACCCCGGGACCTAGTCCAGATTGAAAACACATTGTATTAAGCCGCTACAGACAGTAGCCTACTACAAACTAACTTCGGTCTGGACGATAGTTGAACCTCAATCAATATCACACTGATCCAAGGTACAGTTGCTCTCCTTATATCTCTGATCCCAGCAGGATACTACGCACTTGATTCCCTTAGCTGATCTCACCCACAACTAAGAGTTGCTACGACCCAAAGTCGAATACTTTAATAAACAAATCTGTATCACACAGAAAAGTCTATGATAATATATAAATCTGTCTCCCACAGAAATACCTACAAGTTTTGTTCCGTCTTTTGATAAATCAAGGTGAACAGGAACCAATTGATAACCCGGACTTATATTCCCGAAGAACAACCTAGTATTATCAATCACCTCAAAATAATCTTAATCGACGCGGGCGAAAGAAGATATTGTGGAATCACAAACGATGAGACGAAGATGTTTGTGACTACTTTTATATCTTGCCTATCGGATATAACAATCGCAATCCAATCGTTACGTTTGTACTCAACACGATAAAATCAGCAAGATCATATCACACAACTACAAGAAAATAGTATTGGTCTGGCTTCACAATCCCAATGAAGTCTTCAAGTCGTTAACCTACAGGGTTTCGAGAAGAAACCTAAGGTTAAAGGAGAATCGACTCTAACTTATACAACTAATATCACGCAGGAGGTGTGAGGATTAGGTTTCCCAGTTGCTAGAGTTCTCCCTTATATAGTCTTTCAAATCAGGGTTTGCAATCAATGTTAGCTTAATAACAAAGCATTCAATATCCACCTTTAGATGAAAACCTGATTAGATTCACGCTAATATATTTCAACCGTTGGATCGAAAACTTAGCTTGTTACACACAAATGAAATGCACGATTTTAGGTTTGTGTAATCGTACCCAAACATTTACATTTATTGGTTCACCAGTAGTTAGCCATATGCGCCCTTTCATATCAACCATATTCTTCTTCACCATAACTAGTTCAAGTGACTCAAATGAACTAGTTAGAGAGTTGTTCTATTGTATAAATCTTATATAACTATACAAGACACAATCGAAGCAAAAACGATTTGATTCACTCGAATCGATTCATGAACTTTATAGCCACGGTTTGCAATTTGCATTCCTTAGTTAATATAAATATAACTTCACAAATAATCGTCTTTAGATATAATTCATCAAGTACGCGGACTTAAGTTTCCAGAAGGAGTTCACAAGCTCCAGCAGATATTCTCGTGATGAGAACCTCCGCCAGTTCGCGGACTGGGTTCGCGGACTGAGTTCACAGCTCTTGTTCCGGTTTTCATGATCAACAAAGTACACATACTTTGGTTCAAGGAATAAGTACTTATACATATATGTGTTTCCACACAATGCTTATATCCAACAATGGTTATATAATATAAAGTCTCATTTCAATTATTGAAACATTCTTAGAGGACGTTATATAGTTGTTATTCACAAACCATTTTTCGTCAAAGCCATTTTCAAAGTAATTGAAACATAACATGACTTTAGTTACTAGGTAAAGATGAACTTGGCCAAAGAGAAAGCTTACCAACACATATTTCGAGAAATAGATAAGCGAGAGAAACTTGGCTCGAAATAGCAAATGTGTATAATCAAAGTCTATATAGCAAAACGACTTTTGTCTCAAGATAGGAGATAGAGTAGATAGACTTTTGAGTGATAGATAAGTTCCTTTTAGTCGATGAAGTTCCACCAGTTCCTTGAGTAGTTCTTCGTCTTGTATGATGATTGCCATAGAGTTCTTGAGCTCAACTACACTTTCTATCCTAGTCCAAGACTTATCTATAGTAGACTAGAAATCAAGACTTATAGGTTTGATCACTAACATTGACAAACATGCTTGAGATAGAAACGCATGCGAGTTCGACCGAGCAATGCTCTAACAATCTCCCCCTTTATCAATTTTAGTGACAAAACTATCAATACATATGGAATACAAAAATAAATGAATAAACTTTTGTATCTCCTATTTCACATGCCTAATCTTCAACATTACTCGAAATATTCGTCACTTCCAAGTACTCCAATGATTCCAAAGGTTGTGAGTTCAGCATCATCGTTGTTGAAAATCTGTAGCTATAACAATGAGAAAACATAATTCTCAATCATTGTGATACAGTGTCACAGTATCATTACACAGCGTCAAAGTTCAATTGTATCACAACTTCAACAACAATACTATGGAGATATGTATCACTCCCCCTTAGTCAATACTCCATCTCACATGGAAGCCATTCCCCCTTCCATAATGATCCGAAAACCATATGTATTTGTAGTGTGAACTACATATTAATTCTCCCCCTTTTTGTCAATAAAATTCGCAAAGGTACGAAAACGGGATCCTAACAAAAATTTTAAAAGAGACATTTCATGACCAAAAGAGAACACATATCAACTTGTTTAGATGCAATCATAAAGCCGAATCTAAATGCTTTCATCAAGGAGTTTATAAGAATACAAGATAACTCCTATAATATTCCACAATCGCACTCCCCACAAAGATTTGGCAATTAAGCACAAGTTCAATTAAGAACTCTCCCCCATAATATATCATTCCCGAAAAACAACAAGGGAGACCTTAATTTCAAAAGAAAAAACGGATTTATTTGGACATAACAAATCACATACGATTATGAATTTGAATCCAATAATACTCAATTAGATTAATCATAAGAGAAACCATAATTAATCTAATTGGAAATATACAACCAAATTAACCACAAAAAGTGATGAATTTAATTGATCATGCTCGACATAAGAGAACATATGGAGCCTCACAGTATAACATAAAAATATGGATTAGGGAAGATCAATACTGCGTAATATACAAAGATTCATTCTATTTTCCATCACTATTTGCACAATGACATACAATAGACATAATCCTTGTCAACAAAAGATTTTAACTTATCTTCTATCAATAAATGACATAATAGGCTTAACTTTTGTATTGTCAAAACATCATTCATTCTTTTATCAATACATGCATATCGACTTACGAAAGACTTAACTTTTGACAAGGTATGGGACAATCACAGTTCACGGACGCAAACACACATATCCCATAAAAAATTGTAATATATAAAACCATAAAGATTAATACTGCAAAAATAATCTTCAAAACAATTTTAGAATTTGAATAAATAAACCTAAAAACATGAAGATGAAAACGTTGGACATAGCTATGCGTAATCACAATAATGGCTATTCCAAACTCTAGTTATTCTTCTAAACAAAACAACAAAATAGAAGATTTACTAGACAAATAAAATCAACTAGCTAAAAAACAAAACAGACTCCTATGCCAAAGCCGAACACGAATTGAAGTCAAATAGACGGTTCTGGATCCTCATGAGTCTTGAGATCTTTGAGCTTGTGATTGACAGCATCCACAACATCTTCAGAGTGGATATCCTCATTGAGAAGTTCTTTAACATGAGTTTTCATGAGAACAAGGTCAGAATTAACCTTTTTCAACTCATTTCTTACCATATCAAGACACTTCATTGTATCAACAAGTTGCTGCTTTGCATCCTCAAAGTTTTTGAGAAAATCGAGAACCACTTCAGCTGAAATCTCTTCAACCTCCTCAATTTCCGAGTAGGAGTCAGGAGATTGAGGAAAAGATCCTTCAACTTCAACAAAAGTCCCCTTCTCTTTATCGAATTCGAAACCGCATTAACAACAAAGTCTTCAGGCAGATCCCAAGAGAAGGATGAAGAAGCCATTGATGATAGAAAGACTAGAGTGAGATAATTCAACTCAATAAGATAGGTATGTATACAAGTTTCGAGAGACTTAGGGTTTACAATAATGGTTTGTGAGAGAATCCCAAAACCGTACGTATACCCGTAAGAATAGGGTCCACAAAGCTCCTTCCAAAAAGGTTGTTTGTGAAGATTGTTTACATAGCATCTTATTGATTGAAAAAGTCCATACTTTTGCTTTACAAAAAAAGTTTGAAGGAATAAAGCCAAAAAATAGAAACAAATGAGCAAGGAGGTATCTACTAAAATAAATACTCATGTAAAAGTGTTACCTAATAATCCATCTAAGAACGATAAGAAATTAGCTAGATAATCAGTGTCACTTTGTCAATAAGTATACCTAATCATTTCTCACTCAGCTAGGATTTTCGTAAGTGAGATTTCAACCTTGTGATTACTTAACACAAGTATGAGCCATTAGCTCATTAAATGAATTGTGTTTACAATCGAGTCTCTTTTTCCTTTGAAATCTAGGAAGGAAACCTTTTTGATGTGAGAAATTATCATAAAACTTATTGTCATCAAAATACGAGACATAGTTTGAGTCCTTACCAGAGGATTTTTTCCTTGAGAGGGTAGACAACCTGTTGATGGTTTCTTTATAACCTTTAATCATTTCCTTCAGGTTATCATTAACATCATCACTTTTCCTCCTTTATTCTGGAATTTTATTCTCGCCTAAGGTAACATCACCTTTTCTGTTAACAGAAGACAGGACTTGATCTTTCCTTAGACGATTTTTATCAAGACGTTTGTTCTGCTTTTGAGCATTCGAGGAACTCATTGAACTGACCTTCCTGGTAGCATACACAGGGTAAGTACGAAAACCAATTGGTTTAGACATATGAATGTCAGTTACACCTTTGATAATTAAGTCTAAGGTGTGTTGAAGTTGAATAAAGGAGTTTTTATTCAACCTAGAGTTTCCCTTTTATTTAACAGAACTCTTTGCCTCACAGAAGAGACATACTTTCTGATCACAAGAATGATTAGATAGTACAGTCTTAACAGTCTCATTAGGAGATTTATTCCTTCCATGTAATGTAAAACATCCTTGATTAGAGGGGACTAATGCATCTTTTCTGATTGGAAGGGATTCCGATTTTACTTCTGGAGCTGGAACATTTTCAGTCGTAGCAGAAGTACTTGGTATATTAGACTGCTTAGAGCATCCTTGAATAGAGCGTTTACTCAAGCGATGTTTAATTTCCAAAGCATCCTTTTTGAGGCTAGCCTTAAGAAACATATGTGAAGAATGATCTTCAGTATTTTCTTTGAAATTGCAATCCCTTATTACACCAAGAAGAGCATCAACATGATGTTTCAACCGATTAAATCTACCAGCTTGGATTCTAACAAGATTTAGAATCAAATCACTTTCTCCATATGTTTCCCGTTCATTTTGGGAGATAGACTCTTTTGAAGGGTACTCGGGATAACACATGTCGGAGCCTGTTTGTCTAGTTTGAACACAAGTTTCATCTATATTTAAGATTGAAGAATCTTTCTTTTTAGTAGATATAGACGAGACAGAACTTATATTTCTGGTGACGCGTTTATCAGAGATAGTACTCTTGTCCATAGAGTCAGATCGCTACAAACACAGACTTGTAAGGTCTTTAAAGTGTTTGCCTGCTCTGATACCAATTGAAAAGGCGGGGGTATAACAACCACACCCAATATTTCGATTAGCAATCTGTATGGACTAACTCCAATATACCTTGAAGAGAATCAACTATACTCAATCTTAATAAAGTATATCAAAGAGTTATATCTCTCTTTCTCGATTCAATTTTTACTCAAGAAAATAGAAATCTGCGAGTCTAATTGAATACAAGAGAATTCACTTGAAAGGTACCAAGGACCAATGTTCAAGTGTCAATCAATGTAAATCAACAACCAATGGTTGGATATTCTAATTGATTGAACTAACGCACAACCTGTGATACTTCAGTTATATAACAAAATATAATGCGGAAAAGAAATAACAAAGACACCAGAATTTCGTTAAAGAGGAAATCGCAAAAGCAGAAAAACCCCGGGACCTAGTCCAGATTGAACGTACACTGTATTAAGCCGCTACAGACACTAGCCTACTACAAACTAACTTCGGTCTGGACTGTAGTTGAACCCCAATCAATCTCACACTGATCCAAGGTACAGTTGCGCTTCTTACATCTCTGATCCCAGCAAGATACTACGCACTTGATTCCCTTAGCTGATCTCACCCATAACTAAGAGTTGCTACGACCCAAAGTCGAAGACTTTAATAAACAAATCTGTATCACACAGAAAAGTCTACGTTAATAGATAAATCTGTCTCCCACAGAAATACCTACAAGTTTTGTTCCGTCTTTTTATAAATCAAGGTGAACAGGAACCAATTGATAACCCGGACTTATATTCTCGAAGAATAGCCTAGTATTATCAATCACCTCACAATAATCTTAATCGACGCGGCAAAAGAAGATATTGTGGAATCACAAACGATGAGACGAAGATGTTTGCGACTACTTTTATATCTTGCCTATCGGAGATAACAATCTCAAGCCAATCGTTACGATTGTACTCCACACGATGGAATCAGCAAGATCATATCACACAACTATAAGAAAGTAGTATCGGTCTGGCTTCACAATCCCAATGAAGTCTTCAAGTCGTTAACCTACAGGGTATCGAGAAGAAACCTATGGTTAAAGGAGAATCGACAGTAGCTTATACAACTAGTATCACACAAGAGGTGTGGGGATTAGGTTTCCTAGTTGCTAGAGTTCTCCCTTATATAGTCTTTCAAATCAGGGTTGCAATCAATGTTAGATTAGTAACAAAGCATTCAATATTCACCGTTAGATGAAAACCTGATTAGATTCAAGCTAATATCTTTCAACCGTTGGATCGAAAACCTAGCTTCTTACACACAAATGAAATGCACGATTTTAGGTTTGTGTAACCGTACCCAAACATGTACATTTGTTGGTTCAACAGTAGTTAACCAAATGGTTAGCCATATGAGCACTTTCATATCAACCATATTCTTATTCACCATAACTAGTTCAAGTGACTCAAATTAACTAGTAAGAGAGTTGTTCAATTGTATAAATCTTATATCACTATACAAGACACAATCGAAGCAAAAACGATTTGATTCACTCGAATCGATTCATGAACTTTATAGCTACGATTTTCAATTTGCATTCCTTAGTTAATATAAATATAAGTTCACAAATAATCGTCTTTAGATATAACCAACTCAAGTACGCAGACTTAGTTTGTGGACTTAAGTTCCAGAAAGGAGTTCACAAACTCCAGCAGATATTCTCGGGATGAGAACCTCCGCCAGTTCACAGACTGGGTTCGCGCACTGAGTTCACAGCTCTTGTTCCGGTTTTCCTGATCAACAAAGTACGCATACTTTGGTTCAAGGAATAAGGACTTATACATATATGTGTTGCCACACAATGCTTATATCCAACAATGGTTATATAATCTAAACTCTCATTTCAATCATTAAAACATTCTTAGAGTACGTTATATAGTTGTTATTCACAAACCATTATTCGTCAAAGCCATTTTCAAAGTGATTGAAACATAACATGAATTTCATCACTAGGTAAAGTTGAACTTGTCCAAAGCGAAAGCTTACCAACACATATTTCGAGAAATAGATAAGCGAGATAAACTCGGCTCGAAATAGCAAATGTGTATAATCAAATTCTATATAGCAAAACGACTTTTGTCTCAAGATAGGAGATAGAGTAGATAGACTTTTGAGTGATAGATAAGTTCCAGTCTCCACATACCTTTTAGTCGATGAAGTTCCACCAGTTCCTTGAGTAGTTCTTCGTCTTGTATGATGATCGCCATGGAGTTATTGAGCTCAACTATACTTTCGATCCTACTCCGAGACTTATCTATAGTAGACTAGAAATAAAGACTTATAGTTTTGATCACTAACATTGACAAACATGCTTGAGATAGCAACGCATGCGAGTTCGACCGAGCAGTTCTCTAACATTCGTACATGTGTTGATGATGGTTTTTAGTTCAGGGCTAAAATTGTAAAAACCTGCATTTATTATGCTGTCATTCTGCAAAGAGACATAGCCATCTAAAAGTGATGAGTTCCCAACCTCTTCACTCACGCATATATTGAGCAATTCAACATGTTTACCTGAAATTTATTCAGAATGGTGCATGTAGCAACAATCCCAGATATTCTGTAAATTTCGACACTTTTCCTATATTATTCATTAATATAAGGCTCATTCCCCGTCTGAACCCTTAATATTGATATGATATGACATGACAATTAGTGTTCACTCGCAAGCTGAGTAGCATGAATTTACCGAAGTATCAAGGTTAAGGTTTTCATAAAAGTACTCAATTGGAAAGCGTGATGCTCTCTGGCAATAAATCTAAAAAACTATGTGTCAACACGCAGAGTTCAATCAATTTTTTGAAAATTCACAATATTCAAACACCAATCGAATTAATTTGCAAAAAATTAGGTTTTTTGCGCCATGCGCAGTATATTAGACCCTACTGGTCGAAACTAAACCTAGACAAATTAGGAAATTGATCTTCCATGGATTAGTAGGTTCAAAGTCCTACCCAAAATCAGAAAACAAGGAACAAAAGAGGAACCACGAAAAATAGGAGCAGCAACAAAGGGAGTTTTGGTCGTGCCATAGGCTAGCCGGCGCTACCTGCAGATGGCCACGCCCCCATGCTGCTTGTCGTCCCTCCTCTTTTCCACTGACCAATCAGGTCGCTTTAAATCCGCCACATGCACGTGAGGCGTGTCCGGGCCCATACCTTGCCGTCCCTCTTTCCATCGACCAATCATGTCGCTTTAAATCCTCCACGCGCACCAGAGATGTGGCCACGCCCTATGTTTGACCGGACCCATTTCCTATTGGAAGAGGCAAATTACACCAAATGTCCACAATGCCAATGAGCTTGCCATTCCGCGCCAACATGCTAATGGCGTGCCAAACTGCAATTCCGCGCCAACATGCTAATGGCATGCCAAACTGCCATTCTGCGTCAACATGCTAATGACATACCAAACGTGCCATGCCACGCCAATTGCCAATCGGCATGCCAAACGTGCCATGCCACGCCAACGTGCTAATCGGCATGACAACATGCCACTCCGTCGCAGTAACATGCCAACGTGCCACAAACAGGAAGCTACGTGCTAAGCCACTTTTGTTCGTGGCCAACGCCATAACAGACTCCAACCAGGGCATTCTTATCAGAAAACACGTTTTTGCTTTAGTGGCATTAGTCGAAACCCTAATTCTTGGTCGTGGCCCAAAATTGCGCCACTTTGGCCCCACAACGTGCCACGAGTCATGCGGGACCCATAAAACCCTAAAAAGGCGCCCTGCTATGACCACCCACGATCATCCTTGCGCCTGTGGACGTTCCCACATTATGGCCCTGCCATAATTCCTTTGGCGCGACCATGGCACCACCTGCAAAAAAATCTCACCATGCCGCGGCCACATGCCACATACACTAATTAGGGTTTTGGTACGCCAAACTCTAATTTAGATAAAGTTGCTACGCCAACCATGCTAAATTATGTTACCTAGGGCATTAATTTTGATACGGCAACTGGAGCCAATGTTTCCGAGTCATATTTGGGTCTAACACCAATATGCCAAAATATAGCGGTCATGGATACGCCAAGCGCTATTTGCGCCATTATGTTGTTGGCATATGCCGGTCATGCCATTATGTCACTGGCACGCGTTAATCATGCTACTATGCCACTGGCATGTGCCAATTGCTCCACGATGCCATTACAAGGTGCCAATGAGATGTGGCCATAATCAACGGCCACCTTTTCTCATAAACTGCAATCACGGCCGTCCAACTTCGCCACGGAGTTAACCGGCCCATGATAATTCTCAGGTTCACACGCCACTTTCCTTCGGGAAGTTCCATGGCTTGAATTGCCACAACATGATCATCCTCCACCTAGCTGGAGCACGATTGATCAAAATAATTAGGCCTTGCACACAAGACCCACTCAACAATCTGCTGCACATTTTCCACTAAAATAATCGAGACATCAAACATGTCACAAACTGGGGGAGGCTTATCAGGGTATTGGTCTAGCGGTTTACAGCGTGCGGCGTGCAACATGCCCATTATAAGAAAGTGTCAGAAAAGCGGGCAGTTAATGGCGGAAAGCAGTAGTGGGTGTAAACTAACTCGTTTCCTTCATAGCGGGGACGTGATTTCTAGCATTTACACATTGCCCCACTTCTCCATCACTCAACTACTCCCACTTCCTACGAGACCAGGGTGCATTCAAACTATGACTTGTATAAATAGGTTTCTACCTATTTCAACCAAGGACAATATAGTTTTGGTTAACAACAACACAAGTATTCATAAAAAATACAAAAGAGATGATAGCTTACATTCCGCAAGCCAGTTCCACATTCTGATACAAGTCATAAAATATCCACACCTTCAAAATTAACAATTCTGGTCTCAACACCTTCTTCGCTTCCCTCCCTAAGACCAACCCTTCTCCTTCACTTTGTGACCGAAGCAAGTCTGAAACGACCATTTCTTGGTTTAGGCCAGAATTGTACAGATTGATCTCTCGAATCTAAAGTACTCCCGTGCAGTGCATTTGTTTAGAGTTTAGATTCGTTTCTCATCAACACACCTAAATTTACCAAAACCAGGAGAAACAGTTTTTACCCCAAAACAACTGGCGAGCACAGTGGGAGATTAATCTTTCAGTCGCAAAAAATCAGTTCAAAAACGTGTCCATTTTGGTTGGTCTTAGGCCTAATTCAATCACTCACTGAAATTCATTTCAATCACCAATTCCAACTTTTCTATACGTATCCTGGTCATCCAAACCCTTCCAAAGCAACGAATCTCCGGGAACCAACTACCATGGAAGGTATGACGAAAATACTAGAGGATATTGCTGCAAACCAAGTTGATATTATCAAGCGGAAGAACGAGACGCTTCGTATCCTAAAGAGTATGATAAGCCGATTATGAAAAGAATCAGTGAACACTTTCCAGAAGGATCCTACTGATTTCAGAGATGATGCGAAAAATATTGAATCTTTGGCTAAGATCCTCGCCTCTACCAGTGAGGATACCGACAGAACACGTAGTCGTGTCGTGCAAGAGCAGAAGAGAAGCAACAAATTGAATCATGTCGATGACAAAGATCCAAGACAGTTTCATAAAAATAGGGGAGGAGACTTGTCAGGTGCACCACAATATCTACAAGACAAAAATAAAGAGCTGGCCTATGAAGCTGTGTTGGAAAACCTTTATCTCCGAACTCTTGCAGAAGTTCAAAGAGTTTTCCAACAGTCCGCAACCACAACTGCTTTACTGAAAAGAGAGGAACCTGAAGAATGGGAAATCTGCCTAGATACCTATGGAGAGGAGCGCTGCGCAATAAACAATATCCATCCCAGCCACTTCGCATCGCTGCCGCTGATGCAGGCCCCTCAAGAGAAATTACCCTTCAGCAACATGGAAGAAGCAAACGGCTCGCTTACGAATCAATGGCCGCTCAAGCATCGATTCCACCCTTGAAAAGAGCTTCATATCAAAGCCTACAAGAATCTCCACCACATCATCCCCTGATACGAGAAAAGCTAGATTCAAAACATCCACACTTCCCGTTGCCTATAAGAAGAGTTCTGGAATTACTGGAAGTTTGGGTGCGAGAAGGAGCAGTCCAACTACCCCCGGTATGGCGCCCACCAACTGATCAAGAGATGTTAGATCCAAGATATTGCCACTATCACAGATTTATCCATCATCCTACCAGTGAGTGAAATGGTCTGAAGCGCATTGTCCAAGAAAAGATTGATCCAGGGGAATTGCGCCTGGGAACTGAAGATTCTCCGCGTTACCGCGGATCGACATAAAGATGTTACAAAAGCAGTAAAGAACGACTAGAGACTTCTTGCGTCCAGGATTGCGGAAAATTCAGTTTCGTTGGGAGGCCCTAAGCGAGTAAGTTTTGTCAAGCAATGATTACACAACCCCTCATTTTGAATTCGTTGGAAATCTGACACGGGCGTCAGCTCAATATTGAAAACAGAAGCTAAATAACCTAATTGTTATACAATTTCATATCACTCCCATATTTCCCATTTTTCATGCAATACTTACAGTTTCCCCGAAACGATTGCGTTACTTGCATTCATAATTCGGATCCCAACATATTAGTTGATCCAAATACCATTACTTTCAAAAAAATTACTTATAAAGCCATTCCAAAAAATAAATCAATCCAAAGGATCCTTATAAAGTAATCATCTATCAATCCAAAAACCATAAAAGAGACGTCTCTTGCCTTTCAAAAAAAAAACTAAGAGGAGGAAGTTCAGGAAAATAAAAGCATTCAAGGGAAATTATCCAACAACGGCTCATTCTTCTTGGAAAAAGCGTCCTTCATGTTTTGAAGAGCATCCTGCTTCAACTTCAGTTCCTGGGATAACCTCTCGATTTCCGCCTCCTGCTGATTAATAAAATCCGCGGAAGGGACTCCAGCCATTTCAGTTTGCATCTTTTGGATTTTGGAAAATCCTTCACAGAACCAGGAGGCATTAAACTCTAAGTTCGCATACATGTCGAGGTGGAATTCCTAGATTGAGACCACTTCTCCAGAGACGGTGTGGCCGGTCACGCTACACATATCATGAATTTAAGAGAGGTCTTCTTCCATGCGTCTAACCAAGGAGAAACGACTATCAATTTTCTTAGTTGTTGCGATGTGCCCATACTTTTCCCATATTTTGGTATATATCTCCGCGTACTTAGCTGGTACACAGAATCCTCCAATCAAAACATGACCCTCAAAATGAGCCTCAAATGGAGGGTTGAAAACGGCACCTACAGCTGGATGTGCAACTAACAAAGATCCTTTGGAAACGATTGTTCTCGCGGCCACAGAAATGGCCACAGAATCTCCATCTCAGGATTATTAATTGGCGCGGTTTCTGTTGTTACATGAAAAATATTACCCCTTTAGCCGGGCTAGTGTGCCATCAAAGGGGAGGCAAGCCCAACATGAGACATTGGGACTTAGGGACTAAAGCCCAAGTCCACCAAGAAAGTGTCTATTAGATGGAAAGGACAAGGGAGAAATTAATAGGAAAGAAGGAGGTTTCATTAGAGAAGGAACGACATTAGTAGTAATTAAAGAAGTTTAGGACACATGGCATGATGTCATAAAAGGAAGGGGCTTTTGGAAAGTCTATATAAAAAAGGACAAGGTACAACGGAATGACAACTCTCTCTTACTATTCTTGAAAAAGTGAGGTCATTTGGCTAGCTAGGACGGGTAGAACCTCAAACCTAAATTCACCCCTCAACATTTGGCTACCACATCCGGAGGCTCGTTCCTAGATCACCATGACACACACAGAAGGCGCTGACTCAGGCGCGACAGAGATCCCAAACATCCCCCCACTCAATCAAGAAAGCGAGAGGGTGGGGATAGTAGCAGACCCGATCATATAAGTGACAAAACCAGGTACCACGCATGAAGAAGACGAACAACAGGAAACTAAGGAAGCTCCGCCCACCTAGCCTTCCCTCAAGGAGGTGCAGAAGGAGCTAGAAGACCACATACGCAGGGAACAAGAAATGAGAAAACTCATGAAGGTAGCCAATGCCGATAAGAGCTCCAAAGAAACAACGGAGAACGCGAAGGAAAAGGAGGAAAAACCTGTAGCTATGACGCAGGAGGCGATGGAAAGATACTTAGAGATGAATTATAGAGTCGTAAAACAAGACAATTACAACTTTATGGCGAGTCCTTACTCCTCTGAAATAACAGAATATCAGTACCCGGAGGACTACACTTCTCCCAAATTCAATGTCTATAATGGTCAAGGTAACGCAAGAGAACACCTCAGTCGGTTCCTATCTGCTATGAATGATCGCGCAACTGATGGGAAACTATGCCTGAGAGAGTTCCCAAAGTCACTAACTGATACAGCGTTCACTTGGTACGATAACCTAAAATCAGGAAGCATCAGCTCGTGGTCGACCATGTCCACACTCTTCCTCAGAAAATTCTATTCAGCAAAGAGGAAAGTCACAACAATAGACTTGCGTAAGTGCAACCAACGCCCAGGCGAGGAGATAGGAAAATACATCGTCAGGTTTCTCCTGCTCACCTTCGATTTCCATGAGTATGTCAGGGAAGAAGCGCTAGTGGAAATTTGCGTACGAGGGATGACCCAATCCTTTAAGAAAAGCCTAGTCAACTTCCGCTTCCCCACATTTGTAGAGCTAGAAGAAACAGACGCAAGAATCGCTGACTGCATCGAGGAACCGAGCTCAGACTACATCTGTCGAAACTCGGTGAACACCGTATCAACTGTGCCCAGAAATATCCGTGCAAATAACATCCGAGAGGGTTGGGGAACACAGGCGCTTCCACCACCCCTGCCCCGCAACAAAGAACAAATTGTGGGATTATTGGAACAGTGGATAGCAAACAAGGAAATCCAATTGCCGCCAACAAAGACAGACCCTAGCGCTATTGACACGAATGACGCCAGGTACTGTCATTACCACCGCAGGGTACAACATCCTACGATCGACTGCTTCAACCTTCAGAGGATGTTCCAGAAAAAGTTGGACATAGGCGAGATTGATATGAACAATCCAAAAGGTGGAAAAACGATCCAACACCAAATCATGATGCTCTCCCACGATCCAAGCGGGGATGTTTGGAAGTCATGGGATGACGAGGAGGAAGAAGTGTGTGAAGTCGAGATGGAAAACCCAACATTTTCAAACACAGATAGTGTGGCTGGCCAGTTCGCTAAAACGGTGTTAGCTCAACAATTCTTCGACTCCCTCGGCTTCAATGAAGGCCAAATCAAAGAAGCATACAAGGCTATAGCCGCCATAGCGGCAGGGAGGCCCTGTGATCTCTTCCCCAAGGAAGCGATCACAAATGAAGATATCTGCTATCTGGGAGAACACCTCAGATCTTTGTATCTCACAGTACACATCAACAGGCAACGGTTAAAGAGGGCTTTCATCGACGGGGGCGCGTCCTTGAACTTAATCTCAAAGCACACACTAGAAGTCCTAGGCGTGCAGCGATCTGCCATCAAAATGCGAGCTACAACGGTGAAATGATTCGCAGGCCACGCTCAAACAGCCATTGGGATCGTCAGCTTGGTCATGAGGGTTGGTCCCATCCGAGGGCCAACACTGTTCTATGTACTAGAAGGTGACACTACATTCCATGTGTTACCAGGGCGAGGATGGTTACTTAATCATAAGGTGGTCGCATCAACGTACCACCAGTATGTAAAGACTAACGTAGGCGGTAAGCAATACCGAATCCTCGCCAAGAGTAACCCCTTCGACCCATAGGAAGCATATATGGCGGACGCAATTTTCTATAGCGATCCAAAAGAGGAAGACGAGGTACCAGAAGTACAATTCATCCCATTACCAAAATGGGGAGAAGAAAAATCAGAGCCATCCAAGTCTGTGTTCAGCCCGTCAAGACTGTGTTTCCAACATAAAAGAAAAGGAAGCAAGGGGAGCAACCCAGTTTTCAACGTTTCTCCAAGCCAAATGAGGGTCATGTATACCGCTTGTAGCAATTAACCAAGGGAGCGTCCATAAGCACACAAGATTATGCCGACATACTAATGAACGAAGCGGAGGCTCCCGATGAAAGCACCGAACAAAGTTTGTCTGAACTTCCTTATATCACGATCGAGGATGAGGAGTTATGAACCAATCGATAGATATTACCACCAAGGTCGCTGAAGAAGGAACACCAGGAGATCTCACTATGGATGGAATGGAAGAAGTCGACATAGGGACGCAAGGAGACAAGCGCCCTATCACGATAAGCATGAGTCTAGACAGAGAAGAAAGGGAAACCTTGATCGCGCTGCTTAAAGATTACAAGGACGTCTTCGCCTACGATTATGACGAAATGCCGGGTCTGTACAAAAAACTTGTGGTACACAATCTTGGGGTATCACCTGAATTCAAACATATGAAAAAAAGGAGCAGGGAATTCCCCAGGGCCACCGCTCTCGCGATAAAGGAAGAAATGGAACGACTACTTAAAGCCAAGTTTATCAAGCCTATCCAGCACCCCATCTGGCTAGCCAACATTGTGCTAGTGACCAAGAAGAATGGGAAAGTCAGGTGTTGTGTGGATTATAGAGACCTGAACCGATCTTGCCCGAAGGACGACTTCTCGCTGCCAAACATCGATATGATGCTGGACGCTACAGGAAGAAAAGGGAGGCATTCCTTTATGGATGGCTTTAGCGGATACAACCAAATAAATATGGATCCCTCAGACGCCAAAAAAAACGCCTTCCAAACTCTGTACGACAACTTCTATTATGTGGTAATGTTGTTTGGTTTAAAGAATGATGGCGCCACGTACCAACGCGCCATGACGTCCATATTCCATGACTTGCTGCACCAAACGGTGGAAGTGTATGTCGACGACATCGTGGTTAAAACGCAAGAAGCCGAGGACCATATCTCTCACCTAAAAACAGCTTTCGAAAGATGCAGAAAATTCAAATTCAAGATGAACCCTCTCAAGTGTGCCTTTGAGGTGACATCAGGGAAGTTCCTAGGCTTTGTAGTAACTAACGAATAAATCCAAGTGGATCCGAGCAAAGTAGAGGTGATCACAACGACGGTGCCACCATCTAGCACCAAATAGGTGCAAGCTTTCATAGGGAGGATATCGTACATACGGAGTTTCGTTCCTGGTTTGGCGCAGCTAATGACTGCGTTCCTTCCCCTTTTGAAGAAAGACACTCCCTTTGTGTGGGGAGAAATACAGTGCGTTGCATTCGAGAATCTAAAGCAATGCCTTGTTAGCCCTAGAATCCTTAGGCCCCCAATACGAGGGGTCCCTATCTACCTCTACACGTCATTTACTAATTCGGCAATAGGTGCGGTCCTCGCGCAAAACATGGGAGGAGACAAGTTGTCACCTATCTATTATGTTAGCTGAGTTCTACGAGATGCGGAACTGAGGTACCCGTGCGTAGAACAGGCGTGTTTAGCTTTCATATACGCAACACAAAAGTTGAGGCCTTATCTTTTGACATACGAGACTATCGTGGTGGAGGAGGCGAACCCCATAGCCTACCTAGCTTCGAAACCTGTCCTAACAGGAAGGACTGCCCGATGGGTGCTACAACTATCGAAGTTCAAGCTCAATATCAACGCCTGAACGCGGTGAGAGGACAAGCAATATTCGATCTCATAGCAATGTTTCCGGGAGAAGGCGATGATGAGGTACACGAATATATACCCGGAGAAGTGGCAGCCGCAGACATTGACAAGCCTTGGACCATGTTCTTTGATGGGTCATCATATGGTACTGTCGGAGGAGCCGGAGTAGTATTCGAAGCGCCACAAGGAGAGCTGCTCTCGTATTCGTTTAAATTGGACTTCCCATGCAATAACAATGTGGCGTAATATGAAGCCTTGATTTTGGGACTCCGAATGGCAAAGGAGTTCAATCTGGGATGCATGGAAGTCAAAGGTGATTCAAGACTCGTGACAAACCAAGTGAACGGCGACTTTCATGTCAAAGAGCCGCACTTAGCGCCTTACCGGGAAGAGGCCCAAAGATTGATGAACCAAACGGGGTCGACCTTGGACCATAGCAACAGAGGTGGAAACAAGAACGCAGACGCCCTGGCAAGAAAGTACAATTGAATGGCGAGGAAGAGGGTACAGTCACAATAAAAAGAAAGGAGTTTCCAAGCACCTGGAAAGAAGACTTGTCCTTTGAGGAAGCAGATGACTGGAGACGGGTGTATATCGAAGACCTGACCCGGATGGATGAAGGAAGAGTGATACCGGCCCAAGCCCTGAAGCAATTCGTTGTGATCCAATGAGCCTTGTATCACAGGGCAGACGGAGAATCTCTCACGAGGTGTGTGAATAAGAGAGAAGCTGAGAAGTTGCTCCGGGAACTGCACGCGAAAACATGTGGACAAACCGGCGTCGTTCATCTCTACAGAAAACTTCAAAGGAATGGAGTGTACTGGCCGAGTATGTCAGCTCAAGCATCAGCACTCCAAGACAGCTGCGCCAATTTTCAAGCACCACGGCAACTGGCGGAAGTCTGCACCATTGAAGAAGCGAATTGGAGGCAACCCTACTTAGATTTCATTCAACACAGAAGACTACCGAGCGATAGACAGGCGGACCTTAAAGTCCAAAGTAAAGCGACGCGTTTGTTCATACACGAGGGTATCCTTTATCGCAGAAGCTATGGTAACGCCGCGCTATGGTGTCTGTCAGATCAGGAAGCAGTTGAAGTCATGACTCGGTCCCACGATGCGGAACATCAAGGAATGCGGAAACTGTTCCTACAACTTTATTAAGGAGGATTCTACTATCCAACTATGGAAGGTGATACCGTGTAACATGTCCGAAAATTCTTACACTGTCAGACACATGAAAATTTGATCCAAGCACCTCATACCCTACTACGTTGCATAGTAACACCCTGGTCGTTCCATAGCTTGGGACTTGATATCATAGGAACGATCAACCCAACGTCCTCAAAGCGTCATAAATACATAATAACAGCCATGGAGTACGCGTCCAAGTGGATTGAAGAAATACCCCTCAAAGATTACGCAGGTGCTACAATATCCGCGTTCATCAAAGAGCACATCATTTGCAGGTTTGGAGTGCCTATGATAATCAGAGCAGACAACACAAAGTCGTTCGTGAACAAGGACGTGATCGACTTGCTCCGCCAATACAACACCAGGCTCCACATGTCAACTCCTTATTATCCCAAAGGGAATGGGCAGGCGGAAGCAACAAATAAGACGTCCATCCGCATCCTTAGTAGAACAGTGCATGATCATCATATAGAATGGCACGAGCAGTTGCTATTGGCACTCTGGGAATATAGGATTTCAAAGCGCAACTCCACAGGAGCATCACCTTATTCACTAGTCTATGGGAGAAGATGTAATCCTACCTGCAGAAATAGCGATCCCGTCTGCAAGAGTAGCAATGGCTAGCCACACCACACCCGATGAAATAAGCCGCTTCGCTCATTTAGACACGTTAAAGGAAAGGAGAACACGAGCGGAGAGATTCGCGGAAGCTTATAGGAAGCGCTCAGCTAATTACTACAACCAGAGCATAAAGGAAATAACATTCAAGGTGGATGAGTTGGTCTTAAAAATTGCCTCACACGTACAAAGAAACGCTAGCGCCGGAAAGTTCGCTGCGAATTGGGAAAGCTCGTTCATGATAAGGAAAGTGGCAGAAAGCGGATACTATAATCTTAGACGTATGAATGGGACCAAAGTCAAAACGCCTGTCAATGGCAAGTGGTTGAAAATTTCTACGCATAAGTCGGAACATGTAAACATCCGTCCAGAACACTAAAAGTAAGTTAGTGAAAATGGTGTATCCGCAAAAGGTCTCAGGGCAGCCAAAGGCGCCTGATCGACTGACAAATTCACAAAAGGTCTCAGGGAAGCCAAAGGCGCCTATCGACTGACAAATTCACAAAAGGTCTCATGGCAGCCTAAGGCGCCTGATCGACTGACAAATTCACAAAAGGTCTCAGGGCAGCCAAAAGCGCCTGATCGACTGACAAATTCACAAAAGGTCTCAGGGCAGCCAAAGGCGCCTGGTCGACTGACAAATTCAAAAAAAGGTCTCAGGGAAGCCAAAGGCACCTAATCGACTGACAAATTCAAAAAAAGTTCTCAGGGCAGCCAAAGGTGCCCGATCGACTGACAAATTCACAAAAGGTCTCAGGGAATCCAAAGGCGCCTGATCGACTGACAAATTCACAAAATGTCTTAGGGAAGCCAAAGGCGCCTGATTGACTGACAAATCCATAAAAGGTTTCAGGGCAGCCAAAGGCGCCTGATTGACTGACAAATTCACAAAAGGTCTCAGGGCAGCTAAAGGCACCTGATTGACTGACAAATCCACAAAAGGTCTCAGGGCAGCCAAAGGCGCCTGATTGACTGACAAATCCACAAGGTCTCAGGGCAGCCAAAGGCGCCTGATTTACTGACAAATCCAAAAGGTCTCAAGGCAGCCAAAGGCGCCTGATTGACCGACATTCACAAAAGGTTTCAAGAAAACCAAAGACGCATGATCGACTGCCCCTCCACCCAAGTCACCAATCCCATTTTGAAAAGAAAAAAAAAGGAGGGGGGAGAGAGTAAGCGCGTTTTACCAACGCCTACCCCACCCAAGACCCTTTCAACAAAAAGAGGAGGAGTAGGCGCGTTTCACTAACGCCCACCCCACCCAACACACTTTCAATAAAAGGAGGAGAGAGTATGCGTCTTTCGTTAACGCCCACCCCACCCAACACCCTTTCAACAAAAAGAGGGAGTAGGCGTGTTTCACTAACGTCCACCCCACCCAAGACCCTTTCAACAAAAAGAGGGGAGTAGGCACGTTTCACTAACTCCCACCCCACCCAACACCCAATAAAAAGAGAGGGGAGTAGGCGCGTCTCACTAACGCCCACCCCACCCAACACCCCTTCAACAAAAAGAGGGGGAGTAGGCGTGTTTCACTAAGCCCACCCTACCCAACACACTTTCAATAAAAGGAGGAGAGAGTAGGCGCGTTTCACTAATGCTCAACCCACCCAACACCCTTTCAACAAAAAGAGGGGGGAGTATGCGCGTTTCACTAATAACCGCCTCACCCAACGCCCTCTCAATAAATAAATAAAAAAGGTGGATAGTAGGCGCGTTTTACTAGGGCGTTAACCCTCTTTTATCAGTGGTAACCCCCTCATAAAAGAGGGAGGGAGTACACATACCCTTCTCACAAAAAAAAAACAACAACAAAGAGAAACATGAGAGGTAGGGGGAGTGAGCACATTCAAAAAAAGAAAAGAGAAATGGAAGAAGACAACGCTCCAACTTAAAAAGCAAAAACTATTCATATTGATTCAGAACAAACATAAAAGGGAAACCAGGTGTCAAAATAAAAAGACAACCCTGCAGAGGGACACGCAACCTAATCATCCATTAACGCCCGACAACGAGCAATATCCACATCCAAAGCTTCCACCATCAAACGTCAGTAGCCAAGCGAAGATCCTGATCAGCTTCATGCACTAAATGATGGATGTCTTGAATAACTTCACCCTCAGCCCCGGCTTCACGAGTAAGCGAAAGAGTGTCCTCATGATCATCGTACTCTTTACGAGCTTTATCCTGACGAATTAACCGAAGCGTCCACAACAAAGCCGCTTCTTATTTTAAGACTAATAAACGCGCCAACTCATCCTCAAGATAGGGGTAAGGTACGAGCGTAGACGCAACCACCAAGGTCAGTGTATGCCCAAGAAGCGGCAAGGCTATCTGATCGGAAATCCAGAGATGGCAATCGGAAATGGCACGATTTATAGTAGCTATCAGCATCACAGAATCTGTGAATAATTGATTAGCCGCATCACGAGCGGTAATAGCCTCGTTCAGCGCTCGCTGGATCTCTAATGACATGTGACCTGACGGTTCAGCTTGTCGAGCAGTCTGGTACGCCTCATGCTGTAACCTGAAGTTCTCGCGCTTGGCATCTTTATTTACCTTCCTCTGCTTTCGAAGCTCCTCGATTTCAGACTTCACAAGAAGAAGTCGCTTCAATTCACAGCGTCTGAATCTCGTCGAAACCAACATGGGAACATGCGCCAAAGATAACACATATCCATGAAGGGAGTTGGCCATGCAGGCAATACGATTGGACAAGAGAAGGAGAAATTAAAAAGAAACTAGTAAGCATACGAGGAAGAAGGAATGTATATAAAGGTAAAGGGCGTGACTCACGATGCAGTTACCATCCATACCCCCTTTTCTTTACACGTGGAGATACGTGTCGATTCACATTGAAAATGAAGTACCTGAGACGTTGCCTCCCCAGGCAGCACTGGAGTACCTTCTAGAGGGAAGGCAAACTTGAAATGAGTCATGGGGACTCAGAGATCAAAGACCAGCAGGGAAATACCCACAACACAAGAAAGGTAGGGAAAGTAGCAACATGGAAAACCAGCATAAAGACAAGCAATAAATAGTACTAATATCAAAAGAAGCTCACAAGAGACGAAATCCCAAAACAAGTGTACGAAAGAAAAAGCTAGCAAAGTAAGTCGTCTCAAAACGAGACGCAGCATTAACCGACTATCAGCTCGCGACAACAGGCAATGTCCATACCCACGGCTTCTGCCATTAAACGTCCCTCGTCACACTGAATGGCGGCCTGAGATATTTCCCAGTTATCCTCGGTTATCAACCTGCGGATGTCCCGCATAACTTTGCCCTTGCCTCTTGCATTACGAGCGAGCGCAAGAGTTCCTTCATGTTCATCACACTCCTTACGTTCTTTGTTAAGCGAGTCTTCTTGAGAACCCACAGTACCTCCACCTCTGCTCTTAACGCTAGTAGACGCGCGATCTCATCTTTGGGATATAGCAAGTTTACGAGCACTGAGACAACCGCTAAGGACAGAGTGTACCCCGGGAGCCACGGAGTCACTTGATCAGGGGTACACGAATGACAATCAGTGATGGCATGGTCTATAGTCGCTGTCATTAGTGAGTACTCCATGAGAAGCGAATTGGCAGCGTACCGAGCTGTGACAGCGTCATCTAAGGCATGTTGAAAGATAGATGTCATGTGTCCGGCCCTCTGAGTCGCCTGATGCACTTCATGACGTTTCGCAAAATGAACACGCATGGAGTCCCTTTTCGCTAATCTGTGTTCACGAAGCGCCTCAACTTCGGCCTTCTCTAACAACAGGTGCTCCAGTTCCGCCTCTTTGAACATTGAGACCAGCGCAGGAATCAGCGCTAAGGTTAAAACGTATCCATGAAGGGAATGAGCCATTTAAGTAAAGTATCCTACGGGAAGAAGAAAAAATGGAAAACGAGGTGTTTGAGGCAGATAATCGAACATAAGGAACAACATCTATATATAGAGGAAGTGTCATCATAAGTAACATAGCAACCGTCCCGCTATTTGTGACGCGTGGTGATGGAGAGTAAAAGATGATTTGACTATCGGGTCATTTAACAATTGACACAATAGTCAGGGGACTAATGTTGATACATAAAAAATATTACCCTTTTAGCCGGGCTAGTGTGCCCTCAAAGGGGAGGCAAGCCCAACATGATATATGGGGACTTAGGGACTAAATCCCAAGCCCACCAAGAAAGTGTCTATTAGATGGAAAAGACAAGGGAGGAATTAATAGGAAAGAAGGAGGTTTCATTAGAGAAGGAATGGCATTAGTAGTAATTAAAGAAGTTTAGGACACATGACATGATGTCATAAAAAGAATGGGCTTTTGGAAAGTCTATATAAATAAGGACAAGGTACAATGGAAGGACAACTCTCTCTCTCTCTTACTATTCTTGGATAAGTGAGGTCATTTGGCTAGCTAGGATAGGTAGAACCTCAAACCTAAATTCACCCCTCACCGGTTTCTGTCACAGCTACATCTTCATTTCCATGAATCTCCATTTCAGACTAATCTTCATAAGCGGCTTCTTCCTGTAATAACGCCAACTGAATATCTATTCCCCATATAAATAAATAGTCCAAAAGGAAAACGTGTGGAAAACACACTGACTCATCTGCGGGCCCACTGGGACTGGAAAAGGACTCGCTGCTACACTCCGAAGTGCTTTTTCCGTCACCGTCGGATCCTGATCTTTCTTCCTCTTCGCGTTCCTCTTCACTGTCAGAAGGCTCAGTATCGCCATATTTTTCTTCAGAAGGCGCCATTTTCTGGCCATGTGCAAGTATGGCGAAGGCGTTCGTGTTGTCAAGACCCTGAGTTTAAAAGGGGAAGAGATGTTCAGTGGCGACAATTCAAAATATTTACGTAATTCGGCCAAATCAAGAAGAAAATCTTACATACTTGCATGTTAGAAGAACTGAAGGTCACAAGGGCTGTCGAAGCCGATCAGATGCCGCCTACGTGACTTTTTGACCTTCGCTTCTTCTCGTGGGACTGTTTTCATCTGGGCTAGAAGATTTCCGCTTACCCGAAGAAGGCGACCTCAATAATCCGTGTTTTTCCAAAATCTTAGAGGAGGGCTTGCCGCGTGGATCTGTCACAACATTCTGCACGAATCGATGAATAGCGAGGAACTCTTCCTGCCAGAAAACATTATATTTAGAGGTTGTCACCGGTTTTATTTCTAGGAGCATAAAGGGGAGGCTTTTATGAGATGCAAAGACACGACTGTCGAAAACGGCTGGCAACAATTCTTTTGGAGGAGTCAATGGACGGCAGAATGGAATTCCCTAATCAAAACCCATATGACGAGCAGCCCTGTCAATGTTATAAGGAACCACTTCAAAAGATTCCTTGAAAAAAGACGGTACATATCTAGGTATGCAGCTTTGCATGAACACAACTTCTCTAATGCTCATGTTCTCTCCATCAGAATGCAATGTCATGTCCGGGGCGGAAGTAAAAACGTCTGTTTGAACTATGGACACGTGGATCGGAGACCAGGGACGGAATTTGATTGCATACGCGTTGTCAAAGAAATCGATGAGCTTAGAGCCAGGTCTTGGACGCCTCTTCAACCAACAAAGTATCCTAGAGCCGCCATATGTACCAGGAAATGAAGTTACCGGATTAGGAGCATAATCTTTGAAATGCTCCCACAACCATGCTTGGAGGAAGGCGGCATGGACATGCGAGTCTACCTTCATATACCCATTAGAAACATACGTGTCCGCTGCTAAGCAATCCATATGGGTGTACAAGGAGCCAAGGAACAAACTGCCTACGGGAAGAACAACGCCTCTCGCCAATTTGATAGCAAATTTGATGAGCTTCTGTCTTATTCCTTTCTTGCCAGATCCATCATCAAAAATATCTCTGGATAACCATAGGGTTAAAAAAGCAGCAACACTGAGCGTGTTATTCAACACCTGATCCGGCCCCGGCTCCTCATGGAACCATTCAGATACCCATCAAGTATAAAAGCAGTTCTCCGCATAGTTCTTCCTAACATATCCTGTCGACTTCGTGAATAGAGTGGCGTGCATTTCTTCTTCTTCCTCGGACAGGATAACGTAAAGATCCCTCATCACCGGAAGATTCAACATAACGGCTACACTTTCCAAAGTAATAGTCATTTCACCCCACCTGGATATATCCGTATGAGTCTACATGCACTATCTAGAGATGAAAGTAATCAAACCTGCAGCATCTTTCCTAATCTGAAGTATCGCAGATGCCATGACTGCATTCATGATTTACGCCTCAATCATATTGGCTCTCACATGATCATGGCTTATCATGAATTTCATCCATTTATCATAACAGCGCAACGGGCTATGACATATTTTGAAGTCGATGGAAGAAATTGGGTACTCTTTCTTCTGGAGACAAAACCTTATTACACGCCATGGATATACCGACTGGACCTCTCCTTCATTCTATGAATCAGTCAGAAGAGTTGTCACATGTTTGGTATGGGTCCTCATGGTTGTACAAGACCTCATGAAGAATTCATCCATATTTGGTTTGTCTTTGGAGTTGTTAGCATTTCTCGACACGGCGGTAGAACCATCTCCAGGTGACATCTTAACAAGAATTCCTTATGCTACTTTTCACTTTTGGAGTAACTACAACAGAGCAAAAATGGAAAAGAGTTATTACTGTGAAGAAAAACCATACATGAGGATTTTGTCGAAAAATTGAGTACAATCACTAATGATCAAGAGCCAATAACAAATTATCTACTGGAATATTTTCTTTGGCCACAGACCATAGCACCCACGGCCAAAAGGAATGGGGACTGATGCCCGCTCAAACAAAATACATGTCTTGCCGCGGGAATATGCTCCCGACCGAAGAAAAAAAAACCTAAGGCTAGGTTTTATGAAAGAAGGAGCAAAGGGAGGCCACCCACCCATGAATTCTTTGCTTGTTTTGCTAGTGACATTAATAATAATTGGTTTTGTCGCTATTAATGTTGTGGCTGACACTGCGACAATAATACCAGCAAAGAGGAATCATTCATATTGAAATAAATTTGAAGTCACACTTATGGCTAGGGTTCACACCAACACAGAAGAGCAAACCAAAGGGGAAGAGACATTGGAATACATACCTGAAATATGCTCGCCTTATTGTACTGCTGCTGCTCCTTCCACTGATCAGCTCACGATTGATGCACACTTGCTGCTAACACGAAGACGCAGAAGCAAAGCCAACGAAACAAAAATAAAAAAGAAGGGAAACACCTTTTATATGCACAGCGTTTTGATAATTCGAGTGGAAAAGGAATCCATCTTGGATTCGAGCACGGACAATAGCAGTTGGGTCCCCGAGCCAAACCCTAGGGTCAAGGTCACAGCGCCAGTACGGAGGCCATCAGTCGAAGGGGGACGATTGGCCCGCGGCGCCAACACTCCATGGCACCAGTACTCCGTGGCTAAGCCAGAAGAACGCCAACACAAAGATTGCAGACTGCTCATGCCTCTTGCCAAAGGCAATCAAACTTTTCCTGGTAACCTCTGCACGTCTTGCCATTTGATTTTTATCCTCGTATGTCACCATCTAGTGCTTAACCCGCAACAACGCCACTGTTACGTGCTAAGAAGGGGACTTAATGTTGATGGTGGTTTTTAGTTCAGGGCTAAAATTGTAAAACCCTGCATTTATCATGATGTCATTCTGCAAAGAGACGGAGCCATGTAAAAGTGATGAGTGCCCAACCTATTCACTCACGCATTTATCGAGCAATTCAATATGTTTACCTAAAATTTATTCAGAATGGTGCATGTAACAACAATCCCAGATATTCTGTAAATTTCGACATTTTGTCTGTATTATTCATTAATACAAGGCTCATTGAATACTTTCTGTGCTATGTTCCCCGACTGAACCCTTAATATTGATATGACATGACAATTAGTGTTCACTCGGAAGCTTAGTAGATGTCATATGCAAGGGGGTGCCCGTAACGTATGTATGTGGGTATTTAGTAGTATCTAGTTGGTTGTAATGGGTGGTTCAAATTAACCCACGTGGATGGTTTATGATCGTCGGATATTGAGAAAAAGAGAGTGTGTGTGTATGTATGTGTGTTGAGTTATATACTCTCATATCCTGTAATGAAAAGATTTATGAATAGAATAGCTTAGTTTAGCATTTAGGTTTGGTTCACTATGAATCAAGAGGTTACTCAAATTATGATCCAAACCCTGTTGTTGTACATCCATGAACACTACAATTGGCATGGTAGCCGTTTCTTTCCGCACAAATTTACCCAAATTTTTTTTCATATCGATCTAGGGATTTTTGGTATAGAGTGCAGGCAAAAAATGAAGCCTATAACCATTTCCTTGATCTGCAAACACAATATAGAAATCTATCCAATGAGGTCTCTTCATGGAGTATTAATCGTGAGCTTTGGAGATTACAGAAGGAAATCTCTTGGGCCAGGGTCAGATGGGAATCCTTTCGGGTACCACAATTCGAAGAACAATTCGTGAATAGAGTTAGGAATACAGAAGCTACGAAGAATGAGGAAGAGGTATTCATTGAAGACTCGGTAGCTGAATTCAGTCAAGACTCTTCAGTCCCATCAGAAGACGCAGAAGATGAATCTCATGATTTTGAGGTTATCATTCCTTCTTTTTTTCTTCGATGACGAAGAAACTGGTGCTGTTGGATCAGAGTTGATTTTCTTTGGCAAAGACGATGAGTCTTCCGAATTGAAATTGATTCCTTTATTTTTCTTTCATGAGAAGAATGAATCGTCTACTGGTAATAGTTTTTGGTATGAGGAATTGGTGCAAAATGATGTTGTTGAATGCACCAAATCCAGTGAGTTCACAAATCGGTTCACAACCAGCGGCGTGACTAAATTATCTGTACAAAATGGGGTCAAATTTTTTCAAGTAATCTGCATCAACTTTACATACTTGAAAGAGTTGTTCTTTCACCACAGTGAGTTTCTCCATATGGATTGTTGCTCTCTTCAAATTGATGATTCTCGCTTGTTATTTGATCGTGGTAAGTGTGTTGTCGTTTCATCAAATTCTTATGGTAAATTCATTCTTCGGTTAATTCTTAGCTTGGGGTATGATTCAGATTTGAGGTTTATAACTTCGATTGCTATTTTATGTGTTCCATCTGTTGATAATAATGGTGAGAGGAAGGTGTTTGTTAAAATGTCACAGAGATACAAAATTTTATTGGTTAGAGTAATTGGTATTGCAATCGCATGAGAATCATTTGGTACATTGCCTGATAGTGTTGTGTTCCTTTTTTCTGATGGCGATGTTTACTTCTATCTTTATTTTGATGATACTTTCTCATTATTTGATCGAGGTAAGTGCGCCATTTTCTCCTCGTTTTCTCACTGTAGATTGTGTATTCGATTGCTTCTTAGTTTTGGGTATGAATCACATATTTGGGTTATACATTCAATGGTTCTTGTGTGTGTTGTTCATCACGAGGATATTCAAGTTGATAATAAGTTGCTTGTTAACATGCCTGTGAGAGATGGATTTTGGTTATTCTTGTTTGCTGGAGTAGTTGATAGTCAACAGGCTGGTCAATTGTGGATTCAAATGCTTGTTATGCGGGAAGCAGCCTTTGTTCTTTTCCAGTTGCAGTTCATTTGGATCCCTTGCCATCAAAATTTTAGGGACAATTGCATAGCAGCTGGAGTGATATCAAGCAACATCCTCTGTGCAGCTGATGCTTTTGTTGGGTCTTATGGTTACCCTCTTAAAGGTCTGAGTGGTGGCGTATGTTTAGATGTATTGGTTAAGGGAGATTATACCTCAGCTATTGGGGAAGAAGATGATATACTCTTGTATATATCTGCAAAGGTTTTTCAAATTCTTATGGTTACAGATGTGCTCCAGATTTTTCCGAGAAAAATTCAAATTCTCTCAGTGCTCCTTTTGTCCGTTCACACTAGTGCTACAGCTGAATTTTTTCTCCCAAGCATATATTATTGGTGGGGTTTGGTATATCCCACAAAGGAAGATCATCCATGGACCAGAATTCTTGTGAGAAGATTGACCACTCGGATATTACTAGTGTTACTTCAGATTATAAATGTGTTGGTCTGGGTAGAGTACTTGAGATGGAAATTCAATTTGTTTGCAACTGTTTTCAAGAGTGAGAGATGTATTGATGCAGCAGTTCATTTCTCAGTTCATGCCATTTCTACACCTCACACTTATCTCTCAAGTACCAGTCAGTGTTCTCATTGGTATTACCAGCATCTGTTGGGATTTGCTTGTCATAGTCTACCTAATGTTGCACAAGTCTTCTCTGGCGACCGGTTAAAAGTCAGCACGTGTATACATGGACATGGAGAGGTCATGATGCTTCAAATTCTTAAAATATGGTTGTGGATTGGGTACTTGAAGTGGAAGTTCAGATTGGTTGCATTTGGATTGTGGAGTATTAGATTTTTCTCTATGGGTTTGTTCTTCTTACCTTCATATTTTCACGGTGCCGCGTTATCACCGGATTATTCAAACTGTTTACCCCGATTGCTTAAAGTTGACAGTTCGACAGCCGAAATTGTTGGGATTCAGGTTTATACTTCTATGTTGATGCTTACACTTTCAAGAAGTTGGTTTAGATTATGCAGAATTTGTCATACGATTGACAACTTGGACACGGGGAGCTTACACAAAGTAGTTGCTACTTGTCTCTTCCATCCCCTCAAGTTTGTTCGCTGGCTATATGATAGAGGCAAGATGTTCACTAATCATGGGTACTTTTCTTTTGTCTTTACTTATGAATGTTATGTTATTACTTGGGTCACTGTTCTAACTGAAGACATCCCGGTCTTGGCACAAATCTTACACACTGTGATACACACTCTAACTGTGTCGAAGTCAGTGGCATGTGCAAGTATGGCTCAAGGGTTTACTATGAATTGCACATCTGCTGTGCTGGCTAGTTTTAAATTTCAGATTCTGTGGCAGTTGGTTGATTGCAGGGGAAATGGCTACTACAAGCTCAAGCTGTGATGGACAGTTCAATGGTGTACTTGTGTGCATTCATGGTCAGGCCTGTTTAGATAAAATACTGCAGATGGTTGTGTCTCAAGATAAAACGGAAGCTGAAGTTGATCACTTATACATGGGGCCTGTTAACTCCAACCAACTGAAGATTCCAGGTGTTAAGAAAGAGAAGATGTTGCTGCTAAGAAGGACAACAAAGGTGACTGGTATCTTCAGGTCTACCAAGACAATGGATACTATCCGGCATATTCCCTTACATGATTTTGTGACTCATTACAGGGATGAATATAGAAAGCATGGTACCTTGATTATTGATCTTAGTGTTGTCCTGCAACCCCTAGAGTTGTTCTATTTTCACCTTCATCCTTGAGGACAAGGATGGTTTCAAGGGGAGTGGAATGTCATATGCACGGGGTTCCCTAACGTATGTATGTGGGTATTTAGTAGTATCTAGTTGGTTGTAATGGGTGGTTCAGATTAGCCCACGTGGATAGTTTATGATCGTCGAATATTGAGAGAGAGAGTATGTGTGTGTTGAGTTATATACTCTCATATCCTGTAATGAAACTCTTAATGAAAAGATTTATGAATAGAATAGCTTACTTTAGCATTTAGGCTTGGTTCACTATGAATCAAGAGGTTACTTACTCAAATTATGATCCAAACTCTGTTGTTGTACATCCAGGTACACAACAGTAGCATGAATTTCCCGAAGTAACAAGGTTAAGGTTTGCATAAAAGTACTCAATCGGAAAGTGTGCTTCTCTTTGGTAATAAATCTAAAAACTCTGTGTCAACACGCAGAATTCAATCAATTTTGTGATAATTCACAAGATTCAAACACCAATCTAATTAATTTGCAAAAAAAAATTAGGTTTTTTTCCCCCTGTGTAGTATATCAGACCCTGCTGGTCCAAACTAAACCTAGGCAAACTAGGCAATTGATCCGCCATGGATTAGTAGGTGCAAAGTCCTACCCAAAATCAGAAAAAGAAGGAATAAAAGAGGAGCCGCGGAAAATAGGAGCAGCAACAAAGGGAGGTGTGGCCGTGCCATAGGCCAGCCGGCGCCACCTGCAGATGGCCACGCCCCCATGCTGCTTGTCGACCCTCCTCTTTTACACTGACCAATCAGGTCGCTCTAAATCCGCCTCATGCACATGAGGTGTGGTCGGGCCCATACCTTGCCGATCCTCTTTCCATTGACCAATCAGGTCGCTTTAAATCCGCCACGCGCACCAGAGATGTGGCCACGCCCTATGTTTGGTCGGGCTCATTTCCTATTGACCAATCAGGTCGCTTTAAACCCGCCACAGTATTAAAAGAGGCAAATTACACTGAATGGCCACAATGCCAGTTAGCTTGCCATTCCGCGCGAACATGCTAATGGCATGCCAAACTGCCATTTCGCGCGAACATGCTAATGGCATGCCAAACTGCCATTCCGCGCCAACATGCTAATGACATGCCAAACGTGCCATGCCACGCCAATTGCTAATCGGCTTGCCAAATGTGCCATGCCACGCCAACGTGCTAATCGACATGCCAACATGCCACTCCGCCGCAGTAACATGCTAACGTGCCACAAACAGCGCAGCTACGTGCTAACCCACTTTTGTTCGTGGTCAACGCCATAACAGACTCCAACCAGGGCATTCTCATCAGAAAACACGTTTTTGCTTTAGTGGCATTAGTCGAAACCCTAATTCTTAGTCGTGGCCCAAAATTGCGCCACTTTGGCCCCACGACGTGCCATGAGCCATGCGGGACCCATAAAACCCTAAAAAGGGCGTCGTGCTATGACCACCCACGGCCATCCTTACGCCTGTGGACGTTCCCACATTATGGATCTGCCATAATTCCTTTGGGGCGGCCATGGCACCATCTGCACAAAATTGTCACCGTGTCGCGGCCACATGCCACACGCACTAATTAGGGTTTTGGTACACCAAACCCTAATTTAGATAAAGTTGCTACGCCAACCATGCTAAATAATGTTACTTAGGGCATTAAGTTTGATACGACAACTGGAGCCAATGTTGCCGAGCCATATTTGGGTCCAACACCAATATGCCAAAATATAGCGGCCATGGCTATGCCAAGCGCTATTTGCGCCATTATGCTGCTGGTATATGCCGGTCGTGCCATTGTGTCACTGGCATGCGTTAATCATGCTACTATGCCACTGGCATGTGCCAATTGCGCCATGATGCCATTACAAGGTGCCAACGAGATGTGGGCATAATCAATGGCCACCTTTCCTCATAAACTGCGATCACGGCCGTCCAACTTCGCCACGGAGTTAACCGGCCCATGATAAGTCTCAGTTTCACATGCCACTTTCCTGCGGGAAGTTCCATGGATTGACTTGCCACAACAGGATCATCTGCCACCTAGCTGGCACACGATTGATCATAATAATTCGGTCTTGCACACAAGATCCACTCAGCAATCTGCTGCATATTTTCCACTAAAATACTCGAGACATCAAATATGTCACAAACTGGGGGATTCTTATCAGGGTATTGGTCTGGCGGTCGTGCAACACGCCTATTATAAGAAAGTGTCAGGAAAGCAGGCAGTTAGTGGCAACAAGAATTAGTGGGTGCAAACTAAATCGTTTCCTTCATCGTGGGGACGTGGTTTCTAGCATTTACACATTGCCCCACTTCTCCATCACTCAACTACTCTCACTTCCTACGAGACCAGGGTGCGTTCAAACTATGACTTGTATAAATAGGTTTCTACCTATTTCAACCAAGGACATCAGAGTTTTGGTTAACAACAACACACAAGTATCCAGAAAAAACACAAAAGAACTGATAGCTTACATTCCGTAATCTAGTTTCACATTTTGATACAAGTCATAAAATAGCCACACCTTTAGAATTAACCATTCTGGTCTCAACACCTTCTTTGCTTCCATCCCTAAGACCAACCCTTCTCCTTCACTTTGTGACCGAAGCAAGTCCGGAACGGCCATTTATTTGTTTAGGCCAGAATTGTACAGATTGATCTCAAGAATGTAAAGTACTCCCATGCAGTGCATTTGTTTAGGGTTTAGATTCCTTTCTCATCAACACACCCAAATTTTCCAAAACCAACAGAAACAGGTTTTACCCCAAAACAACATGATACTCATCCTATGAACATGGCGATATAAGATAAGCATGAAAAGTCGTCTTGGTAGAGATACCATGACGACCATGTAACTTCAATTCAATAATTTAAATTATTTGACCTAAGGAGAGAGGAAGTTGTAATAGTTAGAATTCAGAAGGTGGGACGCAAAAAAATGTTTTCGTTGAAACCAACTAATCAATGGGCTAGTTTTAATTACAATTAGACAAGAATAGCAACATAACTTTACATGGTTCTGCATGTGAAAACTACTGCCACAATCAGGACTTATGACCTAGAGTGGAGATACGCATGTCTCATTTAAGAATGACTCACCCTATTTGAGATCAAGGACTGATTCCTAGTACATCATCGCGATATACACTTGTCATATCTGCTCTAGGCTCTGACTCGACTTATTGAGGTTACCGAATAATTTCTAGGACATCCCCGCGAGATACGCTCATTATTCTGCCTCCGAGCCCTTTCGACATACTCCTAGAATATCCTTTCGAGATACACTGGTCTTGTTGGCCCCATCATATGGACATACAGTTGATACATAACACATCTCTGCAAGATACGCTGGTCAAAGAAAAGTGAGCCAAAGTATCGCAGAGACATTAAACGGGCGTACAAAGCCATTTCTACCTCTTCATGATGAGTCCAAGCTGACCACAAAGAGATTCAGATCTGTCAAGAAAATCTTCGTAGAGATTTGGATCCGTCTACAAAATCTCGGAGAGATACACATCTCTTCACAAAATCTCGGAGAGATTCACATCTCTCTACAAAATCTCAGAGAGATTCACATCTCTCCTCAAAAACCTTGTGATGATGTGTTGAGAAAGAAATATTATCTTTAGCCTAGTTGGCCAAGATAAAGTGATATTCTATGATTTGTAAGAATGACTAGGATGAGTCACGTGAAAAGGTATGGAATGCCTCAGGAATCGTGTGCAGAGTGTGAGAGGAGATGAATTTGATTTCCCTATCTTCATGGTCGGTCACATATGTCATGTGGACCGCATTATTGCTTGAGGGTCCCATTGTTGAGCATGCGGAGCTCAACAGAGCTTATCCACATTTTTGGATAGACATGTATGGTTCAGGCTCAATTTACTAGCCGCGAGTGTGTTTGAGAGGCTGAGAAATAGGCTTGGGTCATAGGTAAGGCGTGTACCTATCATGGGGAATATTCGGCCCTGAGATTTCCTGAGATATTTGAATCTCACTGAGATTTTGCGGAGATATGTGAATCTCTCCGGGATTTTGAAAAGAGATGTGAATCTCTTTGAGTTTTTCTGGAGAGATGTTAGTCTCTCTGGGATTTTGAGGAGAGATGTGAATATCTCCGAGATTTTACGAAGAGATGTGAATCTCTCCGGGTTTTTGCAAATACATATGAATCTCTCCGAGATTTTGCGGAGAGATGTGAATCTCTCTGGGATTTTTAGAAAATATGTGAATCTCTCTAAGATTTGCAGAGACATGTGAATCTCTCCGGGATTTTGAGAAGATATGTGAATCTCTCGAGATTTTGCAGAGACATGTGAATCTCTCCGGGATTTTGAGGAGAGATGTGAATCTCTCCGAGATTTTGCAGAAGGATCCAAATCTTTATGAAGATATTATTGACGAATCTGAATATCTCTATGGTCGGCTAGGATTCGTCCTGAAGAGAAAGAAGGGGATTTGTGCGCTCGATTGTCTCTGCGAGACTTTGGCTCACTTGTCTTTGACCAGCGTACCTTGCAGAGATATGCTAGGAATAAACCGTGTCTATATGATGAGGCTGAATAGACCAGTGTATCCCGAAATGATGTTTTATGAGTCTGTCGAAAAGGTCCAGAGGAAAAATAACCAGTGTATCTCGCGGGGATGTACTAGGAATTATTCAGAAGCCTCGGTAAGTCGATTCAGAACCCAGAGTAGACATGACCAGTGTATCTCGCGATGATGTACTAGGACTCAGTCCTTAATCTCAAATAGGTTGAGTCGTGCTTACAGGAGACATGTATGTCTCCGCTCTGGGTCATAAGTCTGTCGGGGACATTTCACGCATCTACAGAGCCTACATGACCAGCAGTATCTCTTCGAGGATGTGTACTAGAAATCATGGCATCGCAATCAGCTGCGTCTCGTGAAGACATGCTGGAATTGTGGCTGTTCTGGTTCATAAATCTGTCGGGGACGTTTTACGCTCTACAGAACCTACGTGACCAGCAGTATCTCGTCGAGGATGTGCCCTAGGAGTCACGGCATCACGACAGGAGTGTCTCGCGAGGATGTATACTTGTAATCGTGGCTATGATTTCCTTGAGGACTAAGGGCCTAATTTCTCCCGTGAGAGTTGAATTTTGTCTACGGTCAAATGACACTTTTCCCCCTTATCCAAATTTCACCATCTACATTAAGTCCCCTACTCAGAGTAGAACCTTGATTGTTTTATGATGAGTATATAGATGGTAACAAATCATTTATACGAAATTACGACCCGCTCGTTCTTTCAGACATGTAGAGTCCCCGAATTGATGTTTAGCCTTTGATTGTTTTGACTCTAATCTTGAAATTGATTCTGGACTTTGGAACTTCCTGGGATTTTATGTTAGAAGTTAATGACATGATAATGAAGTCTTGATGAGACAAAATTTCCGTCTTGAGCGAATGAAGTTTTTTTATTAGGTTTTACTTGGCCAGAACCTTAATTTTCTCTCTTTGTGCATCCTTGAGCTTCTGAGTTTGTATAGGCGAGTATATGGGGAAGAGAGAGTTTTTGAACGGCTTTCTGGTTGTCCTTTATGTTGGTGAAGAGCCATGAGAAAAGATAGGCACTTACTTTTGAAGTTACGGAGTCCATATCCCATGTAAATACTGAATTCAGGATTGTATTGTACCCAAAACCTAATTTTTCTTTTGTTCGCGTCTGACTTCTTCAAACATTCTGGAGAGGCTTGACGCGGCTTGGTAGGCATGCATATGTCTTGAGGGGTTAGTATCTTGTATGACGAGATCTCGTTCAATCCCTTATATTAATCAAACACCCTTTTTCGAGAGAAAATACCAATTTTTGAAACCAACGGTATTTTCGTCAAAAACCAATATGAGCATGATTTTTTAATGACATGAGATACCCTGTGAGATTCCTTAGGCATGGTCACGGCTTGAGAGAGGGAGAGAGGCACTTGTTTGGTCTTGCTTTTGGAAATTATGAACTCGAACTTCCCAGTTTGAGTTAAATTCCCTTTATTTCCTCTGAAATTCTGCTTTTCTGGATTCCATTTCAATCTTGTTCTTCTTAGAACTCTTAGAGAACTCAATGATCACGTGTATGAGGCCGTGAGGATGATTAGAAGAGCACTTGGTCGGTCCCTAGTGTGTTAGGTTCTTCTTCTTTGATAAATACTCAAAATTAAGAAATAGGGGTATTTTGGTCAAAATCTCTTATGAGCTCGTTTTTATTGAAGAATGATGAGATAAAAAGGTTGAAAGAGGTGTAGATAACCGTGCAAGAGAATGGGGAGAGACTCGGCCCCCTACTTTTTAGAATAAATTCCTTTTCATCAAATTCTTAAAATTAGGGTTATTTTCGTCAAAATCCTAATTCTTTTCGACTTCGGTCCCTTTGAAAAAATTCCGAGAGAATAAATGACGTCGCACAAGCCTAGGAGAACAGAACACATTTATTTTCTCATGGGATAGCTCTGACATCCCTTAACATACCTTCTTTTAGGTCCATTTAAATTTATATAGCCCAGAATTAGTTTTAAGTATACCCATTCTGGCGAATTCTAGAAAGAATAGAAAAACGGGATAATATTATTTGTGGACATTTAAATTTGTATTTCTTTAAACGGGATACTTTCTAAAAGTACCCTAAAAATTTATGCCCCGCTCGTCCCTTCTTCTAGCTCTGCCTCTATAAGAGTGGATACCATGTTACCCTAACACAATGATCTTTTCTTTATGTGCTTGTATATCATCGGTCTCTTTAGTATACATGATAACACGGCCGCGCGCCGACTGAGCCCACCGTCCTTAGCACCTCTAGTTTGATTAAATAATGGTCCTAACCTCTTTTACTCATGTGGATGAGTTTAGTATTAGACTTAATATTAAAAATCGCAATTACTTGATTAATATTTGTTCATTTCTTTTTTTATAGATTCAATTATATGTATTACGTTATGCTTGGAAGAAAGAAAAAAGATGTATTACTTTATGATAGTATTTCTTGGATCGGGTGATGATTGACCTTTATTTAACACTAGTATGAAATGAAAGATACCTGTTTGTTATTGTATTGTATATGATTTTCAAACTTTCAAAGTTGTTAACCCCTGATACAACCTCATAAAATGGATGCATGGTTTAGAAGGGATAAACATTGTGGGCCTAGGTCAAAATCATCCAACATATAAATAAAGCTATCTACGTATATTCTATACATGCCTATGGCTAAACATGTATCACTATCACCCATGGAGCATGTTTCCTTGACTACTTAGTTAATCTTGTTTAACTAAGATAATCAAAATGATTAATTTGTTGTTTATTGGTTAGTTGTCGTGTTCTCATTTGGTGATTAACTAAGTTAACAACTATTAACCTATGTTCTAATCAAACCTCAAACCGATGCACTTGTCCTAAGGTAATAATCAGTATCAATTTCAGAGCAAGGATTGGATATGTACTCTACTATTGCTTGTTGCTTTACAGTTTACCTTTAGACATTTTCAAAAGTTAAATTTACAAACCCCACACATGACTAACATGCAAAGTGGGGAACAAAATACATGTATGGGTGACATACAAGGCAAGCTTAAATAGTTAAGCAGAAGAAAAACCTTTTGACTCCATCCGTATGTATATCTTCCAAGTAAAGTGTTATTCGACTTTATGGATCATTTTGAGTGCATATGATGTGGATACGGGACTTAGTTTTCTAGGTGGTAGAATGTGTTTCCTGTCTTGTTTTTTACATCCCTTCTCTCTATATAGTGGGCAGGTTTACTTTCTCGGTAGGTGAGTTTCTTTTTCTCTTGATTAAATAAGAATCAGATAACCAACTTATATACTAACGGAATGCCTAGTTAGCAATTTGGGTAGTGGCAAAAATTTGGATTGGTAAAAGTGTGCTTATTTATCGGCTGAACGAATTATTGTTCGGTCAAATATATTTCTGCGTGATTCAGGAAAATTACGGAAATGCATATATTCATATTTAATACGTTTAATATATCCCTATTCAGCATGTAAAATTTGATATCTATTTTACTATAAAACATATTTTTTTAGTATCATCGTGTATTAAAAATTATTTGAGCGCTACTTATTATGATTTTTTTATATATATAATATGAAAATTCATGATTTAAATGGTGTTATTACGATTATGAACATAATCACCAACAAACATTACGCAATCAATAGGGTGGAATCAGCATAAAGTGGGGTTGAAATAATGACCGAATAATGCGACAATTAATTCGTCAATTCATATAATTTGTGAACCATTCGTGATTTCGTATAGATCGGAACTATTCGTCAATGCTAAAAAAATCGCAAATATGATTCGGGTAGCAAAAATGTGTCGAAAGTACGCGTATCAGTGCGTGTTCGAATAGTTTGCGTATAATTCGCGAAATATTCGCGTACTTACTAACTAGGGCTGAAAGTAGCTCGGTGTTAACCCAAAAAAAAAAATTGATGCATGGATTAAAACGTCATAAAGAAATTTGGGTATTGTTATTTTGTGCATCCATGCACAAGACAAGAGCTAATCATTACATTGGAAAATACAAAATATTAAAAAAACATTAGCGATGATGTTAATTGGCATTCAAGATCCCCATATTAGATATTTTCAAAAGAGTCCTTAAGCCTAACCAGCTTAATCAAAAGATATTATTTGGATTGCCATCTCGTATTCCTGTTGTTTGTGAGTGAAAACGATTTCTGCTGATATTGGTAAATTCGTGTGTATGGATGAGAAACGAGTCTAAACCCTAAATAATGTACTGCACGGGAGTACTTTTGATTCGAGAGATCAATCTGTACAAATCTGGCCTAAACCAAGAAATGGTCGTTCCAGACTTGCTTCGGTCACAAAGTGAAGGAGAAGGGTTGGTCTTAGGGAGGGAAGCGAATAAAGTGTTGAGACCATAATCATCGTTCTGGAAGTGTGGGTGTTTTGTGACTTGTATCAGAAAATTGGACTGCCTAGATGAATGAAAAAGCTATCAAGTGATTTCTGAATGTTGTATTGTTCTTCTGACCAAAACTTGTTGTTTGGTGGAAATAGGTGGGACCTATTTATACAAGCCGCAACAAAACGTACCCTGGTCTCGTAGGAAGTGGAAACGATTGAGTAGTGGAAGAAGGAGTAACGGATAACGCCTGGAATTGATGTTCCCATAATGAAGGATACATTTCACCATTACGTCTTGCCATTACTAACCGCCCCGCTTTATGATACTTTCTTGTAAAGGGCGTTTTGCACGCCGCACGTTGTAAACCGCCAGACCAATACCCTGATGAGTATCTCCCAGTTTGTGACCTGTTTTGATGTCTCGAGTGTTTTCGTGGAAAACATGTAGCACTTTGCTACGTGTGGCGAGTTGAAATTGAGAGGCTTGCCGCAGGTAAATAGCATGTGATGTTATTAGGCTCGTCTTGGTTGGTCGCCTAAAACTTGCCATAAGCTCGCTGGCTTGGTGGCGAACTTTGATGGCTGAGATCGCATCTTATGAAGTAAGGGTAGCCGTTGATTGTGGCTACCTTGTGTTGGCGCCTGAAGATGGCGCAGTGGCATTTTTGGTGCACGCCAGTAGCAGTGCGGCATGGTTGGCATGGCTCGTGCATGCCGGTGGCACAGTGGTGCAAGTGGCGCTTGGCGTAGCCATGACCATTAAAATTAGTAGGCTGGTCGCCTGAAAGTTGCCACAAGTGTCAGCTCGGTGGCGAACTTGGTTGGCGGAGATTGCATCTCATGAGGAAGGATAGCCGTTGATTATGGCTACCTTCAGTCGTCTCTTGGCAACTTTTTCTAAATTAGGGTTTAGAGTGCTGAAACCCTATATAGCGTATATGGCATGTCGTTTGGCGTGTGCGCCTGGCATGCGTGTTTTGCATGTGCGCCTTGCATGCACATTTTGAAATTTTGGCATGTTGCTTGGCATATTTGGCATGCCGATTGGCATGTGTGTTTGGCATGCGTTTGTCGGGTTTGGCATGCTTCTTGGCATGCCGATTGGCATGTTGGCTCGGGTTTTGGGAAGTCAACTTAGTATGGCAACCTCTTTTAAGGCTGTGGCGGGTTTGGAGCAACCTAATTGGTCAAAGAAAGTAGGGGGAGGCCAAGCATGGGCGTGGTTACCCTTTTAGTGCACGTAGCGGCTTTAGAGAGACCTGATTGGTCGATGGGAAGTGGGGCCGGGAAGCTAGGGTGTGGCCACACTTCCAGTGCGATGTAGCGGATTTAATTTCCTAGTTTGGCTAAGCATAGTTTTTCGACCAACGGGGTCTAGTGTATTGCGCGGGGCCCGAAACCCTGATTTTGCAAATTAGTCGGATTTATGAGTTTTTTGTGAGTTATCACAATGATTGGCTGGATTTTGTATGCTGCCACAAAATCCTTATCTACAGAATGCAGCGTGCTTTCCGTCTGAGCATTTCGTGCGATGGCCTTAACTTTGGTACTTGGAGGTTCATGCAACTCCGTTGCGAGTGAACATAAATCCGTCATGCCATACCGATATTAAGGGTTCTGCCGGGGAACATAGCACAGGAAAGTACTTAGTGAGTCTTGTATTGGCGAGGTGCCGAAATTTACAGAGCGTTTGGGATGGTTGCTACATTCGCCAGTCTGGATAAATTTCATGTAAATATATTGAATGGCTCAATAAATATGTCGGTGGAAAGTTTAGCACTCACGGCACCGTTTTCTTGCAGAGTGATGTCACATCAGATGAAAGGTTTTACGATTTTAATCTTAAGCTAAAAACCACCATCAACGTTAAGTCCCCTGTTTAACACGTAACAGTGGCATTGTTGCGGGGTAAGCATGAGATGGTGACAGGCAAGAGTAAAATCGAAAGAGAAAGGCGTGAAGAAATTGACAAGGAAATTCAACTAACCTTTGGCGGAAGGCATGAGGAATCCGTGATCCTTGTGTTGGTGGCTTTTGCATAAATCCGTCTTGGCCATGGGATGTTGGCACCGGTGCGACATCTTTGGCTACTGGTTAAGGAATGATTCATGGCGCTGCTGGCTAGGGCATTGGCTAGGACGCAGTTTGGAGTTGGCTTGGGCTGCGGATGACACTTGGCAGGAGTGGAAAAGTTGGCGCTGAGATGGATGCAGATGCATCAGTTATCGAGCAGATAAGCTAGCGCTGGGAGGATGCAAGCTGTTGGTGCTGGCTCGGCTTGGCTTGGTCGTGACGCTGCTGGCTTAGCTTAGCTAAGACGTGGAGTCGTAGGATTTGGCTTGGCTGCGGAGATGGTGTTGCTTGTCTTGGATTGGGCGTGGATCCATTGGCTTGGCATGAGGCGACGTGCGCTAATCTGGCTGGGACGCGGGGAGGATGGTGCTGGTTAGGGCTTGGCTGCGACGCGGAGATGGCGCTGGCTAGGAGTGGGCTCTTGACGTTAGCTTGTCCGTGGACTTTCGGCGCCATGGAACCTTGCTAGCGCGGGTCCGGTTTCCTCTTTTCATGTGTAACCAAAATTAGGAAACCTTCCTCCTTTCAAACTCCCAAACAGTCGTGCCTATAAAAGGCGTTGCACATCTTCTTTATCCCGTATCATCAGTTTTATTCTCACGTATTGGAGTTAGCGACACAGCAGGCGATCATATTCCAGGTATGTATCTACGTGCTTCTTCTTTTTGTTTACTCTTCCGTGTTGGTGTAAACCGGCTTCATTCGTAGAAACTGGCTTCAGTCCGCGGAATGGTGGAAATTGGCTTCAATCCGTGGGATGGTGGAAACTGGCTTCAGTCCGTGGAATGGTGAAAATGGTACTTGGAAGGCTTGCTGGATGGATCACGGAATGCTGGAGCGTCGGCATTAACTTAACCACAGAGTGATGGAGCCATGGAGAGTTGGCTTGACTACAGAGTGCTGGAGCCATATAGAGTTGGCTTGACAATGGAGTGCTGGAGCCATGGAGAGTTGTGAGATTTTGGTGTTCCTCGTGCTGGCACGCTGCTGGTTCGGTCATGGAGCGAAGATATTAGCACACTACTTGTTCGACTATGGAGCATGAGTGTGGTGCACCCAGTCATCTATTCCCGTTCATGGAGCAATAAGGAATCCTTATTCTGTTCAAACTCTATAAACTGCGTTCGTATGAAAAGGGGTATCGACCCTCTTCTGTTTTTTGTTCATCCGGCTCCATGCTTTCATCTGCATTATCTGGCTCCTCTTCTTCATTTATTAGCGGTGGTAGAGCGAGCATTAATGGTAACAAAGTAATCTCCAATAGTTATAATCAGTAGCAAGGCGATCCAGGAGAACTCAAGGTAGGTTCTCTCGCATGTATCCACCCAACAGTACCATCGATCTTCTCCAGAATGTGTAATAAGGTTCTGACTCCAGAAGAATGAGTATCTGACCTCTTAAATCGATTTAAAAATTTACCAAACTTCATTGCACTCGTGGGATTGATGGATGGAATAATGTTAGGGCTAATCTTGGAGATTGTGGTTGCGTTGTTAGTTCATCATTGACTTTAGGTTATTTGGTACCTAGACTTTCTGATTGCGATGTTGTGGATGCTTGTATGGTCGACATCTTCCGGAATCGCTAGATAAAGTAGACGAGCTGAGAGGCATTCTGTTGCTGACGTGTTGCTAACAAGTCTCCAAGGACTTCATTCCAGGCGACATCCTTCGAAACATCTTCTGAATCTTGGACTATTGTATCGAATGGGATGCGATGAGCAGTCCCCAGTTACTTCTGTCTGGTCATAGATCTGATGGCGTGGCCAGATATGTGAATATATTTGCGGCGTGTTTTTTGGAGTCTTTGATGCAGTGCACGGCTTTATGTTGACAAATCCTTGCGGCTCGTAAAGTTCTACTGCCTTTGCTGGTAAGGTGGTTGACGAATTGATGAAGGCGGCAATCTTTTTGATTCTTCATTTGTTTGTCAGTGGGTGGGAGTCGCACCTGATAATTCTGCATTGCACCCAACTTCTGGCAGCCCATGTACCCCTTCCATAGAAAATTGGAAATCTAGAAACACCGAATTTGGATTTGTCAGTGATGCGTGTCTTCATGCACGCCTTGGGTAGGTGGTGTTGAGTTCTGAATAGGTGATGTGGCAAGCATGTTATAGTTGGTATGCATGGCTTGCTGAGGCGCGACTTTCCTCTTTGATTCTTCACTAACAGCAACGCTTATGAATGGCTGAGTCAAATACTGTTTGTTGGTCAGGCTCCTTCCAGACAAGGAGGTGGTGATATCCTTGCACTATGTCTTTGAATAGTGGTGACCTTGTTATGGTCATGACTTCTTGGTCGGTTGTCCCTTCTGAGTTGAAAGGTTCTCGACAATGAAGGAATTCTGTGTAGAGCCTCAGTCCCCAAGTGTGGTTTACATGTTTTTATCTTGTATGGTCGATGAGTTGAACACGATAAAGACATCATCTTGCATCCTTACTGGTGACTCTATTACTTCTTCCACGTGAAACTTTGTAGTGGTTGTTGCTATGGTAAAGCTTTGGCTGGTATCGACAAACGAGCAACAACAGTTCTTGGAAGCAGATGTGATTAGAAGAGACTACATCGTCGTGGGAACCAAAATAGGTTGGCTGGAATTGCATGGGCGTCCATGAAAGCAAAGGGATCGGCTGGATGCATAAGCGAGTAAACTGTCCACAACCACGAGGTTTGGCGATATGGATCAAAAAGTGGCCACAACTGCGATCCTTGGCTGGTTGTGATCACGATCCTTGACAGGGAGGAGTCTGGTGGCTACGGGCACGAACCTTGGAAGGAAGGAGTGTGGCGGCTACGAGCAAGAACCTTGGATGACCACAGACATGAATATTGATGGGATTTGATAACTCACGTATGTGAGTTTATTCTTTTTATACATATATATATTTGTTTTCGGTGAAGCGACGGCTTCGGGAGAGAACGTCGAAGCAGTTCCTGGAGCGAAATGTTGAAGCGGTTCCTGGAGCAAAACGTTGAAGCGGAGTGACTTCTGGAGAGAACATTGAAGCGGCTCCTAGAGAGAGACGTCTAAGTGGCTCCTGTAAAAAACTCCAGTGACGGCGCTATTAACCCTTGACTTCGAAAAACAACTTGACACGATATGGCATATGGGAAGATGGCACAAATAGTACTGGTCGGCAAGTCGTGTTTTTCTCTCATGGGAAAGAATACGCTTATTCTTTTTGATTTTCCCTTGCAACTCTCAGAGCCTCGACGGTTACAATGTTGAAGTCGGAGGCCGCGTCAATCAGCATGCTGTCAAACTCGACATCCTTCAAGTGAACAGTGGTTAGGAGTCCCCAGTTCCATCTATCAATCGTGCTTTCCAGGAGAGGTTGGGGTTTGGGAACGACTTCCCTTGCTGGAAACAGCTGCTTTCCTGATGCAGTGCGGTTGAGGGATGCAAATATGTCTTGACGCTGCGCCATGGACAAATACAAAATTTCACATAAATGTTTCATCATAGACTGCACGATTTTGTAGGCGAAGTCCCCAGAAATCATGCAGATCCTGACAGGAAGAGGGTCTCTGTGAACTCAGGAGGGTTGCTGATTTTCTTTGCCTCGATTTTGGAGAAGTCATTCCTGATCTTCACGTGTGATGAAATTGGATTGTTGATTCCTTTCTACTGGGCGTTCAAGAGCAACGCGAGCCTCTTCATCTATAAACGTGCGTCCTGCTGAAGTGCCTACGCCGGATGTTAAAAGTATTCCTTTTCAGCTCCATTTGGGGTTGACGTGACTCTTGTGGTAGCCGCTCCGTTAGCGTCTTGAGGAAAATAGGTATCTCTTTTTGAGTTGTATTCGTGTCTATCTGATCCTTACGAGAACCTTTTGTCTTTCCATCAAATCAACAGTGGTAAGAGGAGATCGGCTTCCTCTGGCTCCTCCAGTCTCTCGTCCTGATGGTGGAGTAGCAGCGGCTCTGGTGACGGTTGGAGGAGTCATACTTGATGAAACACTGGGAGCGGCGGCAGCGGCTCTGTCTCTGGTGATTGGAGGTGTAACACCTGAAGGAGCATTTTCCGCGGCAAAGGCTCTGGCTATGGTAATCGAGGGCGTAACGCTTGAAGTAACATTCTCCATGTTGCTGGTGTTGACAGGTGGCGTATTAACACCACTGGAAGGAACGTTAACGCCGGGGATAATTTCAGCGCCAGCGTTCTCAGGGTTTGTTGTTGATCCAAACCTGAGTTCTACCATCTTGAGATCGAGATTGAAAGATAGAATCGGGAATTCAGAAATTGATATTGTAACCGAGAGATTAATCTCCCACTGTGGTCGCCAATTGTTTGTGAGTGAAAACGGTTTCTGCTGATTTTGGTAAATTCGTGTGTGTGGATGAGAAACGAGTCTAATTCCTAAACATTGTACTGCACGGGAGTACTTTTGATTCGAGAGATCAATCTGTACAAATCTGGCTTAAACCAAGAAATGGCCGTTTCAGACTTGCTTCGGTCACAAAGTGAAGGAGAAGGGTTGGTCTTAGGGAGGGAAGCGAAGAAAGTGTTGAGACCAGAATCGTCGTTCTGGAAGTGTGGGTGTTTTGTGACTTGTATCAGAAAATTGGACTGTGTAGCTGAATGAAAAAGCTATCAGGTGATTTCTGAATGTTGTATTGTTCTTCTGACCAAAACTTGTTGTTTTGTGGAAATACCTGAGACCTATTTATACAAGTCGCAACAAAACGTACCCTGGTCTCGTAGGAAGTGGAAACGATTGAGTAGTGGAAGAAGGGAGTAACGGATAATGCCCGGAATTGATGTTCCCATAATTAAGGATATGTTTCACCATTACTTCTTGCCATTACTAACCGCCCCGCTTTATGATACTTTCTTGTAACGGGCGTTTTGCACGCCGCACGCTGTAAACCTCCAGACCAATACCCTGATGAGTATCCCCCAGTTTGTGACATGTTCTGATGTCTCGAGTGTTTTCGTGGAAAACATGTAGCACTTTGCTACGTGTGGCGAGTTGAAATTGAGAGGCTTGCCGCAGGTAAATAGCATGTGATGCTATTAGGCTCGTCTTGGCTGGTCGCCTAAAACTTGCCACAAGCTCGTCGGCTTGGTGGAAAACGTCGATGGCTGAGATCGCATCTTATGAAGTAAGGGTAGACGTTGATTGTGGCTACGTTGTGTTGGCGCCTGAAGATAGCGCAGTGGCATTTTTGGTGCACGCCAGTAGCAGTGCGGCATGGATGGCATGGCTCGTGCATGCCAGTGGCACGGTGGTGCAAGTGGAGATTGGCGTAGCCATGGCCATTAATTTTAGGCGGTTGGTCTCCTGAAAGTTTCCACAAGTCTGTCAGCTCGGTGGCGAACTTGGATGGCTGAGATTGCATCTCATGAGAAAGGATAGCCATTGATTATGGCTACCTTCAGTGGGCGCCTGGCAACTTTGTCTAAAATAGGGTTTAGCGTGCCGAAACCCTAGCTAGCGTATATGGCATGTCGTTTGGCGTGTGCGCCTGGCATGCGCGTTTGGCAAGTTAGGCATGTCGTTTGGCATGTGCGCCTGGCATGCGCGTTTGGCGAGTTTGGCATGCTGCTTGGCATGTTTGGCATGCCGATTGGCATGTTTGGCATGCCGATTGGCATGTGTGTTTGGCATGCGTTTGGAGGGTTTGGCATGCTGATTGGCATGTTGGCGCGGGTTTTGGGAAGCCAACTTAGTATGGCAACCTCTTTTAAGGATGCGGCGGGTTTGGAGCAACTTAATTGGTCAATGAAAGTAGGGGGCGTCCAAGCGTGGGCGTGGATACTCTTTTAGTGTGGCGTGGCGGCTTTAGAGAGACCTGATTGGTCGATGGGAAGTGGGGCCGGCAAGCTAGGGTGTGGCCACACTTCCAGTGCGTTGTGGAGGATTTAATTGCCTAGTTTGGCTAAGCATAGTTTTTCGACCAACGGGGTCTAGTGTATTGCGCGGGGCGCGAAATCCTGATTTTGCAAATTAGTCGGTTTTATGAGTTTTTTGTGAGTTATCACAATAATTGGCTGGGTTTTGTATGCTGCCACAAAATCCTTATCTACAGAATGCAGTGTTCTTTCCGTCGGAGCATTTCGTGCGATGGCCTTAACTTTGGTACTCGGAGGTTCATGCTACTCCGCTGCGAGTGAACACAAATCCGTCATGCCATACCGATATTAAGGGTTCTGCCGGGTAACATAGCACAGGAAAGTACTCAGTGATTCTTGTATTGGCGAGGTGCCGAAATTTATAGAGCGTTTGGGATGGTTGCTACATTCACCAGTTTGGATAAATTTCATGTAAATATATTGAATGGCTCAATAAATATGCCGGTGGAGAGCTTAGCACTCACGGCACCGTTTTCTTGCAGAGTGACGTCACATCAGATGCAAGGTTTTACGATTTTAACCCTAAGATAATAACCACCATCAACACCTGTGTAGACTCTACATCGTTTTCTTGATCGTCTTGTTAGCACACAATATTAATACGGAAGGAGTGAAGTGTAGAACCTTCTCCAGGGTAGTTTTTGCATCTAAGCAATCTCCTTTTTCGATGTTGTTGGTTGTGGTGATGTTATAGTCCTTACCACTAATTGTTCTTGCATGGTCGCATATCAAATTTGTAAACAAAGCAAAGGTTAACCGGTCGTTATTATTATCGGTAATAGCATATTGTTTATGAGAATAATAACAGGATTAGGTGAAGAAATTGGTAAAAGGCTAACAAACGCACTTAAGTAGAGATAAAATCAATACTCAGCTAAAAATAAGTAAAGGCGCATATAACTTGCACTTTGCTGATAGAATCTTCAATTTGGTGTCCTTAACTTTGAGGGCTAAGGTTACATATTTGTAGGTTTGAGGAGGCACCTATGCCTTATGGTGTGGGTCATCCTTGGGTTTGTATCCAAACATATATAATGATTCTGATACATTTTCGTAGGTTTTTTTTCTTAACCCAACAATTCGAGTGGGACTTATATCTCTTCACAATATATAGGAGAAGCAACATTACTAAAGCTCGGAGGAGCACGATCGACTGATAGTTAGGATATTGAAATTTTTCTATCAACTGCAAGATATCATGAACCTCTTTATAGTATATGTTTCATGAAACAATTAAGTATATAACAATAAACTTTATAATAGTTGTAAATCTAATTATCAGCAGCTTTGAATTGGACATCGATTCTATCCGTCAAATGCAAGGTCTTCATCATCGTAACATCTATATATGTCGGAGATGTCTATTTGGGGGATTAAAACCTATCACCTTCCTACTTCATCGCCCTTTTTCTAGTATCACAATATTCTAATTAAGCTCAATTACATGTTGAAACATACCCATCCATTGTTCATATCCTTGTTCAGTTTGGGTCTTTATACCTTTACCAAAAAAAACAACTTATTATTCGAGTTTGTGACTTAGAAATCGAACCTTAGCCACTTAAACTCTATGTCATGGAGCCTCTTAGAAGGCCCAGGGATCATCCTTCGGTTGATATGAATTCTTTGAAGTCTGTTAACCTTCATATGTTGATAGATTTATCTCATGACATAATACATATGGAAGTAGTTGTTCCGGTAGGTATTGTTAGGGGTTTGATTGATATGATTCCGGCCAATGATTTTGATGTTCTTCCCTATTATTACTATATATTGTACTTCCGTTTACTCTTAGTTTAGTTATGTATTTTATCTATTGTAACGTTGTGGAGCTTGTCACCATTTTTTGGACGAAACAATTTGGATGACTGTCTATCCTAAAAATTTAGAAGTTCTTGTTTTAGTAAAAAAATTCCAGAAAAAAAAATGGTCTGAAGGGAGTACATTTACTAAGTTACATATATTCTAGAGTATTCCTAGACTTGGACTTGGGCTTGAAACCTACATTAAGCACTTTGGGCATGGAAAAATATATGGAATGTGGTATTCATGCTTTTGTTTTGAAAAACCTGTTTACATATCGTTTTCCGAACAAAATAAAATATTATGGCACATATCACTGCCCAACTTCCCATCTACGAATGTCTATTGTTTCTAAACCAAGATGTATATCAACTCTTTATGTGCTAGTAAAGTTAGTGGCCCTTTTCAAGTTGATATTGCAAAAAAAAACGAAACTGCTCTAGTAAAATCACAATGCACGAAAATACGTTCCTTTGTTTCGAAATGTATTTGAAAAAGTTTTCATATATAATTAATAGTGGTTATAAACTAAGAGATTTTCCTACTCATGGGAAGAAATGTCATATTACATTTTACAAGCGAATAACTAAATTCTATGAATAATATTTATTTTCCAAGTTTCCTTAGCAATTTTATGAATGAGTTGACTATTTATGTTAACAAGGATGTTATAAAGGGAATTGACAGTGAATAGGCTTTGTAGATTACGAATCAATACCAGAGTATTTTTCTTAAAAGAATACGGTTCCAAACACTATTAAGCATCGATTATGTGATCAGTTGGAAGTATGTGAGGATGGATGGGAGAGTTGATTTGGCAGATATAGATGTTTCCAAATATTTATAGACATTCTATCACCTACCTTCCATAAACAGTGATTTTGAATGATCTTAATACCTCAATTTTTGAATCATTTTCCTGATCTAAGAGGCATTATCATTGCAACAAGAGTGGAAAGGATTAGAAGAGGGAAAATATCTAGCTTTCGTAAACTTAGCCCAAAGATAATCAGGTCGGTGAAAGAGCCTCAAACCATTTTTAGCATTGAGAGATAAATTTCATTTACACATATTTTTCACCCATATACCGCCATTCTCCTTGTCTTTACAGAAATTAGATAAATATTTTAGGTAGAGACCATTTTGCTATCTTCACCAATGATCCTCATATTACTAGTATATCTCTTGGTTATATGAGCAGGGAGAATAAAAATGGACATGAAGTACGCAGGAAGGGTTTCAAGGAGAGTTTCATACATCACATTTTTACCAGCTGATGAAAGGCTTTTGTTCCCCAACCTCTTAGTCTTGACTCAAATTTTTCCAACCGCAATGTCAAAACTAGCAAGTTCATAATTTTTGGTGAATGATGAAGCTCCTAATAATATTTATCATTGGGGTGAATTTTTCTCGACCTGAAAAATATTAATGATATTTTCACCAAAATTGTTATTAACTTTTGGAAAAAAGAAAGATACAGTCTTGTGAAAATTATTCATTTGACCAGATGAGTCGCCATAAGAATCCAGGATATCAACCAGATCATGGCTCTTTCTGATTGTGTCCATGCTAAAAAAATTAAGCAGTCATCAGCAAATAGAAGATGACTAATGGTAGGACTTTTAAAAAAATATTTTGAAACCTGAAACGAGACCAGATGATGCAACATGAAAGATATTTTTGGAGATAGATCCCATATGTGGAATTAAGAGATAAGGCTGAGTGTAATGGAGAGATTTGAGGTAATGATAATGACATAAAGTAGTGGCTAAAGCCTTGAAATTTTATAACCCCCTTTCTCTCCGCTCGAAAGCAGGTAAGGTGGGAAGGGACAGAAAAAATGATAAAATTGAGGATTCAATCCTCGCTTACTCTTTTATATTATAATAAAAAAACTAATAAAATATATTAATATCAGATTTTGGGACCACGTTTAGTGTTTTATATAAATAAAACACTCTTGGGCGAGGAAGCAATCCTCACCCCTAAGTGACGTGGCAGGACTGTACAAGTATCCCCTTACCTCCTCCACTATACTCGGCCTAAGGTGACAAAGGATTACATTGTTACGATACTCTAGTAGATTTATACAATAGTACATTTTTTGAAATATAAGATTGCATCGGTCTTCGTAAAACCTCATTCTTTTCAAAGATGGCCATTAAGAAACTGGATTCCACTATATCAAAATAAAATTGGCCATGTCAATCTTCCGTCCTTTAAACCAAAATTTATATTTTTTCCTTGTGAATGATCTCATGTGTAACCAAAATGTTGTCAGAGATTTGTTATTGATTGATAACAGGGGTTTATTATGGCAGAAAGAAAAGGCTTCATTTTGTTAGCTATGACCTTGGAGATTATTGCAATCAATGTTACAGATAATTATTGTTTTGTTTTTCCGGGTTTAGATGAGTCCTGGACTTTAAGAACTAAAGAGATGAAATTTTTATTTAACTATATAAGCATGAAGCTATTAGTGGAAAAACATCAAAAAAAATTACAGAAATCAGTGTTAATTGGGTTCTAGCTTTTTTTTGAAGAAACATGATGGAAAACCATTAGGTCCAGTACTAGCATTAGGATATATTCCAAATAGAACATTTTTTATCTTATCCATATCAGGAGACATAAGGAAGGTAGCATTGTCTTGGTTAGACATGGTGGTATGAATGAGGTTGACTATGTCCTGATTAATGGTAGGATTGAAATAGCACATCAGACTTTCAAAATTGGAGGTGAGACAACTGCAGAGATGCGTTATCCTTTCAATATATATATATATATATATATATATATATATTGTTGGAGTTGTAAAAACCCACAGTGTTGTTTTTTTGTTTCTGATGGTAGCATTCAGGTGGAAGTTGCTAGTGTTTTTGTCACCATGAGTGATGGATTTTTATTTCATTTTAACCTTGAAAATTTCTATAAAGTGATTCTCTTTTTGTAATCCTTTCGTTCAACTTATAAAGATTCAACTACAATTTTTTTCCCATCCAATTTTTTGAAAAGAAGATGTTTGATAGAAGTTACCTCAATTAGCGGTGAATAGGGATATCGCCACATCAAGAATATTTTGATTTGGATTTTGATTTTCTTTCCTTGTATTGGTTTTACGGATTTTTACTGTTATGTGATTTTTCCAACAATAATTAGATTCCTATGATTGAGATTAGGATCTCGATACAATGATTTTGACAAAAAGATACCGAAAATTATGACATATCTCACGCTTAGCAAGGATACCATGGTGACACTAATTACTTAGAAAACTAAAATTGTATATAACTAAGCTATGAACTGAGGCTTGCTTGATCTAAGTCGTTGAATTTTCTGCCTGAGCTTACGAGCTCGTTTTTAGTCATTTTCTCATATGAATCAGCTGTAGGTTAAAACTTAAAAAATCTTAGGGGATCTTATCGAGTTTCCCAAATGGTATCGTCTACATAATTTAGTTTGATAGTCAAGGATATACGGTCGCTTGGATGATGTATCTTAAATTCAGATTGAAAGTCTGCTGAGATATATGGAAGATATATTGTAAATGTTAACATTTCACGTAGGGGTGTATGTACATGTTCACATTTCACGCATGGATGGTTATATACGTTAATGATTCATGTAAGGAGGTATGTATTACACAAACTTCATCTTCTTCCATGTTCAAAAACCATAATAAAAAAAATATCATTGTTGTTTGACGTATGTGTGACCTTACTTTGATTTTTATGTCTTATCTTGATTTAAAATTTAGTTTGATCTCGATTCGAATCGGATGTTTGATCATTATTTAATTGTTATCATTGTTTCTAATCCGATTTGGATATTTGATCCTGATTTAATTTTTGTGTTTGATCATGATATGATTCAGATATTTGATCTTGATTTAATTTAACCTTACATTTGATCTTTATTCAAGTTGTTTTTAATTAAAAAAAAACAAATAGATTGGTGAGTATTAATCAAGGAGGTTTGATTGTTATAAAGTGGGGCTTTTTTAATTCGACAAAGTCATGTGGATAGGATTGTGTCTATAAATACAAAACAGAAGGGGTTTTTGAGCCTTTGGCAGACAGATAACATTTCAGAGACAAACGTCGCATCCGAATATCCCAGTCTCATCTTAGCCAAAGACATTCGACGATAAAAACTAATGGATTTCGCCAATACATCAATAGCTAGGGCATTTATGTACTTTGTTATCACATCATAAATCAAGATACTTAATGATCTTAATGCCAATTAATTGAGTCCTCAACATATATGAGTCCCAAATTAATATCGATAATGATAATATAATAAGAAGTTATTTATTATTATTATAAAAAATCTAATTTCTTTAAAAAAAATTAAAGGTAATTGGAATATATTTTTGTTTTTTGTTAACATGGACTCCTTTTTTATTGAGGCAATATCTAATTTTCTTTTTTAATATACAAGGTTTCTCTTTCAGTTTTATGTTAAAAATCCATTAAGTCGGAAGAACAACGATTACTATTTTAAAATTTTAAAATAAATTAATTAATTTAAATATTTTTCTTTTATTTTCCAATTTAGGAAAATGATCAATGACTGAGTGATTAATTTACTTTATTTTTTATAAGTTAAATAATTTTCTAAACCTTGAAATTTATGTTCACTTCGATGTGACCCAAAAATATAATTACTCATAGAGTAACATACTCGAAGAGTTTGGTTATCCAGACAATTCATTTCAGTAAGTACGCACAAAATCTTACTATATGACATGGGTATTCAAAACATGTCATAGATGGCCTAAACGTAAATAAATGCATATTACATAGCCAGTCACATCTAGCTATGGTGATCCCAAGCAATCTGATATAATTTCTTTGCATTCTTATGAAAATATTGATCATAGATTGTGTTTTTTTTTTAACGAGAAGAGAGAGTTTTATTAGATAAAGGGAGAATTTACAAAGTCTACCAAAGGTAGGTAAGAGAGAAAACTAAAAACAAAAATTAACAAAATACAATCCCAATTGTGCACAGAATAGGAGAAGTTGAAGTGCACCCTCTTCCCATAGGCAGAAGCTCAAGTCAGAACCATAGTTTTAGCTTCAGTAACTAACTCGTTATCCGTCTTAAAGCTATAGCTATCTTCGAACGTTCTGCAATTTCTTTCCTTCCAAAGGACCAAATCACATCTGCAGGCATTAAGTCTTATACAACTTTGCCTGAAGCTGACAGATTATTACACGGCCAAGAGTGAGAAAACAAGAGCATCGTCTCAGGAAACACCCGTGCCCACAACTTTGCAGGTGTTATGGCTATCCAGAGTTTGTAGGCAACCTTGCAGTGGAAGAGAATGTGGTCTTGTGACTCGGAACTATCACCACAAAGTATGCATGAATTATAAATATCAAATCCCTTATACTGCAACATCTCAAGATAGTTGAGATTACCGTGTACAGGGTACCAGATCAAAAAATTAATTTAGGAGGGACTTCATTCTTCCATACAAACTTGTATGAAAACCTATTGATGTCGTCTTCTTTTGTTAGTGAATCATATAAGGATTTAACCAAGAATTTCCCATCAGAATTAAGAGCCCAACGTCTGGTGTCCGGTAAAGTATCTCATGCTAGTGGATTTGAATTAATTACCATCAAAAGTCCAGCGAACTGGTCTGCTTCTGAATGTGACAGTGCTCTCTTGAAATCGAAATTCCAAGAACCATCCAAGGTAATATGATCTTCAACAATGCCATTTTGTAACTTGTCTAGTGTATTAATTGAATGGAAAGTGGTTGCAAGACAATAGTTAGCAGTCCAATTGTGTTACTACTTCCAAGCTTTTATATTCTCACGACATGTAAATTTTTAATAAATTGTATTTTCTACTCCGGCAATAAAAATAAGTAGCCCAAGCCGACACAAAGTTGCCAGCATCAACTAATACCCATTAATTCTATTCAAAGAAACCATTAACAATGAAAAATCATAGTATTTCTAATTGTCTTCAAGGTTAAAAATTGAATGGTTGATTTTCATTAATTGTTTATATAAAAGAAAAGTTTGAAATTGAATAGGCTCATAAAAAAAATAGAAGTAACCACCTATAGTGACTATAGATCCACATAAATTGAGTTATATTTGTTCCTTCATAATCATCTCAAATTCATACTTTAGGTAGAGTTTTACTACATGCAACGCCAATAACAACAACACTGCAGAATTTAAGTGAGGTGCAAAGATATAAATAAATCTATTCGGTGAACTGAATCGGTCTGTAATAACCTAATTCAAGAAGTCTGAAGATGTTGTTGGAAGTCATATAGAGTTTTGTGGTTGACTCGTAATGTCAAAAAAATATAACAACATTAATAAAATTATTTAATCCAATCAATTGCAACTCAGTTTGTAAGGATTTTTTAAAAGCGTCCAATTATTTTGTATTGACAATTATATGTAATATTTGTTGAGACCGAGGCCTGAGCTTTAAGTCCGATTTTTTCTAGTATTATTCATATTCACATTTTGTAATCTTGCGCGGGTTACTGATTCCAAAAAGTAGACTTGGTAGCCAAACTGTCTAACACAGAACTTTGGGTGTTGTGATTTGAGATTCCAATAATTCTAGATCGCATTAGACATCAAAAAATTCACATCCAATTGACCCGTCCAAATTTCTGTAAGACAATTCTTAAAAAAAACATTGATAAAATGTTTTTCTATACTTTTTATACCATTTTTTTCCCATAAAGCTAACACCAATTTATTAGAACCATATTACATGTAATATTGGTTCAGCATTAGCCAGTACCATTACGACACGAGTTATTTCTAATAATTCACAAACCCTAAAAACGATGATAAAATTATCGAGTGATAACATTAGTGAACTGAGTTCAAAGCTCGTCTGAACCAAATACTCTAACCACGGAATGATAAAAAGAAGACAATCCAAGGAATATACTCACTTTTTCACTTCCATCAAGCACCCAGACTATTTCCACCAGAGCCAAAAAACAAACCGCATGGTTGTGGTAGGGTGGACTTTGTTTCCCAGAGAGAATAGGAGCTCAATGACGTGGAGTTCTTAATTTCCCATCAATGTGTCTTTTTTTTACTGCGATATTGGGATCATCAGCAGATATCTATGATCATTACTACATCGACATAATAATATGGGTATGATTAAGAAATGAGTTTTTCGAAAACCTTTCTTGGATTTTGATTATGCTCCCTGTGTTAAAACAAAAAATCATCAAAAATGAGTTTTTGTTGGAGAATGTGTGTGGTTTTCGGAAAGAGTACTGTGGATCCACATCCGCTATTCCCAGTTCCTACCTTGCTCCACTTTCCACAATGCATATGCTTCCCTTATATATTAGTATATGTTCTCTTACTTGTGTTCCGGTCTACTTAAGTCAAATCTGGATCATTTTTCTTCCAGGTAATGAAATTTGATAGATTCTGAAACCCTGTCCGATGAGTCTAGCATAGCCAAGGCCATTTGCTTAACTCGAATATGGTAAAACGAAAATAAGTTGTTTTTACTCACGTAACATATAGAAAAGAGATTACCAAATTTGACCAAAGTCAGCTGTTGAAATATGTTTTGTATTACTAGTAGCTAGGCTCCTACCTCAGAGCTTCTAATAATCTAAGAAATTAGGAATCAGTCCTAAGCTAACCTAGATAGTAGGTTTGATTAAGAAAAAGGCTAGGGTTCTCTATAGGTATGGTTGGATTCTTTTTTTCAGGGCAGTTTCTCTATTGCTGGTGTTGATTGCCCTTCACTTACGGTGTTTGTTTGTGCCACAAGGAGCAAAAACTGTGGTGGTTTCCATAAACTAGTTTTCTATTGGTTTCTTGTGCTTTCCATGTAAAGGAAAAAGATGGATATAGTAGCAGTAAAGCTTCTTGACAGCCTGGTCTAGCATTAAACAACACATATTTTTGAACTTGAATATCTTTTCTCAAACAATGGAGAGTGCAATGTTATCATCAACCAAAAAGCAAGCAACCAACCCAAAAAGATTTACACGTAAATTTTCACTCCGTACAGGTAGAGGTACAAGCATATTTGGGATTAATGTCAGCTTAGAAAGAAAGGGAGGAAGAATTTGTGATTTTTTTTGTTTCTTCGAAATCCAAGTATTTGTACTAGTACCACCAAACATTCACGATCATGCAGTGCACCATAGATATTATTATCTGAACTTGCATTGACTGATTATATATGCGAACTTGATTTAATTATTTAGTACGAGTTTGAGAAGGTGTTTGGCAATGAGGTGAATACAAGTACTGCTAAAATATTATGAAATTGTTAAGAACTTGGAAGCTCGTACGATGAATTATTTGCTTTGAGATCAATGTGTCACACTAAGAAAGGAAATAAAATCATATAATATACTACCTCCGTTTCAAAAAAATAGGTTGGTGTGGTTAAAAAATATTTAAAAATGGATAGGATGAAACTGTTTATATCCTGACTATTTTTATATATTTGTCCATTTAAACGGTATCAAAATCTAAACGTTCTTTTCATCCAGGAATTGTTGATTTTTGTCTTTTTAACCAATTTTGAGTATTTAGAAACGGAAGGAGCAGTATATTACGACACAGAACTCAAACCGAAGTTGCTTGATCAGGGCAAGAACTCATATGATGCAACCCCTTTTCTCCTTTAATTCAGAGAAAAATGGCATTGCTACTCATAACTCAGGGTTTAACAAAAGCGACAATTCTTTTTGGACTTCTGATCAGGCAGCGAGTAGTGGCCTCCGGTACAGTTTATTCCTCCTCCGGTCCTTCCTGCCATCCTTATCATCTGCGCCTTTTTAGGGCAGTCTGTCCCCTTAGTAAGACACCTCCACCTCGTGTGGGTTCATTTTTATAATCCAAACATTTCAGCAGTACCAAATCCAACAAAATCCCCCGTTCATTGGGTTAATTATTGCTTAACAAACTTAATCATTTAATTACTCATTTAATTAATCATTTCATGACAGTTGATTTAGTTAAATTTTCTTCGAATCCATTACTAAATAATTCAAACAACTTAATGTACTACCTTTGACTTTGACTTTCTTTTGTAACTGTCTTCTTTCTCCAACTTATCTGGCTTATGTTGCTCTTTCGCCATGTTCACCTTCACCTCCTCTTAAAATATAACCCTAACAACAAAAAAATGTAAACAAAATCTAGACAAAATTCATAAGGAAATTACAACATTTTTTCTTATGACCAGCCACTAGCTGTTAACTGGTCATATTCTAATACCATTTCTTTGTTATATTTATTTGAATTTTCTTCATTTTATGCATGCAAACAAAAATTTGTTACAGTACCTAAAATTTGAAGACAAAATCACCAATCTTTCTTTTCTTCATCAACCTTATCTAGATATGACAATGTTCGTAGGACCTGCTGAGTCAGTAACGGATCAAAGATTCAAAACCATATTTTTCTTGGTTTTATCTAGGTCTAATTAATCCTTCAAATTTTCTGTAAATTATAATTTTCCTGTGGTGCTCGATTGACCGGTAATTTGTCGACGAATAATCATATAATTCTTTTGATTGATTTAAGAGTAGGGTCCTTTGAGAGGACACCTGATTTATGACAATACCCGTGCATAACTGTTCTATTAAATCCCACATGATCAATTTGTATAATATATATATATGTGCAGCATGTCATGAAAATATGTTTGTACATTGGACTCATTAAATCCTAATGAGTGGTCAAGCTGTGAACATTTTTTTTCCTTGAACCATAGCTGTCAACAGTTAAACGCCGAGTCTCTTTTTTCTTTTCTAAACTAAACGTTAGAAATTGGAATACTGACGTGTTCTACATTCTGATATGGTAGGCATATCAAACATACCTAACAATTGATCGCATTTGCATTGCTACTAGTTCTGGATGGCATTTGAAGAGTTGTTGTTAAAGTTTAGAGCTGTTAAAATTTAACTAGCCAATTAGGAGTAGAAAACAAAATATGAAACTTTTTTTTTTGTTTCGGTAGAAATTACATGTTTTACATTCTAAGGTAGTAGGTATATCAAACATACCTAACAAACAATTGCATTTGCAACTCTATTAGTTCTAGATAGCATCTAAAGAGTTGTTAAAGATTAGAGCTGCCACAATTTAACTAGCTAATTACGAGTAACAAACAAAATATGGAACCTTTTTTTCTTTCAGCTGAAATACGAATACCGACGTGTTTTACATTCTAAAGTAGCAGGTATATCAAAGATACCTAGCAACCGATTGCATTTGCAACTTTACTAGCTCCGGATAGCATCTAAAAGGTTGTTAAAATTAGAGCTTCCAAAATTTAAATAGCTAACAAGGAGTAGAAAACAAAATGTGGATTTAATGAGATTAGTTGGTGGATTTAAGAAGATTAGTTGAAGGAGAAAGCAGTAGCGATTAGGTAACAATAAGATGTCACTGTATTTCTTCTTAGTATACATTTTTAGGTAACTACTTGAAATGATATCATGCATTCATGTGGGTAGGAGGAGATTGCCATAATGGTGGAAACATCCAAAGTGTGCACAGAAAGCTTGTTGTCACCATCCTTTTATTCAAATTGATATGACTAACATCCAAACAAAACCAATTTTTGTTTCTTTTTGAGCTCCTTTTTTTCAACCCCAAAATTTGATTACAAAATTACAAAGTTTGGTGATATCATTCCAGTTGTAAATCAATATATACTCCAATGTTTCTGTCCCATCTACTAGCTAGTAGTAGTAATACAATACTCAAAGAAAAACTCTTCTAATTTAACCAATTTCAGTTCACATAACAACATCATAGACAATACACAATATCATGACCACACAGTGTCGGAACACAGCATCGATTACCTTCCCGTCTGTCTTCGATACATGGGAAAGGAAAATAGTCCCACGTCCCTAGTTTTCGTATAATTAATTTAAATATAATTCACTCATTGCCAATTTATTTTGAATTGTATGCCTGCAGACTTTAACAATACACCTTTGGTTATACTATTGAACTGATATCACTGTAGTACAAATTATCAGGTTACTTAAGTTCAAAAATCCACGAAAATGAATATAACTGTGCTTCATTGTTACCTTCTCTGATGCAAATTCACGAGAAAAATTTAATGGGCTCACAAAATTATTACAATAAATCAAAAGTTTATTTATTTTTCTTAGTTTCTCCAAGTAGGGGCGGAGCCAGCCCACTATAAGGGTGTGCATCGAAAATTTATTTATTTTTCTTAGTTTCTTCAAGTAGGGGCGGAGCCAGCCCACTATAAGGGTGTGCATGTTTTTTTTTTCTAAAGCATAAAGGGTGTGCATTTACATCCCCGCTCAGCTGGCTTGAAAGCCTATTTTAGGCCCAATTAGAATTTTTTTTACATGTATACGCTTATTTTTGCTTTTCTACATTCCTAAAATATTTTTAGCACCCCGTAACAAAATTTTGCACCCCTCCCATAGTTCTTGGCTCCGCCGATGTTTCTAAGAAAGGATGTCATACACAAAACCAATATTGGCTCAATTATTTTTATTAGAATTTTTTTCGTAAATTACTTTATTTCATGTATATATTTGTTTATTGTGAATCCACTTGATTATATACTTTATTGAGCCTCTCTTGGCAAATAATTCAGCTGTTTTTTCTTCGATATATAATAAGCTAAACCCTAATTATATTTGGACTAAACTTATTATACTAATCCCCAATCAAAAACAAAACATTTTTCATTACAATAATTAATCTATAATTGGGTGTAGTTTTGACTAATAATAATCAAAAAAACCAAATTCTAATCTTAAGATCAAACCCCTCCCAGACAAGGCCACGTGTGTAGGACCTTCATAGCTTCTACTACTCCTACATTTCCTACTTATTTCTTCCTCGTTCTCTCTTCTTTGAAAAAACAAAATACTACCAATTCCCAAAGAATCCCTCCTCTTCTCCTCCTCATCAACAGAAAAATAAAATAAAATCTGTTATATAATCATTCACTACTCTTTATTCAGCAGCTACCAAGAAACAGAAACAGCAAACCCTCTTCACGGCAGTGAGTCTTAGAGTGACCAAGTTTTAAATATGAGAGAGGGATAAAGAGAATGAGAGACCAACAATGGGCAGCCAGTAGTACAGTTAGTTGTTGTTGTTGTTAGGGTTTCATCTCAGTCCTATCTCTTTGTCTTCTGTTTAAAAAATTCATTCATTTACTTCTTCTCTCTGTCTCACTACTAACCCATTACTAGTACTATTTTTGGGATCATAGGAAGAAGAAGGGAAAAAAAATGTTACTAACTTGTGATCCTAATGATGGTGAAGGTGGTATCAAACTACTTGATGAGTTGACCACCAATGCGAAACAAATTCAACAGCAGATACTAGAAAGCATATTGCAACAAAATGGTGAAACTGAGTATTTAGGAAAGTTTCTTGGTGATCATGTGATCAACAAGGACACTTTCAAAAATAAAGTTCCGGTTGTGAATTATGAAGATATTAAGCCATACATTGAAAGGCTTGCAAATGGTGAACCATCCAATATCATATGTTCACAAACCATCACTGAGCTTCTTACAAGGTAAGAATTATTTACTCAGAGAATTTAAATTGATTTTTTCTTTTTAGCATTTTTTCATTTCTTGACTACTCAGTGTACAAAATGTTTTGATCTTCCTGCAGTTCTGGAACTTCAGGAGGACAACCAAAGATGATGCCAACCACTTCTGAAGATTTGGATAGAAAGACATTCATGTACAATATCCTTGTGCCTGTTATGAACAAGTGAGGATCTAAAACTTTATCTTGCTTTTGTGTTATCATTTTAGTTGGAAGCTTAGATACTGTTTCTTAAGATGGTTTTGGTTCAAATTTCAGGTATGTAGATGGTTTAGACCAAGGTAAAGGAATGTACCTCTTATTCATAAAACCAGAAATCAGTACTCCGTCGGGTTTAGTGGCACGGCCCGTATTGACAAGTTATTACAAAAGTAGCAATTTCCGAAACCGGGCTTTCAGCAGGTACAGTGTCTATACGAGTCCCGACGAGACCATCTTGTGCTCAGACAACAAGCAGAGTATGTATTGTCAGTTACTATGCGGTTTAATTCAACGAGATGAAGTGCTAAGGGTAGGAGCTGTTTTTGCATCTGCGTTCCTCCGAGCCATAAAGTTCTTAGAAGATTTCTGGCAAGAGTTGTGTTCAAACATCAGGACGGGGAATGTAAGTACTTGGATCACTGACCGGGGGTGTCGAACTGCTGTTATGAGCATTCTTAGACAACCGAATGAAGAATTGGCGGATTACATTGAGAAAGAATGTGGTAAAAAATCATGGGATGGCATAGTTAAGAGATTATGGCCAAGAACCAAGTACATCGACGTGATTGTCACAGGGTCCATGGCACAATATATCCCTACACTGGATTTCTACAGTGGTGGGCTTCCTCTTCTATCTACTATGTACGCTTCGTCCGAGAGTTACTTCGGGATCAATGTAAATCCTTTGAACAAGTCATCCGACGTTTCTTACACACTCCTTCCAAATATGGCCTACTTCGAGTTCATTCCTGTCGAGAAAAACCATGACGAAGAAGAAGCAAGCCAAGGGCTTCAATGCAACGGCCTGTCTGATAAGATTTGCAGCTTAGGGGAAGAGGAACAACAAGTGATGGAAACTGTCGATCTTGCGGATGTCAAAGTCGGTCATTATTACGAAATCGTTGTCACCACTTTCACAGGTTAGCTCTCAATTTTTCACATATTTTTTTGGGTCTTCCTCTTTTTCAGATCTGATCCACATGCTTCATTCAATTCCTGCTCAGTAACACATCTTAAATCTGGCTGACTCTTTAGTTATTTTTGTTATATTTTTTCTTGTTAAGATTCAAGGCCGTTGAATTTAATATTTTCATAGCCCATTATCATTTATTATGTTGTTATGCAATCATACCACAAATTGCAATCCCCATTTTAATGCCCTCGGACATCACTCTCTCCGAAAGTGCCTCATAGGATGGATAATGATTGCCCTGGTCTAGGACTCTAGGACATATACACTTGCATGCACAAATTCATAGACTTGGGACTAATTTAGCGCACGGGCTAGAATGAGTACACTTCTTCATATATATTCTTTTATCTTCATGAACACTGTAAATTTTGCTGTAGTTTTTACATATGCACTGTAGAAATAGATTTAGAGGACAAGGATGAAATGTAAATGAGCTTCCTCTGTTTTTTCTCTGTTTCCAGGGCTATACAGGTACAGAGTTGGTGATATTCTAATGGTGACAGGATTTTACAACAATGCACCACAATTCCGGTTTGTGCATCGCCGCAACGTAGTCTTAAGTATCGATACAGACAAAACAAACGAAGAGGATCTGTTGAAAGCAGTAACACAAGCCAAACTAGTGATCGAGCCATTGGGTTTTCTGTTAACCGAGTATACAAGTTATGCGGATACTTCATCAATTCCTGGCCACTATGTTTTGTACTGGGAACTGAAGATTAGAGAAAATATAAACGGTGAATTGCCTGACGTCGATACGAAAATGATGGAAGAATGCTGTTCAACAGTTGAAGAATCACTTGATTCAGTTTATAGAAGATGTAGGAACAAAGATAAATCAATTGGTCCATTGGAAATAAGGGTTGTGAGAAGTGGTGCATTTGATGCACTTATGGATTTTTGTGTCACTCAAGGCTCTTCAGTAAATCAATACAAGACACCAAGGTGTATCAAGTCTGATGTTGCTATTAAGATTTTGGATTCCATGGTCATTGGCAAGTTTTTTAGTAGGAAAACTCCATTCTGGCAACCTTACACAATGGGCATCCCTTTGGAGCAGTAGAAGAAGAAGTTCAACAGGAATCCCCACATGTAGTCCTCTCAGTAGTCAGTGTTATTCAATGGGATTCCTCAGAATTTCTTAGGAATCCATTAGAATCTGGATTTGTAAAAGCTCTCTCTCCCTCTCTTGGTTCTTTTTTCTTCTTTATTTTCACCTCTCTTGGATTGTTTGGAAGACGATATTACCCTTAGCTTATTGTTCTGAATTAGTTACTATTGTGTGTGGAAATCATTTAATGTCATCTATTTTCAGTTAATTAATGAGGGTGTTTATGTCAATTAAAAATATTTATTTTGATGCTTTTATAATTCAGTAGTCAACTTAAGAATAAAATTCCATGTTTTGAAGCACTGGAGACAGTAGAAAGGAAGAGCCTGTACTCTGTACTCACAACTGAAAGTTTTCTGAAAATTTAGCACATGAAATATCACTATTCTTTTGCCCGGGCACGGAGTTGCCAGACATGAGTTAGCGGATATATCAGTCTTGAGAATTGGACGGCCTACTATTGGAGGTGCATTTTGTATCAAAAACCTAGTATTTCTAGTTTTCTACAAATCACTGGCTTAGAGAGTTGGAGTCAGTAATGGAATCAACAGTCATCGTCTTAGAAAGAAACGGATGTAACCATTTAGGGCAGTTAATCTCAAGACACTTTGACAAGCTAAGCAAACCTAAGAGCTTGTCCCTCTCAAAGGACTTTCCATTTGCGTGTGAGATAGCATAAAGATCTTGGACCACAAGACAAATGCTGACATATATCATTCATGTTAGACAAAAGAATTTCAAGAGAAAGTAATACACGTAAAACCAAAACAGACGACCAACTTTAGTTGGTAATTCAGAGTAATTTGCTTAGATACGTTCGAAGATCAAAATCTTCTGATAAAACATAGGTTAAGTTTCAAAATATAGTAGAGTGTGAATCAGGATCCGTAAGAAAGCCGTAATATCTGGGCGCTATCTCGGAGAGAGGCTGGTGAAATAGACAGTTATAATTTCAAAACTTGCATAATCGAGTTGCATTGATTACAGGATTCTGATTATAAAAATTTGGTGCTAGTGAGTTTCAAATTTAGGTCACTGGTATCATCCGCGAGATCACTGATTATAAAATTTGGTCCTGGAATAGAAATATTTACAAGATCACCCAATAACTTCATCACTGATTATACGAAAAATATAAAATGCTGTACATTCTAATTTGCAAGATCACCCAACGACTGTATCACTGATTATAAAAACTATAAACAGTAGTACATTCTAAAAACGGCAAACAAGCTCCCAACTATTTTGGGTAGATTACTTGCTTATCACAATGTCTAAGGCAATAACCCCACCACCCCTCTTGGATGAATGGGATAGTGATGGCTCTTAGAATTGTACATGAAAAAACATACGCTGGGATGGATGTTTTTCATAAATCATTTCAGGTCCATTCAAAATCTTGAGACTCTCGTGGCTCCATTTGGTTCTCGAACCCCTCCTGCCTTTATTATTACCGATGGGTCCGCGACCCATATCTTCTGATCTGATGATACATATATACCAAAAATATCAATAATTGGCTTGATGATGAGAATTGTGAGATGGATATCATGATGATGATATTTTCTCTTTGCGCAATGTAGTTCAGTCGTACAATTTTGTGGGTTGTAATATCTATATATACGATCAGAATCAATCTAGGCACACGGGTGAGAAGTCATCTACGTCGCGTACGACGCGAATACGAACAAACCAAGGACTTCCTCTGATTCGACAACTCTTGTTTTTATTACGGGTGGCATTATCTGGAGATCAATCAATTCGTCCATAAATTTACTGGATAAATTTCGGCGAAATGAAAAAAAAAAATGCGTGTGCCCCATATACAGTCGTACGCACATGATGAATTGAAGGCAAACTAGGAGACGATGATGAAGAAGAAAGAACCAAAGGATAGTATAAGGCCACGAACAAGGATTGTTAGGCACAATTGGTAGAGAGTACAGTACATGATACATGAGACAACGCAAGCAATAGACAAGCACTGGCCTACAGGGGGACAATATGATACCGTTGCTTAGAGTTTGCCTGGTCAGATTTTTGGTTATATATGCAGTTTTGGAATACTTCTCATTCATAAAAGTTTTGACAAAATAATCTCATTTCCTTTTCTGTCTATTTCTTTGCAGTTTTGTAAAGAACCACAACAAAGCTTGCAATGTTGCATCAACTCTTCAACTAAACCAAAAGCATCCCACTTTTAGGATTCTGTTCTCCAATCCTATCCATGATCCCACCCACCATTCTGATCGACTATGCTACAACGCTTTCCTCTTTCTATCACTTGACTTTAAAGTGATTAGAAAGATTTAGAATTTTCTACATTTTACTCTAATTAGGATAATATGGAATGCAAGGCATATTTTGTCCATCGCCTACGAAAAGAATAAGGTAAAAAGGTAAGTCTTTTTCCCTTGATCTTAACTACATCTGACCTACTAACTCTATTATCCCACGTATTTTCGTTCTAACAATCTGTTCCGTTAATAATTTCAACAGCTGTAAAAAAAAAAGAATTTGATCGATAAAGAAAGGATCGATAGATCAAAACAGAGGGGTATAAAAGAGTTATGCCATCCTAACCAAAGCTACAAAAGGAGAAAAGAAAGCAAAAACAAGAATCTGGTAACATTCTTCCAGTTCTACTCAATTTCAAAGTAGATATTGTACCATTTTTTCATAGCATCAGCAGAACTAACTGTGTTGAAATCACTGATTGCAAGAACCTAAGAGAATATGTAGTAAATTGCCTTCTTCACAACTGACATCTCATTATTGCTGGAGTTTGAGAAAACCCTATCATTTCTCTCCTTCCAGATACTCCAAAAAATTGTTGTAGGGATTAAGTCCCAAATTGCAGTACGAGCTTTAGAATGCTGAATAAGAGTCCAATCATGAAGAACAGCAGGAGCATCCATAGGCATGGAGAAAAACCAATGCAGCTTTTCAAAAAAAAGCTTCCCACACTTTCCTAGCAAATCTGCAATGAATAAGTAAATGCTGAGTAGTCTCTGACTCATTAAAAAACAAGTAAGTATCAGGAACTTCAATTCTTGTTTTCAAAAGGAAATCTATGGTAGGCAGCCTGTTGTGAGCAATGAGCCAAAGAAAAAAAAAACAATTTTAGGTGGCATTTAATCCTCCAAATATGAGCAGACATTGAGTCCACAGTCATAGAATCATCAATCACTGAGAGAGAGTCATAAAGAGATTTCACTGAGAAGACTCCTTTTTTAGGAAGCCTCCACCACTATTCATCTTCAACATTAGTATTCAACTTGAAAGAGATAAGATCAGCATTTAACAAAGAGAGCTCAACTCTAGCAGCAACATTCAATCTGTTTTGGATGTGCAGGTTCCAAGAATTACCATCTTCAGCATTACCAATTGCAGAATACAAGTTAGCAATAGAAGAAGTCTTTGCTCTAGAAACTGCATACAGATTAGGATAGCAAAGCTTTATTGGGGAATCATATAGCCAATTATCATCCCAAAATCTCACGTTAGTACCATTGTTAACCTTAAACTTCACAATTTTGATGAAAGTAGAATTGCACTTCATAATAGACTTCCAAACTGAGAAACCATAAGTGCAATTTGGGATCTTAAAAATCCAAAAAACTTCACTTGGACCATATTTCTCATCAACAATCTCCTTCCAGATAGTATTATCTTCAGTGGCATATCTCCAATGCCATTTTCGTAAGAAAAGCTTGATTGAACTGTTTGAGATTTTTAAGCCCAATCCACCCATTTTTTTTCTCTTTACTTAAAACACTCCATTTCACCAGATAAATTTTTCTTCTACATTTGTTATCATGCCAAAGAGAATCTCTAATGATCTTTTCAAGCTTTTTAATGACAGAAGAAGGGATTTCAAATAAGGACATATAATACACGGGAGAGAAGACAAAACACTATTAATAAGTGTGATTTTTCCAGCTCTGGATAAAAGAACTTTTTTCCAACCTGCTAACTTAGCTATGAATCTTTCTATGATTTTATCCCATTTAGTTATGCCTCCACATTTATCTCCTAAAGGCATACCAAGATAAGTAGTTGGAAGAGAACCATGATGGCAACAAAATAAAAGAAAAATTGGACAAATCTCCATCATAACCAACACCAAAGATTTGTCTTTTAGTAAAATTAATTTTTAAGCCAGTAAGAAGCTCAAAAGAAAGAAGAACCAACCTCAAGTTTCTAACTTGCTCAACTTCAGCATCCAAAAACACCAAGGTATCATCTGCAAATGGGAAACCATCATTTTCAACTTGAAAACCAGTTAGAATTCCTTGATCTTGGGCCTGTTTGATCATGAAATTTAAAGACTCACCAACAAGAAGGAAAAGAAAAGGTGAAATAGGGTCATCTTGTCTGATTCCTTTTTTGCTTTTGAAGTAACCTGCAGAGCTGCCATTGACAAGTACATAAAACCTTGAAAATTCAACACATCTTCTAATCCATCTTGTCCAATTATCACCAAACCATATAAGAGAGAACATATCATCCAGAAAGTCACAGTTCACATGGTTAAAAGCCTTCTCAAAATCAATTTTACAAAGAATATCAGATCTTCCACTCTAATTCTTGAATCAATCAACTCATTAGCAATCAAAACTCCTTCCAGAATTTGTCTTTTCTTAATAAAAGCAGTTTGATTCTGATAAATAATGGAAGGAAGGCTTTGTTTAAATCTTTCAGCAAGAATCTTGGAAACAATTATGTAAGCTCCATGAACTAAACTTATTGGTCTAAGATCTTTAATCTCTTTTATAGTGTCCTTCTTAGAAATTAATGAAGGTATTCTTCAATCTCCAATCAAGAAAATGTTTATGCTGCAATTGCTTGAGAATATTCATGAGATCAAATTTTAAGATATCCCAGCAGAGAGAATAAAAGTTAATTGGGAATTCATTTGGACCAGGGGCCTTATTTTGGCCAAGCAACTTAATAGCAGCTAGCCATTCTTCTTCTTGTATATCTCTTTCAAGCCAAGTACACATTTCTTCAAAAAAATTAGAAAAATTCATGCCATCCATATAAATATTTCTAGAGTGCTGAGATTGGAAAATATTCTGAAAAAAAAAACTATACCATCTTTGATCTCCTGTTCATCATAAGTAAGCATTCCATTCACCTTGATAGAACCAATATATCTTCTTCTCCTTCTGTCATTTTCTATTCTATGAAAATATCTAGTGTTATTTTCAAAATCTTTGATGTGGGTAACTCTTGATCTGCTTCTCCATTTCTCAGCTTTAGAAATAGTAAGATTGCAATACTCCTGCCTTGCTTGTAATCTCTCCTCCCATTGTTGATCAATTAAATCATTATTTGAGATTTCCACAGTATCCAGGTCAACAAAAATGTTTTCCAGCTCTTCTAATCTTCTTTCAAAATCACCAAATTCAGCTTTACTCCATTCTTTCAATTTTTCCTTGAGTAATTGTAGTTTCTTGCATAATACAAAACCTGCACTACCAGAGACAACAAAAGAAGACCAAGAATTGCTAACAACATTAAAAAAATCAGGATAAGAAAGCCAAAAATACTCACAACGGAATGGAGAAGGTCCATGCTTCACACCATCACAAAGAAGAGCAATTGGATTATGATCAGAGCAAGGTCTTGGAAGAGATTGATGAATGACTTTAGGAAACATAAATTTCCAAGAAGGAGAAATGAGCAGCCTATCAATTCTACTTCTAATATACTGGATTTGACTGTTTTTCCAAGTGTAGGTAGCACCAATCAAAGGAAAGTCAATCAACTGATGCTTATAAATAAAGATATTACATTTCTTCATACCAGAAGTAACAACTCCTCCTGAAGATCTTTAAATGGTAAATAAAAATTACATTCTTTTTCGGCCGTCCTAATTGTAATAAGCAATTAGGCATGTGAAATAAAATCTCACCTAATATGACTAGATGTGCTCGTTGTAAATGATAGTTCTGTATCTACTAATTTTCTTTTAGTTTGGCCCAAAATACTTGGCATTTTTTATATTCATACGATACATATAGATACAATTTTTTATGATTGACAAAGAAAAGATCATTAATCAAAAAATAGAGTACCACCCTAAGGAAACTAAAAAAAAAATGGTAACATGCTATCAACTTAAATATGATTAAGTAAGAGGAATGATCCATTCACATTTTTATTCTCACACTATCTCACACGTTGGACGTCGTTTTTGTGAATAAAAATCAAACTGTAACAGATTTTAAGCTGATATTTCGGGGATATGTTCCTCTTACCAAGTTCCATATACCTATCAAAAATGAGACATTCCGAAGTATATAACCTCACAATCTACCGGTCTTAATTTCAATTACTAAAAATCTGTTGATTTTCAACTACTCATTTTCAAAGTAGTATATGATGGTGTTATACGTCTCCGAATACGCTCATTTCCAGTAGGAACATAGAGCTTTGTAAGAAGAACACATCCCCAAAATATTAGCTTTAAAGAAAAAAAAAATGAAGATAAAGCGGTTTTGAATAGACTTTAAAGATGAAGAAAAAATGTGAAGATAGGGTGGTTTTGAATTATGAAGAAAAAATGAAGATAGAGCGTTTTTTAATTATGACATCATCTAAAGAGATCTTGTGTTAAATAGACTTTAAATAAAAAACCTTACTTTTGGTTAGATACCTTCGCAGATCATCCTCTATCTCTCTGTTAAAATTGAAAGAAAAAAGATCAGAAATAAGAAGTTGGAAGTCAATTCTTCCATCGGTATTATGTCTTTTAGGAGTGAAGATTCCAAATTTTTGTAACACCAGTTAACTCACAAAGGTCGGCAACACAAATATGCTTGGCTCATAGCATAAATATTTGGATAACAAGTATTTATAGGAGAGTCGTATAACCGTTATCCCAGAATCTGACTTTATTGCATTTGTTTACTTTAAATTTGACATATTTCATAAATAAGGACTTGTATTTGATAATATCAATCCAAACTGATTTCTCCTAAGTGCATTTAAGAGTATTTGGAATCCATTCAACTCCTTCATAACCATACTTCTCACTGATAATAGTTCTCTTCAACAATAAATTAACCACCAAGACCATTTAGATCATAAAGCTTGACTATACTTTTTCGAATTCTTGATGACAACATCACCAAAGTTTTTTCTTTTACAGAGAGAATTTTGTTTTAATAAATGTATTTTTTTTTCTTTATTATCATTCCAGAGTATGTCTTTCATGATTCATTCTATCTTTTTATTAACAGAATATGGCATTTTATAGAGAGACGTATAGTAAATGGGAAGAATGGCTAGCTAATACACTATTGATAAGAATGATCTTACCTGCTCTTGATAGTAGATATTTTTTTCCAAGCGACTAGCTTTGCGATGAACTTGTCTATGATTTCCTATTTGGCAATACCACCACACTTATCTTCTAAGGTAAAACTCAAATAAGTAGAAGAAGAACACCATGGTGACAACCCAAAATAGATGTAAAGGCTGTCAGATCACCATCATAACATACTCCGAAATTATGGATTTTAGAAAAATTGATCCTTAAACCTCTAAGCATATCAAAATAAATAAGGATTATTCTAACATTTTTCACTTGCTCTACATCATCATCAAAAAATATTAGAGTATCAAGAAATAAGGATTATTGCAGATGAGTGACAACTACACCATCATATTTAGTTTGAAAAACAGATAAAATATATTTTTTGTGATTTTTTTATCATAAAAGTGAGAGCTTCACTAACTAACAGAACTAATAATGGTGAAATAGGATCACCTTGTCTTATACCTTTACTACTTTTAAAATAATTAGCTGCACTACCATTCACAATCACATAAAACCTACAAGATTCAAGCTTACTCCTCCACTTATCTCCAAATCCATCAACTTAAACATATCATCCAAGAATTCCCAATTCACATGATCCAAGTCTTTTTCAAAGTTAACTTTACACAATATGCTAACCTTACCACTCATAAGTCTTGAGTTTATTAGTTCATTAGCAATCAAAACCACATCCAGGTTTTTTTTTTCCAACAAAAGTAGATTGCTGCTGAAGATATTATTATTGGAAGAGTAAGCTTGAATCTTTCTGTAAGAATTTTAAAGATAAATTTGTATGCATCATGCACAAGGCTAATTGACCTTAAGTCTTTGATTTCCTCAATGGTATCTCTTTTAGGAATAAGAGCAATAAAGGTACTCTTTAGTTTCTAATCCAAAAAAAACTTTGTATATTTGTTCTTTTAGAATATTTAAAAATCATCTTGGAGAATGTCCCAACATAAACTTTGGAAACTTATGAGAATTCCATCTGGTCCTGGAGACTGGTATTGACCAAACATCTTATGCAACAACCACACTTTTCACATGACACGTTCTCAAAGATCCGCCATTGAATGAAATGAAGCTTTATCTCAAGACTGTACTGTGTGTGTAGGGCATGTTGGCCCAGAATAGAAATTGTACCACCATGGATGTTGTCCAAGAATCAATAATGCATCACTATGGTGCATTTTGCAAGTTGGGCATTGAGACATAACCAGAAACGTATCACTATAGTGCATCATACGTAGTTCGTTGCAGCGGAAGCAGGTAGACTTGGTATATGGCAATGTACTATTGAAGAAATGTAATAAGGCATATATAGAGAAGCGGTGTTTGTTGAAGGTGCATAAGAGAAGATGCATCTTTAATATATAAAGCTTGGTCGGTGATGCATATACGAGGTTAAAGCATCTTTATGCCATATTGTTTACTTGAGAGATTCAGATGCATAGGCATCATCATTGCTGCGTTTCTAACCCAAGAATGCGTCATTATGATGCATTCTGAAGAAAAGGTCAATGATGCAAACTCTTGTGCATTATCTGTGAAAGACTCTTTGGCTTACATATACTAGATTTGCTTAGCTTAGCTTTAACCTTGCAACACGAGTTGTCTTTAGTTTCCTGTCCCGACGAGGATGTACTATTGTTTGTGCTTGATCTCTTCAATCTACGGATGAGGAGGCAGCCACGATGAGTTGCATCATTAGTGGTACAACACCTCGTCGCTCATACCATCTAATTACGATATGATTACGACAAACTTTATGAGGTAGTTGCATCCCAATTCTTGGATGCTCATACCTCATATCAAACATTCGATGTAGGCGTGCAACAGTTATGATTTGGGAATATTTATAGAAAAGAAAGTTAATTGATATGCAAGATAAGGGGTTGTATAAGCCATTTTTCATCACAGGGATAGTAAAAGACACAAATCGCATGGCCCTTACTGATGCACCCTTGAAACAATGAAGACCAGTGTATGCTTTCATCTCAATGCTGAAACATATTAAGTAAGCTAGAAATAGGCTTGCAATGGCCTATGTTCAAGTCCATGGCATTGCCCTGTGCCTAGAAAGGACTCGAAATACGGTGATGCATGCAAAAATGCAACATCATTATCCTTTATAGCCTTGCACCCTTCATTAAACAAGTGTAAGTTGGAAGAGTGAGGAGATATGTATGGAAACTATGTCTAACGCATCATACATGAAAAACATGCTTGGAAAGGGAAATCAACGTGCATATGCCTGGTAAGAAACGAAGTTTTAAGTCCCAGTCATTGCGTTAAGAGTGACGCATCGGGGAATTCAGCCTGCGCGGCATGGCGCTGGAGGCAGAATATTTCGGCCCGTCTCATTTTGATTGCAGCAACGCACTATTCATCTTAAATGTTTTTTTCCAATCAACTACATATCTTTTTTGAAATTATAAAAAAAATCATCCCATCATAGTATAATTCCGTGTTGTTGAGTTTGAAAATATTCTAAAAAAATTAAACAATTTCATTCGTTATTTCACTCTCATCAGAAGTAAGATTACCATTAGGTGGAACGAATATAACTTCTTCTTCTTCTATCATTTGCAATTCTATAAAAATATTTGGCATTTTTTTCAAAATCTTTAATATGAGCAACCCTAGCTCTGCTTCTTCATTTCTCTGCTCTTGTAATGATGAGATCACAAAATTCTTTTCTTGATTTTTTCATTTCATCCACACATCAGTCAAACCATTATTAACATGTTTAACAACATTTAAGTTTGCAAAAAATTCTTCAATCTCTTCAAGTCTTGTATCCACCTTATCATGATCTTCTTTGCTCCAAGCCTTTAAATTTTGCTCGAGCAATTATAATTTCTTACAAAAAAATGGATACAACACTACCGAAAACATCAAAAAAAATCCACATATCTCTAATAAAAGAAACAAAATTTGGATTTGAAACTAGAAATTCTCACATCGGAATGATGATGGACCGTGATTCGGTCGTTCGAAAATTAAAGTTATTGGATTATGATGATGACATGGATGAGCAAGAGCATGCTAAGTTAATTACTAGAGGATAAAATCTCTTTAAAAAAGAAGAAACAAGGATTCTGTGAATTTTCTGCTAATATATTGTACTAGGTTATTTGTCCAAGTAAAAGACGCTGGCAATCAAAGGTAAATCAAAAATTTGATCGCGAGAAATAAAGTTACAATATATCCTTCATAATTGAATACCCTTGGGACCAGAAAACATATTTGTTTAACGAGGCTATTTATTTACCGCTAAATGGTATTATTCATTAATTGATAAAATAATATTTATTTATTCATAGAGTATTTTTAGTTTTGCATATATATAATTTTAGTATTACGAATTAGAAGTTGTTTAACTAGAAAAAGATATCCAAGAATTAATTGATGTCATTTCTAACTTACATTATAGGATGTTGAACATTTTTTGAACTATCCTAATGAGAATGATGCTTGTAAGGAATCGCCTACGGATGAAGAAATTATCGAGTCAGTAATAAATGATGAGAGTGGTTCTGAACCAGGTGGTAATACTACCTTGTACCAAATGTGTCATTAAAAGAGGCATTTCACACAGTAATTGCCATAAAAAATGACTTGCGGTAACACGAGCTAAATATTCCAGAAATTACCGCATGCATTACAAAAAATTAAGGATGGAATGTATTTTGGTTTAGCTGGAAGGAAGAAAACAAACAACTTTATATACATTTTCTTGAGAAGAAATCACTTCTTATACGAACATTGTTGATGGATGAATTATATACACATATATTATATGAAATGTAGTGATTATTCATTTATAATTTCATAAAGCCTTTTAAGACTCAATTTTTTCTATTCAGTAATGCATTTAGAGAAGTTATTCATTTATCCCATTTGCCCAAGACATTTTAATCATTTGTCGAGGTTAAACTATATTTATTTTCCTCATACACACAATTACTTTACCCGCGGAAGATTTCTCATTAGAATATATAGTTTCATCAAAGTCACCCATCGATAATTCCAAAAATATCTAGTTTCTTTAATCTCTTTCTAAAAAGGTTTGATTTCATTAGTATTAGAAGCACAAGGAGCATATACTCATGTGACCATCCATTCAAGAATTAGACAAAAATGTTGCATAATATGGTGATTGAGTAAGGACTAATCATAGAATCCATTACTTTGAACTTTAGAATAATCCTGAATAAAATGAACACCTCGAAACCTACTTTGAGAAGGAGAATTTAGCTACTTGATATCGTTATTTCTCAAACATTTCCAAACCAAAGATCATTGCATTGCTGAATTTTTGTTTATTGCAATAACAATACTTGGTTCTCATTCAAGAATTTCCTTCTTCACAATATATATCATGTTAAGATCGTTAAGACCACGAATATTCCAACAGGAAATCTTAAAATCTATAAGAACTAAAACACTTAAAAAAAAATCAAAACCCACTTAACAATTCAAGCAGATCTCATATTTTCCATGTCAAAATTCAAAAGATGAGTTTGAATGAATCTACGATAGCATCATCAATTTCTTCTTTCACGCCTCTAAATTATATACCCAATTTAGGACAAAATGCTATCATCTGAAGCAAAACATTTTTAAAATCATTTTTTAGATCAAGGTTAACTTTGCTTTTTAAAGTACTCCATTTCTCATTGATTTTCCTGAAAAAATCAAAATCTCCAATCTTATTCTTTGAAATTTCTTCATGGAAAGGAGGATTTGATTCATCTTTATAAAATATTCATTGAATCAATCATTTGAATATAAGAAACTGCAATTGCCGTCTTCAAATATTCTTCTACCTCTTCTTCATTTTAAAAAACTAGTGAAATAGCAGTTGAAAGTGATTGGTTCAAATTTAATTGAATTGAGTTATCAACCAAAGCATCTGAAACTACCAAGCTCGGAAAAGTTTTCACTTATGAATTATCCGTCGAAGTATGTTAAGTATCCTCTTCTGAATTTGAAGTAGAGACCCCTGAACCTGAATTCGAAACATGCATTCTCTTCCCAATAGTATGAGCGTAAAAATCAAATTTAATTTTAAATCTGGACTTGCATAAGAAAACTTTCCTTTTTCCGAAATTTAAAGATCTTCTAAAGATATTTTTTCCTCGAGAATCATGGGGATGTAGAATCGGCTGAGAAATCCTCGGTCGTTCAATATTAGAGAGATTCTTGTTTATCTTACTAACTGGAAAATCAACAAGCACGAGCTCAAAATTTTGAATCCTAATTTTGTATGAGCTTGATTAATATGTCCATTAGTATAGATGATAAGCACGTATGTGCTACATTTTATACCCATATTTATATTAGCTAGGACTCGATATTGTTGCTAATAATACTATTTTAATGCTTTTGTAGAAAGTAGAAGTAAATCCAATCATCCAAAAATAAATGGCGAAATGTGAAACTAAAACAGTGCTTGCCACAAAAAAAAATCAGCAAGGTTACTCGAGACACCAAAACGAGACAGAGAAGGGATGATACACAAATGAGACGGTCTAATTGAAAACAAGGAGGTCAAGCACGTACACATGCTTTCCCATGAATCATGGTTTTGTAGGGATCAGAAGAACAGTCGTGTGAATTTCAGCAAATTGCAAGCAGAAAACATTATAGTGGATTACTATGCCATGTGTCGTCGCATATTTACACATCCAGTTTTGGGAAGTTGAAAAGGCATTAGCCGTTAAGGAAAACCTGTTAGGTAGTGGAAAATTGGAACAAATAAATGGGTCCACGTGAATATCTTATTGGAGGGAGAAAAATGAATTAAAAATATTTTGATTTCTCATTGGTGGGATTCTTTTTAAGTCTACCAAATATGCATGCAAGCAAAATGAAGAAAAATATATATGGGGAAATCACATTGATGACCACCATGCAAGTTTCAATTAAGGATAATTAAGAGAATGACGACACGCCTTTATTTGGTATATATTTTCTGTATTGTGAAGAAGAAAAAGGGGGGGGAGTTCTGGTGACTTTTTTGGGAGACCGGTTTGGAAGCTAGAGAAGCCAACGAACATAAAGAGAAGATGAGGCCGCCGCCGGTGCTACTGTGAAGTTCCGTGAATGCTTGGAGCAGAAAACAAGGGAAAGGAGAAGAGGCGATTTGATTGTGGTGACTCACAGTCGTTTGGTTTATTTTCATTTTTCTAGTAATTTATTTTTATGGGTTTTAAGAAATCCATCTCCATGTTTTTTTAAATTTCATAACTAGGGTTCTTCGGTGGAAACCATTTCTAGCAATAGACCATGAATAAATTGATAATATTTGGTTTTAGGCAATTATGAATTGATTCAAATAATTTTATCTTTACGCTCTATTGATTTTCTATAAAATAATTGTTGTTGCTTCATCGGCTTTGTACTACAATAGCCTAAGTGCATTAATTTATATGGTTTTGCAATTTTATTTGTTATAGTATTTGATAGTCCATGCTTAGGTTAAATCATTTGATGGGTTATACTTAGACGATGCAAATAATAATCGTAAATGCATAAATACGTAGTTTCAATGATTTTCTTGCCATTATAATTTGATAAGCCATGCTTTGGAGACTTTGATGGGTTATGCTTAGGAGATACAAGTTATATTAGAGAAAATATACCGATAATAGGTGTTTCAATAGAACAAAGATATAGACGCGTATTTAGAATTATGAATCATTTTCAGCATCGAATATAAATAATGGTGGAATTCGTAGACACTGGTTACCGACACTCTCTCATTGCATTTTGTTGATTTTTTTTATTTATTTTTATTGTTTCAAATTCAATTCTAAAATCCCAAAAATTATTTCTGATTAATTCATTAGAGATATTGATTAGAGTATTTCCACCGCTCCTTGTGGGTTCGATCCGTACTTACCTCTGCCTACTTGTTAGACACCGTGCGATTGCGGTTATTATATAAATAGGCATCTCCGGATCCTATCAATAGACTGAATCAGAACAGGAAAAAATTAACCACCATAATGATATAGAAAATATGATGAAACACCATCAGAGGTCCGAACTTTTAAAAGTATTGGAGAAGCATTTATCCAGCTAAAAGTAGATGTATGTGTTTCCAAAAGACCACCAAATTTAACACTAAATTCTTTGTAAAATTATTGTCCCCACCAATTAAAATGAACATCATGAATCTTTGGCCAAAAACCTTCTAAATTATTTCCGGCAATGTAATAGAACTTTATGTAATGTATCATGGTAACAATCTCATAGACACACCATCAAAATTATAGAAACCTTTGTGAATCATGCTATTTTTATCTTGTACCGGAGAAAAGAAAAAACTTTATGAGATTCAAAGAAAATATTCAAAGCAAGTCTCAATATTAGATATTGTTGCAGTTTCCAATCCTTGAGATTACTTGCTTTGATGTCTCAATAGTTATTGCTTGGCTTCCATTCTAAATATTTGAGACAAAGTTCAAAGCTGAAAATGAACTAGAATGCCCATTTCTCTGAGAAGGAATAGATTGTTGCATACTGACTAAGACTTATGATTCTCAACTCGAAGCTTATGTGAAATAGTTTTTGAGAAACCATTCACAAAACACATCCATCTCGAGTATCCTTCTTCAGCTGGAAAAGACATCGAGTGCTTATTCTTTTCACATGACCTTTTCGCTCTAAAAAATTCTCCAAGTTTATTTTGATATCTGGAGAATAAATATATTTCATTACCACGATGGAAAATTAAAACCAACTTCTATAAAAAAATTCTTCTTTGACTCCTTCCTCATGATATTCCTCATCCAAATAACACCTTCGGAGCCGATTGATACTTGAAATATCTTTTTAGCATTTTAACCATTTGATTTACACCCATTATTCTCTTATGACCACCAACCACTGCTACCAACTCTTTGAACCCTCCGAGATCTTCGATTTACCTTGTAAACTCTACTTCCCATTCGAACCGATCCACCTACATTGCGTCGTTGAGAAGATTTTTTTGCCGCGATGAACCTGGACACTCTGTCCTTAATGACTCGATTCATAAAAAAACAAAAAAATATTACACATTTTGGAAACTATCAGTTTTTTTCTTTTTATTAGTCTTCATAAATATTCCTCTAATAAATGTAAGCAATTTGATAGCCATATAAAAAAAATTTACACATTTTGGAAACGATTATTTTTTAATAAAAAAATTTAATCGACATAAATATTCCTCTAATAAATGTTAGCAATTTGATAGCCATATATTTTATACTCGTGAAGTAAGTTTTCTAAAAAAACGTTCTAACAAAATAAAATTTATAAATATCATGGAATTATTTCAAAAGATTTTTGAATCTAACGTGTTTGGATGCCAATAGAAGTAAAAGTTCTACTGCTTCTCCAAAAACCAATAACAAAAAAATCTTTTTGATTCACAAAATTAACTTTTTTATTGTCGAAAGTTATAGTGAAGTTATGTATCCATATACTGATTTCTGTCTTTTTTGCTTTAAGACGTCAAAAAAATCATCATTTTCCATAATTTCTTGAAAGTGTGCAAATTGGAGAGGAATCGAAGAATAATCAATAGAGAAGTGTTCACAACATCAGCAGTTGAAGTTTTCAAGTTTGGGATGCGACAGTGGCATGTCTGTTTAAAAGGAAAGGCATGAAATTGTTGCTGAAAACTACACGCATTGTACACAATTGACAGGCACACGTGAGGGTATAGTTATTGTCTATGCTTTCTCTTTAATGGACTTGAGAGTGACAAGATAAGAAAAGAAACCCCAACAATAACATACTTGTCTTTGACTCACAAAGTTTTGGATGGTGTTGCTACGGAATACAGATCATGAGCAGTGGGGACCCATATTTTCATTTGTTTTTTGCCTTATGCTTGATGAGATGGGAGGAAAAAATGTGAGAAAAAGACTCGACAGGTCTCTTTTCGAGCCTCTTTCAGAAAAACAAAATAAGCCCTTCTCAACCCCGTTGATATTGCCTTATTGGGGGCTTCGAGGGGGTGGGATTTTGGGGGCTTGAAAGACTATGTGGAGACTAAGTGGTATAAGGGGAGATCAGATTTATGTAAAAATTCAAAAATACCCTCAATAATTTTCACTTATGACACTTCTACCATTCCATTAACTGATTAATCTAATAAAAAAAATCATTAAATTAAAAAAAAAAAACTGAAAATCAAAATCATTAAAAGAAAGAAAAAAAACCGCCCCACCACCACCTCTCTCTTTTCCTTCTTCTTCTTCTTCCCTTACTCCCCCTTTATGTTTTCATTCTTCTTCATCTATCATTCTTCGTTTGAAACGATTGATCGTCGATTCAAAAAAATTACGTCGTCGATTAAACTCATTGTATAAAAGCATGAAAGCAAAGGAAAAATTAGGTCATTCTTCGTCGAATCAACCTCTTATTGAAGCAGAGAAACCAACTTCAACTAATGAAGTGGTAAGTGAAGATGAAGAGGAATTGAATGAAGGAGATGGACCAGCCTCCCAGACTCCTGAGATGACAGCAATAAGGTATGAATTGAAATACCCACTGTTTATTTAAGCTCTTTATCGATCTTTCAGTTGGTTTCGAATATTTTAGGTCTGAAAAAACAGTTTCAGAATTTGATTACGGATGGGAGTTCTTTGATTCCTAGCCGTAAATATGTATCACGGTTGGGATATGTTGAATACCCAGCGTTTAATTGTGACATGGTTGAGAGATATAAGAACTCCCGGCCGTTTTAGTTTTCACGGATGGGAAATTGTTGAATACCCTGCCGTAATTCTGGTCGATGCGTACGAGATAAATTATTCCCATCCGCAAAGACTGAATCACGGCTGGGACTTTCCTATCCATATATGTCTCTGAGTTCGAATGCATGTTTCAGCGGTAGAGGTAACGTCTAGGTTTTGTTGTCCGTAATTGGTTTTCCAAACCGTAAATAATAGTTTCCTAGCTGATTTTATTAGGAGGCTAGGTATTCCTATCCGTAATATGAGAAAGCAATGAAAAGAAAAAAAATCCCAGCCGTTATGGTTTTTACGGCTTGGTAGATAAATCAACTTCCCATCCGTTATTATATTTACGGTTTGGATTTTCTATTTATCCTAGACGTTTTTTATTTACGTCTTGGACTTTTGATAATTATCTCATCCGTAATTCTGTTTTCGTCTGGAACTTTGTACACATCTTAGCCGTTGTGACTTATCTTCTTTTGCATTTTGGTCTGGTTTGTCTTTGAACAGAAAAGAATAAAAGAGGAAGAGAAAATCAGTAGAAGTAACACCTTCTAGTGAGCCCACTCCGCAACCCCGTCATGGAAAACCATTGGGTGCAAACGCAAGGAATACAAGTGAAGGTGTACTTGCTATTACTAGAGGAAATGATGGTGTTTCTCTTACTGGAGGAAATGAAGATGGAGGTGAGACTGTAGGAAATGAAGGTGGAGGAAATGAAGGTGGAGAAAATCAAGGTGAAGTTGTTTCTGGAACAAATGAAGGTGGAGGAAATGATGGTCTTGCTGTTACTGGAGGAAATTAAGGTGGAGGAAATGATGATGTTGTTGTTACTAGAGGAAATGAAGGTGAAAGAAATGAAGGTGGAGGAAATCAAGGTGTACTTGCTATTATTGAAGTTGGTATTTCTAGTGGTTCTGCTATTGATAAAGGTAAAGCAGTGATTGAGGAGGACAAGAAGGATGGAAAAAAGAAGTATCCACCAAAGGAAAATGCAAGAGAAATCATTGATGCCATGGAGTTTATATCTAAGAAGGGTAATGGGAGACCTTGGGGTGAGCCAAGAGATCGTTGCGTCTTGATGGGTTACGAGTCTTCATGGGCTGCTAGACTCTGTGCCGCAAAGGTAATAAATCAAACCTAATATATGTTGTTTTCAAACCTAATATATGGTGTTTTCATTTTATCATGGATATTCAATCATAAAAACCAAAATTTTATATTATGTGTAGTTTCCCGATAAAGCAGTTCCTAAACTAAAGCACCAACAACCAAGGTTTTGGCCTTTAGAGGGTGATGATCCAGAGCATCCAGATGTGGTAGCTTTGGTAAAATCTTCGAGTTTATGGTCTGGAATCGAGGCGCTGCAGAAATCGTATGTTGTTGTGACAATTTGTAATTTTACAGAAAGATTCTGGCCCGAAACCATGACTTTCCAACTCCCATTCAGCGAGATGACTATGATTCCGGATGATGCAAAGTCAATCACCGGTCTTGCTTTGGAAGGAAAGGCTGTGTATGAGGGTTTCAACAATTCTCTACCTTATGATAAGTTTTATGCCTTGACTAGACACTGTATTGGATGGAGCAAAGATCAAACACAAGAAGAGTTTGAGATTGGTTATGGAAACCAGCCCGAGCTAAAAGGAGACCTAAAGAATCGGGTGAACCTCGTGAAGGTGTTAATATGTCAAGGAAGATTAAACTGGTTCGTCTGAGGGGCCAGTTTGAGCATTCTGACCGTAGGACCAAGAATGGAGAGTTCGTGATGGACGGAGAAAGAGCTAGACATACGGCTATAGCTTACTTGTTGCACGTGATGAGTGCTAAAAAGTGCATATTTCTATATCTTTTTGTTGGCATTTAACTCATCTTTTGTGCATTAATTCTACATTTTATCCCATATTCTGTATTTTCTTGGTTTTCAAGAATAAATATTTTTATTAATTAATTTTGCATTTTTAGGTAATAAATAAAGTTTGATGAATAGCGGAACGAAAAGAGCAGAAAAGTAGTGAAAAGCCGGGAGGAGTTACGCAAGGAAGCCGCGAAGAACGTTGTGCACAAAACCAAGAGGCTAGGAATGGTCTTGAAGAAGAAGAATTGTCCTTAAAGAAGATATGGGCTTGGAATACCCAAGGCCCAAAACCCTTACTCAAACACATTTCCACTATCCAAGCCCGTCTCGGATTTCAGCCATCAGATCGAAGCATTTCAGCATCCTACGGTCGCTCCATCATCGCACATCAAACTCCGAAGACCCTGCTTTACATCGCAACGCCCATCTCCATCTTGGGTCGTCCGTTTTGCTACATCCCTTCATCCGACGGTCGCTCCACACTTACCTCCGTATCGCCGCTGGATCCACCTACCATCTTCCCATCCGTCGCTCTTTGTCGCAGATCATCAGACCTCGCTGAACCCGCCTAACACCCAAGTATCGAACACCCTATACCCCTAGCCAAACACTCCCCTCCTTCTTTCCATCGACTCCATCTTCTCCATTCCTCTACAGACGCCATACCACCACCTTTTCTACCACCTGCTCCTCCACCAACTCTCTGCCACTACCACAACCACCACTAACTCCACTTACCACCAACCCTAAGTCCATCATCACCTCTATGTCTCTCAACTAGCCTTTTCAATTTCACATCGCCCCAAACCCTAGCCGTTTGTGTGTGAAATTGGAGAGAATAGTTGGTAGGCATCAATGGACAAATTGAAGGCATGGGAAGACACAAAAGACACAATAGAAGAATGGGTCGACGTTATTGAGTGTTTTCAGAAAGTAGGTATGATTTAATTTTGATTTCTTTGAAACCCTAATTCTGATATTTTGGGGATTCTAGGGTTAGACGTGTGAAACTATAAATAGAAGGTGTTGGGTGTGAAATTGGGGCATACCTGGACTAGCCAGTGTGTCAATTAGGTTTAGTTTTAGATTTCTTTGTTTTCCAATTTCAATTTATGCTTCACTGTTTGGTTCTTAGGTTTTGTTTAAATGTTAGTTTCTTCAATTAAATATCAGTTTCATCATGTGAATGTATTGTTCATGTTATGTTTGTGTTAATTAGTATGTTTGTATTGTTTCTACACATGATCCTGCAATTCCCCTGTTTAACTCACATGCTCTTATTTTGAGTCTTAATGCTTGAAAACCATGAAGACTCCTAACTGCAACATGTTCTAATTCACCACTAGGGTGAGAAGACAACTGAACCATGATGGTTGGCCATTAGGATAGTTTTTGTTGAACTCAAAATAGCTTAGGCTAGTTAGATTCCTAAAAGCCCAACTGACTTGTGATTAGTGGTGCTGTAAGAAGACCACTAATGCTAGGGGTCAGTGGTGGCTCTAAGGGGTTAATCAGCTACATTAGTTAGTAATCCACTGCCTAGTTGACCTGTGATTGCCTGTGCCTTAAACAGACAGCCAATACTAGGGGTTAGCTAAGGCTGTAAGGTTAGTTAACTAGCCATATGACAAAAACCTGACCTAGGCAAACTAGCTAGGTGAAGGGAATTCTCATCCATCTCCATACACTTCATTCCCATCCACAATTTCTCTCCCATGTTCTGTTTTGGTTAAGTTTTTCTTTATTTCTTTGGTTCTTTAGTTCACTGCCTTAGGCTCACTGCCTTTGTTTAACTTCCACTGTCACTATCTCACTGCCACTTAGTTACTTGTTTAGATAACTTTAGTCTAGGAAACTTCAATACACCCCAAGTCCCTGTGGAATGATCCCTTGCTTACTTTCTATACTAAAACTTGGCCTTGTATACTTGCAAGAGTTTCTGTGTGTTTTCTAACCCCGCCAAGTTTTTGGCGCCGCTGCCGGGGACTTGGTTGTGTTGTGTTGAATTTTTCTTAGCTGTTTTTGCATGTTAGTTCATTTGCATCATTGCATACTCTTTTGCATATTGTTTCATTCTAGCATACTCATCATGCATTGCATTCTTGCATTTTAGTGTAACTTGCTGTTTTAGTAGCTGCTGTGTAGTGCAGCTGAATTTCTTAGCTTCTAGCAAGAAACTTACTTCTCTTTTTGAGCCAACAGGTGTTGCTGCTGCTGCTGCTTCCTGTTGCTGCTTTTCTTCCTTGCTGTCTGCTGCTGCTGCTGCCAAGGCAAGTGCTGGAGAAGCTGCTGCTGTGCCTGAGAGCCTCTTGCTGCTGAGGCTGCCCCTGAGTTGCTGCTGAACTGCCCCTCCTGAGACTTGCTTGCCAAGAACTGCTGCCTGAAGCCTACCTGTGCTGCTGCTGCTGCTTCCTGTTGCTGCTGCCAGCCTCTGCTGCTGCTGTTGCTGTTGTGCTCCTGTTGCTGTTCCCTGCTGCTGCTGCCTGCTGAAGCTGGTGTAAGATAAAGCCCAACTGGGCTGTAAGCTGCAGAAGAAGAGGAAATTGAACCAAGCCCAACTGGGCTGTAAGCTGCAGAAGGAGAGGAAATTGAACCAAGCCCAACTGGGCCTTGAGTGTTGAAGCCAAAGCTTAGGATGATCCAAAGCCCAACTGGGCTTTTGCAACCAAACTGAACAGCTGGGCTGTGCTTAAGCAAGTAAGTCTAAACCCATTAAGAGAACCCAACCTGTGGGCTTCCATTTTTCATTTGTGGGCTTGTAATAATTTTTTCCATTTTTCTGTTGGGCTTGTAATCTTAATTACTTGTGGGCTTGTTTGTTTAATTGCTTGTGGGCTTGTGATGATAGACTGATTTGGGCCTGTAGTTTTAAATTAGAAAAACTGAACTTTTGAAAGCCCAACTGGGCCTCCGACCAAACAAGCAACAGTTAGGCTATTTCAAAAGCTACATTGGGCTTCAGTTTGCATACACATTGTAGGCTTAGTTCACCTTCCCTTGACAAAGCAATTTCTCCCACCAATGTGGGCTTGCTCCTAATTTCAAAAACCAAAATTGCTCCCAAATTAAATTTATCATCTCCCTTGGGCCTTACTTTTTTGTGATTTGTGTGATTATTTCATAAAACAAAGACATGTCTGGATTTTGGTCTGCCTCTGGGAATAAATCTATTAGAGATGCTTACGGGCAAGATTCACCTTATGAGCCTCCCACAGACCATGATGTCAATAGTTATAGGGATTATAATTATGGACCTTTTCAAGGTCATGAGCCTCAATATGCAAACCCGTATAACTATTCACCCATGTATCAACCTAGCCAACCTAATATGCATGTTTGTACCTTTTGTGGTGGTTTAGGCCACCCTGATGAATATTGCTATGTTTTGCATGAATTTAGGAAATCTAGGGGATACCATGAAAATCCAAATTATGAAATGCCCACAAATTGTGAGGCTGGTAGTCATTGGGACCATAATCAACCTTTCGAAGGTTGTGATCAATATTTTGTAAACCCTAATGACCATGCACACATGTACCATTCACCACAATTTGAACATGAAGAATTTTGTACTCCCATGAATTTAGACTCCACCGTAGAAGCTCTCAGACTCGGTGAGCAAAATTCTGATAGAACTATGTCACGCATTCAGGCGAAGTTAGATCAGATTTTGCTTCAACTACAAAAGGAGGAAATTCATGAGGAAATGCATGTTGTCCCTAATGAAGTGTCCAGTCCCATTCATCTAAATGATATTGAATATGAACCTGATTTAGAGGAACATGAATCGACTAAGGACACCACCACTTTTAATGAGGATCAATATGCATGTTACCATGATGATGATTATGATGATAATGATATGTTAGAAGAACATGTTTTTGCTGAAAATATTGTGGAACCTTTTGGTTCAATAACATATGGCTTCTCAGCCTCAACCTTCATGAATGTTGTTTCTTCTGATACTCATTGTAATTCATATGATTTTGATTCTAATATGGGGCTTGTACAATTCTTTTGTGAAGATGAACATGACATAGGAATAGTTGAATCTTCTGTAGACACTAATTTTATTATGCATGAGGACGAATTTGATGTGTCTGATTCCTTGCCTAAGTCACAAAATGTTATTTCTTCCGGTGATGATTTGAGTACTTCGAACAATCATGATACTGATTTAGGTCTTGATGTTTTGTTCGATGAATGTGAGCATGTTTTACCTGTTTCTGATTTAGGAAAGTATGTGTTGGTACTATTGATCTTACCCATGAAAATAATTTAGATGTACCCACTTTCTTACCTAAATCTCAAATTGAGATTATTCCACCCAACCTAGATTTGGTTTGCAACAAAAATTTAAACCAACTTTTCTGAAAATTCCCAATCTAGGATTGGAACTGTGTGCCTCCCAAGTCCTCTTGGACTATTTTGCTTCAAAATATAACACTTTTAAAGAGCCACAGTTGGAATGCATTTCTTTGCCCATCCCGAAAACAGTCCATTATGAGTTAGACCTTTTGAATCCTGAACCCCTAAAATTAAAAGATTTTGTGCTTAAAAGTAAACTGTTGAACAATTTAGGTTTAGGGGTGATTCATTCGGTTTTTCACTCTCACTCCCATTTAGTCCAATTTTAGTGTTTTGAAACTTTCTATGTCTACACTTTGTCTTTTGGGTTGATCCTCAACTCTTTAGATTGTTAGTGTATGGTGAATTTTTGTATATAATCCAGTAGATAAAATTTCTTAAAACCCTTTTTGTTCCTTTTGTATATATTTTGCTAATCCAATATGATCTCGGCTGAAATATGTTGGATTTTTTTCCTTGAATAACGGAGTTCTAATCTTGCTTTCGCCGAAATCGGGTATTCTCTTTCCTTTTTCTCTACTCAACATGATCCTCTTCATATGTTGTATTCTAATTTTGTTCATATTTTGAAACATTGAGGACAATGTTTAGTTTAGGTTTGGGGGTGAAAAGTAGATACTTTTAATATGCCATAATTGAAAACAAGAACTCCTTCTTTTTGAAAAATTAAAATAAAAAATGATAAAAAACATAAAAATGGAGCTCATTTACCTTGAAATGTTGACTCTTGTGCAAATATGTAATTTTTAGGAGTCTTAGTCTAGATATTTAGGCACCCTGATTCTAGCACAATTCACATTGTGATAAGAAATTTGCACGCGCACGATCTACCAATACATGTATAGCCTCGATCTTCAAGGTGTTTGATAGGAAGTCACGATTGCCAATCACTTTAGAATATTGAACGAAACTTGACTAGCTTGTTCTTTGGTTGGTTGGGATAGAAGGTGGAGGTTACATTAAGAAAGACAACCATCGAATTTAACTGGGTGCATCAAAAAGGGCTACCTCTTGCAAAGTGTCATGTAATCTTTTGTTTCCTTTTGTATATGTATCAAATGTGCTGTTGCTATCCAAAAAAAAAAAAAAAAAAAAAAAAAAAAAGTATTTATCAATTCCATCCTCTCTTGTTCCAAAAATAAAAGAGAGTAGTCAATGTAAATAAGAGTCATGTAAATAGTCATTTTGTTGTTTCATTGTAATAAGCAAGGAGGGTGTATGCCATTGATGTACAACGCGAGTAATTGTGAAATACCTCCAACTCATTCACAATTCTCGTAAAGTCCGGACAGCTAGCTAGATTTCGACCTTGGTTCTTAGCCTGAGAAACTATCTCTTGGTGATTAGTAGTCATAACTTCAGATCTTTCTTTACACATGTGTAGATACACTTTACACTCTTATCACATGTCTTTTTTTGTTATCAGTGCTAGGATTGTGCCTTTGATAGCTAGATTGACATCTCCATTTTGCTGTGAGCTTAAACTATCTTGCACATGTCACATTTGATGGAATCTGAGCTCATATTTTGACCTAGAACTTTGTAGGTACGTTCTAAGCAAACCTTCACGAGACTTCACTCGTCCACTAGGGACACTTAGTGGTTTAAAAGGCTTAGTGCATACGCTAAATGCATTCGAGAGACCAGCGACAGTGGTATAGTTAGGATTTCCTTAGTTTTGTTTTACTTGAGGACAAGTAAAATTCAGGTTTGGGGGTATTTGATGAGTGCTAAAAAGTGCATATTTATATCTTTTTGTTGGCATTTAACTCATCTTTGTGCATTAATTCTACATTTTATCCCATATTCTGTATTTTCTTGTTTTCAAGAATAAATATTTTTTAATTAATTTTGCATTTTTAGGTAATAAATAAAGTTTGGATGAATAGCGGAACGAAAGAGCAGAAAAGTAGTGAAAAGCCGGGAGGAGTTACGCAAGGAAGCCGCAAAGAACGTTGTGCACAAAACCAAGAGGCTAGGAATGGTCTTGAAGAAGAAGAATTGTCCTTAAAGAAGATATGGGCTTGGATACCCAAGGCCCAAAACCCTTACTCAAACACATTTCCACTATCCAAGCCCGTCTCGGATTTCAGCCATCAGATCGAAGCATTTCAGCATCCTACGGTCGCTCCATCATCGCACATCAAACTCCGAAGACCCTGCTTTACATCGCAACGCCCATCTCCATCTTGGGTCGTCCGTTTTGCTACATCCCTTCATCCGACGGTCGCTCCACGCTTACCTCCGTATCGCCGCTGGATCCACCTACCATCTTCCCATCCGTCGCTCTTGTCGCAGATCATCAGACCTCGCTGAACCCGCCTAACACCCAAGTATCGAACACCCTATACCCCTAGCCAAACACTCCCCTCCTTCTTTCCATCGACTCCATCTTCTCCATTCCTCTACAGACGCCATACCACCACCTTTTCTACCACCTGCTCCTCCACCAACTCTCTGCCACTACCACAACCACCACTAACTCCACTTACCACCAACCCTAATCCATCATCACCTCTATGTCTCTCAACTAGCCTTTTAAATTTCACATCGCCCCAAACCCTAGCCGTTTGTGTGTGAAATTGGAGAGAATAGTTGGTAGGATCAATGGACAAATTGAAGGCATGGGAAGACACAAAACACAATAGAAGAATGGGTCGACGTTATTGAGTGTTTTCAGAAAGTAGGTATGATTTAATTTTGATTTCTTTGAAACCCTAATTCTGATATTTTGGGGATTCTAGGGTTAGACGTGTGAAACTATAAATAGAAGGTGTTGGGTGTGAAATTGGGGCATACCTGGACTAGCCAGTGTGTCAATTAGGTTTAGTTTTAGATTTCTTTGTTTTCCAATTTCAATTTATGCTTCACTGTTTGGTTCTTAGGTTTTGTTTAAATGTTAGTTTCTTCAATTAAATATCAGTTTCATCATGTGAATGTATTGTTCATGTTATGTTTGTGTTAATTAGTATGTTTGTATTGTTTCTACACATGATCCTGTAATTCCCCTGTTTAACTCACATGCTCTTATTTTGAGTCTTAATGCTTGACAACCATGAAGACTCCTAACTGCAACATGTTCTAATTCACCACTAGGGTGAGAAGACAACTGAACCATGATGGTTGGCCATTAGGATAGTTTTTGTTGAACTCAAAATAGCTTAGGCTAGTTAGATTCCTAAAATCCCAACTGAATTGTGATTAGTGGTGCTGTAAGAAGACCACTAATGCTAGGGGTCAGTGGTGGCTCTAAGGGGTTAATCAGCTACATTAGTTAGTAATCCACTGCCTAGTTGACCTGTGATTGCCTGTGCCTTAAACAGACAGCCAATACTAGGGGTTAGCTAAGGCTGTAAGGTTAGTTAACTAGCCATATGACAAAAACCTGACCTAGGCAAACTAGCTAGGTGAAGGGAATTCTCATCCATCTCCATACACTTCATTCCCATCCACAATTTCTCTCCCATGTTCTGTTTTGGTTAAGTTTTTCTTTATTTCTTTGGTTCTTTAGTTCACTGCCTTAGGCTCACTGCCTTTGTTTAACTTCCACTGTCACTATCTCACTGCCACTTAGTTACTTGTTTAGATAACTTTAGTCTAGGAAACTTCAATACACCCCAAGTCCCTGTGGAATGATCCCTTGCTTACTTTCTATACTAAAACTTGGCCTTGTATACTTGCAAGAGTTTCTGTGTGTTTTCTAACCCCACCAGCACGCTCTTGTGACCGTCTTTTTTCCCGATTTCTCAGGAAATAAGGTAAATGCTTGTTTTTTGCAGTGGTTGAAGACTCTCAGTCTCGATCCGGAAACAAACGAGGTACCTAGGTACTCGTGGGGCACCGCCCTCCTTGCTAGTGTGATGGAAAGTCTTTGCAAAGCTACTAGGTGGAACGAAACACAAATCACGGGATGTGTTGATCTTATCCAGGTATATTATTGTGTTAATATAACAAATGTTGGTTTATTTTACTTTTATATATATATTGGTTTGTGTGTATAATTGATTAATTTTTTTCGGTAGTCATGGGTTTACGACCATTTCAAATCCTTGATGCCTACTCGGGATAAAAAATGGCCTCTAGAGAAACTACAGGACGAAGATACCCCTTTAACGGGACCCAACACAAGTATAAAGAGAATGAAATGGTCGAAATGAGGAGAAATTTGGATGCTTTGACAATTAATGATGTTGTGTTTGATCCATATTTGAAACGTGATGAGGATGGAGATGAGGAAGTTGGTGATAGAATATTTTCTAATGTGGCGACTTATACGGGCCCTTTGTTTCATTCAACCGGGTTCGTCATTTTGGATCCTCGTAGAATGCTCCGCCAAATTGGTTTTGTCCAGAAAATTATACCTTAAGAATCTCGTTTTCCACTGAGCGTATCCAACTCCGTCTTTAAGGAAAGTACTGTCAAATTGAACTATGCAACGGAAATAACTCCATCGATCGAGCATTGGAATGCTCGTTCCCAATCGGCAAACCAAATGAGTACAAAAGGGATTGAAGCTTCTCATGGGACTTCCGAAGTGGATCCTAATTACATGGGATGGTATAAAGAACGGGCTCATCCTTATGTGGAAAATTTGGATCCCGAGGCGCGGAAACATTATAAGAAGGCGGCGAAAGAGAGTTCAAAATCAGCGGAAGAGATAAATGAACAAAAGGAATGGGAGAACATGGTGGTACGTATACTACTAATTATGTTTATAAATGTTTTTTTTATTAGCTATGAATAAGTGTATTTGATATAAAAAATAGATTGAACGAGTTAATTGGCTTTCCACCAACATCACCGGTATGATTGATGCGGGAGAGATGTTAACAATCCCTGAACTAAGATTACTTCGGAATCGAGTCCAAGGCATAATACTCCCTGAGAAAGGAGGTTTATATCCTGAAGAAGGTGCACGATCAAGGAGAAATAAGAGGCTAGGTCTCCTTCTCCTAGCGACGACGACTCGGATACTCCCCCCCCCCCCCCCCCCCCCCCGTTAGCAAGCTCCATCAAACCAAGGGAGAGGTGGAAAAAAAAGAGGAACAAGTGCTAAAGGCGGCAAAAAAGGAGGAACAAAGGGAGGTCATGCTGGAAGAAGTGCTGCTTGTGGTGGAAAAGGTCGAGGTGGAACAAGTGCTCGAGATGGACGTGGTGGAGGTAAAAAGACTCCACCTCAAGGTGCCAACGGAAAATGATGTAAAAAGGCGAGAGTTGTTGAACCGGCGTCGGTTGACGATTTGGATGAGTTTCTGAACGAGTCCACGGGGGAGGACTCAAGTGAATCAAGTGAATGACAATCTACTCGTTTTTTAGTATTTTAATTCATGGATATTTTGTTAGCCTTTGACATTTTAATGTTTTTCGTTTTTTGGTTAAGGATTGAGATGGATGGATTTTTATAACTTTGCATTTATGAATTAATTTTAGTCTTTCAATGTGTTTAATCTAAGAAAAATGAGGAAAAAAACAACATCTTGGTTTTTTTCAGGCATTTTCGGCTAGGTCGATGCTTCACAAAACCTAGCCGAAAATGCCTATAAATCTTGAAAAACAATCTTTTATAGTCGTAAAAAGAACAACGGTTAGGAACTCCCAGCCGTGAAACTCAAAACGGTTAGGAAACCCGTCTGTAGGAGGTTCACGGTTGGGAAACACCTAGCCGTTTTTTGGTCTGAATTCCCTAAACTACAATGACTTATGTTTATGGCTAGATATCAAGCCATGTTGGAATTACGGTAAGGAATTATATAAATTTACGTCTTGGTCGACCTAGACAATTCCCTGCCGTTAAACTCCGCACGGTTAGGAAACCCATCTGTGGTTGGTTACGGTTGGGACATTTCTAGCCGTTTAGTACTCTGATAAACTCAACAAAAAAAGGCTCCTAGAAACGGCTACATATCCAAGCCGTAATGTTGTTCACGGACAGGAATCCCAGCCGTTATTCTGCCTAAAATTAAAAAATCAGAATTTCGGCCGGGAATCCCAACCGTAACTCTGACAGACCACCAACTCTGCATGTCATACAGAATTACGGCTTGGTATACCTATCATTTCACAGCCGTAATTCGATATAATTTCACTTGTACCACTTCAAATCAGCTAGTTTTTTGAATTTTGAAAAATAGATCCGTTTGAAGACTAATCTATAGAAGGTTCTAACTGTTCAACCACCTATTTAAACTTGAAATAACTTGCTTTCCATATAACCACCTATTCCAAATCAAAATCACACCTACAAGCTCTAGTAAAACTCCTAATAACTCAATGCAATGTACTCAAAGGATAAACCCGACTTTAATTTGGATGAAGACTTATCTCTTTGTCAAAATTTTGCGCTATGCTATCCAAAGAAGGGAGAAGAACGAAGGAATGGTGGTGTACAAATCAATCTTATTGGAAGACGATTTTTGAAATTTTTTGTAGTGAAACACGTAATCCTAACAACCGCGATGGGATTGAATTGTATCTTCAATTCTCAAACATACAAAAAAAAGTGGAAGAGTATATGGCTTTACTTCGTATGTGCAAACAACTTGGAATTAGATGTTGGTAGCTCAAGGAATGAGTCCTAAAACTATGTTTTAACCTAAACCTGCAAGTATACAGGATCTAAAGTAGTGAGTGAGCAAATAAGGGGAAGTCCACAGGGACAAGGAGGGAGCTGGTGTTGTTTTCTAAATCTTTCTAGTGACTAAAAGCACTAGGGCATTTGAATCCACCCAATAATCCTAAGCTAAGGCAATACCTATTCAAATTATGTTCTTGTTCCTTTCCAGATAAAACTACAATGAATGATCTATCAGTTAGTCTCCCTAACTCACCCCTAGTATAAGATGTCTTCTTACAGCACAACCTATCACAGGCTCATTTGGTTCAATTAGCTAACTGTCATTCCTTTATCAATTAAGCACTTTTCTTCCTCCAGAGAGGTCTCAAATGGATGACTTATCAACCAACTTCACTAACTCACCCCTAGTATCAACTGTCTTCTTACAGTACAATTGATCACAGGCTAATTTGATCCATTAGCTAACTATCATTCCTAAAGCAATGAAGCACAACAAGAACAACAACATGAACATGAATTATCTTAACATATGATTATGGGTTTCATCAAAACCCTAGTTATTAAATTATAACATGATGAACACAATACTGAAAATAAACTACTACAACTTGGTGCACCGGATACTCCGGGCATACCTCAATTTCACACCCAACACCTTCTATTTATACAAGCAAGCAAAAACCCAAAAATCCCCAAATTATCAGAAAATTAGGGTTTCACCAAAAAGTGAAATTGACCCTTACCTAATCTCTGATATCCACTCCAATACGTTGACCCATGCTTCTATTTCTCTTCCCGCTCCATGTCCTGCTCCAATTACTTCTAGCTCATCAACCTATCTCACCAACTTCACACCTAGGGTTCAGTGGCGTGAAAAGAGATGAAATTAGTTGTTGAGGAAGATGTAGGACGTGATAGTGATGATGGGTTGTGGTTGTTAGAACCCATGATGGCTTTTGGTGGGAGTTATGGTGGTGGCAGCGACGGGACAGAGAGTTGGTGGTGGTGGTGTCGCTGTGTAAGGAAGGAGGAGGAAGAAGAAATCGATAGAAAAGAGAAGAGGTGTGTTTGGTTCGATTAGGTGAGGGTGGGGTTGGTGTTGTAGTGTTAGGCAGGTGTAGCAAATGTTGATGAACAGCGAGGATAAGCGTTGGATTGGGAATTGATAGATCAATCTGACGGCGAGATGGAAGGAAGCTTGGAGCGACCGTCGGATGCCTGATACAACAAAACTGACGGCTCAAGATGGAGTTAGGTGCTGAAGTGTTTGACAGGAGCTTCAGATTTCGATGCATGAAGATGATGCGACCGTTGGATGATGAGATGGATCCAATCTGACGGCTGAAGATGAAGACGGGTATGGATATTGGAAATGGGTTTGGGTAAAGGTTTTGGGCCTTGGGTATGCCGGGCCCATATCTTCTTTAAGGACAATTCTTCCTCTTCAAGCCCACTTCTAGCCTTTGAGTCTTGCGCACGACATTCTTCGCGGCTTCCTTGCGTGATTCCTCCCGGCTTTTTCACCACTTTTCTGCTCTTTTCTCTCCGCGATTCATCCAAGCTTTATTTATTACCCAAAAATGCAAAATTAATTAATAAAAATATTTATTCTTGAAAACAATGAAAATACAGAATATGGGATAAAATGTAGAATTAATGCACAAAAGATGAGTTAAATGCCAAGAAAAATATATAGAAATATGCACTTTTTAGGACTCATCAGAGGTGAGACTGATGAAGAAGTCGTAGCTCAAGCTAACAAGGAATGGAGAAAATGGAAAGTTTATAATTTCAACTTCGAAGCTCAAATGACCATCATCAAAGATTCTTGATACATCGGAAGGGTGTTACTAAAACCAACTTTGTAATGGGGATATATTAAGCATGTAATGAGTTTTATTGTGGTCTAGTTAATGAAAGTATCAGTAATTTTCAATCGTATTAAGAATTCATGTTGAATCCAAAAAAAATTCAACTTTCAAATCTAATTACGGTCGGGAAAGTTTGTATACCCAGCCGTTTTGCAGACTCAGGTAATTCATGGAAGAATTACGGCCAGAAATTCGTAATGTCCCGTTCGATATTTTTAATAACGGCTGGGAGTTCCTAATATCCCAGACGTTTTAGTTATTTACGGCTTGGAATTTTTAATATCCCAACCGTTATGTGGTGTTTCGGCCGGGTCGACAAGTTTACTCAGCCGTTACTGCAGAAAATTCCAGATTTTTCTTTCAGATTTTCGACGGATTTGAACTGATAAAATTGGTGTCGGGAGTTGATTATAAGGTTATCTTGAGTTTTGTGATGAAGGGTTTCGTCATTTGTCTTCAAAATTTGTCAATTTTTTTTTCTTTCCAAAATCAACATTTATCCTTCTTCAAGACTCAATAAAATCAAGTTTTGATTTTCAAATAATTAGTGTTTTGATTAGTCTAATCGTCTAAGACTGATTAGTTAGCTTAAACAATTTAATTAGCACTAATCAAATGAAAGGTAGATTAGACACTAGAGAAAAATATAGATAAGGGGTCCTATGGGTTATTATTTCATGACTCCAAAAAAACCCCAAAAACCCATCTGTTTTAAGCCCAATAACAGGATTCTTGATATAATAAGTTGCCGACCCCATCAAATTTAGTATGCAACACAGCTAGATTTCTTTATTGTGCATGTTATTTTTTTAAAGCACGTCACAGAATAATATCACGAACAGCTGTCTGGTTGCCAACTGGAATTTTGCATTATATTGCACATTGTTAAAAAAGAAAAATCTAAAAATTTCTCCAAAAATCTAGACATCCAGAGAGTAAGAGTTACAGATTCAAAGGTAAACTAGTGTATTCGACAACCACATGCTATATGAAGCAGCTTGACATCCATTGCGCTGCATCCAGCAACACTCGTATATTAGATCATAAATTTTAGATCGTTGATATCATCACCTAATAATTTTATAACCATATTACGGTTCATTATAAATTTAATATTTATATTTTATAATGGGGTGGTTAGTGGACAACGACCTTAGGAGGTAGGTATTCATCGAACCATGCAAATGCTATCATCTGACACATGAATATCTACAACCAAAAAAGCCAGTTGTGTTTGTCATACTCGCAATAATTCTTATGTCCACCATTGGTTATGTAATCTAAACTCTCATTTCAATCATTGAAACATTCTTAGAGGACGTTATATAGTTGTTACACCATTTCTCGTCAAAGAAATTTTCAAGATGATTGAGCATATCATGACTTTCGTCACATGGTAAAGATAAACTTGATCGAAGCGAAAAGCTTACCAACACATATTTCGAGATATAGATAGGAGAGGTATACTCGGATCGAAATACCAAATGTATATAATCAAAGTCTATATATATAACATGTGATAGACACATTTTTGTGACCAAATTGTCCTCAATTTTCAGTATTGTTGGTACTCGATTTTCTACTTATTATGGTGTTTTATGTGTTTGTAGGTATTTTTGGAAAATAAACATTTTTGGAAAATTCGGCTCGAAAAGTTGGTATAGGCACCCGGAGGAAAAATGTTATTCGGACTCTCAGTTTTGGATAAGGGGCACCTAACTGATAAGGGACACCCTAGGGAACCAACTGCTAATCGCACCCCATTACTGGTTAAGAGGGCTCCATATTCTTCCTTGATTTGAAAATAAAAAAATTGGCGGGAAATTTGGTTTCAACGGTAAATGATTTATTAAGATAAGAATATCTTCTTGCCTTACAAACATGAAGTTTTGAAGAAAAAGGAAGTTATCTTGTATTAAACAAGAAAGATATCCTTAGAAGATTTTATCTTGGATTTTATTCTGCGAATTAAAGAAGATATGGGTTTAGTAAAGAAATATATAGAATAAAGAGAAGGAAAAATTCTGAAGATATTTTTAATTAAAAAGAAGAAGATTTTGGATTTATGGAAGAATATATTTGAGTGATGTGTATTTGTGTGTATAAATAGAGATCTAGAGAGCACATTTGGGGAGAGTTTTTTGGAGAGAAAAGAAAATCACTATTTTATCATTGTTTCTCCCATTTCATCTTTGTAAACACCCTTTGAGCAATAAAAATGAATTTTGAGCGTGTTTCCATGATGATGAGCTAATTCTTGTGCAACCAAGGCAATGGATGAAGCTATCTATGCATAAATGATTGGTAACAATTTTTTTTTCTCTAATTTACAATTTATAATTAATTCAATCACCGATTTTGCGGAGTTCTAAATGTTCACATAATTTTCTTAATTACTTGTGATTCAGTTTGATAGATTATACTTTGTTTAATTGATTGATAATCTATTCTTAGGGAATACAATTAATATTTGGGAATATGTTTGATTATGTGTGAATTAAGAAATAAAGGACTTAAAGAATAGTTAGAGTTTTGAAACATATTTGGTATCGTTCATTCATGTGTAATAGTGGAATCTAGTGTCTTGGTTACTTTTAATATCTTGAAATCAATTTTGCAATAAGTTTTCTATTTTTAAGTTTTATAAGTCTAAAATCTTTTTCTTTCACAAGTCTCAACGAACTTATTACTACAACATCATTGAAAAATATCATCAGCATACGACTTCTTGTCTCAAAGAGTAGGAGATAGAGTAGATAGACTTTTGAGTGATAGATAAGTTCAAGTCTTCACATACCTTTTTGTCGAGAAGTTCCACCGATTCCTTGAGTAGTTCTTCTACTTATATGATGAATCGCCATGAAGTCCTTGATCTCAACTACACTTTCTATCCTAGTCTGAGACTTAGCTATAATAGACTAGAAATCAAGACTTATAGTTTTGATCACTAACATTGACAAACATGCTTGAGATAGCAATGCATGCGAGTTCGACCGAGCAATTCTCTAACAATCCCCCCCTTTATCAATTTTAGTGACAAAACTATCAATACATATGGAATACAAAAAAATATAAAGAATCTTTAGTAGCTCCTATTCCACATGTCTAATCTTTAACATTCCTCGAAATTTTCGTCATTTCCAAGTACTCCAATGATCCCAAAGGTTGTAAGTTTAGCATCACCCCTGTTGAAGATCCGTAGCTATAACAATGAGAAAACATAATATTATTATTACACAGCATCATAGTATTGTTACATAGCGTCAAAGTTCAATTGTATAACAACTTCACCAATAATACTATGGTGATATGTATCACTCCCTCTTAGTCAATACTCCATCTCACATGGAAACCACTCCCCCTTACATAATGATCCGAAAACCATATGTATTTGTAGTATGAACTACATATTAATTCTCCCCCTTTTTGTCAATTAAATTGGCAAAGGTACAAGAACGGGATCATAATGAAATTTCCGGGAGAAACATTTCATGACAAAAGGAAAAAAATACATAGCAAATAATTTAGATGCAATCATAAAGCCGAAGCTAAATGCATTCATCAAGGAGTTTAAATATACAAGATAACCCCTCTAAAATTTCACAGCCGCACACCCCTCAAGATATGACCATTAAGCACAAGTTCAAAAAGAACTCTCCCCCATTTGATGTCATTCCCGAAAGAACAACAAGAGCGAGCTTAATTTCAAATGAAAAGAAGGATTTTATTGGACACCAAAAACCATGAGAACGATTTTCTCCAAAGAACTCAATCAAATTAATCACAAGTAAACCATGATTAATTTAATCGGAATACACAATCAAAATAAACACAAGAGGTGATCAATTCAATTGATTATGCTCAACATAAGAGAACTTATGGAGACATGAAAATACTCAACTAGATTAATTACAAGAGAACCATAATTAATCTAATTGGAATATACAACCAAACTAATCACAAAAGTAATCAATTTAATTGTCATTTGTTTTGCTCGACATAAGAAAACTTATGGAGCAACGACTAAATAACCAAACAATATGATTAATTTAGTTCAATATGCTCGACATAACATATCTCACGGAACACCAACTAAGCTAAAAGATCAACTTGATTGTATAGTGCTCAACATAAGATACATTACGGAGCCTCACAGTATTACATAAAATATGGATCAGGGATGATCAATACTGCGGAAGACACAAGGATTCATTCTATCTTAAATCACTATTTGCATAACGAAAATTAATAGACATAATCCTTCAAAACAAAAGATTTTAACCTATCTTCCATCAAATGTTTGACAATTTAGGCTTAACTTTTTTATTTCTCAAAAGTCTATTCATTCTTTTACCAGTACGTGAATACCGATCACAAACGACTTTACTTTTGACAGAGTATGGGACAAACATAGTTCGCGGACGTAAACACCAATATCCCATAACAAATTGCAATATATAAAATCATAAAGATTAATACTGCAAAACATCATCCTCCAAATATTTTTATAATTTAAACCAATAAACCTAAAAAAGAAAACAAGAAGATGAAACATAATAGCTATGTGTAGTCACAATCATTGATATTCAAGCACTAGTTATTCTTCCAACTAAACCAAAAATAAGACATACTAGGAAACAATGTCTTTGAGAAATTACTTATCATTACCGAACTCCTTGTTGTCAATAGCCACTGGAATATAAGGTTTTTGGAGGAAGGAGTCAATACCAACGAACCGTCTTGGAGGATGATGTCGAACCAGGGCCTTCTGAATTTCCAAAGGTCTTAAAACGAAAGCCTTTATTTCACTAATCTCCTTTCTTACTTCCTTCAACTCATCAAGAATATCGGAAAACTTCTGAGAGTTAGATTGGACAGCCTTGACTTTCTTGTATTCCTCCTTTCTTTTCAAGGAAGGAGTTACCGGAGATTTCTCTTTTTCCTTGATTGATGGCTTAACAATCATATTGACATCTTTTCCATCCAAAGACATGATGCTTAGAGAACAATTTAAACGACTGGTTTTTGTGAGTGGAATTCAAAATTTCATCAAGCAGTCTTAAGATATAAAGGATATCAGAGAGGAAAAAGGAATGTAGGGTTCGCAACTTTTAAACAGGTTCGTGGACGCCCAACTCTAAACCCTGTAAGAGTAGAATTATCGATAATAACCCTTTCTTTTATTTTGATAGACAAAAAACTAAGAAAAGAAGAAGAAAAACCTTTCCTAAAGCCTGATTGGTACACAACCTTGTCTCTTTTGATCAGGCACATGAGACAAGATTTACCAAACAACACAATCAATTTGTGTTGTGGTGAACAACAATCTGTCCACCATTTTCCTCTAGAGAGGAGTCCTCAGACTTCTGTCTATCAAAACGATTTGACCATACCTTCTTTTCTGATGGTCTTATTTTGTCTTTGGAAACCAACTTCTTAGACGAAGATAAAATCCTACATACCTCAGCAGTCTTCTGAGCAAGTTTAAGCTTCCTTGCCAATCGATTTGCTCTTCGTTGAAGTTTGTTGGCGTGCCTCACTTGATGTTTGTACTTGTAACATCTTGATAGTTCATGACCCTTCTGAGAACAAAACAAGCACGTCAAACTTGGATAATATTCAGGCATCTGTGGTGTGAAAGCAGCCAGACACATAGTAGATCCTGAAACATTACAAATAGAGTTTCCAAAGGATGGGTCAATTGATTCTTCCAGCTTGATTGGATTCTCTTCTTAACCGAAACCATCAAGGTAGATATATGTATTGCTACAATTATCAAAATCAATGTTTTCACATAGAAGACCAACACTTGATTTCATGTCTTCATCAGAATCATAGATCCTAGACATCTCATCAAGTATTACAGCAAGACTTATGTTCCCAATGTATTTTCGACGATTTGAGCACTCGTTTGCAAAATGACCAAGACCTTTACACTTAAAGCACTATGGCATGTCCTCGTCAGCATCCCTGTTTTTAGGAGGGATGTGATTGTGAGGTTTATCTGACGACCTAGGTTTGTCTCTTGAAAACCGTTTACTTCTCTTCAGTAGAAGATCCCTAAACTGTCTTGTGATCAAGGATAATGATTTGTCAATATCTTCATCCGAAAAATCACCCTCAGACTGATCATCCTCAGAGATATAAACACTTTTACTTTTATCAAGTAACTTAGTGTTCTTATGTGATTTAAAAGCAACATCCTTTCCGATTTTGGATCTATGCTCATGGTCAAAGATATTTAGCTTTCCAACCAATGTATTTCTGTAAATATTATCAAGGTTATTTCCCTCAATGATGGCATGCTTCTTAGACTCGTATCTAGATGGCAGCGATCTGAGAATTTTCATCACAATGTCCTTTTCAGGAATAGTCTTACCCAATGCAAAAGATGCATTAACAATTTCAGACACTTTGTGATTAAACTCATCAAATGTATCTTCATCTGTCATACGAAGGTTCTCCTAATCGAAATTAAGGTTTTGAAGCCTAGCTTCCTTTTCACCAAATGTCTCCTTTATATAGTCTTTAAAATCAGGGTTTGCAATCAATGTTAGCTTAGTAACAAAGCATTTAATATTCACCGTTAGATAAAAACCTGATTTAGATTCAAGCTAATATTTCTCAACCGTTAGATCGAAAACTTAGCTTGTTACACACACTTGACAATGCACGCTTTTAGGTTTGTTAACCGTACCCAAACGTATGCACTTGCTGGTTCCAAAATAGTTAACCAAAAGGTTAGCCATATGAGCATTTCATATCAACCACGTTCTTCTTCACTATAACTAGTTCAAATGAACTAGTTAGAGAGTTGTTCAATTGCAAGAAAATCTTATGTACTACACAAGACACAATTGAAGCAAAGATGATTTGATTCACTTGAATCGGTTCATGACTTTTATAGCCACGGTTTGCAAAATGCATTCCTTAGTCTTTTTAAGTTTAAGTTCATAAATCATCTTCAGATATATAACCTTCTCAAGTTCGCAGACTAGGTTCGTGGACTTAAGTTACCGGGCAGAGTTTACAAACTCCAACAGAAATTCTCGGGTATGAGAACTTCGCCGGTTCGCGGACTTAGCTTCACGCAAGTAGTTTTTCAACTCCAACAAAAATTCCCGGGTTTGAGAACTTCGGCAGTTAGCGGACTTGTCTCACGGTATTCTTCCGGTTCTCTTGATCAACAAAGTTCGCAAACTTTGGTTCAAGGAATATGACTTATACATAAATGTGTTTCCACAACAATGCTTATGTCCATCATTGGTTATGTAATCTAAACTCTCATTTCAATCATTGAAACATTCTTAGAGGACGTTATATAGTTGTTACACCATTTCTCGTCAAAGCAATTTTCAATATGATTGAACATATCATGACTTTCGTCACATGGTAAAGATAAACTTGATCGAAGCGAAAAGTTTACCAACACATATTTCGAGATATAGATAGACGAGGTATACTCGGCTCGAAATACCAAATATGTATAATCAAAGTCTATATATGATACATACGACTTCTTGTCTCAAAGAGTAGGAAATAGAGTAGATAGACTTTTGAGTGATAGATAAGTTCAAGTCTTCACATATTTTTTTGTCGAGAAGTTCCACCGGTTCCTTGAGTAGTTCTTCTACTTGTATGATGAATCGCCATGAAGTCCTTGAGCTCAACAACACTTTCTATCCTAGTCCGAGACTTAGCTATAATAGACTATAAATCAAGACTTATAGTTTTGATCACTAAGACAAACATGCTTGAGATAGCAACGCATGCGAGTTCGACCGATCAATGCTCTAACAAATATAACTTGAGAATCAAGCAAACACCTTCTCTGTTTAAATGAAACTCTTGTTCGGAGTTCATGTAAGCATGTGCTAAGTTCATTTTGAAAATACATAAAAGAATATATACGATGGTCCGTGTACAATGATAGTTCATGGAAAATATGCGTTAAGAGCTTATAAGCAAAATCGTGTTCATTTAACACTTATGACTTAAGTCGTGATGCACAAACACAAAGTGATTTAGTGATCAAAGATGTACTTGAGGTCTTCATGAGAGTTAGATAAATGTCAAACATATTTGCGAAAAATAGTTTATGAGTATCTGCTTAATTTTTATTGGGTAGGTATGTGTAGGGGTACACATACCTATGAACTAGTTCGTGAATTTAGGGATCTAAGGTACGCGTACCAGGTATGTGTAACCTTAAGCTAATCACGAATTCATACTCTATGGGTAATCATACTGGGTGTGTGTACCTCCCTTTTTACAAATTTCAGAACCTCATGGTACTCGTACCAGGTATGCATACGTACCTTGTTCCGGAACTCAGTTGACTAGGATACGCGTACTAGGTATGTGTACCTACTATGTGTCCAGATTTCAGTAGTTCTGAAAACTATATTTTCGTGTTTTGAAACATTCACAACTGCCATAGATATAAAATATCATTGCTTGGGGAATTTCCAAATGATTAATTCGAACAAAAATAGTTCTTGAACAAGAAATTGTTTTGAACTAAGATTTCTAAGGATCCATGAACATCCATTGCTTGAATCACATTTCGAAATATTTAACAAGACAAACTAACCAGCCGGTATTAGCCCGGTTAGCTAGGGGTTGGAATCCCAACCTATAGGATGCAGGTTCAATTTCCGCTGCTGATCGATCAAAAAAAATAACAAGACAAACTTGAACCAAAACTTCTTCTTTGCAATATTAAATATACTAGAAATCATACAACATAGTCTCATATAGATAGAATGGTAATGTCGTGAGTAAATAGATTGGTTCAGTCTTCATATCTCTGTTTGTCGATGAAGTTCTCCAAATGTCTTCCTTTGATATTCAGTCTTCAGACTTGACTTTACTAGATTAGAAGTCAAGATATAGTTTTGTGCTACTAATATTGGAAACAAGCTTGAGATAAAAAACTTGCGAGTTTGACATAGCAGTGATCTAACACATCCAGCCTTATAAAACCATCAAGTCATCATAACCACACTCACCACCCCCACCACCATTAACATCACCCAACTACCTCCATCACCACCATTTTCGCAACCACCAACACCATCATTACCCAACCCTTACCAGCACTACCGCAAACACCACTAGTACCACCACAACAAGCACCACCACCAACCGGAACCACCGCAACACCATCCCACTACTATCACCACCACCACCACCGCTGGTACCTGTCCGTCTTCCATCGAGCATCACCGCTATCATGTATCACCGCCAACACTATTAATGGTTTTGACGATAAAAAACTTGACATAATCGATTGAATTCATAGTTGTTTTCGACATAAACTTACCGCATCACCAACAATATTAGTTTCTACAAAAAAAATCCATAATAAATCAGTTGAAACATAAACTTATTATATCACCAACAATTAAATATTTGTTTTGACGACAAAATTCAATATAATCATTTGTACCCTAATTTGGTTTCAACATAAACTTACCATTTCACCAACACAATATTGATTTTGATGTTGTTTAATGTTCGGAAAATCAATTGAAAGCAAACCCGGTTTTAACACAAACTTACGTACCACCAACAACATCGGTTTCAGAGATAAAATTCTATAAAATCATGTGAACATCATATTTATTACAATTAAGTGATTGGATTTTATGCCACGGAATCGCATTTCCTTCATTAATATCGAAATTTAAATTTAACAAAGGCCACACAACACCACCCCCTCTCCCAAAAAAAAAAGAAAAAAAAATGCAATTTCCCTTCCCACCCAAAAATTAGCAAATTCAAACATATAATACCACCAACTTATCCCATTAAAAAAATAATGGAATCTCAATTTCATCTCTGACATCCCCAAATATGTGGAAATAAAACACACACAATGAAATCATGAATCAGTGATTCCACTCGGTGAAAGAAGGATTGTCTCAAATTTTGAGAAAATCAGAGAAGCTAGGGCTTGATACTTCATATGAATATTAAAGACATTGAAGCAAAGAAGAAAGAAAAATAAACATTCTTAAAGTTTCTCGTGGAAATAGAGATCTGAAACGATGATTGAATGAAAGAGAAGAAGAAGATGTACAAAAAAGCCTAGCGTTTTTAGGGGCCACCCCAAAGGATTTAGGGGCCATGAATTTATACCCAGCCAAAGACTCTAGTTAAGGGGTACCCTATATGATATTGAAGTTACATAAATGCCCTTATGGTAAAACTGTATGAAAACCAAATCAAAAACAATTCTACTCATTTCAACTCTTCTTCTTCCAGTTTCCTATTATCTTTCGATTGTGGAAGAAAAAAAATTCCGCTCCAAAGTCAAATGGCCCCAATTAGGTAAGAATCTATCATTTTTGGGGTTTATTTCGCTTTAATTCGGCGAATCGAGAAAAAATAATTCTAGGGTTTTCGTTTATTTATACAGATTCGGGCGATATTCATGCTCCTTTACTTCTGAATGTAGTCGTGTTCTTCATTTCTCAAGAACATCAACAGTATTCGGGAGAAATATTTGATGGTTATCGGCCGAATATTGTTGGTCATATCTTCCTGGATACAAACTGGTAATAATCGGTAATTTAATGAATTTTTTGTCTCCCGAATATATTTAAGTAGACACACAGTATTCGGAAGTACACTCACTACCGAATATATATATATATATATTGAAAAATCTCAAAATTTCTGATATAGGAAAAATCCCATTTTGGGGCCAGTATTTATTCGGAAGACAATATAATGTTATATACTTCCGATTATTTCAATTTCAAAATTTGAAAAGTATAAGTTTTTCCCAAATTCTGATTTTTGGGCCATCGTACATTCGGGACTTTACAAAACAATTATCTCCGAATATAGCAAGTTCAAAACAAACCACGCCTTGGCTCTAGGTGGTTCCAAGGGCCAATATAGAATGTTAGACAGCCCATATTCGGAAGTTTGGGTAACTAATTATACTTCCGATTATTTCAATTTCAAAATTTGAAAAGTATAAGTTTTTCCCAAATTCTGATTTTTGGGCCATCGTACATTCGGGACTTTACAAAACAATTATCCTCCGAATATAGCAAGTTCAAAACAAACCACGCCTTGGCTCTAGGTGGTTCCAAGGGCCAATATAGAATGTTAGACACCCATATTCGGAAGTTTGGGTAACTAATTATACTTCCGATTATTTCAATTTCAAAATTTGAAAAGTATAAGTTTTTCCCAAATTCTGATTTTTGGGCCATCGTACATTCGGAACTTTACAAAACAATTATCCTCCGAATATAGCAAGTTCAAAACAAACCACGCCTTGGCTCTAGGTGGTTCCAAGGGCCAATATAGAATGTTAGACAGCCCATATTCGGAAGTTTGGGTAACTAATTATACTTCCGATTATTTCAATTTCAAAATTTGAAAAGTATAAGTTTTTCCCAAATTCTGATTTTTGGGCCATCGTACATTCGGAACTTTACAAAACAATTATCCTCCGAATAATATAGTCGTGTTTAGAAATACCAACTTAATCGGTAGATAAGAATTTAAGTTTTCCACCGAATGTCTTATTCGGAGGTAATACGTGTATCGTTAACAACCGATTGTAGTGCACCAATGATACGAAACCTCAACGGCCATATTTTCAGAAACCTCAACGGCCATATTTTCAAAAATTAGATCCGTTGGAACTCTAATCTATATAAGGAGGGTAACCCCTCTCAGTTATTATTGAGTAACAAATCTGAATGAAAAACCTTTTCAATGGCAAGTCCATCATCAATCGACAACATACTTCGAAGATGCAAGCGAACAACTACATCAATTGCAGCAAGGGAAGAAGAAATACAAAAAAGGAACAAACAACCCAAAAAAATTAAACCATCGTTAGTGGCAACGGAGGAGGAGGAAGAGGAAATCAAGGCTAAGAAGCGAGGTCAAGAACAATTCCATCATAGAGAAAGATTAAAACAAGTTGAGGAAGAGACCGAATGGATAAAAAATTATTACATTGTGAAAGATCTACCCAAAGAACAGCAGGACGATCGTATATTTTGGATTAACGTTTCATTGGGTCCTTTTGTTGGTAAGTACAAGAAGCCACGCCACAATTATGAACCATCCCATGTTTCTTCAAGGGTGCACCATGTTATAAAATTGTGCACCGAGTACAACCGTATTCTTGCTAGGCACAGAGACGACAGGTTTGCGGCACAAGATGCTTATTCCAAGTGGAGAGGAGAGTCGTTTCTACATTTCGAAGCCGCGTTGATTGTTGCATCTCGGACTGGGAAAAAAGAATAACATGTGATGTTTGAGTGCTGTAAATTCAAATTTTTAATATTAATCGGCGGTTTGATAAAATATGGAATTCCCGAATATGATTAATCGTATTGAAGTGTTATAATACTGTTGTTCCGATTACATAGTTTCAAAAAAAATTATAATCGTGCCTCGAAAAAAAACGATCAAACATCGTCATCATCCGAGGGGATCAATTCGAGTAACTCAGCGGGAAAGTTGTTGTCCATAACACGATCCCAATCAACCATGTTGGACTCATATTGTTTCACCCAATCCTTGCAATGGTTCATCGGGAAGTAATCGTGCCACTTACTCAACGGAGGTAACGGACAATCTTTCTTTACTCTTAAACCGATAAAATGCATTTCATTCACAAATGCCATTACGATTCTTCTATCTTTAACCGACTCGTCGCAAGCCGTTCTTGTGGGTGCAAACGTCATGCTAAGTCCATACATAGGAGGAACGAAGAAATGTACCACGCAATTCAAAACGTCCGCTAGGAGATATCCAAATTTAGGCATTGTCATCCAATACTTGGATCCGATTGTCTTCAATCCCTTTCGACACTTCACACGCGCAACTAAGTCTTTGAACTCTTGTTCTTTGTCGTATCTATCTCCTCGCCTCATCATCTCCATATAAAAACCCTTGTCCTTCACTAGTTGTACCGCCATCTTATTTCTTAAATATTGGCATTGGGTGACATCTTCGATATCCGCCTCTCTAAAGTAACCCATTTGTTCCGTAGCAACGTGAAACCCACAATTTCCATCCCCATCAACCTCGTCGGTCGACAAAACAAATGGAATGATAAGTGGAGGGAGTTGTTCCAAATACTCTTTGTATATTGTATATGTGGATCGATTTGGTCTCCATTAAGATCTCTAGGGCAACGAAGAGTACCTTTGTCCTCTTTTATAGTAAGAATTTCCATTGGTTGGGTTTGTTGCGAGGCGTTCATTTGCTCAACAACTTCTTCGACAACATTGGGTTGACTTACTTGAGAAGGCTCTGTAGAGATCTTTGGCCTTACTTGTCGGGTGGTTGGTCCACTTTGATCATTTCTTGGACGACCTCTTTTCTTAGGTTCCGGCTCATCTTCAAATTCGGCTTCCGAACACTCGTGCCTAGACAATATTCTTTTATTAGACAAATACTCCTTCAACTCTTTTCTTTGGATGGTCCTCGACACTTCGGTGTTCGGCCTACCGGTGTTCTTTTGCTTAATAGGTTCATCAACCTCCCTTAAACAAGGGTGAAGGGCTTCCTCCAAATTATGCATCAATATTTGCTTTTTGGTGCCGTTTGATGTAGCGTAACGCTCGGCTATTCGTGCATACAATTCCGACTCGAAGAAAGACGGACCATCAACTACCGGGGTGTTCGGAGTGAAATTTAATTGCTTCCAAAATGGGTGAATATCATCGATGTCAATCACTTCAACATACCTACCCAACTTATGACGACATGGGAGTCCAATACCTATCATATCCTTGCAAACACAAACCGTATTCTCGTCATCATAAGTTTTATATAACTTCAATTGTTTCATCATGCGATTTATTGCCCATCTTGAAACTTTATGAACAACTCCCCTTAGAAGCAATTTTTCCTTAATATGTTCCATCGGGAATTGGTGTACACTAAATTGCATACATTTCCTAATCTTTACGAGATCACGATTGGTGAATTCATGGATTGCTTCTTGGATCGACACAACTCCATTTTGACTACCAATTAGTATTTTCTTTAGTCGACCATGAGACCCCTCCGCAATGCTTGTCGCCTCGTTCTTGAAGTTACGATATTCATATGTCCATGCAAACACAAACCTCTCCTTAATCGTTAACCATTGTGTTTTACAATACTCAACCGGTTTTGGGTAGTCCGTGCTGTATTCATCCTCAAATTTCTTCAAGTTACATTCGTAAATTTCCTCGGTCATCGACCAAACGATTTTGTCCCATGCTTTCATGAACATTTTCCAAATTATTCCATCCTCCTTCCACTTTTCTTCAAATAGCCTATCCTCTTCCTTACGTTCTTCCAAGGTTAATTTACTAATGCGCTCATCCTCTTCCTTTGACCTCTTGGTACCCTTCCTTGGTCTTTTAGCTTGGAAATGATGATGGCAATTGGTTTTGAGATTGCATTGAATGTGCCACGTACATTGCAAGTTTTGGGCTTCCGGAAACACTACCGCTATTGCATGCATTAAGGCTTGATCGTTATCCGTTACAATAACCCTTGGAAAATTATCACCGTTATAAATGGACCTCAACGTCTCCAACATCCAAATGAAACTCACATTGTTCTCATGATCCATTAAACCCCATGCAATCGTAAACGTGTTTTTGTCCGAAGTATGGCAAGCAATGTTCAACAACGGCATGTTATACTTGTTTGTCTTATAAGTAGCATCTATCAACAAAATTTGATGAAAGCATTGAGCCAATTGGATCATTTCGGGATGTGCCAAGAAAATACGAACCACTATACCATCCTTTTCTTCCCTTCTCAAGGTGTAGCCGTGTAACTCCGCTAACCACTCCGATTGTTGCATGACCGTTCTACCATCCCAATCAGTCCTTTTGATCGTAGCTAGGGCCGACTTAATTGTAGACAAAGAAGACAAGTTGTCGGGATCGTCCGCCTTTATTTTACTTAAGATCGCACTCGTTTTTTGGATCCGCATAGACCTCACCGTCTGCATTTGATGTGGTTTTAACTTGGCAACCATTACATGTCCAATTAAATCCAACGGATCATCATGGTTGTGACAACCGTTATCAACTTTATACATTTTATACTCTTTACCTTTAATACCATCGGGCTTATAGAAGACAATCTTAAATGGGCATCCTATCTTCTTGGTATTGCTTCGGTATTTCCTATTCGTTTTCCGTATGTACTTACTATTCTTTCCCTCGTGACTCTTTCGCGTCCCACCTCGCTCACAAATCATTTCAAATCGAGTGTCACTAACATGATTATTTTGAACTACCACGCACATGTTATCTTTTGCCTTGTTCATAAGCCATTCATTTGCCTCCTTCTTACTTCCAAATGTCTAAACGTGCATAAAACAAAACAAACCTAATAAGCATAACCATTTAACATATAAATTTTGAAAAAAAGAAAAAAGTAGTAATGAGTATACCAAATCGTTTGCATAGTATAGGGAAGTGTCGGGCCTCAAATAGAAGTCATCAACAAACTCTTCAACGGCCTGCATATGAAAGCAACAAATTATTATACAATAATCGGAGGTTATTAAATAAGTCAAACTTCCGAATATTCTATATTCGGAATCCTATCGGTTACCCAAAACACCCGATCTATGCAAATGAATGTACACAGTTTACTGAGTGAAAAAAATGATATATTCGGAGGTAATTAAATAAGTCAAACTTCCGAATACTTTATATTCGGAATCCTATCGGTTACCCAAAACACCCGATTTATGCAAATGAATGTACACAGTTTACTGAGTGCAAAAAATGATATAATCGGAAGCTAAAATATATAGTAAAACAGCTGAATATAAATAACCGGGAGATAACTTTAATCGATAAACATCCGATTTTCAAGTTTTCGGAAATTTTATTTTGAGGCCACTGTTATATTCGGCAGTCAAATAATGTTAAACTATTACCGATTGTAAAGGATAAGAATACTGAGTTTTGAAATTTTCTGAGGAATTCGTTTTTGGGGCCATTCGGAGGTAAATAACTCTACATAACTACCGAATGTAGATATTTTTGGAAAACCAGTTTGGGGTTTTTCTCATATTCGGCAGTAAACTAGTATCTTGTAACTACCGAATATACATATTTGGTACTCAGTGTGTTATATTCGTAAGTTTAATCTAGAAATTATCTACCGAATCTGGGTAGTTCATGGCATTCAATGCATGCAATAATCGGTTTTTCTTGTTTACAAAAGCACACAAACGCATGTAAATCGAGTATTTGAGTTTCTTAACACAATACATGTGTTTTACATGCATCGTTAGCTTCAATATCATGCGATTCTCCATTTTCTTCCATGAAAGGGTCGTCTATGTTTTCCTCTCCACAAAAGTTTGGATCATTCAACATATACCCCAAATCGTCTTCTCTAAACGGTCGTGAACCCTCAACATTTTGTTCTTCGTCATGATTCTCACCTTCTTCTTCGTATCCATCCATTTTTGTAGTGATAAAATGGGTTTTCTCTTTTTTTCCTTCACCTTCTTCTCTATAACTCTAACAACTCAAAAATTAAAAAGAAATGGAAAAAATGAAACACAAATCATTCTAATAGTGCACCGACTACAATCGGAAGTATGGGAACGATTTTGGCTTCCGATTGCATTCGGAGGGTAACAATGTTATCATATCCTCCGAATATATAAGGGTAATTTCGCCATTACGAATTACGCGAGATAAGGGCTGGCTACATTTTCCCTTTGGGTGACCTTTTTTGTTTTATTGTTGGCCCCTAAATCCTTTTGAGTAGCCCCTAAAAACGCCACGCAAAAAAGGTAGGACTAGTATTTCTAGAATATGGAAAAATCTAATAGACCTCTTTTCAAATAGGTCCATTTATATAAAGACCCCATATATACAAATTAATTCATCGAAGCATCTTTTTTTTTAACACCTTTAATTAATCAGTTAAGTGACACATCAACACTCACAAGTGTGAATTGATTTTACGCTTTCAGACAATTTTTATTTACCTTCCATTTTTATTATGTAATTAAATACCTCCACATATACGAATTAAATCAATTGTAAATTTTCATTCTTTTTCTCGTACCGTTAGTTTTCCTGTTAGGTTACACATGTGCAGCCAAGTGTAGACGCAAATATTAGAAAATGGTTACTGATGAATGTTACCAGGTTGCAAGAGTACTGAAATCATTTTTGCTGACGTTTTTAAAGTGTCCTTCGTTACTAAGAAAAATTGAGCTAGGTCAGTATTTGTACCCTCTATTATTAGCTGCAAAGCCTGCTAATCAAACTGGCCTATCCCGTGTACACTTAAGCTTACCTAAAAGAGGGTTCCATAATTTTATAGATATCTTTCTTACCAAGTTACTTGATAGTTTATACAAACATAAATAGTCTGAAACCTAAGAAGACAAACAATTTTATGATTTTTAACCTTAAAAAGGATCAGAAAGATCATTGTTATCCTTATATCAGTATAACATTTCTTCCTATGGGGATTCATCCGTAGATGCGGGCATATCTTGCCGAGCCACGTTAAAAATTCATGTCTCTCTTATTTATAATTGTCTCGTGTTGTTAATCCTATTTCACATCATCATCATCAAATTAATCGTATTTGTGCCTAAAAATAATCTTTGGTACAAACAGTCGAGAATCGCCATTGAATTACAATTTAACGTGTTTATTGTAATATATTTGTTTTTAGTGGGAATTGAATAAATAGCCCTACTTTTGATAGTCTTCATAAATACCATGTTCCACAATAATTATACCCCTCTCCCTATGAAAAGATATCCTAAATAATTGATGATTCCAAATATACCCTCCTTATACAATCGATTTAGATCGAATACAAAACACGGAGAAACCAAATTTTTTAAGAGAAATTTATAGGTTCTGTTCGAAATCAGAGAATCATATTTTGTAGTAGCATAAATCAAGATGTCTTCTTCTTCCTCTTTTTTTTATTTAAATTTGACGATTCATTCTCGAAATCAGATTCGGGATCTCATTTGTTTTTGAACTGGTAATTCCAAATTGAAGATTCAAAAAAATATACGTAGGGTTTTCATGTTCGATTCATAGAGATTTATCTTCAGACTGGTTCATAGAGATACAGATAAGATTCAGACTGATTTGTATTTGGTTCATTTTGTTATTGCAGAGAGATCTGGAACTCTGAATTTGTGTTGATTCTACTAGATTTCGAGATCTATCGCCTGAATTTTTGATATAATTTTCCATCTCTTAACCAGGTACGAGTTTCATTTCAGGTTTTTAATTTTGATTTTTTTTTATTGGGTGTTTCTGTATGAGTTCGATTACAAGGTGAAAGGTTGATTTTCTTCATATGTCATAGAATCTAATCACATGTTTCTTTTGATTTTTTTTGCTTGTTCAGTATGTGTTTGTGATGGAAGGTTGATTATCTTCATTGCGAATACATAGGTAGTTTTTTATTTTGAAACAACATAGGGAGTTGATTACGTGAATATGAATAATACTCATTCTAATTCATAGACAGGTATGTTTTGTAAAATGCTTATTGTATGTGGGCACTTTGATTACTTTAATGTGTTAATTTTGTTCCTCGATCCTTAGTATTTTGAGTTCATGAAAGTCTACAAATGTTTTTTGAGGAATGATCTTTGTATGTCAATCTGGTTATATTGTCTGCATAATGTTGCTACAACTTTGATTATGTAGCTTCATTGGTTGTTTTCTTTCAGATTCCAAAATGAATAAACCTCTCACGAGGGGGCGCAGCCCCCGAGTGAAGTGCGTCAATAGATTCTTTTCATTGTATTATAATTTGGTTTAGGATGTTTCTCTTTGTATTATGAAATTGTGCCTGTGGAGACTATAATCTGGAAATCTACATGTTTCTGGATTCAAGTTATGGTGTCAACTTTGGTTGTTGATACCATAATCTGGATACAACATGTTTTTTGGGATCAATAATCACATATTAAAAACAAATAATAGTGTTTATTTCCTTACACCATAATGTTAATTTATTAATACAGGATGGAGATAAGAATTGAAGGGATGTACGTCTATTGAATGTTAAATATAATGATGTATCTGTTTCTGATTTTAATCATTACGGATTCAATTTTGACCAAAATACTTATATGTACATTCATTTTCATTTTAGTTTTTCTATCTTGTTGATTTTTGTGGTGCCTTCCGGAGATTAATTGAGATTTTGTCGCAGATGATAAACATCAAGTGCCCTTTGCATACTTAGCAATCTTTTTATTGCTCGACAAGTTTATTAAAGGAACACTGGTATGTTGTCTGCAGTACATTTGTTTCGCTTTTCTGAACTTCTTATATTGTTTCTATATTTTGTTTCAGTTGATATATATATCAAATACAAAATGAATCATGCAAACTTCTTGTAATGAGTTGCTTGTTCTCCTGTTGTAACTACTGGTTGGTTTCCCATAGTATTGACACGTGTGAATGATCCATGTCATGAAGTTTCTGGGTGCACTAATCCAAAAGCTTAAGTTTTTTATGGAAACTGGAAAACACCCAAAAAATATTAAAAATGAAGGAGTTTGTAGAGTTGCAAGCTAAACGAGAAAATATTTATTTGTTTGTCTTCCTAAAAAGGATACCAATATCTGCTCATACTCAAAGAGGCATATTGTTTGGAAATAAGAGAAATGGACTTTTGACTTCATTTCTCTTATATCTGAAACTGCCATTTTTCTTCAAGCCATATAGTTTTTACTTTTTAGCTTGCAAGTACATTTAGATATCCAAGAAGTGAGAAATACAAATTTATTTATGCAATCTCACAGAGATAGATAGTTGAAGACTGCACCTTACGATCAATCAATTCTCCATAGTTTGTTTAGAATGATATTAAGTCTTAAATATCCAACATTCAGTTTTTAACTGCTTAATAAAGTATGTTGATACCATAATCTGTAGCCGACAAGGTTCTGGATCTCTGTTATTTAAAAACCCAAGTTGACACCGTCATATATTTTTTGGATGATTTCTATCATATTTTTCGTATTATTTTTGTACAGATATATCTAGTTGCATTTGGAGAGCGAGTTGGTGTCGGTTCTTAACCAATTTGAAGTTAATTGTTAGCGATGATCGTGCATTGACCATCATACCAAAGAACTTGATTGGCTTCTCGTGCACCAACATCTAGAAGGAGGTTGTAGATGTTAAACTTCTTGTTTAGAATGTTATTTTGAAATTTCATATGTTTATGAATTTGTGATGTTTCTTTAAAACTACTTTTTGCATATTTTTTAGGTTGAGTTTTTTTGATGTTTACATTCTTTATCGTTTAAAAGTATAGGCTCCAAAGTTTGATTATATGTTTTTGAAATATCTTATTTTACTGATAGTAGACTATATTCTTTAGTGTCAACTTTTATTGTTGACACAAGTTTAGGGGATCAACTTGGGTAACTTTCGTTGTTGACACAAGTTTATGATCAACTTGGATTGTTGACACCAAAATATGGTAACAAAGATCGTTGTTGACACAAGTTTATGGGATCAATTTGGGTTGTTGACACCATAGTATGGTAACACCAAGGTTCTGGATTCTCATTATTGGGCCATACATGATATAAACTACTTTTCTTAGCGCCAACTTTTGTTGTCCACACAAGTTTATGGGATCAACTTCGATAATTTTCATTGTTGGCACATATACATGGGATCGACATAGTTAACTTTCGTTATTGGCACAAATTTATGGGATCAACTTAGGTAATTTCTGTTGTTGACACATGCTTATGGGATCAACTTCGTTAACTTTCGTTGTTGGCACAAATTTATGGGATCGACTTAGGTAATTTTCGACGTTCACACAAGTTTATGGGATCAACTTAGGTAATTTTCATTGTTGACACATGCTTACGGGATCAACTTCGTTAACTTTCATTGTTGACGCAAATTTATGGGACCAACTTCGATATTTTCGTTGTTGACACAAGTTTATGGGATCAACTTGGATTGTTGACACCATAATATGGTAACAACGATCGTTGTTGACACAAGTTTATGGAATCAACTTCGGAAACTTTTGTTGCTGATACATGTTTATGGGATCAACTTGGGTTGTTGACACCATAGTATGGTAACACCAAGGTTCTGGTTTTCAATTATTGGGCCATACATGATATAGACTACTTTTCTTGTCGCCAACTTTTTTTATTCACACAAGTTTATGGGATCAACTTCGGTAATTTTCATTGTTGACACCTACATATATGGGATCAACTTCGTTAACTTTCGTTGTTGACAAATTTATGGGATCAACTTCGATAACTTTTATTGTTGACACATGCTTATGAGATTGACTTCGTTAACTTTCGTTGTTGACACGAATTTATGGGATCAACTTCGGTAATTTTCGTTGTTGACACATGATTATGGGATTAACTTCGTTAACTTTCGTTGTTGACACAAATTCATGGGATCAACTTCTGTAATTTTTCGTTGTTGACACATGCTTATGGGACCAACTTCGTTAACTTTCGTTGTTGACACCGTAATATGGTAACAACAAGGTTTAGAATTTCAGTTATAGGCTAACTTGATTGTTGATGCTAGTTTTGTAGTGTCAGCTTAGTTTGTTGACACTATATTGGATTCCGAACAGGTGATCAACTTTGCTTGTTGAAGACCAATAACATGTCTATATTAAGATGATTCTTCATACCTACATTAAGTTGTTAAAAACCATTGACAGACCTACATCTAAGATGTCCAAGACCTTAACAAAACCACGTTAACATGTTTCAGAACTACATTTTACTATATCTTCAACCTTAACAAGACTACATTTTACATGTTTCAGAACTACATTTCATACCATAATGCACATTTTATATCAAAATTTGATACCATCAATTCAACATGAAGTGTTTTTCAATTCTAGTCAACAATTAATGAATGCACATTTTCCAGTAAATACTCTTAGGAACATTGATAATTTTTAATCCTTGGCGGAAACGAACTTTGTGGACTTCAGTTTTTTGCAAATTAGGAGACATACCATTATGAGTTAGAAATGTGTCTGGTTACTTGTGCCTACCTACAGAATACATAACATTCTTGAACATCACACTGTCTGCAAATGATTGGACTAAAATAATTCCTATGAAGTAAAACTAATATAAACTGATAGTCAAACAAAGATACAAGAAATTGAAGTAGTAAACATATGACAGATATGAATTAATGCCTATGTTTGAAAAAGAAACCAACCGAGCAACCAAAAAAAAACATGAAAATTATCCACAGATGCATATATATTGGCCTCTACAAAATGATATCCTTCTAAAACGAATCAACTTCCCGTTTCAGATTGAGCTGCGAATTACACAATGCAAAGGCTAATCTTAGGCATATCCAAGTAGATATAGATTGAGCTGCGAATAATGAGCTAAAATGATCCAAAATGGGAAAACAAGGTAAACCATGCTCTAACAACGAAAAAACTCCTAGACAATCAGTAGATTGTATTTCTGCATAAGCTCAACAATATCTCAGCAATAATAACTTCATACTAATCCCATTAATTAGCTCAACCAATTCCCAAAAACTGATAACAATAAAAAATGGAAGCTAAAAACTCTTGTGTTACCAGTTAAATGCATTTTTTGATCTATGCCAACCTCATAATGATCACAATTCAACTAGCATCACCAAATGAAACAACCAACAATGGACATGTTAATAAAATGCATCACGATAGAAACATTCTCAACATCATTACAAACACAACAAAAGTTGATTTATGCTACTGCCAAAAAAAAAATTGATTAACATGAACAAGTGATTTCACCTGTGAATTCGATTTTTTCTTCTTTATTAACACTAATAGCGCATTTCATTTTTGTTTCAATCATATTCAACAGTAAAAAGTAACATATTAATATGAAATTGATTTAAAATCATTAACAGTATCAAAAAAACATAACTCAAATAAAAAAAATGCAAAATCGTTGAATCTAACAAATTAGATACGGAATCAAACTCTAACTCAACAGGAGACGATAAAATATTAAACATGCATCGTTTTTTCATAAACAAAGAAATGATTTCAACATCGAACCCTAGGAATTCAAAATCAAACATGCAATCTAATTTGAAACAAAATTGTTTGTAAAATCTGTGTTTACCTTGCTTGAATCTTCAATTTTCAACTTGTTCAACATCACAGTAAATCGATTTTTATGAAACATAATTTGTTTCTTCGTTTTTGATGTTTCTCCGTTGATTTTCGTCTTTTCAAACTTCTAATGATCAGCTTTAACAAATGTGATGAATTTGATTCAGTTTTTTGGATCGATTATTTTGATTCAGTTTCTTCGATGTGGTGAGAGAAAGGGAAGAGAAGAAATGGAAAGAACAGCTAAAAAATAAATGGTCTACAGCAGTTAAGCTGATAATATATGAGGGTAATTTTGTATTCTGATATTTCGTGAATTCTAACACCGGAAGGTGGAGGATATAATTATTGCGGGAGAGGGGTATTTTTGAAGGGTTGGATTTATAAGGGTATTTCATTAATGTACCCTTGTTTTTATGTACGACAACCAGGGTGTTTAAAGATTCATACGACTAATTTGGTAGAGCAGACACATGAGTGTTTCTGTCAGAAGATGATGGCATTTTTATTTATTTGTGGCTTCATATGGCTGCACATGTATGACTTGACAAGAAAATTAACGGTTTTGAAGAAATTTGTGGTTACGATAGATTTAATTTGTGCATGGGGACGTCTTTGTTATACAGACAATTAACGGGGGTTAATGAAAATTTCCCAAAAAGGTAAGACTGAGTTTTGTAATTTATGACATGTCACTTAACCGATAAATTAACGGTATTAAAGAATTAAGTACCTATAATAAATCAACTTGTATACGAAGTTCGTTGTATTGCAGATAACTTTTAGCGGTTAAGCCAAAATGACATTTTCAAAAGTTTGGAATTTTTGTATCATTTTTGGGGAATTTAATATTTTGATGGGACCTAACTTATGACTGTTTTGTGTGTGTAAGAAATATGGTCTTAAGACCTGTTAGAGCATTGCTCGGTTGAACTCGCAAGCGTTGCTATCTCAAGCTTGTTTGTCAAGTTTAGTTGCCAAAACTATAAGTCTTGATTTCTAGTCTACTTAAAGCTAAGTCTATGATTAGGATAGAAAGTATAGTTGAGCATTAGACTTCACATCATTCATCGATTGAAGACGAAGAACTACTAAGGGGAGCTTGTGGAACTTCATCAACAAAAGGTATGTGGAGACTTGAACTCATTTATCACTCAAAAGTCTATCTACTATATCTCCTATTTGAGACAAAAGTCGTATAGCTATATAGACTTCAATTATGCACATTTGATATTTCGAGCTGAGTTTAACCAGCTTATATATTTCTCGAAATATGTGTAGGTAACCTTTCGCTTTAACCAAGTTCATCTTATATTCTTGACGAAAGACAAAAGAAGATCATTGATAAGCACGAAAGTGCGACACATTTTCACCCAATACATTAGTTGGGACTCATTTTATCACTAACGAACTTGTTTGTAGGTATTTTTGAGGAATAAACCTTTTTTAAAGAATCAGCTCGAAAAGTTGTTATTTGCACCCGGAGGACACATGTTATTCGGACTCTCGATATTAGTTAAGGGGTACCTCAATTATTAAGGGGCACCTCAGTTTCTATTTACACCCCAGGGGCGCCAACTGCTATTCGCACTCCAGTTCAGGAGACCTTCTTTTTCACGGTTTGAGTGGATTTTGGCGGGAAAGTGTTGTTTGAAATTCCGGTAACATGCAGACTTTTCAGGGCGGATTTTGGACGTGATTTTGTGCAATCTTTTCATGGATTTGGTTTGGTTTGGTTTTTGACTGTTTGGTTGAAACAGGAAAGGAAGCTGACTTGGTTTCGAGTAAAAAGGGATTTAGTGTCCGATTTGGATAAGTCAGGGAAGATATTAACTGCAAGATTTTTGGTTGAGATTTTGGAAGATATTTTATGAGATTTCTTCACGAGATTTGATTAGGATTGAAATGTTTCCACTAAAAACAGGGGTGGTAATGGCGTTGAATAAAAAAAAGGAAGGATATTTTATCGTTTGGAAGAAAACAGGGCAAGTGTTTGTCTACATGAAGATAACTCGGGATTTGGTCGAGACTGAGTGTGGAAAGTGAGTGTTTCACGAGTTTGTTGGAGTTTAACAGAAGGTGAAAGCGTATAGAAGATAAATAAGGATATTTTTACAGCTGCAGACACGGGAATTATTCCCGAGTTAATATTTGGAGTTATGAAAAGATTTGAGCATTGAATCGAGAGATACTTTCCTGCGTTGTATAAATATAGTTTTTTGGATGCCAGAAAGGGACATCGAGAGTTGGGGAGAAAACCAGAGGGTTGCAGAGCAGATTTCTCTGCTGCTGCAGAGAAGAAGAAGAAGTAGAACATTTGACGCCTACTGACTGTCGCAGAGAACTGTCGTTTATAAACAGTACTCGTAACAGTCAGTTTGGTACGCTTGTTTTGAATTTGGAACAGCTCTTGTAACGGTGATTTTTGTAACGTCAATACAGCGTTGCAGTTACATTGTAATATTAGTTTTCTTCGATAAAAACACCATTTGAGCTATAAATTATATTTTTGAGTGTGTTTTCATTATGAGAATCTAGACCCCATCGTGACGACGGACGAAGCTGAATTTCATCATGTGGTAAATTTAATTAATTCCTTATTTACTTGTTGCAACGATTATAAATGATTTATGATTTCTATTAATCAATTGTTATCTTGTTTGATAGTGTATGCTTAGTCTTAGGTGCTTTTGATTCACTATGCTTGTAATTTACAATTGATGTTTTACGAAATCTATTTTGGCAAAGAATAGAGTTAATATTTCTTGTGTTTGGAGCTATAATTGCCTAGGATTAATTTCTGAACCACTTGAATATGAAAAACAGTGAAATCCCGAGTCTCAGTGAATTCTTCATCCCGTGACATATTTTGTGTATAATTTCTTATTTTTATTTAAGCCTAGAATCAATCTCAACAAAGTCCGAGTGAACGAAAACTCTATTTACCACTATCTAAAACCCGATCAATCATGTGAAAATATCCTTGTAACATCTTACATGATTTATGGGAGACAATCATTTGATGTAGACTCGGAATGTTTCATATTGATCATTCGATCACTTGAAAATCGCTTTGAAGATAATAGATTGTGTGAGACAGCTATTGTCGTCTTCCGAGAATGTTTCAATGATTGAAATGGAGTTTAGAACAAATGGATATAAGCATACTATGCGTACTTGCATATATGTAATCCAAGTCCGAGAACCATAATATGCATACCCGTACGCGTACGGATTGTTTTATTGAAATCCCGAGAACCTTGTACGCATACCGGTACGCGTACTGGCATGAGGTTCAGGTCCGGGAATTTCTGCTGAGTTTGAAAGGTATGTGTACCCGTTCACATACTGGCGAACCCAAACTTAGTCCGGGTACTTAGGTATGCGTACCCGTATGCATACCTGAGTAAGTTAAGTTCTAAAATCGATTTGTTCATGAACTAATACATTTATATAATAAGGAATATAATCTTTTAAAAACCGTGGATATAATGTCATGACTTGATTCGAGTGAATAAAAATCGACTTTGCTTCAATTGTGTCTTGTATACTTCTGTGAGAATATAAACAATTGAACAACTCTAGAACTAGTTTCATTTGAGTCATTTGAACTAGTTATGATTAAGATGAATGAGGTTGATATGAAAGTGTTCATATGGCTAACTTAGGTTAACTATTATTGAGTCAACAAAGGTGTACATGTTTAGGTACGGTTACTCATATCTAAATGAAGTCACTTTCATTTGTGTATAACAATCTAAGTTCAATCTAATGGTTGAAAGATATTAGCTTGAGTCTAATCAGGTTTTCAAGTGCAACAAGGGAGATTCTCGGGTCTGCGTAGGACTAGGAAATCTATATCCGCACACAACTGTTCCTAAAAAATCATAAATATGGAGCTTAACAAGGAAAATTCTACAATTTAGTTCTTTGGTTTAGAGTTGAATAGGAGTTAGGTATTTTGCCTTTTTTTTCTATTTTTCTTCTTTTCAGTGGCTACTTTTTCAGTTTTGTTACCTAAGGGCTTCTTTGGCTTTTAGGGTAGTGTTGATGGTGGTTTTTAGTTTAGGGTTAAAATCGTAAAAACTTGCATCTGATGTGACGTCACTCTGTAAGGAAGAGGATCCATGAGTTTCAACCTCTTCACTGGCATATTTATTGAGCCGTTCAATATATTTACATGAAATTTATCCAGACTGGCGCATGTAGCAACAATCCCAGGCATTCTGTAAATTTTGTCACCTTGCCTAGACTCAATTAATATAAGTTTCTTTGAATGCTTTTTGTGCTATGTTCCCCGGCTGAACCCTTAATGTTGATATGGCATGAAGATCTGTGTTCACTCGCAACAGAGTAGCACGAATTTCAAAGTATCAAGGATAAGGTCTTTGCATAAGGTATTCAATCAGAAAGCATGCTGCTCTCTAGCAACGAACAACTCTGTGTCAACACATAGAATTCAATCAATTATCCTGACTAATTTGCAAAAGTTAGGGTTTTCCGCCTTGCGCAGTATATCATACCTTGCTTGTCCAAATTAAGCCTAGGAAAACTAGGTAATTAATCCGCCATGGATTAGCAGATGCAAAATCTTGCCCAGAATCAAAAAAACAAGGAGCCACAGTATAGGAGCAGCAACAAAGAGAGGCGTGACTATTCCTTAGGCCAACCGACGCCATTTACCATTGGCCACTCCCCATCCTAAACCGACCCTATTTCCCTTGACCAATCATGTCTCCTTAAACTCGCCACACGCACATAAGTTGTGGTTGGGCCCATACCTGCCGGCCCTATTTCCCATCGACCAATCAGGTCGTAATAAACCTGCCATGCGCACCAAAAGAGTGGTTACGCCCATGCTTGGCCGGCTCCCTTCTTTCATTGACCAATCAGGTTGCTCTAAGTCGGCCACAACTTCAAAAAAAGGGGTAGAAATTGTGTCAAAAGGTTGCCCTACCAAGTTGACTTCCCAAAACCATGTCAACATGCTAACGACATGTCAAACATTCCAAAAACAAACATGTCAGGCGCACATGCCAAACGGCATGCCAAACATGCCAAACGGCATACCAAACACACCAAAAGTATGCCAATCGTACACGCCAAACAGGCATGCCAAGTGCACATGCCAAACGTGCAACATACCGCATACTACATGCCATATACGCTAATTAGGGTTTCGACATGCCAAACCCTAATTTAGGCAAAGTTGTCGCGCCAAACGAGCCAAACAATGTTCCACATAACATGGGGATCAATGTGGCCATTAAAACTAATGTGGCCATACCACGTTTGAATATAACACCACGTGCCAAAAATCCAGCGGCCATGGATACGCCAGGCGCCACTTGCACCATCGTGCCGCTGGCACAAACTATGCCAGCCATGCCGCAACGCCAGTAGCATGCACTAAAGGCGCCACTGTGCCATTATCAGGCGCCAACGGAAGGTAGCCACAATCAACGGCTGCCCTTCCCCATGAGATGCAATCTCAGCCATCCAAGTTTGCCACCAAACTAACAGACTTGTGGCAAATTTTAGGCGACCAGCCGCCTAAATCTCGTGGCCATGGCTACGCCAGTCGCCACTTACACCATCATGCCGCTGGTATGCACAAACTATGCCATCCATGCCGCAATGCCACTGTCATGCACTAAAGGCGCCACTGTGCCATTATCAGGCGCCAACAGAAGGTATCCATAATCAATGGCTACCCTTTCTCATGAGTGCAATCTCAGCCATCCAAGTTCGCCACCAAACTGATAGACTTGTGGCAAGTTTCAGGCGGCCAACCAAGACCAGTCTAATAGCATCACATGTTATTTTCCTGCGGCAAGTCTCGTGATTTTGACTTGCCAAAGTGCTACATGTTTTCAACAAATAACACTCGAGACATCAAACATGTCACAAACTGGGGGATACTCATCAGGGTATTGGTCTGGCGCTTTACAACGTGCGGTGTGCAAATACGCATGTTACAAGAAAATGTCATGAAGAAGGGAAGTTATTAATGGCAAGAAGTAATGGTGTAAACGTTTCCTTCATCACGGAAGCATAAATTCTAACGTTATACGTCACTCCACTGTTCCACCACTCAATCATTTCCATTTACTACGAGAACAATACGTTTTATTATGACATGTATAAATAGGTTTCACCCATTTCCACCAACCAACAAGTTTTTGGTCGGCAACAACATAGTATCCAGAAATCACCTCACAGCTTTCCATTCTGCTAGATAGTTCTACTTTCTGATACAAGTCACAAACAACCACCCCTTTAGGATCAAACGATTCTGGTCTCAACACTCTCTTCGATTCCCTCCCAAAGACCAACCCTTCTCGTTCACTTTATGACTGAAGCAAGCCTGGAACGACCATTTCTTGGTTTAGGCCAGGATTGTACAGATTGATCTCTCGAATCAAAAGTAATCCCGTGCAGTACATTGTTTAGGGTTTAGACTCGTTTCTCATCCACACACACGAATTTACCAAAACCAGCAGAAACCGTTTTCACCCTCAAACAATTGGCGACCACAGTGGGAGATTAATCTCACAGTTGCAATATCAATTTCCAATTTCCATTTCCATTTTCATTTTTCAATCCCGATCTCAAGATGGTAGATCTCAGTTCCGGAACAACAACAAAACCTGAAAACACTAGCGCTGAAATCATACTCGGTATTAACGTTCCTTTCAGTGGCATTAATACGCCACCTGTCAACACCAGCGACGCGGAAAATGTTCCTTAAGGTTTTACATCTCCTATCACCAGAGCTAGAGCCGTTGCCGCCACCCCCAATGTTTCTTCAAGTGTGACACCTCCAACCGTCACCAGAGCCACTGCTACTCCACCATCAGGACGAGAGACTGGAGGAGCCAGAGGAAGCCGATCTCATATTACCATTGCTGATTTGATGGAAAGACAGGAAATTCTTTCTAGAGCTCAAACAGGCATGGATTCGACTCAGAAAGAGATACATATTTTCCTCAAGACACTAACGGAGCGGCTGCCACAAGAGTCACGTCAACCCCATATGGATATGACAAGGAATACTTTTTAACATCCGGCGCAGGCACTTCAGCAGGACGCGCGTTTATAGATGAAGAGGCTCGCGTTGCTCTTGAACGCTCGGTAGAAAGGAATCATCAATCCAATTTCATCACACGTGAAGACCATGAACGACTTCTCCAAAATATACGCAAAGAAAATCAGCAACCCTCCTGAGTTCACAGAAACCTTCTTTCCGTTAGGACCTGCACGATTTCTGGGGACTCCGCCCACAAAATCGTTCAGTCTATGATGAAACATTTATGTGAGATTCTGTATTTCTCCAAGGCGCAGCGTCAAAACATATTTGCAGCCCTCAACCGCACCGCATGAGGAAAACAGCTGTTTCCAGCCAGGAAAGACGTTCCCAAACCCCAACCTCTCCTGGAAAGCACGATTGATAGATGGAACTGGGGACTCCTAACCACTGTTCACTTAAAGGATGTCGAGTTTGACAACACTCTGATTGACGCGGCCTCCGATTTCAACATCGTAACCGTCAAGGCTCTGAGAGTTGCAAGGGAAAATCAAATAGAAGAAGCGTATTCTTTCCCATGAGGAGAAAAACACGACTTGCCGACCAACACTATTTGTGCCGTCTTCCAATATGACATATCGTATCGAGTCATTAATAACGCCCTCACTGGAGTTTTCTCTAGGAGGTGCTTCGACGTTTCTCTCCAAGAGCCGCTTTAATGTTCTCTCTAGAAGTCGCTCCGCTTCAACGTTCTCCAGCAGCTGCTCCGCTTCAGCTTTCTCTCCATAAGCTGCTCCAGGATCCGAAGCAGAAGATTCAGCGTTCTGCTCCATAAGCTTCAACGTCCTGTCCAAGAGCCGAAGCCGCTTCAACACCTCCTTCATGCCAAGGATCGTGTCGTAGCCACCATTTCTTCCTACCAAATATCGTGTCGTAGCCACCACACTCCTTCCTTCCAAGATTCGTGCCCGTAGTCACCACACTCCTCCCTTCCAAGGATCGTGATCACAGCCATCCCAGGTTCGCAGTTGTGGCCACTTTTTGGTCCATCTCTCCAAACCTCGTGGCTGTGGACAGTGTACTCGCTTACGCATCCAGCCACTCCCTTTTCTTCCATGGACGCCCATGCAGTTCCAGCCAACCTATTTTGGTTCCCACGACGATGTAGTCTCTTCTGATCACATTTGCTGCCAAGAACTGTTGTTGCTTGTTTTTCGATACCAGCCAGAGCTTTATCATAGCAACAACCACTACGAAGTTTCACGTGGAAGAAGTAATAGAGTCACCAGTACGGATGCAAGATGATGTCTTTATCGTGGTCAACTCACCGACCATACAAGATAGAAACATGTAAACCGCACTTGGGGACTGAGGCTCTACACGGGATCCCTTCACTGTTAAAGCTCAGAATACACGGTCAACCAAAAGTCATAGCCGCGACAAGGTCATATACCCTTCAAAGGTGTAGAGTAATAATATCATCACCTCTATGTCTAGAAGGCGCCTTCAACACTTTACGAGGCCGCGACGGATCACAAACCTACTCAGAGAAAACAATTTCAGTGACCAAAGAGAAGTATGACTGGGGACTGCTCATGACGGCCCATCCCCGACAACAATCAAGCATCCCAGCATCACATTCATGAGAGCATGATAAGATTGTATCAAATCCCATATGCTTGGATTCAAGGCGATGCAATTAAAGTAGGATAAACTTGGGGACTGAAGCCTCCTTCATGTTTAGAAGCTTAAACGCAGTCACCACCTTACCAGTGAATGCAGCAGAAGCACATTTTCCACGAGAAAATAAGCTCAGGATAATTACACATGGGGAATACCAGAATGGGATGCCTTCACTGCCCTCAACCAGGTTATTTCCGATTTCAACACCATCACTGTCGAAATTTTACGAGCCGCAAAAATTTCTCAACATGAAGCCGTACACGTGCATCAAAGACCCCAAAATCACGCCACAGAGATACATTCACATATCCGGCCACGCCATCAGATCTAACAGAGGTATAACTGGGGACTGCTTACCACACTTCATGCAATAGTCAAAGATTCAGAAGATGGTTCAAAGGATGTCGTTTGGAACGAAGTATTTGAGGAATTGATAGCAGCACATCGGCAACGGAATGTCTCTCAACTTATCTATTTCACCTAATGGCTCCAGAAGATTTCGACCGTACAAGCATCCACAACATATCATCATCGCAATCAGAAAGTCTAGGTACCAAATAACCTAAAGTCAAGGATGAACCAACAACGCAACCACAATCTCCAAGATTAACCCTAACATTATTTCATCCATCCATCCCAAGAGTGCAATGGAGTTTGGTAAATTTTAAAATCCACTGGAGAGGTCAGATACTCATTCTTCTGGAGTCAGAATCTTATTACAAATTCTGAAGAAGATCGATGGTACTGTCGGGTGGATACATGCGAAAGCACCTACCTTGAGTTCTCCTGGCTCGCCTTGCTGCTGATTATTGGAGATTGCTTTGTTACCATTAATGCTCGCTCTACCACCACTAAAAAATGACGAAGAGGAGCTAGATACTGCAGATGAAAGCACAGAGCCATACGAACAACAAAAAACAACAGAGGGTCGATACCCATTTTCATACGAACGCAGTTTCTGGAGTTTGAACAAAATAAGGATTCCTCATTGCTCCATGAATGGGAATAGATGACTGGGCGTACCACACTCATGCTCGATAGCCGAACAAGTAGTGTGCCAATCTCTCTGCTCCATGGCCGAACCAGCAGCGCGCCAGCACGAGGAACACCAGTCGCTTAACCTGCAACTCTTCATGGCTCCAGCACTCCGTGGTCAAGCCAACTATCCATGGCTCCAGCACTCCGTGGTCAATCCAACTCTCCATGGCTCCAGTACTCTGTGGTCAAGCCAACTCTCCATGGATCCAGCACTCTGCGGTCAAGTCAACTCTCCATGACTCCAGCACTCCGTGGTCAAGCCAACTCTCCATGGCTCCAGCACTCCGTAGTCAAGTCAACTCTCCATGGCTCCAGCATTCCGTGGTAAAGCCAACTCTCCATGGCTCTATCACTCTGTGGTTAAGTTAGCGCCAACGCTCCAGCATTCCGTGATCCAACTAGCAAGCCTTCCAAGTGCCATTTTCACCATTCCACGGACTGAAGCCAGTTTCCACCATTCCATGGACTGAAGCCAGTTTCCACCATTCCGCGGAATGAAACCATTTTTCACTATTCCGCGGACTGAAGCCAGTTTCCACCATTCCATGTACTGAAGCCAAGCGCCATATCCGCATGTTCCGTGACCTAACCAGCAAGTGCCCGTTCCGCGGGCCAAGTTGCAGCGCCATCTTCTCTGCTCCACAGCCAGCCAAAGCAACACCACCATCACTGTTTGGTAGCCAAAGCAGCGCCATCTCCTCGCTCGCCAGGCAAGCAGGACCACCATCACCGTTTGGTAGCCAAAGCAGCGGCATCTTCTCGCTCGCCAGGCAAGCAGCGCCATCATCACCATTCCCTAGCTAAATTTGCAGCGCCAGCATTAGCATTCCGTAGTCGAACCTGTAGCACCAGTATTAGCACTCCTTGGCAAAGTGGAAGTTCCAAGGCCGACACCCTATGGACGAGCCAAAGTTATGCAAAGCTGCCAATGCAAGGATCACAGATTCTTCATGCCTTCTGACAAAGGTTAGCCAAATTCTCCTGACAATCTCTTCATGACTTGTCGTTTTGATTTTATCCTTGCCTCTCACCATCTCATGCTTACCCCGCAACAATGCCACCGTCATGGGATAAGCAGGGGACTTAATGTTGATGGTGGTTTTTAGTTTAGGGTTAAAATTGCAAAACCTTACATCTGATGTGACGTGACTCTGTAAGGAAGCATATCCATGAGTGTCAACCTCTTTACTGACATATTTATTGAGCCTTTCAATATATTTACATGAAATTTATCCAGACTGGCGCATGTAGCAACAATCCTAGGCATTCTGTAAATTTTTGCACCTTGCCTACACTCAATTAATATAAGTTTCTTTGAATGCTTTCTGTGATATGTTCCCCGGCTGAACCCTTAATGTTGATATGACATGACGATTTGTGTTCACTCGCAGCAGAGTAGCAAGAATTTCCAAGTATCAAGGATAAGGTCTTTGCATAAGGTATTCAATCAGAAAGCATACTGTTCTCTGGCAACGAACTTAAAAGAACTTTGTGTCAACACATAGAATTCAATCAATTATCCTGATTAATTTTCAAAAGTTAGGGTATTGCGCCTTCCACAGTATATCATACCTTGCTTGTCGAAATTAAGCCTAGGCAAACTAGGTAATTAATCTGCCATGGATTAGCATGTGCAAAATCTTGCTCAGAATCATAAAACAAGGGTCCACAGGATAGGAGCAGCAACAAAGAGAGGCGTGGCCATGCCTTAGGCCAACCGGTGCCATTTTCCATTGGCCACGCCCCATCCTAAACCGACCCTATTTCTCTTGACCAATCAGGTCGCCTTAAACTCGACACACGCACATAAGTTTTGGCTGGGCCCATACTTGTCGGCCCTATTTCCCATCGACCAATTAGGTCGCACTAAACCTGCCACGCGCACCAAAAGGGTGGCCACGCCCATGCTTGGCCGGCTCCCTACTTTCATTGACCAATCAGGTTGCTCCAAACCTGCCACAGCTTTAAAAAAGGGGTAGAAATTGTGTCAAAAGGTTACCCTACCAAGTTGGCTTCCCAAAACCATACCAACATGCTAACGGCATGTCAAACATGCCAAAAACAAACATGCCAGACGCACATGCCAAACGTGCCACCTACCGCATACTACATGCCATATATGCTAATTAGGGTTTCGACATGGCAAACCATAATTTAGGCAAAGTTGCCTCGCCAACCGAGCCAAACAATGTTCCACCGAACATGGGGATCAATGCCGCCATTAAAACTAATGTTGCCACACCACCTTTGAATCTAACACCAACGTGCCAAAAATCCAGCGGTCATGGCTAAGCCAGGCGCCACTTGCACCATCGTGCCTCTGGCATGCACAAACTATGCCAGCCATGCCGCAACGCCACTAGCATGCACTAAAGGCTCCACTGTGCCATTGTCAGGCGCCAACGGAGCGTAGCCGCAATCAACGGCTACCCTTCCCCATGAGATGCAATCTCAGACATCCAAGTTTGCCACAAAACTAACAGACTTGTGGCAACTTTTAGGCCACCAGCCGCCTAAATCCCGTGGCCATGGCTACGCCAGGCGCCACTTACACCATCATGCCGCTGGCATGCACAAAATATGCCATCCATGCCGCAATGCCGCTGGCATGCATAAACTATGCCAACCATTATCAGGCGCCAACATAAGGTAGCCATAATCAATGGCTACCTTTCCTCATGAGATGCAATCTCGGGCATCCAAGTTCGCCACCGAACTGATAGACTTGTGGAAAGTTTCAGGCGGCCAGCCAAGACGAGTCTAATAGCATCACATGCTATTTTCCTGCTACAAGTCTCGTGATTTTGACTTGCCAAAGTGCTACATGTTTTCAAAAAAGAACACTCGAGACATCAAACATGTCACAAACTGGGGGATACTCATCAGGATATTGGTCTGGCGGTTTACAGCGTGCGATGTGCAATACGCTCGTTACAAGAAAGTATCATGAAGAAGGGCAGTTAGTAATGGCAAGAAGTAATGGTGTAAATGTTTCCCTCGTCATGGAAGCATAAATTCTAACGTTACACGTTACTCCACTCTTCCACCACTCAATCGTTTCCACTTCCTACGAGATCAAGGTATGTTTTATTATGACTTGTATAAATAGGTTTCACCTATTTCCACCAAAAAACAAGGTTTTGGTCGGCAACAACATAATATCCAGAAATCACCTGGTAGCTTTCCATTCTGCTATCCAGTTCTACTTTCTGATACAAGTCACAAACAACCACACCTTCAGGATCAAACGATTCCGGTCTCAACACTCTCTTCACTTCCCTCCCTAAGACCAACCCTTCTCCTTCATTTTGTGACCGAAGCAAGCCTGGAATGGCCATTTCTTGGTTTAGGCCAGGATTGTACAGATTGATCTCTCGAATCAAAAGTACTCCCATGCAGTACATTGTTTAGGGTTTAGACTCATTTCTCATCTACATACACGAATTTACCAAAACCAGCAAAAACCGTTTTCACCCTCAAACAGGTGCTATTTATTTATCCCTCTTTTATGGGAGTAGGGGGCCTTCTGTGCCCATTTTTGTAATTCTTGTTATCTATTAATACAATTTTTGACTTATAAAAAAAAAACTAATCAGGTTTTTATCTAACGGTGAATATTGAATGCTTTGCTACCAAGGTAGCACTGATTGAAAACCCTGATTTGAAGAATATATAAAGGAGAACTCTAGCAACTGGAAACCTAATCCCCATACCTCCTGTGTGATACTAGTTGCGACTAGAGTCGATTCTTCTTTAACCTTAGGTTTTTCATGAAACCCTATAGGTTAACGACTTGAAGACTTCATTGGGATTGTGAAGCCCAACCCAACTATTTTTCTGTAGTTGCGTGTTCTGATCTTGCTATTTTCTATCGTGATTGAGTATTATATTCTCTAAGATTTTCTCGAGATTTAATCTCCGATAGGAAAGATAAAACGTAGTCACAAACATCTTCATCTCATCGTTTGTGATCCACACTATCTTGTTTCGCTACCATACGATTAATATTATTGTGAGGTGATTAATATTTCTAGGCTGTTCTTTAGGAATATAAGTCTGGTATATTAATTGGTTCATGTTCACCTTGATTTATCAAAAGACGGAACAAAACTCATAGGTTTATATGTGGGAGACATATTTATCTATTCAATAGACTTTTCTGTGTGAGACAGATTGGTTTATCAAGTCTTCGACTTTGGATCGTAGCAACTCTTAGTTGTGGGTGAGATCAGCTAAGGGAATCAAGTGCACAGAATTCAGCGTGGTTCTTGAGGCATAGGGAACGCGATCGTACCTTGATCAGTGTGAGATTGGTTAGGGCTCAACTCAACTACATTCCAGTCCGAAGTTAACTTGCAGTAGGCTAGTGTCTGTAGCGGCTCAATACAATGTGCTATTCAAATATGTACTAGGTACCGGAGTTTTTATGCATTTATGGTTTCCTCGTTAACAAAACTTACGGTGTCTATGTTATTTTTTTCCATATTATGTTTGTTTATATAATTGAAATATCACAGGTTGTTCTTAAGTTTAATCAATTGTGAATCCAACCTTTGGTTGTTGATTAAATTGATTGACACTTGGATATTGGTTTTTGATACCGTCCAAGTTATTTATTATATTCAATCGGGCTCGAAAATTCCTATTTGTTTGATTGCGGATTGAATTGAGAAATAGAGATATATCACTCTTTGATATATTTTTTTAAGATTGATTATCTTGAAAGTATATTGGAGTTAGTCCATCAGGCGCCAACATAAGGTAGCCATAATCAATGGCTACCTTTCCTCATGAGATGCAATCTCGGGCATCCAAGTTCGCCACCAAACTAATAGACTTGTGGAAAGTTTCAGGCGGCCAGCCAAGACGAGTCTAATAGCATCACATGCTATTTTCCTGCTACAAGTATCGTGATTTTGACTTGCCAAAGTGCTACATGTTTTCAAAAAAGAACACTCGAGACATCAAACATGTCACAAACTGGGGGATACTCATCAGGATATTGGTCTGGCGGTTTACAGCGTGCGACGTGCAATACGCTCGTTACAAGAAAGTATCATGAAGAAGGGCAGTTAGTAATGGCAAGAAGTAATGGTGTAAATGTTTCCCTCGTCATGGAAGCATAAATTCTAACGTTACACGTTACTCCACTCTTCCACCACTCAATCGTTTCCACTTCCTACGAGATCAAGGTATGTTTTATTATGACTTGTATAAATAGGTTTCACCTATTTCCACCAAAAAACAAGGTTTTGGTCGGCAACAACATAATATCCAGAAATCACCTGGTAGCTTTCCATTCTGCTATCTAGTTCTACTTTCTGATACAAGTCACAAACAACCACACCTTCAGGATCAAACGATTCTGGTATCAACACTCTCTTCGCTTCCCTCCCTAAGACCAACCCTTCTCCTTCATTTTGTGACCGAAGCAAGCCTGGAATGGCCATTTCTTGGTTTAGGCCAGGATTGTACAGATTGATCTCTCGAATCAAAAGTACTCCCATGCAGTACATTGTTTAGGGTTTAGACTCATTTCTCATCTACATACACGAATTTACCAAAACCAGCAAAAACCGTTTTCACCCTCAAACAGGTGCTATTTATTTATCCCTCTTTTATGGGAGTAGGGGGCCTTCTGTGCCCATTTTTGTAATTCTTGTTATCTATTAATACAATTTTTGACTTATAAAAAAAAAACTAATCAGGTTTTTATCTAACGGTGAATATTGAATGCTTTGCTACCAAGGTAGCACTGATTGAAAACCCTGATTTGAAGAATATATAAAGGAGAACTCTAGCAACTGGAAACCTAATCCCCATACCTCCTGTGTGATACTAGTTGCGACTAGAGTCGATTCTTCTTTAACCTTAGGTTTTTCATGAAACCCTATAGGTTAACGACTTGAAGACTTCATTGGGATTGTGAAGCCCAACCCAACTATTTTTCTGTAGTTGCGTGTTCTGATCTTGCTATTTTCTATCGTGATTGAGTATTATATTCTCTAAGATTTTCTCGAGATTTAATCTCCGATAGGAAAGATAAAACGTAGTCACAAACATATTCATCTCATCGTTTGTGATCCACACTATCTTGTTTCGCTACCATACGATTAATATTATTGTGAGGTGATTGATATTTCTAGGCTGTTCTTTAGGAATATAAGTCTGGTATATTAATTGGTTCATGTTCACCTTGATTTATCAAAAGACGGAACAAAACTCATAGGTTTATATGTGGGAGACATATTTATCTATTCAATAGACTTTTCTGTGTGAGACAGATTGGTTTATCAAGTCTTCGACTTTGGATCGTAGCAACTCTTAGTTGTGGGTGAGATCAGCTAAGGGAATCAAGTGCACAGAATTCGGCGTGGTTCTTGAGGCATAGGGAACGCGATCGTACCTTGATCAGTGTGAGATTGGTTAGGGCTCAACTCAACTACATTCCAGTCCGAAGTTAACTTGCAGTAGGCTAGTGTCTGTAGCGGCTCAATACAATGTGCTATTCAAATATGTACTAGGTACCGGAGTTTTTATGCATTTATGGTTTCCTCGTTAACAAAACTTACGGTGTCTATGTTATTTTTTTCCATATTATGTTTGTTTATATAATTGAAATATCACAGGTTGTTCTTAAGTTCAATCAATTGTGAATCCAACCTTTGGTTGTTGATTAAATTGATTGACACTTGGATATTGGTTTTTGATACCGTCCAAGTTATTTATTATATTCAATCGGGCTCGAAAATTCCTATTTGTTTGATTGCGGATTGAATTGAGAAATAGAGATATATCACTCTTTGATATATTTTTTTAAGATTGATTATCTTGAAAGTATATTGGAGTTAGTCCATACAGATTGCTAAGCGAAATATTGGGTGTGGTTGTTAGACCCCCGCTTTTTCAATTGGTATTAGAGCAGGAAAACACGTTTAAGACCTTATAAGTCTGTGTTTGTAGCGATCTGACTCTATGGACAGAAGTGTTATCTCTATAAATGTAACGCTAGTCTTCGATGAATCGAATTACTTATGATGGAAAATTTTTATGTGTGCCTTTCTTCAAGCGCGTGATTTTCAATCATGGGCTTACGTTGTTAATGGCTATGATCCTCCGGTTGTTACAATAGGCACTGTAACTGTTCCAAAGGATATTGGTGATTATGATGCTGTCGAGATTCTTGCTGCAAAGCAAAATTCTGACGGATTGAATGCAATCATCCATGCAATTACCCCAGATCTTCAGCATCATGTGACTATGTGCACTCGGTCTAAAGATGCTTGGGATATCTTAGAAACCGTATTTGACGGGAAAACTTGTATAAAAGAAGCTAGGCTTCAAAACCTAAATTCTGAATAGGAAAACCTTCGTATGGCAGATGAAGATTCATTTGATGAGTTTAATCACAAAGTATCTGAAATTGTTAATGCATCTTTTGCATTAGGTAAGACTATTCCTGAAAAGGACATTGTGGTGAAAATTCTCAAATCATTGTCATCTAGATACGATTCTAAGAAATACGCCATCGTTGAAGGAAATAACGTTGATGTGCTTTCCAGAGATACTCTCATTGGGAAGTTAAAGATCTTTGATCATGAGCACGTATCCAAATCTGGAAAGGAGGTTGCTTTCAAATCACAAAAAAACACTAAATTACTTGATAAAAGTAAAAGTGTTGGCATCTCTGAAGATAATCCTTCCGAGGATGATTCATCAGATGGAGATCTTGACAAGTCAGTCTCTTTGATCACAAGAAAGTTTAGAGATCTTCTTTTAAAGAGAAGTAAACGGTTCACTAGAGATAAACTCAAGTCATCAGTTAAACCTCATCATCGTGTTCCTCCAAAAAACAGGGATGCTGACGATACTGATGTTGAGGATATGCCACAATGCTTCAAGTGTAAAGGTTTTGGTCATTTTGCAAATGAGTGTCCAAATCGTAGAAAATCCACTGGAAACAAAGGTCTTGCTTCAACTCTTGATGAAATGTATGATCACTATGATTCTAATGAAGACGAAAAATCAAGTGTTGTACTCCTCTGTGAAAATATTGATCTTGATAATTGTAGCAATACGTACATCAATATCGATATTCTTTCGGGAGAAACTTCAACCACCTTGGAGGTAAAAATGAACTTCTCTTTGTCTACTGGAAATTATGTTTCTAATCTTTCAGGTTCTACCATTTGTCTAGCATCCTGCACAGCCATGACGTCTGGACCATCCTCCACATTGACATGTTCTTATTGTACTATCAAGGGTCATGAACTCTCCAAATGTTTAAAGTACAAACATAAGATAAGATATGTCAACAAACTTCAACGAAGATCAAATCGATTAGCAAACAAGCTCAAACTTGTTCAGAAATCGTTTGAGGTTTGTAATATCATCTCTTCACCGAAGAAGTTAATTTACAAAGAAAAAATTAGACCACCAGAGAAAAGAAATCGGTCTAAACAGTCTGTGAAATAGGGTTGTAAGAATTCCATTCAAGAAGGTTATGGTGGACAGATTATTTTTCACCCCAGTCAATTTAATTGTGTTGGTTGTGTATCTTGTCTCATGTGCCTGGTTCAGAAAAAACAAAAAAACAAGAGTTTGCACACTTCAGGCTTTAGGAAAAGAGAAACTTTTTTTCCTTCATTTTGGTCTTGTTTTTCACCTTTTTGGAATTCTTCCATCTTTTCATATCTAATTGATATTGAAAAGACTTTACTCCGTTTGAGCAATAAAAGAGGGTTAAAATCGACAATTCTGCCTTCTTTGGGGCTGTGATTTGTGCGTACGTGAATCCTTTAGTGTATAAAGGTTCTGTAACCCTACATTCATTTTTCCTTCTCTTAAAACTCTTTTTATCACGAGATTGCTTGTTGAGTCTGATTTGTGAATTCCCTCTCACAATCTCATTATGGTATGGAAAATCCAAGCATTATGTATTCTGATGGAAAATATGTTAATATGATTGTTAAGCCATCAATCATGAAGGAAAAAGATAAATCTCATATACCTTCAACTTTGAAAAGAAAAAGGAGGAATGTGAGGAAACCAAGAGTTGTTCCTTCTAATCTGCAGAAGTTCTCTGCGGTTTTTAAAGAGTTGAAGGAAACAAGAAAAGAGATTCAACAAATAAAGGCTATTGTTTTAAGGACTCTCGAAATTCAGAAGGCCCTGGTTCGACATCAGTCTATAAGGTTTGCTGGAATTTACTCCTTTCTTCATGAACCTTATCTTCATATGGCTGTTGACGACAAGGAGTTCGGGGATGATAAAGAATTTTTCAGAGGCCTTAATGTCTAGGAAACTTCTTATGAGAATTTATTCTTGCGTTTTAAGAAGGATAAATAGGGCTTGGAATAGCAATTATTGTGAGTACACATAGCTATTTCCAGCATTTTTCATCTTGCAATGTTTTTAGATTTATTTATTTAAATTCTAAAAGTTTATTTGGAAGATGATTTTGTAGTATTAATCTTTATGGTTTTATATATTGCAACTTGTTATGGGATACATGTGTTTGCGTCAGTGAACTATGATAATCCCATATTTGCTCAAAAGATTCTTTATTGATAAAAGAAAGAATGAAATTTTGACAACAAAAGTTAAGCATATTATGTCATTATGCAAATATTTATGGAAGATAAGATGAACTTTTGTCTACAAAGATTAAGTATTTTATACGTCTCTATGCAAATATTGATGAAAAATAGAATGAATCTTTGAATATTCCGCAGTATTGGTCTTTCCCTGATCTACATCTTTGTGTAAATACTGTGTGGCTCCATAAGTTCTATTATGTTGAGCATTTACAATTAAATTAATCATGGGTTCTCTTGTGGTTAATTTAATTGAGTATTTTGGATACAAATTCATGTGTTCACGTGATTTGTTAATGTCCAAAGAAATCCTTCTTTTCTTGTGAAAGTAAGGTCGCTCTTGTTGTTCTTTCGGGAATGAATTTTATGGGGAAGAGTTCTTAATTGAACTTGTGATTAATTGCCAAATCTTTGTGGAAAGTGCGGCTGTGGAATATTGTAGGATTTTTCTTGTATCTTTATAAACTCCTTGATGAATACACTAGTTTCGGCTATGTGAAATCATCGAAACAAAGTCGATATGTTCTCTTTTGGTCATGAAGTATCTCTATGGAAATTATATTAGGATCCCACTAGTTTTCGTACCTTTTCCGATTTATATTGACAAAAAGGGGGAGAATTAATGTGTAGTTCACACTACGAATACATATGGTTTACAGATCATTATGTAAGGGGCAGTGGTTTCATGTGAAATGAAGTATTGACTAGGGGGTGGTGGTGGGGGGGGGGGGGGGGGGGGGGGGGGGGGGGAGTGATACATATCACCATAGCATTGTTGACACTGTATAACAATGATTGAGAGCAACTGTTTTCTCATTGTTCTAGCTATGGATCTTCAACAACGACGATGTTAAGTTGACCACGTTCAGAATCATTGGAGTACTTGGAAGTGACGAAGATTCTGAGTAATGTTGAAGAACCAAGGAAATCAAACATTCGGATTGAGAGCTACAAAGTTTATTTATCTTGTAATCTACAGGTGTTGATAGTTTTGTCACTAAAATTGACAAAGGGGGAGATTGTTAAAGCATTGCTCGGTCAAACTCGCAAGCGTTGCTATCTCAAGATTGTTTGTCAAGTTTAGTTTCTAAAACTATAAGTCTTTATTTCTATTCTACTTATATCAAAGTCTCGGAATATGATAGAAAGTGTAGTTGAGCATTAGACTTCATGGCATTCATCGATTGAAGACGAAGAACTACTAACGGGAGCTTGTGGAACTTCATCAACAAAAGGTATGCGGAGACTTGAACTCATCTATCACTCAAAAGTCTATTTACTTTATCTCATATTTGAGACAAAATTTGTATAACTGTATAGACTTCAATTATGCACATTTGATATATCGAAATGAGTTTAAATCGCTTACATATTTCTCGAAATATGTGTTGGTAAGCTTTCTCTTTAACCAAGTTCATCTTATATTCTTGAGGAAAGTCAAAAGATGATCATGTGAAAATCGTCTTGTAACATCTTGCATGATTTGTGGGAGACAGTCATTTGATGTAGACTAAGAATATTTTGTATTGATCATTCGATCACTTGAAAATTGCTTTGAAGCTAATAGTTTGTATGAGACAGCTATTCTCGTCTTCCGAGAATGTTTTAATGATTGAAATGGAGTTTATAACGATTGGATATAAGCATAGTAGCGTACTTGCATATATGTAATCCAAGTCCGGTAACCATAGTATGCATACCCGTATGCGTACTGGTTGGTTTATTGAAAGTCCGGGAACCTTGTACGCGTACTGGCATGGGGTTCAGGTCCGGGAAATACTGCTGAGTTTGGAAGGTATGCGTACGTGTTTGCATACTGATGAACCCAAACTTAGTCCGGGTACTTAGGTATGCGTACCCGTATGCATACCTAAGTAAGTTAAGTTCTAATATCGATTTGTTCATGAACTAATACATTTATATAATAAAGAATGCAATCTTTTGCAAACTGTGGCTATAATGTTCATGACTTGATTCGAGTGAATCAAAATCGATTTTGCTTCAATCGTGTCTTGTATACTTCTATGAGAATATAAATAATTGAACAACTCTAGAACTAGTTTCGTTTGAGTCATTTGAACTAGTTATGGTTAAGATGAATGAGGTTGTGTTGATGGTGGTTTTTGGTTCAGGGTTAAGATTGTAAAACCTCACATTTAATAGGCAGTCACTCTGCAAAAAGACAGATCCATGTAAAAGTGATGAGTGTTCAACCTCTTCACTGGCGCATTTATTGAGCAACTCAATATTTCCTCATGAAATTTATCCAGAATGGTGCATGCAGCAACAATCCCAGATATTCTGTAAATTTTGGCACCTTTCCTGTGTTATTCAGTTAATATAAGTTTCTTTGAATGCTTTCTGTGTTATGTTCCCCGGCTGAACCCTTAATATCGATGTGGCATGACAATTTGTGTTCACTTGAACAAAGTAGCACGAATTTCCAAGTATCAAGGTTAAGGTCCTTGCATAAAGTATTTAATCGGAAAGCATATTACTCTATGGCAATGAACTTAAAGAACTTTGTGTCAACACATAGAATTCAATCAATTTTGTGATAATTCATAAGATTCAGATATTACCCTGACTAATTTTCAAAAATTAGGGTTTTGCGCCCTGCGCAGTATATTAGACCTTGCCTGTCGAAATTAAGCCTATGCGGACTAGGTAATTAATCCGCCACGGATTAGTAGGTGCAAAATCCTACCTAAAGTCAGAAAACAAGGAAAAAAAGAAGCCGCGGAATAGGAGCAGCAACAAAGGAAGGTGCGGCCATGCCATAGACCAGCCGGTGCTACTTGAAAGTGGCCACACCCCATGATTGCTCGACCGACCCCTATTTCTTGTCGACCAATCAGGTCACCTTAAACCCGCCACACGTACATGAGTTGTGGTTGGGCCCATACTTTCCGGCCCTATTTCCCATCGACCAATCAAGTCGTTTTAAATCCGCCACACGCACACCAGAAGTGTGGCCACACCGATGCTTGGCCGGTCCCTCTTTTTCGACCAATCAGGTCGCTCTAAACCTACCACAGTATCAAAAGAGGAAAAGTTGCGCCATAAGGTCACAATGCCAAATTGACTTTCCAAAGGCCGCGCCAACATGCTAATTGGCATGCCAAACATGTCATTCTGCTCTGGCGTGCTAGTGGCATGCCAAACATGCCGTGCCGTGCAAATACACTAATTGGCATGCCAAACTTGCCAAACGTGCCACTTTGCCGCAGTAGCATGCCAATCGTGTCAACATGCCATAAATAGCGCGCCAACGTGCCAACCCACTTCTTGTTTGTGGCCAAACGCCGTAATATATTCCAATTAGGGTATTCTAAACGGCTCTGCCTTAGTGGCATTAGTCGAAACCCTAATTTCCAGTCGTGACCCAATTACGCTACTTTGGCCCTACAACATGCCACCAGCCATGTGGGACCCGCCAAACCCTAAAAATGGCGCCATTCTATAATCACCCGTGGCCATCCTTGCACCTTGTGGTTATTCCCATATTATAGCCTGCCATAGTTCCTTTGATGTGGCCATGGCACCGATTGCATAAAGCACCACCGTGTCGCGGCTATGCCGTATGCGCTAATTAGGGTTTCGATATGCCAAACCCTAATTTGGCTAAAGTTGCCACGCCAACTAAGTCAAGTAATTCTCCTAAGGCCTTAAGTTTGACATAGAAACAAGGCCAATGTTGCCGGAGCCATATTTGGGTCACCAATATGCCAAAATAGTTGTCATGGCTACGCCAAGCACCACTATGCCACGGCTATGCCAGGCGCCACTATACCACTGGCATGTGCGAATGACGCCACGGTGTTTTCATCAGGCGCCAACAGAATGTGGCCATAATCAATGGCCATCCTTTCTCAGGAGTTACGATATCAGCCATCCGAATTCTCCACAGAATTGACAGGCCTCTGGAAAGTTTTGGGCGACCAACTAAGACAAGCCAAATAGCATCAAGTATTATTCTCCCGTGGCAAGTCTCCTGACTTTGACTTGCCACACATAGCAACCTGTTATATTTTTCCATGAAAACACTCGAAACATCAAACATGTCACAAACTGGGAGATGCTCATCAGGGTATTGGTCTGGAGGTTTACAGCGTGCGGCGTGCAACACGCCCACTATAAGAAAGTATCAGAAAGCAGGGAAGTTAGTGGCGGCAAGAAGTAGTGGGTGTAAACTGACCAGTTTTCTCCATGGTGGGAACGTGGTCTCTGACAGTTACACATAACCCCACTTCTCCATCACTCAGTCACTCCCACTTTCCACGAGATCAGGGTGCGTTCAATATGACTTGTATAAATAGGTTTTACCTATTTCGACCAAACAACAGTTTTGTTAACAACAACACAGTATCCACAAATCACCAAAGAACTGATAGCTTACATTCCGCAAGCCAGTTCCACATTCTGATACAAGTCATAAGATAGCCACACCTTCAGAATTAACCATCCTGGTCTCAACACCTTCTTCGCTTCCCTCCCTAAGACCAACCCTTCTCCTTCACTTTGTGACCGAAGCAAGACTGGAACGACCATTTCTTGGTTTAGGTCAGGATTGTACAGATTGATCTCTCGAATCTAAAGTACTCCCGTGCAGTGCATTTGTTTCTCATTCATACACCCAAATTTACCAAAACCAGCAGAAACTGTTTTTACCCACAAACAATTGGTGACCACAGTGGGAGATTAAATCTCTCGGTTGCAAATTCAATTCTCAATTTTATTTCCATCCCAATTGGTCTTAGGCCCAATTCAATCGTTAATTGAAACCCATTTCAGTCAAAGTTTCTTTTCAGATGTATTCGGGTCATTCGAACCTTGCAGAAGCAATGAATAGCTGGAATCCAACTACCATGGAAGACATGACAAAAATGCTAGAGGATATGGTTTCCAACCAAGTCGATATTATCAGGCGGAAAAATGAGACGCTTCGTATCCTGAAGAGTATAATAAGCCGATTGTGGGAAGAATCATCAAAGGCTTATCCGAAGGATCCCGCCAATTTCAAGAGTAATACGAAGTATGTTAAATATTTGGCTAAATCCTGCGCCTCTATCAATGCGGATGCTGACGGAGCACGTAGACACATCATAAAGGAGCAGCAGAAGAGCGACTAATTAGATTATGCCAACACAGAGATCCAGGACAATTTCACAAGACCGGGGGAGGATACTTTCCAGGTGCGCCACAACATCTGCAAGACAAAGGTAAAGAGCCTGCCTATGAATCCTTGCTAGAAAACATTTATCTCCAAACCCTCGCATAAGTTCAAAGAGTTGTCCAACAGTCCGCAACCACGACTGCTTTGCTGAAAAGAGAAGCACCTGAAGAGGGGGGAATCTACCAAGACACTTATGGAAACAAACACTGCGCCAATGAACAATATCCATCTCAGCCACCACGTGTCGATGTCGCTGATGCAAGCCCCTCAAGAGAAATTACCTTTTAGAAATACGGTAGAAGTACGGTCTTCTCATGAATCAATGATCGCTCAAGCGTCAGTTACGCCCTCAAAGAGAGATTCATGCCAAAGCCTGCAAGAATTTCCGCCACAGCAACTACTGATGCGGGAGAAGCCAGAATCCACGCTTCCCGTTGCCTATCAGAAGAGTTATAGAGTTACTAGAAATTTGGGTACGAGAGGGAGTAGTCCAACTACCCCCGGTAGGGCGTCCACCAACTAATCGGGAGATGCTAGATTCAAGATATTGCCACTATCACAGGTTTATTCATCATCCTACCAACGAATGCAACGATCTGAAGCGTATTGTCCAGGAAAATATTGATTCAAGGGATTTATGCCTGGGGAATGGAGGTTCTACGTCTTGCTGCGGATCGACATAGAGATGTTACATAGACAATAAAGGATGATTGAGGACTTCTCGCTGCCAGTATTGCGTCACACAATAAACTCTGATTTGCAACCTGGAAATTCAGTTTTGTGGAGAGACCCCTAAGCGAATAGAGTATGTGGCTTTATCGGACCAGAGAAAAAAAGGAATGGCCAACACCAATTTACCATCCTCAAGCGCAGTCAACACGTCCCATAGCGTTACATCCTCTACCACCAACACCAGCAGCACCGGAAGCATCCTCTCTGACGTGACGCCTCTTATTACCAGATTTGTCGCTACTCCTAATATTTATTCGAGCATGACGCCTCCAATCATCACCATGGCTGCCACCACTTCTTCGTCAGGACGAGAGACTGGAGGAGCTAGAGGAATCCAACCTTCCCATTACCATTATCGATTTAATGGAGATACATGAAGTTCTTTCCAAAAATCAGACGGACATGGACACAACTCAGAAGGAGCCTCTTCAACGTTTCGCTCCAGAAGCCGCTCCGCTTCAACGTTTCGCTCCGAGGGCCCCTTCAACATTTCGCTCCAGGAGCCGCTCCGCTTCAATGTTTCGCTCCAGAAGCCGCTTCAAAGATTCTCTCGAGAAGTCGCCACTCCTCCATGCCAAGAATCGTTCCGTAGCCGCCACACTCCTCCCTGTCAAGGATCGTGATCACATTTGATCCATCTCGCCAAAGCTCGTGGTCGTGGATAGTTTACTCTCCTACACATCCAGCCAATCCCTTTGCATCCATGGACGCCCATGCAATTCCAGCCAACCTATTTTGGTTCCCACGAAAATGTAGTCTCTTCTGCTACCAAGAATTGTTGATGTTCGTTTGTTGATACCAGCCAGAGCTTTACCATAGCAATAATCACTACAAAGGTAATCCATACTTCTCCATATTTTAGTTTCACATGGAATAAGTAATGGAGTCACCAGTACGGATGCAAGATGATGTCTTTATCATGGTCAACTCACCGACCATACAAGATAAAAACATGCAAACCAAACTTGGGGACTGAGGCTCTACACGGAATCCCTTCACTATCAAAGATAAGGAGACACAGTCAACCCAAAAGTCATAGCCACGACAAGGTCATCTACTCTTCAAAGGTGTAACGTAAGGATATCATCACCTCTCCGTCTAGAAGGTGCCTGCAACACCTTACGAGGACAACGACGGATCCCAAGCCTACTCAGAGAAAGCAATTTCAGTAACCGAAGATAGGTGCGACTAGGGACTTCTCATCGCGGACCATTCCCGACAACAATCAAGCATTCATGAGATAACTCCAGAGACGCTGCTGAAATATTTTTCTTGAAAAGACAGAGGGATCCACGATTAACGACATAACTCTCTCACTTCTACCTCTTCGTTATCCAGAATGTTTCGTCCATGTGATGTTCCAAGCATCCCAGCATTATATTCAGGAGAGTACAATAAGCTTGTATCAAATCCCATAGGCGTGGATTCAAGGCGATGCAATTAAAGTAGGCTACACTTGGGGACTAAAGCCTCCTTCAGGTTTAGAAGTTTAAACGCAGTCACCACCTTACCAGTGAATGCAGTAGAAGCACATCTTTCGCGAGAAAATAGGCTCAGGATAATTACACATGGGGACTACCAGCATGGGATGCCTTCACTTCCCTCAGTTAGGTTATTTATGATTTCAACATCATCACTTTCGAAGCTTTACGAGATGCAGGAATTTCTCAACATTAAGTCGTACACGTGCATGAAAGACTCCAAAAGCATGCCATGGAGATACATTCACATATCCGGCCACGCCATCGGATCTAACAGAAGTGTAACTGGGGACTGCTCATCGCATCCCATTCCATACAATAGTCCAAGATTCAGAAGATGGTTCAAAGGATGTCGCTTGGAACGAAGTCCTTGAAGACTTGATAGTAGCACATCGGCAACAGAACGCCTCTCAACTCATCCATTTCACCCAATGGCTCCGAAAGATTTTGACTATAGAAGCATCCACAGCGGATCATCATCGTAATCAGAAAGTCCATGCACCAAATACCCTAAAGTCAAGGATGGACCAACAACGCAACCACAATCTCCAATATTAGCCCTAAAATGATCATTGCCGAGCATATATTTCGTCCATCCATCCCAAGGGTGCAATGGAGTTTGGTAAATTTTAAAATCCACTGGAGAGGTTAGATACTCATTTTTCTGGAGTCAGAACCTTATTACACATTCTGGAGAAGATCGATGGTACTGTTGGGTGGCTACATGCACAAAATAGGAGAGATCACCTACCTTGAGTTCTCCTGGCTCGCCTTGCTGGTGATTATAACTATTGGATATTGCTTTGTTGCCGTTAATGATCGCTCCACCACCACTAACAAATGAAGAAGATGAGCCAAATTCCGCAGAAGAAAGCACAGATCCGGACGACCAACAAAAACAGAAGAGGGTCGATACCCCTTTTCATACGAACGGAGTTTCTAGAGTTTGAACAGAAGAAGGATTCCTTCTTGCTCCATGAATAGGAATATATGACTGGGCACACCACACTCATGCTACATAGTTGAACAAGCATCGCACGATGATTGCCGGTCCACGACCTAACTAGCAGTGTGCCAAGATCACCAGCCACTCAGACTTGTAATGCTCCACAGCACCAGCATCGTGTGGCCAAACTAGAAGTGCGCCAACGCCTTAAAGTTGAGCCAGTTCCATCATCACTGACAAAGCGGGGGTACAACAACCATACCCAATATTTCGATTATCAATCTGCATGGAATAACTCCGATATACTTTCAAGAGAATCAACTAGACTCAATCTTAATAAAGTATATCAAAGAGTTAGATCTCTCTTTCTCGATTCAATTCTTACTCAAGCAAATATAAATCTACGAGTCTAATTGAATACAAGATAAATCACTTGAACGGTACCAAAGACCAATGTTCAAGTATCAATCAATGTAAATCAACAACCAAAGGTTGGATATTCTGATTGATTGATTCAAACGCACAACCAGTGATATTTCAATTATATAACAAATATAATGTGGAAAAGAAATAATACAGACACTAGAAGTTTTGTTAACGAGGAAACCTCAAATGCAGAAAAACCTCGGGACCTAGTCCAGATTGAACACACACTGTACTAAGCCGCTACAGACACTAGACTGCTATAAACTAACTTCGGTCTGGACTGTAGTTGAACCATAATGAATCTCGCACTGATACAAGGTATAATTATGCTCCTTACGTCTCTGATCCCAGCAGGATACTATGCACTTGATTCCATTAGCTGATTTCACCCACAACTAAGAGTTGCTACGACCCAAAGTCGAAGACTTTAATAAACAAATTTGTATCACACATAAAAGTCTATGATAATAGATAAATCTGTCTCCCACAGAAATACCCACAAGTTTTTGTTCCGTCTTTTGATAAATCAAGGTGAACAAGAACCAATTGATAACTCGGACTTATATTCCCGAAGAACAACCTAGTATTATCAATCACCTCACAAGAATCTTAATCGACGCGGTGAAAGAAGATATTGTGGAATCACAAACGATGAGACAAAGATGTTTGTGACTACTTTTATATCTTGCCTATCGGAGATAGTAATCTCAAGCCAATCGTTACGATTGTACTCAACACGATAGAATCAGCAAGATCAGATCACACAACTACAAGAAAATAGTATCGGTCTGGCTTCACAATCCCAATGAAGTCTTCAAGTCGTTAATCTGGTTTACAAGAATAAACCTAAGGTTAAAGGAGAATCGACTAGCTAATACAACTAGTATCCCACAGGGGGGGTGTGGGGATTAGGTTTCTCAATTGCTGGAGTTCTCCCTTATATAGTCTTTCAAATCAGGGTTTGCAGTCAATGTTAGCTTAATAACAAATCATTCAATATTCACCGTTAGATGAAAACCTGATTAGATTCAAGCTAATATCTTTCAACTGTTGGATGGAAAACTTAGCTTGTTACACACAAATGAAATGCACGACCTTAGGTTTGTGTAACCGTACCCAAACATGTACATTTGTTGGTTCAACAGTAGTTAACCAAATGGTTAGCCATATGAGCACTTTCATATCAACCATATTCTTCTTCACCATAACTAGTTCAAATGACTCAAATAAACTAGTTAGAGAGTTGTTCAATTGTATAAATCTTATATAACTATACAGGATACAATCGAAGCAAAAATGATTTGACTCACTCGAATCGATTCATGAACTTTATAGCCACGGTTTGCAATTTTCTTTCCTTAGTTAATATAAATATAAGTTCACAAATAATCGTCTTTAGATATAACCAACTCAAGTACGCAGACTTAGTTCGCGGACTTAAGTTCCCGGAAGGAGTTCACAAACTCCAGCAGATATTCTCGGGATGAGAACCTTCGCCAATTCGCGGACTAAGTTCGCGGACTGAGTTAACGGCTCTTGTTCCGGTTTTCCTGATCAACAAAGTACACATACTTTGGTTCAAGGAATAAGGACTTATACATATATGTGTTACCACACAATGCTTATATCCAACATTAGTTATATATTCTAAACTCTCATTTCAATCATTGAAACATTCTTAGAGGACGTTATATAGTTGTTATTCACAAACCATTTTTCGTCAAAGCCATTTTCAAAGTGATTGAAACATAACATGACTTTCGTAACTAGGTAAAGATGAACTTGGACAAATCGAAAGCTTACCAACACACATTTCGAGAAATAGATAAGCGAGATAAACTCGGCTCGAAATAGAAAATGTGTATAATCAAAGTCTATATAGCAAAACGACTTTTGTCTCAAGATAGGAGATAGGGTAGATAGACTTTTGGGTGATAGATAAGTTCAAGTCTCCACATACCTTTTAGTCTATGAAGTTCCACCAGTTCCTTGAGTAGTTCTTCGTTTTGCATGATGATCTCCATGGAGTTATTGAGCTCAACTACACTTTCTATCCTAGTCCGAGACTTAGCTATAGTAGACTAGTTTTGATCACTAACATTGACAAACATGCTTGAGATAGCAACGCATGCGAGTTCGACCGAGCAGTGCTCTAACAATCTCCCCCTTTGTCAATTTTGGTGACAAAACTATTAATACATATGGAATACAAAAATAATTAAATAAACTTTTGTAGATCCTATTCCACATGCCTAATCTTCAACATTACTCGAAATATTCGTCACTTCCAAGTACTCCAATGATTCCAAAGGTTGTAAGTTCAGCATCATCGTTGTTGAAAATCCGTAGCTATAACAATGAGAAAACATAATTCTCGATCATTGTTATCCAGTGTCATAGTATCATTATGCAGCATCAAAGTTCAATTGTATCACAACTTCGACAACAATACTATGGTGATATGTATCACTCCCCCTTAGTCAATACTCCATCTCACATGGAAACCACTCCCCTTTACATAATGATCCGAAAACCATATGTATTTGTAGTGTGAACTACATATTAATTCTACCCCTTTTTGTCAATAAAATTGGCAAAGATACAAGAATGGGATCCTAATGAAAATTTCCATAGAGACATTTTATGACCAAAAGTAAGTACATATCAACTTATTTAGATGCAATCATATAGCCGAAGCTAAATGCTTTAATCAAGGAGTTTATAAAGATACAAGATAACCCCTATAATATTCCACAGCCGCACTCCTCGCAAATATTTGGCAATTAAGCACAAGTTCAATTAAGAAATCTCCCCCATAAAATGTCATTCCCGAAAGAACTACAAGAGCGACCTTAATTTCAAAAGAAAACAAGGATTTCTTTGGACGTAACAAATCACATACGAATATGAAGTTGAATCTAAAAGTATTCAATTAGATTAATCACAAGAGAACCCATAATTAATCTAATCAGAAATATACAACCAAATTAACCACAAAAGGTGATGAATTTAATTGATCATTCTCGATATAAGAGAACTTACGGAGCCTCACAGTATATACATAAAATTATGGATCAGGGAAGATCAATACTGCGGAATATACAAGGATTCATTCTATTTTCCATCACTATTCGCACAATGACATACAATAGACATAATCCTTGTCAACAAAAGATTTTAACCTATCTTCCATCAATAAATGACATAATAGGCCTAACTTTTGTATTTGTTAAAAGTTCATTCATTCTTTTATCAATACATGCATATCGACATATGAAAGACTTAACTTTTGACAAGGTATGGGACAATCACAGCTCACGGACGCAAATACACATATCCCATAAAAAAATTGCAATATATAAAACCATGAAGATTAATACTGCAAAAATCATCTTCCAAACAATTTTTTAGAATTTAAACAAATAAACCTAAAAACATGAAGATGAAAACGTTGGACATAGTTATGTGTAATCACAATAATGGCTACTCCAAACTCTAGTTATTCTTCTAAACAAAACAAGAAAAGAAAAATTCTTATCCGAAGATTTACTAGGCATAAGGATCAAATTACTAATCATCTTCATCATCGGAAACACTCCAAGATGCTTGAATCATGTTCAATTCTTCATTGAGCTCGGGAAACTTAGATGCAACCAATGACAATTGTTCTTGCACACACTTTACCCTTGAATTTACCTTACACACACTCTTGTGAACTTTTTGAAGAAGAATCAAGGTGGTATGGTCACAATCGTCAAGGAATCATCTCTTTGTCTTTTGCACACATTCTCCCTTATACGTCTGAAGGTACATGGACGAACAGGTTTGGGAACCCCAAGAGAATTGCCAATTGAATCTTAACCACGATCACGGTAAATTTGACTAATCAAGCAAGGGTAACCTAACTTCTTGATGGGTGATGTCATCGAAGTCATTTGAAAAATGATGAATCCACAAATATCGAGACTTGGAACACCCAATTCAAGGAAATAGACCAATTTCGCAAACTCGCGACTCCACCGAGAATTCTCAATTGTGGAGGGACAAAAATTAGAGATACCAAGTTTTTCGAAAGCCATCAAAGCAACACTAATAACATTAGTAGGAAACTTCCCTTGATTCCAAGCAACCTTCTTACCGCAAATCCCAAGAGATATGTCATCACATGATGGTCGTTCATCATATGTCCTAGGTAGACGTACGTTTCCCAAAGGGATTTTGGTAATCTTTGAAATCAACTCTCTGTTGACAAGAAATCTTTCTTTATTTATCATGGATTTGAATTCCATCTTTTCAAGATCAACATCATGAATGTTGGCATAGAAAATTCTTGTAAGAGAATCAAAACCTTGGCCAAGACCATCAAAGATGTTTCCAAGATTGAATTTTTTAAAGCAAACTAAATCCTCTTTATGTCCACTAGATAAATCCAATTTTTTTCTACAATAAAACCCATAGATGAAATCCTTTCAAAGGTATTAGCACAAGAATCATTAACAAACCTAATCCTAACAGAATTTTGGTCCAAAGGAAGATTCATGCTAGAGGAACCCAAACTTTTTGAAGTTCGTTTTGAAACCTTGAAGTTCATCATGAGATCTAGAAATTGTAGAGGAACAAGAGGAAATTACTTACTTGGAATGAACTTTGACCACCCATTTGTCTTATTTTCCTCCAAGGAAGATTTGATGGAGAAAAAAAAATGAACCCTAGAAAGTTCACGTATGCGGACTGATGGGAGGAAGAAGAAGGTTCGCGTACCTCTTCTTTATAGGCTCACTAATGGGCTTGGACCCGTTTATGAACCGTAACCCACAAAAGGAATGTGGGATTTTATTAGATGTTCGCACATCAAAGTTGTGCATTCCGTGATACCACAATTACTAAGAGGAGACGGATGCAGTAGAAAGCTCTATTGACACTCCAAAAAATAGAGTAAAATTAAATGTACATAAACAAACCATTTTCTTGCCCCATTCCAAGATATGTACAAATGGGGTAATGCCAAACTTGTTACGGAGAGGCATAATGTTCAGAGGAATCCTCATGCAACATTTCTGGTTGATATTTATAATCAACCCCCGTGATATAATCAAAGTAATGACGATAATAAAGGCTGTCAGAGCTTTCTATCTTCCTTTTGATCTGACTATAAAGAACATTCTTTCGATTTGTAGTCTGTACACTATTATTCCATGGTTTGACAACTTTTTTCGGGTTGATTCTTAAGTTTAACAGAATTAAGTTTTTCTAAGAATCTGAGAATGCTTTCAAAAGCTCTAAATAGATCTTTGTCAATTGATCCATACGATAGTATTTCTCAAACAGATCAAGAGTTAATCTAGTGAGAGTCCATACCTTCGAGCGTAATGAGCGTTTTCTCAATTTTCTCTTATTTTTGATTTTTTCTTTAGATTGGTCCTTACCATCTACGTTTTCCAAGAACTTAGATGAACTGAGATTATCATGAGACACCAGAAATTTTGTCCATGATAATCTTTGACCAATCTTTAAGAAATTCCGACGTGCTTACAGATGCCAAGAGCAAGTTTTCCAAAGAAATTTCCCATAGGGTAATTTTTAAGGATCAAACAAACACAAACTTATTAGGTTTATAGTGTTTGCATGCTCTGATACCAATTGAAAAAGCGGGGGTACAACAAACACACCCAATATTTCGATTAGCAATCTGCATGGACTAACTCCAATATACTTTCAAGAGAATCAACTAGACTCAATCTTAATAAAGTATATCAAAGAGTTATATCTCTCTTTCTTGATTCAATTCTTACTCAAGCAAATAGAAATCTGCGAATCTAATTGAATACAAGAGAAATCACTTGAACGGTACCAAAGACCAATGTTCAAGTATCAATCAATGTAACTCAACAACCAAAGGTTGGATATTCTAATTGATTGATTCAAACGCACAACCTGTGATATTTCAATTATATAATAAAATTTAATGCGGAAAAGAAATAACACATACACTAGAAGTTTTGTTAACGAGGAAACCGCAAATGCAGAAAAACCCCGGGACCTAGTCCAGATTGAACACACACTGTATTAAGCCGCTACAGACACTAGCCTACTACAAAATAACTTCGTTCTGGACTGTATTTGAACCCCAATCAATCTCACACTCATCCAAGGTACAGTTATGCTCCTTACATATCTGATCCCAGCAGGATACTATGCACTTGATTCCCTTAGCTGATCTCACCCACAACTAAGAGTTTCTACGACCCAAAGTCGAAGACTTTAATAAAAAAATCTGTATCCCACAAAAAAGTCTATGATAATAGATAAATCCGTCTCCCACGAATATACCTACGAGTTTTGTTCCGTCTTTTGATAAATCAAGGTGAACATGAACCAATTGATAACCCAGACTTATATTCCCGAAGAACATCCTGGTATTATCAATCACCTCACAATAATCTTAATCGACGCGGCGAAAGAAGATATTGTGGAATCACAAACGATGAGACGAAGATGTTTGTGACTACTTTTATATCTTGCCTATCGGAGATAACAATCTCAAGCCAATCGTTACGATTGTACTCAACACGATAGAATCAACAATATAAGATTACACAACTACAAGAAAGTAGTATCGGTCTGGCTTCACAATCTCAATGAAGTCTCCAAGTCGTTCACCTGGTTTACAAGAAGAAACCTAAGGTTAAAGGAGAATTGACTCTAGCTAATACAACTAGTATCACACAGGAGGTGTGGGGATTAGGTTTCCCAGTTGCTAGAGTTATCCCTTATATAGTCTTTCAAATCAGAATCAAGGTTAGCTTAGTAACAAAGCATTCAATATTCACCATTAGATGAAAACCTGATTAAATTCAAGCTAATATCTATCAACCGTTGGATCGAAAACTAAGCTTGTCACACACAAGTGAAATGCACGATTTTAGGTTTGTGTAATCGTACCCAAACATGTATATTTGTTGGTTCAACAGTAGTTAAACAAATGGTTAACCATGTGAGAACTTTCATATCAACCATATTCTTCTTCACCATAACTAGTTCAAATGACTCAAATGAACTAGTTAGAGAGTTGTTCAATTGTATAAATCTTATATAACTATACAAGACACAATCGAAGAAAAAACGATTTGATTCACTCGAATCGATTCATGAACTTTATAGCCACGGTTTGAAATTTGCATTCCTTAGTTAATATAAATATAAGTTCAAAAATAATCGTCTTTAGATATAACCAACTCAAGTATGCGGACTTAGTTCGCGGACTTAAGTTCCCGGAAGGAGTACACAAACTCCGGCAGATATTCTCGGGATGAGAACCTCCGCCAGTTCGCGGACTAGGTTCACGGACTGAGTTCACGGCTCTTGTTCCTGTTTTCCTGATCAACAAAGTACGCATACTTTGGTTCAAGGAATAAGGACTTATACATATATGTGTTACCACACAATGCTTATATCCAACATTGGTTATATATTCTAAACTCTCATTTCAATCATTGAAACATTTTTAGAGGACGTTATATAGTTATTATTCACAAACCATTTTTCGTCAAAGCCATTTTCAAAGTGATTGAAACATAACATGACTTTCGTCACTAGGTAAAGATGAACTTGTCCAAAGTGAAAGCTTACCAACACATATTTCGAGAAATAGATAAGCGAGATAAACTCGGTTCGAAATAGCAAATGTGCATAATCAAAGTCTGTATAGCAAAACGACTTTAGTCCCATGATATGAGATAGAGTAGATAGACTTTTGAGTGATAGATAAGTTCAGGTTTCCACATAAATTTTAGTCGATGAAGTTCCACCAGTTCCTTGAGTAGTTCTTCGTCTTGTATGATGAACGCCATGGAGTTCTTGAGCTCAACTACACTTTTTATCCTAGTCCGAGACTTAGCTATAATAGACTAGAAATCAAGACTTATAGTTTTGATCACTAACATCGACAAACATGCTTGAGATAGCAACGCATGCGAGTTCGACCGAGCAGTGCTCTAACAATCACCGCTCTATAGCTCAAGCCAGCAGCGCCATCATTACCTCTCCGTGGTGAAAGTTGCAGCGCCATCATCACCGCTCCATGGACGGAGTTGAAGCGTCAGCATCAGCACTCCGTGACCAAAGTTGCAGCGCCAACGCCAGCACCTTGTGGCCAAGCCGAAAATACGCCAAGACGCAAACACAAGGATCATAGATTACCCATGTCTCATGCCAAGGGTTAGTCGAATTTTCTGGCAATCTCTTCATGTCTCGTCCTTTCGATTTTACCCTTGTCTGTCACCATCTCATGCTTACCACGCAACAATGCCACTGTTACGTGCTAAACAGGGGACTTAATGTTGACGGTGGTTTTTAATTCAGGTTTAAGATTGTAAAACCTCGCCTTTAATAGGCAGTCACTCTGCAAAAAGACAGAGCCATGTAAAAGTGATGAGTGTTCAACCTCTTCATTGGCGCATTTATTGAGCAACTCAATATTTCCTCATGAAATTTATCAAGAATGGTGCATGTAGCAACAATCCCAGATATTCTGTAAATTTTGGCACCTTGCCTGTGTTATTCAGTTAATATAAGTTTCTCTGAATGCTTTCCGTGCTATGTTCCCCGGCTGAACCCTTAATGTCGATAAGGCATGATAATTTGTGTTCACTCGCAGTAGAGCAGCACGAATTTCCAAGTATCCAGGTTAAGGTCCTTGCATAAAGTATTTAATCGGAAAACATATTGCTCTCTAGTAATGAACTTAAATAACTCTGTGTCAACACATAGAATTCAATCAATTTTGTGATAATTCATAAGATTCAGATATTACCCTGACTAATTTGCAAAAATTAGGGTTTTGCGCCCTGCACAGTATATTAGACCTTGCCTGTCGAAATTAAGCCTAGGCGGACTAGGTAATTAATCCGCCATGAATTAGTAGGTGCAAAATCCTACCTAAAGTCGGAAAACAACGAATAAAATGAGTCGCAGAATAAGTTTAGCAACAAAGGAAGGTGTGGCCATGCCATAGACCAGCCAGCGCCACTTGCAAGTGGCAACACCCCATGATTTCTCGACCAGCCCCTATTTCCTGTCGACCAACCAGTTTGCCTTAAACCCGCCACATGCACATGAGTTGTGGTTGGGCCCATTGTGGATGAGGAAAACGATTCGCTAGTTTTTAGGGAAGTGAAGAGACGAGAGTGTTGTCGAGACTCCTCAACCGATCAAACTTTTCAACCTCACACAGATGCACTGCAAAGGGAGTGCTTAAATTCAAGAGATCAATCCGTAGGACTCCGGCCTAAACAAAGTCAATGGTCGTTCCAGAGTCAATTTGGTCGCCAAGAGGGAGATGGTTTAATCTGTAGGAGGGAAGATGAGAATTGTGTGGGATCAATGATGATGAAGGATTGTGGATGTGTTGAAGGATTCTTCAAGTTTCTGTGAACTGATGAGTTCGAATAAGTTCTGGTAGATTGATGAATTCTTGAGAGTAATTGGTCGAGAAATTCTGTGTATACAAATGTTGATGTCCCTCAATCATGGATTCAGAGACTTATTTATATTGTCAGAATAGTAAACACCTTGATCCATGTAAGTGTGACGATTTCTTGTGTGAAAGAGTGGGGAAGTGGGAAATCGTGGTGAAACCAGTTCCAGGTCGTGCGGAGAATTGACTGATCGTGCACCCACTACTTTTCTAACTCCTTCAACCGTTTGCACGACTTAATCACATTTCTTATTGTGGATGAATCAACGAGACCAAAACCCTAATTGATATACCCCCATGTGACGTGATTGATATCTCACGGATCATGAAATCGGCATGACATACGTGTACTTAATTAGTCAGTTGTTTACTGTTTAGACAATGAGTCTAGGTTTTGTTGAATTGAGCATGAGTGACGAATGCTCAGTGATTCATGGATCGAACATGGGTGTTCTTATGTTGATATTGATCGTCTGAGAAAATACTGTTAAATTTGAGCAACTGAGCAAGTATTGCTCGATTCGAAGAATTACTGAGTATTGATAGTTAGATCAATATTCGAGCGACTGAGCAAGCATTACTCAATTCGACAAAGTTACTGATAAATTGCTGAATAATTATAGTTGGATCAATATTCGAGCAACTGAGCAAGTATTGCTCAATTCGAAGAATTACTGATAAGTTGTTGAATATTGATAGTTGGATCAATATTTGAGCAAAGGAGCAAATATTGCTCAATTCGACGAATTACTGATAAATTGCTGAATATTGATAGTTGGAGCAACTAAGCAAGTATTGCTCAATTTGACGAATTATTTATTGGTGACGTGACCAAATAAAATATTAATTAAAATATTGGTAGATTACCGAATATTATATAATTAATCCAGAAGTTGATTGCTGAATCAACATAAATTTATTAATGTTTGAATCTTGCTCAGAATGATGATTTGTGGAGCGTTTATTCGAAACCCTAATTTTTGATCAATTGTTCGCCAATTGATGAATCGCTGAAAATAGGTCATGAGTGATAGATGGACCGGCCACATGGGATGATGGACGTCCATGTGGCGCCCGAGTGCTCGAGTGAGCATGCACCAGGTTCCTTAGTTGACCAGTTGGTGAAAGAATGATGATTAAATGCCGGTTTCATCATTTACTGAAATAGTGCTCGTTTGAGCATTATGTGATAAAACCTAATTATGAAAAAGTGAAGGACCGACCAAGATGGCATGAGACCGGACCTTGGTGGTCGTGGGACCAGCTGATGGTCGTTTAATCAAACTCCAGGTTGGTTGAAAATAGTTTGGGCCCAGTATGAGCGATTGCGCAAATTAGGTCAAAATTATGAACGTGTGGGATCGGCTCGTTGCAAGACTTAGAGCCTCCCTTGGTAGGTCAAGGGAGCATGCCCGTGTCACCATAATGTCCGTATCTCAGTACTGATAGTTTCATTATTTTCAGGTGTGCGTTTGAGCAATATGTTGAATTTTTAGAAGAGTTTGATCTTTGGCTGAAATTCTTGATTTTTCTCGAATGAGAAAAGTAGAACTTTGCTCGTTTCATCAATTTCTAAGAATATTAAAATAGCGATATTTTAATATTTTTCGTGAATAGCCTGGTCGGGCATGCGACCATTTGACTTTTTGGCTTTTTCACGGTTTGAGCAATATTTGAGAAAATATGAAGAAACCATGATGTTTGCTGAAACGGAGGAGTTTCATAAGATGAGAAAAATAATAATTATGAAAGATTTTAAGGTGTGGGACCAGCCACGGCTAGGGCATGGCCGGCCGACCAGGTAGTCCGGTCCCGCAACACCTTTCCCTATTTTATGTTATTATTTCTCATGGAACCGTGAAATTATAAAGAAACCATGATTTTTGTTGAAACGGAGGAGTTTCATGAGATTAGGGAAAAAATAATTATGGAGAGACAAGGGATTGCAAGGTGTGGGACCGGCCAGGGCATGGCCGGCCAGCTAGGTTGCCCGATCCCGCGACACCTTTCCTTATTTTATATTATTATTTCTCATGAAACCATGAAAATATGGAGAAACCGTGAGTTTTGCTCAAACAAGGAAAGTTGCCAGAATAAAGGAGTTTTCATGAGTTCATGAAAATAACAAAATAAGAAAAAAATAATGGCATGGGACCGGCAACGTCTAGGGCACGACCGGCCAGCCGGTGGGCCCGGCCCATGAACGCCTTGTTATTATTTTAATATTATTATTTTATCTCTCCTGTTTTGTGTAAGATTCCTCGTTTGTCCATATTTTCGAATGCTCATTAGTGCATTCGGGTGCTCGGTCGTGCATCATTGTCGAGTACACTTGCACCATTTTCTTGGGACTTGCTCAGTGATGGTCCAGATGCGCGGTTGTTGAGTATTTATTACTAATTTATGAAATTCAGTGGAGAATGATTCATGAAACTGAGTAATAAAAGTGAGTAGTTTTTTATTATCAATCCAAAGGATCAGCCGTGGATTCGACCATGAATTTGGAATAATAAAACGAGTATTACCATTCCATGGGATCGTGGATTCGACCATAGAATCAGAGTAATGAAAGTAGTTATTACCATCCCATGATATCAGCCGTGGATTCGATCATGAAATCAGAGTAATAAGATTATCTATTACCATTCCATGAGATCAGCCGTGGATTCGATCATGAAATCAGAGTAATGAGATAAAAAAGATTATCTTCTAGGAATTCAGTGGTGAATGTCACGGTAGAATTAATCTATCACAAAAGAGATATTAGCCAGTTAAAGCGTCATACCTATTCTGAAAGTTGCATTGTCAGGAAACAGCGAGTGTTGCCGAAGTCCTGAAGGAGTTATTTCTTTCAATCTTACGGAGAACCGCCTGGATCTACACACGGTCTCTCTACATAGTCAGGGAACAGTGAGTGTCACCGACGTCCTGAAGTCGTTGTTGCTCTCAATCTTACGACCCAATCGTTCTTCTATGTAGAGGTGGGTCTCTCTATGTAGTCAAGGAACAACGAGTCACCGACGTCCTGAAGGCGTTGTTGCTCTCAATCTTACGGAGAACTGCCCAATTACATTATTCTACATAGAGGTCATGATGAAATGCGAGGCATCGAATGCTAAGCTAGTGGAGGCCTTTCGAGAAACATATTCATCATGGCTCGTAAAATATGAATCATCACATGCCTAAAAGCCGCGTCAGAAACATGCAGTATCATGATTTTACAATTTTGACATTTGTTGAAAATCCACCATCTACATTAAGTCCCCTGCTTAGTGAGGGACAGTCATGTTCCGCAGTAAGCATTAAATGGTGGTTTTCAGTCGCCGAGATCAGTGGTTGAACTTAATTGCACAAAGGTATTTTCAAAATCCTCAGATTTGCTCCAATAGTGTCATGTAGAGCAAATGTTCGGATGAGGACCCTGATAGTTTGATAAAGTGTCATCTCATGAGTACGATGAGACGAGGCACTGCTGATTTGGTCGTTCGGTTTTGGTCGGTTTATCATTTGCGGGCCCGGCACAAAATGGAAATCCTTGTTTTAGGAACAGACGTTCGTTCGTTTGTTAGTTTAAGAAACAAACAAAATATGCCTGAGTCTAATGATAAAAACTTTGTCTATGAGCTTTCACGAAAACCTTTTTTTTAAATATGTGAGATTTCACAAAATGGAATAGACTCTCGTTTCAAAGGTGGATGCTCGTACGAGAGAAAAAGAATAATTTTTTAATAGACATGCGTCTGTTAGTAATAAAATTTTGTCTATGATCTTTCATGAAATTTTTTACTTTTTTTCAAAATATACTCTCGTTTCAAAGACGGATGCTCGAACGAGGGAGCAAAATATATATTTTCAAATTTACGTGAGTTTCACGTTAAAAATATTTTTTGTAAAATCAATGTTTTGATTTTTGAACAAATGTTGAAAGTAGACAATCATACATGGCAAAATAATGTTTGTATGTGAGTTTTCACAATTGTAGAATGGACGTCTGTCCAATTTTTGAAAAACCAGTGAATGTTCACATAGTGAAAATTTATGTGAAATCAAATTTCTATTTTCAACAATTGCTAGAAGTAAACAATTTTTAATGAAATATTGTTTGTATGGATTTGTTGACCTGATAGTGTATGCACAAAAACCAATGAGTGTTCAATCGATGGGAGTCACTCACACGGTGAAAATTATGTGAATTGTTCACATGATGGAAGTTTCGTGAATTGTTTACAGTATTATGAAAATCACGTTATGGTTTTGAATAACGAATTTTGTTCGTCTTTGCAGGTTTAAAGGAACGAGCAAGTTTTCGAAATTATGACATTATAATCACTACAGCTAGTGAAATTGTAAGTAGGTAAGAGTTGGATGGTTATAATTTTTGTTGCGTGTTTTTTATTGGTATATCCATCACTCCATGTCTTTCGCCTCAGATAATGGTGACTTCCATTTACAACCACCCTTCTAGTTCTTCCGGGGAACGCTCCAGAAATATCAAGTCAAAGATGAAGACTTCTGCAGATGTTCATGCTGAGGTGAATCAACCTTTCAGAGACGCTAGAAAGTTGATACATTGTATGTCTCTTGATCGTCTGGGATTCGTCCGTGCTAAGAAAGCAGATATGTGATGAAACATCACATAAGAAAAGAGCTAAAGATGAAAAGCTCATAGCTCATCAGCAGAAACACCATCGACTCCAGCAAATGAATATCAGCTGAAGATGAAGTACGGCCTTGCATTGATGGTGTAGCTCCTGACGTGGATGAATGAAGAATTTCGTCATAATTCATCATCAGAAAATTCAGAACTCGGCCCTTTAGCAAAAACGCCATAAAATCTTCATCCGATGTCGGATTTTAGCGATATACCCATGTATCCTCATGCCCAGGAAATTTCCAAGCTTCAAGAAGGAAGTGTTTTGAGTTTTGAGCACGTTTAGGAGGTGAAATCAGCGAAACAGTAAACTTTCAGGAGACCTTCAGAACTTTTTCAGCTGTCATATAGTCTAAAGTTTTGGCCACATATTTTTGCTCGTTTCTCCAATTGATGTGAATTTTGGATATGTTGTAGAGGACATCCATACGAAGAGAATGATAGATGACCCATCCCTAAATTCTTCACCAATATTTTCCAGATGGCTTCTTTGTGCGGGATAGTGTAAAATAATCTCAGACGAGCTTGTTGTAAAACACTCCCGTTGTGTCTTTAGACCATTCACTTGTGTCTTGAACAGTTAGTGAAGGATTTTAATGTCATCGATTTATTTGAGATCAAAACCCCTTGATTGATACATGAACATGTTGCTTGCAGTGCCATCTTATTTCCGTCAGTCGTAGAAACATCACTTCTGAAACCCTGGTCATGGGACCATAACTGAGGTTGCTCTCAAGAGGGGGTAATGTAATGACCATGGTTGTATGTCCCGGTGATATACTTCATTTTACGATGAATGATTAGCACTGGAGAGCCCAGCGCCACGAGTCTTGGACTTGTGAAATTGATCGCCATGATCAGCGGACCATCAGTCCCCAGTATTTTGTTAAATCTCTCCCTTTCATTTTCCCTTCTTCTGGCAAGACCTAGATAGAGGACCAGGTAGAAAAATTGAAGTTAAGACCTAGGTGGTCGAAGTTGGAGATACCTTGATGAAGGATTCAGTGGAAAGACCTGGTGGACACCAACCGACTGTGGAAGTTATGAATCCCGTCTGAGAATTGCTGCTTGCATGTTGTATGCTCTGGAAGCTGTAGGAGCCTCATACGACGTCAGAATTCGACGCTTGACCTCATATTTTGAATCTAAGAGACTGAGTTATCACATGAGAAAATAATCACTCAATTTGGAGTTGCACAGGTCAGCCAACGAAGTGTGCACATTTGTAATTTGTAATCCCGTACAAATTTTTCAGATTTCGTAGACCTGACGGTAAAGGCCATATCTTTCAGCTCATATGTCCCATTGATGTGACCTTTTGGTATGTTGTAGCAGAGATATAGATGATCATATTTCGTTGAGGAAGCATTGTCCCATTCCTCACCTATTGGTACGTTTTTGTAAACCCATGTCATGGAGCATGTCGTATCTCATTTGTATAGGCGATGAGAACATCTTGTAGAATACTTTGATTGGTGCCCGTCTGTCATGTAAGCTTTTGGAAGACGTTCATTTTTTCATGTCTACACATCTTGATATGAATCATTAGGGCTTGAAGAAGTACGAACCATAGAGTAACGCTTCAGAGAATGGATAGTTGATGAAGCCGGATGTTGCGCCTGAGACTGTTGTTGATGATGAGATCACGATTGAATTCTCTCCAGAAATTCTTGTTGATGCTGAGACCATGAATGGAGCTCCTCTACATATTATTGTTGATGCTGATACTATGATTGGAGTCGCCTAAAGACCGAAAAGGCTAGAACCATGATTTTATGTGATCAATGAAGAGAAGAAGTTCCTCAGTCGTGCAGGGGCTTGTGATGTAGAGAAGTTACGTTGATCAAGTTTCACGGAATCACCTCAGGTTGCCCAATGTATGTTGAATGAGTTAGTTCCATTCATGTATGAATGATGTTGCATCTTCAGAAGTCTTATCATGGGATAGTGAAGACTTATCGATTGCAGTTCAGTTATGTTTCGATCGTGCTGGTGTTGAATCAGTGCGTCATCGTCGAGATATTTGTGTTGAAGCTATATGCGCCATTATCAAGGGTGTACTCTTCGATTGGGAGTACGATTTGAAGGCTTCTTAGATGCTTGAGCGTTGAAGCATCGAATTTCTTAGGTTTGATCGTCTCGGCCTTGAGTATCTTCTAATGATTCAATATTCCTTTCGTTTTGGCAGTGGGATTCAACACTTATGCAGACACCGGAGCTTTCTGATTTTATGGGACACATGGACACTCCTGCAAGTCTATGGAGAAACTCCCAAAGTGTTCTTTTCCATGCTTGGACATCATCTCAGTAATGAATGTCTCAATGCTCTATTCGGAGAAATGTCAGATTCAACCACTTGGTAAAATACTAATGCGGTGAAGCTGACATTCATAACGTCATTGTGTCCCCATGATAGGATAGCATGTGAGGAAATCAATGACACATACATGAAAGAATGATACTTTCCTGAGTGTGGAATCTCTTGATGAATGTCTATGCATCTTTTGCAGGTTCTTGCTTCAACCTCGCCAAAGTTCGAAATTCCTCTGATGATGGAATGTCCGCCAAATCTCCTGGATCAGAACTTTCTTCGTTGGGGAGATGTACAACCAAAGACGCTTTGTCAGTATCCATCTTTTCAGTGTGGATCCACGTTTTTCTGAAGAACATGTCATATCCTGGATCTTCCTGATTATGTGAAACTTGATTTCTGTCCAGGTTGAACTTATGTTCACTTTGAGAGTGATGTAGCCATAAGTATTTCCCAGCGTTCCTTCAAGGTCCCTAATTGAGATGAGATCACTAGTAGCTTCTTGTCGAGTGATGCCTTCAAATATGAGGGTTTTCAGTGGAATGGTGTTGATGGCGGTGTCAGCATCGATCAACATTCTTCCAAATTCATTTCCTCTGATATGGACTGTGGTAAGCAGTCCCCAGTAGTGCATCTCCTTGTTTGTGGATGAAGGTTTGAATGAGTATTCCCAGGATGGACAGACGTCTGACACAATGTAATTCAGTGTTGTGAACATGTCTTTCCTTTGTGCCTTAGACATATAGAGCAATTTCACAGATATGCTCGATCAATGATTCAACTACTTCTTTGACTGGTTGTTCAGAGAGTGTAAAGGTTCTGATTGGGAGATGATTCTTGTGTACTTCTTCAGTCCCCAGTTGAAGCTATTGTGGATCAACCTTATCTTTGAAGATGTGCTTCAAAATATTGTCGTTACTTGTTGGATGATCGATGAACCTGTGAAGGCAGTACCTGGGATTCTCCATTTGTTCTTCAGTTGGCTATCTCCTGATGAACGACAATATGATTGCACCATATTGAACCCAGACTTCCAGTAACTCAATCACTCCTTCATGAGAAGAGAGAAGTTTAAGTCTGTCTGATCATTTCCCCGTTCGTTGATACCGGGTTGAGGTTTGTGCATTTCAGGATTGGTTATCTTTTCTTCGCGCTTTCAGAGGAGCCTGGGATGTTGGAGAAGCGCTCTGATGCTGCGTCTCGGCTTTCCTTTCATTCCTTTTGGCAACAACGTTTGTTTAAGGCTGGAGATTGTACTGATTTTTGACTAGGCGTCGGCTTCTTCAAGGTTCCTCCACCTTGCAGACTTTGTTCTTTCCAGTAAAGTAGGTGCAGTAGTCGCTGATCGTTTGGCTGCTTCATGAAGTTCTGAAAATGTTTGGAATCGGAGATTTTCCAGCAAAGCCCTGTAAACCGGGATCATCCCGTTGATGCATAAGTCCACCAATTGTTGTTTGGTGACAATAGGGTCGTGACAATCCAAAGATTGGGTTCTGAACCTCTTCACATATTCATTTGGATGTTCAGTACTCTTCCGAGCCATCCTTCCTAAGTCAGAAAGAGTAATCTTCTCAGATACGAAGAAGTATTTCCTATAAAAGGCGTTAACCATTGCTCCCCAATTAGCGATGCTTTCAGGTGCAATGTTGTTGTACCAGGTATATGCTCGGCACGTCAGAGATTTTGAGAATTCTTTTATATGGACAACATGGTTGTGTTCATGCTCTCCTAGTGCCTCTAGGAATCGAGAAATGTGTTCCCGAGTATTCCCATTTCCGTTGTACAGTGTAAACGTTGGAGAAGTAAAGCCTTTTGGGAGAGGAATTCTTTGTGTAGCAGCAGGATATGGAGGTTGATGAAGATGAATAGATGATACTTTGTCTTTTCCTCGATCCTCCATGAAGCGTTTCAGGTCCTCACGAGTGATGAAGCCTGCAGGTTCCGTTGTTGGTAGGTTATCTGCAGCTTTGTGCACCTCATCATCATCTACTACATGGATCGGAGTGACTTCAGGGGTCAGCTTCCTGAGATGTTTCTTTGGATTTTCCTTTCTTCAGAGCTTTTGCTGACATCTTGTCAGTGAGAGTTTTTAGATAATTGCACAGCTCCTTCTGAGTGTTAGCTATGTCAATCTGATTTTTGGCAAGAGTTTTTTGCACTTTCATGAGATCACATATGATAGGTGGGTTTTCTCTGATTTCTTCGGGAGACCGACCGAAGAGAGGATTGTATCCAATGCTGGTTTGCGGAGGAGTGGTATCCACAACACCGGTGTTGGAAGCAGGAGTAGTTTCTGAAGTACCCCCGTTTTTGCTAGTGCTTGCGTTGTTTGTGTTAGGATTTGTAACTGAACCTGACCTAATATCAACCATTTTGTGAAAGTTGAGATTGCAACCGAGAGATTAATCTCCCACTGTGGTCGCCAATCTGTGGATGGGGAAAACGATTTGCTGGTTTTTAGGGAAGTGAAGAGACGAGTGTGTTGTCGAGACTCCTCAACTGAGCAAACTGTTCAACCTTACACAGATGCACTGAAAAGAGAGTGCTTCGATTTGAGAGATCAATCTGTAGGAATCCGGCCTAAACCAAGTCAATGGTCGTTCCAAAGTCAATTAGGTGGGATCAATGATGATCAAGGATTGTGGATGTGTTGAAGGTTTCTGCAAGTTTCTGTGAACTGATGAGTTCGAATAAGTTCTGGTAGATTGATGAATTCTTGAGAATAATTGTTCGAGAAATTCTGTGTAGACGAATATTGATGTCCCGCAATCATGGATTTAGAGACTTATTTATATTGTCAGAATAGTAAACACCTTGATCCCTGTAAGTGTGACGATTTCTTGAGTGAAAGAGTGAGGAAGTGGGTCGTGGTGAAACCAGTTCCAGGTCGTGGGGAGACTTGACTGATCGTGCACCCACTACTTTTCTAAATCCTTCAACCGTTTGCACGACTTACTCACATTTCTCATTGTGGATGAATCCACGTGCCGTAGGCCGCCAGACCAAAACCCTAATTGATATCCCCTTCATGTGACGTGATTGATGTCTCACGGATCAAGGAGTCTGCATGACAAACGTGTACTTAATTAGTCAGTTGTTGACTGTTTAGACAATGAGTCTAGGTTTTGTTGAATTGAGCATGAGTGACGAATGCTCAGTGATTCATGGATCGAACATGCGTGTTCTTTTGTTGATATTGCTCGTCTGAGAAAATACTATTAAATTCGAGCAACTGAGCAAGTATTGCTCGATTCGACGAATTACTGAATATTGATAGTTGGATCAATATTCGAGCGACTGAGCAAGTATTGCTAAATTCGACAAATTACTGATAAATTGCCGAATATTGATAGTTGGATCAATATTCGAGCAACTGAGCAAGTATTGCTCAATTCGACGAATTACTAATAAATTGCTGAATATTGATAGTTGGATCAACATTCGAGCAACTGAGCAAGTATTGCTCAATTCGACGAATTACTAATAAATTGCTGAATATTGATAGTTGGATCAATATTCGAGCAACTGAGCAAGTATTGTTCAATTCGACGAATTACTGATAAATTGCTGAATATTGATAGTTGGATCAGTATTCGAGCAACTGAGCAAGTATTGCTCAATTCGACGAATTATTTATTGGTGACGTGGCCCAATAAAATATTAATTAAAATATTGGTAGATTAACGAATATTATATAATTAATCCAGAAGTTGATTGCTGAATCAACATAAATTTATTAGTGTTTGAATCTTTCTCAGAATGATGATTTGTGGAGCGTTTATTCGAAACCCTAATTTTTGATCAATTGTTCGTCAATTGATGAATCGCTGAAAATAGGTCATGAGTGATAGAGGGACCGGCCGCATGGGATGATGGACGTCCATGTGGCGCCCAAGTGCTCGTGTGAGCATGCACCAGGGTCCTTAGTTGGCCAGTTGGTGAAAGAATGATGATTAAATGTCGGTTTCATGATTTACTGAAATAGTGCTCGTTTGAGAATTAGGTGATAAAATCTAATTATGGAAAACTGAGGGACCGACCAAGAGGGCATGAGACCTGCCCTTGGTGGTCATGGGACCAGCTGATGGTCATTTGAGCAAACTCCAGGTTGGTTGAAAAGAGTTTGGGCCCAGTATGAGCGATTGCGCAAATTAGGTCAAAATTATGAAAACGTGTGGGACCGGCTCGTTGCAAGCCTTAGAGCCGCCCTTGGTCGGTCAAGGGAGCATGCCCGTGTCACCATAATTTCTGTATTTCAGTCCTGAGAGTTTCGGTATTTTTTGGTGTGCGTTTGAGCAATATGTTGAATTTTCAGAAGAGTTTGATCTTTGGCTGAAATTCTTGATTTTGCTCGAATGAGCAAAGTAGAACTTTGCTCGTTTCATCAATTTTTGAGAATATTAAAATAATGATATTTTAATTTTTTTCGTGAATAGCCTGGTCGGTCATGTGATCATTTGACTTTTTGGCTTTTTCATGGTTTGAGCAATATTTGAGAAAATATGAAGCAACCATGATTGTTGTTGAAACGGAGGAGTTTCATGAGATAAGAGAAATAATAATTATGAAATATTAGGGATTTTAAGTTGTGCGACCGGCCACGGCTAGGGCATGGATGGCCGGCCAGGTAGCCCGGTCCCGTAACACCTTTCCTTATTTTATGTTATTATTTCTCATGAAACCATGAAATTATGGAGAAACCATGATTTTTGTTGAAACGGGGGAGTTTCATGAGATTAGGGAAATAATAATTATGGAGAGACAAGGGATTGCAAGGTGTGGGACCGGCCAGGGCATGGCCGGCCAGCTAGGTTGCCCGGTCCCGCGATATCTTTTCCTATTTTATATTATTATTTCTCATGAAACCATGAAAATATGGAGAAACCGTGAGTTTTTCTCAAACAAGGAAAGTTGCCAGAATGAAGGAGTTTTCATGAGTTCATGAAAATAACAAAATAAGGAAAAAATAATGGAAGAGGCATGAAACCGGCCATGGCTAGGGAACGGCCTGCCAGCCGGTGGGCCCGACCCATGAGCGCCTCTTTATTATTTTAATATATTATTTTTTCTCTATTATTTTTTGTAGGATTCCTCGTTCGTCCATATTTTCGAATGCTCGTTCGTGCATTCGGGTGCTCGGTTGTGCATCATTTTCGAGTACACTTGCACCATTTTCTTGGGGCTTACTCAGTGATGGTCCAGATGCCCGGTTGTTGAGTATTTATTACTAATTTATGAAATTGAGTGGAGAATGATTCATGAAACTGAGTAATAAAAGTGAGTAGTTTTTTATTATAAATCCATAGGATCAGCCGTGAATTCAACCATGAATTTGGAATGATAAAACGAGTATTACCATTCCATGGGATCGTGGATTCGACCATAGAATCGGAGTAATGAAAGTAGTTATTACCATCCCATGAGATCAGCCGTGGATTCAATCATGAATCGGAGTAATGAGATTATATATTACCATTCTATAAGATCGGTCGTGGATTCGATCATGAAATTGGAGTAATGAGATAAAATAGATTATCTTCTAGGAATTCAGTGGTGAATGTGATGGTAGAATTAATCTATCACAAAAGGGAAACAACGAGTGTTGTCGAAGTCCTGAAGGCGTTATTTCTCTCAATCTTACGGAGAACCGCCTGGATCTATACACGGTCTCTTTACATAGTCAAGGAACAATGAGTGTCACCGACGTCCTGAAGGCGTCGTTGCTCTCAATCTTACGGAGAACCACCCAATCGTTCTTCTATGTAGAGGTGGGTCTCTATGTAGTCAGGGAACGACGAGTCACCGACATCATGAAGGCGTTGTTTCTCTCAATCGTACGGCGAACCTCCCAATTACATTATTCTACATAGAGGTCATGATGAAATGCGAGGTATCGAACCCTCAGCTAGTGGAGGCCTTTCAAGAAACATATTCATCATGGCTCGTAAAATATGCATCGTCACATGCCTGAAAGCCACGTCAGAAACATGCAGTATCATGATTTTACGATTTTGACCTTTGTTGAAAATCCACCATCTACACCCATACTTGCCGGCCCTATTTCTCATCGACCAATCAAGTTGCTTAAAATCCGCCACACGCACACCAGAAGTGTCCACGCCCATGCTTGGCCGGTCCCTCTTTTTCGACCAATCAGGTCGCTCTAAACCTTCCACAGTATCAAAAAAATCAAAGTTGCACCAGAAGGTCACAATGCCAAATTGACTTTCCAAAAGCAGCGCCAACATGCTAATTGGCATGCCAAACATGCCAAACGTGTCACTCCGCTCCGGCGTGCTAGTGGAATGACAAACATGCCATGCCGCGCCAATACACTAATTGGCATGCCAATCATGCCAAACGTGCCACTTTGCCGCAGTAGCATGCTGAACATGCCAAATGTGCCACTTTGCCGCAGTAGCATGCCAATCGTGTCAACATGCCATAAATAGCGGGCCAACATGCCAACCCACTTCTTTTTCGTGGCCAAACGCCATAACATATTCCAATTAAGGTATTCTAAATGGCTCTTCCTTAGTGGCATTAGTCGAAACCCTAATTTCCGCTCGTGACCCGATTACGCTACTTTGGCCCTACAACATGCCACGAGCCATGTGGGACCCGCCAAACCCTAAAAACGGCGCCATTCTATAATCACACATGGACATCCTTGCACCTTGTGGTTATTCCCATATTATGGCATGCCATAGTTCCTTTGACGTGGCCACGACACCGATTGCATAAAGCGCCACCGTGCTGCGGCCATGTTGTACGCGCTAATTAGGGTTTCGATATGCCAAACCCTAATTTAGCTAAAGTTGTCACGCCAACTAAGTCAAGTAATTCTCCTAAGTCCTTAATTTTGACATATCAACAGGGCCAATGTTGCCGGAGCCATATTTGGGTCTAACACCAATATGCTAAAATAGCTGCCATGGCTACGCCAGGGGCCACTATGCCACTGGCATGTACCAATGACGCCACTGTGTTTTCATCTAGCGCCAACAGAATGTGGCTATAATCAATTTCCATCCTTTCTCATGAGTTACGATCTCAGCCGTCCGAATTCGCCACAGAATTGTGAGGCCTGTGGCAAGTTTTGGGCGACGAACTAAGACAAGCCAAATAGCATCACATGTTATTCTCCTGTGGCAAGTCTCCTGACTTTGACTTGCCACACATAGAAACCTGCTACATGTTTTCCATGAAAACACTCGAGACATCAAACATGTCACAAACTGGGGGATGCACATCATGGTATTGGTCTGGCGGTTTACAGCGTGCGGCGTGCAACACGCCCATTATAAGAAAGTGTCAGAAAGCAGGGCAGTTAGTGGCGGCAAGAAGTAGTGGGTGTAAACTGACCAGTTTTCTCCATGGTGGAAACGTGGTCTCTGGCAGTTACACATAACCCCACTTCTTCATCACTCAATCACTCCCACTTTCTATGAGATCAGGGTGCGTTCAATATGACTTGTATAAATAGGTTTTACCTATTTCGACCAAACAACAGTTTTGTTAACAACAACACAGTACCCAGAAAACACCAAAGAACTGATAGCTTACATTCTGCAAGCCATTTCCACATTCTGATATAAGTCATAAAATAGCAACACCTTTAGAATTAACCATTCTGGTCTCAACACCTTCTTCGCTTCCCTCCCTAAGACCAACCCTTTGTGACCGAAGCAAGACTGGAACGACCATTTCTTGGTTTAGGCCAGTATTGTACAGTTGATCTCTCGAATCTAAAGTACTCCCGTGCAGTGCATTTGTTTAAGGTTTAGATTTGTTTCTCATCCACACACCCAAAATTACCCAAACCAGCAGAAACAGTTTTTACTCACAAACAGGTTGATATGAAAGTGTTCATATGGCTAACTTCGATTAACTATTGTTGAGCCAACAAAGGTGTACACGTTTAGGTACGGTTACTCATATCTAAATGAAGTCACTTTTCATTTGTGTATAACAAGATAAGTTCGATCTAACGGTTGAAAGATATTAGCTTGAGTCTAATCAGATTTTCATCTAACGGTGAACATTGAATGCTTTGTTACCTAGGTAGCATTGATTGTAAACTCTGATTTAAATACTATATAAAGGAGAATTCTAGAAACTGGGAAACCTAATCCCCACACCTCCTATGTGACAACAGTTGCGACTAGAGTCAATTCTCCTTCAACCTTAGGTTTTTCACGAAACCCTGTAGGTTAACGACTTGAAGACATCATTGGGATTGTGAAGCTAGACCCAACTATTTTATCTGTAGTTGCATGTTCTGATCTTGTTGTGTTTCTATCTTAATTGAGTACTATATTTTCTAAGATTTGCTCGAGATTTAGTCTTCGATAGGCAAGATAAAAAGTAGTCACAAACATCTTCGTCTCATCGTTTGTGATTCCATAATATCTTGTTTCGCTACCTTATGATTAAGATTATTGTGAGGTGATTGATATTTCTAGGCTTTTCTTCGGGAATATAAGTTTGGTATATCAATTGGTTCATGTTCACCTTGATTTATCAAAAGAGGGAACAAAACTCATAGGTTTATATGTGGGAGACAGATTTATCTATTCAATAAACTTTTCTGTGTGAGACATATTGGTTTATCAAGTCTTCGATTATGAGTTTTAGAAACTCTTAGTTGTAGGTGAGATCAGCTAAGGGAATCAAGTGCGCAGAATCCGGCGTGGTTATAGAGGCGTACGGAACACGACTGTACCTTGATCAGTGTGAGATTGGTTATGGCTCAACTACATTCCAGTCTGAAGTTAACTCGAAGTAGGCTAGTGTCTGTAGCGATCTTAATACAATGTGGTGTTCAAATCTGGACTAGGTCTTGGGGTTTTTATGCATTTGCAGTTTCCTCGTTAACAAAACTTCTGGTATCTGTGTTATTTCTTTTCCGCATTATATTTGTTTATATAACTGAAATATCACAGGTTGTGCATAAGTTCAATCAATTGTGAATCCAACCTTTGGTTGTTGATTAAATTGATTGACACTTGGATATTGGTTTCTGATACCGTCCAAGATATTGATTGCGGATTGAATTTGGAAATGGAGATATAACTCTTTGATATACTTTTTCTAAGATTGAGTCTGATTGTCTAGTTGATTCTCTTGAAAGTATATTGGAGTTAGTCCATAAAAATTTCTAAGCGAAATATTCGGTATGGTTGTTAGATCCCCGCTTTTTCAAGACCGGTTCTTATGCATGTGGAATTTGGTATAGTTTGCCGCTTTTACACCTGATGGGCATGACAAAGTGGAAAAATATCTAGCTAAGGGGTATATTTACCACTTAGCCAGGTGCGACAGAGATTCTACCGAGCGATAGAGTCTTTATCGCTCATTGGTCTGCTTGTTGCGTTGATAGAGTAACTATTTTTCGGTGCTATGAACATCGTTCGTTGGTTCATCATTTAACGGTCAGAAATCCACTCATATAAGTACTCAAATTCAAATTCATTTATACTTACACCAGAATTTTTAAATCTTTCTAGAATTTCTCGATATCTTACTTTTTCATACCTCTAAATACTCTTCTAAATTTTTTTTTTTTTGTGATATGAATTCTACAATGGCTAAGTTCGTATAAGACCAACATGCCGCCAAATTCAAAGATGTGGTAATGAAGCCAATGTGCAAATTCCAAGAAGAAGCCGGCCTGCAAATTTTACTGTTGCGGAAGATGAATATATTTGTTGGAGTTATGTATATGTTAGCCAAGATTGTATGAATGTTGCAAAGCAACAAGGTAGACCATCGTTTGGGAAACATATTTCAGAAATTTCAATAATAAACAATGAATCTCAATAATTGTGATGCGAGCGCGTTGAGTGGTCGCTTCAATGTAATTAATAAGAAAGTAATTTTGAATGTTGCCTGGGTAATACGAGTCGGTCGAAACATAAAGCGTGGTGAATACCTGATGGACATTGAACAAAGGCGTCTGGCAGAGTGGCTCCACATAAATAGAAAAGACTTCCAATATAGATGCTGTTATGAAATCTTACAATCGTTGCCCAAATATAATCCCGTCTTGTCATTTTATGTAATGTTTTAATTAATTTCTTAATTCTCAAATTTAGGCTAAATGTAAGCTTTAAATTCTCTCAAGTTCTTAATTAAATGTATTTTTTAATTAGATATATAAATTTAATCAAAATGTAAGTTTAGTTGAGTATCGATGAATGCAAAATATAAGATCAGCAACACTTCTTGTTTTAAGTCAAATTTTAGAATTCATAAAAACTACGCCTTTTACATAATATGTAAAACTTGGAATTAACTAATGATATTGTGCCATTTTACAAGATATAAACTTGGACAATAAAAACTTCAGTGAAAGTCTCTGACAATCTTTTCTTTGACCTCTTTGTTTTGTTCATTTGAATAAACTTTCATTTGGTGCACTCTTAAGAGATTTTCCTTTGTGCTTGCTAGTATGGTTAACTTTCAATGTACTTTGTGTTTGCCTTGATTTTCATTGTCTTGGATTATTCTTTGCCTTTTAGTTTCAGGTTTGACTTGGTTAATATCCAAAACTTATATCTTTATATAATTATATCACATATCTTGCTAACAACATCTTCAAGTACTACTCCAAAAAATTCAATTTAGATTGGCAAATCAAGCTGGGTTTGAAATTCTGCCATTTTCAAAAATTTGATAATTTTTTGAGATTGAGAAAGGGGAATAAGAGAATTTTTTTGAAGATCACCTATTTATAGGCGGTAGAGAAATAACCATTGGCGACAGGCTTTCCACCAAGCAATCATAGACATTGTACCAGCAAATTTTGGTGTAAAAATTAAGATTGAAACTGATATATTTATAGGCGACAGAGAAATAACCGTCGGTGATAGATTTTCCAACAAGCGAGATAGGCTAAATCGCCAGTCATAAAGACTTATCGCTGGTGCTATATATCCATGATCATACAATAAAAAGTCTACAGCTGAACCATTTGCCAGAGCACCTGACACAAGTAACCGGCCAAAAACGAAAATGCTTTAGAGACCCCGGTTTTATACCCCTTCCCTTATAACCCACTACGTGTCAAGTTTGCATTGGTCCATTTTTTAAAGTGGACCCCCTGTTTTTCCAGGCGGGGCAGGATGAGAAAGAAATCGACGGTAGATATTAGTGACACATAGTAGTGTAAAATGATGGGGTATATAAGACAGGGTCTAGTGGCTCTTCCCAGGCACTTCCCAAAAACCTTTATACATCAGCCTGGGAAGGGCCTAGCTCTTGTGGTTTTTCCCAGAGAAATCTAGGGACAGCTGACTGTTATCCGTTTTAAGCAAAACAAAATGGACAACCATCAACCGTTCTTCAAATAACAGTCACTAATCGGCCGTTTTAGTTAAAACGGTTATCCGTTAACGGTTCTCGTTATCTTGACCAGTCAAACCCCGTTGAATCGGCTAACCATTAGCCATTCCCTTTTCAGGCAAAAGTTCCAGGAAGAACGAACACAGTTCATTCATCCTGTTCTTGTTCTTCCCCTTTCTTCCTTCTCTTCTCAACCAAAATAACTAAATAACCAAATAAACATCACCTACACAATTTCAGGATTTGGGTTTGTTGAGGAAGCTCTTATTGAAAGTAGGGGTCATTTTTGAGGAGGTTAATCATCTCAATAATCAATGATAATCCAATAAACTTAAAACCCTAATTTTTTTTTAATTTTTTTCAATTGAAAAGATTTTCATTAATTATTTGATGAATAACATAAATTCAATTAGTTTTACAACCATGTGAGGACTTGAATTTGTCTAAGATTGTTATAGGGACTTTACTTAGTATGTCTAATTCTATAGGTTATTTACAAGTTATATGATTTGGTGTGATTGAAAATGAGATAATTTAGATTGTAGATATTATCATGGTCATAAAACGCTGCACTTTAGTTGGATCTCATTTGCAAATGTCAATTTTACTTGAATTCTTGTGTTAAGTTTGTAAGATGTCAATTTTGACACCATTTTATTGTCACTCCGGTGTTGTTGTTTGAAGAATGTCTTTAAGGAGATATATGTCAATCAAATTAGGGGTTTATCTGGCTGATGATTCAGATGACGAAGATACAAATCAAAATCTTCTCATGCTATATCAATGTATGCTGCAACATACTCATAATTTCCATCAACCCGTTCCAACCCAAATGACGAAGAGAGAGAATCAATCAATAGAAATCGTGCCGAAGCGGATGCAAGGTTGATGCAAGATTATTTCAATGATGGTTGCACTCGGGGACTGAAAAAGTTCCATGGACGTTTAGGTATGTATCGACCCCTTTTCTTAAAAATTATGTACAAAATAGTGAGGTTGACCCAGACTTTCGACAAAGAAAAGATTTTGCAAGAATTCCAGGTCATAGTCCTGTTGATGGTGGATTTTAGTTCATGGCTAAAATTGTAAAACCAGATTTAGTGTGCCAATATCCTGCAAAGGGTAAGGCCATTTGACAAAGGATGAGCGCAGAAATCCTCTCGTTTTATTTATTTGAATCAATTCAATAAATATAAAAAATTCACTCAGAATGGTGCATGTAGCAACAATCCCAAATATTCTGTGTATTTATAGCATTATTAATTAATGCATGAGTTGCCTTGTATTTCCTCTGTTGTTCTCAGCAGGACTCTCATTATTGGTGCGGCATGACGACTGAGTGTTTACTCTCAGCAGAGTGACACGAATCTCCAAGTGTCAATAGTGAGGTATGCACGAAATACCCATACATGCCATATCATTCTCTAACCAAGAAAACCCTATGTCGGTGTGCTTATATTAGCCCGATTGAGCATGTTTAATTCCCTAAGGGAAATCTGGACTGTCCATGTCAGTCTCAGAAATGATCACAGCCACGCAAGTTGGCCGCATAATTCAACTAGCCTAGACGAACCCTAATAGAAGCAGGCAATCATCATGATGTTCACCGGCGGGACCGCCTATGCCCTAGTCGATCGAACACCACGCTATACCCGTAACACCTGTAAAACACTGGCCCCAAAGAGGGATGGACGCGTTGCTTTGGGGAAGGCTTAAACGAGCAAGACCGCTCAAAGCAGTCTTAAAATCATCATGATCGTCTAACTTCACCAGCCTGGTTGGACGGATTAGATCATCCCACGATTGATCAGTGAAGCGCTAATGCACACATTGGCGGGCCCACTCCTCACCCACCTGATCGGTTTTCTCACGACCTAGCCCTAGAGCAATGAACGCTTGATCGAAGTATGGATGACGTGATGCTTAAAGGGTCGCGGAAATTCCACCAGCGTCTTAAATCGATCGCAACCATCAAATTTCGCCTGCATATTTGGATGGCTGAGATCGCGCCCAGGACCATCGGGAAAGTGCACATAAGTTCACCATCGGCCCAACATGGGCCCCACACGGTCGGTCTTCCCAAAGGAGGAGCATTGCCTGCCAAACCGTTTGGCCAAAGTTGCGCAGCGTGACTGATCCAAAACCTAATTAGGGTTTGCAGCATTACATATATGTCGCAGTTTGATCATGACCATCCATCTTCGCCAGCTCGGATGGAGGGTATAGATACAGACTAAGGAGGTCCATAGAGCATCAACATGATCACCTTGGGCCCACCTGCACATGTAACAAGTCGGCCAAGGTGGACCATGGCCAGGCGCCTCGAAACGCGCGCCCAAAGATGGCATGGCGTTGCCCCCTAAATCCTTTGCAGTAAAGGATTTCTGGTTAAAATCGATCATGACTACTCATCTTGCTTGCGCACCTCTTTAAAACCATAAAATCCATCGATCGCAAACATGTGCCGCAGATCATCTCGTCCGCCCAACTTTGCCAGCTTGGTCGGACAGCCTAGGCTAAGAGTTAAACGTCCAATAAGGCACCTTGGTGATCACCGTCCGTCACTCTACCGCAAGGAGTGATCGGCCAAGGGATGGCCTGCCCATGCGGCCACCAAACAATCACTCAAAGATGGTTGGGCATGCAGCTAGTTTAAGACGCTTAATCCGCGGCTTACTCCGTTAAGATTTAAAACAACAATGCTTCATACATACTAATTGTATTCGATGCATTACATGCATAGAGTATACACGATATTTCATGAATATCTATTTTCTAAATAACTCAGTTATTTAACCTAGCACCGTATGCTACTTCCCGTGGGTCCCATGATCCATTCGAGACATCAAGCATGTCACAAACTTGGGAAACTTATTGGGGTATTGGTCGGGCGGTTTACAACGTGCAGCGTGCAACGCGCCATCACAAGAACGTGACAGGAAGCATGGACGGTTAACGATGATGGGAAAAGTGGGCAAAGACGTGATCGTGTGACAATCACTTGCACGACCCCACTAGTCCATCACTCCACTTCCTCCACTTTCTACGAGATAAGGTTTGCGCTTAATGACTCGTACAAATAGGTCCTTCGCCTATTTCCAAACAACACGAAAAAACACAGAAAAACCAAGTGTTGTCACAGTATCCAGAAAACACCCAGAACTGATAGCTTTCATTGTGCAAGCCAGCTCAACATTCTGATACAAGTCATAAATAGCCAACACCGTCACAATCTCAACACCTTCTTCACTTCCCTCTCTAAGATCAACCCCATCTCCTTCACTTTGTGGCCGAAGCAAGTCTGGAACGACCATTTCTTGGTTTAGGCCAGAATTGTATAGATTGATCTCTCGAATCAGAAATCACTCCCGTGCAGTGCATTTGTTTAGGGTTTAGATTCATTTCTCATCCACACACACCCAAGATTACCAAAACCAGCAGAAATAGTTTTCACCCATAAATAATTGGCGACCACAGTGGGAGATTAATCTCTAAGTTGTGAAGTCAATTTCTTTAATACCCAATTCCATTTGTTTATTTCAAAAATGTTGGTCTTAGGGCTTCCCCAACAACTTCAAATCCCGGTTGGAGTTCCTCCAACGAGGATGCTCCTCTTTCTAACAGTATGTCTGACGGCGCGGCTGGAAGAATCCCAACATTGATCGAGTTGGCACGAGTGCATGGGATTCACACAAAGAACATGGACCTGATCAAAGAAGAGAGGTTTTCCTATGACCAAGATTTCTACACTAGGGAATGATCCTCACAACGATCCTCCTCAAGTCAGTAGCTTCACTACGAACCAGAGGCCGGTGGAACAGGAAGCGGCTTCTCTAGTGGAAAGTTTATGCGAACTTTTGCACCTCTCGAAGAATCAACGGGCTGATACATTTGCTTCAATCAACCAGATATCCATGGATGTGCACTTAACTCCTTTGTGCCCAGAACATGATGGAGGAGGAAGGTCATAACCGAGCCCTACATGTTACTGCACGCATCAAGGATTCAGAGTTCAAGAGGGACCTCATCGACACGGGAGCGTCTTCAAATGTGATTACTCTAAAGACTCTCAGGATAGACAAGGTTCTCCCAGGCAAGATCGTACGGAATCCTACCACGATGACAGGTTTCGAAATAAACCAGACCAACACGTACGGGTATGTCAATCTGAATTTATCTGTAGGGCCCGTTCAGTCAAAGGTGAAATTCGAAGTCATAGAAAAGGAGCCGGACTACCATATGATACTGGGGAGACCGTGGTTTCATGACAATAGGATTTTCCCTTCAACGTATCACCAGTGCCTGAAGACTATGCTGAATAAAGAAGTCGTTCGTATTCCTGCATCGTTGTCTCCCTACACACCGATATGTGGAGTGGTATTATTTGAACCAAGAGAATCTCCGCGGTAAGAAGCAGACAAAGTTCATTGCATCCCACTTCCCACGTGGGCATCAATCCAGGAGGATGACCAACTCGTGTCATTGAGGGTTAAGACCCACGATGCATTTTGGCAGACAAGGGGCTCTTCTTCATCCGGAAAATCCGCAACCCACGTTCACACTAAGAGGAAGCGAACCTTTGTGGCAAGTCGTGATCATAAAGGGAAAATCGTCTACCGACGCCGCTGTTAGCAATTAACAGGGGAGACTGTTACCCAGTCTCTCCGCCAATAGAATGCTACAACAACGACGAGCCACAAGAAGATGTGCTGGATGTTCCATGACAACTGTAGGACGAAACCAACTCCACGACCGATGAGCTCGAAATCGTTAATATCGGGAATGAAGAATCTCCCAGGACTATCTCCATCAGCTCAACCTTGTCCACCGATGAACTCACGGAGCTCGTGCAACTTCTCAAAGAATACCAGGACATATTCTCTCGGACGTATGAAGAAATTCACGGTGTAGATGAAAAATTAGTCACCCATCATCTACATGTCATACCTGGATTTAAGCCGATCAAGCAATCTCTGAGGCAATTCAGGCACGTGGTAGAAGACCAAATCAAGACTGAGATTCAGAAGCTGCTAGTTGCTGGCTTCATTAATCCCATCCATCATCCGACCGGGTTGGCTAATGTAGTTCCGGTGAAAAAGAAAAACGGACAGATCAGGTGCTGCGTAGATTTCAGAGACTTGAACAGATGCTGCCCAAAAGACGATATTCCTCTACCTAACATTAACATGTTAGTAGATGCCACCAGCGGACACGACATGTTCTCCTTCATGGATGGATATAGCGGGTACAATCAGATAAGGATATACGAGCATGACGCAAGTAAGACAGCTTTTCGAACTCCTCTCGAAATTTTTTATTATACTGTAATGCCATTTGGTTTGAAGAATGTCGGTGCAACGTATCAACGCACTATGACGGTAATCTTCCATGACATGATGCATAAGCAAGTCGAAGACTATGTGGATGATATAATAGTCAAACTGAAAGCTCGGGCAGATCACACAGGATTCCTACGGAAAGTGTTCGAAAGGTGCCGTGAATATAAATTGAAGACAAATCCTTTGAAATGCGCTTTCGGCGTTTCTTCAGGCAAGTTTCCGGGATCCCAGGTAACTTCCGAGGGGATCAAGGTGGACCCATCCAAGACTCAAGCTATCCTCACGATACCGCCACCGCGGACTGTGAAGGAGCTCGAAGCTTCATGGGAAAGGTGAACTACATTCGACGTTTTATACCTGTTTTGGCCCATCTCGTTGCTTCATTCACTCCATTGCTGAAGAAAGGAGCAAGCTTCGTGTGGACCACACTACAACATGAAGCATTTCGGAAGATTCAACGAATATTGTCATCTCCAAATCATCATAAAGAGTTCGCCTATTATGTCAGCCCAGACAAGAGCGAGCCCGAGACATCTTCAGATCTACTGGAGCCGACACCTCAAGGGAGCAACCTCAAGAAGATAGCGATGTCCGCATCATCATGTCGAGAAAGAATCCACAGCTTGGTGAATCACTCTGTCAGACTTAAGAGGAATGCTTCAGCAAAACAACGAACATCCAAATGATTATGTCAAGAGGTCCCGAATTCAGGCACTGAAGGGTTACGATCCGAAGGTGACCGAACAACAAGTGGTGGAATTGTGCATCAATAGGATGGTACCTGTCAATCGTGCTTTGTCGAAGAACCTGCGCTTTCAAACATCCTCTGAACTCTGTGAAGCTGCTAAACACTCAAGTAGCGACAACACCTGCCCTGCCAGTAATGAAGAGCCTCATGATGTTCGTGGAAGCGTACATCTCACCAACATGCAATGCAAGCTTCAGCCTCCTGTAGGCAGTTTCGCTGAAGCAGCAAGAGGAAAACCACCGAGATACAACATCCTGCGCGTCCAAAATCGCCAACTCCAACTCCAGTACCATATGCACGACTGCCATAAAGATGAAACAACGTCCAAGATATTTTATATCTGTATCGACGACAGAAACATCAATGAGAGACGCTTTCAGAATTTCATCTCCCGTAGAAGAAGTAGTTGCGTTACTAAAGGAGATTGCACCTGGGACTTAAGAGGTACATACAGATTCTCCATGAAAAAAGCTTCATCATATTTGCAGAACCTATTAGTTAAGTCATTTGCATGAAGGAACTTCCCTACTTCTCAAAGACACGATTCAAAGATGATAATGGAAAAGGAGTGTGACTGGGGACTGCTTAGCACTGCCCGTCTCAAAGATGGTGAACTTAGAGAGATGCAAGCACGCTATGATTATAATTCCAAGATGTCCAAAGACAAGGATATACTCAAGAGAGCAGACGTATTGTCAAACACCAGTGATATTCCTGGACGTCTATGAAACGCAACACAGACGTAAAGACGTCGCCATGAGCCCAGCGTGACAACGTCTATCAAGTCGAAGGCTCAGTGGATACTCGAGGCCAGGGTACTGTCTCACTCTTTTTCATTCCATGAGGCAACATCAAGGAAGCTATCGGTTCCATCATTAGCTTCTCCCTCTAATAACGACACAAGCTCTACCACTATATGAAGACTGCCAAGTTCCTGCTCGTAGCTATCACGCCTCTTCCTGCAAGTCTCTTATGATCACAACTGCTGCTAGGAACCGTTGTTTGTTTGTTGATACTAGTGCCCGAGCTTCACCATAACAACAACCACTACGGACAGAGTCAAGACTTCTTCAACATAAGAGATATGGTCAATCAAGGAGCATATAATACGTAAGTGGAAGTCAAACTGACGAAGAAGCCGCTTCAACGCTCCCTCCGGCAGAAGCCGCTTCAACACTCTCTCCAGAAGAAAGCGCTTCAACTCTCTCCAGAAGAAGGCGTTTCAGCTCTCTCGCCATAAGAAGCTGCTTCAACGCTCTCTGGGACCCGCTTCGACGTTCGCTCCAGAAGCTTCTTCAACGCTCTCTTCATAGGAAGAAGCCTCTTCAATGCTCTCTTCATAGGAAGAATCCACTTCAATTCTCTCTTCAGAAGAAGCCGCTTCAATACTCGCTCCAGAGGAAGCATCTTCAATGCTCTCTTCAGAGGAAGCTGCTTCAAAGCTTGCCATAAGAATCCGCTTCAACGCTCGCTCCAGAGAAAGCATATTCAATGCTCTCTTAATAAGAAGTCGCTTCAACGTTCGCCGGAAGAAGCCGCTTCAACGCTCTCCAGAAGAAGCCTCTTCAACGCTCTCTTCAGAGGAAGCTGCTTCAACACTCGCCAGAAGAAGCCGCTTCAACGCTCGCCAGAAGAAGCCTCTTCATGCTCTCTCCAGTCCGCTTCGACGTTCGCTTCAGAAGCTGCTTCAACACGCCTTTTGGAAGATGCATCAACGTTCTCTTTGGGAGATGCTTCAACATCTTTTCAGAAATTGCTTCAGCATCCTTTTAAGGATATTCCTCATGATAGGGCTCGTCCACATCAGGGTCGAGGATTATGACATAAACCGACATCATGCTAGGGGAACGCTCACCTGGATGCCTCTTGAACGTGACATGTTCCAAAGACATGCCGACCTATCTCTCCTGGTAACATCGAATTTTGTCTAATAAGTTTTATCTTTATTTGTCACCATCTCATGCCTACCCCACAATAATGCAACCATTATGTGCTAGGCAGGGGACTTAATGTTGATGGTGGATTTTAGTTCAAGGCTAAAATTGTAAAACCAGATTTAGTGTGCCAACATCCTGCAAAGGGTAAGGCCATTTGACAAACGATGAGCGCAAAATTCCTCTCGTTTTATTTATTTGAAGCAATTCAATAAATATACAAAATTCACTCAGAATGGTGCATGTAGCAACAATCCCAAATATTCTATGTATTTATAGCATTATTAATTAATGCATGAGTTGCATTGTATTTCCTGTGTTGTTCTCATCAGGACTCTCATTATTGGTGCGACATGACGACTGAGTGTTTACTCTCAGCAGAGTGACACGAATCTCCAAGTGTCAATAGTGAGGTATGCACGAAATACCCATACATGCCATATCATTCTCTAACCAAGAAAACCCTATGTCGGTGCGCTTATATTAGCCCGATCGAGCATGTTTAATTCCCTAAGGGAAATCTGGACTGTCCATGTCAGTCTCAGAAATGATCATGGCCACGCAAGTTGGCCGCATAATTCAACTAGCCTACACGAACCCTAATAGGAGCAGGCAATCACCATGATGTTCACAGGCGGGCCCGCCTATGCCCTAGTCGGTCGAACACCACGATATACCCCTAACACCTGTAAAATACTGGCCCCAAAGAGGGATGGGCGCATTGCTTTGGGGAAGGCTTAAACGAGCAAGACCGCTCAAAGCAGTCTTAAAATCATCATGACCGTCCAACTTCACCAGCCTGGTTTGACGGATTAGATCATCCCACGATTGATCAGTGAAGCGCTAATGCACACATTGGCGGGCCCACTCCTCAGCCACCTGATCGGTTTTCTCACGACCTAGACCTAGAGCAATGAATGCTTGCTCGAAGTGTGGCTGACGTGATGCTTAAAGGGTCGCGGAAATTCCACCAACGTCTTAAATCGATCACAACCATCCAACTTCGCCAGCATATTTGGATGGCTTAGATCGCGCCTAGGACCATCGGGAAGATGCAAATAAGTTCACCGTCGGCCCGACATGGGCCCCACATGGTCGGTCTCCCCAAAGGAGGAGCATAGCCTGCCAAACCGTTTGGCCAAAGTTGCGCACGCGTGACTGATCCAAAACCCTAATTAGGGTTTGCGGCATTACATATATATCGCAGTTTGATCATGATCATCCATCTTCGCCAGCTCGGATGGAGGATATATATATATATATAGAATAAGGAGGTCTAGAGAGCACCAACAAGATCAGCATGGGCCCACCTGCGCATGTAACCAGTCGGCCAAGGTGGACCATGGCCAGGCTCCTCGAAACGCGCGCCCAAAGATGGCATGCCGTGGCCCCCTAAAATCCTTTGCGGCAAAGGATTTCTGTCGAAAATCGATCACGACCACTCATCTTTGCCGGACAAATTGAGTGGCCTAGATCGCACCTCCGCGAGACAGAGTGGTATGGACTTGTACACCGGCAAGCCGTCTACACGCATGCCCGGTCGGTCCCACCAAAAACTTTTTCCTTGCTTGATTTTGGTCAAGATAAAGAGTGATGCTTGTGCACCTCTTTAAAACCCTAAAATCCATCGGTCGCAAACATGTGCCGCAGATCATCTCGTCCGTCCAAGTTTGCCATCTTGGTCGGACAACCTAGGCTAAGAGTTAAACGGCCAATAAGGCACCTTGGTGATCACTGTCCATCATTCTACCACAAGGAGTGGTCGGCCAAGGGATAGCCCGCCCATGCGTCCACCAAACAATCACTCAAAGATGGTTGGGCATGCAGCTATTTTAAGACGCTTAATCCGCGGCTTACTCCGTTAAGCTTTAAAACAGTGATGCTTCATACATATTGATTGTATTCGATGCATTACATGCATAGAGTATACACGATATTTCATGAATATCGATTTCCTAAATAACTCAGTTATTTAACCTAGCACTGTATGCTACTTTCTGTGGGTCCCACGATCCATTCGAGACATCAAGCATGTCACAAACTGGGGATACTTATTGGGGTATTGGCCTGGAGGTTTACAACGTGCAACGTGCCATCACAAGAACGTGTCAAGAGGCATGGACGGTTAACAATGATGGGAAAAGTGGGCAAAGACGTGATCGTGCGACAATCACTTGTACGACCCCACTACTCCATCATTCCACTTCCTCCACTTTATATGAGATAAGGTTTGCGCTCAATGACTTGTATAAATAGGTCCTTCGCCTATTTCCAAACAACATGAAAAAACACATAAAAACCAAGTGTTGTCACAGTATCCAGAAAACACCCAGAACTGATAGCTTTCATTGTGCAAGCCAGTTCAACATTCTGATACAAGTCATAAATAGCCAACACCTTCACAATCTCAACACCTTCTTCGCTTCCCTCCCTAAGATCAACCCCATCTCCTTCACTTTGTGACCGAAGCAAGTCTGGAACGACCATTTCTTGGTTTGGGCCAGAATCGTATAGATTGATCTCTCGAATCAAAAAACAATCCCGTGCAGTGCATTTGTTTAGGGTTTAGATTCATTTCTCATCCACACATACCCAAAATTACCAAAACCAGCAGAAATAGTTTTCACCCATAAACAATTGACGACCACAGTGGGAGATTAATCTTTCGGTTGTGAAGTCAATTTCTTCAATACCCAATTCAATTTGGCTGATTTCAAAAATGTTGTCCTTAGGGATGCCCCAACAACTTCAAATCCTGGTCGGAGTTCCTCGAACGAGGATGCTCCTCTTTCCAACGGTATGTCTGACGGCGCGGCTGGAAGAATCCCAACATTGATCGAGTTGGCACGAGTGCAGGGTATTCATACAAAGAACATGGACCTGATAAAAGAAGAGCGGTTTTCCTGTGACCGAGATTTCTACACTGTAGACTGATCCTCACAACGATCCTCCTCAAGTCATTAGATTCACTACGAACCAGAGGCTGGTGGATCAGGAAGCGGCTTCTCTAGTGGAAAATTTATGTGAACTTTTGTACCTCTCAAAGAATCAACGGGCGGAGACATTTAATGCAATCAACCAAATAGCCCTGGATGTGCACTTAACTCCGTTGCGCCCAGAACATGATGGCGGAGGAAGGTCACAACTGAGCCCTACATGTTACTGCACGCATCAAGGATTCAGAGTTCAAGAGGGCCCTCATCGACACATGAGCGTCTTCGAATGTGATTACTCTAAAGACTCTCAGGACAGCCAAGGTTCGCCCAGGCAAGATCGTACGGAAGCCTACCAAGATGATAGACTTCGTAAGAAACCAGACCAACACGTACGGGTATGTAAATCTGAATTTATCTGTAGGGCCCGTTCAGTCAAAGATTTAATTCAAAGTCATAAAAAATGAGCTGGACTACCATATGATACTGGGGAGACCGTGGCTTCATGACAATACGATTGTCCCTTCAACGTATCACCAGTGCCTGATGACTATGCTGAATAAGGAAGTCGTTCGTATTCCTGCATCGTTGTCTCCTTACGCACCGACATATGGAGCAGAATTATTTGAACCAAGAGAAGCTCCGCGGGAAGAAGCAGACAAAGTTCATTGCATCCCACTCCCCACGTGGGCGTCAATCCAGGAGGAGGACCAACTCGCGTCATTGAGGGCTAAGATCCACGATGTATCTTGGCAGACAAGGCACTCTTCTTCATCCGTAAAATCCGCGACCCATGTTCACACTAAGAGGGAACGAACCTTTGTGGCAAGTCGTGATCAGTAAGGGAAAATCGTTTACCGACGCCGCTGTTAGCAATTAGTAGGGGAGACTGTTACCCAGTCTCTCCACCAATGGAATGCTACAAAAACGACGAGCCACGGGAAGAGGTGTTGGATGCTCCACGACAACTGCAGGACGTCACCAACTCCACGACCGATGAGATCGAAATCGTTAATATCGGGAATGAAGAATCTCCCAGGACTATCTCCATCAGCTCAACCTTGTCCACGGATGAACGCACGGAGCTCGTGCAACTTCTCAAAGAATACCAGGACATATTCGCTTGGACGTATGAAGAAATTCCCGGTCTATATGAAAAATTGGTCACCCATCATCTACATGTCATACCTGGATTCAAGTCGATCAAGCAATATCCGAGGCAATTCAGGCACGAGGTAGAAGAGCAAATCAAGACTGAGATTCAGAAGCTGCTAGATGCTGGCTTCATTAAGCCCATCCATCATCCGACCTGGTTGGCTAATGTAGTTTCGGTGAAAAAGAAAAACGGACAGATCAGGTGTTGCGTAGATTTCAGAGACTTGAACAGATGCTGCCAAAAAGACGATTTTCCTCTACCTAACATTGACATGATAGTAGATGCCACCAGCGGACACGGCATATTCTCCTTCATGGATGGATATAGCGGGTACAATCAGATAAGGATGTACGAGCATGACACAAGTAAGACAGCTTTTCGAACTCCTCTCGGAAAATTTTATTACACTGTAATGCCATTTGGTTTGAAGAATGACAGTGCAACGTATCAACGCACTATGACGGAAATCTTCCACGACATGATGCATAAGCAAGTCGAAGACTATGTGGATGATATAGTAGTCAAATCGAAAGCTCGGGCAGATCACACAGGAGTCCTACGACAAGTGTTTGAATGGTTCCGTGAATATAAATTGAAGATGAATCCTTTGAAATGCGCTTTCGGCGTTTCTTCAGGCAAGTTTCTGGGATTCCAGGTAACTGCTGAGAGGATCAAGGTGGACCCATCCAGGACTCAAGCTATCCTCACGATACCGCCGCAACGGACTGTGAAGGAGCTCCGAAGCTTCATGGGAAAGGTGAACTACATTCGAGTTTTATACCTGGTTTGGCCCAACTCGTTTCTTCATTCACTCCATTGCTGAAGAAAGGAGCAAGCTTCGTGTGGACCACACTACAACAAGAAGCGTTTCGGAAGATTCAACGAATATTTTCATCTCCAAATCATCATAAAGAGTTCGCCTATTATGTCATCCCGGACGAGAGCGAGCCCGTAACATCTTCAGATCTACTGGAGCCGACACCTCAAGGGAGAAACCTCAAGAAGATAGCGATGTCCGCATCATCATGTCGAGAAATAATCCGCATCTTGGGTGGATCACTCTGTCATACTTAAGAGGAATGCTTCAGCGAAACATCGAACATCCAAATGATTATGTCAAGAGGTCCCGAATTCAGGCACTGAAGGGTCACGATCCGAAGGCGACTGAACAACAAGTGGTGTAATTGTGCATCAATAGGATGGTACCCGTCAATCGTGCTTTGTCGAAGAACCTGCGCTTTCAGACATCCTCTGAACTCCGTGAAGCTGCTAAACTCTCAAGTTGCGACAGCACCTTCCCTGCCAAAAAGAACAAGCCTGCCAGTAATGAAGACCCTCATGATGTTCGTGGAAGCATACATCTCACCAACATGCAATGCAAGCTTCAGCCTCCTGTAGGCAGTTTCGCTGAAGCAGTAAGAGGAAAACCACCGAGATACAACATCATGCGCATCCAAAATCGCCAACTCCAACTCCAGTACCAGATGCACGACTGCCATAATGATGAAACAACGTCCAAGATATTCCATATCTGTATCGACGGCAGAAACATCAATGAGAGACGCTTTCAGAATTTCGTCACCCGTAGAAGAAGTAGTTGTGTTACCAAAGGAGATTGCACCTGGGACTTAAGAGGTACATACAGATTCTCCATGAAAATAGTTTCATCATATTTGCAGAACCTATTAGTTAAGTCATTCGCATGAAGGAACTTACCTACTCCTCAAAGACACGATTCAAAGATGATAATGGCAAAGGAGTGTGACTGGGGACTGCTTAGCACTGCCTGTCTCAAAGATGGTGAATTTAGAGAGATGCATGCACGCTATCATTTTGATTCCAATATGTCCAAAGATAAGGATATACTCAAGAGAGCAGACGTATTATCAAAGACCAGTGATATTCCTGGATGTCTATGAAACGCAACACAGACGTAAAGACGTCCTCATGAACCCAGCGTGACAACGTCTATAAATTCGAAGGCTCAGTGGATACTCGTGGCCATGGGACTGTCTCCCTCTTTTTCATTCCATGAGGCAACATCAAGGAAGTTATCGGTTCCATCATTAGCTTCTCCCTCTAATATGAACACAAGCTCTACCACTATATGAAGACTGCCAAGTTCGTGCCCGTAGCTATCACGCCTCTTCCTTCCAGTCTCTTCTGATCACAGTTGCTGCTAGGAACCGTTGTTCGTTTGTTGATACCAGTGCCCGAGCTTCACCATAGCAACAACCACTACGGACAGAGTCAAGAATTCTCCAACACAAGAGATATGGTCAATCAAAGAGCATATAATACGCAAGTGGAAATCAAAATGAAGAAGAAACCGCTTCAACGCTCCCTCCAGAAGAAGGCGCTTCAACAATCTCTCCAGAAGAAGGCGCTTCAACTCTCTCCAGAAGAAGGCGTTTCAGCTCTCTCTCCATAAGAAGCTGCTTCAATGCTCTCCGGGACCCGCTTCGACGTTCGCTCCAGAAGCTTCTTCAACGCTCTCTTCATAGGAAGAAGTCTCTTCCACGCTCTCTTCATAGGAGAAAGCCGCTTCAATGCTATCCACAATAAGCCTCTTCAACGCTCGCCAGAAGAAGCCTCTTCACGCTCTCTCCATTCGACTTCGACGTTCGCTTCAGAAGCTGCTTCAACACGCCTTTTGGAAGATGCATCAACGTTCTCTTTGGGAGATGCTTCAACATCTCTTCATAAATTGCTTCAGCATCCTTTTAAGGATATTCCTCATGATAGGGCTCGTCCACATCAGAGTCGAGGATTATGACATAAACCGACATCATGCTAAGGGAACGCTCACCTGGATGCCTCTTGAACATGACATGTTCCAAAGACTGGCCGACCTATCTCTCCTGGTAACATCGAACTTTGTCTCATAAGTTTTATCTTTATTTGTCACCATCTCATGCCTAACCCACAATAATGAAACCATTATGTGCTAGGCAGGGGACTTAATGTTGATGGTGAATTTTAGTTCACGGCTAAAATTGTAAAACCAGATTTAGTGTGCCAACATCCTGTAAAGGGTAAGGCCATTTGACAAACGATGAGCGCTGAAATCCTCTCGTTTTATTTATTTGAAGCAATTCAGTAAATATACAAAATTCACTTAGAATGGTGCATGTAGCAACAATCCCAGATATTCGGTGTATTTATAGCATTATTAATTAATGCATGAGTTGCCTTGTATTTCCTGTGTTGTTCTCAGCAGGACTCTTGGTGCGACATGACGACTGAGTGTTTACTCTCAGCAGAGTAACACGAATCTCCAAGTGTCAATAGTAAGGTATGCACGAAATACCCATACAGGCCATATCATTCTCTAACCAAGAGAACCCTGTGTCGGTGCGCTTGTATTAGCCCGATCGAGCATGTTTACTTCCTTAAGGGAAATCTGGACTGTCCATGTCAGTCTCAGAAACGATCACGCCCACGCAAGTTGGCCGCATAATTTTACTACCCTAGACGAACCCTAATAGGAGCAGTCAATCACCGTGATGTTCACCGGCGGGCCCGCCTATGCCCTAGCCGGTCGAACACCACGCTATACCCCTAACACCTGTAAAACGCCTGCCCTAAAGAGGGATGCCCGCGTTGCTTTGAGGAGGGCCCAAACGAGCAAGACCGCTCAAAGCAGTCTTAAAATCATCATGACCGTCCAACTTCACCAGCCTGGTTGGACGGATTAGATCATCCCACGATTGATCAGTGAAGTGATAATGCATACATTAGCGGGCCCACTCCTCACACACTTGATCGGTTTCTCACGACCTAAACCTAGAGCAATGAACGCTTGCTAGAAGTGTGGCTGACATGATGCTTAAAGGGTCGCGAAAATTCCACCAACGTCTTAAATCGATCACAACGATCCAACTTCGCCAGCATATTTGGATGGCTTAGATCGCGCCTAGGACCATCGGGAAGGTGCACATAAGTTCATCGTCATCCCAACATGGGCCCCACACAATCGGTATCCCCAAAGGAGGAGCATAGCCTGCCAAACCGCTTGGCCAAAGTTGCGCACGCATGACAGATCCAAAACCCTAATTAGGGTTTGCGGCATTACATATATGTCGCAGTTTGATCATGACCATCCATCTTCGCCAGCTCGGATGGAGGGTATAGATATAGACTAAGGAGGTCCAGAGAGCATCAAAATGATCACGATGGGCCCACCTGCGCATGTAACCGACCCAAGGTGGACCATGGCCAGGCGCCTCGAAACGCGCGCCCAAAGATCGCATGCCGTGGCCTCCTAAAATCCTTTGCGGTAAAGGATTTCTGTCGAAAATCGATCATGACCACTCATCTTTGCCGGACAACGCCCCTCCGCGAGACATAGTGGCATGGACTTGTACACCAGCAAGCCGTCTACACGCATGCCCGGCCGGTCCCACCAAAAACTTTGTCCATGATTTCGGTCAAGATAAAGAGTGATGCTTGCGCACCTCTTTAAAACCCTAAAATCCATCGGTCGCAAACATGTGTCGCAGATCATCTCATCCGTCCAACTTTGCCAGCTTGGTCGGACAGCCTAGGCTAAGAGTTAAACGGCCAATAAGGCACCTTGGTGATCACTGTCCGTCACTCTACCACAAGGAGTGATCGGCCAAGGGATGGCCCGCCCATGAAGCCTCCAAACAATCACTCAAAGATTGTTGGGCATGCAGCTATTTTAAGACGCTTAATCCGCGGCTTACTCCGTTAAGCTTTAAAACAACGATGCTTCATACATATTGATTGTATTCGATGCATTACATGCATAGAGTGTACACGATATTTCATGAATATCGATTTCCTAAATAACTCAGTTATTTAACCTAGCACCGTATGCTACTTCATGTGGGTCCCACCATCCATTCGACACATCAAGCATGTCACAAACTGGGGGGATACTTATTAGGGTATTGGTCTGGCGGTTTACAGCGTGCAGCGTGCCATCACAAGAACGTGTCAGGAGGCATGAACGGTTAACGATGATGGGAAAAGTGGGCAGAGACGTGATCGTGCGACAATCACTTGCACGACCCCACTACTCCATCACTCCACTTCCTACGAGATAAGGTTTGCGCTCAATGAATTGTATAAATAGGTCCTTCGCCTATTTCTAAACAACATGAAAAACACAGAAAAACCAAGTGTTGTCACAATATCCAGAAAACACCCAAAACTGATAGCTTTCATTGTGCAAGCCAGCTCAACATTCTGATACAAGTCATAAATAGACAAGACATTCACAATCTCAACACCTTCTTCGCTTACCTCCCTAAGATCAACCCCATCTCCTTCATTTTGTGACCGAAGCAATTCCGGAACGGCCATTTCTTGGTTTAAGCCAGAATTGTATAGATTGATCTCTCGAATCAGAAACCACTCCCGTGCAGTGCATTAGTTTAGGGTTTAGATTCATTTCTCATCCACACACACCCAAAATTACCAAAACCAGGAGAAATAGTTTTCATCCATAAACAAGTCCACACATGAAAATGTATGTCGTTATGAAGTGTCTTTGTAAAGGTATCCAACCAGATAGCATTGATGATTATACCCGTATGGCTGCTTCTACTATTTACCATTATATTAAGAAGTTTTGTGATGCAATTATGTTTGGGTTTAATGCGGAATACATGAGACGTCCCATTGTGAATGATATCAAGTGGCTGATGAAGGAAAACACAGCTAGAGGTTTTCCAGGAATGCTTGGTATCCTGGACTGTATGCATTGGGGTTGGAGGGTGTGTCTGATGAAAGAGGCGGGAACACACATAGGCCACAAAAGTTATCCCACCTGTGTTCTTGAGGCGGTTGCTTCATACGATAGGTGGTTTTGGCATGGATATTTTGGAGCGGGTGGATCAAGCAATGATCTTAATGTTTTGAAGTCCTCTAATTTGTTTGATGATAATCTCAATGGTATTGCACCACCTTGTTATTTTACTATCAACGGGAACCAGTACATGCAGGGGTATTATTTAGTTGATGGAATTTATAAGAGTTACTCTGTGTTAGTCCAAGCTTTACAGTGCACCCAGTGGTATTCCAATTCTCGAGTTATTTAACAAATATCAGATGGCTAAGAGGAAAGATATGGAACGGGCAATTTGGGACATTGCAAAGTAAATTTAGGATCCTTTACCACAGATGTAACTACTGGGAAAAGCAAGATATGAAATCGATCATAAGAACCTGCTTGATATTGCATAATATAGTTGTAGAGGATGAACATCGTGACCAAGAGTGGAAGTATGTGTCAGACCCACCTCATGCACCTAGTCGGATACTTGAGGCAGACAAGCGAGTCATTACAAAACCCAGTTCTTCAGGAGAGACTTCATACGGATGTTGCAGCTCATATATGGGAACGACATGGTCAAGGTCTAAGGGATTGTGAAATGCCTGGAGATGCGATAGACAACGAGCTGGATTCGGGAGAAGACACGGACGAGTTTGATGTTGATCAAGACCATTACGACCCAGGACAAGATTTTTTGGGCTCCGATTCAGAATGATTTTATTATATGTTTTTTTATTTATGTGAGCGATGAGACATGGTTACTACAAATTCAAATTTAAATTAAGAAAAACATTACATTCACACGAAAATATTAAAAACATTACATTTGGAGGTACTAAGAAAAAGATTACATTTGCAAGAAAAAAGAAAATACATTACATTTGTTAAATAACAAAACATAAGGACACAGAACAATAAGATAACCTATAAAATAAGCATATTATATTCTCTACATAACTTGGTAGATTATAAGATATGTTTTGGATTGATATGCAAATGTACTCCAAATATATCGTTAACGCTTGAGTGACGAAATGTTCCCCTTCCATGCTCGGTAAACTTAATTCTTGCTATAATTACGTCATTATCTGCTTCGCGTAGACAATTCCTGAAAACCCCGCAATTCATCTTAAGGAAACCTAGGCGACACTGAAGAGAATACACGGATCTTTGGTTCACACCCCCTCCTGAATGAAACTCGACCGACATATCATTCCAAAAAGTTTTAGCTGCCATATCCAAAAAATCTGGTCGATCTACTACAGTGCAAAAGCTTCTCACAAGTTTAATATCTTCTTATTCACTAAAATTAACCATTATTTTTTCTACAAACTAACAAAAATTTATAAAATGTAAACCAAAATATTTGATAAATCGAACTTTAAAACTTGAGTGGTGAAATTTTTTGTTTGATATTTGATGGTAGTGAAGTAAAACTCATCTTCTGGTATATATACATGGGCTGAAATTTGAACGTTTGAGAAAAACGGTTAATTGTTAGCCGTTCTTCCAGGTAACCGTTAGATTAAAAAGACCGTTGATGATCCAACGACAACCAAAGTAAAACGGGTAACTGTAAACCGTTTAAACAGTTGACTGTTAGCCGTTATATTTCCTGTCCGTTAGATCTTCAACGGCTTGCATCATCCTGTGGACAAAAATCAAAAACGGCTAATCATATGCCGTTTTAGTCCAACGGTTATTTCTTTAAAACGCCTTATATATGTGTGATTTTTGCTAACAAAAAATTCACACCAATCCAAATCTAGCCATCATATTACTACACTCACCTGAATATCACTTCAAAATATTATATCTCTTTGCAATTATTTTATATTTTGGTTAGATTTATTGTACTTGTTCCAAAACATAATGGTTATTTTTACACGAGCAGAAGATTTGGCAATTGTAAAGGCTTATGTTATGTTTGCAACGGATTCAGTAGTCGGGAGGTATCAAGATTCAGAAACTTTCTGGGATAAAATCGAACCGGAATACCACCGTACTTTTGGAACTCGTACAAACCGGACTCGGAAAGCGCTTCAAAACAGAATGAGTGCCATCAAATCAGATTGCAGAAGATTTGCTGCAATAATGGCAGCTTTTCTCAGGAACCCGCCTAGTGGATGGACTGATGAACAAATAGTAAGTTTCCTCATACAACCAAGGTTACTAATTTTAATTTCATTTCATATGATAATATTAATTCAGTGATTTACTTCATTGACACTTTCTCAATATATGGCTGCAGTACATAGAATCAATAATGAAGTTTGTTGAAGGAAGGAGGGGAAAACCTTGGAAACATAACCCGATTTTTCCAGTTTTGAGGCAGCATGTTGAAGGTTACGACCCGGAGAATTTAAGGTCCCATCATGGTGAACCTAGTCAGTCCACCCCGATTCCTATGGTTGTTTCAGAAAGTGAAGATGATGATGGCACAGATACAATAACGGAAACCCAAACACAAACACATTTTTTTGCAAAATATAAAGCCATGGGACTTAGCAGAGATAAGGCTAAGATGGAAAATTCTATGGCTAAAGTTGCAGAACGAGGCTGGAACAACATGATTCATTATTTTGAGAAGAAGGATGCAGTCAAACATGAAGAAAAATTAGTTGAAAATGAGTTAATGCGCCATGTAGTTGAAAATGGGACAAGGGATACCTTGGCTAGAGAGAAAAAAGCCCACACCGAAGAAATGTTCATTAGGCATAAAGATATGGAAATATTATCAACGGATGTGGAATTCATGCCTTAATGGAAGAAAAATGCAGTAAGAAAGATGCAGGAGGATATATGTACCTGGTTGGGATACGATCCTCGTAATTAGTTATTTATTTGACTTCCTTAATATGGTTAGTTGATTTTCTTGGTTATTAGTTGTCTTGTTTAATGGTTAATTAGTTGTCTCGGTTATCAGTTAATGAGTGGTATTTTTAATTAGGTGTAATTTTAATTTCGAGATGCTTTTATTTAATTAGAGTGTTTGTTAACTTTAATCCTATTGTATCCATTTGATTTTTGAATTTAAGACTATTCTGCTTATTGAAAAACATGTTCGCACTGATATATTCATTCAAGATTATAACAAGGTACAACATCTTTCAATTGCTCATACAATGCATCAAATTTAAAAGGTTTCTTCTTGTCTTCACGGTACTCGATCCGAGCTTTCATTTTTTGAAAAAGAAAAAGAAAAAGAAAAAGAAAACATTAACATGATAACTTAACATAAAACATTTGACATTAGAGTACATAGTTAATCAACTTATTAACTAGTTTTTATTATATCCTTACTCGAACTTCGTATGATAATGATGCATGCTTCAAGTTGATATCAAACATAATAGTAACAAAGGTTTGGATTTCAGTATTAATTAGGTTGAATCTGTTTGTTACTGACTTCTTTGTTCTTCTATTATCGTTTCCGGTAATATCTTCAAAATTTTGGAAATCGTGGTTCCAAAATTCGGTTGATTCATTGACTTCTCCAGGGATTGTGGCTCGATTAGTTTATAAAATCCATGCTTCCACAACACCAATATCTTCTTCATTACTAAACCTCATCACGAATATTTTCTTACAAAACTTACTAGAATATTTTCTTATAAAACTTGCATATGGAATGAGGGTATGGTATTTGTGATCCAATTTAGGGGATTTTATAGAAAAGTAAAAAATGTTACCATACTATTTGTGATCTGATGAGTCTTAAGACAAGTACATGTATTTATTTGGAAAAGTAGTCGACCAAATAGGTTACGACAAAATATACTGAAGATTCAAAAAATCCAAATACATTATGACGATGCTCAAGTTGCACTTGACTAGAATACTAGATGGACACGTATAAAAGTGAATGAAAATAAAATCAAGAACAGATAAGTCGAAATAATTGATATGAGTTGATATGTCGAAAGATGAAAAATACATTGATCCGTCAACTCAATTTCCGTATCTTTAATAAATTAATGAGTGAACCCACGAATGACAACCGGTGATAAGAAAACTCACTTACAAATTCACAAATAGTGTTATAAATTTATGAGTGATATGACTAAACCGACAACTGGTGATAAGAAAACTCGACCCGACATGAATGCATCAGTAAACAAAGTGACCACAGTAGACCACAATAATAGTAGTAAGATTTGAAAATTGAGATACCAAAAAGACAGCCAATGTACTATAAATAATGCTTCTCTATACCATAACAACACAACCAAATTATCAACATCTTATTTATTCTAGATATATCTTCTCTTCAATTTTCAGCACCTCCTTTTATTATTTTAGTAGTCATGGTCGCCAGATTCACCCCTCTTGAAGATGCAGCTATCATCCAGTCTTGGACTAATGTCTTTGTCCCTGAAGGTGAAACAAGAAATATTGTTTCAAGGGTCAATTTATGGGAGCTTGTGGTTCTACATTTGACGGTTAGGAATGGAAACCCACACCAGAGAACATCTAGAGTTTTACAAAACCGGGTTCCAAATATTAAGAGAAAGGTTAAGCTGTTCCTAAGTTTTTTGGTTCCACTTTTAAGAAACATGCCTTCTGGATGGACAATGAACGAATGTGTAAGTGTACTAATTTTGGACTAACATCTTAAATTTTCATAACACAATTTTAATATTTGGTTGTATAATATAGGTTCATTCGAAACATAAATACGAAGCTGCAACCGGTAAAGCATTCCAATTATACGAATGTTATTTACTCCTGAAGCAAAGGTTGCCTGAAGAATACGATCCCGATATATTATGCCGTGAAGAGGGTGAAGATGATGACGAAGATAAGTTCGGCTGCGCCAACACTATAGATTTTGTGGGTACATCTATAGCAAACCCTCCCGAGACTAAACTCGGCCGTTAGGGACGCCTGACGGTTTAAAGGGTTGCTGCACCGACTAAGTGCAGTCACGATGCCTGCGACAATGAGTTAGGTTTAATTTCCAGTAAGTTTCATTTAATGTACTACATAGTTTAAGTACCAAAATAAAATAAGATTGTTTACACATCTTTGTCACTTATAGTTACATATTTTACAAACTAAATACGACTTAGCAACTCCATGTGTACACTACAACAACCATATTCTACAAACAAAATACAACATTTAACCTCAACAATGTCTACCCGTCTAGCGTAAATACTCTTAATCGTAAAAGAAAACATAAACTGCAAATGAGTGTACACGGAACGTAAACGAAAAAAGGTCAAGAAACGGTTAGCCATTAACCGTTCTAAGAAAGAAAAACGGTCGATGGTTAGTCGTTCCATAAGAATGGACAATGGTTCTCCGTTATTATTGAGAAGAACGATCAATGCATGTCCGTTTTCTGCTTTTTAAAAATGGCTAACCATTAGCCGTTCCCGGAGTCGTCCCACTGGGATTCCCGTGCACTAGAAAAGCCTTACAGGAATACCCACCTTTGGCCATGCTTTTGTTGACTGGGAAGGATTTGGACATGCCCATAAGACCCAGTCTAAGCGGGGGGTAGGGGAGGGGGGGCTCCCTAGCACTTCCGGGCCAAAAGCATCGAGAGTTCAGCTCATAGCACCATGTAACGTAAGAGGGCAAGAAATATGGTTACCTTGGTATTTTTATTACAGAGATTATCTAACAGATAAATCTACTTTCTCTCTCCTCTATGTCACTTTTTTAGAGCGAGAGAGAATCGAGAGACTCAGTCCTCACTCAGACCAGTAAAGTCTTCTCTTCTCTTCTCTTCTCTCTTCAAAAATCTCCATTACTGAGTCGCAGACTCGGTCTCCTCAAAAATGATGCCAGCAGAGCTTCAAACTCGTCCGAGTAGAACCCTAATCTCCCCCTCACTCTCCGCACCATCCTTTTCCCCATCATTCAATGGATCAAATTACTCATCATCACCAGAACGATTCCAAAACCCTAGATCTTCAAATTCCGTTTCAAATCGGTTTTCACCATCATCATTCATTCACAATCAACGAATCGCAATTGCTTTAGTTCCATCAGCTTTATTCTTACTTGATTTAGGTGGAACACCAGTTATAGCAACATTAACACTGGGTTTAATGGTCTCCTACATTCTTGATTCGCTGAGTCTTAAATCGGCTTCGTTCTTCGGCGTCTGGTTCTCACTAATCGCTTCTCAGATCGCTTTCTTCTTCAGTTCGAATCTGATTTCGTCTTTTAATTCTGTTTTTCTAGCAATTCTCGCTGGTTTTCTATGTGCACAAACGAATTTCTTGATTGGGATATGGATTTCGTTACAGTTTAAATGGATACAGATCGAGAATCCGTCAATTGTTGTTGCGTTAGAACGAGTGTTGTTCTCTTGTGTACCGATTTGTGCTAGTACCTTGTTTACTTGGGCTACTGTTTCTGCTGTTGGTATGATGAATTCAGCTTACTATTTTATGATTTTCAGCTGTGTATTCTATTGGTTGTTTACCATTCCAAGAGTATCATCGTTTAAATCGAAACAAGAGAATATTGGTTACCATGGTGGTGAAGTACCTGATGAGATTATGATATTAGGTCCATTGGAGAGTTGTATTCATACATTGCATTTACTATTCATGCCACTGCTGTTTCATATCGCGTCTCATCATGGGATTATGTTTGCTTCTATCAGTGATTTGCTTTTGCTGTTTTTCGTGCCCTTTTTGTTTCAACTTTATGCCTCAACTAGGGGAGGGTTATGGTGGGTTACGAAGAATTCAAATAGTTTGCAAAGTATTAGAGTTGTTAATGGTGCTGTTGCCTTGGTTGTCGTTGTTATTTGTTTGGAAATTAGAGTTGTTTTCCATTCGTTTGGTAGGTATATTCAGGTGCCACCGCCTTTGAGTTATCTACTTGTGACTATTTCGATGTTGGGAGGGGCTTCTGCTTTAGGTGCTTATGCAATTGGTATGATTGGTGATGCATTTAGCTCGGTTGCTTTTACAACTTTGTCCGTCTTAGTTAGTGCAGCTGGAGCGCTCGTCGTTGGGTTCCCCATTTGGGTATGTATTTGACTTCCAACTAGATTTGATTTTGTAGTTCAGATAGGTATCATTATGCATAAATTTCATTTGCTCTCCAAAAACCTGAATAATATTGCTCTTGCACACTGTTTAAGAATGCTATTGTGTGAACTGGGATCTAAAGAAAGAATTTTAGTCACACTGCTCCATTAGTGTCTGCTATTGTAGCCGTAATCCAATTGAATCATGATAACTTGTATAGCAAATTCCTTATCATTAATATTTGTTATCTTCAACTTGTCTATCAGTCTATGTGCAACCTAGGATGCTAAATAGCTTAGACAGATGCTGAGGTTTTCATTATGTGGTTTTATACGGACCCAGAAATATGTCTAAAGAATCTAAGAGAACGGGTTTGGTTGTTCTTGTAAATAATAGGAGTTATTGACTTATCAATGAGTGCCTTAGTTTCCACCAATTCACAAAAACAATAGGTCATGAGAGATGGGAGTACCTGCTATTAACAATTGGCATTCCTGAAGTAAATAAATTTAACGCTAGATAGGGCAACAATAGTTATGATTAACTCATGTAGCAGAGAAGCTGTTTGAGTAGGAAAGAGTTTTATGACTATTCTAACAAGAGGGTTGGTACTTTTTATTTCTGCCAGTAAACTCTTGTAACATGAAGCTATTTGTCATTTTGGTTTGCAGCTGCTTCCAGTTCCATTAATCTCAGGCTTTTATTTGGCACAATTTTTTACTAAGAAGAGCTTGCCATCATACTTTGTGTTTGTCCTTCTTGCAAGCGTGATGGTGTCATGGTTTGTTCTGCATAACTTCTGGGATCTCAATATTTGGTTGGCTGGGATATCTCTCAAATCATTTTGTAAGATAATACTTGCTAATGTTATTCTGGCTATGGCTGTACCGGGGCTTGCTCTTCTCCCGCCCAAATTTCGGTTCCTGACTGAGATTGGTCTAATAAGCCATGCTTTGCTTCTGTGCTACATAGAGAATCGGTTTTTTACCTACGCCAGTGTATACTATTTTGGATTGGATGAAGATGTGATGTATCCAAGCTACATGGTTATTATGACAACGCTTGTTGGACTTGCGCTAGCAAGGAGGCTGGTTGTAGATCTTCGTATTGGACAAAAATCATTTTGGATATTGACTTGTCTTTATTCTTCCAAACTGGCTATGCTGTTTGTTACATCAAGGAATGTTGTATGGGTTGCAGCCGTGCTTCTACTGGCAGTTTCTCCTCCATTGCTTCTTTACAAGTATTAGCCTACCCGTTGCCAATTTTCTTTTCTTGCTTTATTAGTCTTCTTATGCAACGATTTGTTTGTGTTTCACTAACTTCCTTGTTTGAAAATTCAGGGAGAAGTCCAAAGCAGCTGGAAAAATGAAAGTTCGGCAAGGTTATGCACATGCTGGTGTGGTTGCTTTGGCCACATGGTTCTGCCGGGAAACAGTTTTTGAGGTTCTACAATGGTGGGTTGGAAGATCTCCATCCAATGGCTTGCTTCTTGGTTTCTGTATTGCGTTGACTGGATTGGCTTGCATACCCATAGTTGCTCTCCACTTTTCTCATGTTCAGGTACTCATACAATGTTATATGCTCTGTATTCCTTTTGAAATCATGAATACCACACACATTGGCCCTGCTTGTTTTGTAGTTCTTGCCTGTCTAAATATGGAACCTTTTGAGACTGATCATGGCTGTGATCGTAATTTCAGAACAATTTGTTTGTTATGTGCGTGGTTTAGTATTTTCACATTCTGTTGGTAGTTATCATATGCTTTATCAAAAACAGTGGTATTGGTACTTCGGTGGAGACCGTTACGTTACATAGCTCTAACTTTAAGAAGATCACGTTGCTTATTCTGTTCTATCATATCTCCTTGTGCAGTCTGCAAAGAGATGCATACTACTGGTCTTGGCAACAGGACTGCTCTTTATCCTCTTGCAACCACCGGTTCCGTTGTCGTGGGGATTCCATTCTGACATTATCAGGGCAGCTCATATTTCTGTTGATGACGTCTCTATTTATGGCCTTGTAACTTCGAAGCCTACATGGCCATCTTGGTTACTCATTGCAGCAGTCCTGCTAACGTTATCAGCACTTACTTCTATTATCCCTATCAAGTACATTGTGGAGTTAAGGGCATTTTATTCAATTGGGGTCGGTATTGCCCTTGGTGTTTACATCTCTGCTGAATATTTCTTCCAAGCAACAATGTTGCATGCGCTCATAGTGACAACAATTGTATGCACCTCTGTCTTTGTGGTGTTCACTCACTTCCCATCTGCCTCAAGCACAAGACTACTACCTTGGATATTTGCCTTACTTGTGGCTCTCTTCCCAGTCACATACCTTCTTGAGGGCCAGATTAGAATGAAAAGCTTGGCAGATATGGGAGGAATCGGAGAAGCTGGGGAAGAAGACAAGAAAGTTACTATGTTGTTGGCCGTGGAGGGGGCTAGGACATCCCTTCTTGGGCTGTATGCTGCGATTTTCATGGTAATAGCTCTGGAGATAAAGTTTGAGCTTGCCTCGTTGATGCATGACAAGGCAACGGATGGTAGGGTTGGCGTTCAGAGCCGATCAGGGCAGAGAAGTTCTTCTGCTGGTTTCCCACCAAAGATGAGGTTTATGCAACAGAGAAGGGTCTCAACAGTGCCAACATTCACGATTAAAAGATTAGCTGCTGAAGGTGCTTGGATGCCATCAGTTGGTAATGTTGCCACTGTGATATGTTTTGCTATATGCCTAATCCTGAACCTTAACCTGACTGGTGGCTCGGACCGTGCAATATTCTTGCTGGCGCCAATATTACTACTCCTCAACCAAGACTCCGACTTAGTTGCTGGGTTCAAGGACCGCCAGAGATATTTCCCAGTGACTGTGGTAATCTCTGTATACTTGGTTGTGACTGCAGTTTACAGAATATGGGAAGAGGTTTGGCATGGGAACGCTTGGTGGGGATTAGAGATAGGAGGGCCTGACTGGTTCTTTGCAGTCAAGAACACTGCACTTCTTATCTTGACATTCCCAAGTCACATCCTGTTCAACCAGTTTGTGTGGAGCCACACGAAGCAGACCGATTCAAGACCTTTGCTTACGATGCCCCTGAATCTACCCCCCGTGATAATAACAGATGTAATCAAGGTCAAGATATTGGGGTTATTAGGACTTATTTATTCCCTAGCCCAGTACCTAATCTCGAGACAGCTCCATATTACAGGAATGAAGTATATTTAAATCAACCAACATACACTGTACAATATCTGTAGGTAAGTTTTTCAAGTGATATTTTTGAACCTTCTTCCGGTTCCCCTGATCATCATCTTCTGCATGTAATTGGATCTCTGTGTGTTACAGGTAGCCTTTCAGTGGGTGATTGGAGCTATGATATGCACCCGTTATATCCAATAGGATTCAGATTCCATAGTGCACTACACCAAACCAATATTGTCAACCACTGGGAAAGAGTTTCAAATGGGTATCCATTCAAAAAGGGGATAACCCAACTCCTACTGAGGAGTTGATCAATCAATGTATTTAAAATGAGCTTCTCCCCCTGGCTGTGCACAGCGCTTAACTTCCCCCATAAGGGTTTTAGATCACACTTATTCTTGTTGCTACATTTTGAATTTTTGTAGCTGTTAAGAGTACACAGACTGATGGGATATTGTTGCATAGATTGCTAGACAAATGTCAAGTTGTGGGGAACATTAACAAGAATATCAGATAATAGAGAGCCCTATGCTCCTTCAAACATGTTAGTTGTGTTCCATTTTACAAGAACTTCCTCAAGTAACTCAAAAATGTAACAACTTATTTTGAGGTGGGTCTATAACTTGGGCGTGTAGAAACACCAGACTTTGAAATTGGGTTGTCAGTGTTCGTGGCGCATTTGGACAGATCTCCTTTCTTAACTAAGCATAGTTGTGCACACTTTCTAAATTCATCAGGTATTTTCGTTTCCGGACAGAGTAATTGAATCCGCAGAAAGAAGCAGAAAAAAAGAAGAGTCGAGGTGTATGAACTCGGCATTTGGATTCCTCTGACGTGGTGGCCTAAGTAAGTCTCGTCTTTAGAACACGAACAAACACCAAAAAGATATAGATTGCGGAAGCTTACGATGGAGTCTTAGAACTTGTTTGTTTGCAGCTGACTCGGCGTCTGAATCTGAGTCAACCCCTGACTCGGACCGAGTCAGCAGTCAGACCGTTTGTTTTCCATTTTGAGTCAGATCTGACTCGACCTCTGACTCAGACATAACCCCTGACTCGGACTCATTTGAGTCAGGTAACAAAACACCCCTGACTCATGGGACCAAATCACTGACTCACTTATTTCCGAGTCAGATGAGTCAGATCTGACTCAAAACAAACATATCGACTCAGATCCAGATGAGTCAGGTGATTTCACTCAGATCCAGATGAATCAGATCCAGACGACTCAGATGAGTCAGGAGTAAACAAACATGGTGTTAGGCTCTTAGCTTTTCGGAAATCATCCAATGGTTGGCGGGTCTGCACGCAGAGGAAATAACAAATGAAGCTTCATAAAATGCACTCAAATGAAGCTCATCCAGAAGTATGGAAGTTACCAAGTATCAGCTTGGACCTGGAAAATATAAGAACGTTTAATCGGAAGAACAGAACAACTGCATAATGCAGTAACCAATTATGACATTAGTAACTCCAGTGGGGAGCCAAGTTTTAGGACTAATGGGGGCTAAATTTCATTTTTGGTTGGTGGACTAAACACTAAATTTTGGAGGATTGAACGTAATATATCTAGAAAAATAAGAACTATTTAGTGATTTTAAAATTTTCGGGGCGGAGAGTGGGACTAAAGCCAGGTCTAGCCCGTTTTTGGTTCCGACATTGAGTAACTAGCCCGTTTTTGGTTCCGACATTGAGTAACTCCACTGAACGTACCGAACTACCTCTTTAGATATTTAGGTCATTAACCCCTATTAGAGCATCTTCAACATTAAGGGTCATTCCATATGAAGATCTAAATAATACCTGTTTCTTGTGGGTCATCGTTACATGAACAAATAAACGAAAATAAAATTTTTATCTGATATGCTCAAGGCTTATTTAACAAAATTTTCTTTTTTACAAGTTAAATGTGTCATATATTAATTAGATAGGATCCATTAACGAACTACTATGCGTAACTTTTTTTTTGAGAAAATAAGAGGAATTACATTTAAAATTAAGAATATTAAACAATATTTATAGTTCTTCAAAAATACAGTACTTCTTCGATCTTTTATGTCACCCATTGAGCTATCTACTAGTGTTGGAATCGTATTTGCTTGTGATACAATTATCACGATAGGATCCTGACCATTCCTATCAATTTTGATAGAAAGGTTTAAACATGATGAAAGAATCTTCTAAATGATTGAGAACGATGTTTTAGCCTTCTTCTCAGTCGAAGATTTGTAGGTTGAAGATTGCATCTCATAAAGATGACAAGCAATAGCGGCCCAGTTTACAAAATTGTTAGAGCATAACTCAGTTGAACCCACCAAGCATTGGTATGTCAAGTTTGGTTGTCATATTTTAGCGAATCAAAACTCATTTAAAGAGTCGCTTGATTATGTACTAGAGTCAACTCGTATAGGTTAGCTTGAAAGTATTAGGATATGAGACATTACAAGTATTGCGAAGACTTGAAGAAGTGAAGAAGTAAGAAGCTACAACGACAACATCATACTTCCACTTGAGGTTAGTGATATTTGACTTGAATTTTTTCATTCCTTAACGTATCTTTCAAGTCGTGCATATTGAAAACAAAACTGCGAAGCATGAACACTCTAGTTAGACTTAGTATTAAGGAATACAATACGAGGTTTATTGCTTAACCATTAAACTTTGTAGATAAGACATCGACGTAATCGTTTAAATGCTATTGTGATTATGTATGGGTATGAGGTGAGGATTTCATCCTAGGAAACAATGTTTTACATGTGTTTTAAGGAAGTAAATTCATGAACTTGTTTTGTGAATCGAAAAGGAAATCTCCAGGCGTTATTGGTATTGTTATTCATTGCATATCTTGTGAACAACCAATATGTGTGATTAGTATAACCGCTCATGATTTATTTGTGTTCTTGGTAAAATTATTCACAAAGGCCTGACTTTTGTATTGGTATGACTTTTATTAGTGAAACCGATCTTAAGTAATCACCTGAGATGGTATGATCGATTTTGTGTTATTGGTAAGACTGACTCTGGGTAAAGGGGAACCGATCCTAGTAAGAGGTGCAACCTATCACAAAGGGGAATCGATCCTTGTATGAGGTGCAACATGTTTTAGCAGAAAGGGGAATCGATCCTATGGACATGTGCAACACGTTTTTAGGCAAAGGGGAAACGATCCTATGGACATGTGCAACACATTCAAGTTAGATACCATATATATATGGGGAACCAATCCTAGTACCTAGTCAACCGAATTGTTGGAAATCTAGTGTGATTATGCACAATACTCACATGGAGGTAGAACCGAAGCTTGTTTTGGTAGAACCGTGAAACCCATGATTTGTGATTGAGTGTTCTTGATCAATCACATAGTTCTTGAAAGTCAGATGAACCAATTATAAACTTTTGGAAGTGTGGTAAATCGGTTTCAAGGTTGTAAGTATGAAAGAGGACTTACAAAGTAAGGATGTCGACATACTTTGAACATGTGCAGTAACACTTATCTTTAATTGTTCAAAGTTATTCCTTAATAGCTAAAGGAAGAGAATCCCAGATCGAAATATAAATAAGTTAAGAATATTTTATTTAAGATTTTTAATTTTATTTTAGGAAAATGAGAATTAGTAATGTGCATTTACTAGTTGAAGAATTTCCACAGAGATTTTCGGTCAATATTTTGGATAGAGCATTTTCAGGAATTATGGAAACCGAATTTGGAATATATTGCATATCTTGAGAATATTTTCGGTTTTGGAAATTCCTTGGTGTCCAAACTTCCTTGTCTATAAATACTTGAAGTTTTCATTTCTAGCAAACTAATCCTTCGTGACAGCAAACTTCCTCGGTTGTGTTGTTACTGGTGAAGCCGCCTATTCAGAGAGGAGAGTAACCTAATTAAGAGAAATCTCTTACGGCCGCTCAGTTTAAATTCTTCTTTGGGATTGAGAATCTCTATTAGTACCGTTGTTCGGAAACTAGATAATTGCGGTTTATCTTGTGTTTTTGATTGATTTGATTGACTAACGGTGGTTGAACTTTGATTGCACCTAGTTTGTTTATGCTTGAGAATCTTCTCTTATGATATAAGATTCACTAATACTAGATCAAAGTTTCGACAGGGATCTTTAGACTGTTTGTAGATCTAAAGACGTCTTGTGATAATCCATTGTTAACAGACTCCGTTCTGTGCGTGATTGATCACAAGAGATTCAAGTTGTTGTATGCAGGTATTTATTGGAGATCTAAGAATATATTAAGACAAAGAAGATTTCTGATTTGGGTTTCATAATCTTTGGCGTGCACAATACGTGTTTCGGTATAAAGGATCCAACTATAATCGGTTTATCCTTGTGGTAGATTAGATTGATTAGTTGTGTAGATTGGCGTCAATACAATTCTTGGTGACTAAAAGTTTGATTGCAAAATCTTAAAAATTAATTCGGTAGTTGATCATAAGATAGATCTAAGAACCTGACGAAGGAGTTTATTGAGATAAACAGACGAGCCTTTGTTGAACTCACATCACTTGGTTGAAAAGAGTTGCTACCAAACAGATTTGTTGTTCTTTTACTGTTTGGAATACAAACCAAAGGAATTGTTCCAAGTACGTGACTTATTCATAAGTTGGAGGCGTGGGAATACCGACGGAACTAGGTGAACTATAGGTTTAGTTGCTTGGTCTCAACTATACGAAGTTGGTTTGATTTTGTATAGCGGCTTAATCCTGAGAGTATTCAATTCTGGACAAGGTCCCGGGGTTTTTCTGTATTTGCGGTTTCCTCGTTAACAAAATCTTGCTGTGTATTTTACTTTTCTATTTCCGCAATTATAATTATTTTTATTATAATTAGAAGTAAAATACACAAACGTTAATTCCTATTTACTTGATAAGTAATCCTATTGTGTTTGGTTAAGTCTGAACCTTTTTATCAAGTAAACATACTTCGTTGTTGTATTGTCTCGATTTCGTATCTATAGATGATCACACGAAGTGTGAACCGATTAATTGTATTGTCTCGACTCAGTCCATAGAAAATCAGTTTCGGAGAAAGGACTTATAGGTAGGAAAAGTTTTAGCTTGAGGTATATTTGGGTACCCTCGCCTTTTCAAAAATTGAACCAAACTAATACATATCCAACGCCAATTTTTTCTTTTTTTTTTGTGAAATATCCTATGGGAATAGACAGGTGTAGCAAGAGGATACAATGGCTTGGGGTCATGGTCATTTTCAATTTGGAAGATGGATCTTGGAGTTTTAATGGATATTTAGATGCTTTTAGAGAATGGAATCCTTCGGTTATTACTGAAAATCTGGATTTTCTTACCCAACAATTTTGGATCGACACTAAAAAGCTTCCCACAGAATTTCTCAACATTGAGGTGGAAAATCAAATTTCCAGTATTCTCGGAAATCCTCTCAAGATAGAACCAGAAGATGGTAATCCGACCGATACTAATGTTGTAAATGTTCTCATTGAATTCAATGTTTTAAATCCAATGTTAAGAGGTCTTATGATAGAGAATGCTGCTAAGGTAACTCAATGGATATATTTATTTTCAGAGACAACCTAAAAACTTTGTCCTGCTTGTCTTATTGTTGCACATGATGAATCTCAATGTTCAGATAAAGCGGATAATGTGCAAACTATTTCCAATTACTGTTAGAGCATAGCTCGGTTGAACTCACCAAGCGCTGGTATGTCAAGTTTAGTTATGATATTTTAGTATCAAAGCTCATCTAGAGTCGCTTGATTAAATACTAGAGTCAACTTCGTTTAGGTTAGACTAGAAAATCTAGGAATGCTGAGACATACAAGTATTACTCCGAAGACCTGAAGAATGAGAAGAAGTAATGACTGCAACAAAGACATCATGCTTCCACTTGAGGTTAGTAATACTGACTTGATTTGTTTCCATTCCTAAGGTATCTTTCAAGTCGTATTATATTGAAAACATAACATGCAAACCTGTATGTATATATATATATATACATATATATAATACTTTAGTGATTAGACTTGGTCATATCATTTTGATCAAAATCTCAAGGAACTTACTGAACTATGAAGTATAACGCTTATGTTTTGGACTTCGTAAATACGACATCAACATAATCTATGTATTTAGTTACTTGATTATGTGTAAGATATAGGTGTGATTTCATCCTAGAAAACTATGTACTATTACATTAGTTTAAGGAAGTAGATGTATGAACTTGTTTCATAATCAAAAGGGAAATCATGATTGGTCCGGTTCTTTATTGAATATCTTTTAGATGGCCAATACAAGATGACAAGGTAGAACCTATCTTAACTTATGTTGAGAATTGAGGTATAACCGGGCATAGCCTATAATGTGTACCATGTTGTAATCGGTCACAAGTTACTTTGTGGAGCAGGTGTAACTGGTCACAAGCTACATTGGGAAGTTAGTTACAATCGCTCACAAGCTACTTTGGGAAGCAAGGTGTAACCGATTACAAGATACTTTGGGAAGCATGGAGTAACCGGTCACAATTAAAATTGTGAGTCAAGGTATAACCGATCCCAATGAGCAAAACCGAGTTTCCAATATTCACATATCTCTTTATGTTTTGTGCGATCTTAGAATTAGGGTTTGCTGAGAAAAACCGAGGTGACTCTTATCATTAATTGTTTGAACATTTACGTAACTCTTATCATTAATTGTTCAAAGATATTCCTTGATACTCAAGGTGATCCCAAACCGAATATTTAAAAGCATTTAATTATGATTTTCAAATATATATGTTTTAATTACCGTCAATTAAAGCATATCATATGGAAAAAGTTATTAGTTAATGTGCTAAGCTAATAATAGAAACTGTGGTCGCCAGTTGTTTGTGGGTAAAACCTGTTTTTCTGTTGGTTTTGGTAATTTGGGTGTGTGGATGAGAAACGAGTCTAAACCTAAAACAAATGCACTGCACGGGAGTACTTTTAGATTCGAGATATCAATCTGTACAATCCTGGCCTAAACCAAGAAATGGCCGTTCCAGTCTTGCTTCGGTCATAAAGTGAAGGAGAAGGTGAAAAAGCGGGGGTCTAACAACCACACCCAATATTCGCTTAGCAATCTGTATGGACAAACTCCAATATACTTTCTATAGAATCAACTAGGCAGTCAGACTCAATCTAGAAAGAAAGTATATCAAAGAGTTTTTAACTCTGTCTCTCGATTTAAATCTTACTCAAGCAAACTGCGAGTCTCAATTTAAATACAAGAGAGATAAACTTGGATGGTACCAAAGAATAATATCCAAGTGTCAATCAATTTAAATCAATAACCAAAAGGTCGGATATTCTAATTGATTGAACAACGCACAACCTGCGTTATTTCAATTATATAAACAAATATAATGCGGAAAACAAATAACACATATACCCGAAATTTTGTTAACGAGGAAACCGCAAATGCAGAAAAACCCCGGGACCTATTCCAGATTGAACACACACTGTATTAAGCCGCTACAGACACTAGCCTACTCCAAACTAACTTCGGTCTGGACTGTAGTTGAACCCCAACCAATCTCACACTGATCCAAGGTACAGTTATGCTCCTACATCTCTGATCCCAGCAGTATACTATACACTTGATTCCCTTAGCTGATCTCACCCACAACTAAGAGTTGCTACGACCCAAAGTCGAAGACTTTAATAAATAAAACTGTATCACACATAAAAGTCTACGATAATAGATAAATCCGTCTCCCACGAATATACCTACGAGTTTTGTTCCGTCTTTTTATAAATCAAGGTGAACAAGAACCAATTGATAATCCGGACTTATATTCCCGAAGAACAGCCTAGTATTATCAATCACCTCACAATAATCTTAATCGATGCAGCGAAAAAATATATAGTGGAATCACAAACGATAAGACGAAGATGTTTGTGATTACTTTTTATCTTGCCTATCGGAGATAGAAATCTCAAGCCAATTATTACAATTTTACTCGTACGATAGAAACAACAAGATCAGATCACACAACTACAAGAAAAGTAGTATCGGCCAGGCTTCACAATCCCAATGAAGTCTTTAAGTCGTTAATCTGGTTTAGAAGAAGAAACCAAAGGTTAAAGGAGAATAGACTCTAGCTTAGCACAACTAGTATCACACATAATGTGTGGGGATTAGTTTTCCCAGTTGCTAGAGTTCTCCCTTATATAGTCTTTCAAACCAGGGTTTGCAATCAATGTTAGCTTGGTAACAAAGCATTCAATATTCACCGTTATATGAAAACCTGATTAGATTCAAGCTAATATTTATCAACCCTTAGATCGAAAACATAGCTTGTTGTACACAAACGAAATGCACGTTCCCGGGATTTGTGTAACCGTACCCAAACTTGTACATTAGTTGGTTCAACAATAGTTCACTAAATGGTTAGCCATATGATCACTTTCATATATACCATATTCTTGTTCACCATGACTGGTTCAAATGACTCAAACGAACTAGTTAGAGAGTTGTTCAATTGTAAGGAAATCTCATGTACTACACAAGACACAATTGAAGCAAAACCAATTTGATTCACTTGAATCGGTTCATGAACTCTATAGCCACGGTTTACAATTGCATTCCTTAGTTTATAAAGATAAGTTCACTAAACATCGTTTTTAGACATAACCTACTCAAGTTCGCGGACTTAAGTTCCCGGATGGAGTTTACAAACCCAGTAGAAATTCTCGGGTTTGAGAACTTCGCCAGTTCGCGGACATAGCTCACACACTGCTCCTGTTCACTTGATCAACAAAGTTCGCAACTTCGATTCAAGCAATAAGGACTTATAAATATATGTGTTTCCACAACAATGCTTATATCCTCCAAATGGTTATATAGTCTAAACTCTCATTTCAATAATTGAAACATTCTCAGAGAACGTTACATAGTTGTTATTCACAAACCATTTTTCGTCAGAGCAATTTTCAAAGTGATTGAAACATAGCATGACTTTCGTCACTAGGTAAAGATGAACTTGGCTAAAGCGAAAGCTTTACCAACACATATTTCGAGAAATAGATAGGCGAGGTAAACTCGGCTCGAAATACCAAATGTGTATAATCTAAGTCTATATAGCAAAGCGAATTTGTCCCAAGATAGGAGATAAATAGACTTTTGAGTGATAGATAAGTTCAAGTCTCCACATACTTTTTAGTCGATGAAGATCCACCGGTTCCTTGAGTAGTCCTTCGTCTTGTATTTCCATGGAGTTCTTGAGCCCAACTACACTTTCTATCCTAGTCTGATACCTTATCTATAGTAGACTAGAAATCAAGCTTATGGTTTTGATCACTAACATTGACAAACATGCTTGAGATAGCAGCGCATGCGAGTTCTACCGAGCAATGCTCTAATAATCTCCCACTTTGTCAACTTTAGTGACAAAACTATCAATACATATGGAATACAAAAAATATATAAATAAACTTTTGTAGCTCCTATTCCACATGCCTAATTTTCAACAATACTTGAAATCTTCGTCACTTCCAAGTAATCCAATGATCCCAAAGGTTGTAAGTTTAGCATCATCGTTGTTGGAAATCCGTAGCTATAACAACGAGAAAACAAGAGTTCTCAATCATTATTATACAATGTCATAATATCATTACACAACGTCAAGTTCAATTTATCACAACTTTAGCAACAATACTATGGTGATATGTCACCCCCCTTAGTCAATACTCCATCTCACATGGAAACCACTCCCCCTTACATAATGATCCGAAAACCATATGTATTTATAGTGTGAAATACATATTAATTCTCCCCCTTTTTGTCAATAAAATTGGCAAAGGTACAAGAACGAGATCCTAATGAAATTTTCAAAAGAGACATTTCATGACCAAAAGAAATCATATATAATCTTATTTAGATGCAATCATAAATCCGAAGCTAAATGCATTCATCAAGGAGTCTATAAAGATACAAGATAACCCCTATAATATTCCACAGCCACACTCCCCACAAAGATTTGGAAATTAAGCACATTTTCAAAAGAACTCTCCCCCATAATATGTCATTCCCGAAAGAACAACAAGAGCGACCTTAATTTCAAAAAGAAAAGATGGATTTCTTTGGACATAACAAATCACATACAAGTATGAATTTGAATCCAAAATTCTCAATTAATCAACCATAAGAGAACCCATGATTAACTTAATCGAAAATGCTCAATACAAGTAAACTTATGGAGACTTAAAAACACTCAACTAGACTAATCACAAGAAAACTCATAATTAATCTAATTGAAATACACAACTAAATTAATCACAAAAGTAATCAATATAATTGGTCATGCTCGACACAAAGTATCTCATGGAATAACAACTATGCCAAAACAATGACTCAGTTGATAGAGCTCAACATAAGACACCTTATGGAACAACACAGTATGTACACAAAAATATGGATCAGGGAAGATCAATACTGCGGAATAATCAAGGAATCATTCTATTTTCCATCACCATTTGCACAATGACATCCAATAGACATAATCCTTGAACACAAAAGATTTTAACCTATCTTCCATCAAAAATTGACATAATAGGCTTAACTTTTGTATTTGTCAAAAGTCAATTCATTCTTTCATCAATACATACATATCAATTCACGAACGACTTTACTTTTGATAAAGTATGGGACAATCAAGTTCACGGACGTAAACATACATATCCCATAACAATATTGCAATATATAAAACCATAAATATTAATACTGCAAAAATCATCTTCCAAACAAATTTAGAATTTAAACCATTAAATCTAAAAACATGAAGATGAAAACGTTGGACATAGCTATGTGTAATCACAATAATGGCTATTCCAAACTCTAGTTATTCTTCTAAGCAAAACGAGAAAGAATAGAAGATTTACTAGGCAATAAGACCTTTAAAGAATTCTTTGTCGTCCCCGAACTCCTTGTCGTCAAACGCCATTGGAACATAAGGTTCATTAAGATAAAATTTTATATTAATAAACCTTCTTGGATGATGTTGTCGAACCAGGGCCTTATGAATCTCATGAGTCTTATACACAAAAGCCTTTATTTGTTGAATCTCCTTTCACATCTCCTTCAACACATCAAGAACATCAGAAAACTTCTGAGAATTTGAAGGAACGACTCTTGGTTTCCTTACATTCCTTATTTTCCTTTTCAATGTTGGAGATAATGGAGATTTTTGTTTTTACTTCGTGATTGATGGCTTAACAATCATATTAACATCTTTTCCATCAGAAGACATCATGCTTGGAGTATCCATAAACGTATGGGTTTGTGAGAGGAAATCACAATTTTCTCAACAAGTAGTCTTGAGATAAAAAAAGGTTACAGAGAAGGAAAAAGGAATGTAGGGTTTCGAAACCTTTGAACAGGTTCGTACACGATCAACTCACAACCCTATGAAGAGTAGAATTGTCGATAATAACCCTCCTTTATTAATAGACGGGAGTTCCTAAAAGGACAAAGAACAGAAAAGAAAAAAAAACTTTTCCTAAAGCCTGAGAGGTACAAAATCATTGTCTCTTTTGATCAGGCACATGAGACAAGATTTCAAAGACAACACAATCTAGTTTCGTTGTGGTGAACAACAATTTGTCCACCATTTCCCTGTTGAGAGGAATCCACAGACCTCTGTCGATCAAAAATACTTGACCAAACTTTCTTCTCTAATGGTCTTGGTTTATCCTTGGAAACTAGTTTCTTAGAAGAAGATAAAATCCTACATACCTCAGCGGTCTTCTGAGCAAGTTTAAGCTTCCTTGCTAAATGATTTGATTTTCGTTGAAGTTTGTTGACGTCCCTTCGTTGGTGTTTGTACTTGTAACACCTTAATAGTTCATGACCCTTTAACGAACAATAAGAACACGTCAAGTTAGGATAAAAATCAAGCTTTTGAGATGTGCAAGCAGCTAGGCACATGGTGGAACCTGAAACATTACAAACAGATTTTCCAAAGGATGGGTCAACTTTATCTTCCAGAATAGTTGGATTATCTTCTGAAAGAATATCAAGATTGATGTATGTATTGCTACAAATATCAAAATCAATATTTTCACCAAGAAGTGCAACACTTGATTTCTCGTCTTCATTAGACTCATAGTTGTCAGACATTTCATCAAGAGTTGCAGGAAGACCTTTGTTCCCGGTGTATTTTCTACGATTTGGACACTCGTTTGCAAAATGACCAAATCCTTTACACTTAAAGCACTAAGGCATATCTTCTTCATCAGTTTCGTCAATATCCTATTTTTAGGAGGAACACGATTATGAGGTTTGAATGATGCCTTAGGCTTATCTCTGGAGGACGGTTTACTTCTCTTCAGCAGAAGATCCCTAAAGTGTCTTGTGATTGTCGAGACTGATTTTTCAAGATCTTCATCTGATGAATCTATCTCAGAGTGATCATCTTCAGAGATATACACTTTTTTACTTTATCAAGTAATTTAGTGTCCTTTAGTGCTTTGAACGCAACATCCTTATATTTGGATGAATGTTCGTGATCAAAGATCTTAAGCTTCCCAACAAGCGTATTTCTGGAGAGATTATCAAGGTTATTTCCCTCAACGATGGCATGCTTCTTAGAATCATATATTGATGGCAGCGATATGAGAATTTTCATCACAATCTCCTTTTCAGGAATAGTCTTACCCAATGCAAAAGATAAATTAACAATTTCAGACACTTTGTGATTAAACTCATCAAATGTTTCTTCATCTACCATATGAAGGGTTTCCCAATCGGAATTAAGGTTTTGAAGCCTAGCTTCCTTTTCACTGGAGTTTCCTTCGAAAACGGTTTCTAAGATATCCCAAGCTTCTTTAGACTTTGTGCAATTAGACACATGGTGCTAAAGATTTGGGGTAATGGCACTCAAACCGTCGGAATTTCGCTTTGCATCATTTATCTCAGCAGGGGTGTATTCACCAATGTACTTGGGAACGTTTACATCTCCAACTATCACAACGGGAGCATTATAGCCATTAAATACATATACCCATGATTGAAAATCACGTGCTTGAAGAAAAGCTTGCATAACAATTTTCTACCATAAGTAATTAGAGCCATCGAAGACTGGTGGTACGTTTATTGAGATAACACCTCTGTCCATAGAGTCAGATCACTACAAACACATACTTGTAAGGTCTTAAACATGTTTGCCTGCTCTGATACCAATTGAAAAAGCGGGGGTCTAACAACCACACCCAATATTTTTCTTAGCAATTTGTATAGAAAAAATCCAATATACTTTCTAGAGAATCAACTAGACAGTCAGACTCAATCTAGAAAAAAAGTATATCAAAGAGTTTTTATCTATATCTCTCAATTTAAATCTTACTCAAGCAAACTGCGAGTCTCAATTTAAATACAATAGAGATAAACTTGGATGGTACCAAAGACCAATATCCAAGTGTCAATCAATTTAAATCAACAACCAAAAGGTCGGATATTCTAATTGATTGAACAACGCACAACCTGTATTATTTCAATTATATAAACAAATATAATGGGGAATAGAAATAACACAGACACCAGAAATTTTGTTAACGAGGAAACCGCAAATGCAGAAAAACCCCGGGACCTAGTCCAAGTTGAACACACACTGTATTAAGCCGCTACATACGCTAGCCTACTCCAAACTAACTTCGGTCTGGACTGTAGTTGAACCCAAACCAATCTCACACTGATCCAAGGTACAGTTATGCTCCTACATCTCTAATCTCAACAGGATACTACACACTTGATTCCCTTAGCTGATCTCACCCACAACTAAGAGTTGCTACGACCCAAAGTCGAAGACTTTAATAAACAAATCTGTATCACACTGAAAAGTCTACGATAATAGATAAATCCGTCTCCCACGAATATACCTACGAATTTTGTTCTGTGTTTTGATAAATCAAGGTGAACAGGAACCAATTGATAATCCAGACTTATATTCCCGAAGAATAACCTAGTATTATCAATCACCTCACAATAGTCTTAATCGACGCAACGAAAAAAGATATTATGGAATCACAAACTATAAGACGAAGATGTTTGTGATTACTTTTTATCTTAACTATCGGAGATAGAAATCTCAAGCCAATTATTACAATTGTACTCGTACGATAGAAACAACAAGATCAGATCACACAACTACAAGAAAAGTAGTATCAGTCTGGCTTCACAATCCCAATGAAGTCTTTAAGTCGTTAATCTGGTTTAGAAGAAGAAACCAAAGGTTAAAGGAGAATAGACTCTAGCTTAGCACAACTAGTATCACACATAATGTGTGGGGATTAGTTTTCCCAGTTGTTAAAGTTCTCCCTTATATAGTCTTTCAAATCAAGGTTTGCAATCAATGTTAGCTTGGAAACAAAGCATTCAATATTCACCGTTATTTGAAAACCTGAATAGATTCAAGCTAATATTTATCAACCGTTAGATCGAATACATAGCTTGTTATACACAAATGAAATGCACATTCCTGGGTTTGTGTAACCGTACCCAAACTTGTAAATTAGTTGGTTCAACAATAGTTCACTAAATGGTTAGCCATATGATCACTTTCATATCAACCATATTATTCTTCACCATAACTAGTTCAAATGACTCAAATGAACTAGTTAGAGAGTTGTTCAATTGCAAGGAAATCTCATGTACTACACAAGATACAATTGAAGCAAAAACGATTTGATTCACTTGAATCGGTTCATGAACTCTATAGCCACGGTTTGCAATTGCATTCCTTAGTTTATAAAGATAAGTTCACTAAACATCGTTTTTAGACATAACCTACTCAAGTTCGCGGACTGGGTTCGCAGACTTAAGTTCCCGGATGGAGTTTACAAACTCCAGCAGAAATTCTCGGGTTTGAGAACTTCGCCAGTTCGCGGACTTAGCTCACGCACTGCTCCGGTTCACTTGATCAACAAAGTTCACAAACTTCGGTTCAGGCAATAAGGACTTAACATATATGTATTTCCACAACAATGCTTATATACTCCAAATGGTTATATAGTCTAAACTCTCATTTCAATCATTGAAACATTCTCAGAGAACGTTATATAGTTATTATTCACAAACCTTTTTTTGTCAGAGAAATTTTCAAAGTGATTGAAACATAACATGACTTTCTTCACTAGGTAAAGATGAACTTGGCTAAAGCGAAAGCTTTACCAACACATATTTCGAGAAATAGATAGGCGAGGTAAACTCGGCTCGAAATACCAAATGTGTATAATCTAAGTATATATAGCAAAACAACTTTTGTCTCAAGATATGAGATAAATAGACTTTTGAATGATGGATAAGTTCAAGTCTCCACATACCTTTTAGTCGATGAAGATCCACCAGTTACTTGAGTAGTCCTTCGTCTTTTATGATGATTGCCATGGAGTTCTTGAGATCAACTACACTTTCTATCCTAGTCCGAGACCTTAGCTATAGTATACTAGAAATCAAGACTTATAGTTTTGATCACTAACATTGACAAACATGCTTGAGATAACAACGCATGTGAGTTCGACCGAGCAATGCTCTAACAGAAGGGTTGGTCTTAGGGAGGGAAGCGAAGAAGGTGTTGAGACCAGAATGGTTAATTCTGAAGGTGTGGCTATTTTATGACTTGTATCAGAATTTTGAAACTGGCTTGCGGAATGAAAGCTATCAGTTCTTTGGTATTTTCTGGATACTGTGTTGTTGTTCTCACCAAAACTTGTTTTTTAATGGAAAAATAGTTAAAAACCTATTTATACAAGTCATAATTGAATACACCCTGGTCTCGTGGGAAGTGGGAGTGATTAAGTGATGGAAGAGTGGAGTAACGTGTAACTGCCAGAAACCACGCCTCCACCATGAAGGAAGCGGGGTTGTTTACACCCACTACTTCTTGCCTCCACTAACCGCCCTGTTTTCCTGACACTTTCTTATGATGGACGTGTTTCACGACGCACACTGTAAACCGCCAGACCAATACCCTGATGGGCATCCCCCAGTTTGTGACATGTTTGATGTCTCGAGTGTTTTCGTAAAAAACGTGTAGCTGATTGCTACTTGTGGCAAATCAAAGTCAAGAGACTTTCCATAGGAAAATAACATGTGATGTTATTAGGCTTGCCTTGGCTGGCCGCCTAAAACTTGCCACAGGCCTGTCAATTCCATGACGAATTTGGACGGCCGAGATTGTAGCTTATGAGAAAGGATGACCATTGATTATGGCCATATCTTGTTGTATAGCAAAGTGGCGCCATTGGTATGGTGGCTCCCGGCGCAACCATGGCATAGCGGCATGCCAGTGGCGTAGCCATGGCAGCTGTTTTGGCATACTGGTGTTAGACCCAAATATGGCTCCGGCAACATTGGCCCTATTTCTACATCAATCCCGATGCTCTGGATAACTTTACTTGGCTTGGTTGGCGTAGAAATTTTACCTAAATTAGGGTTTGGCGTGCCAAAACCCTAATTAGTGCATACATCATGTGGTCGTGGCGCATCGACGTTTTGTGCTAATGGTGCCATATCCACGCCAAATGAACCATAGACAGGCCATCATATGGAAACGGCCACATGAGCAAGGATTGCCACGGGTGGCTATGATATGGCGTCTTTGTTAGGGCTTCTTGAGTCCCTCACGGCACGTGGCATGTTGTGGGACCCGAAGTGGCATAATTTGTGCTACGACTGGAAATTAGGGTTTCGACCATGCAATGTCGTGTTTCTGGTTAGGCTAACCACATTGAAGTCTGTTATGGATTTTCCCACCAACAGAAGATGGGTTGGAACATAAGTGCATTATTTATGGTATGTTGCCACGTTCGACATGCTTTTGTGGCAAAGCGGCACGTTTGGCATGTTTGGCAGGCCGATTAGTGTTTTGGCGAGGCATGGCATGTTCGGCATGCTACTAATATGCCGTAATGGAATGGCACATTTGGCATGCGCGTTTGGCATGCCAATTAGCGTATTGGCGCAACTTTAGAAAGCGATTATCTGGCGCAACTTTGCCTCTTTTGATACTGTGGCAGATTTAGAGCGACTTGATTGGTCGATTAAAAGAAGGGTCGGCCAAACATGGATGTGGCCACACTTCCAGTGTGCGTGTGGCGGATTTAGAGCGACCTGATTGGTCGATGGGAAATAGATCCGGGAAGTATGGGCCCAGCCACAACTTATGTACGTGTGGAGGGTTTAAGGCGACCTAATTGGTTGAGGGAAATAGGGCCGGTTAGGCAACATGGGGCATGGCCAATGGAAAATGGCGTCGGCTGGCCTAAGGCATGGACACGCCTTCCTTTGCTGCTGCTCCTATTTTGCAGCTCCTTTATTTATTATTTTCGGATTCTGGGCAATATTTTGCACCTACTAATCCATGGAGGATTAATTACCTAGTTTTCCCAGGCTTAATTTCGACAGGCAAGGTTTGATATACTGCGCAAGGCGCAAAACCCTAAATTTGCAAATTATTCAGGGTAATATCTGGATCCTGTGAATTATCACAAAATTGATTGAATTTTATGTGTTGACACAGAGTTCTTTAAGTTCATTGCCAGAGAGCAGTACGCTTTCTGATTGAATACTTTATGCAAAGACCTTATCCTTGATACTTGGAAATTCGTGCTACTCTGCTGCGAGTAAACACAAATTGTCATGCCATATCAACATTAAGGGTTCAGCCGGGGAACATAACACAGAAGGCATTCAAAGAAACTTATATTAATTGAATAATACAGGCAAGGTGCCAAAATTTACAGAATATCTGGGATTGTTGCTACATGTACCATTATGGATAAATTTCATATATATATATATATATATATATATATATATATATATATATATATATATATATATATATTTAGTTTCTCAATAAATGCGCCAGTGAAGAGGTTGAACACTCATCACTTTCACATGGCTCTGTCTCTTTGCAGAGTGACGGCCTATTAAATGCAAGGTTTTACAAATTTAGCCCTGAACTAAAAACCACCATCAACATTAAGTCCCCTGCTTAGCTCGTAACAGTAGCATTGTTGCGGGGTAAGCATGAGATGGTGACAGGCATGGATAAAATCAAAAGGGCAAGACATGGAGAGGTTTCCAGGAAAGATTCGACTAACCTTTTACAGAAGGCGTGAGTAGCCTAAGATCCTTGTGTTGGCGGTCTGGCGTATTTCCGGCTTGACCATAGGGTGTTGGCATCAGCGTTGCAATTTTGGTCACGGAGTGCTAATGCTGGCGCTGCGACTTTGGCCATGGGACGCTGATGATGGCGCTGCAACTTCGGTCATGGACTATTGACGCTGGCGCTGCTGGCTTGGCCATGGTGATGAGTGTCATGGAACATTGATACTGCGGGCTCAGATGCCTTCTTCTGGGCGTGGCCCAAAAGGAAAATTTCTTCTGTTCGAATTAAAAAGTGTTACATACATAAAAGGCGTCGCCCGTCTTTCATTCCTTGCTCCATCAGTTTTGCTTCTGTAGCGGTTGCTTCATCGGCTTTAGTCATGTAGCGGTTGCTCCATCGTCTTTGCTTCTGTAGCGGAGATCTTTCTTCCATCAGCAGTCCAGATGAGTCAATTATCCCAGATAGATAAGTATCTAATCCAGTTAACATCCCGTATCTAAAGCCTTAATATACGGTAGGCCAAAGAGTTTTAATTCCTCAGGTTTCATCAGTCTGCATGATAAAAAAGACCACTTTAAGCCTTTTTTTACATATAGATCACCATATAATTGCATTCATCTTTCTTCCAGGTATTGTTCCATATACTCTCGTAGCTCCTCTTTTATCTTCTTTTACCACATAGGTTCTTGATGCAGGCATAATGCTTCTTTGCAGTATATAATGGGAACTCCTGACAATGATCATCCTTCCGATTCTTCGGAGAAAAGATTTGAAGTTAACAAACCCAGGGTTTTTGCACATGAAGAAGTACTGAACAAAATTGATCCTTTGTTTCGTGAAGCCGGCCGGATCATACGAGGTATGCCTCTCTCTCATCTACGTATTGTTCAGACGCTTGCTCAAGCTTTCATGGCTTCGGTCAATATGGAAGAAAAGTTGAGACATGATGAAGCGTCCCAGTGTGTTAAGGCGTATCAACCTGACGAAACATCTTAGCAACCTAGTGTCAGGGCCGAAAGGTTCGTCGCTCGATTGAAACGACGTAGGGTCGAACATAAGATACCTCCAGGCGGGTGTAAATTTGATTACCCTGTTCATAACGGTATCGTAATCCTTGACTCCGATGTTGACGAACCGGAGTATCCTCTAGAAGTTGTTGGAGCAGTTTCTGAGGGAGACGTCGATACGGCCCGCGAGAAGGAAAACAAGACGGCTTCTGGAGAGGATGAAGCAAATGAGGATGCTGTTTAAGCGTCCACTAGAGAAGACGCTGAGGCATTCGTCGGAGAGGATGCCGAAGCAAGCGCTGGAGCAGGATTTGGAGAGGATGCATCAACTGAGGATGCTGAGGTAGCCGCTGGAACGGTTTCCGGAGGTGATGTTTTCTGCCGTAGAGGGTGTTGCATCAGGTGTTTAAAGGATCCCTAGTGGAGGCGTTGTTGACCCTGGCGTCGATATTGACAACTAGTTTTCCCATTTTGTGATTTACTTTCGTAGAGAAAACAATCTTTTCGTAGCTTGTTGATGTTTTTGATACTTCAGTTTTTTTTTCCATGTGACTGGAGCCATGTTTCACCGAGTAATATTCTTTCATTTATGTTGCTTTGATAATTTCGTATCTTCAATTGGATGAATAAATAAAATCCCCCGAAAGAATCCCAAAAACCTTTTTTCGCGAAAAACAAGTTCTTCCACTTTTCCAGAGCGATCTAGCAGATGGAAATTCAAAACGCATAAATAGCGCAGCAATAATGCTAGCTGGTGTGTCACATCCCGTCTGGCCACTTCCATAATAACGTCTCCGCATGCCGTTGGAAACGGTAACTCAAAATAGGAGAAACAGTAGCAATAGTTAAGGGTTTGACCAACCTTTTATCAGATTTTCACAGGATGTCCGTGACATGCCGCCTGGGTATGTAGAAGTGTGAGCTGCCACAAGCTGGGAAACCCGTCGCGAGAAGTAGAGAAACCTCGTCAGGCGAAAGTTGAAACCAGATGTTCTTATGCTGCCTCTTGTTGATCTTCTTCCTCGCATACTCCCTTCTTCAGTACCTTTGAATAAGATATTTCTTGTAGGATTTGATTTTTTATGGTTTCGAATTGATGGTTAATGGCTTTGTGAGGGTTCGGATTTACTTGGTGCTTTTCCCTTTGAGATTCAGGAAAACTTATTTTTTTGAAAGAAATATACTTTTAATTAAAATCGAAACCCTAATTATGAATGCAAGCAGTGCAATCATTTTGGAGGAATTACAAATATTGCATGAGAAGGAAAATTGTTGAAGGAAATACTAAGAAGAACTTTAAGTCAAAGAGGTGGTGTGACTTTTTAGACTTTGAAGGGTTTGAGCCACCGGGCATGTATTACTACGCCTTCTAACTTGTCCGTGTTGATGAGATTGCAGTAGCCTCCCAAAATAACTTCTGCTACTAGGTATGGTTCGTCTGTGGAGTTGGACGAAGGAGGTTGAGCGGCAACTTTTACTACCATATTTCCGACTTGGGATGAGTTTTGATGTTGCGCGGCTACTTAATTCCTGGGTTTATCATTCTCGACTAAGACAACCTCCAATTTTTTGATAAAACACTTAAAAGGCCCAGCATCCCATTCACATCCCTTAGTGACGCTCGGGTTGATAACTGGACCGAGTCCCCATGCCTGGCCGAGAGGAAAAGTGATTGGGTGCAGAAAGGGTTGTTCAATAAGACTTACTTGTGTTCGGAATCTACGGATGAACGTTGACGGGCTCTCTCCAGGTAATTGAGTTACATTGGTAAGTTGTTGTTACGACAACGTGTAATATTCAGGGTTGGATGGCTTGTTGGAAATTATTTCGGGTATTGACACCCGCAGAGGGGATACTCCTAATTTTCCTTTATTGCCGTGTACCCACGAGCGCCCCAAAATCATGTCATAATATGGGAATTCTTTGACAATGTAGAATTTGTCGTGTGTTAAAGCATCTCCCACCTTGATTTCAAGATTTATGTAGCCGTAAGCGTTCATTGCTTCTTCTTCCAATTTTTTGACCACAATTGGGGAGTGAGTAGCCTCTTGCTTTGAAACCCCCGCAGCTCTCAAAGTCTTGACAATAACTGTTAGAGCATTGCTCGGTCGAACTCGCATGCGTTGCTATCTCAAGCATGTTTGTCAATGTTAGTGATTAAAACTATAAGTCTTGGTTTCTAGTATATTATATCTAAGTCTCATACTAGGATATAAAGTGTAGTTGGGCTCAAGGAATTCATGGCGATTCATCATACAAGTAGAAGAACTACTCAAGGAACCAGTGGAACTTCTCGACAAAAAGGTATGTGAAGACTTGAACTTATCTATCACTCAAAAGTCTATCTACTCTATCTCCTACTCTTTGAGACAAGAAGTCGTATGATATATATATAGACTTTGATTATACACATTTGGTATTTCGAGCCGAGTATACCTCGCCTATCTATACCTCAAAATATGTGTTGGTAAGCTTTTCGCTTCGATCAAGTTTATCTTTACCATGTGACGAAAGTCATGATATGTTTCAATCATCTTGAAAATTTCTTTGACGAGAAATGGTGTAACAACTAAATAACGTCCTTTAAGAATGTTTCAATGATTGAAATCAGAGTTTAGATTACATAACCAATGGTGGACATAAGCATTGTTGTGGAAACACATTTATGTATAAGTCCTATTCCTTGAACCAATGTTTGCGAACTTTGTTGATCAAGAGAACCGGAAGAATGGCGTGATCCAAGTCCGCGAACTGCCAAAGTTCTTAAACCCGAGAATTTCTGCTGGAGTTGACAAACTACTTGCGTGAAGCTAAGTCCGAGAACCGGAGAAGTTCTCATACCCGAGAATTTCTGCTGGAGTTTGTAAACTCTGCCCGGTAACTTAACTCCGCGAACCTAGTCTGCGAACTTGAGAAGGTTATATATCTGAAGATGATTTCTGAACTTAAACTTAAAAAGACTAAGGAATGCAGTTTGCAAACCATCGATATAAAAGTTCATGAACCGATTCAAGTGAATCAAATCATCTTTACTTCAATTGTGTCTTGTGTAGTACATAAGATTTTCTTGCAATTGAAAAACTCTCTAACTAGTTAATTTGAAGTCATTTGAACTAGTTATGGTGAAGAAGAACATGGTTGATATGGAATGCTCATACGGCTAACCTTTTGGTTAACTATTGTTGAACCAACAAATGCATACGTTTTGGTACGGTTAACAAACTTAGAAGCGTGCATTTTCAAGTGTGTGTAACAAGCTAAGTTTTCGATCTAACGGTTGAGAAATATTAGCTTGAATCTAAATCAGGTTTTCATCTAACGATGAATATTGAATGCTTTGTTACTAAGCTAACATTGATTGCAAACCCTGATTTGAAAGACTATATAAAGGAGACATCTAATATTGTGCAAAACTAATCCCCACACCTTACATGTGATACTAGTTTGCGTGCTAGAGTCGATTCTCCTTTAACCTTTGGTTTTCTTCTTCTAAAACCAAGTTAACGACTTAAAGACTTCATTGGGATTGTGAAGCCAGACCAATACTACTTTTATCGTAGTTGTGTGATCTGATCTTGCATCTTCTATCGTACGAGTACAATAAGATTGATTGGCTTGAGATTGATATCTCCGATAGGAAAGATATAAAAAGTAATCACAAACATCTTCGTCTTATTGTTTGTGATTCCACAACATCTTATTTCGTTACCATACGATTAAGATTTTTATGAGGTGATTGATAACTCTAGGCTGTTCTTCGGGAATATAAGAGCGGATTATCAATTGGTTCATGTTCACCTTGATTATTATCAAAAGACAGAACAAAACCTTTAGGGTTTATCTGTGGGAGACAGATTGATCCTTTGATAGACTTGTCTGTGTGAGACAGATTTGTTTATTGTCAAAGCCTGCGATTTTGGGTCGTAGCAACTCTTAGTTGTGGGTGAGATCAGCTAAGGGAATCAAGTGCGTAGTATCCTGCTGGGATCAAATGCGTATGAGCATAACTGTACCTTGGATCAGTGGGAGATTGATTGGGGTTCAACCACAGTCCAGTCCTAAGTTAGCTTGGAGTAGGCTAGTGTCTGTAGCGGCTTAATATAGTGTGTGTTCAATCTGGACTAGGTCCCGGGGTTTTTCTGCATTTGCGGTTTCCTCGTTAACAAAATTTCTGGTGTCTGTGTTATTTCAGTTTACGCATTATATTGTTTTATATTTATAATTGAAATAATACAGGGTGTGTGTTAGATCATCAATTAGAGTAATCCAACCTTTGGTTGTTGATTGTCATTGATTGATCCTTGGATATTGGTCTTTGGTACCATCCAAGTTATTCCTTGCATTTGGTTAGAACTCGCAGTTCCTGCTTGATTAAATCAAATCAAGAGAGAGATATAAACTCGTTGATATACTTTTAATTGATTGAGTCTTGTTGATTCTCTTAAAAGTATATTCGAGTTTGTCCATACAGATTGCTAAGCGAAATATTGGGTGGTGTTGTTAGACCCCCGCTTTTTCAGTAACAATGTTGAAGTCAGAGGTCACATCGATTAGTGCGCTATCGAACTCTACATCCTTCAGGTGAGCAGTGGTCAGCAGTCCCCAGTTGCACTTTCCAACGGTGTTTCCCGAGAGGGGTGGGGATTTGGGAGAAGTTTATTCGACAGAAAAGAGTCTCCTTCCCGACACGACGTGGTTGAGGGCTGTAAATATATCTTGATGTTGCGCTTTAGAGAAATAGAGGATTTCACAGACACGCTGCATCATGGACTGCACCGTCTTGTGGACATAGTCCCCATAAAGCATACAGCTCCTGACTGGAAGGGGATCTCTGTGAACTCCCTCATTGCCTAGTTTAAGTTCTCCCGCCTCCACCTTCTCCTTGAAGATGCGTTTCAACCTATTGCATTCATTGATCGGGTGATGGACGAATCTGTGATAGCGGGAATACTTGGGATTTTCCATTTCCTCTTCGGTTGGCGGACGCCTGATAGGAGGCAGCTTGATGGCATCATCTTGAATCCATGCTTCCAAGAGTTCAATTACCTTCTCGATTGGGAAAGGGAAATCCAGGGCAGCTTCTCCGGCTTCTTGGTGTTGCACAGGAGCTTTAGTCGCGGACTTTCGAGGTGGAGCCACCTGATGTACTGGTGCTGCACGCTTGGGTGGTTGTTTTGCTGCTGGAGCTTTCCTTTTTCATCCTTCACCCACCACGCTTACAGAGGGGCCAGTGTTATATTGCTTGTTGATGAGGCGTTTGTTTCCTCGAGTTTCGCGTGCGTCTTCATTCTTAGTCGGCCTGGTTCTTTCTAACAATGTTGGTGTTGTTGTGGCCGACCGCTTAGTGGCTTCATGAAGTTCAGAGAACGTCTGGAAGCGTAGATTCTCCAATAAGGCGCGGTAAATGGGAACCATGCCACTGATGCAAGACTCCACCAATTGTTGCTCAGTCACATTTGGATCGTGACAATCCAGTGGCTGAATTATGAATCTTTTGACGTAATCATTTGGATTTTCATTGTTTCGTTGGAACATCCTTTCTAAGTCTGAAAAGGTGATTTGCTCAGACACAAAGAAATACTTCTTGTAGAAAGCTGCAACCATCTCACACCAGTTGGATATGTTGTTTGGCGCAATGTTGTTGTACCAGGTGTATGCTCTTCCAGTAAGTGACTTTGAAAATTCTTTCAAGCGGAGGACATGATTGTATTCGTGCTCACCCAAGGATTCTAAAAATCGAGAGATATGTTCATGTGCATTACCAGTGCCGTCATAAAGGGAGAATTGGGTCCCCTCAGAAGAGGAACTCTTTGCATATCAGGAGGATACGGAGGTTGATGTTGGTGCATGTCCACCGGGTTTTCCCTATCTCGATTTCATAGAAGTCGTTCCAAATCTTCACGTGTGATGAAATTGGATGGCTTATTCCTCTGCAATGGGCGGGCATCTTCATCTACAATGGTGCGCCCTGCTGACGTACTGGCGCCATGGGTATTAAAAGTGCTCCTCATTGGATCCGGTCGGCGTGGTTCCTGCGGTAACCGTTCCGTTAGTGTCTTGAGAAAAGTAAGTACCTCCTTCTGAGTTGAAGCCATGTCCATCTGAGCCTTAGAAAGAACTTCCTGTTTTTCCATCAAATCAGCAATGGTGATAGGGGGTTGGCCTCCTCTGGTTCCTTCAGTCTCTCGTCCCGATGGTGGAGCGGCGACGGCTCTGGTGACAACTGGGGGCGTCATGCTTGAAGAAATATTGGGGATGGCGGCAGCGGCTCTGGCTCCGGTGATTGGAGTTTTAACGCCTGAGGGAATGCTTCATGTGCCGCTGGTGCTGATCATGCTGACAGGTGGTACATTGATGCCACTGGAAGGGACGTTAATACCAAGGACGTTCTCAGCGCTAGTGGCATCGGGGCTTGTTGCTGATCCGGATCTGAGCTCTACCATCTTGAAATTGGGATTGATAAAAATGAAATTGGAAATTGATTTTGCAACCGAGAGATTAATCTCCCACTGTGGCCACCAGTTGTTTATGAGTAAAAACTGTTTCTGTTGGTTTTGGTAATTTGGGTGTGTGGATGAGAAACGAGTCTAAACCTAAAACAAATGCACTGCACGAGAGTACTTTTAGATTCGAGAGATCAATATGTATAATCCTGGCCTAAACCAAGAAATGTCTGTTCCAGTCTTGCTTCGGTCACAAAGTGAAGGAGAAGGGTTGGTCTTAGGGAGGGAAGCGAAGAAGGTGTTGAGACCAGAATGGTTAATTCTGAAGGTGTGGCTATTTATGACTTGTATCAGAATTTTGAAACTGGCTTGCAGAACGAAAGCTATCAGTTCTTTGGTATTTTTCTGGATACTGTGTTGTTGTTCTCACAAAAACTTGTTTTTTTTGATGGAAAAATAGGTAAAACCTATTTATACAAGTCATAATTGAATACACCCTGGTATCGTAGGAAGTGAGAGTGATTGAGTTATGGAAGAGTGGATTAACGTGTAACTACCAGAAACCACGCCTCCACCATGAAGGAAGCGGGGTTGTTTACACCCACTACTTCTTGCCTCCACTAACTGCCCTGTTTTCCTGACACTTTCTTATGATGGACGTGTTCCACGACGCACGCTGTAAACCGCCAGACCAATACCCTGATGAGCATCCCCCAGTTTGTGACATGTTTGATGTCTCGAGTGTTTTCGTAAAAAACGTGTAGCTGATTGCTACTTGTGGCAAGTCAAAGTCAATAGACTTTCCATAGGAAAATAGCATGTGATGCTATTAGGATTCCCTTGGATGGCCGCCTAAAACTTTCCACAGGCCTGCCAATTCCATGACGAATTTGGACGGTCGGGATTGTAGCTTATGAGAAAGGATGGCCATTAATTATGGCAACATCTTGTTTTATAGCAAAGTAGCGCCATTGGCATGGTGGCGCCTGGCGTAGCCATGGCATAGCGGCATGCCAATGGTGTAGACTTGGCAGCTGTTTTGGCATATTGGTGTTAGACCCAAATATGGCTCCGGCAACATCGGCCCTATTTTCACATCAATCCCAATGCTCTGGAAAACGTTACTTGGCTTGGTTGGCGTAGCAATTTTACCTAAATTAGGGTTTGGCGTGCCAAAACCCTAATTAGTGCATACGAAATGCGGCATGTGGCATGTGGCCGTGGCGCATCGACGTTTTGTGAAAATGGTGCCATAGCCACGCCAAAGGAACCATAGCCAGGCCATCATATGGAAACGTCCACAGAAGCAAGGATTGCCATGGGTGGCTATGATATGGCGTCTTTGTTAGGGCTTCCTGGGTCCCGCACGACTCGTGGCATGTTGTGGGGCCCGAAGTGGCATAATTTGTGCCACGACTGGAAATTATGGTTTCGACCATGCAATGTCGTGTTTCTGGTTATGATAACCACATTGAAGTTTGTTATGGTGTTGGCCACGAACAAAAGATGGGTTGGCACGTAAGTGCATTATTTATGGTATGTTGCCACGTTTGGTATGCTTCTGTGGGAAACCGGCATGTTTGGCATGTTTTGCAGGCCGATTAGTGTTTTGGCGAGGCATGGCATATTCGGCATGCTACTAATATGTCGAACGGAATGACACGTTTGGCATGCAAATTAGCGTATTGGCGCAACTTCAGAAAGCGACTATCTGGCGCAACTTTGCCTCTTTTGATACTGTGGCAGGTTTAGAGCGACCTGATTGGTCGATTAAAAGAGGGACCGACCAAGCATGGATTTGGCCACACTTCCATTGTGCGTGTGGAGGATTTAGAGCGACCTGATTGGTCGATGGGAAATGGAGCCGGCAAGTATGGGACCAACCACAACTTATGTGCGTGTGGCGAGTTTAAGGCGACCTGATTGGTCGAGGGAAATAGGGACGGTTAGGCAACATGGGGCATGGAAAACGGCGCCGGCTGGCCTAAGGCATGACCACGCCTCCCTTTGCTGATGCTCCTATTCTGCGGCTCCTTTATTTCTTGTTTTCTAATTATGGACAAGATTTTGCACCTACTAATCCATGGCGGATTAATTACCTAGTTTGCCTAGGCTTAATTTCGACAGGAAAGGTCTGATATACTGAGCAAGGCGCAAAACCCTAATTTTGCAAATTAGTCAGAGTAATATCTGGATCCTGTGAATTATCACAAAATTGATTGAATTCTATGTGTTGACACAGAGTTCTTTAAGTTCATTGCCAGAGAGCAGTACGCTTTCTGATTGAATACTTTATGCAAAGACCTTATCCTTGATACTTGGAAATTCGTGCTACTCTGCTGCGAGTGAACACAAATTGTCATGCCATATCAACATTAAGGGTTCAGTCGGGGAACATAGCACAGAAGGAATTCAAAGAAACTTATATTAACCAAATAATACAGGCAAGGTGCCAAAATTTACAGAATATCTGGGATTGTTGCTACATGCACCATTCTGGATAAATTTCATATATATATATATATATATATATATATATATATATATATATATATACATATTGAGTTGCTCAATAAATGCGTCAGTGAAGAGGTTGAAAACTCATCACTTTCACATGGCTCTGTCTCTTTGCAGAGTAATGACCTATTAAATGCAGGGTTTTACAAATTTAGCCCTGAACTAAAAACCACCACCAAACAATAGTAATAAATACTTCGCTCATCCTTGGAGATTAACAATATACAAGCATCTCGTTTATAATTCCACAGCCACACTCCCCACAAAGATATAAAACTTAAGCACAAGTTCATTTAAGAACTCTCCCCCATAAAATGTCATTCCCAAAAGAATAACATGAGTGACCTTACTTTTGTGAAAAAGAAGGATTTTGGCGAACATTAACAAATCACAAGGACTTGTATCCATAGTATCGACATAAATTAATCTCAAGGCCAGTCACGAACAATGATACAATTTTACTCGATTTTACTCAACATAAGAGAATCTTACGGAGTGTGTCAAGCAGCAAAACACAAAAGTGTGATCACAAAAAGATCAATACTGCGAGAAAAATCTTAAGGATTTTGTTCTATTTTTCGTTTATAAAAACATAATAAATTTAACTTCTGAGCATATATGAAATATTAGCTCGATTCACGGGAACATAAAGACGCACATATTTCATAATATTTTTACAATAATTAAACTAATAATGATTACATACTGCAAGTTCATCTTCCAACAACTCTATAATTTAAACAAATAAATCTAAAAACATGCAAGATGAAAACGTTGAAAATTGCTATGTGTAATCACAATCTTTGCTATACCAAACCCTAGTTATCCTTCTCAAGAATAAAATCCTCAAAAGAAGTTTTCCTAGTATTTAAAGTCTTTGAAGAATTCTTTATCATCTCCAAACTCCTTGTCAATAACTAAAATAGGAACATAAAGTTCATGAATAAAGGAGTTAGCTTCTGCAAACCTGGTAGGATGTTCAATGACAAGCGCTTGAGGTTTGAGAGATCTCTGTAAAAACTTCTTCCGTCCCTGCACTTCCTTCTTAAGTTCTCCAAGAATATTTTCAAACCTTTTCTGATTGGAATACTCCGATCTAGGTTTATTCTTATTCTTCCTTTTCCTCATAAGAGACGAGACAAGATGAAGAGACATCTCCTTCTCTTTTTTAGTTGGATCGGGAATAAACAACCATTGGAGCATAGGCTTCACGAGAAGATGTCGTGCTTGGAGCCTCCATGATTTGAGAGAACAAAAAAATGGATTTGTGAAGCACAAATGTATAGCTCAATAGGCAACTCTTCATGTGAAAAAGATATGAGTCTTGAAGCAGAAGATATTTATCATGCAGGATTTCGTGACTTATAAAGGTTCACGCATTGGAACATAAAAAACCTAAAATGGAATGAAAAATGTCATTTTTATCCCTTCTTTAAGTTTAGCAGATCAAAATTTCCAATACCATTACTTGAGAAGTTGAGACATAGAGAAAGATGAAAAAATAAAAATGGATATCCAAGTAATATTATTCAATTTTGATCATAAGCCTTGACGTGAAAGTTATTATCTCTTCCAAGGGCACACGAGATAAGATGCACATTTCAACACAATTATATTGTGTTGAAGTGAGCACTAGATTGCTCACCACCATATTCCTGCACGAAATTTACAATATCCTTCAAAATGAAACGCTTAGTCCGGACTCTTCTCTTTCTTTGAGATTTTTCCTTATCCTTTGAATTAATCGGTGTCTTAGAAGACAAAGAGTTAACTTTCTGTACCTCAGGATTGGACTTTTGAATAAGTTTAAGTGCCTTTGCCAACCAACTAGCCCTCTGTTGTAGTTTGTTGACATACCTTAGTTTATGTTTGTATTTGAAACATTATATGAGCCCTTGACCTTTACTGGTACAATAAGGACATGTCGAATTGGAGATTGTTTCAGGAACAACTTTAGCAGATAAACACATGGTACCTTTAACGTAAACAACATGATTATAACACACAAAAGAATTTCTACTTGGCCTTAACCCGAACCCGATCCATTTGGTTGGGAAGCTAGAATTTGCGTAGTCTGCGCATGCAATCCTAGTAATCGGGTGCGTATAGCCGTGTGACGATTTCCCAAAATCCAATAGGAGTGTTTTAACACTAAGTAGGCTATCCCATAGTAGTATTAGAGTTTTTGGTTAGTAGAATTGACAGAAAACTCTAGAAATCCTCAGCATGGATAACACGTGAGTTAGGATGCAGCAGCCTAAAAATATTTTGTCATTGTTTTTCAAAATCATCTTTAGATGTACTCCATAATTTTCTTTGTTGTGTCGGCCATTTTCTTTTTTCCCTTTTTATGTTGCATCATGAGCAAAAGAGATTTTTGTTACTGTCTTTTAAAGAAACAAAATGAAATAAACCTAAAACCCAAAACTTAGCCTTCCTTCTTGATGTTCCTGTTTTCTTTTCTTTGGACATTCGGTTGAAACCGGAAGAAGAAATCAATTCAATCTTGAAGATTCGGCAGTTGAGGTAGGGGTTTTCTTTCCTTTTGAACTATGGGTTCCAAATGTGTTGAATGATATTGTTATGAATAATTGATTTCATTTATCTTTGAATTTTTATGATTTCTACAAATCAACGAAAGAAGGGTTATTGAAGTTTCATCTGGTTTTATGTTCGTGAAATTTTGTTGAATTTCTTAGCCAAATAAAAATAACATGCTTGATCCCTGACATTTTTGCTCGTTTTGTCGTAGTTGCCGAGAGTGAATTTGAATTTTGACTTCCATATTTATATTGATCTTTTAAGTGACTTGGTTTGAAATTTTGATCACCTACAGTATGGGTTAGTGCTTTGGTTCAATAAATCATCTCATTCTTTCCATTTTACGTTTATCCTTTGAAAGTCCTGAACATGCAAGAAGTTTGTGTAAAAGCTTACATTTCGTTATGTTTATTCTTTGTGTGCTGAACTACATGACTCCAAGTTTTCGTAAATGATTTATGAAAAATTTACAAAAATTATGCAGCTATTAAGTTTGATTTTCATCGTAAATTAAGTTTTGAAAACAATCATTAAATTAGTCTTTTAACTCTTTGCAAAAATGACCCAACGAAATATACATTTAAAACTCTACTTGATAACCAAAAACAAAAAAAGGGTTCATAAATTTCTCCCATTTTACTCGTTTTACTACCACGCAGTCGAAATGATATAAGCAAATGAATTTTCCATACATTACATTACCCGCGTGATTCTTTAAAATCCTTGTTTCATCAACCCAATTTGAAAAGTTTACTACTATATATGTATAATTCATTGCGTAATTTTATTTTATTTTCTTTTTTTACGTTGTAAATGAAATATATGACTCTTTACCACTTTTTTTACTAATCATAAAACCTCTCATAGAACGATTATAATAGTCCTAACTCCCTTATGCTTTAGTTTTATTTTTATGTCCTGATCATCTTAAGTTTTGTCGCAAATATTAACAAATGGGAGGAATGGTACTCATTGGTTCTTTAATTTACTAGTGCATCTTGGATGTGTTTGCCTTTCTATTTTACTGATAATTCCTCCGGAAATTAGGACTGGCTTCATTTTGTCTAAATTTCAAATGCAAAATTTTGACAACCTTATAACAACTGTTTTTCCCTCTTTTTGGGATGAGTTATGGGTATGCATTACTCTGTTTTATGGATCTAGTTTTATTGAAATTTCCATGGTGTATGGACTGTCTTTAAGTTTGGTATCTTACTTGGCGGGGGCTTTTGGTAAGTTGCGGCGACATTGCTCTTGACTCATGAGAATTGGTTCCGTATTCGGAAATTGTTCTTCACATGAAAATTTTACTTGGGATTTGTTGTCACAAATGACTAGAGAGCTCTACTTTAGGAACGTCGGGCCTAAGTGGCATCCCACCATCTCGGTGGCTACCCGAAAAATTGTTGCGATAACGATGGCTAGTAACCAAAACTATCCTGACGGTGACACTGGCCATGGAAATAGTAGAGTAAATTTATGTACAGCTCTGAATCTTATTTAAACGGTATTTGCGTAAGTATTTCTTTCTCTACTTAATTTTTGTTGGTGCTCCTTGTTTACGCATTTATATGTCATGATCAACTTGTTTAGTTTGATTTACATTTTGATTGCTTTACTATTGCACATTACTTCGTAACCTCTACTGGGCTGTGGCTCACCCGTTTTGTTTTGTTTTCCCACAGATTTTGAGGAGAGGTTGAGGCAGTAAGCTAGATAAGAGCTTACGGCAAAATCTCGAGCAAAAATTGGTATTTTTGCTTGCATCTCTGTTGATGGTGGATTTTCAGCAAGGACTAAAATCGTAAAATCATGATACTTCATGTTTCAGACCCGGCTTCAGGAACACATGTGACGATTTGTGTTTTTACGATCCGTGAACCGTTTTCACGATCTATGATCGAGTACCTCTCAGACCCATGATGAATATGTTTCTCGAAAGGCCTCCCATTTGCTGAGCATTTGATGCTACGCATTTCATCGTGCCTCTTTATGTAAAAGAAAGATTGGGCGTTCCTCCATACATAATTATTTGTTGAAAGAGCAAAACGCCTTCAGGACGTCGGTGACACTCACTACATAGAGAGACCTGCCTCTACATAGAAGAACGATAGGGAGGTCCTCCATACATAATTGTTTGTTGAGAGGGAAAAACGCCTTCAGGACGTCGGAGACACTCATTCGTTGTTCCTTGACTATGTAGAGAGACCGTGTATAGATTCAGGCGGCTCTCCTTACATAATTGTTCGTTGAGAGGGGAAAACGCCTTCAGTTTAACAACGCTGCATGTTGTTCCCTGACTATGCACCTTTCAGAATGAGTATGATGCTCCAACTATCTCATATCTCGATTCTACAATAGATTAATTCTACCGTGACATTCACCGACTGAATTCCTTAAAGATAATCTATTCTAACTCCGTTCCAAGGATTATCCCCAGCCGACCCCATGGATTATTAATAGATAATCACTTTATTTCATTACTCCGTTCTATAAATTCCCCGACTGGATTTCACGGATTAGTAATAGATCCTCAACTCATTTTATTACTACGTTTCATGAATCATTCCCAACATAATTTCATGAATTAGTAATAAATACTCCACAATCGGGATTCTGAGCCACCATCTAGTAAATCCCGAGAACATGGTGCAAGTGTACTTGACAAATAATGCACAAACGAGTGCCCAAACACACGAACGAATGATCGAAGTATGGACGAACGAGCGATCCATGGAAATAATAAAATAAGCTAAGGCGTGGGACCGGGTCCACGGGCCGGCCGGTCATGCCATGGCCGGTCCCCCTTTTTATTTTATTTACTTTTATTTTTTCCCCTCATCTCACAGGGTTTCCCTCACTTGAGCATACTCCCTCGTTTGTGAGAAACTCTTGGGTTTCCATGCTTTCATCGAACAAAAATGAGGAAAAGGTGTCACGGGACCGGCCATGCCCTAGCCTTGGCCGGTCCCACACCTCACAGTTCCTTACATTCACATATTATTATTTCCATCATCTCATGTAACTCCATCGTTTGATCGAAAACCTTAGTTTTCAATATTTTCACAAATATTGCTCAAACCATGGAAAAGCCAAAAGGTCAAACGGTCACACGACCGACCACATGCTTCCCACGTCAAAATTCAAATATTATTATTTTTATATTTTCAAATTATCTCTCACATGAGCAAAGTTCTTCTTGCTCATTCAAGCAAAATCGAGAGTTTCAGTCAAGATCAAACTCTTCTAAAAATTCAAAATATTGCTCGAACGATCGTCAAAAAATACCAAAAATCTCAGGACTGAGACACTAACTCCATGGTGACACGAGCATGCTTCCTTGACCGACCAGGGCCCTAAGTCTTGCAAGGAGCCGGTCCCACATATTTTCGCAGTTTTGACCTAATATGCTAGCAATTGTTCAAAATTGGGTCCAAACTCTCTTCAACGACTTGGGACTCTCTCAAACGATTAGCATCCGGTCCCACAACCACCAATGGTCGGTCCCATGCCTCCTTGGTCGGTCCCTGATCTCTCCACAATTAGGTTTTACTGCCTAACGCTCACTCGAGCACTATTCTAATACATGATCAACACTAGCATTTGATTATTCTTTCACCAGCCGGTCCGCAAAATACCCTGGAGCACACTCACTCGAGCACTTGGGCACTACATGGTCGTCCATCATCCCATGTGATCGGTCCCTCTTTACTCAATAGCCTATTTTCATAATTCATCAATTGATGAACAATTGATCGAAAATTAGGGTTTCGAACAAACGCTTGCTGAATCACAATTTTGAGCAGTTCAAACACTAATAATTGTATGATTGATCCGGAAATCAACATCTACATTAGTTATATAATATTCGGCCCTGCCAATATTTTAATTAATTATTATTTGGTCACACTACCAAGAATCCATCGAATGAGCAATACTTTCTCATCTGCTCGAATATTGATCCAACTATCAATATTCAGTAATTCACTGAACGAGCTATACTCGCTCAGATGTTCAAATATTGATCCAGCTATCAAGTAATTCATCGAGTGAGCAATACTTGCTCAAACGCTCGATTCATATACTGATATTAAGTAATTTATCGATCAATTGATGGAGTAAAATTTACTCAGACTATCAGCATTCATTCGAGAACTGTATCCTAGCAGACGCTCGATCCATGAATGCTCCATTGAACAAATTTAAACCCATTGTCTAATCAAATCAAACGACTGACTAGTCAAATCCACGTTCGTGAGACATCAATCACGTCACATGGGGGCTATCAATTAGGGTTTTGGTCTGGCGGCCTACAACACGTGTGTTCATCCACAATGAGAAATGTGAGTAAGTCGTGCAAGCAGTTGAAGGAATTAGCAAAGTAGTGGGAGGACAATCAAACAACCCTCTCACGTACGAGGAACTGGTGAAGCCAAGATTTCCCACTTTTCCACTCTTTCACTCTAGAAACCGTCACACTTACTGGAGATCAATGTGTTTACACTTTCCGACAATATAAATAAGTCTCGGAGTCCATGATTGCAAAACGGTACGAAAAACACAAAGAAATCCACGAGATATTGAACAAACAATCCATCGTCTAACCAAGAATCATCATGTGAGTAACACTCTCTCAATCACTCAGACTTATTCATTATTTGCCGAAACCCATAACACATACACAAATCACCATTGATCTCACACACTTCTCAGCTTCCCTCCTACAGATCAACCATGTTCCCTCTTTTTGACCGAATTGACTTTGGAACGACCATTGACTTGGTTTAGGCAAGAGTCCTACAGATCGATCTCTCGAACTTAAAAGCACTCGTGCATTACATATGTTTGAGGTTAGGAAGTTTGCTCGGTTGAGGAGTCTTCCATCGCTCGATCGTCTCTTCATTCCCTAAAAATCCAGCGAACCATTTTTCCCCATCTAAAAATTGTGGGAGATTAATCCCTCGGTTGGAATCTCAAACTTTCACAAAATGGTTGATCTTAGGTCAGGTTCAGTTACAAATCTTAACACAAACAACGCTAACACTAGTAACAATGGTGGTACTCCAGAAACTACTCCTGCTTTCAACATCGGCGCTGGTGACACCACTCCTCCTTAAACTAACATTGGAGACAATCCCCTTTTCAGCCGGTCTCCCGAAGAAATCATATAAAATCCGCCTACCCTAACCGATCTCATGAAGGTGCAAGAGACTCTCGCCAAAAAATCAGATTGACATGGCTACTACTCTGCAATCATCTCAAACCCCTCAATGACAAGATATCATAGAAAACTCAAGAGAAGGGAAAATCCAAAGAAACATCTTCGGTTTCTGATCCTAAAGTCACTCTGATCTATGTAGTAGATGATGATGAAGTCCACAAGGCTGCAGATAACCCACCAACAAAGGAACCTGCAGGCTTCATCACTCGTGAGGACCTGGAACGCTTCATGGAGGATCGAAGAAAAGACAATGCGTCATCTGTTAACCGTCATCAACCTCCATATCCTGCTGCTACGCAAAGAATTCCTCTTCCGAAAGGCTACACTTCCCCAACGTCCATACTGTACAACAGAACAGGGAACGCTCGAGAACACGTCTCTCGATTCCTGGAGGCACTAAGAGAGCATGAACACAACGAAATGATCCCAATATATAGAGCCTTGCTGGAAAATCTCTGGTTCTAGATTTTCTCAGAGCTCCATGAAGCATCCAAGCAATCAGCAACTACTGCTCCGGCCTCGCTGGAAAGAACAAAAGCTACAAAAGTCGTCGAGGAGCCGCGAGATACTCAAGGAAGCGCCATGCGCCTGATCAACAGTACAATGTCTAACCTTCCATGAATGTTGCTGAAGGAAGCAAGAGGAAAGCTGAGGCGCAGCAACATAAAAACGTTCCTCCAGCATCCCATCTTACAAAAACATCAAGGAAGGACAACCAAAGTCGAAATGCTCAAACACCGACTCAACGAACGTGGAAATGATCAGACAAAATCAAACTTCCCTCTTCTCATTGAAGAAGTGATCGAGTTACTGGAGGTCTGGGTTCAAGATGGTGCAATCAATTTGCCGTTCATTAGGAGAGAGCCAACTAAAGAAGAAATGGAGAATCCAAGGTACTATCGCCTCCATAGGTTCATCAATCATCCAGCAAGTGACTGCAATATTTTGAAGCACCTCTTCAAAGAGAATGATGAGCCACAATAACTTCAACTGGATACTGAAGGAGTGCACATGGATCCTCTCCCAATCAAAACCTTCACTCTCTCTGAACAGCCAGTCAAAGAAGCAGTTCAGTCATTGATCGAACACATCTACGAATTGCTTTATCTGTCAAAAGCTAAAAGGAAAGACATTTTCACGGCTCTGAACCACATCGTATCAGCAAGTCCATTCCGGAAATACTTCCTGAGCCTCCAGCCACAGACAAAGAGATGTACGACTGGGGATTTCTTACCACATTCAATCTCCAAGGAAATTAATTTGAGAGAATGTTGATTGATGTTGTCACTTCTATCAACACTATTCCACTGAAATCCCTCAGAGTCGCAGGCATCACTCGAGAAGTAGTTACTCATGCACCATCTCAATCAGAGACCAGAAGTAACGGTGGGAGATGCTTATGGCTACATCACTCTCAAGGTGAAAATAGGTTCAACCTGAACAGATACCAAGTTTCACATAATCAGGAAGATCCAAGATATGACATGATCCTCGGACAAGCGTGGATCCATGCTGAAAACATGAGTACAAACAAAGCGTCTTTCATTGCACATCTCTCCAACGAAGAAAGTTCTGATCCAGAAGATTTGGCGGACGTTCCATCGTCAGAGCACTTGCAGGAAATTCGAACTCTGACGATATTGAAACAAGAAACTGCAAAAGATGCATAAAAATTCATCAAGAGGTTCCGCACTCAGGAAAGTCTCATTCCTCCCATGTCTATGTCATTTATTTCCTCACATGTTATCCTAGCATGGGGACTCAATTCTGCCAGCAATTCTTCTATTGCAAGATGTTATAAATGGGTAGCTTCACCACATTAACATTTTACCAAGTGGTTGAATCTGACACCTCTCCGAATCGAGCATCACACTGAGATATTCATTACTGAGATGATGTCCAAGCATGGCAAAGAACACTTTGGGCGTTTCTCTATAGCCTTGCAGGAGTGTCCTTGTGTGCCACAAAATCAGAAAGCTCTGATGTCCTCACAAGTGTTGAATCCCACTACAGCAACGAAAGAAATACCGAATCAACAGAAGATACTTGGGGACGAGACGATCAAGCCTAAGACATTCGAAGCTTAACGGATATGACGCTTCAACGCTCAAGCATCTTAGAAGCCTTCAAATTGTACTCCCAATCAAAGAGTACACCTTCGATAATGGTGAACCTGACTTCAGCACAAATATCTCGACGATACACTGATTCAACAACAGCACAATCATAATGTAACTGAACTACAATCGATAAGTCTTCATCATCCCATGATAAGACTTCTGAAGCATATGCAACGTCATTCATCCATGGATGGCACAAACTCCTTCAACATACACCGGGGACTTGGTCTTATTGGACAAGATTCAAGACATAATAAGTCATTACGACCTGATGTGATTCCATGAAACGTCATCAACGGAACCTTTCTACATCACAATCCCCTGCGCGACTGAGGAATTTCCTATCTTCACCAATCACATCCATAACGGAGACTGCTGCTGCTATCTTCCACAAAAACATAATTTCCTGACGAAGCCATTTCACAGTAAAGTCATGTTCAAGAGAATTTGGGTTGAACTCCCGGTGCACCTTCATCTTAAGAATGCTCAACCCCTCAACTAGCTAGTTCGTAAATGTAAAGGCTCACTGGATGGAGAAGCAAAGACTATGTCGATAAATCATGGTTCTAGCATTTTCAAACTTTGTCCATAGTCTCAGCATCAACAAGAATGTCTGGAGAAAATTCAATCGTGATCTCTGCATCAACAACGGTTTCAGGAGCAACAATCCTCATGACAGGGCTTCATCAACTAACCATTCTCTGAAGTATTACTCGATGAAGCAGACTTCTCCAAGCACTAATGATTCATATCAAGATGTGTAGATGTGATAACATTTTTACATGAAAGTCTTCCCAAAGCTTTCATGACTGGTGGACACAAGCCAAAGTCTTCTACAAGATGTTCTCATCACCTCTACAAATGAGATACAACATACTTCAGACCATGGGTTCACAAAAACGTATCAATGGGTGAGTAATATAACAATGCTTCCTAAATAAAAGATGTTCGTATATGCCTCTTCTACAACATACCAAAAGGGCGCATCAATCGTACATACGAGCAGAAAGATATGGCTTCCACATTCAGGTTTGTGGAATCTAAAAATTTGCACGGGATTACAAGTTGTGAATGTGCATGCGTCATTGACTTCCCTAGACATCTCCAAACTGAGGGATTATTTTAGAATATGATTCCGCAGTCTCTTAGCTTCGAAAGTTGGGGTCAAGCACCGAATTTTGACGTCGTATGAGGTTCCTACAGCTTCCAGAGCATACAACATGCAAGCAGCAATTCTTGGACGGGATTCATAACCTCCACAGTCGATCGATGACCATCAGGTCCTTCTGCTAAGTCCTTCATCAAGGTACCTCCAACTTCGACCACCTAGGTCTTTACATCAATTTTTCTATCTGTGTCCTCTATCTAGGTCTCGCCAGAAGAAGGGAAAACGAAAGGGAGAGATTTAACAAAATACTGGGGACTGACGATCCACTGGTCATGACGATCAATTTCACAGTCCAAGACACGAAGAGATCCTATGATAATCCTTAATCATAAAATGAATGATACAACCAGGACATACAACCATGGTACGTCATCCTCTCTTGAGAGCAACCTTATGGTCCCATGACCAGGGTTTCAGAAGTGATGCTTCTACGGCTGGCAGAAACAAAAAACGGTACTGCAAGCACCAGGCTCATGTATCGACCAAGGGTTTCAAGTTGTAAGTTAATCAATGGCATTTAAATCCTTCATCAAGCGTTCAAGACACAAGCAAATGGTCTAAAGACACAAAAGAGACGTTTTACAGCAAGACTGTCTGAGGAGATTTCACACTTCCCTGTATAATACGACGATCTGGGAGCAATTGGTAAAGAATCTAAGGTTTATCTATATGTCATTCTCTTCGTATGGATGTCCTCTACAACATATCTGAAATTCACAGCAATTGGATAAACGAGCAAAGAGATGTGGTCAAAACATTGGACTACATGCCAGCTGAAATTTTTCTGGAAGTCTCCTGGAAGTTTACTGTTTCGCATATTTTGGGCCCTAAACATGCTCAAAACTCAAAAATATTCTTTGATAAAGCTTGGAAATTTCCTGGGATGAAAAACATGGGTAGATCGCGAAAATCCGACATCGGACGAAGATTCTACAGCGTTTTAATTAAAAGGGCGAGTTCTGAATTTTCTGGTGACGTATTTTGGTAAAATTTTCATTCATTCATATGGTCCTCGTTCATTCATTCAAAATCAACAATATCATACTTCTATGAAGAAATATACGATGTGTACTTACTGGAGTGGTCCCTAAAGTGCTCAAAGGACTGGAATTTCCAACATCACCATTGGAAACATCACAGCTTTCATTCGGTTTTGAAATCCAGGGTTTTCTTCTTCAGCATCCTCCGAAGACGAATGGGCATCATCATTACTCCCTCGTTCCATGGAAATATCCTCCTGGATACATCAACAACAATTAGTAATATTTTATTTAAGGAGTGCTATGAACGATTATACGAAGAGGTACTTACATCAACTTCTTCTTCAACGCTCGATTCAGAGACTGTTCGTTCGGCAGCAGTGAATTGAAAACTGTCAAGGCTCGATGGGACAAATTTCGTAACAAACATTGGTTTCATGATCTTAATTTCACGTACAAGAAAATTCACGGTATAAGGAACACTAACAACTCACCAAAGAAACAGCTGAGGACTTTACATTGTTCGGTACGTGTAATCCAAATGAGCCTAAAGATGTTCAACTGATGGTTTACTCCTTCAAACGTCCGAAACACATTGGTCAAAGCCCATATGGCGTGCTTCTCTGTCAATGTTATACTCTTCCATGAATAACTCTTGATGTATTACTCATACTAAGTAACCAAGAGTACACCTCAGTATGAAGGATCTCTCACCATCACTCAGAGGTCCCAGAAGTACCATTTCTTGAAGTTGCATCCGCAAATATGTCATCTATGGAATTATAATCTTTGGAAGTGTCATCATGGGAGTCAGTCATTCTTGCGAAGTGGCTGTGACAGATGCATAACATTTCTACTTCAGCACATCATTCATACAACGCACAGGATTCAAAAAAACAATGAATCATGGAATAAAGATGTTCACATCAGCGTCTACAAAAATGCTAAATCTTAACTCTTACTTGTTTACAATTTCACTAACTGTAGTGATTATGACGCAAAATCCCTAGAATTTGTTCGTCTCTTGAAACCTGCAGAGATGAATAAAATACATTATTCTAAATCATGACATGATTTTTATAAAACTGTGAGCGATTCACGAAACTACTATCATGTGAGCAATTCACATAATCTTCACTTCGTGAGCCACTCCCACTAGGTGAACATTTCTTGGTTTTTGTGCATACACTGACAAATCACATAATCCAAACAACAACATTTTATCAAAAAATTGTTTACCTCTAACAATTGCTGAAAATCAAAATTTGATTTTACATAAATGTTTATTGTGTCAACATTCGCTGAGTTTTCAAAAATTGGACAGACATCCATTATGCAATTGTGAAAACTCACATACAAACATTATTTCACCATGTATAATTGTCTACTTTCAACAGATGTTCAAAATCAAAACATTAATTTTACAAAAATATAAGTTAACGTGAAACTCACGTAAATTTGAATATATAAATATACATATATATATTGCTCCCTCGCGCGAGCATCTGTCTTTGAAACAAGTATATTTTCAAAAATTTATGAAAGCTCACATATCGAAAATAAAAATTTCTATGAAATCTCATAAACAAATTTTTATTACCAACAGAAGCACGTCTATCAAAAATAAAAAATTTCTCACGGGCGTGAGATGAAGGGGGGTGGTAGGTCACTTAGGAAAAAATAAAATAATTTTGTTAGGGTCTCTTCCCTTTTATATCAATTTTATTTCCAAAACCTAATAAACCATGGATTTCCTTTTTTGGGTCTGGGCTCACAAATTCTAAACCGACCAAAATTGAACGACCGACTATCCAAATAAGCAGTGCTTTGTTTCTCCATGACCATGAGACGACACTCTATCATATGTCAGGTTCCTTACCTATGGTTTGCTCGTACATGACATCATTGGAGAAAATCAGGGATTCAGAAAATGCCTTTGTACGACTAAGTCCGACTACTTATCTCATTTTACTGGAAAGTCACCATCTAATGCTTACTGCGGAACATGACTGTACCTCATTAAGCAGGGGGACTTAATGTTGATGGTGGATTTTCAGCAAAGGCTAAAATCGTAAAATCATGATACTGCATGTTTCTGACCCGGTTTCAGGAATGCATGTAACGATTTGTGTTTTTACGATTCGTGAACCGTTTTCATGATCTCTGATCGAGTACCTCTCAGAGCCACGATGAATATGTTTCTCGAAAGGCCTCCCACTTGTTGAGCGTTCGATGCTACGAATTTCATCGTGCCTCTTTATGTAGAAGAAAGATTGGGCGGTCCTCCATATATAATTGTTTGTTGAGAGGGAAAAACGCATTCAGGACGTCGGTGACACTCACTGTTCCTTGACTACATAGAGAGACTTGCCTCTACATAGAAGAACGATTGGGCGGTCCTCCTACATAATTATTTGTCGAGAGGGAAAAACGCCTTCAGTACGTCGGCGACACTCATTCGTTGTTCCCTGACTATGTAGAGAGACCGTGTATAGATTCAGGTGGCTCTTCCTTCATAATTGTTTGTTGAGAGGGCAAAACGCCTTCAGGTTAAGAAAGCTGCACGTTGTTCCCTGACTATGCACCTTTCAGAACGAGTATGATGCTCCAACTATCTCATATCTCGATTCTACAATAAATTAATTTTACCGTGACATTCACCGACTGAATTCCTAGAAGATAATCTATTCTATCATATTACTCTGTTCAAAGGCTGATCCCCAGCTGATCCCATGGATTAGTAATAGATAATCACTTTATCTCATTACTCCGTTCCCTGAATTCCCCGACTGGATTTCACGGATTAGTAATAGATGCTCAACTCATTTTATTACTCCGTTTCATGAATCATACCCAACAGTATTTCATGAATTACTAATAAATACTCCAAAATCGGGCTTCTGAGCCACCATCGAGTAAGTCCCGAGAAAATGGTGCAAGTGTACTTGAAAAATAATGCACAAACGACCGTGATGAACACGCAAGTGTGACACATTTTCACCCATAAATACATTAGCTGGGACTCATTTATCACTATTAAAATTGTGTGTAGGTGTTTTTTTTTTTGGCAATAAACCTTTTTAGAAGAATCAGCTCGAATAGTTGTTAAACGCACCCCCGGAGGGCATTTGCTAAGCGGACTCTCACTGTTGGTTAAGGGGCACCTCAATTACTAAGGGACACCTCATTGCTAAGGGGCACTCCAGCTTCTATTTTCACCCCAAGACACCCCACTGTTATAGGAAACCCTACTCTGGATAGGGGACACCTTCTTCTTCACGGTTTAAGTAATTATTTTTGGCGGGAAAATGGTGTTAAGCTGCGTACATTTCTGGAATTGATTTCCACGAGTTTTGGTCAGATATTCTCTCGATTTTGGATTCTTATCTCCCTGTTAGGTCAAAACATGGTTGGTAATTGATTGTTTCACGTTAAAAAAGGGAGAAATCTGTTGATTATCGTTAGGCAGGGAAGAGAGAATAACTCGGGTGTTCAGTTATATTTGGGAGTTATATGGAAGGAAATGGAAAGAAGATATTCTGTTTTGATTTGTTATTATCCTGAAGATAGTGCAACAACTCATATACATGTAACAGAAAAGGGAAGGAGAATAAAATCTCCATGATTTGGCAGAGAAGTCAAAAGAAGATATTTTCGGGTTTAAGTGATTTGATTCTCTGAGTTATAATAGGAAGTTACGTAGGATATTCTTTTAATATTTGCGGTTGTCTACTTGGGGGTTTTGGGATGAATCAAACAACTCAGAATCGCGTGATAATAATGGAAAATATTCCCGTGGAGAATAATGGAGTAAAGAGAGAATATTTGCACATTGAACAAGAGATATTGGGTGTTGCTGAGACTATATAATGAGTTTACTGGAGTCATAGATGGGCATCGAGAGTTGGGGAGAAGAACAGAGGGTTGCAGAGCAGATTTCTCTGCTGCTACAGAGAAGAAGAAGAAGAATATTTGACGCCTACAGACTGTCGCAGAGAACTGTCGTTTATTAACAGTACTCGTAACAGTCAGTTTGGCACGCTTGTTTTGAATTTGCAACAATTTCTTGTAACGCTGACGTCTGTAACGCCAATACAGCGTTGTAGATTCACTATATTATTACTCTTCTTCAATAAAAATACCTTTTGAGCTATGAATTATATTTTTGAGCATGTTTCCAACCTAATGAGCTAAACCCCAACACTGGGACGACGGAGGAAGCCGAATTTCATACATGGGTAAATTTATTTTATTTTCTATATGACTTTTGCACTAATTAAAATAGAATTATGATTTGAATTAATTAGTTATTATTTTATTTGATGGGTCATGCTTGCGTAAATGTTTAATGCTCATGCTTACGATTTATAACTAATATTTTCAGAATCTACTTTGGCAAAATAAGAGTTGATGTTATTTTTATTGAGCGATAATTGTTGAGAATGAATAATTGAGCCTTATGATATGAATTCGGTGGAATCCTAGTCCCAGTAGCTCTCTTTTATTATTTTCGTTAAACCTTTAAATTTAGTCTTCACAAATCTTAGAGTTCGAATCTATTATTACTACAAAAACAATCAAAAATCATATCAGAGCGCCCAAACACACGAACGAACGATCGAAGTATGGACGAACGAGCGATCCATAGAAATAATAAAATAATAAATAAAATAAGCTAAGGTGTGGGACCAGGCCCACAGGCCGGCCGGCCAGTCATGCCATGGCCGGTCCCCCTTTTTATTTTATTTACTTTTATTTTTCCCTCATCTCACGGGGTTTCCCTCACTTGAGCAAACTCCCTCGTTTGTGAGAAACTCTTGGGTTTCCATGCTTCCATCGAACAAAAATAGGGAAAAGGTGTCACGGGACCGGGCCACCTAGCCGGCCGGCCATGCCCAAGCCTTGGCCGGTGCCACCCCTTACAATTCCTTATTTTTACATATTATTATTTCCATCATCTCATGGAACTCCATGGTTTGACCGAAAACCCTAGTTTTCAATATTTTCTCAAATATTGCTCAAACCATGAAAAAGCCAAAAGGTCAAACGGTCTACGACCGACCACAGGCTTCTCACGTCAAAATTAAAATATAATTATTTTTATATTTTCAAATTATCTGTAACATGAGCGAAGTTCTTCTTGCTCATTCAAGCAAAATCGAGAGTTTCAGTCAAGATCAAACTCTTCTGAAAATTCAAAATATTGCTCGAACGATCGTCAGAATATACCAAAACTCTCAGGACTGAGACACGTACACCATGGTGACACGGGCATGCTGCCTTGACCGACCAGGGTCGTCCCTAAGGCTTACAAGGAGCCGGTCCCACACATTCTCGCAATTTTGACCTAATTTGCTATCAATTGTTCAAAATTGGGTCCAAACTCTCTTCAACGACTTGGGACTCGCTCAAACGACTGGAAGCCGGTCCCACAACCACCAAGGGACGGTCCCATGCATCCTTGGTCAGTCCCTCATCTCTCCACAATTAGGTTTTACTGCTTAACGCTCACTCGAGCATTATTCTAATAAATGATCAACAGTAGCATTTGATCATTCTTTCACCAGCCGGTCAGCAAAGGACCCTGGAGCACGCTCACTCGAGCACTTGGGCACTACATGGTCGTCCATCATCCCATGTGGTCGGTCCCTCTTTACTCAATAGCCTATTTTCAGTAATTCATCAATTGACGAACAATTGGTCGAAAATTAGGGTCTCGAACAAACGCTCGCTGAATCACAATTCTGAGCAGTTCAAAAACTATTAATTTTATGATTGATCGGGCAATCAACATCTAAATTAATTATATAATATTTGGCCCTGCCAATATTTTAATTAATTATTATTTGGTCACACTACCAAGAATCCATTGAATGAGTAATACTTGCTCATCTGCTCGAATATTGATCCAACTATCAATATTCAGTAATTCACTGAACGAGAAATACTCGCTCAATTGTTCAAATATTCATCCAGCTATCAAGTAATTCATCGAGTGAGCAATACTTGCTCAAACGCTCGATTCATATACTGATATTCAGTAATTTATCGATCATTTGCTGGAGTAATATTTACTCAGACTATCAGCATTCATTTGAGAACTGTGTCCTAGCAGACGCTCGATCCATGAATGTTCCACTGAACAAATTTAGACCCATTGTCTAATCAAATCAAACGACTGACTAGTCAAATCCACGTTCGTGAGACATCAATCACGTCACATGGGGGATATCAATTAGGGTTTTGGTCTGGCGTCCTACAACACGTGTGTTCATCCACGATGAGAAATGTGAGTAAGTCGTGCAAGCAGTTGAGGGAGTTAGAAAAGTAGTGGGTGGACAATCAACCGACCCTCTCACGTATGAGGAACTGGTGAAACCACGATTTCCCACTTTCCCGCTCTTTCACTCGAGCAACCGTCACACTTACTGGAGATCAATGTGTTTATACTTTTCGGCAATATAAATAAGTCTCGGAGTCCATGATTGAAAAATGGTACGAAAAACACACAGAATTCCACGAGATATTGAACAGACAATCCATCGTCTAACCAAGAATCATCGTGTGAGTAACACGCTCTCAATCACTCAGACTGATTCATTATTTGCAGAAACCCACAACACATACACAAATCACCATTGATCTCACACACTTCTCAGCTTCCCTCCTACAGATCAACCCTCTTCCCTCTTTGTGACCGAATTGACTCTGGAACGGCCATTGACTTGGTTTAGGCCGAAGTCTTACAGATTGATCTCTCGAACTTATACGCACTCACGTGCAGTGCATCTGTTTGAGGTTAGGCAATTTTCTCGGTTGAGGAGTCTTCGATCGCTCGATCGTCTCTTCATTCCCTAAAAAGCCAGCGAACTGTTTTTCCCCATTTACAATCAATAATATGTATATCACGGCGATAGTATGAGTATTTTTTTTATTGGTATCTGACTTATGCCTTGTCACATTTTAATGTGTACCTTCTATGTACTAGTGCAAGGTCTGGACTGGTGGTTTCATTTTGACTGCATATAGAACCTTCTTTGTCATCGGTGTGTCAGCATATGGTTGCTCTTCGTATTTTCTCTCATTTTGTTGTGTATCAAAATATATAAATATTCACATCAAAATATATAAATATAGTTGTTGTATGTAGGGTCTAATTTTGGGCTTTATGGGGCTGCTTTTGGATCTCTTTTGCTGTCTAGTATCGATGTACTACTGAACCCTTATATACTATCATCTTTCGGTATTTATGCATGTACATTAATTACAAAGTCATGGATATCTCTTCATTTCTTTCTTTTTTTATTAGCATATTCAACCTTATGGAATGCTTGGAGTTAATCGTAGTTTGCATTTAATCTTTGCTCATTCCATTTTCATTTGCAAATGTATTCGATCGCTTAAGTATATAGTTCATGGGAACCCAACTAATTATTCTCGTAGGTTTTGAAAGTACTGTGAACTCAATATTGTTTAACTGTACTAGGCGCTCACTTTGTTTTCTATCTTATATTTTTTTTGGACTTGAACAATCTAAATAATTTAACTGATTTTGAATTGTGCACTTATGTGATGTCAATTTATGGAGCTATGGCCATAACCATTTTTCTTTTTCATTTCTTGTTTTTACCTTGAAAATTTTATTATCATTGAATTTTAGAACCAGATGAGTGATTATGTATCATTTTACCTACTTTAGTTTCTTTCTTTTATTCGAGTGGCGCACTGGAGGGTTTTGCCTGGCTGGACGGGTTGAAATCCAACCCGTTAAAAGGAAAAATTCTCTGGTCCGTTACAGTTGGTTTCAAAGCGTGTTTCAATTTATAGGGACTTTGTTTTGTTTTCTTCTTTACTAGATTGGTCGATTATTTAAGAATTTAGTTTCATTGATATACTCTGATTTTTTAAAATCTCATAAAAATGTTTAGTGTGTTTTATTTGATTCTGCATTCGATTGGGAAGAACACTATTTTTGTTTGCGTAAATATATTGTGCTTTCCTTTTGGGACCATGTGAATAATTTTTTCAGAAAATTTGAGTTGTCTTGTAGACATACTTTTGAATTTCTATTTTGATCTGAACATCTGAATTTCTAATTTCTGTAAATAGGTCTAACAAGTATTTTATTTCCTAATATTTTGAGAGTATTACAAAATATACCCAAGTCTTTCTTTTTATTTTGGGGATTTTTGGATAAGCCAGATACCGTGATATACATACTAATGTGTATGTTAGTAATAAGAATTACTAACAATTTCTAACTCTCGTGCATGTCTTTCGATTGTGAAGATGCCTCTGAAGGTTAGGGAGCTTAAAAATGTTGCTTCAACGGGAAATGATAAAGCTAAGAATCTTAGTGTTATAGCTAAACGTATGAAATCCGGCTGTGAGCAATTGGCCGAATTTGACAAAAGCGAACGGGAAAAGTATGTTATCGTAACAGTTTAAAACGTTGTTCCTTGCCAAGTATTTTTCTTCCTACAACAAGATCCTTAAAGTGTGTCGAGTTTGCAATGTTGGAGCAAGGTAATATAACGGTTACGCAGCTATATAAGTAATTTAGTGAGCTAGAACGTTACGGGACAGTATAGTTGCAACGGAAGAGTTGAAGGCTCAAAAACTTGAGAGCGCTTTTAAGGCATTGATTCGTCAAGTTGAACGGCATTGTTAAGTCTAAAGAGGAAGTGGAGAACGATGTGCCCAACGGTAATTGTTTTTGCTCCTACTTTGTGTTTTGAATTTCAGGAGAATTTTTTCTTTTTTAGGGGTTGATGGTCTAACACCACAAAAGAATTTTTGCTTGGCCTTAACCCGAATCCGATCCATTTGGATGGGAAGCTAGAAATTGCGTAGTATGCGCATGCAATCCTAGTAATCGGGTGAGTATAGCCGTGCGGCGAGTGCCCAAAATCCAATATGAGTGTTTTAACACTAAGTAGGCTATACCATAATAGTATTAGAGTTTTTAGTTAGTAAAATTGATAGAAAACTCTAGAAATCCTCAGCATGAATGACACGTGAGCGAGCATGCAGCAGCCTAAAGAGCTTTTGTCTTTGTCTTTCAAAATCATCTTTAGATGTACTTCATAATTTTCTTTGTTGTGTCCGCCATTTTATTTTTCCCCTTTTATGTTGCAAACTGAGTAAAAGAGATTTTTGTTTCTGTCTTTTAAAAAAAATAAAATGAAATAAACCTAAAACCCAAAACTTAGCCTTCCTTCTTGTTGTTCCTGTTTTCTTTGCTTTGACATTCAATTAAAACCGGAAGAAGAAGTTCATTCTCCCTTGAAGATTTGGCAGTTGAGGCAGGGGTTTTCATTCCTTTTGAACTATGGGTTCCACATGTGTTCAATGATATTATTATGAATAATTGATTTCATTTCTCTTTGACTTTTCATGATTTCTACAAATCAAGGAAAGAAGGGTTACTGAAGTTTCATCTGGTTTTATATTCGTGAAATTTTGTTGAATTTGTTAGCCAAATCAAAATAACATGCTTGATCCCTGATACTTTTACTCGTCTTGTCATAGTTGCCGAGAGTGAATTTGAATTTTGACTTCCGTATTTATACTGATCTTTTAAGTGACTTGGTTTGAAATTTTTATCACCTACGGTATGAGTTAATTCTTTGGTTTAATAAATCATCCCATTCTTTCCATTTTACGTTTATTCTTTGAATGTCTTGAACATGCAAGAAGCTTGTGTAAAAGCTTACATTTTGCTATGTTTATTCTTTGTGTACTGAATTACATGACTCCAAGTTTTCGTAAATGATTTATGAAAAAGTTACAAAAATTATGCAGCTATTAAGTTTGATTTTCATCGTAAATTAAGTTTTGAAAACAATCATTAAATTAACCTTTTAACTGTTTGCGAAAAAACGAAATACACAATTAAAACTCTACCCGATAACCAAAAAAAAGAAAAAAATTGAGATGGTTTTGTAGATTTCTCCCATTTTACTCTTTTTACTACCACGCAGTCTAAATGCTATAAGCAAATGAATTTTCCTTACATTACATTACCCGCGTGATTCTTTAAAATCCTTGTTTGAACAACCCAATTTAAAAAGTTTAGGGAAAATTGGAAAAATGTCCCATACTTTGATGCCTCATAGGGAAAATGCCCCATGAAAATAAAGTTACGGAAAAGTGCCCCACCGTCCATTTTCCCATCCAAAAAGCGTGAAGTGGTCAAACCACGCACACGAGTGCGTTTGCACGTGCAAAAAATAGACAAAAAAACCCCTCATTCAGGATGTTAAGGCGTGCCTTTGGGTTAAATGAAGGACGGTGGCAGATGAGTCCTTCATGTGATACTTGACGGGGAAATAGGTTCAAGCAAATTCAATACCGAATCTGAATTTAAGATTGATTCCATTGATATGATATAAACATTAAAACCCTCTACAAAAAGAGATCACAAACCTAAAGTCTGATCCAAAAGATATGATTAAGATGAACAAAAGTGATTTCATTACTCCGAATATGAAACCCTATATTTTAACAGCAGTAGATTTCGATGAAGAACACGGAGTACCGGCAGCCTCTGTTCTTCTTTGGTAACAAAATAACGTTAATTTTGGAAGAACACCACCACTAACAATAGTAACACCATCAAGTAACTTCCCTAATTGTTAGATTAATTTCATCGTTCAAAATAGAAAAATCCCTGATTTATATTCACACGAAGCTTTCAGTAAAAACAAAGCAAACTAAATCTGTCAATTTTCCCTAATCGTGATTCTTCTTCGTGACTTTGTCTTCAATTTTCTTCTTTTACTTACTTGGTGTTGTCTTCTTTGTCTTTACTAAATCTCCATCTTCAAATACACATAACACTCCGGATTAACTCATCACCATGTCTCCTCTGATTGTGTAGATGCTTCAGATTCTATTTCTGTTAACGGAGAAACGTAGAAAATGGAGACAGCAGTGATATGCGCGTGACAAGTATTGGGTGAAACCCGAACAAGATCAAGGCGTCCAAAATCCACGTATCACATCAGGAACAACAGATGAGGTGTAGGTGAAAAAGATCCCGTGTTGTCATTTCCCTACAAACACATAAGGCTAATACGGTAATTTTATCCCTAAATGATATATCCTCAGAAGAGATATTGACCAGTCAATATCGGCATACTGATCATTTGGATAGAAAAGGTGACGGTGGGACATTTTCCCATAACTTTGTTTTCGTGGGGCATTTTTTCTATGTGGCATCGAAGTATGTGGCATTTTTCCCATTTTCCCGAATGTTTACTACTATTAATGTATAATTCAGTGCTTAAGGGATCTTTTTTCTTTTTTTTTACGTTGTAAATGAAACATATGACTCTTTACCACACTTAGTGCTTTGTCGTGTCATTTGGTGTCTTTACGAACTAATCATAAAACCTCCCATAAACGATTATAACAGTCCTAACTCCCTTATGCTTTATTTTTATTTTCTATGTCCCTATCATCTTGAGTTTTGTCGCAAATGTTAATAAATGGGAGGAATGGTACTCATTGGTGCTTTAATTACTAGTACATTTTGGATGTGTTTGCCTTTATATTTAACTGATAATTCCTCGGGCAATTAGGACTGGCTTCATTTTGTCTAAATTTAAAATCGGAAATGCTAGTTGCTTCCCTATTCTCCACCTTCCTATTCACCTTCCTATAATCTAAGCCCCATATCCATATCGAGATTCACATTCAGGTTCAGGTGGAGTTCATCATTTTCCTAACATGGAGTTTAGATTGTAGGAGGAAAATAGGAAGATGGAGATTAGGGAGCCAAATAGCATTGCCGATTTAAAATGCAAGATTTTCCTTTATTTATGACAACCTTATAACAACTGTTTTTCCCTCTTTTGGGGATGAGTTATGGGTATGCATTACTCTGTTTTATGAATCTGGTTTTACTGAAATTTCCATGGTGTATGGACTGTACTTTAAGCTTGGTATCTTACTTGGCGCGCGCTTTTGATAAGTTGCGGCGACGCTGTTCTTGACTTCTGAGAATTGGTTTCGGATTCTGTAATTGTTCTTCACGTGAAAATTTTATTTGGGATTTGTTGTCACAAATGACTAGAGAGCTCTACTTTAGGAACGTCGGTCCTAAGTGGCATCCCACTATCATGGTGGTTACCTGGAAGATCGTTGTGGCAACGATGGCTGGTAATCAGAACTACTCTGACGGTGGCACTGGCCATGAAAATAATACAGTAAATTTATTTACAGCTCTGAATCTTATTTAAACGGTATTTGCGTAAGTATTTCTTTCTCTACTTAATTATTGTTGGTGCTCCTTGTTTACGCATTCATATTTCGTGATCAACTTGTTTAGTTTGAATTACATTTTGATTGCTTTATTATTGCACATTATTACGTAATCCCTACTGAGCCGTGGTTCATCCCGTTTTGTTTTGTTTTCCCATAAATTTTGAGGAGAGGTTGAGCCGTTGAGGAAGTAAGCTAGATAAGAGCTTACGGCAAAAGCTTGAGCAAATTTTGGTATTTTTGCTTGCATCTCTAATATGTATATTATGGGTAGTTTTTTATTGGACTTATGCCTTGTCACATTTTAATTTGTATATGTATCTACTATAAACTAGTGCAAGGTCCGACTGGTGGTTTCATTTTGACTGCATACAGAACCTTCTGTTGTCATCAATGTGTCGGCACATGGTTTCTCTTCGTATTTTGTCTCATTTTGACGTATAAAAATATATACATATATGTTAAATTATATAGGCCATAACCGGCACGTACTTTAGTATGGTGTCATAGGCTCACTTATACACACAGACATGTTACACATGTATGGTATACCAAACGACGGACGTATATGAAACAAGAAAGAAAATGGACGAGAAAGAAAAATGGGATTCACTTTCTATCAACTCCTTTTTTCATCCTTATTACAATTAACCCACTACGCGTATATATACTAGTGGAATGCAGTGACTAGTCATCACTTCTTATTCACAAAATGTGACACGCTTATTTTTTGGTGTCGTGTTATGTGTTAGAGAGTGGGACCCATAACATACACATGGACATCCACATATGTTGATACAAAACACTGCCCTTAGATGACCACCATCTAAAATATTTCTTCGCCAAAATCTTGCCAGATATATCCGTTAAGATCAAAACCTTGATAATCTATGGTCAGGAAAAACTGTGTGCGGCAAAAAAACCTGAACAATACGGGTGATCGTCCGATAACCGCACCCCAAAAACACTTTATGGACATACATCTATTTAGATGATGATCACCGTTCTAAGATTGTAAGCTCATTAAAAACCTCGTCAGGAAACCCATTGGAAAAAAAAACTGAACGTAGGAAAACATGAGTCCTCAGAACAGTGTTGGACCCGCAGATGTTGCCTCGTTAAAACCTTGTCTGAAAAACCCAGAGGGACAAAAACCAAGACGAAGGAAAAAGAGTACAACATGTCGAACTGCGGATATCATTGGACTCGCATGCCTCGTTAAAACCTTGAAAAGGAAAACCTAGTGGGACAAAACCTTGACTAAGGAAAAAGAGTACACCGTAGTGTCCAATATGTTCCCATATCCATAATCTTCCATGGCTTTACTCCCCCTGATGAGTAGCTTACCTGGTTGATCATTGTGACTGATAATACTGCATAGAGATCACGAACCATCCTTTATTGTCTTCAGCGGCTTCTTTTGCTTGAGAAACTTGGTCTGATTTTACTCTGTGCAATTTCTTAATGATCATCTGGTTGTATCAGCTTTTTATTCTCCACTAGCTTTGTCTGAAAAATCATAATCGATCGGGGGATGAACAAGTATCCTCTACTACCAGACTATTAGCTAGGAAAATGTTTAGCTGCTTTATCAAACCTGCCAAAAATAAAAAACTTAAACAGCCTGATTAGCTTTTCTCTGTGGGAGACATTCATCGATCTTTCATGCAAAAGATCAAGCTTAATGGTTCCACGAAGATGAAGGGGTTTTCTTCGGACCAATGTCTCGATATTGGTGCTGGATAGAACTAGACTTACATGTTTACTACAGACCCAATATCAGGTACCTATAACATATCTCAGTTAATGTACCATTAGTTTACACATCTTTTGTGTAATATAAACCACAGAGTGATACATCTCCTTGGTTGAGATGTAAGTCGATCAATCTTAAAAATAAGAGATCGAGTGATTAGCTTATCCATTTAAACATGTCTAAACCTTTATGGTTGACGAAATTAAAGGACTTATAGCTACAATGCTCAATCAAATTGAGCCCTTGTTTTACCGAGATTTTCCATCTCGAAATTTGCTTTAAGCATTTTTGTGCTTTGGAGAATTCTTCAGGAGTTCCAAGCAAATAGATGTTGTGTATTTCAAATCTAGTAAATGTACAGTTTATGAGCATATAAAATGGTTCACATATCCCTGGGTAATATAAGCATTCACTTAGATGATTGATCACTTTCTTCCTTATTGAGTAAATGCTATGACATGGTAATTCTACTGGAAAAAACTTCAGGAATTTACATGCAGTTTTCTGTATACAGATGCGCAGTAAACACATCAACTAGATGCATATCGAGTCCTTAAAGACTGTCAGACAAATACCATAAAGGTAGATGCATCCATAATATGGAATATCTTACAAAGAAAACCATCTCAGGTTCCTGTAAAAGAATTTGTGCCATTAGTTGACTTTACTTTTCTCACTATGCACATACACCCACTTATAGCCACTAAGGGTTACATTATCGGATGTCGGAACTGCAAACACCCGTTTGTGGCCAAGAGTATCTCACATTATCGAGTGTTCGGGCTGCAATACCAAATTTATGCATTTTTTTTCGAGAAACTTTTATTCTGCTTTGATCTCTCCTGGTTTAACCAATCATACCTTTGATGACATTCCCATAGAGAGTGGTTTAAACCAACAACACCTATGGTAGTATCAGTGGATACTTTGACTATGTCATCAACAATCATTGGATTACGATCGCAAATTTCTCTATTGCATGCATTCCGTATGGAAATCCTCTCATTTTGAGGTTTCTCAGTCTTTTCAGAAACATTCTCTTATTAGGAGAACTATACTCAGAGAAATTAGATCTTCCACCGATAGTCTCTTTGAGAGCACTATCTTTCAATGATTGTGACTGGATCTTTCTTTTAAGAGGTGCAGAATATTTCAAGTCAACTAGTCATCCACGCTCAAGGTGTGTTCTAAGTAACACACTTGCTACTACATTTACAGCTTCTCAAGGAAGCAAGGTCATTTGCAATTTATGAAGATATCAAATCTTCGGCATGTCTTTCAGTGATGAAGACATCAATATGAGATACATCCTGGTTTATCTTTGTGCAAATCGGGATACTTCACGCCGTTTTTCAGGCGATAGCCTTTCCTCCTCCAAAAGGTGGGTAGACTTTCTCATCAAATTTGAAAATCTTGTAATAGAGTAGTAACAGTAGTGGAATATAGCACGTCTCAAACAGAAACAACATGACAATGGTTACATGAGTAATAAGTTCAAAGTGCACAAGAACATCAAATGTGCTCACCATCAATACCCAAAACATTACTAGGATGATACAACATCAACGGATGACAAACAAGAGTTTCATTTAAAATCTATATGAGTATAGATACACAACTACCACCAGGTGGGATGTCGAGTCATTTATGACTACCAGACCATACTTCCATCAACCTAGTTAGTGTCTGCGGAAACTCACTTTCAAGGGGTGGCGATGCATAACAAGCGACCTCAATTAGTTTTCTCACTACGCTTTCACATAAGCATCAAATTTGTGACTGATGCTAATACTAAGTTTCAAGAGCGTACACAAGAGAGAAAACACTTCATTATGAACTAAGGTCCATGTCTTCCAATCATATAAACTTTGTCGATAATTCCTTTGCAAAGGGAATATCTGTCCCTAACGATTTCAGTAGCTACTCTGAATATTATTGACAATCAGTTAATAACGATCTCACATCGTTTTCTCGAGTAAGAGGATACTCTAATCCATTGGTACCAAATCTGAACATGCGGATATCCTTCTCCTTGAGATATCGACTCAAATTATGTGGATACCCTCCTCGTCAACTCATCACTCAAAGAGAATATGGACGTTATCTGATTAGATTGGCATACCTCATATAAGAGGTTTTCGTCTATGATGATAAGCATATTCTCAGACGAAAAAATCGCTGCGATTTCATGGCATGCCTTGCAAGGACTTTGTTACTCCGAATCAAGCAAGCGTACTCTTACTAAATCTAGCGACATAGTAGTCTCTAACACCTCAGGCATTTCTCGGTGTGAGAATTTAGATGAGACACAATTGGATTTAACCAATGTCGTCGACGATTCTCCCCCTGATCCTTAGGTAGGATGTCTCATCAACAGAACATTCAGTTTTGCATGACTCAACCTATCAAGGGAGCAACTGGGTGCAGAAAACAATAATAACACGCAACCCAAGAGAGGTAACTGATCAGGTTTCCTCTCTCGTTTACTGTCCAGCTGGGATAATTTTAAGAATTTACATTTCCATGTAAAATTAACAGTAAATTGTAAACGATGACCATAGACATTATCTCAATATCAGTACCGGTCCTGCCAAGACGACTGATAGATATCAACAACAATGAACGGCATTTCAAATGCGCGTATCGTGTATTTTATGTCACAACGATAGCAGAGCTCTTCCAAGCTCAAAGATGGTTATTCACCCAATCATTATGCTACCGTCCCGTATTATTCCACTTCTGGTGGTACGGTACTCATTAGGTTCTTAAACCCGAGAACTATTGTGGTTCCCATATTCAAATATGCCTACCACAATTGTATTTTCCTTTTTCGCCAAAGATAAAGTTATTTGCATAGGTACTAGTGCAAATTTAATTCACCAAATTCAAGATTTTAGGTAATAGCTCAGGCGACGAGAAGACATGATATTAACTCTAAATATCATTTACAAAAATGCAACACTCATTATCGCTCGACGTTTGTATATCTACGAGGCACAATTAACATTTGCATCACTCGGTGTTGTTGACACAACATATACAAAGTGCACATCAAGCACTAACTCCTTAAAGCTCTTCGATGCATATAATTGGCGCATATAATGCACGTCGTAAAGCTAGCAGGAACATATAGGGGCGCAAAATATGCGACTCTCCTTATTGCTCCGCAATATTGTATACGGTGCATATATCTTCTCCAGAAAATTAAGTCGAACTATTTACCACAGAAATCAATGGTGAAACAAGGAAAAAAATATTCGAAATGTAATATATACGGTTCTGACATAATACCGACAAATCTCCAGCTTCATTTATTAGAGTCGACGAAATATTAATTTATCAAAGTTGAAATATGAACACATTATTTTCATTAAAAGAAATCGTCTCGATATCAATTGCAGGTTATTTCAAAGACCGCTGATAGAGACTGGCTAACCATGTTAACCCGGTGTCCGTTTTTCATCGCATTCCGACCCTTTAGGTGGAACGACTTTGAATTCTGGAGATTATTATAGCAAAGGAATATCAAAATTTTGCTATCCCTCAGGATGCAATAATTCCTCGCTCTGCCGATATTTAAACCGTTAACAACCATAAAACTCATTGGTGTACCAACAAAGGTAATTTTACTCTTTACGCTATCCGAAAGGACGCGGAAAAACCTTTTGCTGGTCGGCTAATGAGGAAAACAACAATAACGGTACAAAGCTCAAATATTTGGTTCAATTCGGAAACCGAATAAAATCACAAATATGAGTCGTTGTTAACAAGTACCTATCTCAGATATCTCTTCATATACCATATAATTACCGGTGCTCCAAATAGCACATACCAGACATGGCAAGATGTCTAACTTTCTCTTTTACAAGTCCTAATCAAAATAGGAAAGAAAGTTAGAAATAATAAAAATTATATGCAATAAAACTACTTCGAAATAGTTACACTAAATATGTAAAGAGGAAGAGAATTATCCTTTTCCGTATCGTCAGCCCCAACGATTGCCACAGAGCCATTCGTGCTGATACCGTGTTAAATTATATAGGCCATAACTGGCACGTACTTTAGTATGGTGTCATAGGCTCACTTATACACACAGACATGTTACACGTGTATGGTATACCAAACGACGGACGTATATGAAACAAGAAAGAAAATGGACGAGAAAGAAAAATGGGGTTCACTTTCTATTAACTCCTTTTTTCATCCTTATTACAATTAATCCACTACGCGTATATATACTAGTGGAATGCAGTGATTAATCATCACTTCTTATTCACAAATTTTGTGGAATGCAGCGATTAATCATCACTTCTTATTCACAAAATGTGACACGCTTATGTTTTGGTGTCGTGTTATGTGTTGAAGGGTGGGACCCATAATATACACGTGGGCATCCACATATGTTGATACACAACAATATAAATATTTTTGTTGTATGTAGGGTCTAATTTTGGGCTTTATGGGGCTGCTTTTGGATCTCTTTTGTTGTCTAGTATCGATATACTATTGACCCCTTATATATTATCATCTTTCGGTATTTTATGCATGTACACTAATTACAAAGTCATGGCTTTCGTACATTCTTCATTTTTTCCGACTGCATTCTCAATTGATATAGAACAGTGCAGGTTCTGTTGAATGTTTGTTTTATGCCTAAAGTTATTGGTTAATTACTTTGGTTGTGTCGGATTTAATAACAAATAAATTACTATCTTTTCATTTCTTTCTCTTTTTATTAGCTTATTCAACCTTATGGAATTCTTGGAGTTAATCCTAGTTTGCATTTAATCTTTGTTCGTTCTATTTTCATTTGCAAATGTATTCGATCGCTTAAAGTATATAGCTCATGGGAACCCAACTAATTATTCTCGTAGGTTTTGAATAACGTTATAATGTACTGTGTACTCAATATAGTTTAACTGTACTAGGCGCTCACTTTGTTTTCTATCTTATATTATTTTTGGACTTGCACAATCTAGATAAATTAACTGATTTTGAATTGTGCACTTACATGGTGTCAATTGATGGAGCTATGACCATAACAATTTTTTTTTCTTTTTTTCATTTCTTGTTTTTACCTTGAAAATTTTACTATCACTGGATTTCACAACCATATGAGTATAATCATGTATCATTTTACCTACTTTAGTTTCTTTCTTTTCTTCGAATAGCGCACCGGAGGGTTTTTTCTTGCTGGACGGGTTTAAATCCAAACAGTTGGAAAGAAAAAGTTTATGATCCGTTACAATCATGGATTTCAGGCACACTGGGTAACTTGATCGTTCCCTTTTTGCTGATATGGCAAAACTCCCATCTCCGAACATTGCAGGACCTCTATCAAAGTCGCTCGAGTTCACGGACCACGAAAGATCACTTGTCATATGCCGACTACACCCACTTTCAAGAAACCATTGAAAAGGTGATGATGACTTTAAAGCGATTGCTCCCATACTAGCATCATTATTTCTAGGAAAATAATTTGTTAGTTTTTTAGAACTCATATGGCTTGAGAATAGTTTTCTAGCTTTCTTATTAAGAATACTAGCAATATTTAATTCTTCCTAAAAAGTTTACATGTATGTTGGTAATAATCAAAAGGACCACAAAACATATAGGAGCCTATGGCTGTTGTAGCAACACCATTAGATTTTGTAGAAATACTTTGAGTCACATAGGTTTTATCGAAGCCTAAGCTTCTTTTATCTCCAAACGGACGACAATTCATGAGACATGAATTAATAGAATTTCTCTAATCCATATATAAATTAGAATATTTTTCAATAGAGTTCGTTATCCAAAGGGTTTTGTTAATAGCGGATATAGAATGTCCATCATCTACAACATCTTCTTTATTAATTCGAATTCATTCATCCAACATATCTTGGAGAGTGTTTTCCCTTTCAGATCCTTCTCGAATATCAGAATCTTTGATGTAAATCTCACAGCGAAGTCCATCGATAACTCTTTTTAATATGTGTTTCTCGTGACAGAGTTTATCGATCATCTTCTTTAAATCAGAACCAAAATAAACATCGATGGTTTCTAGAACACACTCAGAATTTGAAATGAACTGTGTTGGTGATACGTTTTTTGAGATTTCGTCTCTGTCCATATAGTAAGAATGTTTCAAACACATACTCATTAGGTCTTAGCGATATCCAAGGATCAATCAAGTCTTATCCAACAAACAAGGTCGAACCTATCTACTGTGATTGATCAAAGCACAACCTGTGATATTTCAATTATAAAGATAAACAGTATGACGCGGAAAAAGAAATAACAGAGACACCCGAAATTTTGTTAACGGGAAAACCGCAAATGCAGAAAAACCCCGAGACCTTGTCCAACTTGAACACCAAACTGTATTAAGCCGCTACATATACTAGCCTACTACCAATTAACTTCGGTCTGGAATGCGGTTGAGCCCGAACTCAGTCTCCCATTGATTCAGGTACATTCACGCTCCATTAGCCTCTTGAACCCCAACAGGACTTTGCGCAATTGATTCCCTTAGACGTCTCATACCAACTAAGAGTTGCTTCAACTCAATTGAAGACTTTAAACCAAATCTGCCTCCAATGGATTAAGCCTATGATTGATTTTCTGATCTATGATCTAAATGGATGATCAAATCAACGATAGATCCAGGTGATGAAAATCGATAGCAACTTGATAAAATTCTGGCTATCCTCAAAATTCAGACTTATGCAACCCGAAGTGCAGCCTATAATATTATACACCTCACAAGTATATAACTTGCAAAATCAACAAAGTCTGAGACGAAGAGAACTTTGATGATTACTATCTGTCTTGAACGTTGTAGCAAGTTCTACAAACAATCAAGAACAGGATACTCGAGTTATCAAGATGAAAGGTAACTGGACCTGGCTTCACGGATCCCAATGAAATCTTTGTAGTCGTTAAACCCTAAAAGGATTTTTCTGGAGATGACGACTCTAGATACAACCAAGACACACCAAAAAGTAGTTTCAGGATTCAAAGATCCCAGTTGCCAAGAGTTCCCCTTATATAGACTTCATAGCCTAGGTTGATTTAGGTTTAAGCTAAGATAGCTTTGGAACCATGCAAACAATATCCACCGTTATATGAAAGCTTTGAATATTATTCACATATACAAGATATACACTCTGGTTAGGTAAACTGTAACTGAACCGTGTATAAAGACTATGTTCAACATGGTTAGCCGAAACTAGTCGATTTGAACTTTAAAAGCTCAACACTCGTTTTCATGTTCACTAAGACATTAATCTTAAGTCACAATCATGTGATCAAATGAGTCTAGTGTTAATTACAGAATTGATAAATGCAAATTACTTCATAGAAATAATTTAATTGCAATTGAATCATAATCGACATAGTTGGTAAATGTATAAGGTACAATTACTTGGATCGTTTGTGAGTCATCTGAGTCACAGTACGCGAACCGGTTTGCAAATTTATAAGCAATAACCGAGTTCCGGAGTTGACCGAACTTTTATGATTAACATACCGGTTTGCAAACTTAGGTGCAACTCAAAGTTATGGAGTTGACAGAACTTTTTCAGTTCACGTACCGGTTTGCAAACTCAAGACTTTTACCAGTTACGGAGTTCACAGAACTTTTTCAGTTCACGTACCGGTTTGGGTACTAACTGGTTATAGAACATATAATTGTATTGGATCGCATACTGTTTTGATTATTTTGACCCAGTTTCCTTACCACGGTTCCAAAATGGTTTGGATACGAATATGCATACCTATCCGGATCACGAAACAAACATATTTTCCCATGATGTACATACGAATATGAAAATCACACAAATCTGAAAGTCGATATACAACTACTCCGCTATGTGTAAACAAGTACATGTAATACGGCTTCAGACATATAACAGTTTTCTCAGTTTGTAAGACTGAAAACACTGTCTTGTATTCCGAATATAATAGTTCTATATTTCTCTAAATCAATTATCAATTCGAAATATTCCTGATTAACATCAATGCCACATATCACTGTTCCAGGTTATTTTCTAATAATAAACTTGATTCATGATTTGGTTTCGAACAATAAATTTTTCTACACCAAAATTTGATCAAGTATGAATAAATGTTCATTAAGCTTAGTCATTATATTTCGAGAAATTAGTAAACTAAATAATTAGTTCTCAACTCAAAATTCTTGTCTATGAATGCTAGTCTAATTACTTATGCGACAATCGTCTCAAGGATAGAAAGGTGACTATAACTTGAAAAATAGGTGGTTCGGTCTTCACTTACCTTTTGTTGATGAAGTTCTCCAAAAGCTTCGGTTGATCTTCACCTTCAAATGATAGAACACAAATGATGACTGCTTCATTTCTCAACTACCTCTATCCTAGACCGAGACTTAACTAATTGTAGACTAGAAATCAAGATATATTTTTGACATCTAAATTTGACAACAAGCTTGATATAGCAACACTTGTGAGTCCGACCGAGCAATGTTGTAACACAAAAACCTTGGTATATAAATACTTGAGTTCACATTTCTTGCAAACTGTTGATGGTGGATTTTTAACAAAGGGTAAAATCGTAACCTTGCATGTTCCTGATCCAGCAGTCAGGCGAACATTGAGAATTATCTCTCATTAAAGCGTGAAAGCTCATGCCACACCTCTGATCGAGCGTATTGCCTCTCGGAATATCTTCAGAAGTCTCTGATCGAGTATATTACTTCTTAGAGCATATATATGCAGTCTCTCAGCTGAGACCACGGCATATTTCATTCATTGAGCAATTTCAGTAATCACTTCCGTAAAGAATCGAAATGATTGGACGGCTCCTAGATGTATTACTCACTAGTATAGAGCACTAACGTCTTCAGGACGTCGCAATGTTCCCTGACTTTACAGAATAAACATTCAAATCGAGCGTTATGTTGCAAACTAGATCATACCTCGATTTTCGAATAATTATAATGCTCCTAGACAGCATGCCTGCTAGTATAGAGCCATCAATTAATTATTTCTAGTCGCAAGATCCATCAATTGAATTCTTAGAAAATATCTACATTCTGTATAATGTTTCGTTACTTGGATTTATGGCTCTTCCTAGCAGAATTCCATGGGTTAGTAATAAATATTCAACGTACGGACATCTGAGCCACCATCGAATAAGCCCCGAGAAAATGGTGCAAATGTATTCAGCAATAAATTCATTAACGAGCACGCACGAACGAACATCCAATAACACGAAGGAACGATCAAACCGTGGAGAAAATAATAATAATAAAATACCTGAAAGAGGCGTCTAATGGGATCTAGCCCACCGGCCGGCCGGTCACGCCGCCATGGTCAGTCCCACGCTTTTCCCTTTATTTTATTATATTTTATTATTTTTCCTTGATTCCATGAAAATCCCTTCAATTTATGAAACTCCTTCGTTTCATGGTATTTCCTTGGCATTAAGGAAATTATACAAAAATTACATAAAATTAGGAAAGGTGTCACGGGACCGTGGTCACTAGCCGGCCGACCATGCCCTAGCCGTGACCGGTCCCACACCTTGTAATTCCTTATTTTATTAATTATTTACATCATCTCATGGAAATTTCTTAATCCTATGAAACTCCTTCGTTTCATGGTATTTCCTTCACATTAAGGAAATTATGCAAAAAATTACATAAAATTAGGAAAGGTGTCACGGGACCGTGGTCACTAGCCGTCCGGCCATGCCCTAGCCGTGACCGGTCCCACACCTTGTAATTCCTTATTTTATTAATTATTTCTATCATCTCATGAGAATCCCTTAATTTCATGATATTTCCTTCAAATCATGAAAATAATTTAATATTAGGGGAGACTCACGGGACCGGGCCCTAACCGGCCGACCATGCCCAAGCCGGTCGCACATGCCCTTATTTTATTATTATTAGTATTATTTATTTTCCTCATCTCATGGAAACTCCTTCACTTCAAGGAAACTCCTTGATTTCAACAAACTCCTTGATTTCATGATATTTCCCTAAAATCATGAAAATAATATAAAATTAGGAAAAGTGCCATGGGACCGGGCTCATTGGCCGGCCGGCCATGCCTTGGCCATAGCCGGTCCCACACTTCGTGATTCCTTCATTTTATTATTATTATTTCCTTCATCTTATGAAGTTTCCTCAGTTTCAGCAAAATCCTTGATTTCTTCATATTTTCTCAAAATGTTGCTCAAACGCACATTAGAAAATATCAAAATTCTCAGGGTTGAGCCACAGACAGTTTGGCGACGTGAGCATATTACCTTGACCGACCAAGGTTGGCTCTTTGGATTGCAAGGAGCCGGTCCCACGCATTTTCACAATTTGACCTAATTTTCACAGTTGCACGCATTGGGTCCAGAACTCTTCCAAACGACTTGGAATTTCATAAAATGATTGTCAGTCGATTCCGTGACCAACCAGGACCGGTTTCATGACCCTTTGGTCGGTCCTTCATCTCTTCATAATTTATTAGGTTTTATCACCTGAGGTTCAGACGAACATTATTTGAAAAAATGATTAAACCAGCATTTTGATCATCTTTTCACCAACTGGTCTTCAAGAGACTTTGGTATTTTGCTCACTAGAGCATCTGGGCGTTACATGGTCGACTCATCATCCCATGTAGCCGGTCCCTCCTTCACTCCGTGGTTTATTTTCAATAAATCAGCAATTTGATCATTAATTGATCAAAATTAGGGTATGGGATACAAAGCTCTGCAAAACATAATTTTGTGCACATTCAAATACTAATAATTTTACGCTGTTCCCATGATCAACATTCTAATTAATTATACTCGGCTCAGTTACCAGTATTTTAAATTGATATTTTATTTGGTCCTGCTACCAATAATTCATCAAACGAGCAACATTTTCTTAAATGAGCAATATTTGCTCAGACTAAGGAATGTTGGTTCAACTATCAATATTTAACAATTCATCGAATGAGAAATATTTGCTCACCTTAACTATCAACATTTACTCGAGAATTATACCTATGTCTCAACAGACATGTTCAATTCATGAGTCTTAGAACATTTGCAAATCACGTTCGACTCAGCAATACGAGGACTCATCGTCCCATAAAGTCAGCAACTGACTAACTAAATACTCGTCTTCCTTGCAGAATCCACAATCACGAGACATCAATCGTGTCACATGGGGGATATTAATTAGGGTTTTGGTCTGGCGGCCTACGACACGTGTGTTCACCCACGATAAGAATGTGACTAAGTCGTGCAAGCAGTTTAATGAGTTAACGAAGTAGTGGGTGGACAATCAACCAAACCTCCGCACGATGAGAAACTGGTTTTACACGATTTCCCACTTTCCTACTCTTAAACTTCAGCAACTCTCACACTTACTGGGATCAAGGTGTCTACTGCTCTTGCAATATAAATAGTTCTCTGAACCCTTGATTGAAAGGACATACAATTCTCGATAGACAGTCTTTCTTATACACGAACTCATCGTCTTGGCAATTACTATCAACTGAATAAACTCAATCATTCAAAAACTATTTTCACGCAGAATACACAATACACCTAAAAAATTCGATCACCATTGATCTCACACATTTCTCAGCTTCCCTCCTGCAGATCGACCCACCCTCTATTGTGACCGAATTGACTCTGGAACGGTCATTGTCTTGGTTTAGGCCGGATTCCTACAGATTGATCTCTCGAACTTAAAGAACTCCGTTCTTGCAGTGCAGCTGTGTGAGGTTAAACATTTCGCTCGGTTCAAGGAGTCTCCTCCGCACAGTCGTCTCCTCAATTCCGTAAAAACCAGCAAATCGTTTTTCCCCATCTACACAAACTATCCTAAGAGCGAGGCAAATTTCATTTTTGTTGTTTTTGGTAGAGTCGTCTATACGGAGAGGAAAGTACACTAATTAGGCGAAATCTCTAATGACCGCTTGTTTAAAGACTTCTGTAGGATCAAGAAGCTCTACGAATATCGTTGGTGGGAAACTAGATATTTGCATTGTTATTTTAGTTTTCTTTTATTGATTTGATTGACTAACGGTTGTTGAAACTTTTTTTTTTGTTGAATCACAAATTTTTATTATTAAAAAAACTAAAACACCAAAATACAGGACGGACCCATTATTACAGAACAGACCCAACAAGTAAAAAAGCTAAATCTATAAAGGAAAAGGACCAAAAATGTCAGAGTCCAAATAACTAAACTCTAAAATCCAAGACTAACTCTTCTTATACACTAAAATCTATCTGTTTTTACTAACAAGCTCTGTAGTATGTAGTGTGTGGCATTTCTACTTGAGATAAGCAAGAAGGCATTCCATTATGTATGATAGTGACTCCTTGAGATAATTCAGTCCCATGCCTGGATAGTTTTGTAGCAGAGAAATTGATTTCTTTGTAGCAGACCTCATACTTGATATCAGATATCTTGCAGGTTGAATGTAGCCATATATCTCTCAAATACCAAGGAATTATTCCATACTTGAATTTTTCAATTACTGACTTGTTAGATGCTCTAATGATTATCTTACTACACTGCATTTTTACTGCCCATTCTGTTGCACAAACAATTGACAAGAGTTTTGCAATGAAGCCTGTAGCATTACCAACACCTCCAGAAATAGTTCCAATGACCTTACCTTGAAAATCTCTAGCAATAACACCATACCCTGCTGCTCCGGGATCACCTAAATCAACACCATCACAACAGAACAGTAGATAACCCAATTGTGGATTACTCCATTGACATTCCTTTAGATCAGAATTTTTTATGTTTCTCTGCTCTAGCATGAAATAGTGAAGTATATATGAATCATACTCTGTCCTCCATTTTGCACCAGTTATTCTATAACCTCCATAAAACACCAGATTCAGTATTCGTCTTTTAAAACACTCCAGATTTGGAGAAATACCTTCATGAGTCACTTTATTTTTCTGAAACCACAATTCCCTCAATATGGCATAGGAAGCTATCATCCAAAATTTTTTAACAAAGGGACTTTTATGCTTTGCAAAATGTAAAATATCAGACAGTGAAGAAGGTACTTGAAAGTTAAAAGTTTGCACTAACCATTGCCATATATTAGTACTGAAGCTGCACTGCCACAGAATGTGCTTCATACTATCTTGATCTTGTTGACAAATACAACATTTTGAATCTAATGAGTAGCCTTTATCCACCAACTTTTCATCATCTGTATAAACACCTTGTTGAATCTTCCAAATGTTGCTAGCAATTCCGGGATGCAAAAATGGTTTTCATATCTGAGAAGACCAATACAATTTAGGTTCTTTGACTCTAATTTTCTCAACAGCAGCAGCAGTAGTAAATACTCCTTTCACATATCCACACCACACTACCATGTCTTTGCCTCCACTCACTGAAGGTAAAGGAAGAGGAATTATACCTTGCATATTATAAGGAATGTTCCATTGACCATCAATCAGTAAATCTTGAACTTTCAGGTGTAAACTGGCTTGCATTGTGTGTCAATTAAAGGACTATCTCCTATCCAAGTATCAAACCACACTGAAATATTTTTTCCATCACCAATACTCCATCTCACATTATTTTTGAGTTCCTTCCAATCCCACTTTAATCCTGGCCATATAGAAGATAACTTCCATTGAGTGCACCATGCACCATTTTTATCCTTATATTTTGCTGTAAATTTTTTTGCCCAATCTTCTTCTGAATTAAGTAATTTCCACATCATCTTCATCAAAAGTGCTTTATTAGTGACCATTAACCTTCTAATACCCAAGCCACCTTCACTATAGGGAGTACAAACCTTACTCCACTTTAAAGTATCATATTTTCTTTCCTCAGTATCTCCAGTCCATACAAAATTTCTTATAATTCTCTCACAAATCTTGATGATAGAACTTGGCCATTTCTAAACATCCATATTATAAATTGGAATACTGCAGAGAACTGACTTGATAAGAACTAACTTATCATGAAAGGATAGTAATTTTCCTTCCCATGCTGCTAAATAACTTTGCATCATCTCCACCATTGGCCAAACTGTGTTGCTTTTGAATCTCCCAGGTTTTAGTATAACACCTAAGTACTTATCTGGAAAAGAAGTAATCTTCATCTGCAACAAGATAAAAATTTGAGATTTTCTTAGAGGAGAGCAACCATCCACAAAACACTTGCTTTTTTTTTTTTTCTATTTATCAACTGGCCTGAACTATCTTGGTAGCACTTGAGTAACCTGAGAAGAGATTCTAAATTTTTTTTTGAACCATTGTTGAAGATGAAAACATCATCTGCAAAGAACAGATGAGTAGGATAAATCCCTTTTCTAACTACCATTGGCTGAAGTTCTCTTGATTCAACAATTTTTTTAATCCCCTACTTAACACCTCCTCCATCAAAACAAACAAAATGGGAGAAATGGGATCACCTTGCTTCAATCCTCTTTCCATTGAGAAAAATCCTTTTGGACCACCATTGACCATAATAGATACTTTGGCTGAAGTGAACAAGACATGAAGCCAAGCACACCATGATTCAGAAAAACCATATTTTTTAAGAACTTGAAACAGAAAACTCCAGTTTACAGAGTCATAAGCTTGTGAAATATCAAGCTTCAGGCCAACATTTCCACCTCTTCTCTTATGTCTCATTTCATTGACTAATTCTGAAGCCAACATCACATGTTCATGAATATTTCTACCTTTTATGTATGATGCTTGTTGAGATGATACTAATTTACCCATCAAACCACTCATTCTTGTTGATAAAATTTTAGTGAATACTTTGAAACTGAAATTACTTATACCAATTGGTCTAAACTGATTTGGTTTCTTAACATTTTGAGTCTTGGGCAACAATACCAAAAAAATTGAGTTGAGACCTCTTGGTATGTATTTTCTCCTCCAAAAATATTGTATAGCTTCCACAAAGTCTTTGTTAATGATTTCCCAGCAAGATTTGTAAAAAATACCTGAATAACTATCAGGACCTGGTGCTCCATCTGCATTGATTTCCCACACTGCTTTCTTAGTTTCATCTGGACTTGGAACACTGTCAAGCATATTTTGGTCTTCTTCTGTTAAAAATTGAGGAATTACATCTAATAATGACTCATGTTGACTTCTTGATACTGGAACCTTTTCTGAAAGAATTCAACTAGAATATCAGCAATTTTTTCTTGATCAGCTACCAAATTCCCTTCATTATCCTCCAATTCACATATCATATTTCTTGTTTGTCTTACTCTAATATTTGTATGGAAAAAATTAGTGTTTGCAGAGCCTTCTTTTACCCATTAAATTCTTGATTTTGTTTCATCATGATACTATGTTGAACCTCCCTTGAATTCAGTTCATTCTGAGCCATTACAAGTTCATGGAGAGCATGTTCATCTTGAGGATTATTATCTGAAGCCAACATTTTCTCTTTAACCAAAACTTCTGCCTCTTGAATTTTAACTTGAATATTACCAAAGATTTTCCAATTCCATTCCTTTGAAATTACTTTTAACCTCTTAAGTTTCTGCATAAACACATAAGCTAGATCTCCTTGTATTGGTTCAGCCCAACTATCTTCAACAATCTTCATAAAACCAGGATGCTCCAACCACATTTTCTGAAATCTTAGAGGGACATTTTTTGGCTTAGTAACATTAGCACATCCTCCCAGTAAGGGTGAATGATCTGACACCACTCTAATACCCACTTTATAACCCCAATCTCCATACATTTGTAGCCACCCCAAGTTAAAGAAAGCTCTATCCAGATTGCATAAAATTCTTTTACTGTCATGCTGGCCATTTGACAATGAAAAATATAATCCAACTTTAGGAGCTTGTATGAGTTCACAAGCATTTATACACTCATTGAAGTCCAACATTGATCTTCTTGAAGGAGAATTGCCACCAACTTTTTCTTCCATTGTATGAACAGCACTAAAGTCACCAATGATTAACCAAGGTTTTTTTAAATCACTAATCAATTGCATCTCAGACCACAAAAATCTTCTCTGCACTATTTTAACATGAGCATGAACTCCAGATACAAGCACATTATACACTTCAACTGTAATCATTTGACTTGTTACTGAGACAACTGAAGGAGTTACTATATGTTTACTCCAAAACAACCATAAATTACTTTTGTGATTAACTGAAGCATTATGAATTACCATACTCTGCATACCATGCAGATTTAGTTTACTACAAAAACAAGAAGAACATTTGATTTTTGGTTCTGCAACCCATAGTAATGTTGGGTTGAATTGCTTAACTAAATTATACAACTGTTGCTGGGCCCTAGCTCTTATAAGACCCCTTAATTCCAATAAAGTACTTTCATGGTTTTTGTTGGAGGTTTTTACCTCCTTTTTTAACATTTCTTCTAAAATTGTATTTAACTGGTGCTTGTTTTGAAGAAGTAGCAATGGAAATATTCTTAATATTTGGAGAGTTATTACTTACTGCATTTACTGAAGGTGTTGTCTTCTTTGTGCCAGAAGCATTTACCACTGAAGTCCATGAAGTAAATTGTACTGGTTCTGTAGTGACCTTTCCTGATCCAGCATCCACAAACTTTACTTCACTCTTTTCTAGATCAGTTACATCTGCCATTTGAATAAGCTTATGAGGTTCTATGTCAGCCATAATTTCTTTATCAATACTCACTTCATCTTCTTCTCTATTCTCAATTTGGCTGAGAGCATTAAATCTACCACTATTCAAGTGAACTACTACAGGAGTAGTTTGAATCTGAGAAGTTGTTATATTTGAAACTACTGAATCTTCCACTAATGGATTTAGAACGAAATTATAAGTACTCACTTGTACCGCCTCCTTATTGTTACAATTAACAACATCTTCATTATTATTGCATATATCAAAAGGAATATGTGGAGTTTTAGGACCTTGCTGCTGAATAGAAGCATTACCATTTTTAGGAGATTGCTGATGATTAGAAGTATTACTTGTCTTGCTAGTTCTATGATTATGACCTTCACCTGTGGATTTATTTCTGCTTTTTTCCATTCTGCATTCAGTGACCAAATGTCCTAAAATTTTACAGGTTGAACAGAACTTTGGACAATCTGGAATTGAAATGTCTTGAAAGAAACCTCCATATTTTGTGCCAATCCATATTTTGTTTGGTATAGATTTAGCAAAATATACTTCAACCAAGACATTAGCATAATAACCTACCTCATATTTTTCTGTTGCAGCATCAAGTTTCACAGGATTACCAAATTCCTTACAAATTTTAAACAGTATTTTCTCAGACCAAAATTCAAGACCGACTCCTGGGAATCTTACCCAAACCATAGCTCTAGAAGTTCTTTGACTTTGTGGCCGAAAATTAGAGATCCAATTTCTTATTTGAAGTGTTTGATTTGTAACCTCCCATGTTCCTTCCTTGATATACTGACGATCTGTTGCGTTATCTAATTTGATTGTGAAAAAACCTCTTCCCAGTGGAATAAGTTTACAGTCACCTTCAAGCTTCCATTGTCGTCTAACAATGATAGAAGCATCGACAAACTTAAGTTGTTGTAAATTCAATCTCCCAATCAGAGAAAATCTCCAAGGATTTAAGCTTTCTTCAAATAAATCATCTGGCAATTCTATGGACGGAATTTTTTGATAATTGTTTTCATTACTAGATATAGCCATATTGACCTTATTTTTTTTCTTCAATTTAAGTGGTTTTAGGACAAGAATCCATGAAACCACCTGAATTAAACCCTAAGAAACATGAAATAATTGATTGCTCAACACAACTGGTTGAATTTTCCACCTGAAATTTAATGAATCTGAACACTGAAAACGAAGAAAGAGAAGAAAAAAATTACCGAGTTGATCGCCCGAGTTGTAGAGCGTAACTCGCCCGAGTTTTCTCGCCCCTCAACAGTTTGCTAGTGTTGAATTTGTTGTTGAAACTTTGATTACACCTAGTTTGATTATTCTTGAGAACCTTCTCTTCTGATATAAGGGTCACTCAAACTAGATCTAAGTATCGACAGGATCTTTTGAACCCTTTTCGGATCTAAAGACATATTGTGATAATTCATCGTTAACAGACTCCATTATGTGTGTAATCGACCACAATAGGATTAAAGTTTTTTTGTGAAGGTTATTGAAGGAAATTGAAGATTTGAAGACGAAAAATATTTTTCTATTAGTTTTCGTATCTTGTGAATCCTGTGCACAAATATTGATAGGCTGGGATCCAACTAGAATCGTGTTTATCTTTGATAGAGTTGATTGTATAGTTGTGTAAGATTGGCATCACTTTATAGTCTCTTTGAGTTCTATATTGGCGAATCCGGAAATTGGTTATTTTGGTAATCAACTTTTTTGGATTGATCTAACCAGACAAAGGAGTTAAACGGAAGAGCCTTTGTCAACGACTCATACATATCTTTTACCAAAGATTGATTAGAGTGGTTACCATACAAATTCATTCCTTTGTTGTTTGAATTACGATCCAAAAGAGTACCTATTCACGTGTGTGACCATAGAAGTTGAAGGCGCGGGGATACCGAGGAAACTAAGCATATAGTGGTAGTCTACTTGGTCTCAACTATACGAAGTTGGTATTAGATTTTGTATACCGGCTTAATTCCGAGAGCATTCAAAACTGGACTAGGGCCTGGGGTTTTTCGGCATTTGCGGTTTCCTCGTTATTAAAATCGTTTGTGTGTTATTTACTTTACTTTCGCATTATAATTATTTTATATTATAATAAAGTAAATACACTTGTACGTTAATCCGAATTACTTGTCATTGATCCTAATAGTCAATCAGTTATCACAGTAACTATTATCAAGTAAATATCTTGTTGTCGTATTATCTCGACCTCTTCCATAGAAAATCACACAAGGTATAGGACTTAAGTTGTATTATCTCGTATCTGTCTACAAACTATCTATCAAACCTTAATTCCAAACTCACACAAAATCGTAAAATGACATGCGAATGTAGAGAATCGTTTTTGCTCTTGGGACCGGTTCTACCATGACTCCTAACATAGGTTAAGATCAGTTCTACCAAGTCTCCAAATATAGGTAGGGATATGTTCTACCATGAATCCCAACAATAGCTAGGATCATTTCTACCATGATTCCACATATAGGTAAGGATTGATTCTACCAAGACTCCCAACAAAATCTAGGATCGGTTCTACCATGTATCCCGATATAGGTAAGGATCAGTTCTACAGAGACTCACAACATAAGTTAAGATCGGTTCTACCATGTATCCCAAACTATGTAAAGATCGGTTATACCATAACTTTCAAGATAAGTCAAAATCGGTTCTACCTAAGTTTGAATCAGTCATCAAATAGATCTTCATTGAAAACATGACCAAAACGCCTATTGATTTCTTTTCGATTACGAAGAAAGTTTCGTATATGTAGTTCCTTTAAACATATGTATTTAAACATAGTTTCCTAGGATGAAATCACATCTATATCTGATACACAATCAAGTAACAAGTTACATAGATTATGTCGATGTAGCATTTACAAAGTTCAAAAGATAAACGTTATATTTCGTAATCAAATATTCTTCCTTGACACTTTGATCATGATAAAATGACCAAGTCTAATACTAGAGTATTAAATATAACCTCGCATATTATGTTTTCAATATTAAACGACTTGAAAGCAGTTATAGGAATGGAAACAAGTCAAGTCAGTATCACTAACCTCAAGTGGAAGGATGATGTCGTCATCGTAGTCGATACGTCATCACGATCTTCAGGTATTCAGAGTAATACTTGTATGTCTCAACATTCCTAGACTTTCTAGTCTAACCTAAACGAAGTTGACTCTAGCACATTTAATCAAGCGACTTTAAATGAGTTTTGATACTAAAATATGACAACCAAATTTGACATACCAACGCTTGGTGGGTTCAACCAAGCAATTCTCTAACAATCTCCCCTTTTGTCAATTTTTAGTGACAAAACTCTAACACATATGGACATAAACAAATTACAAAATAACTCATTCTTTGTACGCTTGTTTCCAAGTTTCAACAGCACAATATCATGCACATATTCAAAAAATAAATGATGTTGTTGACATTTGAATAACAAAAGCTTTACTCCCCCTAAATGAAACCTAGGTATATATTCTATCTGAACATATTTGTTATTCCCCTTTTATAGTATGAAATACTACACATCAAGATGATATGTTTATACCCCTTAGTTTATGCTTTACTCTTTCGTTAGATATAACGTTCAAGCACATATATCCCTTCCTAGTGATCATAAATCACTTGTTTACTCCATATATTTCTCCTCCTTTTTATGAAAAAAACATAAGAGCAAACCGAAAGGATCTTACAAATCCATAACAAACAAACATCGAAAAATAAAAATATACTGGTTATGCACAGGGTCAACAAAACTATACTGTTGATGCAAGTTGTTAGGAATTTGAGAGACCCACATAGTGAGTTGTTACTTCTTCGCAAATGTGTTGGTATGTCTTGGATGTACTTCACCATGCGCACCACAACTCCTACATCTCTTCAACGGTCTAAGTCCCATTTTGATCTTCATCTATTTCAGCACTTAAGACAACTAATAACTGGGGATGTCGCTGACTATGACCCCTTGCAATAACGTCTATCTTCACCCATCAGGTGTAGTGGCTTGGGCATATATACAATGAATGATACAAGTTACTATTGTCATATTTTCTTCTTCATTCATACTAAATCTGTACAACACGCCATCCTCGATCCTTCTTGCATCTATGCACATTGCACTGCTTACCAGCAATATCTACACAGTTACATGCAGATATGTGGTTTGCCAGCTTCTAGTTTTAACGTGGACGAAACTGCCCCCCATCCCATGAAAACATTGAAAGTATTTTACTTCGATGTTGTTATGAAATAGCTGTCTAGCAAGTTCTCAATGACAAAACGTGACTTCACCTTCCTGCAATGCAACAAAATTAAACATGCTCAATATTATCTACTAGCAGTGCCGATTACTGAGCTTAATCAAAGCATTGGGACTGGAAAATTTAGCTCCATACTTTGTTATAGGCTCAGTATCCCGTTATTTGACACCGGTATCCCTTCCCCGGTTGCAACATAGAGATGGATATCTTCGGGGATCACGCTTTATACTGCTCAAGTGATGTTGGGTTTAAGTTCCTCACGATCTTGTTAGAGATTTTTTTGCTGATATATGCTACAGAGCTGGAGTTTCGACCAGGAAAGAGGTGTCCCTTGGTTTTCTGTCCGATGATGACAGTCCATTGCGGCCTGCAAATGTTTAGTCTACAATTGGGAAATGGTCAGGATATTTGTTTCGATGTCACGGGGTCTCACCCATCACTGGTGGCGGTATCCGTACTTTTACGCCTAGTTTTTTCAGTTTGTAAGATCCTTTCGGTTTGTCATAAAAATCACTTGTTTACTCCATATATTTCTCTCCAGTTTAAAAGATAATGCGTTGACTGAAAAGAAAAAAACTCTAGTAAAAAATATGAAAATACTTTGAAGAAAAAAAATATATTCTTTTACGGGTAAAAAAATCTACACCCAATATGTTATTTTCACTGATGCAAAAAACAATGTCTTAAGTAAAAAAAAACTTCTGCGTAAAAGAAAAATATATCTTGTGAAAAAAAACTTCAACCAATATGTTAATTTCACAGATAAAAAGAAAATCTTGGGTAAAAAAAAAACTTGAATAGGAAAACTATCTTTTCTTTTCCGGATTAAAAAAACTTCACCCCATGGTACTTTCACAGGTAAACAAAGTAGTAGCAAAAAAAAAAAAAACTTCACGGGTAAAAAAAAATGCTTATTTTTCGATTGTGGTTCTAAAAAATGTTGAACTTCCTTTTTCAAACAAATCACACGGGCTGAAAACTATTGGTGATGAAACCAAGTAACGATGCTTTTTACCCGTGAAGTGTTTTCTTTTTACACAAAATATAGATTAAACACATACCATAAGTAACGTATGGTACATGTAGGTAAGGATGATGTTAATAGTCGTTCTGAAACCTTAACTATTGTTTTAGAGGATGACCATAGGATTTTCTTCCACATATTATCTTCTGGTTTTCTTGTTCCCATTATGTACTTTGTTAAGTATCCACCAAGAATGTGTATATTCCATATCATTTTTTATACCCGTTAAAGTAAGATATCGGGTGTAGATTTTCTTGATAAAAGTAGTAGTATTTTATTATCCAAGAAGGCTTTTTCTAATCGACGTATTATTTTTTGAATGGGAAGAACTCCTTTCTTTCTTTTTTTTACGTACGGGCCATATTTAAGGAAATAAAAATAAATTAATAAATAGGTAAAAAGATTTATTTTTTTACTTTTACTTTTAGTTATTCTTATTTATAATAACTACTAATCATCAACAATAGAATCTTTGAAGTTGACCGCTAACCTAGCAATAAGATTGGCACCGATTCCTTTTTTGAATAGTTACACCTAATCTATGAAAAAAAAAACCACCTACCTTAACTGTGGCATCATAACTAGAAATACAATTTTTTCAACCTTCTTAGAAAACTAATAGTATCTTCACTCAGTTTTCCAAGAGTACTGAACGCCAAAATGCCAAAACCATATTCGTGGGCAATGCATTTGTCGAGATACTTGTTGCGTTTACGAAGGACTGCATTGGATAATGCATGACTAGGCGTAAAAGCACGGATACCGCCACCATTGATGGGTGAGACCCCGTGACATCGAAACAAACATCCTGACCATTTCCCAATTGTAGACTAAACATTTGCAGGCCGCAATGGACTGTCATCATCGGACAGAAAATCAAGGTACACCTCTTTCCTGGTCGAAACTCCAGCTCTGTAGCATATATCAGCAAAAAAATCTCTAACAAGATCGTGAGTAACTTAAACCCAACATCACTTGAGCAGTATAAAGCGTGATCCCTGAAGATATCCATCTCTCTGTTGCAACTGGGGAAGGGATACCAGTGTCAAATAACGGGATACCGAGCCTACAACAAAGTATGGAGCTAAATTTTCCAGTCCCAATGCTTTGGTTAAGCTCAGTAATCGGCACTGCTAGTAGATAATATTGAGCATGTTTGATTTTGTTGCATTGCAGGAAGGTGAAGTCACGTTCTTTCATTGAGAACTTGCTAGACAGCTCTTTCATAACAACATCGAAGTAAAATACTTCCACTGTTTTCATGGGATGGGGGGAAGTTTCGTCCACGCTAAAACTAGAAGTTGGCAAACCACATACCTGCATGTAATTGTGTAGAGATTGCTGGTAAGCAGTGCAAGGTGCACAGATGCAAGAAGAATCGAGGAGGGCATGTTGTGCAGATTTAGTCTGAATGAAGGAGGAAATATGAGAATAGTAACTTGTATCATTCATTGTATATATGCCCAAGCCACTATACCTGATGGGTGAAGATAGACGTTGTTGCAAGGGGGCATAGTCAGCGCCATCCCCAGTTAGTAGTTGTCTTAAGTGCTGAAATAGATGAAGATCAAAATGGAACTTAGACCGTTGAAGAGATGTAGGAGTTGTGGTGCGCATGGTGAAGTACATCCAAGACATACCAACACATTTGCGAAGAAGTAACAACTCACTATGTGGGTCTCTCAATTTCCTAACAACTTGCATCAACAGTATAGTTTTGTTGACCCTGTGCATAACCATGGCATGATTAAACTGACAAGAGCGCCTAAAAGCTTCACTCCACCAGAAGGTTTGCTAATGTTAGAGGGAAAACACCATCTGTGTTGACATGAGGATCAACGGTAGGCCATAAGATCTTTGTATTGCTTACATTAAGAAACAAACCTCTCCATTTTCCATAAAATTGGATTATGCTCAGGGATTTGGAAACTTTCATCGTATCACCAACCATAGTACCATCATTGAGATACCAGACATGTGGGTTGAGTTTGCACGAAGTAGCACTTTTGAGGACCAGAGGATGTAGAACCAAAGAAAACAGCAAAGGGCCAAGGGGGTCACCCTGTTGAACCCATTGAGCAGATGATAGGACATGATCTCTGTAGTAGAGTATCACAAGATTGACGTATCACAGTGTTACCCATTTAAATATTGCGGGACATTTCAGCCTAACTTCATTGAGCATAACTGATCTATCCACCAGATTGAACGCATTGGTAAATTCAAAGAGCAACATAGTCAGATTGTTACGATTCCCTTGAAGCCCCAACAATCTGTTTGCCGCATGTAGAATCCTTACTCCCACCTGATACCCCAACTCGAAACTTATAGTCGCCAAGATAAGACGACATTTCCTTATACACAGAAGTTGCGGCTAGATTGGAGACTAATCTCCTCCAGGTGGTGCCAACTGCGATGAGACTTAGGACACCACCAGGCTTGACAAGTGGAGTTCATGGAGCACTAGCGATGAACTCACCAAGAACAGCAGGTCACCTACCGGCAAGTAGCAGGTTAATTACTCCACACAGAGAAGATAACAGTTCATCACCACAGCTGCAACAACACCACTCAAAGCATCCAAAAAATGTTGTACTCTTAATCCATCTTTGAGCAGGAAGTACCTTTAGGGAAGCTTTTAATAGCACCTAAAACAGCACTAGCATCGACAGAGAAAGCTGAAACATCCATACAACTCGGTGGAATAGCAGGCTTGGGTACTGGTGGATGCTTGTGATGTAACTCCGTGAGAGTAGCTTCATTAGGTGAGGCAATTTCATCAGAGGATAGAACTCAAGTAGCTGCAGTATAATGACCGTAGCTTAGCTTTTTACGGCAAACAGTAATGTTGGAGTTCTGAGCTTCCTTCGCGTTTACTAGATTGTATCTAAAAAACCTCCAACAATTTATGGATCATAGAACTGCAACCCGAGGGTTCTTTCAACTTCAACAATGCCTTGTTAACTGTCGCTACCTGTAACTTCTTTCTTGTCCCTGACCTTTCCTCCAAAGTACATTTTGGAATGTACATAATAAGGGTGCATATTTTCAGGAGCAATAGTTCTAACCATACAGACAATTCCATGGGGCTGCGTAAGACCTTGTCCAGGGTTAACTTTTAGGGTCCTAGAGAAATTAAGTCTACATGGCAGAGGTGTGTTAACAATAATAGTGATCTGGCTTTGAAATGCTTTATTGAGCAGGTCTAGGGATAAAACACAAGATGTATCTAACCTTTTAGTAGCTTCTGATACTAGGCTTGACAACTCAATGACCTCAACACCAGGCCTGTCAACTCCATGAATAAGGAAATCCACATCATTGCCATTGAGAAGACCTGCGGTGATATCCCCATCATGCCAACATGTTCGACTTCAGGCATGTAGTTGCCGACATCTGACACACAACCATATCTGCAATTGCCTCAAAACAGATTCCCAAGCATTGTAGACATCCATATTGTTGGTAATTCTTCCTCTGCAGATGTTTCTGCAATCCTGATTGGTGAAATGTCGATCATTCAGATGTTTGCCAAAGGATGTTTTGACGAACCCTCTCTCTCGAACTGCATTGCGATAGTCGTCAAAATTTCCAAAAGGACACTGGATTGTGCCTCCTTGTGAGTCTGGTGAGGCTACTGTAGGGGGGGAGAAGAAGATTGGGATTATCTTGTTTTAGACATTAAGTCCCAAACAGCCCAAATACAGAAACTACCTTGCGATAACTAGGTGAAAGAAAAAGAGCTCCTGGAGATTAAATTACATTGGCTAAAAAAGATGGAAAACTAGTGGAAACTAAAGGAAGGTTGAGGAAAGAAGGATCATAATAGATAATCCTATGGAAAGGAGAAAGAAAACGATATCCGACATTCAATCGCCGGAGAAACTCTAATTACTTTTTTACACGTGAAGTAAGACTTTTCTTACTTAAGGTTTTTTTTTTTTTTTTACTTTTTTAACTGTGAGGTAATATCTTTTTACTTAAGGCATTATTTTTAGATTTTTTCTTACTTCAAGGTATTATCTTTCTACTTAAGAAATTATCTTCCTTGAAATTAGAAACGTGTCGAAGGACAAAAACATCTTATTTCTTGTTGGTATAAAAATTCTCTCTAATAATTTTTTATTGGTCCAAATTTTCTATAAAAGTTGACAAAGGCTTTATACATTTATTCTGAATGTTCCCAGTAGGTCTAAATTTTCTCAGATAAGAGCAGGAAATCTAAAATTCGAGCTTGATACAACTTTTAACCACAACGCAAGAAATGCTCCTGGAATTATATATACAAAATTGCCATATAGCAGTATGGCATTACTACACATTCATCAATTTCTGCAACAGCAAAAAGAAGGGATGCTGACATCCATGCGTGTATGTATGCCAATTGTGTCCTCCACGTCCTAAAATTTGACTAGCTAAAAGCAGGTCAGTAGAAGGGGAAAAAAATGAAAGAAAGAGGCCCGATAAAGAGATATATGAAAAGGGGGAAACTATCAGTAATGTCTTTAATTAATTCCATTTGATCAAAGCTCATTCTAATTCATCAGACATTCAAATGCATTCTTCCCTTGCATAATAAGAAAGAAAGTGAAAACCAAATCACATCTTCGTCTTTAATGCCTGTGGAGTGAATCATGTCCCTTCTCCCTGATGTTTTCTGAGAAAACTTCGTCAGCAGAACCAGCTGCTAAAAAAGGGGAAAAGAAAGAAAAAGAAAAAAAAACTGTGTATGGGTGTTGTCAGGCAGTCAGGGGTAGTTTTGTATGAATTGTATCATCAATACAGAGGGTGAGAGATTTCCCTAGTCGTCAGGAAATAGTAGCTCCTGGTAGATAGATACGGTGAATATTGTTCAATGAGACTTCCTTACGGCAAGCAGGGCACCTATTCTGAACTCTAATAGCATTCACGATGCAAGCTTTACAAAATATGTGGCCACAAAGAGTCGATGTCTCCTCCTTCATTGTATCCATGCAGATCGTGCACCTCAACTTTACACCTTCCATCTCCGTCATGCGTGCATACTTTGTCTGTCAATGGCACAACCCAACAATGTAAGCACATAATAATTAGCAAAATGATTTGAGGTCCATTTCATCATGCAACTCTTTGAGTCAGTTAGGTATAGTTTACAGCTAGATTTGCGGTGAAATTATTTTGGAAGTTATTATTATTCTCATTGTACAGAGTAAACAGTTATCTTGGAAGTTATTCTCATTGTACTGGGTAAACGTTTATTCTCATTGGGCAATGACGGGTACAAGAAGTTCAAGTATGTTGGAACAATTCTTCGACGGATGATTCTGAGGATTCACATGGTATGGAGGTATCTTATCACCAAAGTTTGCCCTGACTGCAGCTTTTAATGGCTTTGCAAGGTCGCATGCTTAAGTTTAGACCCCAGCTGATAAGGTCATAAAGTAAAGTGACTGTAGGTGATGAAATTCTCAAACTTAGACATCAGAGGAATATATGAGAAAGGATATGAGCTGTATGCCCATTGAACTCAGAGTGGCATGCAACAGACAACGTTCAGTAGGTGATGTGAAGACAAATTTGAGTTCGGTCTACCGGTTTCAGATGCCCAAAATGCAAAATGTAACATCTCATATTACCTAATACTTGTTATGTATGCTCACTGCTCAGCAGCTTTTCATCATGCGTTACTAACGCAAATATCCGTCTACTGAAAGTTATCTAGTAAATATTACTGATAAGTGGTTTGTATAGCAAAAAGGAATTCCAAATACCTTGACACACTTCCAAGTTTGCGAAGGTTCTCCTCTTCCTTCGGCATTGTGCACGATGGCCCCAGCATGTCCTGGCAAAAACATAAACATATAAGAAAATAGAAGTCACAGAAGTACATTTAGTTCATCAAAGCAATTCAACCTAACATTATGAGACCAATTTCAGCTAAGGACGACAAGATAAGGTACAGCTATAGGAAAAGACCAAAACACAACCTAAAGAATTGCAGATTAGACAGTGAGAAGAAAATCACCTACAGCTAATAACAGAAAGTTTATGAGTCAAAGACGAGCATACGGGTAAGATACGTTCCATCAACTTTCATCCATTGTGCATCGTGAAAATCTAAAAGACCCTTTTTATAAACTTGGTAGACAAAGAAACTGTCCAAATCAAACACAGCATGAATAGAGTTTTGCTCTTATGATGTACGAAATAATCTGTGTTACAACAGACACGCGGGAAAAAAAAATGTAGTTCCAAAATCTTTCTACCAATCTTCCTCTAGACTTTCTCCGTTCTTTTTCTTCAAAACCATTCTTATCCGACTTTTTCTCGATATATATAGATATATATGCATGTAATTTATTAAGTTCACTACCTTAAATATTTATGGTGAACTACTTGTCATAATTGTGCATATCGTGTCACCGTATTCTAATCTTTTAAGTTGTCGTGTCGAAGTAGCGTGTTGGACACAAGACACCGACACCGTGTCTGTGTCGTTGTAACACAGAAAATAATAATATCCCCAGCCAATCAACCAAATAATCACCGCAACACACATCTATTGCATTTAGTTGATAGCATTGAACAAACTAAAGTTCTATGAATTACTTTAAAAATCTAAAAATGACTCTCTTTTAGGATTTTAAATCACCAGTGGACATTGGTATTGTCACATAGACCACCACTTTGAACCATCGGCAAAAACCATCACAAAAGCACATGAAAAATACAAGTGCATAAATCACTACCTCTAAATCCAAGGCAAAGCTCTAAATCTTCCTCTGTAACAACAGGTGCCCATGAGCTTGTAATAGGAAACAGTGGAATCTCCTGTACACAACCCAAAACGATGCCCAAAATATAAATACAAACATTTAGATTCACAAGTTAGAATAAAGGAAACATACATAGAGATGTACCCCTGTAGAAGTACTCTGAGAATACATAATCACATCATCATCTTCATCATCGTCAATAGTGATTAAATTAGGGAATCCCCTAACACAATTTCTACCCAGCATGTCTCCTTTGTGTGAATAAGATGGCCCTAATCTTAACTCAAGATCTTCAAGAGCATTCCTCTTGATTGCTCTTGATCTTTGCATCCCTCTACAATGCAAAACCCCCCTTAAGGTAAGGCACTGAAACAGAAAGAAAAACAAATATTATGAGTCTCACTTTGATAGTTATAGGGAACTGAAACGCAAAACATCACCAGCAGCTACTATACCTAAAAAAACTTCATAGAAAAGACCGAACTTTAAAAGCAGAAGTTGGCTAGTTTACATGAAACCCTAAACCATACATAAGAAACCCATACTTAAATCATCAATCGCAAACACTACTATTAACCCAATAAAACAGTAATGAAAAAAAAGGAGAAAAAAACCCGAAAGTCTTCAAAAGTGATGAACAGCTCAAAAATCCATCATCTAAAACCAAATCAAAATAAAACCCAGACCTCAAACAGTGTTAAAAACAGAACCCAGACCTCAAATAGTACTAATCATAGACTTAAATCGCAGAAAGTTGAAACCCTAAAAATGAAAACTTTATGATGAAAAGTAGACTTACCAGTTGAACCAAAGATCAAATCTTTCTGATGAAAGAAACCAAGCAACTAGAAGGAAGTGGGGGAGAAAAAAGAGAGTAATCTAAGAAAGGATCAATGGAAAAAAACAGTATTTTTCAATTTTCAGCTCCATTAATAAGTGAGAAATGAATAAACAATTGAATAAAAAATTGAAGAGAGGAGAGGAAAGTGAGAGAGAGAAACAGGAGATGGAAGTCTTTGATTTGAGATGACGGTGAGAGAGCGGGAGAAACAACAACAGGATTAATTTCACACTCTTAATTCGTTTTGATTAATCAATTAATGAATGAATGAATGAATGGATTTATTAAATGAAATTAATTAATTTTAGAGATTGTGGATTAGTTGTATTATTGAAGGGGGCTTTGATAACGTTAGTGTACCTACGTTAGCAGGATTACAAGAAGTTGGGCTTAAAATTTGGTGCGAGTTTGAATCTACGGGGGTGGGCTAACTGAAACATGTGGGTGCTTGTGTCTCATCGTGTTTTTGCTTTGTACAGTCGCCCATACAAAGTAGAAACTATAGGTGAGCTGTTCACAGTTTGTTAAGTGGAAAATGCTAAAGCTATAATAAATAATATGAATCGAATCTGGGATAATGGATCCAGGCCTTTGATCATTCTCCTCGTGCAGTTACCAATCTCAATACTAGAGTTATTTTCTTATCCATCATTCGGATTGTGCCGCGTTTTGTCCCAAATTTGTACCAGTATCTGTTATAGCAAGATCATCTTTAAATTCTGTATTTGATAGCGGTACATTGGAAAAGATCCAAAAATTAATAATTTCTCATCAAGAGGAAGATGTTGTAGTTCGGATTTGATCCAGAAATGGTAATTTACGGTCAAAAATGCTTATAACAAAATAACTAAAAGCAAATCTAATGTGTATGTACATTGTCTAGTGATCAAGTCCCTAAAACACGGTATGGAAGAAGTTATGTACATGCAAAGGTATTCAAAGTAAAGCTATTTACCTGGATATGTCTCAAAGACGGTGCGCTTGCCTAAGTGAGACTAACACAGTTATGTAGAGTTATGGAAACTAATTGCAACATTTGCAATCATGATGAAAAATCTCTTTTCCGTATCTTGAATACTTGTAATCATGCCAGAGCTGTTTGGAAAGATGTTATTGTCAATTTTGGAATTGTAACTCTGTCAAAACCTAGATATAATTTTGGTTTGGTAACTCTAACAGTACAACTTTAGAAGAAAAAGACTAATGGATTATTATACTTATTGTAGGTTGCTTGATTATGGATAATCTCGAAAGAAAGATATGAATGCACCTTTCAAGAAAAAAAGACACTTAAACATATCTCTGTTGCATCCAAAAATAAATTCCATTTGCATAATTTCATGTATTCTGAAATATTAAATCCAGCAGCTTTGCTAACTAGTTCTTGGGATCCTCTAATAATAGATCTTAACAAGATTCACGAGGATCCTCCTTTGATTATAATTCTTAACTAATTTTATTGGTACTGGTTTGGTAAATTAAAATTGTGCAAATGAATGCAAAAGAATCAAAGGCAGCTATGTATATATAAGGAATTCATGATCCAGAAGTAGTGGAGTCCATGACAGTAAGGGAAGCTCATATGTGGGAAATCTATCCAAAGCTAGACAAACCCATAATGAGGATGACGTTGAGGTGGTTGTCAATTTCATTAAGAAAATAAAATAATTATTACAATAATTATTACTAGTTCATTTTTCTCATTAGGTTGTGTCTTATGTTAGTATAGAGATAGCAATTCTCTGTCCAAAAATAACGATCGAAATCTCTCGGAAAATCTAATTAATAAATGCACATTACTAATTCTGTAATTTCCCTAAAAAATGAAATTAATAACCTTAATTAAAATATTCTTAACTTACTTATGTTTCGATCCTGGGATTCTCTTCCCTTAGCCGTTAATGAATATCTTTGAACAATTAAAGAAATAAACATTCACAACACGTGTTCAAAGTTTGTCGACATCTTAACTTTGTAAGTTCTCTTTCACACTTACAACCTTGAAACCGATTTGCCACACTTCCAAACAAGTTTAGAATTGGTTCATTTGACTTTCACCAACTATATGATTGATCAAACCAATAGTCAATCACAATCATGGGTTTACGATTATACCAAAACAAGTTTCGGTTCTACCTCCATGTGAGTACTGTGTATAGTCACACTAGCTTTCCAAAAATTCGGTTGAATAGGTACTAGGATCGGTTACCCACATATATATGGTATCTAATTTATATGTGTTGCACATGTCCATAGGATCGGTTCCCCTTTGCCTAAAAACATATTGCACATGTGTATAGGATCGGTTCCCCTTTTTGCTACAAACCTTGATGCACCCCATACAAGGATCGGTTCCCTTTGATGTATTGCACCCCTTATAAGGATCGGTTCCCCCTTTCCTTTTGATTGATCAGACATACAAAATCCGATCATACCACGGGTGATTACTTAAGATCGGTTTTACTAATAAAATTTATAGCAATACATAAGTCAGACCTTTGTGAATAGTTCTACCAAGAACACAACAAGTTGTGAGCGGTTATACTCTATCACACATATTGGTTGTTCATAAGATATGCAATTAATAACAAAACCAATAACACCTGGCAATTTCCTTTTCGGTTCACAAACAAGTTTATGAACTTACTTCCTTAGAACACATGTAAACATTGTTCCCTAGGATGAAATCCTCACCTCATACCCATACATAATCACAATAACGTTCAAATGATTATGGCGATGTCTTAAATCTATAAAGTTTAATGGTTAAGCAATAAACCTCGTATTGTATTCCTTAAAACTATGTCTATCTAGAGTTCACATATGCTTCGCAGTTATGTTTTCAATATGCACGACTTGAAAGATACGTTAGGGAATGAAACAGTTCAAGTCAAATATCACTAACCTCAAGTGGAAGGATGATTGTTGTCGTTGTAGCTTCTTGATTTTTCACATCTTTAAGACTTCGTAATACTTGTAATGTCTCATATCCTAATACTTTCAAGCTAAGCTATACGAAGTTGACTCTAGTACATAATCAAGCGACTCTTAACATGAGTTTTGATTCACTAAAATATGATAACCAAACTTGACATACCAATTCTTGGTGGGTTCACCGAGAAATGCTCTAACAATCTCCCCCTTTGTCAATTTTAGTGATAAAACTCTTACATCATATGGATAAACAAATTACAATAATTCATTACAATCCGCTTGATTCCCGATTCAACAGCACAGTAAAACTGCTTACATTCAATCCTTGAAAATGTCGATGTTGACATTATAATAACAAAGCTAATACTCCCTCTAAGGAAGATACGTAGATATTCAATCCGCACGTCTTTGTTATACCAATTTATATGACATGTTACTCCCCCTTAGTCCGTGCTTTCACTCTTTCGTTAGATAAAACATTCAAGCACCAATGTTATTTTCCCTAGCGACGCCAATCAATATAAAATCAATGCCAGCATCACATGTTTACTCCATATATTTCTCCCCCTTTTTATCATAAAAATGACAAAGAAACGAAAAAAATAAAGGACAACACGAAAAGAATCTTTCAAATATAATAGACTTGCAAACCTGTAGAGTTAGGCACGAGGGTTCCACACATCACGTTCTAGTAACCAATATCAAAACCGAAACTACAAGTAGTCTTATTTTGATATGTTACCAAGGAAAAAATTGTCCGAAACAAATTTTCCAATTTAGTATAGCAAACCACAAACAACTAATCACATTAGTTCCTTTGCTAAACCGATTGTTCAAGAACAACCGCTTGATTCAATAAGACCAAAATAAAGATAAACTCCATTTTTCTCATCAGGTTCTAATTATCCATAACTTAGACCTTTCAATTTTAAACAAGACAAGTACTAGGTTAGTTAGCTAGCATTCCTTGTTTAGGCATTCGATTAGACTTGAATAACTGAAACCTCACTTTGATAAGACAAACTAAGATCAGAATTAACTTAGTTTCTTATCCGAAATCGAATTGGACTAAACAACTCATCCCGTACACAAATTATTTCATTAAGCCATAAATAATTCATACAAACTAAAATAAATCAGCTTGCATAATTATTCACCTCAACCGGAAGCAATTGAAACAATATAGACATTAAAAGCACCGCAATTGCACCGTAATTTTGTAAGCCTAAACAATTGATATCATACAAAAGAAAGATAACAATTTTTTTTCTTAACCGGAACCAATTGAATCACATACACATCAATTGTACCGAAAATTTTGTAAGCCTAAACAATTGATACCACACAATAAAGCAAGATAACAATAGTTTTTCTTAACCGGAACCAATTGAAACACACATCCACACAAACATCATGGAATAAATATCAATTGAACCAAAATTTTGTTAAGCAAAAGCAACAAATATATATAACATAAACTCGGGCTTTTCTTAAACAGGAAAACAATTAACTAACAAGATTGTTACCTCAAATTTTGCATCAAATCCCCAATATGATAGCATCTTCGTCCATGGAGAATTGATATCAAATTATCACCACGTTGTCATTCTTATGCATAAACAAAATAATAACAACACACCTCAACCTTTACCAGAGAAAGGTTGAAAACCGGCTTTTACAATTGCAAGTAAAAGTTGAAAACCGTCGAAACACATATGATTTTATGCTAAACCAAAACCGATTCAACATATTGTTACTTTTTCACATATTTTTTTCTAACAGAACCCTTCATGATCCTTTGATAAAGCCTACCTACTAGGGCTAAAACTTAATCCCGCTAAATCAAAAAGTCACCCAAACCATAAGGGTTCACAATATATATGAGATCGAATAATAAGGTAGTAAAATCGAAATCAAACATCCCATAAACATACATAGAAATAATTCATAATGACTAAAAGAAATGCATACAATGCATTAAAACCTTAAACACATCTTATTGTTACACAAAGGTTCTTACTAGGCATACAGCCTTTAAACAAAATCTCATCACACATACTCACAATAATATACATAATATTATACACTGATAGTTTTAAGACCTAGTCCGAGATATCCAAGTAAGTATCCTCTTCCGAAGAAGTATCTTGATACTTGTCTGAGATACCGCACAAGGTTTCAGCAAGATCTGGATGGATGTTTGTATAATGATCAATTAGTTCTACTATGCAATCATTCTTTCTCTGTAGTCTTCTCTTAAGAGTTTGTGGATCCCCTTCAACTCTTATAGGAGGAGGAGCATTGAAGACTTGTCCTCTCATTATGTTGAGAATTCCTTCTCCTAATTTCTTTGGAATCTTTTCCCTGGCGTTTGGCCAAACAATTCCAAAAGAGATGCATATTCTTGTGATCAAATAAGCAAAACCAGGAGTTCTTCTTTTACCCCTTCGAATTGTGATCATTAGTCCACAAAAATCAAAAAATTTGACCCCTCTGACAAGATGATATACAAGTTCAGCAACATCTCTAGTCCATTTTTTCTTATGCATATTGCTAGGACACGGGTTTGCACAATCTAGTTTTCCAAAGACTTTGAGATGAAATTCAACATTGTGAATAAGAAAGGAGTTACCTGACCATGTTCCACCAATTACTGAAGAGATAGTATTGTTGTCCACTTTGTACCTTTCATCTGAACATGGTAAGAAGGTATTCATGAAAGGATAGAGAATCAATTCCGAAATTACTTGTTTGTTGACTTCAAACGATCTTCTACCAATCATAGTTCGAAAACTACAACCTTCAAAGTTCATTTCATGCATATTGGCATAAAATAGCTTCACAAGGTCCGGAGTTTCCTTGAAAGAGCTTTCATGAATTATACCCCATTCTAGATGCTTCACAAAATTCATATATTTCGTATATGAAACCTTGACAAATAACATTTCCATGATGGGTTCTTTAATTGAACCGAGCTTTATAAGGCATTCATTATTCACAAACTAATTTTGAGAACTAACATCATAGGTAAGACTAGGCATGTTGTCATAATTGATGTTCCTAGTTGTGTAGATCATATCATTTCTATTTGAACTTTCTCCAATATTGAAATTTCTTCTACTCCTATTAGCCATTGAATAAATAAAGAGAGTAAGAATCCACTTACAATCGATATGCCATGTTGAGTGTTGAAATTCCTTGCTTGAGTTGAATTGGAGCGAGTCGAGACAAACCCTTTGTTCTTGTTGCAACTTAAGATTGATTGAAGCAAAAATTTCCACTTGAATCGAACATGCAAAAATCACAAGTGAAGAGTTTTCGAACCCTTGTTTTCTGTAGAGGTCTCTTTGTGGTCGGAGAAGATAGAGGGAGAAATATTCCCATTTTTCTTTGTTTTTATCACCAATACAAACGTGAATTCGGATGTGGATCCGGCTTTGGATATGACCAATAACCCAGTATCGAAACTTGTTAAGGGATAGCCAACAATCGGTTCTCTGACCAATATTAGTTTGTCCAGGTTGTGACAACTTAGACATACTAGGTGTTGACATGAAGCTATTTTTCAATAAAATTTCACTTGAAAAGTCATGACTTATTTTATTAGGCTTACCACCTATATCAGAGTCATTATATTTTTCAAGAAGGAATTCTTCTGAAGAGTTATAGTGAGAGTCTTCTTGAAGAATATCAGCTTTCGAGGTATAATTCATCAAATACTCATGAATGAGTTGATTTCCTTTAGAATTATTATTTTTATTTGAGTAGTCCAGTTCTTTGAGGAACTCATCAACTTTATTTTGAACTCTACTAAAGTCTTCAAGGATATTGAGTGTTTTAGATAGTGACTCATCTTTCTTTTGTTCATATATCTCAATTTCATTCTTTAAGTCATAGAGTTGTTTTTCCATTTCTGCAAATTCAGAAAGTTTTATGTCAATCTTGCTAGAAGCATCTTCAGTGAGATTAAGATATAACCGACATTCGTCGAATGTCCAAAATTCTTTTGAATGAAGCAACTCAACAACTTCAGTGTTTGACATTCCTTCAAACAATTTTGAGTCGTCTGATCTTGGTATTATGTTAACTGAATCATCCTTTGGATTCATTCTTATAGGTTGGATCGCACCAAAAACAGATTGTTAGATCTTTCGTGTTTGCCTGCTCTGATACCAATTGAAAAGGCGAGGGTACCCAAATATACCTCAAGCTAAAACATTTCATATATATAAGTCCTTTCTCCGAAAGTGATTGTCTATGGACTGAGTCAAGACAACACAACCAATCGGTTCATACTTCATGTGATCGTCTATGGATACGAGATCGAGACAATACAACAACGAAGTATGTTTAATTGATACAAAGGTCCGGACTTAACCAAACAATAGGATTTCTTATTAAGTAAATAGGAATTAACGTTTGTGTAATTTACTGTAATTATAATAAAACAATTATAATGCGGAATATAAAAGTAAATGACACAGCAAGATTTTGTTAATGAGGAAACCGCAAATGCATAAAAACCCCGGGACCCAGTCCAAAATTAATTACTCTCAGGATTAAGCCGCTACACAAAATTACACTAACTTCGTATAGTTGAGACCAAGTAACTAAACATATAGTTCACCTAGTTCCTTTTGTATTCTCACGCTCCAACTTATAAATAAGTCACGTACTTTGAACAATTCTTTTGGTTCGTATTCCAAACAGTAAAGGAATAACAAATCTGTTTGGTATCAACTCTATTCAACCAAGTGATATGAGTCGGACAAAGGCTCTTCCGTTTATCTCAACATAAACTCCTTCGTCAGGTCCTTAGATTTATCTTATGTTAAATCACCCAAGGATAATCGATTAAGATTAAGCTAAAAACACCTTTAATCCGAAGAACCGTGTTGATGCCGATCTACTCAATTAATCAATCCAATCTACCACAAGGATAAACTGATTATTAATTGGATCCTCTTTTACCGAAACAAGTATTGTGCACACTAAAGATTATAAAACCTAAGTCAGATCTTCAATATCTTCTTTTTCTTCAAATCTTCTTAAATCTTCAATATAAACCTGCACACAATCACTTGAATCTCTTGTGATCAATCACGCATAGAACGGAATCTGTTAACAATGGATTATCAAAAGATCGTCTTTAGAACTAACAACAGTCTAAATATCCCTGTCGAAACTCTGAACTAGTTTGAGTGAATCTTATATCAGAAGAAAAGATTCTCAAAAATAAACAAACTAGGTGCAATCATATTTCAACCACCGTTAGTCAATCAAATCAATTGAAAACAAAAGATAAACCACAATTATTTAGTTTCCCACCAACGGGTCGCGCTAGAGCTTCTCAATCCCAAAGAAGACTTTAAACTGAGTGTCCGCAAGATATTTCGCCTAATTAGGTTACTCTCCTCTCTGAATAGGCGGCTACACCAGTAACAATAACAAAAGAGTAAATCTGTTGTTACGAGGGATTAGTTTGCTAGAAAGGCAAAATTCAAGTATTATAGACAAGGAAGTTTAGACACCAAGGAATTTCCAAAACCGAAAATATTCTCAAGATATTCATTAAAGCACAAATTCGGTTTCCATAATTCCTGGAAATGCTCTGTCCAAAAATAACGATCGAAATCTCTCGGAAAATCTAATTAGTAAATGCACATTACTAATTCTGTAATTTCCCTATAAAATGAAATTAATAACCTTAATTTAAAGATTCTTAACTTACTTATGTTTCGATCCTGGGATTCTCTTCCCTTAGCCGTTAAGGAATATCTTTGAATAATTAAAGAAATAAACATTCACAACATGTGTTCAAAGTTTGTCGACATCTTAACTTTGTAAGTTCTCTTTCACACTTACAACCTTGAAACCTATTTGCCACACTCCCAAACAAGTTTAGAATTGGTTGATCTGACTTTCAAGAACTATGTGATTGATCAAACCAATATTCAATCACAGTCATGGGTTTACGGTTCTACCAAAAGAAGTTTCGGTTCTACCTCCATGTGAGTATTGTGCATAGTCACACTAGCTTTCCAAAAATTTGGTTGACTAGGTACTAGGATCGGTTCCCCACATATATATGGTATCTAACTTATATGTGTTGCATATGTCCATAGGATCGGTTCCCCTTTGCCTAAAAACGTGTTGCACATGTCCATAGGATCGGTTCCCCTTTCTGTTATAAACCTTGTTGCACCCCATACAAGGATCGGTTCCTTTTGATGTACTGAACCCCTTACACAAGGATCGGTTCCCCCTTTCCTTTTAATTGGTCAGACATACAAAATCCGATCATACCACAGGTGATTACTTAAGATCGATTTTACTAATAAAAGTTATACAATACATAAGTCAGACCTTTGTGAATAGTTCTACCAAGAACACAACAAGTTGTGAGCGGTTATACTCTATCACAAATATTGGTTGTTCATAAGATATGCAATGAATAACAAATCCAATAACACCTGGAAATTTCCTTTTCGGTTCACAAGCAAGTTTATGAACTTACTTCCTTAGAACACATGTAAACATTGTTCCCTAGGATGAAATCTTCACCTCATACCCATACATAATCACAACAGCGTTCAAATGATTACGGCGATGTCTTATCTACAAAGTTTAATGGTTAAGCAATAAGCCTCCTATTGTATTCCTTAATGTCAGAGCATTTCTCGGTCGAACTCGCATGCGTTGCTATCTCAAGCATGTTTGTCAATGTTAGTGATCAAAACTATAAGTCTTGATTTCTAGTCTATTATAGCTAAGTCTCGGACTAGGATGAAAAGTGTAGTTGAGCTCAAGGACTTCATGGCGATTCATCATACAAGTAGAAGAACTACTCAAGGAACCGGTAGAACTTCTCGACAAAAAGGTATGTGAAGACTTGAACTTATCTATCACTCAAAAGTCTATCTACTCTATCTTCTACTATTTGAGACAAGAAGTCGTATATTATATATATAAACTTTGATTATACACATTTGGTAGTTTGAACCGAGTATACCTCACCTATCTATATCTCGAAATATAAGTTGGTAAGATTTTCGTTTTAACCAAGTTTATCTTTACCATGTGACGAAAGTCATGATATGTTACAATCATCTTAAAAATTGCTTTGACGATAAATGGTGTAACAACTATATAACGTCCTCTAAGAATGTTTCAATGATTGAAATGAGAGTTTAGATTACATAACCAATGGTGGACATAAGCATTGTTGTGGAAACACATTTATGTATAAGTCCTATTCCTTGAACTAAAGTTTGCGAACTTTGTTGATCAAGAGAACCGGAAGACTGGCGTGAGCCAAGTCCGCGAACTACCGAAGTTCTTAAACCCGAGAATTTCTGCTGGAGTTGACAAACTACTTGCGTGAAACTAAGTCCGTGAACTGGCGAAGTTCTCATACCCGAGAATTTCTGCTAGAGTTTGTAAACTCTGCCCGGTAACTTAAGTCCGCAAACCTAGTATGCAAACTTGAGAAGGTTATATATCTGAAGATGATTTCTGAACTTAAACTTAAAAAGACTAAGGAATGCGGTTTGCAAACCGTGGCTATAAAATTTCATGAACCGATTCAAGTGAATCAAATTATCTTTGCTTCAATTGTGTCTTGTGTAGTACATGAGATTTCCTTGCAATTGAACAACTCTCTGACTAGTTCGTTTGAAATCATTTGAACTAGTTATGGTGAAGAAGAACGTGTTTGATATGGAATGCTCATATGGCTAACCTTTGGTTAACTATTGTTGAACCAGCAAGTGCATACGTTTGGGTACGGTTAACAAATCTAGAAGCGTGCATTGTCAAGTGTGTGTAACAAGCTAAGTTTTAGATCCAATAGTTAAGAAATATTAGCTCGAATCTAAATCAGATTTTCATCTAACGGTGGATATTGATTGGTTGTTACCAGGGTAACTTAATTGCAAACCCTGATTTGAAAGACTATATAAAGGGAACTCTAGCTTCTGTGTAAAACTAATCCCCACACCTCACGTGTGATACTAGTTTGCATACTAGAGTCGGTTCTCCTTTAACCTTTGTTTTTCTTCTTCTAAAACCAGGTTAACGACTTAAAGACTTCATTGAGATTTGAAGCCAGACCGATACTGCTTTTATCGTAGTTGTGTGATCTGATCTTGCATCTTCTATCATACGAGTACAATCGGATTGATTGGCTTGAGATTGATATCTGTGATAGGCAAGATATAAAAAGTAATCACAAAAATCTTCGTCTCATTGTTTGTGATTCCGCAACATCTTGTTTCGCTACCATACTATTAAGATTGTTGTGAGGTGATTGATAACTTTATGTTGTTCTTCAGGAATATAAGACTGGATTATCAATTGGTTCCTGTTCACCTTGGTTATTATCAAAAGACGGAATAAAAACTTTTAGGGTTTTTCTGTGGGAGACAGATTGATCCTTTGATAGACTTGTCTGTGTGAGACATATTTGTTTATTGTTAAAGCCTGCGATTTTGGGTCGTAGCAACTCTTAGTTGTGGGTGAGATCATCTAAGGGAATCAAGTGCGCAGTATCCTGCTGGGATCAGAGGTGTAGGGAGTACAACTATACCTTGGATCAGTTGGAGACTGATTGGGGTTCAACTACAGTCCATTCCGAAGTTAGCTTGGAGTAGGCTAGTGCATGTAGCGGCTTAATACAGTGTGTGTTCAATCTGGACTAGGTCCCGGGATTTTTCTGCATTTGCGGTTTCCTCGTTAACAAAATTTATGGTGTTTGTGTTATTTCTATTTTCACATTATATTTATTTATATAATTGAAATAATACAGGTTGTGCGTTTGAATCAATCAATTGGAAATCCGACCTTTGGTTGTTGATTGATATTGATTGATCCTTGGATATTGGTCTTTGGTACCATCCAAGTTATTCCTTGTATTTGATTTGAACTCGCAGTTCTTGCTTGAGTAAATCAAATCAAGAAGATAGATATAAACTCGTTGATATATTTTTAATTGATTGAGTCTTGTTGATTCTCTTAAAAGTATATTCGAGTTTGTCCATACAGATTGTTAAGCAAAATATTGGGTGGTGGTGTTAGACCCCCGCTTTTTCAATTGGTATCAGAGCAGACAAACACGTTAAAGACCTTATAAGTCTGTGTTTGTAGCGATCTGATTATGGACGAGACTATCTCTAATAACGTACCAGTTCAGAAATTACCAGTTGATTCTAAAAGCTTGGATTCACCTGAGAGAACTGTCACATCTAAGTCAATATCTAAACATTCTCTTGATATAAAAACTGTTGATTGGGAAACTCTCCTAGAAGAACAGTTGATGAACTTTCTGATGAAGGTGATTCAGATATTGATAGAGATGTTGACGAGGAAGTCTCAGAGTATATTAAATTTTTGGAATCGTGGAATATGAAGAAGATTACAACTTCTCATGTCTCACCTCTTCTGACTCCTCTCCGTCGAGAAAACAAGAAATTGAGAAGATGTTACGCATGTGTTTATTTTTCGAATTGTTCTAATGAATCGATCCTCAAGGATTCTGAGGAAAACCTAAGTATGAAGTCACTTCAATGTGATAATCTTTATCAAAAGTACTTTTAGTTGGAAGAGAAACTTGCAGAATCTGAAGCAAGGTTTAACTCTCAACAAATTAGTTTTGATGACAGAGAAAGTGCTTGTCTCGCTCGAGAAAAATGCCTTGAGGCTGATTTAGCTGCTGCTCTTGATAAAATCAAGATGTTGGAAGATGACTTGAAAAATTTCAATACTAGTTCAAGAAAATTAACCACTATGCTGGGAGCAAGTAAAAATCATCGTGATACACGAGATTGGGCTACAAGGGAATAGATGCTCCAAGTATTAGCAAAGAGGTAAAATTTGTCAAGGCTAGTGATTCTTCTCAACAAAAGGTTTTCACTGATGGGAAAAGTGAAGTACCTTCACCGGAAACTAAGGTTCGAAAGAGCAAAGTATATCAACCTCCAAAGTTAGCACACACGGATCGAGGTAAGAACATTCCTTATGTTTGCCACTATTGTGGAAATAAAGGTCACCTGGAAAGGAGATGTCGTTTCCGTATAAGGAATGAGAAACTTCATGATGTTCTTGTTTGGGTATCACAAGAAGTTGTGAAACCAAGATCATACGTTAGGACTGATCCTCTTAAAGTTACAGGTTGTAATTGTCCAAACTTTAGGCAAGGGAATCAGTGCTATGATAAACCTAGATTTTCCTATAAACGTATTACGAATCCTTTTCACAATCGTAATGGTTATCAAAAGGATAACTTTATAAATACGAAGACAAGATCCGATGCTCCCAATTGGAGAAAGACTAACTTGCAAAAGAATAGTCAATCCAATTCTCTTCCGAGAATTCTAGAAGAGAGTAATGGGAAGAAGGTTCCAATTGTTCCTAAACGCACTCATAAATGGACACCAAAGAAAGTCGATGATGTTTTGAGTGTGAAAAGGAATGATCTCCCAGAAAATTCCATGACTATGGAGAAGGCAATATCCATGATGTTGGAACTTAACAAGTTTTTTGGAAAAATGGAATTGGATGTGAAAGGTTCTAAAAGCGATCTCTTTCATGATAATCCAAAGGTCACTTGTGGTGAGCAAGACATTAATCACCCCAACACAACTTGATTGTGTTGTAAGTGCATCCTCACCAAGGAATGCCCTGTTATGTATACGGTGAGGGAAGCACGAGAATTGGGGCACACAGATTATGTTCGGTAAGGCTGTAGAATTCGTCTGGATTCTTCTAAAAAGGTATGTCTGTAAAACTGAGAAAGATTTGTGTTTTTATGATACATGTACCTTTATTATTGTTCATTTCTACCTAACTTCATCTGTGTTTAAGGTTCTTAAACGTTTAGGTTTAAAAATAGCAGTTCGGGATGTTTGGACTCCATGGTACACATACCTGGTATGCTTACCATTTTTAAAAATAAAAATCCAGTGGTTTAAGTTCGCATACTTGAAAATTCGTTTGCAAACCCGTATGCATACTTGACGTCGATATTCGGTAAACTTGTTTTGGTCGTATCTTCTTCGTCCGAACTCGGAATGACCTCATTCTTTTTGTATTATCTTCCTCTTTGAATTCTGTTCAAAATGGAGGTGATAATTATTGAATTTGAATGAGTTAAGATTGGTATTTGTCCTGTCTCTTGTTTTTGAGTGTTTTGCTCTGTTTCGTTGCACTTGTTCCACTTCTCTTGGACTTGGGCACTTGGATTCATGGAGTAGTACTCTTCTAATCTCATTTATATATTTTACAAGAATGTTGTTGGTGAATCACAAAGAAGGAAGTTCAAGAATGGGAAGTAGTACCCATTACTATGGGATTCTTGAATTTTCACAATCATTTTATGTGAACTATGGTGCATGGTCGTTAATGACTTTGTATGTTCTTCTTTGAAAATCTTTTTATACGCCTTTAGTAGCTATTCTTGGTATAAATCCGGGAGAAAAAGATTGATTCTACTCTCTAAGGACAAATCATCTTATATGTGCATTACGAGTTTGTCTTGATGCCTAAGAAACTTCTATGAGAATTTATTCTTGTTTTTGAGAAGGATTACTAGAGTTTGGAATAGCAATTATTGTGATTACACATAGCTATGTCCAACGTTTTCATCTTCATGTTTTTAGGTTTATTGGTTTAAATTCTAAAAGTGTTTGGAAGATGATTTTTGCAATATTCAATCTTTATGATTTGTTATATTGCAATTTGTTATAAGATATTGGTGTTTATGTCCGTGATCTATGTTTGTCCCATACTTTGTCAAAAGTAAAGTCATTCGTGATCGGTATTCACGCATTGATAAAAGAATGAATGGACTTTTGACAAATACAAAAGTTAAGCCCATATTGTCAAATATTTGATGGAAGATAGGTTAAAATCTTTTGTTTTCAAGGATTATATCTATTAAATATCATTATGCAAATAGTGATGGAAAATAGAATGAATCCTTGTGTATTCCGCAGTATTGACCATCCCTGATCCATATCTTATGTATTACTTTGAGGCTCCGCAATGTATCTTATGTTGAGCAATATACAACCAAGTTGATTTTTTTAGCTTAGTTGTTGTTCCGTGGGATATGTTATATCGAGCATATTGAACTAAACTAATCATCTTGTTTGGTTATTTAGTTATTGCTCCGTAAGTTGTCTTATGTCGAGCAAAACAAATGACAATTAAATTGATTACTTTTGTGATTAGTTTGGTTGTGTATTCCGATTAGATTAATTATGGGTTCTCTTGTAATTAATCTTGTTGAGTATTTTCGTGTCTCCATAAGTTCTCTTATGTTAAGCGTAATCAATTGAATTTATCACTTTTGTGTTTAATTTGATTGCGTATTCCGATTAAATTAATCATGGGTTTACTTGTGATTAATTTGATTGAGTTTTTGGATATAAAAAATCATTCTCATGGTTTTTTGTGTTCAATAAAAATCCTTCTTTTCCTTCGAAATTAAGGTCGCCCATGTTGTTCTTTCGAGAATGACATCAAATGGGAGAGAGTTCTTTTGAACTTGTGCTTAATGGTCATTGCTTGAGGGGTGTGCGGATGTGGAATTTTAGAGGGGTTATCTTGTATCTTTAAACTCCTTGATGATTGCATTTAGCTTCGGCTTTATGATTGCATCTAAATTAGTTGAAATCACAACCGTTCAATAAAAACCATAAAACAATTAATAATTCATGCAAAAAGTCATGAAAGAATTAAATATAATTGCCACACGCATGAAATATGGCTTCCTCCATCATCCCAGTGTTGGGGTTTAGCTCCTCATATCAAAAACGCGCACAAAATAATAATCCATAGCTCAAAAAGGTGTTTTATTGAAGAAATTGTGTAACACAGAGATTTGCAACGCTGTAAGGGTGTTACAGACGTCACTGTTACAACCTTCTAAGACTGTAGAAGAAAGATAGTTTTCTAGTGTAGCACAACTGCGACTGTCTCTGTAGGTCCAGTGTTCTTCGTTTTCTCCTTCTTCAGCAGCAGCAGAGAACACCTATGCAAGTCTTCTTTCTTCGATTCTATGGCTTCTGACCGGACCTCTAACTCCCATCCTTTTTTATCTTTACGCGGCTTCTGTTTTGTTGAAACTTCCTAAAGTAGATAAGAGTCGAAACATAGGGTAATATTTCTTCTCCAACTTCCGACGTAACTGCCAAATATAAGCCACCATATCCCAGGAAACCTTCACCTCCCTGTTTAATCGTGAAAGACATCAAACCTTCCATTCTTTACGTTTCCAAACAACTACCTTTCCTGTTTCGATGTACTGGATCATTCCCAGTCCGTATCCAAATAGAAACTCCACTAAATTCTCGTCCAAACCTCTTCCCAAATCTTCCAGCGAAGCTCCGAGTATATTTCCGACACTGTCTTGCTTCAAATCGATTATCTATCCCAGCTTCACCGAATCCATTAACTATACCTTTCATGTTAAGCCAAAACAGGCCCATACAAGAAGTTTTTGCGATTGAATCTCTCTATAACCTCTCCAAAAATCAAACCCTAAAACTGAACTTCGCTGCAACAAGTTTCCCGCCAAAAAGCAAAAATTCAAATGTAGAAGATGACACCCGTTATCATGATGCTTGGTGCCTTTAACACTTAGGGTGGCCTGGAGTCTAAATATCAAGTGGGTGCCCCTTATCCAAATGAGGTGTGTCTTTAGTGATTTCCTCCCACGAGCGCAAATACCACTTTTTGAGCCAATTTTGCAGCAAAAGCTTATTTCTCCAAAAACACCTACAAAAATTAAAATAATCAAATAAGTACAAAATCGAGCACTAACAATACACATAATTGAGAACAAAATAGACACATAAATGCGTCTATCAGTTTACTTGTGATTAATTTGATTGAGTTTTTGGATATAGGAAATCATTCTCATGGTTTTTTGTGTTCAATAAAAATCCTTCTTTTCCTTCGAAATTAAGGTCGCTCATGTTGTTCTTTCGAGAATGACATCAAATGGGAGAGAGTTATTTTGAACTTGTGCTTAATGGTCATTCCTTGAGGGGTGTGCGGTTGTGGAATTTTAGAGGGGTTATCTTGTATCTTTAAAATCCTTGATGAATGCATTTAGTTTCGGCTTTATGATTGCATCTAAATTAGTTGGTATGTATTTTTTCCTTTGTCATGAAATGTCTCTTTCAGAAATTTCATTATGATCCCGTTCTTATACCTTTGCCAATTTTATTGACAAAAAGGGGGAGAATTAATATGTAGTTCACACTACAAATACATATGGTTTTCAGATCATTTTGTAAAGGGGAGTGGTTTCCATGTGAGATGGAGTATTGACTAAGGGAGAGTGATACATATCACCATAGTATTATTTTTGAAGTTGTGATACAATTGGACTTTGACACTGTGTAATAATACTATGACACTGTATAACAATGATCGAGACCGATGCTTTCTCATTGTTATAGCTACGGATCTTCAACAGCGGTGATGCTAAACTTACAACCTTTTGGATCATTGGAGTACTTGGAAGTGACGAAGATTTCGAGGAATGTTGATGATTAGACATGTGGAATAGGAGCTACTAAAGTTTCTTTATATTTTTTGTATTCCATATGTATTGATAGTTTTGTCACTAAAATTGACAAAGGGGGAGATTATTAGAGCATTGCTCGGTCGAACTCTCATGCGTTGTTATCTCAAGCATGTTTGTCAATGTTAGTGATCAAAACTATAAGTCTTGATTTCTAGTCTATTATAGCTAAGTCTCGGACTAGGATAGAAAGTGTAGATGAGTTCAAGGACTTCATGGCGATTTATCATACAGGTAGAAGAACTACTCAAGGAACCGGTGGAACTTCTCGACAAAAAGGTATGTGAAGACTTGAACTTATCTATCACTCAAAATTATATCTACTCTATCTCCTACTATTTGAGACAAGAAGTCGTATGCTATATATATATATATATACTTGATTATACACATTTGGTATTTCAAGTTGAGTATACCTCGCCTATCTATATCTCGATATATGAGTTGGTAAGATTTTCGCTTTAACCAAGTTTATCTTTACCATGTGACGAAAGTCATGATATGTTTCAATCATCTTGAAAATTTCTTTGACGAGAAATGGTGTAACAACTATATAACGTCCTCTAAGAATGTTTCAATGATTGAAATGAGAGTTTAGATTACATAACCAATGGTGGACATAAGCATTGTTGTGGAAACACATTTATGTATAAGTCCTATTCCTTGAACCAAAGTTTGCGAACTTTGTTGATCAAGAGAACCGGAAGAATGGCGTGAGGCAAGTCTGCGAACTCAGTACGCGAACTGTCGAAGTTCTCAAACCCGAGAATTTCTGCTGGAGTTGACAAACTACTTGCGTGAAACTAAGTCCGTGAACTGGCGAAGTTCTCATACCCGAGAATTTCTGCTTGAGTTTGTAAACTCTGCCCAGTAACTTAAGTCCGTGAACCTAGTCTGCGAACTTGAGAAGGTTATATATCTGAAGATGATTTCTGAACTTAAACTTAAAAAGACTAAGGAATGCAGTTTGCAAACCGTGGCTATAAAATTTCATGAACCGATTCAAGTGAATCAAATCATCTTTGCTTCAATTGTGTCTTGTGTAGTACATGAGATTTCCTTGCAATTGAACAACTCTCTGACTAGTTCGTTTGAAATCATTTGAACTAGTTATGGTGAAGAAGAACGTGTTTGATATGGAATGCTCATACGGCTAACCTTTAGTTAACTATTGTTGAACCAACAAGTGCATACGTTTGGGTACGGTTGACAAACCTAGAAGCGTGCATTGTCAAGTGTGTGTAATAAGCTAAGTTTTTGATCCAACGGTTGAGAAATATTAGCTTGAATCTAAATAAGGTTTTCATGTAACGGTGGATATTGATTGCTTTGTTACCAAGGTAACTTAATGGTGAACCCTGATTTGAAATAATATATAAGGGGAACTCTAGCTTCTGTGCAAAACTAATCCCCACACCTCATGTGTGATACTAGTTTGCATACTAGAGTCGGTTCTCCTTTAACCTTTGGTTTTCTTCTTCTAAAACCAGGTTAACGACTTAAAGACTTCATTGGGATTGTGAAGCCAGACCGATACTACTTTTATCGTAGTTGTGTGATATGATCTTGCATCTTCTATAGTACGAGTACAATCAGATTGATTGGTTTGAGATTGATATCTCTGATAGGCAAGATATAAAAAGTAATCACAAACATATTTGTCTCATTGTTTGTGATTCCGCAACATCTTGTTTCGCTACTATACGATTAAGATTGTTGTGAGGTGATTGATAACTCTAGGTTGTTCTTCGGATTAAAAGACGGAATTATCAATTGGTTCCTATTCACCTTGATTATTATCAAAAGACGGAATAAAACCTTTTAGGGTTTATCTGTAGGAGACAGATTGATCCTTTGATAGACTTGTCTGTGTGAGACAGATTTGTTTATTGTCAAGTCTTCGAATTTGGGTCGTAGCAACTCTTAGTTGTGGGTGAGATCAGCTAAGGGAATCAAGTGCGTAGTATCCTGCTGGGATCAGAGGCATAGGGAGTACAACTGTACCTTGGATCAGTGGGAGACTGATTGGGGTTCACTACAGTCCAGTCCGAAGTTAGCTTAGAGTAGGCTAGTGTCTGTAGCGGCTTAATACAGTGTGTGTTCAATCTGGACTAGGTCCCGGGGTTTTTCTGCATTTGCGGTTTCCTCGTTAACAAAATTTATGGTGTCTGTGTTATTTCTATTTCCGCATTATATTTGTTTATATAATTGAAATAATACAGGTTGTGCGTTTGAATCAATCAATTGGAAATCCGACCTTTGGTTGTTGATTGATATTGATTGATCCTTGGATATTGATCTTTGGTACCATCCAATTTATTCCTTGTATTTGATTTGAACTCGCAGTTCTAGCTTGAGTAAAATCAAGAAGAGAGATATAAACTCGTTGATATACTTTTAATTGATTGAGTCTTGTTGATTCTCTTAAAAGTATATTCGAGTTTGTCCATATAGATTGTTAAGCGAAATATTGGGTGGTGGTGTTAGACCTCCGCTTTGTCACTTAATACTATGTCTATCTAGAGTTCACATATGCTTCACAATTATGTTTTCAATATGCATGACTTGAAAGATACGTTGGGGAATGAAACAGTTCAAGTCAAATATCACTAACCTCAAGTGGAAGGATGATTGTTGTCATTGTAGCTCCTTGCTTCTTCACATCTTCAAGACTTCGCAATACTTGTAATGTCTCATATCCTAATACTTTCAAGCTAACCTATACGAAGTTGACTCTAGTACATATCAAGCGACTCTTTACCTGAGTTTTGATTCATTAAAATATGACAACCAAACTTGACATACCAACGCTTGGTGGGTTCAACCGAGCAACGCTCTAACAGCTTCCACACAAATGGTTAGGAAGTGTGTCACATGATGAGTTTGTAAGAATACAAGATCCGTTATTATCGCAACCAAGGATTGTTTAGACAACAAGGAATTACCAAATCCGAAAATCCTTAAGATATTCAATAAATGTATATTTTTGGGTTTGAAATTTCAACTGTAATCCAACTATTATATCAATCTTGGATGACAACTAATATTAGCTAGCATACATATATATACTTTACAGATATAGTAATAAGAGATATGATATCCTCTGAGATATAAAAATCATACAAATCTGAATATCTAAAAGATATCATAATGTTTTGTTTTCGGGATCTCGCCTCGAGTATCAAGGAAAATACCTTGAAAAGTAATAAGATTTTGTCTCATGTTCAAATTTTATGTCCACATTTTGTGAACTTTCCTTTCTAACCAAACTACATTTCGATATCTACATAAACCCTAAGATAGTAGACAAATCGAAAATGTACTTTTGGTTATATAAGGATCGGTTCTACTAGATATCCTTCTTCTTTGGATCGGTCCTAATAGAGATTATTTAGGGATCGGTCCTAATAAAGATCCTTTAAAGGGGTCGGTCTTAGTGAAGATCCTTTGGATCAACTATCCAACTATAAAACAAGTTTTGTGAGTCCACTCCCTAAAACTATGTAAATAAACATAATTTCAAGGTATGGATTCAACCGGAAGTTCAACGCACTAAATAATAAAGAAATACCAATTAGTATTGTGTCGATTCTACGAACTCCATAGATAAAGTATACTTCGTAACTCTACATCCAAATGTTGTATAAAACAACTAGTATATCTTTTCTTGGCACTTTGATCATAGTATAATGACTTAATCATGGATATTAGAGACAAGTAAACAAACTATACTTCGTATGTTATATTTCCAATAAATATTGACTTGAAAGAACGTAGATATAAATAGAACAAGTCAAGTGTGTGTTACTAACCTCAAACTGAAGAATGACGTGTTCCGTTATGCCGATACGTCTTCAGGTTCTTTATGATTAACAAGAGCGAGTCTCAATATTTGTATGTTCCTAGTCTAACCTAACGAAGTTGACTTTAATAATCAAATCAAACAACTTCGAGGTTTGAAACAAAAATATGACAACCAAACTTGACATACCAACACTTGGTGGGTTCAACCGAGCAACGTTCTAACTGTGATGATATATATATACATCAATCAGTAATTGAGGTTGTTTTTTTCTGAAAAAAAATAAGAACTAAATAGATCTAAAGAAGCTGGGAGTATTTCAAAAATTATATATATGAAGGGAAAAAGCTGATTTATGAATTACCATCGATGACTACCCTTGTTATTTTCAAAATGTCAATAATTATATGCAAAACACTCACAATCATGCTTGTTTTGTTGAGTCTCACAATATCATCAAGTGTGGCAAGCACTTGAACTTGAATTATTTTCAATTAAATAACCTACTCCAACCACATATAGATTTAATTTAGAGAAAGCATTATAAACTATGAAACAAATTACTTTAGGTAAACAAACTCATTATCGTTGCCTATTTAACCTTTGCTATTTTCTGCTGGTGGTTTCCTTAGAAATTTGCATTACCAATTGTCAAGCCTATTTAAACAAGGAGCATGCTTATGGTCCTCGAAAATCATTTACGAATGTCAAGCTGGCATTATACCAACTATCAAGCCTATTTAATTTAACAGTTAAATATTTTAAACGAAAAATCATAAATCTAAATTTAATTTTTTGGTTTAATTGGAGTTTAGTACTTACATTTTGACCGAAGTTAGAGTTTGGTCTAACATTTGTCCAATTTATAGCCTGGTACCTGGAAATCATGTTGACTGTTTTTGACTGTCTTTTGACCGTATTTTTATTAAATTTATATTATAATTAATAACGAGTTTACATATATACCCTTACACTATGACTAAAATCTAACGGCTCTGATGAAACCAGTTAGCCAACGGTTGAGATCAAATATCCACTAACCATTTAGCCTTAGTTCTCTATTCCTCCCCTCTTCCGCCTCCGATACATTCCTCTTTCGCCTCCGATACATTTTAGATATCTTTTTTCTTAGATTGATTTGATCCGATCGAGAACAGCAGTGAAGAAATTAGGGGTTTTCTTGATCTAGAATTTGCTGAGAGACGGGTTCGATGCTATTCCGACTTGATGAAGACTAAATAGGTTTTTTGCTTTGAATCAGAGACAGGGAAAGAATAGTGCTGCTGCTATTGAACTCGAGAAGATGAAATTGAATCTGAAATTGAGAGATGACCTTGAATTGAGAGCATAACAGGGATTTGAATAGATCCGTTAATGAAGAACAATGAATTGGCTACTGGTAGTATTCATTGATGGACAAAGAGGAAGAAATAAGGGTTCCGATTGTCTGCAACTGAAGAACAGAGATGGAATTGAGGTTGGGGTTTTGTCAAATCCGTATAAGGGTGAATCTTAGAGCTGATGTTGATGGTAGAAGATGGTGCTGGTAATGGAATTAATGGATCGAGAAGATTTGCAGGGGATTAATGGAGTGTGACCTAATTGAGTTGCTGGTGACGTTTGAACTGTGAAAGAAGAATTGCGAAGGGTCTTGATTTGCATCTGAGAAAGCGGTGACTGAATGTGAAATCGAATGGGTTCAGGTCAAGAATTTGATAAGGGTTGTTCCTGCAGAATGAATAAATGGCGGTGTTGTGAAAGAAGAAATGGGTTTTTCTCGAATGTGAATATATGGAGTTTGGCTAATTTGAACCGAGAAGTTATGTACGAGATTAAAAAGTTTAGTGCTGCTGAGAATGAGTAATTGGTGATCTCTGTTGGTTGATGATGATCAAAGGTTTTTAGTCTGCTGAATTGGATTCTCTTGATTCTGAATTTGAGTTAGAGAGATGAAGCGGTGAATGGACATTGGGAAGAATTTTGAACAAAATGAAGGATACAATAGTAATTGAGTAGATAAATTAAATTGTAAACTAATTAAAATTTGACCTGACAGAGTTTATGGAAGTAAACGTGATTTCCAGGTACCAAGCCCTAAGTTGGACAAATGTTAGACCAAACACTAATTTTGGTCAATGTAAGTACTAAACTCCAATTAACCCTATTTTTTTATAAATCATCTAAAATTTGTAAAATCATGATAAACATATATGAAAGATTACATATCAACAAAATTGATGTATTAATTAAATACTATATAGTAGATCATCGCTCGGTCGAACCCACAATTTAAAATTACGAGGGTACTAAGTACACCATAATATTTTCGATATCAATCTATGCATGACACAACTTGTGTAATCTAATGCGGGCAAGCACTGTCAAGGAGATTACAACAATAAGGTGTACACTTGGTATATAGAGTAAGTTCGAAATTCGAACCAAAGTATGGGATAAAACCAAGTATTAGATTAACGTACAGTGCATTTACTTTAATTATAAATACAAATCAATATAATGCGAAGTAAAGTAAATCACACAACACACGAGTTGCAAAAAACAAAAACCGAGACCTAGTCCAGTTTTAAATATTCTCAGAATTAAGCCACTAAGCAAAAACTACCTACAACTTCGTAAAGTTGAGACAGAGTAAACTAACTCCAAGTTACTCAGTTTCTTTAGTATGCATGCGCCTACTGTCAATCTGATCTACGCACGTGAATCCTAAGATATAGTTCACTATCTTAAGTTGTTTCACCTTCTATCAGTCAACTTCTTTAAAGTACTAATCTGTGTAGTAACCGCTCTATCAATCTCATGAAATTAATCAGAGATATAGTTGAGTTATAAAGGCTATTTCCTTTAATCAATATAAAGTCCTTTGTATCTGTTAGATAAAGTAAGACCAGTATTACCGAAATAATCGATCTTAGTTCACAAAATTATCAAAGTAGATCTCAGATAGAATTACCAAAAGATAGATTGTCGATTTATACAACAAGCTATAAAAGGTTTATACAAGATAAATGAATTTTTCGGATCCAAGTTAATAAAGTGTGCACGAAGTTATCACAAAGATCAGAATAATGAAAAAGAAATATTATAGTCTTCAAACTTCAGTCTTCAAAGTACCCCGCACAAACAACTTGATTTCTCTTATGATGGATCACGCACTGAACAGAGTCTGTTAACAATGGATGATCACAAGTCTCATCTTCAGATCTAGATGCAATAAAGCAGATCTGAAAAGTTGATCCTTGAACTAGTTCGAAGGACCTTATATCAGAAAAGAAGGATCATATAATAAACAAACTAGATATTTCACCTAATTAGGATACTCTTATCTCTAGTGAGTATTACGAGAATACTACTAGTGGACTTCCTCACACAACATGAAGTTTTGTATGTTCCAAGATGAGTTTGAAATAATAACAAACTTCACTATTTATAATGACAAATATCGTTTAGACAACAAGGAACTACCAAACCCGAAAATATAAAAGATATGCAATAAATTCTTATTTTCGGTTTTTTAAATATTCAAACTGTGATCCAACTAATATACCAAAATCTCTCTTAGATGACAACTATATATTAAATAACGTAAAGAATATATTTTAATATTATATCAACTAGAGATGTGCTTATCCACAGGGATATGAATACCACATAAATCCCGAATATCACAAAGATATGTAGAATAATATTCGGTTTGGGATCTCACCTTGAATATCAAGAAAAATACTTGAACATTAAGTAATAAGAATTTATCACATGTTCAAATACTATGTTGACATCTTGTGTACTTTCCATATTAACCAAACCATTTTTTCGAAAGTTATCCAACCCTAATTTAATAGCCAAAATCATAAAAAATCATATTTGATTAATATTGAGGGTCGGTCCAGCTAGAGATCCTTGTGAGGGGATCGGTCCTGCTAGAGATCCTTGTGAGGGGATCGGTCCTAGTGGAGATCCTTGATTAAGGAATCGATCCTACTACAGATCCTTGGGATGGGTCCCAATAAAGATCCTTGTTTAAGGGATCGGTCCTAAAAAATATTCTTTGATTCCTTTCAACTACGAAACAAGTTTCGCAGGTCTGCTTCCTTGAATTCATGTAGTTAAACATGGCTTTATAGATATGTAATCCACTCAAAAAGTTCAACACACTAACTGGCAATGCATTAGAAAATAGTGTTATATCGAGTCTACAAATCTCAAAAAATAAATGTTATACTTCATAATCCAATATACCAAAGTTTTATATGACAACTAGTATATACTTCCTTGCCACTTTGGTCATAATACAATGATCAAGTCGTTAATACTAGAGATGCATAAGTTTACTTCTACATTATGTTTTCAATCTAAGAAAGTTGAAATAAATATAGATATAAATGGAATAAGTCAAGTCTGTATTACTGATATGGCACAGCGAAAACGAATTAAAAATAATCGACATGTGTAGAACCCATTCTGGTAAATAGGACCAAATAACGATAAACAACTCCAATCCAGGAGCAAAGTGACTAATAACGGTCAATGATCATCAAATCTCTCAAACATAAGTAAACGGGTTTTAACCAAACAATAGTTTCAATAGACGAGCTCACAAGCTAAAGAGAAAGTTACAAAGGCTATATATAGCCGGCAAACATAAAACCTACGAAATCCTAAGATTCATGAACTAGACTAAGAGAATACATTATTACTCTCATAGAATAAGATAAATCTAAACAAGAAAATAATTATCCTAATAATTAAAATACTAAAACTAATATATATCCAAAATTTAGCTAAATCTTGGGATATACTTGACTAACCAAAGGTACGTCCCATATCAGGCTTTCTTACTGCGATAATGCTCGCCTGTAGTTTACACTGAAAATGAAAAATAGAAGAGAGGAGTTTGGAACTGCTGCTAGTGATACAACTTGATGTTGAGTTATGCATCGATATTACTATCCATTTCTCACAGGAATTCAATTTCACAATCTTCATTACATATATAAGGCTTTGGTGTTTGTCCCAAAACTTATTGTGTAAGAACTCTCACGAAACCATCCAATCATGGGATTGTCCCCAGCAACGGAAGTTGGTATACAAAAGAAATCAAAAGGATCTTTAAGAGCGATCTTTATAAGAGCTTTTGGGAATTGTCACCACAACTTCATCCATTTGGGATGGACATTTATTAAGCATATCATTGTCTTCAGTCATTTGATTAACTGTCGTGACACTTTTATTTTCAACATAAACAAGATTATCTTGAAAATTAACATCACCTGTTGCATGAAGGGCAGTTTTAAAAGCCTTTTCTTTCAATTTTCCTGGCGGTCGTCCACCTGGTACATGATACTATTCCATCTCAAAACCCAAAGCTTCTACCGTTTTAATGGAAACTTAATTTTATTCACAGGCAGCCACCATCAATAACAAAATCAAAAATTGTGTTTTCTACTTTGTATCGACTTCGAAAAAGATGATTGTGTTCCTGCATCTTGCATATGTATGCAACCAAATTTTTTGTGCTAGGTACCGATTTTTGGGAAGGTTTGGAAATAACAGGAACTTAAGTTGTATCTCATTTAAATTTCTTTAGGTGGTTGGGGACAAATCAATCTGGTATTGATGTACAAGGGTTTAACTTGTGAAAGGCTTGCTGGCTTACAAGGTTGTTATAGATGACCAGACGAATAAAATCCACAAGGACCACAACTATTTCTCCTTTAATACAAGTTATCAATAGAACTTTATGAAGAAGATTATACAAAAGAAACATTGAAACTAAACTTGATACATACAAATGATGGCGACCTTGTTGAGCTATACGCTTGAACCTTGAATCAAACCTTCCCGAACAAAATTTCTTTTAACTCTTTTCTTTCCAACTTACGGTAACAAACACTATGAACAGACCTCTTTCAAGAATACATAATAATCAATCAAAACCCTAGTCAATAAGTAATATATGAGTGAGAGATCTTATCAACCTGAAGTATGCACTGTGATGATGAGCAAAAACCGAAAAATCTTCAATTGCCTCTGGTTTTTTATTTTTTATTCTTTTATATGTGATAAAATACCTAGATATCATGAGACTCCTCGGTCGACCTTTCTAGGAAAATCCCACATATAAATATCATAGGAAAAGCCTTCTATGGTAACCACATGATACGACACAACGAAAACTATTTGAAAACTATCAACACGCGGAGAATCCACTCCGGTAAATAGGACCAAATAATGATAAACAACTCCAATCCAGGAAAAAAATGACGAATAATGATCAATGCAAATCTCTCAAAGATAAGTAAACAGGCTTTAACCAAACAATAGTTTCAATAGATGAGCTCATAAGCTAAAGAGAAAGTTACAAGGATATATATAGCCAGCAAACATAAAACCTAGGAAATCCTAACATTCCTAAACTAGCTCAAGAGAATAAATTATTCTCGTAACACAAGATAAATCTAAACAAGAAAGTAATATCCCAATTAATAATTAAAATACTAAAACTAATAGATATCCAATATTTAGCCATATCTTGGCATATATTTGACTAACCAAAGATACGTCCCATATCAGGCTTCCCTACTGCGATGATACTCGCTTCGAGTTTACACTGAAAATGGAAAATTCACAAACTAAGCTATGTATCTTTTGGTTCAATGAGTTAATGTTGGTCACCTTCGTCGCAAATGTCATTTTTTCTTCAGTTTATCCATTTTCTATCCGGTGATCGGATACGCTTGTACTTTCTATAACAGCATTAAAATAGCCAAAGTATCGAGTCCTAGCTAATATAAATGTGGGTGTAAAATATCATACTTATGTGCTATCATAAATCGAAGAGAGGAGTTTGGAACTGCTGCTAGTGATACAAGTTGACCTTGAGTTAGGCATCAAGATCAAAAGAAAAAACGATAATATTTGCAAATGAGCCTTTGTATTTTTGTCCACTAAATATTAAGGCATCCTTGTATTTTTACACACTTCTAAGACACCGACCTATGTTAGAGCATTGCTCGGTCGAACTCGCATGCGTTGCTATCTCAAGCATGTTTGTCAATATTAGTGATCAAAACTATAAGTATTGATTTCTAGTCTACTATAGCTAAGGTCTCGGACTAGGACATAAAGTGTAGTTGAGCTCAAGAACTCCATGGAAATCATCATACAAGACGAAGGACTACTCAAGAAACTGGTGGATCTTCATCGACTAAAAGGTATGTGGAGACTTGAAGTTATCTATCACTGAAAAGTCTATTTATCTCCTATCTTGAGACAAAAGTTGTTTTGCTATATAGACTTAGATTATACACATTTGGTATTTCGAGCCGAGTTTACCTCGCATATCTATTTCTCGAAATATGTGTTGGTAAAGCTTTCGCTTTAGCCAAGTTCATTTTTATCTAGTGACGAAAGTCATGTTACGTTTCAATCACTTTGAAAATTTCTCTGAAGAGAAATGGTTTGTGAATAACAACTATATAACGTCCTCTGAGAATGTTTCAATGATTGAAATGAGAGTCTAGACTATATAACCATTTGGAGCATATAAGCATTGTTGTGGAAACACATATATGTATAAGTCCTTATTGAAAAAGCGAGGGTCTAACAACACCACCCAATATTTAGCTTAGCAATCTGTATGGACTAAATCCGAAATACTTTCTATAGAATCAACTAGACAGTCAGACTCAATCTAGGTAAAATTATTTCAAGGAGTTAATATCTCTCTCTTGTTTTGATTTACTCGAGCTAATAGAAATCATCGAGTCTTTAATCAAACACAAGGAATAACTTGGATGGTACCAAAGACCAATATCCAAGGATCAATCAATGACAATCAACAAGTAAATGTTGGATTAATCTAATTGATGATATAACGCAACCTGTATTATATCACTTATAAAGATAGAACAATATAATACGGTAATAGAAATAACACAGACACCAGAAATTTTGTTAACGAGGAAACCGCAAATGCATAAAAACGCCGGGACCTAGTCCAGATTGAACACACACTGTATTAATCCGCTACAGACACTAGCCTACTCCAAGCTAACTTCGGACTGGACTGTAGTTGAACCCCAATAAGTCTCCCACTAATCCAACGTACAGTTGTACTCCCTACGCCTCTGATCCCAGCAGGATACTGCGCACTTGATTCCCTTAGCTGATCTCACCCACAACTAACAGTTGCTACGACCCAAAATCGCAGGCTTTGACAATAAACAAATCTGTCTCCCACAGACAAGTCTATCAAAGGATCAGTTTGTCTCCCACAGATAAACCCTAAAGGTTTTGTTCCAACTTTTGATAATAATCAAGGTGAACATAAACCAATTGATAATCCAGTCTTATATTCCTGAAGAACAGCCTAGATTTATCAATCACCTCACAACAATCTTAATCACATGGTAGCGAAACAAGATGTTGCGGAATCACAAACAATGAGACGAATATGTTTGTGATTACTTTTTATATCTTGCCTATCGAAGATATCAATCTCAAGCCAATCAATATGATCGTACTCGTACGAAAAAAGATGCAAGATCAGATCACACAACTACGATAAAAGTAGTATCGGTCTGGCTTCACATTCCCAATGAAGTCTTTAAGTCGTTAACCTGGTTTTAGAAGAATAAAACCAAAGGTTAAAGGAGAATCGACTCTAGTATGCAAAATAATATCACAAGTAAGGTTGGGGATTAATTTTGCACAGATACTAGAGTTCCCCTTATATAGTCTTTCAAATCAGGGTTTGCAATTAAGTTACCTTGGTAACAAAGCAATCAATATTCACCGTTAGATGAAAACCTGATTTAGATTCAAGCTAATATTTCTCAACCGTTAGATCAAAAACTTAGATTGTTACACACACTTGACAATGCACGCTTATACGTTTGTTAACCGTACCCAAACGTATGCACTTGTTGGTTTAACAATAGTTAACCAAAAGGTTATCCATATGAGCATTTCATATCAACCACGTTCTTCTTCACCATAACTAGTTCAAATGACTTCAAAATGAACTAGTTAGAGAGTTGTTCAATTGCAAGAAAATCTCATGTACTACACAAGACACAATTGAAGCAAAGATGATTTGATTCACTTGAATCGGTTCATGAACTTTTATAGCCAAGGTTTGCAAAATGCATTCCTTAGTCTTTTTAAGTTTAAGTTCAGAAATCATCTTCAGATATATAACCTTCTCAAGTTCGCAGACTAGGTTCGCGGACTTAAGTTACCGGGCAGAGTTTACAAACTCCAGAAGAAATTCTCGGGTTTGAGAACTTCGCCGGTTCGCGGACTTATTTTCACGCAAGTAGTTTGTCAACTCCAACAGAAATTCTCGGGTTCGAGAACTTCGGCAGTTCGCGGACTTGGCTCACGCCATTCTTCCGGTTCTCTTGATCAACAAAGTTCGCAAACTTTGGTTCAAGGAATAGGACTTATACATAAATGTGTTTCCACAATAATGCTTATGTCCACCATTGGTTATGTAATCTAAACTCTCATTCCAATCATTGAAACATTCTTAGAGGACGTTATATAGTTGTTACACCATTTCTCGTCAAAGAAATTTTCAAAGTGATTGAAACATATCATGACTTTCGTCACATGGTAAAGATAAGCTTGATCGAAGCGAAAAGCTTACCGACACATATTTCAAGATATAGATAGGCGAGGTATACTTGGCTCGAAATACCAAATGTGTAAAATCCAAGTCTATATATATAGCATACGACTTCTTGTCTCAAAGAGTAGGAGATAGAGTAGATAGACTTTTGAGTGGCAGATAAGTTCAAGTCTTCACATACCTTTTTGTCGAGAAGTTCCACCGGTTCCTTGAGTAGTTCTTATACTTGTATGATGAATCTCCATGAAGTCCTTGAGCTCAACTACACTTTCTATCCTAGTCCGAGACTTAGCTATAATAGACTAGAAATCAAGACTTATAGTTTGATCACTAACATTGACAAACATGCTTGAGATAGCAACGCATGCGAGTTCGACCGAGCAATGCTCTAACACTTATTGCTTGAACCGAAGTTTGAGAACTTTGTTGATCAAGTGAACGGAGTAGTGCGTGAGCTAAGTCCGCGAACTTAGTCAGCGAACCCAGTCCGCAAACTTGCGAAGTTCTCAAACCCGAGAATTTCTGCTGGAGTTTGTGAACTCCATCCGGGAACTTAAGTCCGCGAACTTGAGTAGGTTATATCTAAAAACGATGTTTAGTGAACTTATCTTTATAAACTAAGGAATGCAATTGCAAACCGTGGCTATAGAGTTCATGAACCGATTCATGTGAATCAAATCGTTTTTGCTTCAATTGTGTCTTGTGTAGTACATAATATTTCCTTGCAATTGAACAACTCTCTAACTAGTTCATTTGAGTCATTTGAACTAGTTATGGTGAAGAAGAATATGGTTGATATGAAAGTGATCATATGGTTAACCATTTGGTTAACTATTGTTGAACCAACTAATGTACAAGTTTGGGTACGGTTACACAAGCCCAGGAACGTGCATTTCATTTGTGTATAACAAGCTATGTTTTCGATCTAACGGTTGATAAATATTAGCTTGAATCTAATCAGGTTTTCATCTAACGGTGAATATTGAATGCTTTGTTACTAAGCTAACATTGATTGCAAACCCTGATCTGAAAGACTATATAAGGGAGAACTCTAGCAACTTGGAAACCTAATCCCCACACATTTTGTGCGATACTAGTTTTGCTAAGCTAGAGTCGATTCTCCTTTAACCTTTGGTTTCTTCTTCTAAACCAGGTTAACGACTTAAATACTTCATTGGGATTGTGAAGCCAGTACGATACTACTTTTCTTGTAGTTGTGTGATCTGATCTTGTTGTTTCTATCGTACGAGTACAATTGTAATAATTGGCTTGAGATTTCTCTCCGATAGGCAAGATAAAAAGTAATCACAAACATCTTCATCTCATCGTTTGTGACTCCACAATATATTTTTTCGCTGCGTCGATTAAGACTATTGTGAGGTGATTGATAATACTAGGCTGTTCTTCGGGAATATAAGTCCGGATTATCAATTGGTTCTTGTTCACCTTGATTTATCAAAATATGGAACAAAACTCATAGGTATATTCGTGGGAGACGGATTTATCTATTATCGTAGACTTTTCTGTGTGATACAGATTTGTTTATTAAAGTCTTCGAATTTGGGTCGTAGCAACTCTTAGTTGTGGGTGAGATCAGCTAAGGAAATCAAGTACGTAGCATCCTGCTGGGATTAGAGACGTAGGAGCATAACTGTACCTTGGATCAGTGTGAGATTGGTTGGGGTTCAACTACAGTCCAGACCGAAGTTAGTTTGGAGTAGGCTAATGTTTGTAGTGGCTTAATACAGTGTGTGTTCAATCTGGACTAGGTCCCGTGGTTTTTCTGCATTTGCGGTTTCCTCGTTAACAAAACTTCTGGTGTCTATGTTATTTCTTTTCCGCATTATATTTGTTTATATAATTGAAATAATATAGGTTGTGTGTTGTTCAATCAATTATAATATCCGACCTTTTGGTTGTTGATTTAAATTGATTGACACTTGGATATTGGTCTTTGGTACCATCCAATTTTATCTCTCTTGTATTTAAACTGAGACTCGCAGTTTGCTTGAGTAAGATTTAAATCGAGAGATAGAGATTTGAACTCTTTGATATACTTTTTGTCTAGATTGATTCTGACTGTCTAGTTGATTCTATAGAAATTATATTGGAGTTTGTCCATACAGATTGCTAAGCGAAATATTGGGAGTGGTTGTTAGACCCCCGCTTTTTCAACCTATTCACAAAATTCTTCTTTGATTTGTTCGGATTGTTCTTGTGAGATATATTCGATTATGCTTCTTATAACTTTCAAGGAAAGTAATCTATCCTAATCATTAAGGTTTGCTAGATCTTTCCTTTAGGATTATTCTACTGCAAACAAATTTTCATTACCTTGACTGAAACATATCTGAAGGAAATCAATAGGCTTTCTGTTAGTGACATATAAATATCAAAAGTCCCCACTTAGGCTGAAGCAACTCTTAATTAGGCCGTAAAGGACGTCGGCTACAAGAATCAAGTGCGTCAGATCACGTTAGATCCAAATACATAAGGAGCACGATTGAAGCTGAGTTCCTCGGAGGGTGAATTCGGTTTTAACTATATCTATTTCGAATTCTGATATTAGCATAATGTGTTTTCTCAGTTTAATATAGCGTGATGTTCAAACAAGATTATATCCCGGGGCTTTTCTGCATACTGCACTTTCCTCGTCAACAAAATTTTGTTGTCTTGTATTATTTCATTTTCCATGTTATATTAATAGAAACATCACAAATAGTATGTAATCAAACTAGATAGTCTTTGAGTCCCAATTGATTGAGATCTTAGAAGACTTGTTCTTGTTGAATTCATATCTTCAAATATAAATTACAAGTATTGTGCTTATTGAAATTATGATGTTGTACAGTTCGGGTATATACTAGGTTGATCTTGGATATTATTTTTTTGAGATCGCCTAAAAGATCTTGCATACAATCAAGTACACATAATTTGGTCTATACATATTGATCGTGCAAGAAAAATAAAAACTCTATAAGCAATCATATACAAGGATCTTTACTGTTGATTTACTTGTTGATTGTATTAGGTTTTGTCCATACTAAAATGGAGAGGGTACCAAGTACACCACAAAATTTTCCGTTTGGACCTATAAGACAAACCCTAATACTATCAACAAGTAGACCTTCAAAAAAGATCATTGTATATGATTGTATGTATGGTTTGTCTTTCTTGTAGAATCAGTAGTTTAGATCATAGATTTATGAACCTGGTTATGTACAAGAGCTCTTGGACGATCTCAAAAATCAATATCCAAGATTAACCTAGTATGTACAGTAACTGTACACGAACCGAATTGCAACAAGAACAAGTCTTGCAATCTATATTTCAAGATACGTATTCGCAAGAACATGTCTTGTAAGTTATATACAATTTTAGTTAAAAATTGTGTAGGTTTATTATCGAATCACTTGCTTTTAATTTAACTTTATCAGAGATAAATATAATACGGAAGTAAAAAGTAAAGCAAGACATAAAGTAATTTTGTTAACGAGAAAAATTACACATGCAGAAAACCCTAGGGACCTCGTCTAGATTTGAACATTGAACCGTATTAATTAAGCCACTACATACACTATCCTAATATTAGACTTCGAATTGGAATGTAGTTGAAACCGAGTTTACCCTCCAAGTAATTCAGATGTAGTTGTGTTTCTTATGTCTCTTGAACCTTGTAAGGCTCTACGCAATTGATTCCCTTGGATGACGTCCATTACAACCTAAGTGGAGACTTTTTGATATTTTGTTTTTCATAAAAGATTGGTTCGATTTTCCTTTAGATGTGAATCAAGGTTTTAGAAATTTTGGTTTTGTTTTGAACAATTACTAGGCAAAAGTAATATCAAAACAAACTTGTAGAATTAGGGTTTATACTCTTCAAAACTTGTAAAGATACCTAATCTATTATACAACAAGAAAAACTAGAATAAATATAGAGATATCTTGTAAACCTTCTTAAGAAATTTATGAGACACCTTATATGAAGTTTTCTTTCTAATCCATATTTCGACCGAGCAATGTCGATATACGATCTTAGACTGAAATGTATCAAATCTAGAGTTTATGATCAACAATCCTCGAATGACCTTATATCAGAAGAGAGCCTTATTGTTAGAGCACTGCTCGGTCAAACTCGCAAGCGTTGCTATCTCAAGCTTGTTTGTCAAGTTTAGTTGCCAAAACTATAAGTCTTGATTTCTAGTCTACATATAGCTAAGTCTCGGACTAGGATATAAAGTGTAGTTAAGCTCTAGACTCCACGACGTTCATCATGCAAAGACGAAGGACTACTCAAGGAACTGGTGGAACTTCATCGACTAAAAGGTATGTGGAGGCTTGAACTTAACTATCACTCAAAAGTCTATCTACTCTATCTCCTATCTTGAGACAAAATTCGTATTCCTATATGGACCCCCATTATACACATTTGCTATTTCGAGCCGAATCTATCCCGGTTATCTATTTATCGAAATATGTGATGGTAAGCTTTCGCTTTAGCCAAGTTCATCTTTACAAGTGACCAAAGTCATGTTGATTATTTCAATACCTTGAAAACTGCTTTGATGAAAAATAGTGTGTGAATAACCTTTATTTAACATCCTCTAAGAATGTTTCAATGATTAAAATGAGAGTTTAGAATATATAACCTTGAATGCATATAAACATTGTATGTGAACTCATACTTGTGTAAGTCCAAAATCCTTCACCTTAATTTTGCGTACTTTACTGGTTCAGGATGTTTGGAAGCTAAGTCCGCGTACCCGTACGCATACTGTCGGAAGTTCTTATCCCATAAATTTCTGCTGGAGTTTGTGAACTGAAATCAAACTCAATCCGGGTACTTAAGTATGCGCACCGGTATGCATACTTGAGTGGGTTATTTTCTAAAAACGGTTTATTCGTGAACTAAGACATATATAAACTAAGGAATGTATATTTGAAAATCGTGGCTATAATGTTCATAAATTTATTCGAGTGAATCAAAATCGTTTTGAAAAAGCGGGGTTGCAACAACCACACCCAATATTTCGATTAGCAATCTGTATGGACTAACTTCAATATACTTTCAAGAGAATCAACTAGACTCAATATTAATAAAGTATATCAAAGATTTATATCTCTCTTTCTTGATTCAATTCTTACTCAAGCAAATAGAAATCTGCGAGTCTAATTGAATACAAGAGAACTCACTTGAACGGTACCAAAGACCAATGCTCAAGTATCAATCAATGTAAATCAACAACCAAAGATTGGATATTCTAATTGATTGTTTTCAAACGCACAACCTGTGATATTTCAATTATATAACAAAATATAATGCGGAAAATAAATAACATAGACACCAGAATTTTGTTAATGTGGAAACCGCAAATGCAGAAAAATCCTGGGACGTAGTCCAGATTGAACACACACTGTATTAAGCCGGTACAGACACTATCCTACTACAAACTAACTTCGGTATGGACTGTAGTTGAACCCCAATCAATCTCACACTGATCCAAGGTACAGTTGCGCTCCTTACGTCTCTGATCCCAGCAGGATACTACGCAATTGATTCCCTTACCTGATCTCACCCACAACTAAGATTTGCTACAAACCAAAGTCGAAGACTCTAATAAACAAATTTGTATCATACAGAAAAGTCTATGATAATAGAGAAATCTGTCTCCCACGGAAATACCCACAAGTTTTTGTTCCGTCTTTTGATAAATCAAGGTGAACATGAAACAATTGATAACCCGAACTTATATTCCCGAAGAACAACCTAGTATTATCAATCACCTCACAATAATCTTAATCGACGCGGCGAAAGAAGATATTGTGGAATCACAAACTATGAGACGAAGATGTTTGTGACTACTTTTATATCTTTCCTATCGGAGATAACAATGTCAAGCCAATCATTACGATTGTACTCAACACGATAGAATCAACAAGATCAGATCACACAACTACAAGAAAGTAGTATCGGTCAGGCTTCACAATCCCAATGAAGTCTTCAAGTCGTTCACCTGGTTTACAAGAAGAAAGCTAAGGTTAAAGGAGAATTGACTCTATCTTATACAAGTAGTATCAGACAGGAGGTGTGGGGATTAGGTTTCCCAGTTGTTAGAGTTCTCTCTTATATAGTATTTCAAATCATGGTTTGCAATCAATGTTAGCTTAGTAACAAAGCATTCAATATTCACCGTTGGATGAAAACCTGATTAGATTCAAGCTAATATCTTTCAACCGTTAGATCGAAAACTTAGCTTGTTACACACAAATGAAATGCACGATTTTATGTTTTTGTAACCATACCCAAGCATGTGCATTTGTTGGTTCAACAGTAGTTAACAAAATGGTTAGCCATATGAGCACTTTCATATCAACCATATTCTTCTTCACCATAACTAGTTCAAATGACTCAGATGAACTAGTTAGAGAGTTGTTCAATTGTATAAATCTTATATAACTACACAAGACACAATTGAAGCAAAAACAATTTGAATCACTCGAATAGATTCATGAACTTTATAGCCACGGTTTGCAATTTGCATTTCTTAGTTAATATGAATATAAGTTCACAAATAATCGTCTTTAGATATAACCAACTCAAGTACGCGGACTTAGTTCGCGGACTTAAGTTTCTGGAAGGAGTTCACAAACTCCAACAGATATTCTCGGGATGAGAACCTCCGCCAGTTCGCGGACTGAGTTCACAGCTCTTGTTCCGGTTTTCCTGATCAACAAAGTATGCATACTAGGTTCAAGGAATACGGACTTATACATATATGTGTTGCCACACAATGCTTATATCCAACAATAATTATATAATCTAAACTCTCATTTCAATCATTGAAACATTCTTAGAGGACGTTATATAGTTGTTATTCACAAACCATTTTTTGTCAAGGCCATTTTCAAAGTGATTGAAACATAACATGACTTTCGTCACTAGGTAAAGATGAACTTGGCCAAAGCGAAAGCTTACCAACATATATTTCGAGAAATCGATAAGCGAGATAAACTCGGCTCGAAATAGCAAATGTGTATAATGAAAGTCTATATAGAAAAAAGAATTTTGTCTCAATATAAGAGGTAGATGGTAGGCTCTTAAAGATGTAGAAAATAAGAGTAAAAGAAAGCCTACTTGTTAAACCGCAAGTGCACGGTGTCGGTTGTAGTTTGTGCAAGAACGGGTCGAATCCACAGGGACTTGTGTGTGTAGTTGAAGTTTCCTAAGCTAAGCAGTGACAGTAAGTGACAGTGGCAGTGAGCCAAAGATGCAAAGATTGACAGTGGCAAAGAATCAAAGGCAATGAGCCTAAGGCAGTGAGAAATAAAGAACCAAGGAAGTAATGGCAGTGAAGCACTAGAACAAAGAAATAAAGAATTAGGGATTGAATCCACCACTAACTTAAGTTAAGTCATCCTAGTTCCATTATGTTCTTGTCCCTGGTGTAGATATCAGTGAGCTTCTAGGCTTGCTGACTCTCTAGATGGCAGTGAAGGTTCAAGCATGCTGCTCATCAAAGGGTTGTTTCAGGAGGATGGTTTAGTATCACTAAGATAATTATCTAATCCTAGTATTAGCTGTCCTCTCACAAAACAAACTAACCGCAGATCAATCACTTAGATGAGTAAGCAATCCTGAAGGATAATTTCAATCCTAGCATTCTTAGCACAACAAGACTATATCAAAACTTGAACTGAACTTAACAATGAATTAATGGTTTCATCTAACCCTAGCAGTGAACTCAGAACATAATTAACATTAAAATGGAACTAAACATGATCATGTGAAATAACATTGCATTTAAACAACTAAACAGTGAATGGAAATTGCAAATGAAGAACCCTAAAAATTAACAGTGAAATCAAATTGACATTGAGAATTAAATTAACCCAATTAGGGGGTTTCTAGGATGACCCAAGAACAAGTTTTGCATTCTCTACAGCTTCCCTTTTATAGCTTACAACAAAATCCCTAATTTCACAAAACCCTAAATTTGCAAACCCTAACTTTTGGGGAAAATCAAATTCGACATACCCATGTGTAAATTGGCTTCGACCCATGCTTCTTGATGTCCCTCTGATGCTCTTCCTGCTCTTGTTGCGCTGTTGGCCTAGCCCTAGACTTCTGTGAACCCTAGCTTCTCTCACTGTGAGTTTGTAGCATCAGGACTCGATGCTACATACGAGAAAGGAAGAGACAAGGGTGGTGATGGAATACTGAGTTTGTCGGGGGAAGGTGGTAGTGGTGGTGTTCGAGGTGGAGATGGAAGAGATGGTGGTGATGGATATGGCAGAGTTTTCTCTGCAGACGGAGTGGAGGAGAAGAACTCGATGTTTGGGAAGAAGGGTGTGTTTGGTTTAGGTCGATGGGTTCGATGGCTAAGGTGTTGAGCGGAATCATCTGAAGTTGATGCGCAACGAGGAGATCCGTTGGATAATCACTTACTAATTGAATCGAACGGCACGATGTGAACAAGCTCTGAGCGACCGTTGGATTAAGTGATATAACGAAGCTGACGGCTCCAGATGGAGTTAGGTACTATGGTGTTTGACAGGAGCTTCGGATTTTGATGCACAATGATGAGGTGGCCGTTGGATGATGAGATGGATCCAATCTGATGACTCTCATGGAAATGGGTATGGATAATGGAAATGGATTTGGGTAAGGGTTTTGGGCCTTGGGTATGCCAAGCCCATATCTTCTTTAAGAACAATTCTTCCTCTTCAAGCCCACTTCTAGTTGATCCGGCTCTTGCAAACATCATTCTTCGCTTCCTCCTAGCGGGAGTCTTTGCCGTTTCTTTGCTCTTTTCGCTCCGTGAGTCAACCAGGCTTTATTTAGTACCTAAAAATGCAACATTAATTAAGAAAAGTATTTATTCTTGAAAACAACGAAAACACAGAATATGGGATAAAATGTAGAATTAATGCACAAAAGATGAGTTAAATGCCAAGAAAAATATATAGAAATATGTACTTTTTAGCACTCATCAAATACCCCCAAACCTGAATTTTACTTGTCCTCAAGTAAAACAAAACTAAGGAAATCCTACCTATACCACTGTCGCTGGTCTCTCGAATGCATTTAGCGTATGCACTAAGCCTTTTAAACCACTAAGTGTCCCTAGTGGACGAGTTGAAGTATCGTGAAGGTTTGCTTAGAACGTACCTACAAAGTTCTAGGACAAAATATAAGCTCAGATTCCATCAAATGTGACATGCGCAAGTCAGTAGAAGCTCACAGCAAAATGGAGATGTCAATCTAGCTATCGAAGGCACAATCCTAGCACTGATAACAAATAAAGACATGTGATAAGAGTGTAAAGTGTATCTACACATGTGTAAAGAAAGATCGGATGTTATGACTACTAATCACCAAGAGATAGTTTCTCAGGCTAAGAACCAAGGTCGAAATCTAGCTAGCTGTCCGGACTTTACGAGAATTGTGAATGAGTTGGAGGTATTTCACAATTACTCGCGTTGTACATCAATGGCATACACCCTTCCTTGCTTATTACAATGAAACACAAAAGATGACTCTTTACATGACTCTTATTTACATTGACTACTCTCTTTTATTTTTGGAACAAGAGAGGATGGAATTGATAAATACTTGATTGATTTTTTCATTTTTTTCATTCTTTTTTTTTTTTTTTTTTTTTTTTGATATATTTTTTTTTTTGAATATTTTTTTTTTTTGAAATGGAAACACTTTTGATACATATACAAAAGGAAACAAAAAATTACATGACACTTTGCAAGAGGTAGCCCTTTTTGATGCACCCAGTTAAATTCGATGGTTGTCTTTCTTAATGTAACCTCCACCTTCTATCTCAACCAACCAAAGAACAAGCTAGTCAAGTTTCGTTCAGTATTCTAAAGTGATTGGCAACTAAAACTTCCGATAGAACACCTCAAGGATGAGGCTATACATGTATTGGTAGATCGTGCGCGTGCAAGTTTCTTATCACTATGTGAATTGTGCTAGAATCAGGGTGCCTAAATATCTAGACTAAGACTCCTAATAAAAATACATATTTGCACAAGAGTCAACATTTCAAGGTAAATGAGCTCAATTTTTATGTTTTCTCAATTTTTAATTTTTTATTTTAATTTTTTCATTTTTTTCAAAAAGAAGGAGTTCTTGTTTTCAATTATGGCATATTATCAAAGTATCTACTTTTCACCCCCAAACCTAAACTAAACATTGTCCTCAATGTTTCAAAATATGAACAAAATTATAATACAACATATGAAGAGGATCATGTTGAGTAGAGAAAAAGGAAAGAGAATACCCGATTTCGGCGAAAGCAATATTAGAACTCCGTTATTCAAGGCAAGAATCCAACATATGTCAGCCGAGATCATATTGGATTAGCAAAATATATACAAAAGGAACAAAAGGGTTTTAAGAAATTTTATCTACTGGATTATATACAAAAAATTCACCATACACTAACAATCTAAAGAGTTGAGGATCAACCCAAAAGACAAAGTGTAGAGGTTTCAACAGCTTCACACAAATATAACAGGAAATAAACGCAAGTGAAACTGTGAAACAAAATGAGCTACCTCCAAACCTGGATTTTTCAACAGATAAAATTTTGGAAACAAAATCTCGCAGTTTTGGGGGTTCATCATGTACAAGGTCTAACTCAAAGTGAACTGTGTTAGGGACGGGCAAACATGCTAATTCCAACTGTGGCTCCTCAAATGTATTATACTTAGAAGCAAAATAGTCCAAGAGGACTTGGGAAGCACACAGTTCCAAACCTAGATTAGGGACTCTCAGAAAAGTCGGTTTGACATTATGGGTACAAACCAAATCTAGGTTGGGTGGAAGGCTATCAGATTGTGACTTATGTAGGACGATAGGCACATCATTACTAATCACATCAACATCTCCTAAGTCTTCTACACGTGTCACAACATGCTCACAATCATCAAACAAATTGGCAAGATCACAATCAGAGTCATCAACATCATCAACAAATTTATTCTCATGCATCGGCAAATCAGGAGAAATATCACAATGTGACCTAGGTAGAGAATCAGACACATCAAATATATTTTCATGCATATTAGCATTAGTGTCTACAGAAGATTCAACTATTCCTATGTCATGCTCATCTTCGCAGAATAATTGTACGAATCCCATGTCAATATCAAAATCATATGAATTACAATGAGTATTAGAAAAAACAACATTCATGAAGGTCGAGGGCGAGAAGCCATATGTTATTGAACCAACAGGTTCCACAATATTTTCATGTTCTTCTAACATATCATCATAATCATCATAATCATCATCATGGTAGCATCCATATTGGTCCTCATTAACAGTGGTGGTGTCATTAGTCGATTCATGTTCCTCTAAATTAGGTTCATATTCAACATCATTTACAAGAATGGGACTAGACACTTCATTAGGGACAACATACATTTCCTCATGAATTTCCTCCTTTTGTAGGTGAAGCAAAATCTGATCTAAATATGCATGAATTCGTGATGTAGATCTATCAAAGTTTTGCTTACCGAGTCTTAAAGCTTCTGTGGTGGAGTCTAAATTCATGGGAGTACAAAATTCTTCATGTTCAAATTGTGGTGAATGGCACATGTGTGCATGGTCATTAGGGTTTACAAAATATTGATCGCAACCCTCAAAGGATTGATTATGGTCCCAATGACTACCATTCTCACAATATATGGGCATTTCATACCTTGGATTTTCTCTATATTGCCTAAAATTATGCAAAATATGACAGTTCTCAACAGGGTGGTCTAAACTACCACATGCGGGACATGCATAGATTTCAGGTTGCCTAAGAAAATTCGATGTGACAGATTCCTCATGTGATTGCATTTCTAAAGCTGCGATTCAAGCTTCTAATTGATCGATCAGTGATGATTGTGTGAGTGAGGCACTAGCAAAATGTTCATTTTCACGTTGTGGTGAATGATGCATGTGTGAATAGTTATTAGGGTTCATGTATTGAGGCTCGGGACTTTGAAAATGTCCATAATAATTCCTATAACTATTGACATCATGGTCTATGGGAGGTTCATAACGTGGAGTATGTCCATACGCAAGTTCTCTAAGGGATTTGTTGTATTCCCCAAATGTAGACCAAGATCTAGACATGATTGGGCTCAAAAGCTAAGTAACTATGTTACAAAGCCCAAAATTTGGTTTTTAATGGGTTTGGATTTTTGGGAAAATTTTGGTTTTTATGGGTAACATTTGGTTTTGTCGGGTTTGAAAAGAAATTTGGTTTTTAATGGGTTTTAGAAAATTTGGACCTAATGGGAAAAGAAAACACTTTGGTTTATTGGGTTTTGAAAACTTTGGTTTTATGGGATAAAAGGCCAAGCCCACTGTTGGGTTTTGGAAAAATTGTTGTGAAACAGAGCCCAACTTTCGGCCTAGAGTTTGGGTACACGGCCCAACTAACGAGTTCAGCGAACCAAGCCCAGGAATGCACGAGGCCCAGCTGAGTTGGTAGGTTCAGTTAAACTTGTTTAGGTTGTTTGTTGGGTTTTTTTGAAACCCAAAATTTTGATAGGGACAATCCCACAGTTAAGCTCAAATACAAACCCAAAAGTTAACTTAAATTACAAGCCCAACAAAAAAATGGAAAAAATTATTACAAGCCCACAAATTAAAAATGGAAGCCCACAGGTTGGGTTCTCTTAATGGGTTTAGGCTTACTTGCTTAAGCACAGCCCAGCTGCTCAGTTTGGTTGCAAAAGCCCAGTTGGGCTTTGGATCTTCCATATCTTTTAACTGGCCCAGTAGCTTTGCACCAGCAGCACCAGACATCAGCAAGCAGGAGGGAGCAGCAACAGGAGCACAGCAACAACAGCAGCAGGCAGCAGCACAACAACAGTTCAGCAGTACCAGAGGCTGGCAGCAGCAACAGGAAGCAGCAGCAGCAGCACAGGTCAGTTTGTGGCCCTCACAGCAAGGTCACAGCAACAACAGCAGGGGCAACAGCTTCAGCAACACCATCTGTTGGCAGCATCACCACAGGTTCAGCAGCACCACAAGCAGTAGCTGAACAGGGGCAATGTTGCAGGCTTGGCAGCAGCAGCTCTACAGGTTCAGCACAGAAGCAAGCTGCACAGGCCAGCAGCACAGGGAAGAGGAAGAAAGTAGCAGCAAGTGGCAGGCCCAGCTGCAACTCAATCAGCAGCAACAACAAGGGCTCAGCCAAGCAAAACAGAGTCTCAACAGCACAGCAACAGGAGCACCTGGAAAGCTCAACAGAAGCTGTCAAGAACAGCAAGAACAGCAAGGGAAAATGATGAAAAGATGAAAAAGTATGCAAAGATGAAAATGCAAGTTATGATGAGATGAATGCTTACACTAAATGATTATACTAAATGCAAGATATGCAAGTGAATAGCAGAAAAGAAAGCAAGGAAAAACAACAACCACACAATGCCAAGTCCCCGGCAGCGGCGCCAAAAACTTGGTAGGCTCTTAAAGATGTAGAAAATAAGAGTAAAAGAAAGCCTACTTGTTAAACCGCAAGTGCACGGTGTCGGTTGTAGTTTGTGCAAGAACGGGTCGAATCCACATGGACTTGTGTGTGTAGTTGAAGTTTCCTAAGCTAAGCAGTGACAGTAAGTGACAGTGGCAGTGAGCCAAAGATGCAAAGATTGACAGTGGCAAAGAATCAAAGGCAATGAGCCTAAGGCAGTGAGAAATAAAGAACCAAGGAAGTAATGGCAGTGAAGCACTAGAACAAAGAAATAAAGAATTAGGGATTGAATCCACCACTAACTTAAGTTAAGTCATCCTAGTTCCATTATGTTCTTGTCCCTGGTGTAGATATCAGTGAGCTTCTAGGCTTGCTGACTCTCTAGATGGCAGTGAAGGTTCAAGCATGATGCTCATCAAAGGGTTGTTTAGGAGGATGGTTTAGTATCACTAAGATAATTATCTAATCCTAGTATTAGCTGTCCTCTCACAAAACAAACTAACTGCAGATCAATCACTTAGATGAGTAAGCAATCCTGAAGGATAATTTCAATCCTAGCATTCTTAGCACAACAAGACTATATCAAAACTTGAACTGAACTTAACAATGAATTAATGGTTTCATCTAACCCTAGCAGTGAACTCAGAACTAATTAACATTAAAATGGAACTAAACATGATCATGTGAAATAACATTGCATTTAAACAACTAAACAGTGAATGAAAATTGCAAATGAAGAACCCTAAAAATTAACAGTGAAATCAAATTGACATTGAGAATTAAATTAACCCAATTAGGGGGTTTCTCGGATGACCCAAGAACAAGTTTTGCATTCTCTACAGCTTCCCTTTTATAGCTTACAACAAAATACCTAATTTCACAAAACCCTAAATTTGCAAACCCTAACTTTTGGGAAAATCAAATTCGACATACCCATGTGTAAATTGGCTTCTCGACCCATGCGTCTTGATGTCCCTCTGATGCTCTTTCTTCTGCTCTTGTTGCGCGCTGTTGGCCTAGCCCTAGACTTCTGTGAACCCTAGCTTCTCTCACTGTCGATTTTGTAGCATCAGGACTCGATGCTACATACGAGAATGGAAGAGACAAGGGTGGTGATGGAATACGAGTTTGTCGGGGGAAGGTGGTAGTGGTGGTGTTCGAGGTGGAGATGGAAGAGATGGTGGTGAGGATATGGCAGAGTTTTCTCTGCAGACGGAGTGGAGGAGAAGAACTCGATGTTTGGGAAGAAGGGTGTGTTTGGTTTAGGTCGATGGGTTCGATGGCTAAGGTGTTGAGCGGAATCATCTGAAGTTGATGCGCAGCGAGGAGATCCGTTGGATAATCACTTACTAATTGAATCGAACGACACGATGTAAACAAGCTCTGAGCGACCGTTGGATTAAGTGATACAACGAAGCTGGCGGCTCCAGATGGAGTTAGGTACTATGGTGTTTGACAGGAGCTTCGGATTTTGATGCACAATGATGAGGTGGCCGTTGGATGATGAGATGGATCCAATATGATGACTCTCATGGAAATGGGTATGGATAATGGAAATGGATTTGGGTAAGGGTTTTGGGCCTTGGGTATGCCAAGCCCATATCTTCTTTAAGAACAATTCTTCCTCTTCAAGCCCACTTCTAGTTGATCCGGCTCTTGCAAACATCATTCTTCGCTTCCTCCTAGCGGGAGTCTTTGCCGTTTCTTTGCTCTTTTCGCTCCGTGAGTCAACCAGGCTTTATTTAGTACCTAAAAATGCAACATTAATTAAGAAAAGTATTTATTCTTGAAAACAACGAAAACACAGAATATGGGATAAAATGTAGAATTAATGCACAAAAGATGAGTTAAATGCCAAGAAAAATATATAGAAATATGTACTTTTTAGCACTCATCAAATACCCCCAAACCTGAATTTTACTTGTCCTCAAGTAAAACAAAACTAAGGAAATCCTACCTATACCACTATCGCTGGTCTCTCGAATGCATTTAGCGTATGCACTAAGCCTTTTAAACCACTAAGTGTCCCTAGTGGACGAGTTGAAGTCTTGTGAAGGTTTGCTTAGAACGTACCTACAAAGTTCTAGGACAAAATATAAGCTCAGATTCCATCAAATGTGACATGCGCAAGTCAGTAGAAGCTCACAGCAAAATGGAGATGTCAATCTAGCTATCGAAGGCACAATCCTAGCACTGATAACAAATAAAGACATGTGATAACAAATAAATACATGTGATAAGAGTGTAATATTGTATAAGGATCGCCATGGAGTTCTTGAGCTCAACTACACTTTCTGTCCTAGTCCGAGACTTAGCTATAGTAGACTAGAAATCAAGGCTTATAGTTTTGATCACTAATATTGACAAACATGCTTGAGATATCAACGCATGCGAGTTCAACCGAGCAGTGCTCTAACAATCTCCCCCTTTGTCAATTTTAGTGACAAAACTACCAATACATATGGAATACAAAAATAAATGAATAAACTTTTGTAGCTCCTATTCCACATGCCTAACCTTCAACATTACTCGAAATCTTCGTCACTTCCAAGTACTCCAATGATCCCAAAGGTTGTAAGTTCAGCATCATCGTTGTTGAAAATCCGTAGTTATAACAATGAGAAAACATAATTCTCAATCATTGTTATACAGTGTCATAATATCATTATGCAGCGTCAAAGTTCAATTATATCACAACTTCAACAACAATACTATGGTGATATGTATCACCCCCCCTTAGTCAATACTCCATCTCACATGGAAACCACTCCCTCTTACATAATGATCCGAAAACCATATGTATTTGTAGTGTGAACTACATATTAATTCTCCTCCTTTTTGTCAATAAAATTGGCAAAGGTACGAAAACGGGATCCTAATGAAATTTCCAAAAGAGACATTTCATGACCAAAAGAAAACACATATCAACTTGTTTAGATGCAATCATAAAGCCAAAGCTAAATAATTTCATCAAGGAGTTCATAAAGATACAAAATAACTCCTATAATATTTCACAGCCGCATTCCCCACAAAGATTTGGCAATTAAGCACAAGTTCAATTAAGAACTCTCCCCCATATAATGTCATTCCCTAAAGAACAACAAAAACGACCTTAATTTCAAAAGAAAAGAAGGATTTCTTTGGACGTAACAAATCACATACGAATGTGAATTTGAATCCAAATATACTCAATTATATTAATCACAAGAGAACCCATAATTAATCTAATCGGAAATATACAACCAAATTAACCACAAAAAGTGATGAATTTAATTGATCATGCTCAACATAAGAGAACTTACGGAGCCTCACAATATATACATAAAATATGGATCAGTGAAGATAAATACTGCAGAATATACAAGGATTCATTCTATTTTCCATCACTATTCGCACAATGACATAAAATAGACATAATCCTTGTCAACAAAAGATTTTAACCTATCTTCCATTAATAAATGACATAATAGGATTAACTTTTGTATTTATCAAAAGTTCATTCATTCTTTTATCAATACATGCATATTGACATATGAAAGACTTAACTTTTGAACCTGCTCAACAGTACTCCTTATGAATTAACACAAATAGCACTTTAATTGAAGAAAAGATCATTCAAAGCTAAGGTGTTATTAAAGTTATTACAAACAAAAGTATTAACTTAAATTCAACATAAGGAGATTAAGCAGATACTAAAAACAAGAACAAATATTAGTTACTCATCTCATATCCGTAGCAATTTCATAAAACTTCTCCGCCAGTTCAGGATAAGCTGTCAGAGCATAGTCCAGCTGCTCTTTCAAGACTTCATTTTCATGTTGGAGACGGAGGAGTTCAGAATTGGAAGGAGCACGAGCTCTGGATATTTTTGCAATACTGTTCATGGTTAAGACTTTTGGTCCTCCAAGATTAGTCCCACAACGACAATACCAAATTGACTACAGATCCTTGAAATAAGACAAGGAAATCCGGGAGTCTTCCTTGAAATCTGTCTGACACTTATCATCTAACGAATAATGAGGCCACGTAAGTCAATATTTCTCCCTTTAACAATATTATACCAATTCTGTAAGAGGCTTGGTCTATAGTTGTCTATCGAGTGTGCTGGGCATCAGGTTAGCTACTAGTAATTTTTCGACAGCCCCGAGGAACAGTACAGCATCATGTGCATCAATCTTTCCCTCACTCCAGGAAACATCCCTTGCAAGAAGGAAATTTGAGAGCACATTTGGGGAGAAGGTCTCAGGTGCTCAGGAGGAGGTAAAAGAAAGTCACCAACATGAGTTAAGTCCAGTAAATGAGCAATAACTTGACGATCCACAACAATTATTTTTCCTTCAACATGAGTCTTGAAAGTATATTTTACATAATCGGGCTCATGCAAGTTAGCATAAAATTGGGCTGTCACTTCCATATATGCAGTGCCCATAGGACGAAGAATAATTCCCCAATCATGATTCTCAAAGAACCTAGGAAGACCTTCTACCCTAAGTTCAACAGGATTGTAAATTTTATCAATAATAGGCTTCTTAGTACTATACTCCACATCGTAATCACGAGCCTTAGAGTTCATGAACCTAATTATTAAACTTGAATCATAAAATGAGTCATCACGACTTTGGGTACCCGAACTTTCTCCACGATTAGTTCTCTTCCTAGAAAACATATTGATAGCGTATGTGAACGAGAAGATTGAGAAACTTACTTGGTTCGTGAACTGTTCCTAATGGCAGTCCTTCAATTGATTGTCAAACGCAAAAACTGCACTTGACCCAATGTGCACGAGCTTCTCCAGAGTTCAAGGGTACAAACCAATATCAATTTGGTTAAGAAATGAAGAATCGATGAAGCCAGAGGTGAGTGGACTGTTTGGTTTCTCCTTCGTTTACAAACTGGAGAGGCGAGGAAGAAGGGTGAAAGAATCAAAGTGATTCTTTTTCTTTTTTATGTGTCAAGTAAACCATTTTGACACGTTCGAGAACTGGATTAGTTCATGAGACGGTTCTGATTCAAAGTATGTGAACCACTCGTGTGCAAGCCAAGGGCTCGTTTGGTACAAACAAGGAGCAATGGCTCAACATTCATTTGTTTTGAATCAATTTTTGTAGAAACAAAAATTGTTCTTGCACAGCATGACACCAAGAAAGAGCTTCTTTCCAACAGTTTTTACAACTCACAGTATTGAGAGAAACCCAAGGAACTGTTTTTATAAGTTTTTCAAAGAACATCCAGAGAGCACAAGAAAAAATGTGTTTCTGATTTCTTGTTTTATACCTTACAAAAACCAGTTTCTACAGGTAAAGTTCGGTATCGCACATGGAAACTCTTTTGATCAAAAGAGACATCCTAATTTCTTTATAAGAAGGGACAATACTATTATCTCGGTAAGATGTATCAGGAATTGACCAATGAATTGATACATGCTTAGAGGTGATACAGTTGTAGGACTTAGAATTAAACTCTTTTTGTAAACCGCTTAGTTTGCTACAACTAGTTGGATTACACAGAGGAGGAGCATTGATAAGCTAAGCACGTAAGTGTTACATTTTATACCCATATTTATATTAGCTGGGACTCAATATTTTAACTAATACACTATTTTAGTGCTATTATAGAAAATACAAACAAATCCAGTCATCTGAGCAATTAACTGCTAAAATGGAAGCTTAATGGTATTTGCGGCTAAAACAGTTGATGTGCCCACTCACAGCACCAGAATGAAGAGGAGTAAATATTGGGCTGCCGTTTTAATCTTTCATATTAGGCGCACAACTGAAGTGTCTCACCCCACGGCTAGGAAATGGTACAAAAGGAACAAAAAATTGTCTTTGTTTTGCCCCAGCACGTGGTGGAGTCCACTAGGAGAATAATTGTGGCGTATCCTACTCTCCACCACAGTTCTGTGTTGCATAGGCCGAAGCATCAGCATCTTCATTTCTTACTGAAAGAAAAAGGGAAGGAAATTCTCATCTCCTGTAGCAGCTGCCATTACTTTTCTGTAGCTTTATTTTACATTTGCTGGTGAACAAAGTGGTGATTTCGAGTTCCTACACCAACAACGAAAATGACCCTGGCTGGATTGGTGGCGGTGTACGTGTTTAAATGTGCATTGAGATGAAGGCAATGCATGGCTGGATGCGTGGATGGATTTATTGAAGTTCTTAAGCTACAACAACGACGGAGTTTGGAGGAATGGATGGGTGCTGCACTGATGTTTGCGTAGCAGAGAAGTGGAGATGAAAGATGGTGTTGTGAACTGCAGTCGAGGATGGTCAGATGGCTCGAGTTTGGCAAGCTTTTGGCCGGAATTATCATCGAGAAATCAACAGCAGTTAGCAGTCAACAAGTCGGTGTGCTGTGTTCGAGGGAATAGAGTTCAGAGGAAGGTGCTTGTTGGCCGGGACGGACAGAATGACAGCATTCAGTTGTTGTCGATGGTGAGCAGTTGCGGCAGCAGTGATAATTTCGTTGGCATATCTCAAATGGAGTTATGGTACTGATTGCGCTTGAATGAGTAGATCTGCAGACGTAATGGAGATGGCAGTGATGCGTTTAATATAAACAGCAAAGCAAGGAAGAAGATTACCAACAGTGGATGAAGTTGCAACTTGAGTAATGGCTATACTGTGAGCTCGTTGTTCTCTGGGGAAAAAATGAGAATATGGAAACTTATGAAAAGGATCGGAATGAAGGCATGAGAAAATATCGTGTATTGAATGAATTCTGTGTGTGGGGTGTTGGTCCGAGTAGTTCGAACAGAGAATAGATAGCTGGCTGTAACTTGGTGGAGTTGCTCAGAGAGTCAGGTCAATCGGTGTTATGGCGAGATTTGGATTTGGGTTTTCGAACCTGTGGTTGGAGTTTGGACTAGGCCTAGGCAGCTGCTAGGTCTTAATGGTGCCGACTTCGTGAATTCGCAGTAGTATATATTTGGGAAAATAATCGTTTAGTCTTTTTTAGGTGGACCCATGTCTGTTTAGTCCTTTAGGAAAAGTCTTTACTATTTGATCCATAATTATTTAAAAATATTAAACTGACAATAGTACCCTTCGGTGTTAATTTTTACTTATTTTCTTGTAGCAGTTCATTACAGAAATGAAGTCCATAAAAAAACAGAAATGAAGTCCATATAAAAACCTAAAAAAAACAGACTTCATTTCAGAAATGAAGTCCATATAAAAACCTAAAAAATGAAGTCCATATAAAAACCTAAAAAAAACAGACTTCATTCCAGAAATGAAGCCCATATAAAAACCTAAAAAACAGACTTCATTCCAGTAATGAATTCCATATAAAAACCTAAAAAACATACTTCATTCCAGAAATGAAGTCCATATAAAAAACCTAAAAAAACAGACTTCATTCCAGAAATGAAGTCCATATAAAAACCTAAAAAGACGGACTTCATTTCAGAAATGAACTCCATATAAAAACATATACAAACCAGACTTCGTTTCTGGAATGAACTCCATATAAAAACATCAGCAACATCATCTTCATCTTCTTCGACGTCTTCAACAGCAGCAACAAACATCATCATCACGAAAAAACATCAACAAATCATCATCAACACGAAAAACATCAATAAATCGAGATTTCCAACACGAGCAACAAATAGAAATCATCATCAACACGAAAAATATCAACAAATCGAGATCTTCAACACGAGCAGCAAACAAATATCTCATCATCTTCGTCTTCAACACCAGCAGAAACATCAAAAACGCATCTTCATCTTCGTCTTCGTCTTCCACAGTAGCAAAGAAATCAAAAACGCATCTTCATCTTCGTCGTTTTCATAATCTTTATATGATTCTTCGTCGTCTTCATCTTCAACACCATCATCTTCATCAAAATCAAACACCAGCAGTAAAAACTGAGAAAGAAAATCAAGAACAGAGAAACTAGATCTGAAAAAATTAGGAGAGGGAAAATAAATATGAAAATAAAGAGGAGAGAGAATGTAAATCTAAGAATGAGATATTTTTTAGTGATTTTGTCTATATATGTGGCCCCAAAAGGGTATTTCTGCCACCACACAATGACATTTACATCATCCATGACATCATCCTAGGACGAAACCATAATTTTTAGGACCAAACTATAATATATTTTACCAAAAAGGACCAAACAGACAGTTGTCTGGGTGAACTGGACTAGACTCTCTCTAATATATTATTTCTAGGACCTAATGGTATTTCCTACTATATATTTCACCAGAAAAGAAACTCAAGGGAGGCCGCGGCTGAGAGGCCGAAACCAGAAAAGGGGAAGCTGCCGCCAGAGAGAAAAATAGAAATCAGGGGATGGAAGTATTGTTTTCCATTTCATTTTGAGTTGCGATTGATTTTCTCTTTAATTTGTTTATGGATTTTGAGAAAGACATGGCTTGGTAAGCTATGTAATTAGGGTTTATGGAGAAAACTACTTCAGAGCATTAGACCATTTTTGAATTGTTTTGAAATTATTTTGGTATTAGGCTATGAAAAATGAATCGTAAATTCTTTAATTATGTTAATTGATTATAATAGAACATATGTTGTTACTCCACCGGTTTTGTACAATACAATAGCCCATGTCCATTAATTCATGTAGTTTGCAATTGCATTTGTTAGTATTTGATAATTCATACTTAGGTTAATATATATTTTTGATGGGTTGTGCTTAGACGAAGCAAATAGTAATTGTGAATCTATAAATTATGTTTTCAATAATTCTCTCGTCATTATAATTTGATAGGTCATGCTTAGAAATTTGATGGGCTATACTTAAGAGATGCGAGTTTAAGATCGAAAATATATCAATAATAGGTGTTGCAATAGAACTAAGATATACACATAATTGGAATTTCAATTCTTTTTGGTGCAGAATTATAAATAATAGTGGAATCCGTAAACCCTGGTTATTGACTCGCTCTGTTGCATTCAGATAATTCTTTTTTTTTTTAGTCTTTTTGAATTTAATTCTAAAACCCAAAAATATTTTTCTTGGTTAGTTAATTAGGAATACTGATTATTGATATTTCCACCGCTCCTTGTGGGAACGACCCGTACTTGCCTTTGTCTACTAGTTAGACATCGTGCGATTGTTGTTATCACATACAGGGTTCCTCCAGAATCCTATCAAGCATTGCTCTCACTGATTAATAAATCAATGTCAACCTCAACATGAATATTATTCATCATAACTTGATTTAGCCTATCAAGAGATTCTTGTTCTTTCTGGAGAAATGAATCAACATCGGAAGTTAAGCTCTCAAGTTTCTTTTCAATTCCTGAAAAAACTTTAAGGGATTTTAAACCTGGTGAGGGTTTGGAAAAAAATTCTTCTATAGATTTAATTAAATCATACATGGAAGAGAATTCTGGAATCCCTGGATCTGGTGGTGCATTTATTGAGATAGCACTTCTGTCCATAGATTCAGATCGCTACAAACACAGACTTGTAAAGTCTTTAACGTGTTTGCCTGCTCTGATACCAATTGAAAAAGCGGGAGTACAACAACCACACCCAATATTTCGATTAGCAATCTGTATGGACTAACTTCAATATACTTTCAATAGAATCAACTAGACTCAATCTTAATAAAGTATATCAAAGATTTATATCTCTCTTTCTTGATTCAATTCTTACTCAAGCAAATAGAAATCTGCGAGTCTAATTGAATAAAAGAGAAATCACTTGAACGGTACCAAATACCAATGCTCAAGTATCAATCAATGTAAATCAACAACCAAAGGTTGGATATTCTAATTGATTGATTTCAAACGCACAACCTGTGATATTTCAATTATATAACAAAATATAATGCGGAAAAGAAATAACATAGACACCAGAAATTTGTTAATGTGGAAACCGCAAATGCATAAAAATCCCGGGACGTAGTCCAGATTGAACACACACTGTATTAAGCCGCTACAGACACTAGCCTACTACAAACTAACTTCGGTATGAACTGTAGTTGAACCCCAATCAATCTCACACTGATCCAAGGTACAGTTGTGCTCCTTACGTCTCTGATCCCAGCAGGATACTACACACTTGATTCCCTTACCTGATCTCACCCACAACTAATAGTTGCTACAAACCAAAGTCGAAGACTCTAATAAACAAATCTGTATCATACAGAAAAGTCTATGATAATAGAGAAATCTGTCTCCCACGGAAATACCCACAAGTTTTTGTTCCGTCTTTTGATAAATCAAGGTGAACATGAACCAATTGATAACCCGAACTTATATTCCCGAAGAACATCCTAGTATTATCAATCACCTCACAATAATCTTAATCGACGCGGCGAAAGAAGATATTGTGGAATCACAAACGATGTGACGAAGATGTTTGTGACTACTTTTATATCTTTCCTATCGGAGATAACAATGTCAAGCCAATCATTACGATTGTACTCAACAAGATCAGATCACACAACTACAAGAAAGTAGTATCGGTCTGGCTTCACAATCCCAATGAAGTCTTCAAGTCGTTCACCTGGTTTACAAGAAGAAAGCTAAGGTTAAAGGAGAATTAACTCTATCTTATACAAGTAGTATCACACAGGAGGTGTGGGGATTAGGTTTCCCAGTTGTTAGAGTTCTCCCTTATATAGTATTTCAAATCATGGTTTGCAATTAATGTTAGCTTAGTAACAAAGCATTCAATATTCACCGTTGGATGAAAACCTGATTAGATTCAAGCTAATATCTTTCAACCGTTAGATCGAAAACTTAGCTTGTTACACACAAATGAAATGCACGATTTTAGGTTTTTGTAACCATACCCAAGCATGTGCATTTGTTGGTTCAACAGTAGTTAACAAAATGGTTAGCCATATGAGCACTTTCATATCAACCATATTCTTCTTCACCATAACTAGTTCAAATGACTCAGATGAACTAGTTAGAGAGTTGTTCAATTGTATAAATCTTATATAACTACACAAGACACAATTGAAGCAAAAACAATTTGAATCACTCGAATAGATTCATGAACTTTATAGCCACGGTTTGCAATTTGCATTTCTTAGTTAATATGAATATAAGTTCACAAATAATCGTCTTTAGATATAACCAACTCAAGTACGCGGACTTAGTTCGCGGACTTAAGTTTCTGGAAGGAGTTCACAAACTCCAACAGATATTCTCGGGATGAGAACCTCCGCCATTTCACGGACTGGGTTCGCGGACTGGGTTCACAGCTCTTGTTCCGGTTTTCCTGATCAAAAAAGTACGCATACTTTGGTTCAAGGAATAAGGACTTATACATATATGTGTTGCCACACAATGCTTATATCCAACAATGATTATACAATCTAAACTCTCATTTCAATCATTAAAACATTCTTAAAGAACGTTATATAGTTGTTATTCACAAACCATTTTTCGTCAAAGCCATTTTCAAAGTGATTGAAACATAACATGACTTTCGTCACTAGGTAAAGATGAACTTGGTGTTAGATCATTGCTCGGTAGAACTCGCATGCGTTGCTATCTCAAGCATGTTTTTCAATGTTAGTGATCAAAACTATAAGTCTTGATTTCTAGTCTATTATAGATAAGTCTCGGATTAGGATAGAAAGTGTAGTTGAGCTCAAAAACTTCATGGAGATTCATCATACAAGTAGAAGAACTACTCAAGGAACCGGTGGAACTTCTCGACAAAAAGGTATGTGAAGACTTGAACTTATCTGTCACTCAAAAGTCTATCTACTCTATCTTCTACTCATTAAGAAGAGAAGTCGTATGCTATATATATAGACTTGGATTATACACATTTGGTATTTCGAGACGAGTATACCTCGCCTATCTATATCTCGAAATATGTGTTGGTGAGCTTTTCGCTTCGATCAAGTTTATCTTTACCATGTGACGAAAGTCATGATATGTTTCAATCACTTTGAAAATTACTTTGATGAGAAATGGTGTAACAACTAAATAACGTCCTCTAAGAATATTTCAATGATTGGAATTAGAGTTTAGGTTACATAACCAATGGTGGACATAAGCATTGTTGTGGAAACACATTTATGTATAAGTCCTATTCCTTGAACCAAAGTTTGCGAACTTTGTTGATCAAGAGAACCAGAAGAATGGCGTGAGCCAAGTCCATGAACTCAGTCCGCGAACTGCCTAGGTTCTCAAACCCGAGAATTTCTGTTGGAGTTGACAAACTACTTGCGTGAAGCTAAGTCCGTGAACTCAGTCCGCGAACCCAGTCCGCGAACCGGCGAAGTTCTCAAACCCGAGAATTTCTGGTGGAGTTTGTAAACTTTGCCCTGTAACTTAAGTCCGCGAACCTAGTCTGCGAACTTGAGAAGCTTATATATCTGAGTATGATTTCTGAACTTAAACTTAAAAAGACTAAGGAATGCAGTTTGTAAACACATGGCTATAAAAGTTCATGAACCGATTCAAGTGAATCAAATCATCTTTGCTTCAATTGTGTCTTGTGTAGTACATGAGATTTCCTTGCAATTGAACAACTCTCTAACTAGTTCATTTTGAAGTCATTTGAACTAATTATGGTGAAGAAGAATGTGGTTGATATGAAATGCTCATATGTCTAACCTTTTGGTTAACTATTGTTGAACCAACAAGTGCATACGTTTGGGTACGGTTAACAAACTTAGAAGCGTGCATTGTCAAGTGTGTGTAACAAGCTATGATTTCGATCTAACAGTTGAGAAATATTAGCTTGAATCTAAATCAGGTTTTCTTCTAACGGTGAATATTGAATGCTTTGTTACTAAGCTAACATTGATTGCAAACCCTGATTTGAAAGACTATATAAAGGAGACAACTAGTATTGTGCAAAACTAATCCCCACACCTTACATGTGATACTAGTTTGCATACTAGAGTCGATTCTCCTTTAACCTTTGGTTTTCTTCTTCTAAAACCAGGTTAACGACTTAAAGACTTCATTGGGATTGTGAAGCCAGAATGATACTACTTTTATCGTAGTTGTTTGATTTAATCTTGTATCTTCTATCGTACAAGTACAATCAGATTGATTGGCTTGAGATTTATATCTCCGATAGGCAAGATATAAAAAGTAATCACAAACATCTTCGTCTCATTATTTGTGGTTCCGCAACATCTTGTTTCGCTATCATACGATTAAGATTGTTGTGAGGTGATTGATAACTCTAGGCTGTTCTTCGGGAATATAAGAATGGATTATCAATTGGTTCCTGTTCACCTTGATTATTATCAAAAGACAGAATAAAACCTTTAGGGTTTATCTGTGGGAGACAAATTGATCCTTTGATAAACTTGTCTATGGGAGACAGATTTGTTTATTGTCAAAGCCTACGATCTTGGGTCATAGCAACTCTTAGTTGTGAGTGAGATCATCTAAGGGAATCAAGTGCGCAGTATCCTGCTGGGATCAGAGGCGTAGGGAGTACAACTATACCTTGGATCAGTGGGAGACTGATTGGGGTTCAACTACAGTCCAGTCCGAAGTTAGATTGGAGTAGCCTAGTTTCTGTAGCGGCTTAATACAGTGTGTTTTCAATCTGGACTAGGTCCCGGGGTTTTTCTGCATTTGCGGTTTCCTCGTTAACAAAATTTATGGTGTTTGTGTTATTTCAATTTCCGCATTATATTGTTTTATCTTTATAATTGAAATATTATAGGTTGTGCGTTTAGATCATCAATTAGAGTAATCCAACCTTTGGTTGTTGATTGTCATTGATTGATCCTTGGATATTGGTCTTTGGTACCCTCCAAGTTATTCCTTGTGTTTGGTTAAAGACTCGTTGAGAAATTAGCTCGAGTAAATCAAAACAAGAAAGAGATATAAACTCGTTGATATACTTTTAATTGATTGAGTCTTGTTGATTCTCTTAAAAGTATATTCGAGTTTGTCCATATAGATTGCTAAGCGAAATATTGGGTGGTGTTGTTAGACCCCCGCTTTTTCACTTGGCCAAAGCGAAAGCTTACCAACACATATTTCGAGAAATAGATAAGCGAGATAAACTGGGCTCGAAATAGCAAATGTGTATAATCAAAGTCTATATAGCAAAACGACTTTTGTCTCAAGATATGAGATAGAGTAGATAGAATTTTAAGTGATAGATAAGTTCAAGTCTGCACATACCGTTTAGTCGATGAAGTTCTACTAGTTCCTTGAGTAGTTCTTCGTCTTTTATGATGATCGCCATGGAGTTCTTGAGCTCAACTACACTTTCTATCCTAATCCGAGACTCAGCTATAGTAGACTAGAAATCAAGACTTATATTTTTGATCACTAATATTGATAAACATGCTTGAGATAGCAACGCATGCGAGTCCGACCGAGCAATGCTCTAACACGTTTTTGTTTCTATTGTGTCTTATATACTTCTATGAGATCTAAGAAACTGAACAACTCGCTAACTAATTCATTTGAGTCATTTGAACTAGTTATGATGAAGATGAATAAGACTGATATGAAAGTGCTCATATGGCTAAACATTGGTTAATTACTGTTGAACCAACTAGGTGTACACGTTTAGGTACGGTTACACAAACCTAAATGAACGTGCATTTGATTTGTGTATAACAAGCTAAGTTCGATCTAACAGTTGAAATATATTAGCTTGAATCTAATCGGTTTTCATCTAACGGTGAATATTGAATGCTTTGTTCCCAAGGTAGCATTAATTGCAAACCCTGATTTGAATGCTATATAAAGGAGAACTCTAGCAACTGGGAAACCTAACCCCCACACCTCCTGTGTGATACTAGTTGTATAAGTTATAGTCGATTCTCCTTTAACCTTAGGTTTCTACCGAGACCCTATACGTTAACGACATGAAGACTTCATCGGGATTGTGAAGCCAGACCCAACTATTTTCGTTGTAGTTGCGCGATTTGATCTTGTTGTTTATATCGTATTTGTCCAAATCGTAAGATTGGCTTGAGATTAATTTCTCCAATAGGAAAGATAGAAAAGTAATCACAAACATCTTCGTCTCATCGTTTGCGATTACACAATATCTTGTTTCGCTAGTAGATTAAGATTATTGTGAGGTGATTGATATTTCTAGGCTGTTATTCGGGAATATAAGTCTGGTATATCAATTGGTTCCTGTTTACCTTGATTTATCAAAAAACGAAACAAAACTCGTAGGTATTTCTGTGGGAGACAGATTTATCTATTCCTGTAGACTTTTCTGTGTGATACAGATTTGTTTGTTAAAGTCTTTGACATATTGATCCTTTGATAGACTTGTCTGTGAGATACATATTTGTTTATTGTCAAAACTTGCAATTTTGGGTCGTAGAAACTCTTACTTATGAGTGAGATCAGCTAAGGGAATCAAGTGCGTAGTATCCTGCTGGGATCAGAGACATAAGAAGCACAACTGTACCTTGGATCATTGTGAGATTGATTGGGGTTCAACTACAGTCCAGACCGAAGTTAGTTTGTAGTAGCCTAGTGTCTATAACGGCTTAATACAGTGTGTGTTCAATATGGACTAGGTCCCGGGGTTTTTCTGCATTTGGGGTTTCCTCGTTAACAAAAATTCCACTGTGTGTGTTATTTCTTTTCCGCATTATATTTTGTTATATAATTGAAATATCACAGGTTGTGCATTGAATCGATCAATTTGTAAATCCAACCTTTGGTTGTTGATTGAAATTGATTGATCCTTGAACATTAGTTTTTGGTACCGTTCAAGTTATTTCTATTGTATTCAATAAGACTTGAAGATTTCTATTTTCTTGAGTTGGGATCGAATCAAGAATTGAGATATAACTCTTTGATATAGTTTTTACTAAGACTGAGTCTGACTGTCTAGTTGATTCTCTTAAAAGTATGTTGGAGTTAGTCCATACATATTGTTAAGCGAAATATTGGGTGAGGTTGGTGTACCCCCACTTTTTCACTTATAATAAACAAGGATTATTGACTTATCCTAGATACAACTATCTAAGAAGATTATTAACAACTTGTGTTCGCGATATCCAGGTGTATTAGGGTAAAAACTGATTCTGCCAAAAATGGTAAGATGAAATAGGTTGATAAGAAACGAGTCTAAACCCTAAAAAAATATATTGCACAAGAGTACTTTAGATTCGAGAGATAAATATGTACAAGTTTGCCCTAAACCAAGAAATGGCCATTCCAGTCTTACTTCGGTCACAAAGGAAGGAGAAGGGTTGATCTTAGGGAGAGAAGCAGAGAAGGTATTGAGATCATAGTGATGAACTCTGTAAGGTGTGGTTTTTTATGACTATGTATCATAATATGGAACTTTCTTGTAAGGTGTAAGTTGTATGTTCTCTGTGTTTTCTAGATACTTGCGTTGATTGCCTCTTCAACAGATTGAAAATCCATTTTATAGCAAGTCATTGTCGAACACCCTGACCTCATAGGAAGTGGAGGTTGTGGAGATTGTGCAAAAGTGATGAGAACCATGTTCTTATTGTCAAGGAGGGATGGGCCGGTTATGCATCCACTATACTACTTCACTCATCAACTGTCCGCCTTTCCTGACACTTTCTCATTATGGGTGTGTTGCACACAGTACGTTGTAGGCCGCCAGACCAATACCCTGATGAACATCCCCCATTTACGACATCGTTGATGTCTCGAGTGAAAATTTATAAAAGAATTCGATTTCTCGACCAACCTGGCCTGCATGACTAGATTGACTTGACTTGGCCGGCATGTCGTTTTATGGAAGGTGGTTATTCCAACACCTCTCGTTGACTGAAAAGTAATTGTGAAAGGTAGAGAAGAAGACGTGATTGCTTAATCAACTAAATAAGTGGTGTTGAACATGCATGTAAGGCATGCAGGTCTCGACCAATCACGTGCGAGTTATGATATATGTAGGAAGTGTCAAGTCAAGTCTCTCATGGATTGTCAGGAGAAGCACTCAAACACGTGGTGCTCTCGATTAAATATTATTAGGTTTTTAAATAAAACCACCACAGATAATGTATCATCATTAGGTTTTAAACAAAACCGATACATGTTATGTATCGATGATAATAAATGAGTCGGATCTGCCGCAAAACTTTTAAAATTAATGTTTAAAATATTTGGCACATGCAACTTACACGGTCAGTAAAAAATGCTTTATGTATAATTTTAAGGAGCCTGGCCAGCCGTCTTTGGTCGATCATTGGTTGTTGCACATGTGAGTTATGGACGATGTGATTGGTTTATTGAGAAGAGTGACGACTGGTAGCAGTCACGACACCTCATTGGTTGACCAAGATTAAATATAAACCAGTCAAATCAGCTAGCCAAGTCTAAAGGTTGAGATCAATCCGCGACTGATCTGGGAGGTTTATTTCAACTTGATAAGATTTTAGGGCCGCTCGACTAGCCTACTTTGGCTGGAGAATTAGAAGGGAGACAGGTGGTGTCCATGGAGCTTGATCGGTTGAACATGGAAGCAGTTAAAATATCTAAACTGATCGGCCAGGTTGGATGGTCGTGACCGCATTGCGAATGACTTGGGTTGTCAGGATCCCATCCTTAATGAAATTAACGAGATCGACTAGCCTACTTTGGCCGAACACTGGGCGCGGAGCAGGTAAGCAATGATCAATCTGATTTGTCGGGAAGATAGGTGTGCAACAATTAGCTACTATGGCCTCTGATTGGCCAAACATGGTAGGGGCTTGTCTTGCTGAATTGACTGGTCAAGTCGGGTGTGATCCTTTTGCGACTGACTTGGACGACCAAGATTTAATTCTTAATAAAATCAAGCTGCTCGACTAGCCTATTTTGGTCGTCTATTCAAAGCGGAGCATGTAGGCCACGAGCGATCTGATTGGTCGATTAAGAAGGGGTGCGTGAGATAGCCAACATGGGACATTCTTGGCCGTCCATAGGAGGCGCAAAGCATATTAGATTGTCTGGCCACATAGCGTGGCCGATTCCCTTCCCGTGACCGACCTAGTCAATCACAGTTTTCCTTTTCCTTGATTTTATCAACTTTGGATAGGGTTTTACACCCACCGGCCATAAGATACATTAATTCTAGATTGCCTCGGCTAAGTCTCAACCAATAGGGATCGAGATATCGTGATTTCTCCAGCTTTATGGGGAAAAAATCAAATTTGTGAGTTGACATAAAATTAGGTCAAATAATTGATATTGTGTACTGACACAAAATTGTGCAACTTAAGTGGATTTTGTGCGTTAGCACAAAATTATTAAATTTTTCTACTCTTGAAAGTAACATGATAGATGCCTGGTCTTGTTGACACAGCTTTCCTTGCTTTTGATCACACACCTTTTATACATATATTAATTTGGACACTTCGGGAAATTCGTGCTACTCAGCTGAGAATGAACATAATGTCGTGTCAGTATTAAAAGTTCAGCGGGGAACATCGCAATAAACAAATACTCAATTGGATTTATACTAGTGAGCAATTCATCTAGGATCTTGAGTTTTCATGATAAAATATTAGAACACCTTGGATTATTTCAAAATGCACCAATATTGTCTGTTCTAATAATTATATATATTACGTACTGAATTACTCTGTGAATACAGCGAATACTGTTATATACATATATGCGCATGTTTATTGAGTTCCTCCAGGTTAAACTTGCAAATGTAGCTGCATATATATAAAAAGAGAGGCATAGGCACTCTCCAGGTTTCCAGCATATCTCTTAAATTCCTTACGGAATATAGATACATCAAAGCACAATATTTTGAATACTGGAGTAGTAATATTGGTTTTTATGATTTTCTTCCTAAACCAAAAACCACCATCAACACCAAGCAAAGACTTATTGTCTCACTCTTGTTCTTGAAGAACATAAGTAGTGAAAAACAACCTTATGAAGCATACACAAATTTTCTAAGGGATGAATTATGTAGCTTACATGAACCCTTTATTTATAGTGAATGGTTGCTTGAATCCTAAGTAAGTTCGTGAGCGATTTTTCCTTTTCAAGACTCTCTTTATTTTGTGAGTCTTTCCTAAGTTACAACTCTAGCATAAATAAATAATTATTTAACATAAATTGTAAATTTGTAAATGAATTACAATTTAAAACATCATATACACTTCAATGTGGAAATCAATCGTGTGTGGAATAATAACCATCTTTCCTAGAAGAGGAAACATCAAATACGTGATAAAAAAAGGCATCTAGTCGCGTTTTTGTGGTTTAGTCCGTGAACCATTACAAAAGTCCGTGGATTATTTCTTATTCACGAATTATATTAGCAACATTTGGTTTCTAGTTTAATAAAGTCACGTCTCAGACTAGGATTAGAGCACGGTAGTTGAGTATTAAATATTACTAAATAACCGTCGGAGATTGAAGACCGGAGAACAAACAAATAAATTTACGAGAAATTCATCAACAAAGAGGTATGTGAAGACTGTCCTATCATATTTACTTATCGTATCTACCATTGTATCTTATAAGATAATGTCTACGATTTTAGTAGATTTTTTTTTTGTTGGTAAAATCACATTTCAATTCATTCAGACCAAAATGATGATCACATGATTGTTTACAAGATTATCAAAAACACCAAAATACAAGATAATCAAAACCTAAATACAAATGATGACACCAATTGCAAGTACATCGCGAAGAGAAAGAGCCATGAACCGCAAAGACATCCAATTTTTGTAGATGTAGTAGTGATGAATGATGGTGTGAACCGGAATCAATTCCGACCATTTAAAATCATTATCTTCTTTAATAAGAGATGCTCCAAATGAAATGAAGTATTTTGCCCAAAATCTTGTAGATCCAAACGAATCCGGGTGCCCTGAATCCCTCTTGTTGAAGATGAATCCAAAGTGACGCTGAGCAGAATTGTTGATGTTCTTGAAAAATCGAGAATAACAGCCAATAAACACCACAGAGATTTGAAAGAATCGCTATTAAAGCAAAGATAAAATCGTCCAAAAGACGAAGAAAAGATCGCCCAAATAGCGAAGAAATGTGTCCATAGACACCAAAAATAACAAAAACAAAACCTATAAAAAAAATTAGATTATTTTTATTCATAAAAAACTATAAATCCTTACTCAGATCTAGCCCAAAAGGACTAAATCTGAGCAAAAAGAAGGAGTAGATTTAATATTGCAAAGAGAACTTCGATTTCAAGTTTGTCTTGGTTAAACTCTCGGACTATGATTTGATTAGTGGATGTTCACAGACCCTTAAAAAACTTAGTTAGAACAATTTACTATTGACAAAATATTTTTGCGCAATCAAACAACGCATATTATTTATGGTTATTGGAAATGTTTTATATTTAATAATGAGAGAATTTCATATCTGCTTGGAGCAAGGTATGTATACCCAGTATGCATGAGTATGCATATCTGGCTAGTCAATATGAATCCCGGAAATTTTAGAGGTTTGAAAACCCGGTTTGCATAACCTTTACATCTGAGTTCCGAATACGGGAAGGTTTGCAAACCCGGTTTGCATACCCTTTCAATCTGACTTAGCGAACTGCTAGAGATCATACTCGGTTTACATACCATTTGAGTCTGACTTTCGCGAACTGCCAAGAGGTTTGCATACCTAATCTAGTTTCAGATAGCAGAAGCTCACAAACTTCCTTGTATGATTATGTTCGCTTTTGCTACGACTCTCATAGACACTTGTAAGATAATTTTATTTACAAAATCACTTTGGGCTTGTGGATAATTGTTTAGTCTTTAGTGTTATTGAATATTGTATTGCTTGTAAGTTCATAGGCATAGTTAGTTGCTATGGTCTAACATTGTGCACGATTCCATAACTATCCGGACCATAGTGCATATTCTTTTGTGTAATTTCAAGGCAGAATTTCAGATGCTTGCATGAATTTTTAACTAGACGCTTATTCTAAACTGAGAAAGTATTTGCTTCCTTGCCAAGTAACTTCATCGACCTGGGTGTAGTTCTCATTGCTTGTTGTAATCCTTACTCAAGTCTCGAGATTTTGGTCTTGACTTCCACATGCTTCGTTGATTTACTCTTCACTATGGGCACCAGAACTCAGGTCGTGCGCATGGCTTTGTCTTTGTTTTCAGGTCATGGATGTGGGAATGTAGTGACCTTCATATCTTTGAATGTACTAAAGACTTGTTTACCAGATGTCGACCTGGGTACTGTCTCAGCACTCATCTCTTATGACCTTATAGCTATTAGCACTTGGTAGATGTTATTTTTTGTTATCCACATTTCTGCTTTACAGTTTTCCTCGTTAACAAAGTTTTTTTGTGTGTCTTTACTTTACTTTCCGCATTATAATTATGTTGTTATAGTTATAACTGAAGTAATAACATTGTACATTAATCAAACACTTTGTTTGATCCTAAAGACTTGTCTGAATACGAAATTACGCAATAAACCAAGTGTACATCTTTTTTAAGTAATCTCCTTGACAATGCTTGCCTGTACTAGTTTACATAAGGTGTGTCTTGTATAGGTTGATATCAGAAAGATCGTGGTACCTGATACCCTTGTCATTTCAAAACGCTTTTAGAAAATTCACAGCAATACAAAACCAAGCCTTCAGATTGTAAATAACCAAATTTCACCCTCGAGACCTAAGTATTTGTAATATATCCATTTTTTACGAGTGAATGCCTGACTGAACATTAGTGACCTGGATGTGGCTTCTATTTGTGGGATCCAAAATCTGTTAGACACCTACATTACGCATATGAAATTTTTATAAAATATTATTGTAGTATGTACCCACTATATATTCATCTTGTTAGTTTTTAGGACTAAAAATTGAGAGCATACAAAAAACTTTTAGCGATTGCATTTTGCCCTTAGCAATAATGATTTGTTGTATTATCAAGATGGTCATCAATTGTAGTACTAGTAAAAAGAAAATCCATTAAACCATGGTGGCATCAATTGTGGTACTAGTAAAAATAAAATCCGTTAAATCATCCATATCGAATTTGCCTCGTATCCATTAAATGCAAATCTGTTGAATGTTAGATTGAAAACGGATACTAAAGTTAAATCATGGTGGCATCAATTGTGGTACTAGTAAAAATAAAATCCGTTAAATTATCCATATCGAATTTGCCTCGTATCCATTAAATGCAAATCCGTTGAATGTTAGATTGGAAACGGATACAAAAGTTAGATTGGATGTAGATAAGGCTAAAACTGGTGCAATCCGGTCCATTCTCACCGGTAATTTTATAGGTTGGTTTGGGCCACCATGAGAGTAACAATTAAGCGTTGAAAAGGCGTGAGCCCATAGACCCACGAAACAAAACCCCTAATATAAATCATCACTAACTCAAGTGGAGATAGAACCCTAGAACAACAGAAGAAGAGCTTTGGAGACATCTCTATAGTTAGGGTTTGCAGGAATAATAAGAAGAAGAGGCTACAGATCAATCCCACTCCAAAATATGGTAAGTCTCAAATGAAGTCATAATCATGTTTCAATCTTGATTGTTACATGTTTTTCATTTGATTTTTGGTTGTTTGTGTAGACGTTTAAGCGGAGGAATGGTGGTCGTAACAAACATGGTCGTGGTCATGTTAATTTCATTCGTTGTTCCAACTGTGGAAAGTGTTGCCCTAAGGTTAATATTCGTAGATTTATTTTTTCGGTTATCTTTAAGATCTGATTTAAGTGGAACCATATAAGGTAGATTCTGATTTTGTTGTGGTGGTGGAATAGGATAAGGCAATCAAGAGATTTTTGGTGAGAAACATTGTTGAACAAGCTGCAGTTAGAGATGTTCAAGAAGCTTGTGTTTATGATGGTAAATTATTACCTTTTTTTTTTCTTTCTGCATTTTTATTTAAGATTGATTGTGGTTAATAGTTTGTAATTTGATTTTGGGTTTTTTATGTGTATAGGATACACTTTGCCTAAATTGTACGCCAAGATGCTTTACTGTGTCTCATGTGCAATTCATTCTCATGTTGTGAGGGTTCGTTCTAGAGAGAAGAGAAGGAACCGTGACCCACCTCAACGTTTCAGACGTCGGGTATGTACCCTGACCTTTCTTGAAAGTAGCTCATTATGAGTAATTTGATGATCTTTATACCTCTTTATCTGTATGTTTTTGTGTTGGTAACAATGAGTTCGTGTTCGTCATCATGCAACGAAGAATTTCTTAGTGTTGCATTATATTGATACCATTTAACCAATTATTAGCCATTGTTGTGAGACATGGGGGAATCTTTTTTTATGTATAATGCCATTTCGGTTTCTAGGATCGTGCAGTGTCCCCGTTTAGACAGCTTGTCGTGTGAGAAACTTATTTCACAGCTACAGAGAAATAAATTCTCAGCTGACAAGCTGGCTAAGAGGGGCAGCATGTTGTTAAGAGGGAATGCTCAACCTTCCTTTCTGACAAGCCTTGAATCTCCAAATCAATTATACTACAGAGTCTGTTAATATTGTAAAATTCTGTTAGGTTTTGATTATTGGTTTTGGGCTTTCCTTTTTGGGTGCCCTATTCGGGGGTTTCCTTTTTGTTAGTTGATTTTTGCTTTTAAGTTCTGTTTGCACTTGGTTCTTTTTGTAAAACTCTTTTTGCCTCCTTTTTGGTTGTTAATCGTAAAAATCAATTAAGCAAAAAAAAATTCTTCTAAGTTTAACTGCCAAAGAGGTACATTATTTCTGGCATCCTTGTAACCATTCCTCCATGATGTTCATTTAATGCCAATTAACATAAACTGCTGTTATTTATCATTCATGTTTGAAGTAGGCAGCAGCCTGTAAGTAAAGTAACATTCAGTGATCCAGGGAGTATTTAGTTACTTTATAGTATTCTACAATTGAGTTCATTCTTGCTGATGTTTACTTTTCCTTCACACTGTTCACTTAAACTACTTATCACGAAATCGTTTGAAGTAGATGACTGCATGTGAAATGAATCTATGGTTTCATGTGTGTTTTATAGTTGATCTGTTGCTATTGTTTACATAAATGGGATTCCTCGATGTCAAATAATGTTACTCTCACTGTTGATGGATGCTGAGTTATTTTCATTCTTGTAGGATGACACTCAAAAGCCCGCCCAAGGTGGCCCTCGCGCAGCAGGAGCTGGTGCTGCACCTGGAGCTACTGGTGTACCTGGAGCTGCCCCAGCCGCCCGTACTTGAGCAACAAGTCGAGAAGTTGAATTGTCTTCTGATACCGTCAATGTTTTAAAGTTTTGGATTCAGGGTGGTACCTAGATAACAACCTTCTCCTTTGTGTGTTTTTTATTTTATGGAAATCTTTTGTTGAGGACTCTGTTTTGTTATATGCATCAACGGGTAAAATTTTGAAATACTTCTCTAGACTCGTTAGTATATGTTGGAACTCGAGGTGTATTTTTCAAATGTTATCGTAGTATTATAAGTAGATTAAATGAAATCTCATTTGCTTACTTTGGCACAAGAGAAAAATGTAAATCCTAGAACTTCCAATGTTGCTAAGGGAAAGAAGTAACCCTGCAACATTGGCCTCAACTTCCAATGTTGATGCCAGACCCCTTCCATGTCCTGCAGGAATGTTTTCCTGTTCCTGTTTTTCGATTAGTGCATGGTTTGTTCATTGTTATTCTTTACATCCGGTTCTGAATCTTTCTTCCAGAGGCTGTCAAGGATGAAAATAGGGGATAACTCTACAGTCTTCCAGTCTACCATAAGAAAAATCTCACAACGTATCCCGTGACTCTTTCACCGTGATGCCACTACTTCATCCCATGAATACAAAACACTACAACGTATCCCGTGACTCTTTCACCGTGATGCCACTACTTCATCCCATGAATACAAAACACTAAACCATTTCAAAATTGAGTAAATTAACGGTTCGTACTAGGTTAGTTCATGTGGACTTCTATAAACCAATTCACGATTCTTTCCTCTGTAGTCTATATATAGCCATATTAGTTACTTCATCATCATACTAATACACTGCACTCATCTTTGTATCACCACAAGAGCCTTTTATTCTCACATCTATGCTCTTGCATCTAGAGAATTCATAACTTTTTACTAATATATCATATATTCGAAATATAATGTCTGCTTCTGCATCAACTGTTTACCACTCTATTTTGTCTAACCATGTAACCCATGTTCAAACGCAAACACGAAGAAACGTTAGCTTCAGAGTTTCCTGCATGGCCAAGGTACATACACTACTACCATCTATGCAGTATACCGACTGTTATTTGATAGTAACTACTTACATTGTTTGATGTCTTACTTTGTATTAGCTAACGCTTGATTATACGGATTCTAATCCATCGAATTTTCTTTACTGATGGCATAGGAGAAACAGGATCCAATGACAACTCCTCCTTCTCCAGCACCACGCGCTGCACCTAAGGTTCATTGCGTTGATATTCATATTATTTTATCCTTAAATTTGGTGATAATTTTTTCATCTAACCAGATAATTACAAATTTTCAACCATGCAGATGAGTACTAAGTTTACAGATTTGCTAGCATTTGGTGGGCCTGCACCAGAGAGAATTAATGGCAGACTTGCCATGATTGGATTTGTTACTGCTATGGGAGTATAACTCGCGAAAGGTTCTGATGTCGCAGCACAGTTGGCTGATGGAGGACTTCCGTGGTTTTTATATACCTGTGTTCTACTATCAGTGGCCTCACTTGTCCCAATAGCTCAAGGTGTGAGTGTTGAATCGAAATCAGATGGTTTGATGTCCTCCACTGCGGAGATGTGGAATGGAAGAGCCGCAATGTTGGGTTTAGTTGCATTGGTCCTCACTGAAGTTGCCAAGGGTGGAGCTCTAATTTAATACCATTGGTGTTTTAGAAGGTTCAATCAATACTATGATGCTATCGTCCTGTAAATGTTTTTGATCAGTACAAATACATGTTTGCAGTGCAATGCAATCCCAAATTCATCACAATATACAAGTAACCTTACCAGAGGCCATCTTATATCAAGCAGATTTGACTGTGTAAGCTCTAGATTCTAAGTAGTCCCTACAAACTGCTGGACATCAGTTTTTAAGGAATGTCATGGAGAATTGGATCAAAAATGGCTAGGCTTACTTTTACCCTCCATAATTAGTCTGGGTTGGATGTGCACTCTTATTTTTGCTTTGCTGATTAAGCAATCACGAAGACCCTGCAGCTCAGCAATCCCAACATACTATACCAGTAATAGTCTTAAAAAGAAGTTGAACCATGTCTGCGTCTTACATGTCTTTAAGGCAATAGCGCGCTGCTACATTGATAGGAAGGGAGGCTGTAGCGGTTATGTGGGCTGATGACGCCTCCAGGATATAACAACTTGTAGCAATAAGAACACAATATGATAGCGAACTCGAAATGTGCTCCATTTTAGCTCAGCCGCTGAGAAAACCTCGAAACAAGCTACCTGCAAACTAGCAAGCCCTTCAGCTCGACTAGCGCCCTAGGATCTTTTCTCTTCCTCTTTTGATGAATAGAATCCTTAATCCAGTTTCTGTACATGGTGCCGTTTGTATACGTATGACAACTTGCCATTTTGTGTGAATCAAGGGAGCGGCTCTTATTTGGCTGTTCTCACTAGGAACCACATTGATCCTTCTCCATTTTGTGTCGCTGGTAATCGTCCATGCCTCCCAACTTGGAGACCTGTTGGATTCACTCGGCCACCGCCACCTGCGTCTGGCAATCCAATTATCCCTCAATATAACCATCAACAACAGGATCTGTGGCGCAATGGTAGCGCGTCTGACTCCAGATCAGAAGGTTGCGTGTTCGATTCATGTCAGGTTCAATTTTTTAAAAACTCTCGGTATTTAGGAACGCCTATGTCTGGAGGGTGTTTCCGGTTTGAAAAGTACAAATAGATGTTGTTCTTCTGATTTGTCTCTAGAAAATAGTAGTTAATAACTTAATATCATCTTTTTCATTTTAACCTAAAAATAGGCCAGACTAAAAAGGACCAATAATAAAAAAAAGAAAAATTTAGAAACGTAGACAATATTAACTTGGGGACACAATAAAACCTTATAGCGCGTTTGGATGCACACTCAGAATTGCTTTTCGACTTTAGGAAATCAAAAAGTCAGAAATAAATAATATTTTAGGACGATTTCTAGAAATAGAAAAGTCAGTTTTTTATAAAGCAAAATAGTTTTTATTCTGACTTCCATTCCTGGAGAAGCAGAAGTCCGAAACAGATCTGTACCCAAACGCGCCACAACAACAACGTAGTTGAATTTAATGTTTATACTCTCTTGATTTGGCCTAGACCCCCTTCATAGTTCATATCATCAAACACAATGAGCAGAAAGAAGTGGAGTAGTCAATTAAAGACTGCGCTAAGTCATACATCTACGTAATTAAAGAAAGTATCATTACGGAGAGTACTACAGAGTACAGACCATCCATCAGATCAGCCTATCTCTATTTTAGCTTTCATTTATTTAGGCAACCTAACTTTTTGGAAAGATGATGTCAAGGACCGGTTTCGTGACTAGTTCAACTACTTTATTGGTGGCGTATCTTTGTCTTAGTGAACTAATGAGAGGAGGACACCATTAAGTTTCGAATTAAATGATCCATCAATTATGATATGACATTGGGGGATTATAATGTAAGAGCATCCTCCGCACTGGTGCTGGTGTCTACTTTTGTCCGTCAGTTGGATTGTGAAATATGGTCATTACACTTTCGATCATTGTCCGTGATAAAAATTTGGGCTCTTGCTTAAGGAAATCCATACAAACATTTAGCACGATTGGTCCGTGATAAAAAAGAAAACGACTGGTCGGATACCGATGATGGCCGGGTCAGAGCAACGGCTCGATAGATTTAGCCTGGGAGCTATTTTGGATCGGACAACATCAGTTGGGCGGGATGTACATGGTGGGGATGCATTGGGAAGCGGATTAGTGCGGAGATCTGAAACGAGATGGAAAACAGAAATATCGGTATAGTTGGTTGAGCGAAGAGTGTTCCTCTTGACAACAAGAACGCTTAGGCGGTCTGACCACGCCAGCGGGACATCAAATATCTGCAACACTCACGGTCTAAACGGTGCGGAATAGCTCTCCCCAAAACCACCCAACCCGATACGCACTAAAAGGAACAAGGGTAATCTTCACTGGTGTCATGATGGTACTTTAATGCCTGCTCAAGGACATACCCTTCGCTCCCTCCCTCGTGAGCCTTTTGGCCGATTTCGAGACTCAGTTGCCCAATTATTATTTTTAATTAATAGGTCTCTTTTCCCGAGTTCCAACTTCTTTTTCCATTTGTTTACAACAAGTGGTGGAGTATTTGGTTACAAAATATCTCGATACTAACTGTTTGGCGAATTCTGGCCTAGGAACGGAGCACAATCCTATGGCCTACCCGCAGTCTATTCATTGTGGCATTTATAGATTTATAATACGAGGGTGTTTGAAGATTGACTTGGACTGTATTTGTCAATTAAAATCCCATTACTTTCAATTAAAAGTTTGAGTTGAATCAACATGGTTAAGCGTACCGAAAATTGGTATCCCATCGGTCCTCAGCGATAGGAATACGACGTTTGGACATCAATAGAACCGAAAAAACCCAATTCATTGACCGTTATTGGCTGAAAGCGTGAAACTAAGGTTTTCGGTATGACGCAATAGATATTATTGAAAAAGATAGTTTGTTCAGCCCTCTGATTACTCTAAAGAATAACGATCATCAATATTATTAATTATCTATATCTGAGTTTTCAATAAGAAAGTTTTCATGCGAGAGGTCTGCGAATCAGGTGAAACTAAATTAACTCAGTTTTAAAATTTTCTCAAGAAATTTCTTCATCTTCATGAATTATTGATTGTTACTTCATCCCTTTTCATTTTCAAAATTAAATACTTAATATATTTGATTAGTTTTTCATTTTCTTTTTAGTTAATACTAAGAAGTCTTTTTCTTTTTTAGTCTTGATATTTTTATTCTATTCATTCATGTTTATACAAATTTCACTCTTTAATCTAATGTTTTGCTAAATTTTTCAGGGCCTCTTTATTCATCATAATCACGACGAACATTCAGTATTGGACCTTCTTATCCAACATGCTCATTCTGATAACAATATTATTACAGTCACATATTGTATTATTGTCATCATCTAAAGCAGTATTCCAAGCCATCAAAGTTAGGGTGTATTCCAACAGTATGTCTCAGTATGTCTCTCTTTATCATGTATATGATTGAAATGTTATTTTCTCCTGAACCTGGTATAACTCGGAAGATCTCAGTCGCGTCAAGCTAATGGAAATTTTGAATTTCAAAAATTCAAACTTTCCTCCTATGAAGAAGCGAAACTCTGGGAAGACAAAATTAAAGCCGAAGTCCATGCAGTCAAATACTATCCAAATTAATGTTGTTAGCCATCCTCGATTAACTGCAAAAATCTTGTTAACATCTTTACATGTTAAATAATATCTTTCTTTAACTAGAATTAGTTATTCTGGAGATATATTTTCTTCTTTTATAAATCGTAACCAAAGCTTGAAGTCCGTTCATACCATTCAAAGTTCTCTCTTCAAACCTTTCTTTTCAACCATGGCTTCTCCTTCAAACTCCCAAATCTCTGCTATTACTTCCAAGATGCAAAACACAAGAATTAGAGATACCTGTGCTAGACAGATGAGAAGAACAGTTGGAGCCAAAACAACCATCTCTGAAGCTTTTGAGAAACTAAACACTACTTTAATTGGTAAGTTGTTTATCAAAGATTCTGTTGAAACTGATGTAATCAGAAAAGAAGCCAAAACCCTGTGGAATAGATACAGAATTAAAGATATAAGACGACTAGATAGTACTATTTTTTACTTTAAGTTTAACTCAGAGGAGGTTATGAATGCCATTTTGAGGAAGGGGCCTTGGAATCTTCTTAAGGCTCATTTGAATCTTAAGAAATATGATGCAGCAATTCCAGTAAAGGATTGGGTTTTTGATGAACAAGATTGGACAGTTCAATTCCAACACATTCTGCTTGAGCATCATTCTATATCAGTCATAGACGAAGCTATTGCAGAGCTAGGAACAAAAATCTCGACAAACCCGAAGGACTGCAAACCCACTTTTGGTTCTACCATCTCTGCTAGAATAAAAATAAATCTCTCAAAACCTCTTCATAGAGGTGGTTGGTGGAATACAACAGCAAGAGGTCAAACTTGGATTCGTTTCCACTGGGAAAGACAGCCGCACAACTTATGTCCAAAGTGTTGTACCATTGATCATGATGAAGATGAGTGTCTTAATACTACAGACAACCTGATGATTAGAAGATTCACCAATGAGGAGTACATTGAATATATTCATGAGCTCACCAGATCTTATGAAGTGGAAATAGTTGAGGATTTGCATACTCTCATACAAAAAATCCGTGAAGCTAGCAAGAAACAAAAAGAAGCCGAAAATGAAGATGTGGAATCTGACCGAAGTCATAAGAGGTCTAGGGTTGACGATCAGGAAAATAACATAGAGGTAAATACTGAAAATCCATCACCAATCTTTGACTTTGATGGCATGGAACATAAATTGATTGAAGAAGGACAAGCTGATACAAGGGAGTATTCCCATGAGATGAATGAGGCCAATAATCCCCTGGTAAAAAATCTTGCTCTCCTTTCCAATTTTCATATTTTTCCGTCTGCATTTAATTCTGTTGATTTACAATTGTTACTTGTATTTAATTTAATTGACTGAAGTTCTTTTACTGCAGTATTTAATAACCCTAATACTAATAACTTGTATTGCAAGTTCTTTCAATTTATACGTGCCACCAATATGAAGATAATTAGTTGGAATTGTCAAGGTTATCTTGGAAAACCTACACGTGATCATCTCTTATACTTAAACAATTTTCATTCTCCGGATCTCATTTTCCTTTGTGAGACCAAAATTAGTGATAATTGTGTTGTCCAACTTACAAACTCTCTAAGGTTTCCTGATCACTGTTTTTTTCCTTCAATAGGTATGGCAGATGGTATTATTATGTTGTGGGAAGATGGTTTCAAGATTGAAATAATGAATTCCTCCAAAAACATGATTCATGTTGTCATTAACAATGACCCAATCTTAGGAGATTGGTTCTTATCTTGTGTTTATAGAACTCTCTATATAGATGAACAAGCATAACAATACAGTGTCAATGCCCTGGGTCCTTATAGGTGACTTGAACATAGTTTTGAATCCAAATGAAAGGAATACTAGTACAAATTCTACTCCCCAAGAAGTCATTGAGTCCATTAGACAGTCTGACTTGCAAGATATGAACTTTAGTGATAATTCTTTTACCTAGACAAGTAATTTCCATGGAACTGGTAGAGTTAAGTCTAGACTAGACAGAGCTTTAGTTAATAGTGATTTCATCATTAAATATCCTAATGCTTCTCTTCAATATCTATCTCAACTAGGCTCTGACCATGTTCCTATCATGCTTTCTCTTTATTCTCATATTGCTTCTTCAGGAAGAAACTGGAAATTATTTGAACACTGGATTCAAAATTCTTCATGTGCAAATGAAATTATAAATGCTTGGAACACTAACACTGCATGTTTTGCTGCTTATATCTTAGCTGATAAGCAAGATAATACAAGACACTTCTTATCTAAATGGAGTAAATCTACTTTTGGTCACATTACTTCAAGAATCTCAGATCTCCAGCTAGAGTTATCTAATTTACAAGCCACTGGTATTCAAGGAAACAATAATTCTAAATTCATGTAACTAGAGAAGCAAATGACACTCTTAATGATATACAAGCTAGCTCCAACAAACAGAAGTAAAGAGATAAATTTACAATGACATGGATAAGAATTCAAGGTATTTTCATATAAGAGCCAACCAAAGAAGAACCATAAATAGAGTAGATTCTATCCAAACACCAGATGGTACTTTGTGCCAAGATAAATCTTATATTGAATATTATTAGTCAATCATTTGAAGAGTATAAGTTCCTCAGGAAATCCAACAGATAGTTTTCATTTTGTCCAACACATTCCTTCATGTATCAATCAGCAAGACAATGATGAGTTAGTGGCCATTCCAAATAAAATGGAAATACATAATGCACTCATGCCTATGGAACCTTGGAATTCTCCAGGTCCAGATGTTTTTCCTCCTGGCTTTTATCAATCTCAATGGGTTGTTGTTAAAGATGATGTTTGCAAGGTGGTACAAGTTTTTTTTCATTCTGGTTTTCTTTTGAAGAAGCTGAATTGTACCAGAGTTACACTAATTCCTAAAATCAACTCAGCTCAAAGGCCAGAAGATTTCAGACCCATTGCTTTATGTAACACAGTATATAAGTTGATATCTAAAATCATTGCTTTAAAGCTCAAGAAGCATATGGTTAATATTATATCTCCCATGCAGTCAGCTAATGTGTCTGGCAGATTAATTTCTGAAAATATTTGTTTGGCTCAAGAGTTAGTACAAGCCATGAAGAATAAGAAAGCCAGAACTGGTCATCTAGCTTTAAAAATGGATATGTCAAAAGCTTTTGACAGACTGGAATGGGTGTTTTTGATAGAAGTTCTCAAGAAATTTGGTTTTTCTAAAAAATTCTGTCAACTTATTCTTCAGTGCATATCAACTACTCATATAGAAATCATGATTAATGGCTCTCTATCAACGTCTTTTAAGCCTACCAAAGGCATAAGACAAGGGGATCCTCTATCCCCTTATCTTTTCATTCTAGCAATGGAGGATTTTTCAAGGAATTTAAATCACTGTGAAACTACAAAAACAGGCATGAAAATCTCAAGGTCTGATCCAAAGATTAACCACCTCTTGTTTGCAGATGATTGTCTATTGTTCTGTAAAGCAAACTTGGATCAAACCAGAAAACTACTTCAAGTTATTGAGGACTTCAGCTCTTGTTCTGGCCAGCTTATAAATTTTAACAAGTCTGCAGTCTATTTTAGTAAGAACATGAGTCCTTCCTATTGCCAGACAATAAGTAGTATTCTTCAGGTAAAACAGTTATCTCTTAATGAAGAGAAATACTTAGGTTTGCACTTCTTTATTGGTAGAAATAAGAAAATTCCTTTCTCTATTCTTAACTCTAAGATGGAAGCTAGACTTACAAGATGAAGATATGTCGGAAGAAGCAAGGTCAGTAATGGTTAGAAATGTTACAAATGCAATTCATGTGCATCATATGTTAAGTTTCAAGCACCCTGACTCAACTATCAGACAAATGAATTCCACTCAACAAAAGTTCTGTAGGAAAAAGAAAACAAACAAAGGTAAACAACTCATTACATGGAAAAGTGTTAAATCTCCCAAAGAGGAAGGAGGCTTAGGATTTAGGGATATTCATATTTTTAATAGAGCTCTTTTAGCTAAATATTCATGAAGAATATGCACTGATCAAACCTCAATCTGTGAAAAATCTCTGCAAGCAAAGTCTTTTCCTGATAGACAGATTCTTGATATGAAGAAAAAAACTAACTCTACATGGTCTTGGACTAGTGTCAATTCTGAATTGGAATTTATTCACAAATATAGTTTTTGGTCTCTGGGTAATGGGCACAAGATTTTAATATGAAACATTAAGTGGGTGCGGGGATTACAAGATCCTCAAATTTCCAAAAGTGGCTCCACCAGTCATAGTCAGTACAAGTATGTCCATCACCTTTTTGCTTCTGATTGCTGTTCTTGGAACTCTGAATTGGTTTTTTCTCTCTTTGAAGATCAAACAACCAGATTAATTCTCAGTGTCTCTATTTTCCCAAACTATGAAGACAAAATGGTTTAGACTTTGGAAAAGAATGTCTTATTCTCAGTTAAGTCAGCTTATAGAAAGATGTTTGAAGAACAAAATGCAACTCAGGCAGTGGATGCAGGTATGAAAAGAGTTTACAAAAAATTGTGGAAGTTACTCTTCTTTCTAGAATAAATCAGTTCCTCTGGAAGTGTGTGAAAAATGTGCTTCCTACCAAAGATAAACTGTTTCATGCTATTCAAGATGGAGACTTCACTTGTCCTTTATGCAATCAAGAATATGAAACTTTTTCTCATTGTATACTGGATTGCTCTATGGTAAAATTAGTTAATGTTAATGGGTCTTCACATTCAACCTAATATTGTCCTCAAGGATTGACTCTACTCTCACTTTACAAACTTGCAAGCTGGTCATATAGATGAAGGAGTAATGTATCGAATAACAATTGTAGCATGGTGCATTTGGATGCATAGATGTGACAAAGTTTTCAAAAGGATTTCATCTAAACCAGAAATCATTATCCAAAGATGCAGGAAATACATCTCAGAGTTTACTAAAATATCTAATAGACGCTCAGTTAACTCAACTAGACAAATCAGAACTAATTCGCATTGGTCACCTCCACCAAGAGGATTTCTTACTATTAATTCTGATGGTTCTTTTTTGAATAATAATGGTGGAATTGGTCTAATTACTCGTGACTTTGCAGGTACTCATAAAGGATCAAAATGCATCTATCTAGCTGCGGTTTCAAGTCCATAGCATGCAGAGTGTAGGGATCTGTGGGAGGCGATCTTATGGGCAAAAGAGATGAATTTGCAGAAAGTACATTTTGAACTAGACTCTCAGCTGGTGGTAGAAGCAGTTAATAATGATCAGTATGATTTTGATTGGCGAATTCATAATTTATTTAGAGATGTCAAAAATTTGCTTAAGTTTTTTATCTCCTGGCAATGTGTTTCTGTGCCAAAGGAAAAGAATAAGTTAGCATATGTGTTGTCTAAGTTAGCTAGAGTTGATAATCTAAACAACGTTTGGTTATTGAATCCCCCTAGTATAATTGTTGTACAACTAGAGGAGGAAGCAAGTCATGTAACTCTGTAATCTTTCAATATATCTTTTCCTTCTAGTTTCAAAATGAATAAATAAATTTATATCTGAGTTTTCGTGTTATAAAAAAAAGATGAAAACGATCCTAAACCGACTGGAACTCTAATTTATTACTTTTTGCTAATTTAAGTTTACCTATAATAATAAAAGTACCATCGAAATAAAACTATATGTCACAAACTGATATTGGAAAATATACAAAGTAATACTAATGCATAAATCTATTGAAAGAAACACACAAAAATTCAACTGTTAGGAAAACTTTAATTCACACTAAAACCCGTTGAGATATTGATACAAACACTTAGTTTGCAATAAAATTGTGTACTGATGTTGACACACTTCAACATCAGTTGTATACCACACCTGCAAAGCTGGAATGTTCATATCAATACTCAAATGTGCAATCTCAACAAGGATTACAACAATTATACTATTAATGAAATACAAACATTCATTCACAGTGAAAGAAAAGAGAGAGAAATAAGGGCAGAGAGAAGAATAAGTTAAACAAACAATACAAAGATCGATTCACACACACAATGATGTCATATGGGTAAGTGGCGCTCGTTTCCCACAGTACAACAATCTCTTTCTTGATGATGCAACACTTCAATTAATCAAGAACATCAAACTAAATTGTACTTTTATGTAATCTCTTATGACACTCAAAACTCAAAAAAAAAGAGAGTTAAAACTCGTATATCAAACTGGGAAATCAAAGGAGTATTTAAAGAAGAATGGTGACTTAAAACTAGGGACAAGAGTCTTTTCCATTAGGGACTGAAGAATGTTGACCGAACAACCGTTGGTTTTCATGAGTGCTATTAGAGAGTATCTCCTAAGTATTCTAATAAAAATGGCTACATTTTTCGCTCATTTAGGTGAACTACTATTAAGAGTAATCTGTCTTACTCCACTTATTTCTAAGTATAGTAGTTGTTAGAGCACTGATCGGTTGAACTCGCAACCGTTGTTATCTCAAACTTGTTTGTCAAATTTAGTTGATCAGAACTATAGTCTTGATTTCTAGTCTATTTATATCTATGTCTCATATTAGGATAGAATGTATAGTTGAGATTTAGGCTTCACGACGTTTATCGATTGAAGACGAAAATCTACTGAGGAGAGATTGGAGGAACTTTATCAGCAAAAGGTATGTGAAGACTGAAACTTATCTATCACTCGGAAGTCTATTCTATCTTCTAATGCGACTAAGTCGTATATCTATATAGACTTTAACTTTATACACATTTGATATTTCGAGCTAAGTTTATCTCGGTTATCTATTTCTCAAAATATGTGTTGGAAGTTTTTTGCTTTAACTATGTTCATCATTATTCTTGACGAGTTTAGTTGGAAACAATTTATTTGTTGGAAACTAAATATTAAGTCAAAAGATGATCATGTGAAAATTTACTTGAAACATCTTATATGATTTGTGTGAGATAATCATTTGATGTCGACTTGGAAAGTTTCGTATTGATCATCCGATCACTTAAAAATTACTTGAAGCTAATAGTTTGTGTGAGACAACTATTGTCTTCTTCTAAGGATGTTTCAATGATTTAAATTAGAGTTTAGAAAAATTAATCATGTTTGGATACAACACGGTATGTTCATGAATTGATTCTTACGAATCAATCCGATTTTGTTTCAATTTGTTCATATATATTTCTATGAGATAGTGAACAATTGAACAACTCTATTTGAAACAAAATTAGATTCACATTATTATCTTCATGATTTATTGATCATCATATTCGATATAAAAGTGTTAGATGAATTTGGTTAAGACAAAAATGTTCATATGGCTAACTTTAGTTAACTGTTATTGAGCCAACTCAGTATACACGTTAAGGTAGGTTACCCATATCTAAATGAAAGTATATTTCATTTGTGTGTAACAAGCTAAGACCATCTAACAGTGGAGATTGATTGCTTTATTTTAAAGAAGACTTAGCTTGAATCTTAAATCAGGTTTTCATCTAATGGTGAATAATGAATACTTTGTTACTAAGCTATCTTAGCTTTGACTATAAGCAAACCCTGATTTGAAAGACTATATAATGGATAACTCTAGCAAATGGAAAACCTAATCCCAGCACTTTCATGTATCCTAGTTGCAAATTAGAGTCGATTCTCCTTTAACCTAGGTTTTTCCAAAACCCTATTAGGTTAACAACCTGAAGACTTCATTTGGGATTCGTGAAGCCAAACCCAACTATTTTCTCTGTAGTTGCGTGTTCTGATGTTACTTGTTCTATAGTGTTGAGTATTATCTTCTCTAAGATTTGCTCGAGATTTATCTCAGATAGGTAAGATATAAAAAGTAGTCACAAAGTTCTCGTCTCAAACATTGTGATTCCGCGATAACTTCTTCTAACACCATATAGTTAAGTTATTGTGAGGTGATTGATATTTCTAGGCTTCTTTTCGGGAGTATAAGACCGGATTATCAATTGGTTCATGTTCACCTTTATTTATCATAATACGGAACAAAACTTCATAGGTACTTCTGTGGGAGACAGATTTATCTATCAGAATAAACATATCTGTGTGAGACATGTTTGTTTATAATTTTCGACTTTGGATCTTAGCAACTCTTAGTTGTGGGTGAGATCAGGTAAGGGAATCAAGTGCGCAGAATCCGACGTGGTTCTAGAGGCATAAGGAACGTGACCTTACCTTAATCGGTGTGAGACTTGGTTAAGGCTTATAATAAAGAATAATCGTTTTAAGATGGTCGGAAAATATACTAAGTAATACTAATACATCAAAGTTGTTGAAAGAAACACACAAAAATTCAAGTGTTATGAAACCTTAAGTTGCATTAAAACCCGTCGAGTCATTAATACAAACACTTAGCTTGCAATAAAACTGTATACTGATGTTGACATACTTCAACATCACTTTGTACACCAAACCTGCATTGTTGGAATATTCATTTCAATACCCAACCGTTCAATCCAAACATGGGTGACAACAATTACACTATTAACGAAATACAAAGATTTCATTCACAATAAAAGAAAAAAGAGAGAAATAAGGGTAGAGAAGAAGAAGAAGTTAAACAAAAATAATTAATAGATTGGATCTGGAAAACTTCTTTACGTCCTTAAAACAATTGCGCCCTCACAATGATGTCGCATGGGTAAGTGTCGTTCGTTTCCCAGGATACAACAGTCTCCTTCTTGATGATACGACACTTCAAGCAATCAAGGACGTCAAAATTATATTGTTTATGTAATTTCTTATGAACTAAAAACAAAAAAAAGAGGAGTTCAAAATCGTATATCAAAGGAGTATTTGAAGAAGAATGGTTACTGAATACTAAGGACAAGAATCTTTTCCCAAGAGACACCATGTTTGGTCCTTGAATACACTGAAATCCTTTTTGGAAAGACAAAACTTAGATATTAGGAACTGTTTTATGGTTACTACTTGAAAACCAAGTTTCAAACTGTAGCCAACCCTTGGTATTTTTCCCATACTTCATTTCTATTCAACGATTAAGGAATTATTCCTAATAACTCTGACTATTTTGACCCAAACAGACTAAGTTATTGATACTTCATTTTTATCAATAACTTAGTCTGTTTGGGTCAAAATAGTCGGAGTTAAATGTTGAACCCACATTTGGGGGATATGGACTACTTTTCCCATCCTACTATCTAGTTAAATGTTGTCTTAAAAGAACAAAAAGTCCAAGTTACCCTTTTCAAATATTATTAAATTATAATTACTTTTTTATTTTATTTTTAATTTATTAATTTTTAAAAATCCAATTTCAGTCCCTATTTAGAAAAGAAGAATAAGTTTTACAAGGAGTTGGTTGGAAGCCTACTACAACAGCCTGAGCTCCAACTCAAACTAATTCTTAAAATTAATTAAATTTAGTATTTAAAAAGAAATTAAATTCTATTTTAAAGTTTTTAAATTTATGTTCTTTATAAAACAAACTAGGCATGAAAAAAAAAATTGAATAAAATATTTTTTGATAAAATTAAAAATTAACTAAAAGTACAATGCAGTGATTAAATTTCAAAATACATTGATAAGGGTTCTTCGTTTTACTTTAAAATGATCATATTTTGTTTTGTTATCATACCCCCAACTAATTCTCCTATCCCCAATTATGGGTTCCAATTAAAGCCCTAAACACCGGCTAAATTATGGTGATTATGTAGATCTATAGCTATCCATGTCTTCATATTTGGAATCGAAAGAGACCCCTCTTGAGATAAATTACGATACTCAGATCTTTAGGCTCCAAATAGACTAGCACACACACTACACCTTGCTCACCTGCATCATAGTTTAATTGAGGTGGTGTCGTCTTCTGTCATATTGAATACATATATATATATATATATATAGGAAATTTTAATTTACTTTCACTTTCTATAAAAAACTTAAATTAAGTTGATTGAGCTATATTAAACCTATAAATATTACAATTCAAATAAGTTATTAACATATTAGATTTAATTATGCATGTTTCATTAATAGTTAATACCCCGCATGAATTTTGGAAACAAATAACAATCATTTATTCAAAGCTGGTGTGAAAATGGGAAAATTATATTAACATCGACATGCATTTTCAAATTCGCATCACTGTATTTGGATTATCGGATGATAAAAGTCGATAGAGTAACCACGTGAGCCTTAACAACCAATATGAAACTGATGCCTGGAAATACATATAAACTAAGGATATAATTCTAGTATCAGAAGATATGGATATGTATTGGAGGATATGGTAAATCATGATGTAGATGCTCCACAATCCACCCATCCATCCATTCATCCATCTATCTATATATAACTACACCAAATTTGGTGTTTAACAACTTATAATAGCTTTTGTTGAATGGGTTTGTAACAGGAAATTGTCGTTGCTAAACATCATGTTTCAGATTTTAGCAATGACTTTGTATCAGTTGTTAATTTTAGTTAAATTTTTTACTCGCAGCAGAGAGAAGCCTTTACTAAATTTCTCTTTTTTGTTGCTAATTCCACGGATATTCCTGTCCTAGCTGGGTATCATTAGTTGTAGTTTTAATTCAACAACATATTATAACCGTTGTTAACCTTCTGACCTAGTCAAAATCGATTTCCTCTAATTTTTCCATGCAGTTACCCAGTTCCACTGCATTACACTGACTCAACCAAGACTTCTGATTTAGTCATACTCAACATACCCACATAAATAAAAATACACTACAATGTCTTGTAATTGACAACACTATGTTGAGATTCATTAATGGATATTATCAAAAGAAAAAGAACGGATTCTTCAGCTGTGAACTCAAAGTATCAGTAGGAGATAGAAATGTATACAAGTATCAAAAATAATTTTTTGAGATAATCAAGACGACAATATTTCGTAACTGACATATAATGTTTTCTCTAAAGGTTCCTAATGAATGCGTGACCTAATTTATGTAAAATCAAAATACCATAGTAAAGATACAAAGGTGGATAAGTATACCAACTTACTAAGATGATGAAGATGGAAAAATTTTCTCCATGATTCAACCAAAAGCCTAAATACTTGCATGAGCACCAATTTGAAATTTCAATACCAAGGTCTCTAAAGACAAACACGGAAAAACCGAACATCACTATTTTCATGCGCAACTACCTAACGGTTTTCTGTATGCACAATTGTATAAGAGTCTAATATTAGCGTGTTTAGCTCACGTACAAAAGTGTGATAAGCAAAAAAAAAAAAAAAAGATCATATATGTTTGTCGTTATATATGCGACAGATAATGACTGAGATGTCCATGAAGAGTTTCAAGGGTGGAGGTTGAGTATAATCCTTCACTTTTCCTTCCGAACTACGAAAAATTCAAAAGTAGTATAACGGTTAAATACTGAAATGGACTTTTCCTTTACATAAATGACTTAAACAGATTCAGTTTTAAAGTAGGTACCTAGCAAAGAATAAGTAATAGTTATGTGAATGAACTCATCGAAAGGATATCATTTTAACAATTGTAACAAGTGGACCAAGAAGTGAGTTGCATATGAGCGAAGTATGCTCCGTGACAACCACAAACAATATTTTTAAGAACCTTAATGAATCACCAACCTTAAACAACTTAGTTCTAGTAATTACCCGTCTATTTATTTTTTTATGATAAAAAAAACTCGTCCAACATTGTTAAGCACCTAAATTACTTATTAAAACCACGCATGTATTCTCAGACCCTATCAAGTACCGCATACCATAATATAAATAACCGGCAAGTGAGCTCACACTCCACAATTATGGCTATCATTTTGCAAACTTCCAATCCTAAATGCAGTCCAACTATTGTTTCAATTCACGTCCATCATGACCAAGACTCATTTGTATACTACTACTTATCTATAAACTATTCATATTTTTCAAAGATAATAATTGATATCTATACGCAAGCTGGAAAAAATCACCTCTCCGCCACCGATTATTTTTTACATTATAAGCAAATGCATTATGCACATAATAAGGACAAGGTATAACAACGTAACAAAAATTATTGCTCGTTCGTGCTTAGCCATATATTTAGACGTCTTCGTATCTCTTGCAACTATGTCAACTTTTTTTTTCTCTTCACCTTCTACAACCACATCCTCATCAGCATCATCTTCGTTGTTATTTCAACATCCTCTTCTTCTCCTTTCTACAAATATCACAATTATAATCACAACCGATAAAACCAAAAATTAACATCCTCAATTGGTTCATCCTCATATCTATGGGTTCAATAAATCAGTTCAAAAAGTTCAAAATTACAGAAAACTAGAAATCCTAATTAAAAAATTTGGGGAAAAAGGAATCTCCATTGGTTGATTATTTGAAACTATACAAAGTGACTTTTGATTACCATTTTAATTTAACAATATCTATTTTATAAAACTCCAGAAACAAATTTAAATTCAATTTCAATTTAACATCGTGTTCTTACAATATAAATATGTAATACAAAGTTAGTGACTTTTAAGGCTGAGTCTTACGGATGAGAGAAGTGGAGATTTCAGCAGTGTCGCCACGTCAGGCAGGAGGAAGATCAAAATATAACGGTGAGGAAGGCAAAGAAGACTTCGGCGAGGATTTGATCCACGCCCAAATATATTATATTTATTTTATAAGATATACTTTATTCAAAAACTAGCCCTTAACCCGTTCCGTAATGGCACGGGCCATGATGTTGGTTCATTTTTAATATATCGTATAATTTGTGTCCCGAATACTTATCAACTCCTTATGATTTAATATGGGTTTCTCATAAAAATAGTTGGGATTTTCTTCTATTTTTTTATTATTTTTTTCCTTTAATATTTTACCGCCGGAGATTTGCTCAAACGAAAGAAATGTAATCTTAACTTCCAGACACTTTTTTATTTAGGTTCATTGCTTATAATGAGATAATGCTCTACATGAACATGGAAGTTTAAATATTTTTTCGAAATATGTCGTCAGCAGCGCTCATCTCAGTGAAATCAACTAATCAATATCGTCCATAAAAGTCTCCCCATGCTCCTATTTCGCTCCAGCTGACTCATCTATGATGGTCATGTTGTCGATCCTCCAAATAGGCAGAGAATAGTATTTTTTTTCATCGAACGGATGATACAAACTCTCCAATGTGACGTAATTTTCCTATAATTTTTCAACACCCATTAGATGACAATGTTTAAAATGTGTACCCATTACCTTTTCGAAGGGATTGTATATATGCGAACCTCTGCCATTAAATCTTCAACAAAGTATTGTTCCCAACAGTTCGTCTTAACGAAATCTTTGTTAACTTCAAAAGTCTTGGACATTTTCTCACTTACATATGTTCCTACCTTCACTTGGAATACAATCTGGCGACACATTACCTCATAAAGAACCTTGAACACATATTGTACTCCCTGATCCTATTTCAAGTTAACAGGTTGTCAATAGATCCTTTACCAAAAGTTGACATCTTCTATGTTGAATATTTATTAAAAAAAATTATGGTATTGTGGATCATTGCTTTCTAAGATTGTATTTTTCAAAATTGACCTCTTCAAGTCCCACGGCTTTCTAAGTTTATATATCCTGTTTGTTTTTAACATTTTAGTTAGCCATATTATGTTTGTTACTAAATTTAAACTTGATGTCATCTTCTACTGTGAACTTTATGTGATTTCAGAATCGAAATAGTTATATCTCTTTCATTCGTGTCAAGTAATTCGTTGTATATCCCAACAATTCTTCTACAACAAATCCTTTCTTTTGCCATTTCCGGATCATCATTATCCATTATTGTCAAACACAATCTGTCTAATTTTTGTTGATGTTATGTATTTGCAATGTTCATCTTTCTTAAATAAATAGATTGTGGAAAAACTAAATAAAAAAAAGAACATAAGTATTACATCGGGTCTAAGTTACTATATCCAAATACTCCAGGAACTGCTTATGGTGCCTTGTTTCCTCAAATTCCTCGTTGCATTCTAGACAATACATGCAACACCAATCATTTGCGAAATGATATATTTGCGCAAGTGTGGTCAATGTATCCTTACCTGTAATAATAATAACAACACGTCAATTTTTTTCAAGGCGTCCAGTTGTAAATGGTATGAATCTAATAAATTTGAATTGTACCTCAATATTAGATATCACCTTCTTCTCACATAACAAAGCAATTGAGGAAGGAAAAATCTTGACCACTCTTTATATAGGCAGAGTTAGCCAAACTATGTTTTGCAATTGTCTTACGTGGAAATTATTATTAATCCATATTTTAGCCGGCTCTTATCGAAGCCGATCTAATTAGTCCTATAGAAAGTTAATCTTAAAATTTTGACCTTATTTCTTGACCAAATCATTGAAGTATTCTCAGTTATGTTCTGTTGTGTGTGATCTACCCATCTGTATATACTATACCTTCTAACCCAGTGAATGAAACCTATACATATTGATCTGTAATTTGATATTGTTGATTTGTAATCAAGAGGTCGCATGATTTGAGAATGTAAAATATAAAAAATATTCTATAAACATCGGAGGCGAAATTTAGTATGATTTAGAGTTTTTTATGATGATTTTGATGAACAAACATAATTTTCAAACAAATATTTTAGAACGCAAATACATTTTCCCGGTCAATAAGGTTTTATATCGGGAATTGAGTGAAAGTTGTTGTATTTGTAGGTAGTTGTCGCGAAACAACTCGACATTGATGGTCTTTCAGGAAAAAGAATGTAATAGTACTTGAGAGAGCGATAATGTTCTCTTATGCGGGTACACCAATTGCCTTTATATAATATGGATACCTTTTCGGTGATCCAACAACCATGATCATATTGTCTTATACGTTCCGGTATCATCCTCGAAATATTTGGTTTTTGTCCTTATCAATCGTGCTAAAAACAACCAATTACATCTTGCATGTTTTGTGAATTTTTTTTTTACTCGGTCTATAAAACTCATTAAAAAGAAAAAACTATTACTACCCACTACTATTACCAACACCCACCACCATAAAAACCATCCACCGCCACTATTTCTTCCACCAATAGTAATGTTACCGCCTCCACCATTCACAAACACCCGTTTATACTAACTTCCACTACCACCATCAGAATTAATATAGTTTTTAGTAAAATTATTTATTAATATATAAGATTATGTATTTATGTTAGATTATTAAAGGGACATTTATAACAGAAATTTAATTAGTCATTATGAACAATCAATGAGACACTAATTAATAAAACATTTAAAAATGGTTAAGTTGAACAAACCCCAGCGGTAAATTTATCTTTGCCAAGGACAAATCTGGACCACTCTTTACGTAGACAAATCCATAATAAATAATTTCATATGTTCTGATCTTGATTCGTGTCATTCGTTTAGTTATTAGTTAGAATGATCAACCACGTTTTATACTTTATAATATAACGTTACATATTTTGTGGCGTTACGAAATTAGCATAATATGTTTTTGTTCAGCAATACCCTCCACCACCATAAAACCATATGAATCCATTTTTTTTATTCATTACCACCTAGTGGCAGAGCCAAGGGTTTACTAACCTGACTCTAACCCCTTAAATTTTTAATAACTACATAAATTTTTTAGTTTATTTTATAAATATTACTTTGTCTATATATATTTATGGTTTAGTCCACCAAAGTTTACATGTTTTTTTTTTTTAAAAAGTAGGCCTCCTCAATATCAATTTTTGACTCCACCACTGCCACCATCACTGCCGCCCACCCCATGTAGGTTGTTGGACGCAATTCTAATTTTCAGTCACAAATGCCATGTATGAGGTTTAGATTGAACAAAATGTCGTCAATTGATTAGTTTCATTATTTTTTTCCGTGTATATATTCTTTTTTGTATAGCAATAAATTTTATTTTAACATTAAAAAATCATGATTTATATGATATAGTACCAAAGATAACATGGGTACCATTTGGGTGATCCAACTACGATCATGAAAATATTATCTTGTATGATATCATCCCTGAAATATATGGTACCTTCCTTTATCAAAAGTGTTAAAAACAACCAACTACATCTTCCACACTACGATGTTATCGATGTTGTAACGACAACATCAAATTAATATTGTCCATCACTACTCACCAACACTCACCGTCACTACTTCTTCCACCAAAAACCAGGGGCGAAGCCAGGATTTTGAGGAAAGAGAGAGAAAAAACTCTTGGAAAGTTGGATACATGTGAAAAATAGACTTTGTATCCCATTTTATGATAAAAGAACAAAAATAAATATAATTGTGCTAGGCTCCGCCCTTAACCACCACTAATCTTTCGGCCTCCACCTCTTCTACTACTCATTGTCGCCAAAAATGTCTATTGATATTATTTATCAAAATTACTTATTAATAGAAATAAATATTATAATTAATTAAAAAAACATTTATAATTAAAAAATGATTAGTCATTTATTATGAGCAATTAGTGAAACACTAATTAATAAACACTTTATAATGAATAGATTATTTATTATGTGCAATTAGTGAAACACTAATTGATAAAGCAATTATGATATTTAAGGAACAAACCACCACCGTTGATTTATCTTTTCTATTAATTCCAACCAAGGTGGAACACTGATTAGAAGCCACTCTTATGATACAATAGGTCATGAGTTCGAACCTCCCCGTATAATTTTTGAAAATCCATATCTTGACTTGAGTATTCATTTTTCATTCATAATATTGGAATTAATGCCACGCGTGCGAGTTGTAGGGGGTGGTTAGGAGAACCACATCCCTTGATTTATCTTTGTCTGGACAAATCCTGACCACCACTAACACATGCTAAGTTAGCCTAGCTTTGTTTTGTACTAATGATGAGGCCCAAATCGGTTAATAATATATTTTATTAGATTATTGCTAACAAAACCTTAACGAGGAAGGATTTGATCCTCGCTTTTTTATCCTTTTCCAGCGAGGATTAAATGCCCACCCGTGTCTGTTTTCTCTACAATATTCCCTGCTTTCGAAAAGACAAAAAGGAAACGAAATATGTCGCCGCGATTTTCTGTTCTTTCCATCCTACTTCCCTTTTTCATAAGAGTCAACCTAAATTCATACCACCTTCTTCTGTGAACTCTTCTGCTCCTGAAACAGTAAAAGTGTTTTTATCAAATTTTAAATTTTTTATATGGGTTATCAAATATCACAAGAGTTACTAAATTTCTTTAAAACAAAAGAATCTTCACCACTAGATCCACCAAAAATATATGTAACCCTATTGCATGTGTTAACATTGGGTTTGGGTGGTTCATTTTGTCTGTTAGAGTGGCCCGTCCACCTGAGTACCACTAAGGTAAGGTAAGGAGTCGAGCTGTTTAAGTAGGGTCTAATTGACGGAGAAGTTCTCATTTTGGTATAGCTAATACATGAGCTTGGCAGCTAAGTTTAAGGCTAACGACATAAAAAAAACTGTGTGAACGCTACCATCAATGATTAGATCCATTAATGCCTGGATAGATATAAGTGGCTAGCTCTTTTCTAATTCTCAAAACAACAACAATAAACCAAAACAACAAATGTACAAAGTTAGATAAAGAGAAAGAAAAGGTAAGTTATATGTTAGTGGGGGTGGGGGTGACTCTGGATTTGGGGACCTCATCAAGACATGGACTACTTTTGGCATGTAGAGATGGTGAAAGCTAACAAAAGTTATCAACCTTTTTTCTTGTGAGTTTCTTTCTTTTTCATGCTTTTCTTTGAATTCTTAGGTCAAGCCAAAAAATGGCGGGCTCAAACTCTTACAATATTCTCTGTCTTTCCACCTAACTCAGATGCTTCTTTTCTAGAATGTCATTTGGCTTTTCAAATTCCTAATTATTTCCTTACCTTCTCATTTTTATACGGAGGGATATTTGCATGTGTTTGCCTACGGGTTGTGCAGGACTTGGTCAGGCGGGCATAAAAATTATGTCCTATATTTGGGAGCTAACATTGTCTCCTACCAAACCCGGTACAGATTGTGCAGGACTTGGTCAGGCGGACATAAAAATTATGTCCTATATTTAGGAGCTAACATTGTCTCCTACCAAACCCGATACTTGCTACTGGAAAATGGATTTTGGTTTTTGGTTCTTGGATATTTGCATGTGCATAGTTTACGCTTTATTAGAAATGTGTGCATACTGTTATTTTCTAGTAGTAGTGAGAGCAGGGATGGAAGCATGATGCAAGATCTAGGTGGACTAAAACAATACTCCCTCTGGTTCATTTTACTTGTTTTTCTAGAGGTTTTTTTGTGTTCCAAATTAGATGATAGTTTTAGTTTTTTTTCCCAATTTTCACTAATCTACCCCTGCTTTGGAATCACACCAGAGAATTAATTCTCATGGTAATCAACACAAAAACATTTACTCTATAATTTTTAAATACACCCCATGAAGGATATCTACTCAATCTTGTACATCCCAAGTACATTATTATGGGATTGATAACTTTCTCTATATTCTAGAAACACAAAAATAGGTTATTTAAATCTTTAAGTAGGAATTAATATGAGTTTTATTGGAAAGATTTTATTCTCTCTGATATTTCTTAATATCCGTGAAAATTTTTACAACGTCAAGTAAATTGGAACGGAGAGAATATATTGGACTAAACATCAAATGCTAAAAAGGTTATAAAATATTTCCTTCGAAAATTACCTTTCAAAAAATGAATTATTGGCAGTATTTAGAGCTTTCCTCATGCTTCCGCCACGCGTAGTGAGATTTACTTACTAAATTAATTATCTAGTATTTACGCGAAATGCATTTACATTTGTGCACCATTCAGTTCAGGCAATTCAATTAGAATCCCTAGGTTAAAACCTTCAGCAAAAAATTTGGAAGTTTTCGATGAATTTTTTCTGGAAGAAAGTTTTCCATCCATGTTGTCTGTATTTTTCGACGAAACTTTCTAGTTTTATGAATGATTTGGCGCTTAAATGCATTTTTTAGTATAATAACCTAGGAAAAATATTTTGTGACATGCCAATCGTGACTTTGGAGATCACATTGCTTCAGTAATGCTCTTACTATGGATTCTGAAATTATTGGAAAGTATGAAGGAATAGTCCCATATTGCTTATACCCTTAGCCTTGATCCTCTATATAAGTTGGAAGCCCGTACACTTGTTTAACATGGTATCGTAGCTAGGTAGGCACGTTAAACGGCGTGACTCGTATTAGTCCAACGACGTACGACGGTCCACGTGTAGAGCCAAGTCCAACGACTTAGTGCCCTACACGTGGGGGGACGTGTGAGGGAATAGTCCCACATTGCTTAGACCATTAGCCTTGATCCTCTATTGCTTAGACCCTTAGCCTTGATCCTCTATATAAGTTATATGGACCACTCCACTCATTGCCAATAGGTTTTGAGTTGAAAGTCCATACACGCATTTAACATAAAGGATGGTATTCTGATCTCTGATTGGTTTTGAGTTGGAAGCTCATACACTTGTTTAACATAAAGGATGGTATTATGATCTCTGATCAACCCTGTAAGAATTATACTCGCAAACTAATTTCATCGGTACAGTTAATATTTTTTTTGAAAAATATAACTCGGAAGTGTTTATAACAATATCATAAACTCTAACCTAAATGGGGTCTGAATCTTCGATGGCAAAAAAACTTCCATACCCTCTATTCCAACAAATAAATATTTGACACATGTTAATTTCCAGGCACGGAGGTGTTCTGAAACTCAAACCTCATTTAAAATAATAATTATAAGGAACCACTTTATTGAATTCTATGTCAAATTTCAAAAATAGACTATGAAAAAGTTCACAAATTTTACATATCCGCGTTTCAAAAATCTCACAACAATGAGGACGAGCTTATCTTAATAAATTTCAAAACTAGAGTTGTTCAAGCAACTTTGTTTAACTTAGGAAGAGTGATATAATTTTATGAACCATGTACAAGAAAAACAACTAATCCAACTACTGTGCAAATTTTCTTTTATTTTCCACTGTAGCATCCTATTAGTTCCGGTCAGATCCATCCACATAGCACATCGGGATCAATAACGATACAATACCATTTTTGAACACAAGAAACCTTCCCAGAAAATCATGCAAACTCCGGGACAAAGAGTGTTAAAAGCCGAGTGTGACTCGTGAGATATTACTTATTAAGTTTTTAAAGATAAAAAACAATGAGTACAAAAGAAGCGAAAGCGAAAGCGAAAGCATTTCATTTTCGTTGTTTTGAAATTCAAAAAACAAATAAAAAATAAATAAAAATCGCAAGAAAAACTGAAATCACCATGTGACTAATACAAATAATTTTTTTTAAACTCGGTTGTTAACGCCCAATCTCTTCTTGTCTTCTACTCCTCCTTCCTCCGTCCACCACCGTTTCTCTCTGACACCCACCACAACTCCAACCCTTTTCCTCCTTTCCTCCTCCTCCTCGACTATGCCGTTGAGGTTGTTGTGTGTCAGATTCCTTCTCATCTCATGTTAACTCTCTCTTTCTCAAACTAACAAAGGAAGTTTGTTTAACCATGATGGGATTATTTTGTTGGTTTTTGATGATTCTATTATATCTTCTGCTGCCAGTATCTGATTCTCAATCAGTTAACGATTCTGAGTATCTGCTTTCAATAAAGAACTCGATTCAGCGAGATTCACTTAACACTTTATCAGATTGGGACGGGAAGAGTTCCTTGAATCATTGTTATTGGTATGGGGTTACTTGTGAGAATAATGTTACCGTTTCTTTGAACATTTCCGGAGGTCTACTTTCCGGAAAGTTGTCTGTTGATGTTGGTGGCCTCACCGAGCTGCGTGTTTTGAGTTTAGCTAATAATGCGTTTTACGGTGAGATACCAAAGGAGATTGGGAATCTTAAGTTTCTTCAAGTTCTGGAATTACAAGGGAATAATTTCACCGGTGAGATTCCGGGTGAGTTGTTTAATAATAATCAATTGTTTAATCTTAGACTGCTTAATTTGTCTTATAATAAGTTAAATGGTGTTATACCTAAGGGATTGATTGGTTTCGGTAGGATTAGGGTTTTGGATTTGAGTTATAATGAGCTTAGTGGTGGGATTAAGGTTGATATTAGTACTAGATGTGAATCACTTGAGTATTTGAGATTGTCTGGGAATTTTTTAGTGAATAGGATACCGCCGGAGATTGGGAATTGTTCGAATCTTAGGGAGTTGTTAGTGGATGAAAATGTACTTGAAGGGAGGATTCCGGTGGAAATCGGAAATATTGAGGAGCTACAGGTTCTTGATGTTTCGAGGAATAGTCTTACTGGGAGGGTACCCAAGGAGTTGGGGAACTGTAGGAAGTTAGAGGTGGTTGTGTTGAGTAATTTGCTTGACGGTAGTGAGGAAGAGAGTGGAAGAGGAGAATTTAATGCATTTGTGGGAGGGATTCCTTATGAGGTATTGATGTTGCCGAATCTTGAGGTTTTTTGGGCACCTAGAGCGAATCTTGGAGGGAGATTGGCAAGTAGTTGGAGAGATTCGTGTAAACTGCGAGTGCTTAATCTTGGGCAGAATTATATTACTGGTGTGATACCGGAAGGGTTGGGGCTGTGTAAGAATCTTTCATTTCTGGATTTGAGTTCGAATGTTTTGCTGGGGTTCGTACCTTTGCAGCTGCATGTTCCGTGTATGGTTTACTTTAATGTTAGTCATAACTCGTTATCAGGTTCGCTACCAGCATTTGCAAAGAGTGATTGCTCCAACAGTGTGAAGGTGTTTAGTCAAGGTAATTATGTTAATGAGAAAGAAAACTTCGAAGTCTCTTACTCTGTGATTCCTCGCTGGAGTTCACAGATTAATATGGTGGAATTGGGTACTGCTGATTTTGTAGTCCATCATGATTTTAGTTGGAATAACTTCACATATCCGTTACCGTTGTTCTACTTAGGAGATGGACTCGCACCAAGTAACATTAAACCCTCCTACAGGTTATTACTGAACAATAATCAGCTTAACGGGTCTCTTCCAGGCGTTCTTTTTACTGACTGCACAGGCTTGGAGAGCTTTGCAGTCGATTTAAGTTTCAACAGTATATCGGGTGGGATTTCACAAAATTTGCTTTTTGATTGCTCGAGGTTAATTGGGTTTCAGGCAGCTTCCAATCAGATTAGTGGATCAATTCCTTCTAGTGTTGGTTCTTCAGAGATGCTTCATTATCTTGACCTGAGGGGAAACATGTTGACTGGGTCTCTGCCATACACATTGGAGAAGCTGAACCATCTGAGGTTGATTCTTCTGGGTGGAAATAATTTGGTCGGAGAAATTCCTGCTCAGCTTGGTAATTTGCATTTACTTGCGGTTCTAGATTTATCAAGAAATGCTCTATCAGAAACAATACCTCCTAGTTTGGCAAACGCCACAAACCTTCAAGAATTGTTGCTTGATCACAACAACCTGACGGGGAAGATTCCCGCATCATTCTCAACTTTTGCCCATCTTATGAAGCTGGATGTTTCTTACAACAACCTTTCTGGTGTTATACCTCATCTTCAACTTGTGAGCGACTGTGATGGCTTCAAAGGGAATAATTTTCTACAACCATGCCCTGATCCAAACACTGCACCTCCTGCAGGACTTCCCATTCCGCTTGAGATCCATAGACATACGCGCCATAAAAACAAACTTAAGACTATTGTGATTGGGCTCGTAACTTCCGCATCTATCATAGTTCTTGTTTTCCTGACAACGATTCTGGTCCTGGTTTGTAGGAGGAAAAAACTTGGTCTTGCCAGAATTTCCAGCCTCAAAAGCAAAGTAGTTGTGACATTTACAGAAGTTCCTACTAAGTTGAATTATGATAGTGTGGTTAGAGCAACAGGAAATTTCAGTGTTAGGAACCTGATTGGTACGGGTGGTTTTGGAGCTACTTACAAGGCTGAGCTGGTTCCAGGTTTCCTGGTAGCTGTGAAGAGGCTGGCAATTGGAAGATTCCAAGGGATTCAACAGTTTGATGCAGAAATCAGAACTTTGGGAAGGATTAGACATAAAAACCTCGTAACTCTTATTGGATATTATATGGGAGAATCTGAGATGTTGTTAATCTACAATTATCTCTCAGGTGGAAATCTTCAAACCTTCATCCATGAGAGATCGGGGGAAAATGTGAAGTGGCAAGTGATACACAAAATAGCCCTAGACATAGCACAGTCACTAACTTATCTTCATTATTATTGTGTTCCTCGGATAGTTCATCGGGACATCAAGCCTAGCAACATCTTGCTTGATGAAGATCTTAATGCATACCTTTCGGATTTTGGGCTTGCGAGACTTCTAGAAGTTTCTGAAACCCATGCTACTACTGATGTAGCTGGTACATTTGGGTATGTGGCACCTGAGTATGCAACCACCTGCAGGGTTTCAGATAAAGCCGATGTGTATAGTTTTGGTGTCGTGCTTTTGGAATTGATGTCTGGGAAGAAATGTCTGGATCCAGCATTCTCTAATTACGGGAATGGATTTAACATAGTTGCATGGGGGAACTTGTTGATAAATGAAGGGCGTTCGTCCGACTTTTTCTCTCCTGAGCTGTGGGAAGTAGGGCCTAAGGAGAATTTGTTAGTTATGTTAAGTCTTGCATCGGACTGCACTGTGGAGTCGCTCTCAATCAGACCGTCCATGAAGCACGTGTTGGCGAAATTGAAACAGTTGAAAATTCCTGAAAGCTGAAAATCTTAAAATCTCAGTTGTCCATTCCCTTGTTCGCATGTTCATATAAAAGGTACTTATAATCTTCAATTTCCGAGATTTCCATTAAAAATTTAAAAATGTATATTCTGTACAAAAGGGCCAACTCCTAAATATATTGTGATTTTCTAGGAAACTGAAATTGATAACCATAAGCATTCTCTTTGCAACTACATTAAAGAACTGTGGCTTGAGTGTAGTTCTTTATGTCAGTTTGATATACCGACGCTTCTACTCTTCCTTTCCTTGACTACCATTGTTATTTACAGGCACCAATAATGTGGCACTTGTAGCATTTGAACATATTTAACAATATTGCCTCTCCGTGGCTGATATTTGTGGTTAGTACCCTCAAAGATCATTCCATTTGCTGCTAAAGTTTTCTCTCATCTCTTTTCCAGCGAAAACTATTAACTTTATTTTCTTCTTCCACTGCAGAATCAATCACGCAGGCTTTTTATGCGTTCATTATGTTCACTTCAATTGAGGATTGCTGAACCAAGATTTGCTTCTTCGTTAGACACTAGTACCATATCAAGTAGTCATTTAACTCACGGGTAACAGAAATCAGGCTCACAAGCCTGATGTTAGATTTGTTGTACATATCTTTCTGCTCTTTCACTTTAAATGAGCATATACAGTGGTTGTCATCTACATATTCTTTTGTCCACGGGGCATACAGTTGTTGGGAGATTCTTATGTCATGGAAGCTGGTTATCAATGAAAACAAACAAGTTGGTTGAGATGATTTTGTACTAATCCCTATTTTGTTTGATTTCGAGATTATTTGAGCTCTATCCGGTATTCACAGTTTTTCTTCACACACTCGAAGGATCATCGTGGAAACAATATATGTCCTATGAAGTTCTGCAGGAACAGGTGTACATTATATTGCAGATAGGCACTAAAACTGTATCATTTTACATTGTTCCAAAAAATTATCAGCCATTCTAGGGAAAAAGATAATACTATCAAAGAACAATTTCTGCGGCAACAGACCCATGGACAAACGAAGTAAAACTTTGAGAGCATCTGCTGAAGTCCAAATAACATGAAATGCTTGTACCAAGAATATCTCTGAGAATAAATTCTGGTAATGCCAAAGGAATAACCGAGAAGAAAACGTCTTGCTAATCAGTTTATTCATGGTATGGTTAGAATAGGATTAACAATCTAAATCTGAAAAGGTAACTGAGTTTATGATAATTATATTAAAGATCCAAATAGTGAAAGAGTCCTGGCAAGTATTTTTCAATTACTACCTACGAACATGTTTACTACACAATCTTGATCATTCAGAACAAATCTAGCCGATAAACAAGGTAAATGTGCAACTCTCTAAGTACCAAATGGCCTTGAGATATTAGCTAGAGCCCATGCCAGGAAAATGAAACCGATGACCATATTCTCAGCATGGAATACAGCTTTCTTAGGAACAATGTACTAATTCAATAAAAAAATCATTTCCACAAAAAGAAAAGAAATCAAAAAGAATTAATTAAATTCAGTGTATAAATCCTTTTTATGGCATTTCAGAGATGATCACAAATAGGGAAACAATAACAGTGTACTAATTAAATAGAAAATCCCATTTGGCCCTAGACAAAAATGTGACAAGTGCTTGAACCCTCTCTGGGATGTACATAACAAAAAATTGATACTTTTCTTGTAATTGGTATAATATTTTTCCTTCAGAAAAATAAAATAAAATAAAATAAAAAATTCATATTCACAAGAAAATAATAAAAAATGAATCAATTTTAAAAATAAGTGTATGAATCCTTTTTGTGGCATTTCAGATGATCACGTACAGGAAACAAAATACGAACAAGAAAACACAAAATGGCGTGTGAAACTCTGCTCATGCAGGTCCATCATTACATAACACCCAGGAGAAGAAGAGAGGAGAAAAGACCCTATTCATCCTCTTGGTACATGAAAGAATGAAAAAGATCACAACCTGAAACGATAACCTCATGGCACGGTATTAGCACCCTGTCTTGCCTTCATCACAAGTTCTTCAGTCGTGGTACCAATTATCTCATTAGCACGTTTCAGACCTACGCAGTAGAATCTTCCAATAGTATCCTGAAATTCACACAAAACCAGAACACACAACCAAAGTTGAATGTAAAAATGAATCCATTTTTAACGAAGTCATCGCAAAATAGGATTCACAGGTATTTCAGAAAGTCTTTCTGTACTCAAACCGTGTAAATGAAAACAATGACACTTGCATCGCTTGAGAAGTCCAACCAAGGTGTTTGTGAAACAATTTTAGTTGCGTTTTCAATTTAACCGCTAAAAGAAAGTAGAAAATCTTACCCGCGAGACGATGCCGAGTTTCTCTAACTTTTGTACAGCATCATCGACATCAAAATTGCAGTTCTCACCAAACTCTTCTTTAATTAGTTCTTCACACCTGAGGTCAAGATCCTACATAGCATAGTATTACCATTCAGAGCACAAGTTAAGCAATTTCAGCTATGCTCCAATTGTCTACAAAAATAGGAACTTACAAACTTAGGAGTATAATGGTGACTCTTACTTCTCTAGTAGCTTTACCCTGTTCCATCAAAATGAAAAATGCAAGGATCACCTCCTTTACCTGAATATTGAACCATGAGAATCTTAGGTGTTTACAAAAAAACATACAAACATGAGTCACTGAATTGCGTACAATCATAAGTTTTTATGCGTTGAGTTGAGAACTGGTAATTAAGAAATGGAACTGGCACATACTTCTTGTTGAATCACGTCATCACACAAGTGCAGAAGAGTTCCCTTCCCACTATCCAGTTGTTTATTGTACATCGATTTTGTGATCAAATTCTGATATGCTGCCATGTTTGCCTGAAATCTGTGACATTAAATAGAACTTTCACTATGTTAATGATAAGCGAAAAAAAGCAGATCTTGAACCAGTCTGACAATAATAACCAAAACAAATTATGAAAGTATCAGGAGCAGTGAGGACTTAACGTGAAATATATCTTTGCACAATAACCACCTAGTGCAGAGATAATAGCAACCATAACCCAGAAATCATTTTTGGGGCTTTCAATTGTACCAACAAGAGTAACCTGAGGAAAAAAAAGAAAAGAAAAAGGACACACCATAGTTAGTTAGAGAGGAAAAAGCAATCATAGAAAAACTGGAGTTTCGAGATATAAGTAGCACACCAGTCCAATGACAGCAGAAACAAGGAACTGGACCCAGTCCATCGGGGTTAAACTCGGATTTTTCTTCTCTGGCTGTTAAGAAAATTCAAAAAATACCAAGGTCAAGTTAGCAAAATGAAAAACAATAGCAATCAACACTGCCAATGCAATACCAAAATAATTGAAATGTATAGACTAACCAGAACGAGCTCCATATCAGCCATGGGTATGTTTCTAAAATGCTTTATGAATATTCCTCGTTCTTCTTTCGTTTTGCTACTTGCTTGCCTATAGAAATACCATACTAATCAGATCATCACTAAGACATTACTCATATTATTGTGGCCCTACAAGGACCCTGAACTTGTATAATTTCAGCTTCACTTAGTTGAACAGATCAAGTTCAATAGTTAAAACATGTGAATCCTTTTATCCTCTAATCTTTTGAAATATTACTCGAGGATACCCTATAATGAAAAGATGGAAGAGACTGTATCTTCTATCATGTGATGGATAAATGTAGCTAAAACAGTACCTGTACACAACGATCATCCTGTCAAAGGTGGGTTCTTGTATTGTGATCTTGTTGAGCATATTCCTTGTGCTGGTCAAAGAAGTCATAGAAAATATCCTGTTTCAGTCACAAAATACAATAACATAGGAAATAGAATAATAAGTGCAATAAAGAACCAATGGAAACCTGATCTGCAAATTTTCAATTCGAATCCGTTCAACAAATAGATCGTCTGTGTCCCCATCAGGGATTAATTCATCAGTTTCCTTAGGTTCTTTCTTGGTTTTTATACTTGGCTTTCTGACAAAGAAGCGCTGAAGTCTACAAACACCAAAATCCACAAAAATAATGAATAAAAAGAGAGGAGAATTGAAGTTTCAAATGAAAAAGATAAGACCTATACAACCCGACACAATCATCTTTAGTTCCTAACTAAAATTTGTACTACTCTAACTACAGAAGTGGTTTGAGTTTTAATCTACATAAATTCGAAGGAAGAGAACTGCCCGCAATATCATCAGAACAATCTCTATGTTTTTACTTTTAGTCATGCTACAACTGATAGGTTACCTGGTTATTCTGAGCAAACCCCTCCATAGGCGTGAAATCAGCATATCCACTTTCTCCATGAAAAAGTAATCAGTTGTGCGATCAATTCCAATGCCACGACGAAAGATTATATACTTCACATGAAAACAAGCACCAAATAGAAGGACTTTTGAATGAAGAAAGAGATGCACCAAGCCGGATAAAGAGCAAAACAAACGAAGAAAAAAAAAAATAGCACCATCATAATACACTTCGGAGTACCTTATCAGCAAACTCTGGGAGGTTTTCATGATGATGCTCTTCAAAATACCTTTTCAAAAGCTTTTTGTCCAGCTACATCCAATTAAAGGTAAAGATGGGGATTATAACTAAGGGGACAAATATCAGAAATCTTAGTTCATGAGATGGACAGTAACAGAGAAATTTTGCATAAAGTTCAACCTTTGATTCATCTACTTTGATAGGAAGATTTAAAAGATACTGCCCAGAGTGTGCAATTTCAATCTCCTCGTCGGTTGTGACTTTAAAATTGCTCTTGCTCATCACCTGCATGAAGAAACATAAGAAAAATGCATACGTCTAAATGATAACATACAAAGGAAAATTCTCAATCAAAAAGAAGCAACTTCCCAGGGTATAATCTGCGGGGTATGCTCGTACACATGGAGTGCACCCATTGCATGTATCATAAATGTTTACCGAATGCGACATTCAATATCCACTTTTTGAATCTTGATCCCTAAACTGAGAAGCTCAATGAAAAGGGCTGCCCCCATCCGAAGATTGGATCTTGTAACTTAAAACTATTTCTAGGATTCTGGCCTCTAAGATTGAGAATATCAGACTAGAGTTTCGAGCCCTGGCTTCTCCTTGTCCACAAGGTCACCATGTTTTGAAAGGCATACACAAGTGGATACCGACTGGCGTCCAATCACTTAAGGTGTTAATGGGTAGAATCAATTTTAAAGTGCAATGTTGTAACTAAGCTGCACAGATAGTTCAGTTTCCACGCACACAAAAAACTAAAAAAATGATTTTACAATGGCCTGGTAAACACGCATCTCCTCCTTTCTCTTGCTTGAGAGATTCTAGTTAATGGATTTGATCCATTTGATGTGCAAAGTATATTTTGATATAGTGTGTCAAACTAGTTTATGATCTACCTAATCATTTTTTACTACACATAGTAGGAACACAAAATGAAGGCAACTAACCTCAAATAAATAGGTGAGAAAATTCTGTTCGAGGACGTCAATCTCTGCAGAAGACAAGTTCTGCTGCTCCAATTTTTGAGCTCCATGAACAGGATCAAACAAGGAGTACAATTGCTGCAAAAACATATTGCACATTACGCTCAAATGACATCAACAAGTACACAATGAAAACATCACTAAGAAGAGTTCAGAGTAAATAAAAGAAACAGGCAGACAGACACAAACTTACCATAAGATCCTCGAACTGTAAAAGATACCAAGCTCGAATAGTGTATTCTACTCTCTTACATAGCTTAAGAAACTCAGCCCTATCATTCCCATGTTCTGGATACCAACAAAGATAACACGTTAGGCATTAAGGCCATGGTGGGGCACCTGACCTCCCTGAAAATTGACAATAACCCAAATACAAACAGTAAATAATGAATATGAAAACCAATTCAAGCAGTAATAGAAATGAAAAAACAACCCATTAGGCATTAATGCCATGGAGTGCGATTGCTGGCCATACGGGTTTCCAAATGAAATCAGGGAAATTAGAAAACAACCCATGAACCAAAATAAAAAATTTAACACAATCGAAAATAAAAGAAGGCTATTTCGAGGTTTAATCAAAGGAGCAGCAGTACCTATGAGGTTAGCCAAGGTCATAATAATTCTAGGTTTTAAAACAGGAATAACAGATTCTCGTTCTAAACGAATGACATCCTTGTCGTTCGTCTTCGTATCCATATCTCAAAACCAAATAAGTCTCTTCTTCTTCTTCTTCTTCTTCTTCTTCTTCTTATGGAAATCAATCAATGGGTTCTTCCGACAGTTACTTAACAAGCAAACAAAGAATAACCCAGACAATATAACTCTTTAATCTTCACTAAATGAGGTTCCTTTTCTTCTTCTGCTTCTATGTAACGCTCCAATTTCTCACTCCAAAAACAACAAAAACACCTCGAATTTAATTCTTTTTGGTTCTTTTTTCTGTCTCAGAATTTGTCGAAATAAAAATGGACATTTTGTTCGGGACCCACATATCAAAATCTAACGGCTGAAAACTTTTGAATTAAAAAGACAGATATAGGAGATGGGACAGTTTGTGGCCTGACAAGTGGCACCGGGATTAAGCTGGTTTATTTTTTTTGTATACTCGTTGCCATGGTCGTGGACCGAGTCTCCTGTCATCCTGTGCTATGATCCGAGATATAGTTCCGTTCTGCCGACAGTGGTATGTGGTGGATAGCATTTCTAAGAAGACTTCTAGTGAGAATTGCATTGGTAAAGATTATTATTTTTATTTTTCTATTAATTGGGTTCCTGAATGATTACGGCATATTAGGATATCAGGTTTCTCCGGTTTAGTGGTGTCTACTGTCCTGAATGTTCCGTTAAAATGCTGATTGCGTCGACTTCAAAGAAGCGTGCATATTACGAATCATATGTCAACCAAGGTCCGAACTTATTTGTTTTTTTTTTGTTAGGGAACAAGAAATTTGTTGAACCTTTAAATAGAAATACATGTAGATTTGCATCTGCTAGTCCATTTGCATCTCTTTTAATAAAAGTGCAAGACCAGTTATCAAAGTTTTTAAGCATAAAAACACACTCTTTCACACTATTAGATCTTTTTTTAATCAAAAATGAAAGAAAAAGATTAGCTATTGTTTTATTTGTTTACGATCAGAAGGGAAACAATACTAATAGGGAGTTCGGAGCTGAGCCAAGTAGCCTGAACTTTGTGAGCTAAAGCATAAGTAGCCAAAGAATGAGCAGCAACATTTGCTGGTTTTGGAACGAATTTGTAGGCATTGTTGATGTTCATTTGTTGATGATTTCGTCCTTTATTCTCCAGAGATTTCAGGGGGTAGTTCTCGACTCTTCTGAAAGGTGTTTCACAACTGACTGACTATCCCTTTCTGTAACAATTGAGCTTAAGTTCCATAAGGTACCCAATTCTGCGACTAAGAGGAAGCCGTGAGCTTCTGCAAATATGACTATGTCAGATCTTCCCATTCTTGAACATGCGTCTAAATAGGTTCTATTGCTATCTCTCACAACTGTTGTACAATCATATCCTCCATCCTTCGAAGTTGTGTCCACATTGATTTTGATATGTGGAAAAACTGGTGGTTCCCACTAGATTGGATTTGCAGTTCCATTAGTTCTAGTTATTTCTTCCACCGCCTCTGTTTCTGCTTCTTCAATGTAGTTGTAATGTAAATTGTGCCAGTAATGAGTAATAGCCAGGGTGCGTTGCACAGTAGGAGTTACATTCTCAAACACTTTCGCGTTTCGCACTTTCCATAGGGCCAACAGATTTCCATGCCCATGGTGATAGACCATTCATTGTCCTTTGTTTTGATCCATATCTCCACCAATTGTGAGATAGTCAACTGCTGGTTGCCTTGAAGCTTGAGCCCAAAGGGAGATGAAAACTATACTGCATGTGCTAGGTTACAACGCAAAAGTAAGTGGTGTACAGATTCTTCTCTTTCACGCTAATAGTTGTTCAGTATATATTGCCTAAAAGTCCATTAATTTTTTTGATCAGAAATGAGATGATATATAATAGAAAGTGTTACAGCATTGCTCGGTCGAACTCGCAAGCGTTTTTATCTCAAGCTTGTTTGTCAAATTTAGTTGTCAAAACTATATGTCTTCATTTCTAGTCTACTTACAGCTAAAGTCTCGGACTAAGATAGTTAAGTGTAGTTAAGCTCCAGACTCCACCGCGATCATCATATGAAGACGAAGAACTACTCAAGGAACCAGTGGAACTTCATCGACTAAAAGGTATGTGGAGACTTGGATTTATGTATCACTCAAAAGTCTATCTACTCTATCTCCTACTCTTGATACAAAAGTCATATAAGTATATAGATTTCAATTATATACATTTGCTATTTCGAGCCAAGTTTAACTCGCCTATCTATTTCTCGAAATATGTGTTGGTAAGCTTTCGCTTTAGCCAAGTTCATCTTTACTCGTGATGAACTTGGCTAAAGCGAAAGTCATGTTGACATTTCAATATCTTGAAAATCGCTTTGATGAAAAATAGTTTGTGAATAACAACTATATAACATCCTCTAAAAATGTTTCAATGATTGAAGTGTAGAATTGAGATTATGTAACCATCTTTGGATATAAGCATATATATTGTATTCGCACATTAGTGTATAAATCCATGAACCGGGAACCAAGTTTATGCATATGTGTGTGTACGAAATTGGTGAAGGAGACAGGTTAAGTATGCGTACCTGTACGCATACTGGCGGAAGTTCACGCCCGTGAATATTTGCTGAGTTTGGGAATTGGCAAACTCTTAACCAGTCACCTTAAGTATGCATACCCGTACGCATACTGACAAAAGTTTTCTACCCGAGAATTTCTGCTGAGGTTGGAAATAAAAACCAACTCAAATCTGGTTGCATACTTAAGCTGGTTACTTTATCAAATCGGTCAGTTCATGAACTTAAACATTTAAATTATAAGGAATGCAATCTTTGCAAACCGTGACTATAATGTTCATGAATCGATTCAAGTGAACCAAACTGATTTTGTTTCAATTGTGTCTTTCAAAAGATCTAAGCAATTGAACAACTCGTTAACTAGTTCATTTGAGTCATTTGAACTAGTTGTGATAAATAAGAATACGGTTGATATGAAAGTGCTCATATGGCTAACCATTTGGTTAACTGCTGTGAACCAACTAAGTGTACACGTTTAGGTACGGTTACTCAAACCTAAATGAAATACATTTCATTTGTGTATAAAAAGCTAAGATTCGATCTAACGGTTGAAAGATATTAGCTTGAATCTAATCAGGTTTTCATCTAACGGTGGATATTGAATGCTTTGTTACTAAGCTAACATTGATTGCAAACCCTGATTTGAAAACTAAATAAAGGAGAACTCTAGCAACTAGGAAAACTAATCCCCACACCTCTTGTGTGATCCTAGTTGTGTTAGCTAGAGTCGATTCTCCTTTAACCTTAGGTTTCTTCTCGAGACCCTGTAGGTTAACGACTGAAAGACTTAGTTGGGATTGTGAAGCCAGACCGGACTACTTTTCTTGTAGTTGTGTGATCTGATCTTGTTGTGTCTATCGTATGGGTACAATCGTAAGATTGGCTTGAGATTGATATCTCCGATAGGCAAGATAGAAAATAAGTCACAAACATATTCGTCTCATCATTTGTGATTCCACAATATCTTGTTTCGCTAGTCGTTAAGATTATTCTGAGGTGATCGATAATTCTAGGATGTTCTTGGGAAATATAAGTCCGGGTTATCGATTGGTTCCTGTTCACCTTGATTTATCAAAAGACGGAACAAAACTCGTATATATTTCTGTGGGAGACAGATTTATCTATTATCCTAGACTTTTCTGTGTGATACAGATTTGTTTATTAAAGTTTTCGACTTTGGATCGTATCAACTCTTAGTTGTGGGTGAGATCAGCTAAGGGAATCAAGTGCGTAGTATCCTGCTTGGATCAGAGACGTAAGGAGCGCAACTGTACCTTGGGTTAGTGTGAGATTGATTGGGGTTCAAATACAGTCCAGACCGAAGTTAATTTGTAGTAGGCTAGTGTCTGTAGCGGCTTAATACAGTGCGTGTTCAATCAGGACTAGGCCCGGGGTTTTTCTGCATTTACGGTTTCCTCGTTAGCAAAACTTCGGGTGTCTGTATTATTTTTTTCCCGCATTATATTTTGTTATATAATAGAAATATCATAGGTTGTGCGTTGTATCGATCAATTGTGAAATCCAACCTTTGGTTGTTGATTGAAATTGATTGATTCTTGGATATTGGTCTTTGGAACCATCCAAGTTATTTCTCGTGTATTCAATTAGACTCGCAGATTTCTGTTTGCTTGAGTAAGGACTGAATCGAGAAATTGAGATATTAACTCTTTGATATATCTTTCTTAAGATTGAGTCTAACTGTCTAGTTGGTTCTCTTGAAAGTATATTGAAGTTAGTCCATACAAATTGTTAATCGAAATATTGGGTGAGGTTGTTAGACCCCCTCCTTTTCAATTGGTATCAGAGCAGTCAAACACGTTTAAGACCTCAAAAGTCTGTGTGTTGTAGTGATCTGACTATATGGACAGAAAAGTATCTATAAGCGCTTCACCAGGAATAAAATCTAATCTTAGAGAATGTTCTGAAAAACTTGTTATTCTCCAAAAAAAAGGTTGGATGAACAAATCCAGATCAACTCTGATCTTGTTGCAGAAAGTGCATTATATAAGGATTTGAAGTTTGTCAAAATTCCTTATATGGATCTGAATAACCCCGTCTACTCTTCTCTGAAGAATTGTAGTCAGTCAAGTGATAAACAAGGTTTAGACTTTGTGAAACTTGGTGAGAGTAAGAATTTCTCAAGCAAGATTATTGATGTTGTCCCGTGTATGTTTCAACATACGTGTACACTCTTCCGGAACAGTTTAAAGGTTGCAAGTAATCTTCATAAGAAAACTTGTATGTTTCAACATACGTGTACACTCTTCCGGAACAGTTTAAAGGTTGCAAGTAATCTTCATAAGAAAACTGAACAACTGTTTACTTCTCTAGAAAGGTGTACAAAACTAACAAGAAATCCTTAACGGGAAAGTAGTGTTAGTATGGGTGCCTTTGCTTTAAAATCAACATCGCCCTTTCAATGGTTTCTTGACGGTGGATGCAGCAGACATATGACTGGTGATCTTTCATGGTTTGTATCTTCAAGCGACTTTGAAGGAGGACCGGTAACTTTCGGAGATGAGAGTTGTTGCTACATAAGTAAGAAGGGTACGATCAAGCTTTCTGGCATTCCTGAAATTCATGATGTAGTGTACGTTAAAGGTATGACTGCAAATCTTCTTTCTATTAGTCAAATCTGCGACAAAGGCCATAAAGTTGTCTTCAATGCAAATGGATGTGACACTGTAGACAAAACTGGAAAAATAATTTTTCAGGGTCCTCGTGGTAAAAATAACTGTTATCTTCTTGATACTCAGTTTAGCAATTGTTACAATTTGACTAAGGTGGAATCTACACATCTTTGGCATGAGCATTTTGGTCACATCAATTATCGTCTTCTAACTAAGATCATTAACAAAGAACTTGTTAGAGGCGTTCCCAAAATCAATGCATAGATTGATGGTGTATGTGGTGCCTGTCAAAAGGGTAAGCAAACGAAAGTTCACCATAAATCATCTCGAGATATTCTCACTAAAGCTCTACTTGATTTAATTCATATGGATCTCTTCGGACCTATTCAACAACCTATTGTTGCAGGAAAGAAGTATGCTTTAGTTATGGTAGATGATTAGACCAGATTCACATGGATAGCATTCCTAACTCATAAGAATAAAATCCTTGATGAATTTAAGATTATTGTTAATAGGATCTAGAACGAACAAGGTCGCAAACTAAAGAAAATTAGAAGTGTCTGTGGCACTGAATTCAAAAACACCAAAGTATTTGAATTCCTTGACAAACTGTCGATTATTCAACAATACTCACCACCTATTACTCCCCAGGCTAATGGAATTGCAGAAAGAAAGAATAGGAACATTCAGGAAATGTCCAGAGTAATGCTCCATTACAATAACCTACCCTTAAGGTTTTGGGGAAAAATTGTTTTCACGGCATGTTACTTAATCAACCGTGTCTATCTACGGTCGAAGACTCTAAACACTCCTTATGAGTTGTGGTATGGTAGAAAACCCAAATTACACTACCTCATTTTTCCTGCAATACAACTAGTTCTTACCTCCAACTACCCTGATTCAACAATTCTTGTGATTCAATCTAATAACTCATATTCCACATACAATCCGGACAAAAATTTAACTACCTTATCTCATTATTGACATATACAAAACAAAAAAAATAATATTTAGAGTAGCTTTGCTTTGCAATCTATCAAGGCATCTGACAACATATGCATTTCAATTGAACACAAATACAAACAAGTGTTATGCCACTTTTAAATTTCTGTGTTATGAAATGATAACATGGTAGGGGAGTTCAATTACAATTTTTGTGTTACAAAATATGCACATATTGAGGTCAATAACTTACTAATTTTGCTCCATCACTTGGTTCAATTCCACGCCTTTCAATCTCCTTCACATCACTTACTTTATCTTTGACATAGTTAAATTCCAGTAAACCATTGTAGCATATACATTATCTCTCAGATGAGGAGATAACCTCCTGAAAGATTATGCATATGCTCCAAAGATTTGCTGGAACGGGAAGAAATCGGTATATGACAAGGTAAGTCCTATGTTATCACACCTCAAAAAAAATGAAGTTGTTTCCCTGCAATCAACCAATTTCAACTATCACAAGTAAAATGACAATGTAATAAAAATTAAGTGGAAAAGAAGAAGAAAACTAAACTTAGTATTATGAGACTTATAAATGTAGTTAAAATGATGGTATTGCAGCTCTCCTTGGATTCTTCAGGTTACATAGTGAACTGGTTGATCGGTTGTAGTTCAATAGCTAACTAATGTAGCTGTCCTGCACAATTTAGACTTTAGATGTAGTTAAAGTTCAAGCTGCGCAATTGAAATTTGCTATTCATATGATGTTGACAGCAAAGATAATAAGACAATGATCAGATTTGCAAAGTTATGACAAAGAATTAATATAAGGTAGAGATATAAAGATGAAGATCACACAAAAAGCAAGATAATAAGACAATGATCAGATTTGGAAACTTATCTTCTTGATCTACTAAGGGCTCCATTACCAGCACACAAAAAGTGCATCAGAATTGAAATCGCTGGAAAGGAAAAATTAAGAATGAACATAAGACTAAACATCTTAATTACCTAAACATTGGTCTCCCCTGCAATCCGGATATTCCAGCTGTAAGCCCAACATACTGAACTAAACATGCATTCAGCTGAGCAGTTCAAAGAAAATCAATAAAGTCACTACTTTTCCTTGGGTACCGGAATACGACAAGTCCAAATAACGAGGCCTAGCTAGTACAAATATGGGAGTAAAACTTCAACACTTAAGTTCTTATCAACTCCTTGTTCTCTCTACGTTTGTGCTCTCTTCTTTCTCTCGTTCATCTACATTTCAGATTATAGTGAGAGGAATTAGCATAAGATACCAAAGCAAATTTAGTCTGAGTTCTATGATATCAAACTGACTTAGTTTATCATCTTATCAATGAGGATTTTTTTCAGAAAAATGCTATACAGTTATTTTTGTCACTCAATAGGATATACTTGTTCAGTTTTCTGCTTATACAGGGAACAATGAGCTTCCCTAGATTATAATGTCGGAATTATACATAAGCGTAAGAACTCAAAACTACACAAAATAAAAAACCCTAGTTCAACAAACTACAAAAAAAATCGATAAAAGAAAACAGATAGGAGAGAGTTACCAACATCATGACTACGACTCAGCCATTAATGGAATTCATGAGCAGCACAATAAATTTGAACCCCAGCCTACAATACCAAGAACACACATTAACTTACGTGCCAAATGCAAAATTAAAAACATGAGAAGAATTGTTCTGAAAACCGTAATTATACATACCGAATGACCTGAATGCAACCTTCTTGCTTTGAGCATACTACTATTACATCACAGAACACGCATGGTCAAGAGTGAAACCAAGTTTCAACAACAGATGGTGAGCCCAAAACAAGCTTAAAACTATATTGTGTAAATCAAATGTGAGGTAGTTATACATCCGTGACCCATCTGGAATATATATCAAACACCAATGAATAAAAATAACATAAGAGTGCAAAAATTTGAAGGATTATCAAGAACAATAATCAATAGAACAGAAACCGAAATGGTCATCTAAATCGCATAATAACCTTTAACATAAGTTGTAGTTAAACCATTATTCCCATTGGCATGCGCATACAGGATCCTTTTGTCAAGCCATAAGCAACGTGTGTTACTTTAATTTTTCCTTTTGTGGTGGGTGCTACTGCACTGTTACTTATCACACGGCGCATAATCTCCCACCTCCAAGGGAATGTAATTTCAGAACATATTAGTTCACATCCATTAGAGATAACAATATGATTGTATGATGATAAGAAAGTGTATCCAAGAACCTGACAACAACGATGCTATCAATCGCCATTCTTAATCTCTCGTCAAGAGAATGTAATTTCAGAACAAAGTTATGAAGATGCAAAAAAATTGTCCCCGCCTCTGTACGAATATTATAAATTAGCATCCTGCTTAAAAGATAAGGATCAAAAAATCTCATAAACCTGCATACGACCATACACCCATTAGCGCTCCTGTTACGGACCAAAAAATTTAACCTCTAACGGGTTGGTTTTCAACCCACTAGCAAGGCCAAACCCCCAGTACGTCACTCAGAAGTTAAAACAAAAATATACATTCATTTTAGAAATAAACGATCACAAATGTTCAAAACCAACAACCAAAACAGAAGAAAAAAAAAGAAATGAAAAATTTATGGTCACAGCTCCATAAAGATAGAGAAGAGGGAAGATCCCCAGAATACTTTAATACTGGGTACTAAAAAAATGGATCGCCAATCGACATTTATACAGATTTACTAAACATTATATAAAAGTCAAGATTCACGTTTTGAAGTGTAAAACCATTCGTTCCGTTGCACCAAAAACACTCTATGAAACATGTATCCATTACTGCTAACCATCTTAAATCAAGTTATCTTCTTAGAACAATAGCACTCATAAATTGACACCGTCAAAGTACACAAATCTAACAGTCAGATTATCTATATGGGTAAATCCAAAAGTATATAAGGTAGAAAACAAACTGAGCACTTAGTACACTTAAACCATATTACAGCAATAGTTTTGTAGGCTGAGGGACTGAACTTAAAGTACTCGTCCAATGCCTAGAAAATGACCAGCACTTGATACGAACCATGAGTGGGGTTTTTATAGCCTATGAGAAGTATATGATGCCACAAAAAACCAACATGGATATAAAAGAATGTTGAAATTCATATTACTACTACCAAAGTGAGATTTGCATTCCCTCATTTCCGAAAATCAACGTAACTTTATTGAATCCCATGGTCTTAAACATGAAAATGCTCACACAAACCAAAAACATTTTTATATGTATTAATTCTCTAACAGTGCCTGCTGCACATGGAATCGTTGTAAGATACACCAAAAATAGTAGTATTAAGTACCCAATTCAAACAAGATTTTAATTAGTATGCAACAGTTGGACACTTAACAATATGCAAGGCAGAAACTAAATCGAGTAATACATGGAAGAGCTTGCAAATGTAGTTAGACTAGACAACAAGAAACTTCCATACAGATAGTAATATACACATCAAGACCTGCCAGCATGTCGACGAAAAAGAAAGTTTTGTATGCAGTCTAAATAAATATACAAAATCAGACCCAGGCCCACCGTCCGCGGCAGAACAAAGTTTTCATTTACAAAGTTAGGATAACGGTTAGAGCGAACATCAAAGTAATTAACTAATGAATTACCTCACAGGCATGCGCTTTTGCTAGAGCTCTAGGAATAACCAAGGCTGAAGTTGTAGAAAATAAAGTCCTTTCCAGATTTCGTTACTGGAAATTGTGAGATTGATATAAAATGTGTTCCTTTTGGCCCCTTTTTTGCTCATCTAATGTCAATCCTCCAGCTTCCACCAACCATAACTACAACACCAAAAAAGGAAACCTAGAACCTTAACTTCAATCCCAGTATATATCAAAAAAATAAAAACACTAATCCTTGAATACTTGTTAGAAGATTCATAAAAATTATAGGAAATCCCATGATCTAAAATTGATCAAACATCAATTAAAACTTAAAACTTTTTGAAGACCCAAGATCCGAACATGATCAATTAACTAAAGAATACTAATATTAGCATAATATCACTACTTAAAAGAGAATCAATTAAACCAATAAAATCATTACTTAATGAACCCAACAACTAAAAAGGAACAAAAAAAAATCAATAGCTTAAAGTCTTATATACAACTGCAACATCAAAAACAAATTAAGAAAATATTAAAACCTAACATCAAAATCAAATATCTCTCTCTATTTCTCTTAGGAAAAAACCCAAAAAATAGTGAAAGAGATTGGTTACCGTATTTTTTAACTTTCATCCTTCTATCGATCAATCGAAGTAATCTCCTGCTCATTTTTATGATTGAAACCCTAGATTAGAAATAAAAATACTGAATTAAGGTTTCCAGCTGTAGAGATTAAACAAGAGATAAGTTTCACGAAGAACTGATCTAAGAAGACGAAGGAGAAGGTAGGGTGGTCTAGTGACATGGGTTGTGCTCAAGATTGTAGCTATGGAGTGAATCGGAGAGTTTCAATGGCGGGATATTTCTTCTTCTTCAGATTTGCCTAATAGAGAATGAGAGAAGACGAGTGGTTGTAATGACCGCGAGAGATCTTTTCTAAGGATAAAACCCGTAGGCACACGAGAAATTCGCATGCTTAAAAAATTAAAAAGTGTTTGCAGGTGTTTGCTGCCACACGCGTAACTGACATGCGTGAAATAAAAGCAGTTGCAAATAGCAACTGAGACCTGTTGCGAATATTTAGCAACAGAAATTCGCAACTGAAAATTTGCAACAGATACATATCTGTTGCGAATCTGAGTTGCTAAAACCCAAATTTGGTGTAGTGCGGGTATGGTCTCACTTATACTTTTGATACTAACACTGATCTTACTTCTTTTTCAGATGCAGATTGTGCAGGATGTGTGGAAGACAGAAAGAGTACTTCAAGGGGGTTCTACTATGTAGGATTAAATCTTGTAGCTTGGCACAACAAGAAACAAAATTCACAATCCCTCTCAACATGTGAAGCAGAATACATTGTTGCAGGTTCATGTTGTACTCAAATTCTATGGATGAAACAAATGCTTGCTGATTATGGAATCAACACTGGAATAATGAAATTTTTATGCGATACCACTAGTGCTATTCGCATAACGGAGAATCCAGTTGAGCACTCAAGGACTAAGCACATTGACATAAGGTATCATTTTATTCGAGATATTTATGAGAATGGTATCATCAACATGGAATTTGTGCCTGCCGAACAACAATTGGCTGATTTCTCACCAAACCATTAGACACTTCTACGTTTCAACATTTACGTCAGTCTATTGGTGTTGTTCTGGTTCATTAGCTCTTCATAACTCTTGCCCCTGCGCTTATCTCGATATCTTGGGAAATTGAGTTTGGAATTCCTTGAGTAGTGTTGCTTTGATTCCATATTTGTTTCTAATAGATGTATTCCTTGTCTAAGTTTCTTTAAACAAGAAATATAAAAAAAATCCTTCTTTTCTCGTAAAAAATAAGGTCGTTCTTGTTGTTCTTTTGGGAATGACATTTTATGGGGGAGAGTTCTTTTTGAGCTTGCGCTTAATTTCCATATCTTTGTGGGGAGTGCGGCTGTGTAATATTATAGGGGTTATCTTGTATCTTTATAAACTCCTTGATGAATGCATTTAGCTTCGGCTTTATGATTGCATCTAAACAAGTTGATATGTGCTTTGCTTTGGTCTTGAAGCATCTCCATGGAAATTTCATTAGGATCCCACTAGTTTTCGTACCTTTGCCAATTTTATTGACAAAAAAGGGAAGAATTAATGTGTATTTCACACTACAAATACATATGGTTTTCGGATCATTATGTAAGGGGGAGTGATTTTCATGTTGAGATGAAAGTATTGACTAAGGGGGAGTGATACATATCACCATAGTATTGTTGTCAAAGTTGTGATACAATTGAACTTTGATGTTGTGTAATAATACTATGACACTGTGATACAATGATTGGGAGCTTGTGTTTTCTCATTGTTATGGCTACGGTATTTCAACAACGATGATGCTTGTTAGAGCACTGCTCGGTCGAACTCGCATGCGTTGCTATCTCAAGCATGTTTTTCAATATTAGTGATCAAAACTATAAGTCTTTATTTCCAGTCTATTATTAGCTAAGTCTCGGACTATGATAAAAAGTGTAGTTGAGCTCTAGACTCCATGGTGACCATCATACAAAGACGAAGAACTACTCAAGGAACTGGTGGAACTTCATCGACTAAAAGGTATGTGGAGACTTGAACTTATCTATCACTCAAAAGTCTATCTACTCTATCTCATATCTTGAGACAAAAGTCGTATTGCTATATAGACTAAGATTATACACATTTGCTATTTCGAGCCGAGTTTATCTCACTTATCTATTTCTCGAAATATGTGTTGGTAAGCTTTCGCTTTGGCCAAGTTCATCTTTACTAGTGACGAAAGTCATATTAGTTTCAATTACTTGAAAATCGCTTTGACAAAAAATAGCTTGTGAACAACAACTATATAACGTCCTCTAAGAATGTTTCAATGATTGAAATGAGAGTTTAGAATATAACCTTGAAAGGATATAAACATTGTGTGATAACTCATACGTGTGTAAGTCTTTATTCCTTGAACCAAAGTATGCGTACTTTGCTGCTCAGGAAACAAGAAATGAAGTCCGCGTACCAGTATGCGCACTGTCGGAAGTTCACATCCCGTGAATTTCTGCTGGAGTTTGTGAACTTAAAACAAACTTATTTCGGGTAATTAAGTCCGCGTACCAGTATGCGTACTTAAGTGGGTTAGTTTCTAAAAACGATTATTCGTGAACTTAAACTTATATAAACTAAGGAATGCATACTTACAAACCGTGGATATAAAGTTCATGAATTGATTCGAGTGAATCAAATCATTTTTGCTTCGATTGTGTCTTATATACTTCTATGAGATCTAAGCAATTAAACAACTCTCTAACTAGTTCTCTTGAGTAATTTGAACTAGTTATGGTTAATATGAAAGTGCTCATATGGCTAACCATTTGGTTAACTACTGTTGAACCAACTAAATGTACATGTTTGGGTACGGTTACACAAACCTAAATAAACATGCATTTCATTTGTGTGTAACAAGCTAAGTTCGATCTAACGGTTGGAAGATATTAGCTTGAATCTAATCAGGTTTTCATCTAACGGTGAATATTGAATACTTTGTTACTAAGCTAACATTGATTGCAAACCCTGATTTGAAAGACTATATAAAGGAGAACTTTAAAAACTGGGAAACATAATCCCCACACCTCCCGTGTGATACTAGTTGTATTAGCTAGAGTCGATTCTCCTTTAACCTTAAGTTTCTACCGAGACCCTGTAGGTTAATGACTTGAAGACTTCATTGGGATTGTGAAGCCAGACCCAACTATTTTCTCTGTAGTTGCGTGATCTGATCTTGATATTTCTATAGTATTTGAGTACAATCGTAAGATGGATTGAGATTAATTTCTCCGATAAGCAAGATAGAAAAGTAGTCACAAACACCTTTGTCTCATCTTTTGTGATTCCACAAGTCTGTGTTTGTAGCGATCTGACTCTATGAACAAGAGTGCTATTTCTGATAAAAGCATCACCAGAAATAAAAGTTATGTCTCGACTGTATCTATTAAAGAGAAATATTCGTCAATCTCAAATATAGAGAACCTAGTATTCTGACGAGACAGACAGACATTGACATGTGTTATTCCGATTACTCTTCAAAAGAGTCTATCTCTATTAATGAAAGGGAAACAGCTGAAGAATGTGAACTGATTCTGAATCTTGTTAGAATCCAAGATGATAGGTTTAATCGGTTGAAAAATCATGTCAATGTTCTTCTTGGTGTAATAAGTGACTGTAGATCCAAAGAAAATACTGAAGATCATTCTTCATGTATGTTACTCGAGGCGAGCCTCAAAAAGGATGCTTTGGAAACATCGCTTGAGTAAAATCTCAATTCAAGGATGCTCTAAGCAGTCTAATATACCATGTAATTCTACCGCAACTGAAGGCGTTCCAGTTCTAGAAGTAAAACCAGAATCCCTTTCTATTAGAAATAATGTGTTAGTCACCTCCTCTAATCAAGGTTGTTCCACATCACATGAAAGGAAGAAATATCCAGACGATAATGTTAAGACAAAACTTTCTAGTCACTTTTTTGATCAGAAAGTATGTCTCTTTTGTGATTCAAAAGGGCCTATTATGCAAAAGAGAAAATCTAAGTTGAATAACAATTCTTTTGTTCGTCTTCAACACACCTTAGACTTAATTCTTAAAGGTGTAACTGATATTCGTATGTCTAAACCAATTGGTTTCAGTACTCACCCTGCGTATTCTACCAGGAAAGTCAGTTTGATGAGTTCCTCGAATGCTCAGAAGCATAACAGACGTCTTATCAAAAAACGTCTAAGAAAAGATCAGAAATTTTCCTTCTTCAAAAGGGGAGATGTTGATACAGTTAATGTGAACAAGGTATTAGGAAAAAATATCAAAGATGATGATATAAGAAATAACCTAAAGGAGTTAATTAAAAGTTATAAGAAGTCATCAATAGGGTGTCAACTTCCTCTAGCCGAAATTCTTCAGGTAAGAATCGATATTATGAGTCATATTATGATAACAATAAATTTTATGACATTTTTCACATCATAATGGTTTTCCTCCAAAGTCTCTAAGGAAGAAGGATAACCGAAATCAACATTCATTTAATTAGCTAAAGGCTCATACTTGTGTTAATTAATCACAAGGTTAAAATCTCACTTACAAAAATCCTGTTTGAGTGAGAATTGATTAGATATACTTATTGGCAAAGTGTCACTGATTATCTAGATAATTTCTTATCGTTCTTAGATGGATTATCAGTTACAAACACTTTTACATGAGTATCTTTATGTTTGTTATTTCTTTGTCTATTGGTTTTACTTTTGTCCTTTGCTTCGATCTTAGTTTTTGAAGATCTAAGATGCATGGACTACTTCTTGCGACAAGGTGATGTGCAATCTATCTTCACAAATAGCCTTTTTATTTGGGGATTTGTGGACTCTCTTCTTACGGGTACACGTAGGGCTTCTGGGTTCTCTCACAAACCGATCTTGCAAACCCTAAGTCTTTCCGAAATCGTTTATGTACCCTTCCTATTGAGTTGAATTATCTCACTCTAGGTTTCCTATTATCAATGGCTTCTTCCTCTTGCTCTTGGGATTAACCTGAAGACTTCGTTGATAATGCAATATATTTCGAATTCGATGAAAAGAAGGGAACCTTTGTTGATGTTGAAGAGATTTCAGTTGAAGTGGTTCTTGACTTTATCAAAAACTTTGAGGATGCAAAACAACAACTTGTTGATACAATGAAGTGTCTTGATGTGGTACGAACTGAGTTGAAAAAGGTTAATTCTGACCTTGTGTTAGAGCACTGCTCGGTCGAACTCGCATGCGTTGCTATCTCAAGCATGTTTGTCAATGTTAGTGAGCAAAATTATAAGTCTTAACTTCTAGTTTACTATAGCAAAGTCTCGGACTAGGATAAAAAGTGTAGTTGAGCTCAAGAACTCCATGGAGATCATCATACAAGACGAAGAACTACTCAAGGAACTGGTGGAACTTCATCGACTAAAAGGTCTGTGGAGACTTGAACTTATCTATCACTCAAAAGTCTATCTACTCTATCTCCTATCTTGAGACAAAAGTCGTTTTACTATTGTTGATGGTGGTTTTTAGCTTAGGGTTAAAATTGTAAAAACCTTGCATCTGATGTGACGTCACTCTGTAAGGAAACGGAGCCATGAGTGTCAACCTCTCCACTGGCATATTTATTGAGCCATTTAATATATTTACATGAAATTTATCCAGACTGACACATGTAGCAACCATCCCAGATACTCTGTAAATTTCGGCGCCTTGCCTACACTCAATTAATATAAGTTTCTTTGAATGCTTTATGTGCTATGTTCCCTGGCTGAACCATTAATGTTGGTATGGCATGACAATTTGTGTTCACTCGCAGCAAAGTAGCACGAATTTCCAAATATCAAAGATAAGGTCTTTGCATAAGGTATTCAATCAGAAAGCATACTGCTATCTGGCAATGAACTTAAAAGAACTCTGTGTCAATACATAGAATTCAATCAATTAACCTGACTAATTTGCAAAAGTTAGGGTTTTGCGCCTTGCGCAGTATATCAGACCTTGCTTGTCGAAATTAAGCCTAGGCAAACTAGGTAATTAATCCGCCATGGATTAGCAGATGCAAAATCTTGTCCAGAATCATAAAACAATGAGCCGCAGGATAGGAGCAGCAACAAAGAGAGGTGTGGCCGTGCCTTAGGCCAACCGGCGCCATTTTCCATTGGCCACGCCCCATCCTAAACCGGCCCTATTTCCCTCGACCAATCAGGCCGCCTTAAACTCGCCACACGCACATAACTTGTAGATGGGCCCATACTTGCCGGCCCTATTTCCCATTGACCAATCAGGTCGCACTAAACCTGCCACGCGCACCAAAAGGGTGTCCACGCCCATGCTTGGCCGGCTCCATGCTTTCATTGACCAATAAGGTTTCTCTAAACCTGCCACAGCCTTAAAAATGGTGGAAATTGTGTCAAAAGGTTACCCTACTAAGTTGTCTTCCCAAAACCATGCCAACATGCTAACGACATGTCAAACATGCCAAAAACAGACATGCCAGGCGCACATGCCAAACGCTCATGCCAGGCGCACATGCCAAACGGCATTCCAAGCATGCCAAAAGCATGCCAATCACACACGCCAAACAAGCATGCCAAGTGCACATGCCAAACGTGCCACCTACCGCATACTACATGCCATATACGCTAATTAGGGTTTCGACATGCCAAACCCTAATTTAGGCAAAGTTGTCGTGCCAATCGAGCCAAACAATGTTTCACATAACATGGGGATCAATGTGGCCATTAAAACTGATGTTGCCACACCACGTTTGAATCTAACACCAACGTGCCAAAAATCCAGCGGCCACGGCTACGCCAGGCGCCACTTGCACCATCGTGCCGCTAGCATGGACAAACTATGCCAGCCATGCCACAACGCCACTAGCATGCACTAAAAGCGCCATTGTGCCATTGCCAGGAGCCAACGGAAGGTAGCCACAATTAACGGCTACCCTTCCTCATCAGATGCGATCTCAGCCATCCAAGTTTGCCACCGAACTGACAGACTTGTGGAAACTTTTAGGCGACTAGTCGCCTAAAACCAGTGGCCATGGCTACGCCGGGCGCCACTTACACCACCGTGCCACTGGCATGCACGAGCCATGCCGCAATGCCACTGGCGCGCGTTAAAGGCGCCACTGCACCATTATCAGGCACCAACAGAAGGTAGCCATAATCAACGGCTACCCTTCCTCATGAGATGCGATCACAACCATCCAAGTTTTCCACCGAACTGACAGACTCGTGGCAACTTTTAGGCGACCAGCCGCCTAAATCCAGTGGCCATGGCTACCCCAGGCCCCACTTGCACCACCTTACCACCGGCATGCGCGAGCCATGCCAACCATGCCGCAATGCCACTGGCGTACACCAAAATGACATTGCGCCATTATCAGGCACCAACACAAGATAGCCACAATCTACGGATACCTTTTCTCATGAGATTCGATCTCAGCCATCGAAGTTCGCCACCGAGCTGGCAGGCTTGTGGCAAGTTTCAGGCGACTAGCTAATAACATCACATGTTATTTTCCTATGGCAAGCCTCTCAATTTTAATTTTCCACACGTATCAAAGTGCTACATGTTTTCCACGAAAACACTCGAGACATCAAACATGTCACAAACTGGGGGATACTCATCAGGGTATTGGTCTGGCGGTTTACAGCGTGCAGCGTGCAATACGCCCGTTACAAGAAAGTGTCATAAAGTGGGGCAGTTAGTAATGGCAAGAAGTAATGGTGTAAACGGATCCTTCATTATGGAAACATAAATTCCTGGCGTTACACGTTACTCCACTCTTCCATTCCACTACCTACGACACCAGGGTACGTTTTGTTGCGACTTGTATAAATAGGTCTCACCTATTTCCACCAAAAACAAGTTTTTGGTCGGAGAACAACACAGTATCCAGAAATCACCTGATAAATTTTCATTCAGCTAGCCAGTTCTACTTTCTGATACAAGTCACAAACAACCACACTTTCAGAATCAACGATTCTGGTCTCTACACTTTCTTCGCTTCCCTCCATAAGACCAACCTTTCTCCTTCACTTTGTAACCAAAGCAAGCCTGGAACGGCCATTTCTTGTTTTAGGCCAGGATTGTACAATATTGATCTCTCGAATCAAAAGTACTCCCGTGCAGTGCATTATTTAGAGTTTAGACTCGTTTCTCATCCACATACACGAATTTGCCAAAACCGGTAGAAACAATTTTCACCCTCAAACAATTGACGACCACAGTGGGAGATTAATCTCTCGGTTGCAATATTAATTTCCAATTTCATTTTTCAATTCCGATCTCAAGATGGTAGAACTCAGGTCCGGATCAGCAACAAACCCTGAAAACACTAGCGCTGAAATCATCTTCGATGTTAACGTTCCTTCCAGTGATATTAATACGCCACCTGTCAACACCAGCGGCACGAAAAATGTTCCTTCAGGCGGGCATGGACCTGAGTCGATATTATCAGACGGCAAGACGAGACGCTCCGTATCTTGAAGAATATGATAATTCGATTGTGGAAGGAATCAACGAATGCCTGCCAGGATAATCTCACCAATTTCGGAGATAGTACAAGGGACGCCCAATCTTTGGCTAAGGCCCACAATCTTACCAATGAAGATACAGGCGGATGTCCTCCGAGACGCCTATGGAAACGAACAATTTCCATCATAGTCACCTATTATTACCGCCACTGATGCAGACCCCTCAGGAAAAATTACCCTTCAGCAATACGGTAGAAGCAAACGGTCCGCTCATGAATCAATGATCGCCTACGCGTCAATACCGCATTCGAAAAGAGCTTTCTACCAAAGCCTGCCAGAACTCCCACCATAGCAACCGCTGACGGGAGAGAAGCCAGATCCAGAATATCCACGCTTCCCGCTACCTATCAGAAGAGTCATGGAGTTATTGGAAATTTGGGTACGAGAAGAGGCGGTCCAACTACTCTCGGTACGGCGGATTGACATAGAGATGTTACAGAGACAATAAAGGATGACTGGGGACTTCTCGCGGCCAGGATTGCGTCACACAATAAACTCGGATTTGCAACCTGAAAATTCAATTTTGTGGGGAGACCCCTAAGAGAATAGAGTATGTGGCCATATCGAACGAGAGCAAAAAGGGAATGGCGAACGCCAATGTACCATCCGCAAGCGCAGTCAACACGTCACATGGCGTTACATCCTCTACCACCAATACCAGCAGCACCGGAAGCATCCCCTCTGACGTGACACCACTTATTACCAGAGCCCGAGCCGCTGCTACTCCTAATATTTTTCGAGCATGACGCCTCCAATCATCACCAGGGCTGCCACCACTTCTTCGTCAGGACGAGAAACTGGAGGAGCCAGAGGAATCCAACCTTCCCATTACCATTATCGATTTAATGGAGAGACAACAATTTCTTGCCAAAACTCAGACGGACATGACCACAACTCAGAAGGAGCCTCTTCAACGTTTCGCCCCAGAATCCGCTTCAACGCTTTCTCCAGGAGTCGCCACTCCTTACAGCCAAGGGTCATGCTGTAGCCGCCACACTCCTTCCCGCCAAGGATCATGCCGTATCCGCCACTCCTTCTTGCCAAATATCGTGTCGTAGCCGCCACTCCTTCTAGCCAAGGGTCGTGTTGTAGCCGCCACGCCCCCCTGTCAAGGATCATAATCGCAGCCAGCCAAGGTTCGTAGTCGTGGACATCTTTTGATCCATACCGCCAAAGCTCATGATCGTGGACAGCTTACTCGCTTACGCATCCAGCCAATCCCTTTGCTTCCATGGATGCCCATACAATTCCAGACAACCTACTTTGTTCCCACGACAATGTAGTCTCTTATGATCACATCTGCTACCAAGAACTGTTGTCGCTCGTTTGTTGATACCGGCCAGAGCTTCACCATAGAAACAATCACTACAAAGGAACATGTAAACCAAACTTGGGGACTGAGTATCTACACGGAATCCCTTCACTGTCAAAGCTCAGAAGACACGATCAACCAAAAGGTCATAGCCACGACAAGGTCATCTACTCTTCAAGGGTGTAGCGTAAGAATATCATCACCTCTCTGTCTAGAAGACGCCTGCAATACTTTACAAGGCCGCGGCGGATCCTAAGCATGCTCAGAAACTAAAGAGAAGTGCGACAGGGGACTTCTCATCACAGTCCATCCCGACAACCATCAAAGATTCATGAGATAATTCCAGAGACGCAGCTGAAACATTTTCTTGAAGAAACAGAGGGATCCACGATTAACAACATATATAACTCTCTCATTTCTACCTCTTCGTTATCCAGAATATTTCGTCCATGTGATATTCCAAGCATTCCAGCATCACATCCAGGAGAATACAATAAGCTTGTATCAAATCCCGTGGGCGTGGATTCAAGGCGATGCAATCAAAGTGGACTACACAGGGGACTACCATCATGGGATGCTTTCACTACCCTAAACCAGGTTATTTCTGATTTCAACATCATCACTGTCGAAGTTTTACGAGCCGCAGGAATTTCTCAACATGAAGACGTACACCTGCATCAAAGACTCCAAAAAGCACGCCACAGAAATACATTCACATATCCGTCCACGTCATCGGATCTAATAGAAGTATAACCGGGGACTTCTCATCGCATCCCATTCCATACAATATCCAAGATTCAGAAGACGGTTCAAGGAATGTCACCGACAACGCAACCACAATCTCCAAGATTAACCCTGACATGATCATTGCCGAGCATATATTTCATCCATCTGTCCCAAGAGTGCAATGGATTTTGGTAAATTTTGGAATCCACTGAAGAGGTTAGATACTCATTCTTCTGAAGTCAGAACCTTATTACACATTTTGGAGAAGATCGATGGTAATGTTGGGTGGCTACATGCGAGAACACCTACCTTGAGTTCTCCTGGATCGCCTTGCTGCTGATTATAACTGAGATTGCTTTGTTGCCGTTAATGCTCACTCTACCATCGCTAACAAATGAAAAAAAGGAGCCAGACACTGCAGACAAAAGCACGGATCCGTACGAGCAACAAAAACAGAAGAGGGTCGATACCTCTCTTCATGCGGATGGAGTTTCTAGAGTTTGAACAGAATAAGGATTCCTTATTGCTCCATGAAAGGGAATAGATGACTGGGCGCACCACACTCATGCTTCATATTCGAACAAGCAGTGCGCCAATATTTCCGCTCCATGACCGAAGTAGCAGCGCGCCAGCACGAGGAACACCAGCCGCTCAAACTGCAACACTCTGTGGTCAAGACAGCGCCAACGCTCCATGGCACCATCACTCCGTGGTCAAGCTAAAGCCAATGCTCCGAGTGCCAACATCAACAGTCCGTGGCCGAAGTTGCGGCACCGTCATCAGCGCTACGTGGCCAAAGTTGCAGCGCCAACATCGATGGTCCGTGGCCGAAGTTGCAGCGTCATCTCCACTTTTCCACAAACCTAGACAGCAGCGCCATCTCCGCCCGCTCGGTGGTCAAGTAAGTAGCGCCATCATCACCGTTTGGTATCCAAAGTTCCAGATCCATATCTTCACCGCTCCACGGACTGAAGCCAAGCGCCATTTCCACCATTCCACGGACTGAAGCTAGTTTCCACCATTCCATGGACTGAAACCAGTTTCCACCATTCCACGGACTGAAGCCATTTCCACCTTTGCACGGACTGAAGCCATTTCCACCTTTCCGCGGACTGAAGCGCCATCCACCGTTCCGTGGACTAAGTTGCAGCGCCATCCCTGCCGATCAGTAGCCAAAGTCGCAGCACCATCTTTGCTGATCAGTAGCCAAAGTTGCAGCGCCATTTCTGCCGATCAGTAGCCAAGTTACAGTGCCACCTCTGCCGATCAGTAGCCAAAGTCGCAACGCTGACGCAAACACCCTATGACCAAGCCGAAGTTATGCAAAGCCGGCAATGCAAGGATCACGGATTCTGCATGCCTCCTGCCAAAGGTTAGCCAAATTTTCCTGAAAATCTCTTCATAACTTGCCGTTTTGATTTTATCCTTGTCTGTCACCATCTCATGCTTACCCCGCAACAATGCCACTGTTACGAGCTAAGCAGGGGACTTAATGTTGATGGTGGTTTTTAGCTTAGGGTTAAAATTGTAAAAACGTTACATCTGATGTGACGTCACTCTGTAAGGAAACGAAGCCATGAGTGTCAACCTCTCCACTGGCATATTTATTGAGCCGTTCAATATATTTACATGAAATTTATCCAGAATGGCGTATGTAGAAACCATCCCAGATACTCTGTAAATTTCGGCGCCTTGCCTACACTCAATTAATATAAGTTTCTTTGAATGCTTTCTGTGCTATGTTCCCCGGCTAATGTTGATATGGCATGACAATTTGTGTTCACTCGCAGCAGAGTAGCACGAATTTCCAAATATCAAAGATAAGGTCTTTGCATAAGGTATTCAATCAGAAAGTATACTGCTCTCTGGCAATGAACTTAAAAGAACTATGTGTCAATACATAGAATTCAATCAATTATCCTGACTAATTTGCAAAAGTTAGGGTTTTGCCCCTTGCGCAGTATATCAGACCTTGCTTGTCGAAATTAAGCCTAGGAAAACTAGGTAATTAATCCGCCATGGATTAGCAAATGCAAAATATTGCCCGGAATCAGAAAACAATGAGCCGCAGGATAGGAGCAGCAACAAAGAGAGGCGTGGCCGCGCCTTAGGCCAACCGACACCATTTTCCATTGGCCACGCCCCATCCTAACCCGACCCTATTTCCCTCGACCAATCAGGCTGCCTTAAACTCGCCACACGCACATAAGTTGTGGCTGGGCCCATACTTTCCGGCCCTATTTCCCATTGACCAATCAAGTCGCACTAAACCTTCCACGCGCACCAAAAGGGTGGCCACGCCCATGCTTGGCCGGCTCCCTGCTTTCATTGACCAATCAGGTTGCTCTAAACCTGCCACAACTTTAAAAAGGGTGGAAATTGTAACAAAAGGTTACCCTACCAAGTTGGCTTCCCAAAACCATGCCAACATGCTAACGGCATGTAAACATGCCAAAAACAAACATCCCAGGCGCACATGCCAAACGCTCATGCCAGGCGCACATGCCAAACGGCATACCAAGCATGCCAATCGCACACGCCAAACAGGCATGCCAAGTGCACATGCCAAACGTGCCACCTACCGCATACTACATGCCATATACGCTAATTAGGGTTTCTACATGCCAAACCCTAATTTAGGTAAAGTTTCCGCGCCAACCGAGCCAAACAATGTTTCACAGAATATGAGGATCAATTTGGCCATTAAAACTGATGTTGCCACACCACGTTTGAATCTAACACCAACGTGCCAAAAATCCAGCGGCCATGGCTACGCCAGGCGCCACTTGCACCATCGTTCCGCTGGCATGCACAAACTATGCCAGCCATGCCGCAACGCCACTAGCATGCACTAAAAGCGCCACTGTGCCATTGCCAGGCGCCAACGGAAGGTAGCCACAATCAACGGCTACCCTTCCTCATGAGATGCGATCTCAGCCATCCAAGTTTGCCACCAAACTGACAGACTTGTGGAAACGTTTAGGCGACCAGCCGCCTAAAAGCAGTGGCCATGGCTACGCCAGGCACCACTTACACCACCATGCCAGCCATGCTGCAATGCCACTAGCGCGCGTTAAAGGCGCCACTGTACCATTATCAGGAACCAACATAAGGTAGCCATAATCAACGGCTATCCTTCCTCATGAGATGCGATCACAGACATCCAAGTTTGCCACCGAACTGACAGACTCGTGGCAACTTTTAGGCAACCAGCCGCCTAAATCCAGTGGCCATGGCTACCCCAGGCGCCACTTGCACCACCTTACCACCGGCATGCGCGAGCCATGCCAACCATGCCGCAATGCCACTGGCATACACCAAAACGCCATTGCGTTATTATCAGGCGGCAACACAAGATAGCCACAATCAACGTCTATCCTTCCTCATGATACGCGATCTTAGCCATCGAAGTTCGCCACCGAGCTATGAGGCTTGTGGCAAGTTTCAGGCGACCAGTTAATAGCATCACATGTTATTTTCCTACGGCAAGCCTCTCAATTTTAATTTGCCACACATAGCAAAGTGCTACATGTTTTCCACGAAAACACTCGAGACATCAAACATGTCACAAACTAGGGGATACTCATCATGGTATTGGTCTGGCAGTTTACAGCGTGCGGCGTGCAATACGCCCGTTACAAGAAAGTGTCATAAAGCGGGGCGGTTAGTAATAGCAAGAAGTAATGGTGTAAACGGATCTTTCATTATGGAAACATAAATTCCTGGCGTTACACGTTACTCTACTCTTCCACCACTCAATCGTTTCCACTACCTACGAGACTAGGGTACGTTTTGTTGCGAATTGTATAAATAGGTCTCACCTATTTCCACCAAAAACAAGTTTTTGGTCGGAGAACAACACAGTATCCAGAAATCACCTGATAACTTTTCTTTCAGCTAGCCAGTTCTACTTTCTGATACAAGTCACAAAAAACCACACTTTCAGAATCAACGATTCTGGTCTCTACAGTTTCTTCGCTTCCCTCCCTAAGACCAACCCCTTCTCCTTCACTTTGTGACCGAAGCAATCCTGGAACGTCCATTTCTTGTTTTAGGCCAGGATTGTACAGATTGATCTCTCAAATCAAAAGTACTCCCGTGCAATGCATTGTTTAGGGTTTAGACTCATTTCTCATCCACACACACGAATTTACAAAAACCGGCAGAAACGGTTTTCACCCTCAAACAGCTATATAAACTTTGATTATACACATTTGCTATTTCGAGCCGAGTTTATCTCGCTTATCCATTTCTCGAAATATGTGTTAGTAAGATTTCGCTTTATCCAAGTTCGTCTTTACCTAGTGACGAAAGTCATGTTATGTATCAATCACTTTGAAAATGGATTTGAAGAAAAATGGTTTGTGAATAACAACTATATAACGTCCTCTAAGAATGTTAACGATTGAAATGAGAGTTTAGAATATATAACCAATGTTGGATATAAGCATTCTGTGGTAACACATATATGTACAAGTCTTTATTCCTTGAACCAAAGTACGCGTACTTTGTTGATCAGGAAAACCGGAACAACAGCTGTGAACTCAGTCCGCGAACCCAGTCCGCGAACTGGCAGAAGTTCTCATCCCGAGAAAATCTTCTGGGGTTTGTGAACTCCGTCCGGGAACTTAAGTCCGCGTACTTGAGTTGGTTATAACTAAAGACGATTATTTGTGAACTTATATTTATATAAACTAAGGAATGCAAGTTTGCAAACCGTGTCTATAAAGTTCATGAATCGATTCGAGTGAATCAAATCGTTTTTGCTTCGATTGTGTCTTGTATACTTCTATAAGGTCTAAGCAATTGAACAACTCTCTAACTAGTTCATTTGAGTCATTTGAACTAGTTATGGTGAAGAAGAATATGGTTGATATGAAAGTGCTCATATGGCTAACCAATTGGTTAACTATTGTTGAACCAACAAATGTACGGTTACACAAACCTAAAATCGTGCATTTCATTTGTGTGTAACAAGCTAAATTTTCGATCCAACGGTTGAAATATATTAGCTTGAATCTAATCAGGTTTTCATCTAACGGTGAATATTGAATGCTTAGATAGAGTCGATTCTCCTTTAACCTTAGGTTTCTTCTTGAAAACCAGGTTAACGACTTAAAGACTTCATTGGGATTGTGAAGCCAGACCGATACTACTTTCTCGTAGTTGTGTAATCTGATCTTGCATATTCTATCGTACGAGTACAATCGCAAAGATTGGCTTGAGATTGATATCTCCGATAGGCAAGATATAAAAGTAATCACAAACATCTTCGTCTCATCGTTTGTGATTCCACAATATCTTCTTTCGTCGCGTCGATTAAGATTATTGTGAGGTGATTGATAATATTGAGCTGTTATTCGGGAATATAAGTCTGGTTTATCAATTGGTTGTTGTTCACCTTGATTTATCAAAAGACAGAACAAAACTCGTAGGTTTTTCTGTGGGAGACAAATTTATCTATTACCGTAGACTTTTGTGTGTGATACAGATTTGTTTATTAAAGTCTTCGACTTTGGGTCTTAGCAACTCTTAGTTGTTGGTGAGATTAGCTAAGGGAATCAAGTGCGTAGTGATAGACGCATTTATGTGTCTATTTTGTTTTCAATATTCTGTATTGTTAGACTCGAATAAGTACTTATTGTGTTATTTTGTGTTTTTATAGATGTTTTTAGAGAAATAAGCCTTTGCGGCGAAATGAGCTCGAAAAGTAGTGTTTTACACCCCAGGATAATGTACCGGAGGCACCTCAGAAATGCACCGGAAGCGTCCCAGAAATGTACCGGAGGAACCCAGAAAATTACTATTTCCACCCCAAAATTACTATTTCCACCCCAATTGCTAAAGGGACACCCGTACAGGATTAGGGGGAGGACACTTTTCTTCTCATAATTCAAATTTTGGAAAAAGGCGGGAAAATATTTCTTCTCACTGGCAGTTGGGTCGATCGATTTTTGGAGGGGTTAGAGTTCGATTAAACCTCTGATTTTCAATGGGTATTTGTGATATGGATAGAGGAAGACATTTTGGGTGTTAGGATCGATCATAATTGGCTGGAATCATCGCAATCAAGAAATCAGGAAGCACGTTCAAGAAATGAATATCACACGATCACATCAAATTTAGACGTGTACTCATGTGTTTGGAGAGTGTTGAATAAATTCTACAGCGTGTAAGATCATGTTTGGAGTGTTTATACATCATTTCAGCGCGTGGAGAGCTAATTAAAGGAAGAAAATATCCAAAAAATATTTTCTCTTTAAGCCGAGTAAAGAGAGAATTATCTTGAGTTATGGCGTGATTAAATGAGGCTGAGGAGTATAAATAGATTTCTGGTATCACAGAGAAGGGGGATCAAGAGTTTGGGGTCGATCCAGAACTAAGAGGAGCGATAAAATGGAACCAGCAGCAATGTTCACCTGCTGCTGCCATTAAAAAGCTTCAAGAACACGAAGAACAGACACTTAAAGACAGTCGTTCTTCAACATTTCCAGCAGCAGTGGAGAAGTGTCGCAGTTTAGCTGTAGTTTTCTGGTATCGTTTCTTTCTGGACGTGTTTTGTGAGTCTCAGAACCGCTGTTTTATAACTTTTGACTCTTTTAATCATACTTTGAGCATCAAATATATATTTTGAGAACATGATTATTATGATTAGCTAAACCCCAACACTGGGATGATGGAGGAAGCCGTTCTTTACGCATATGATAATTATATTAATTCTTTTTTTGACTACTTGCACTTTTTATTAATCGATTTAGGATTTTTCTTAATTGGTTGTGATATCGTATGATGATGTATGCTTGGTCGTAGTGCTTTTGATGCGTCATGCTAGTGATATACAATAAATATTCTAAAAATCTACCTTGGCAAGAATGAGAGTCCTTATGATTTAAGCTATAATTGTTTCAAATAAATATATGAATTGTGTTAATGATTAATGGTGGAATCCTGTGTCCTAGTGTCTCTTGATCCTGTGACAAATATTGTGTATATATTTTTGTTTTAAAAATCTTTTCAAGTCCGAGCAACGAATCCTTATTTACCGCAATCGAAATACTATAATCACGTAGTATCCTGCCGGGATCAGAGACGTAAGGAGCATAACTGTACCTTGGGTTAGTGTGAGATTGATTGGTGGTTAAACTACAGTCCATACCGAAGTTAGTTTGTAGTAGGCTAGTGTCTGTAGCGGCTTAATACAGTGTGTGTTCAATCTGGACTAGGTCCCGGGGTTTTTCTGCATTTGCGGTTTCCTCGTTAACAAAATTCTGGTGTATGTGTTATTTCTTTTCCGCATTATATTTTTTTATATAATTGAAATATCACAGGTTGTGCGTTAGTTCAATCAATTAGAATATCCGACCTCTGGTTGTTGATTTACATTGATTGACACTTGGATATTGGTCTTTGGTACCATCCAAGTTATCTCTTTTATATTTAATCGGACTCGCAGATTTCAATTTGCTTGAGTAAGGATTAAATCGAGGATTGAGATATTATAACTCTTTGATATACTTTATTAAGATTGAGTCTAGTTGATTCTCTTGAAAGTATATTGGAGTTAGTCCATATAGATTGCTAAGCGAAATATTGGGTGTGGTTGTTGTACCCCCGCTTTTTCACCTTATTCTTATGAAGACACATGTTAAAGAACTTCTCAATGAGGATATCCACTCTGAAGTTGGAGAGAATGCTGTCAATCACAATCTCAAAGATCCCAAGACCCATGAGGATACTGAATCGTCTATTTGAATTCAGTTCGTGATCGATATTTGAGAAGTTTGTCTTTGTTTAATAGCTTGTTGATTTTATTATGTCTAGTAAATCTTCTTATGAGAATTTTATTCTTGTGTTTTTAGGAAGAATAACTAGAGTTTGGACTAGCCATTATTGTGATTACACATAGCTATGTCCAATGTTTTCATCTTCATTGTTTTTAGGTTTATTTGTTTAAATTCTAAAGTTGGTTGGAAGATGATTTTTGCAGTATTAATCTTTATGGTTTTATATATTGCAATTTGTTATGGGATATGTGTGTTTGCGTCCGTGAACTATGATTACTTTGTCAAAAGTTAAGTCTTTGACATGTCGATATGCAAGTATTAATAAAAGAATTAATGAACTTTTGAAATTACAAAAGTTAAGCCTATTGTACGTCATTATTGCAAATATTGATGAAAGATAGGATGAACTTTTGTTTACTACGATTATGTCTATTGTATGTCATTGTGCAAATCGTGATGGAAAATAGAATGAATCCTTATTTATTTCGCAGTATTGATCTTACCTGATCCATATTTTATGTATATACTGTGCGGCTCCATAAGTTCTCTTATGTTGAGCATTTCCGATTAAATTAATCATGGGTTTTCTTGTGGTTAATTTAATTGAGTATTTTGGATTCAAATTCATATTCGTATGTGATTTTTTATGTCCAAAGAAATCCTTATTTTCTTGTGAAAGTAAGGTCGCTCTTGTAATTCTTTCGGGAATGACATTTTATGGGGGAGAGTTCTTAATTGAACTTGTGCTTAATTTCCAAATCTTTGTGGGGAGTGCGGCTGTGGAATATTATAGGGGTTATCTTGTATCTTTATAAACTCCTTGATGAATGCATTTAACTTCGGCTATATGATGGCATCTAAAAAGTTTGATATGTGCTTTCTTTTGGTCATGAAATGTCTCTATGGAAATTTCATTAGGATTCCACTAGTTTTCGTACCTTTGCCAATTTTATTGACAAAAAGGGGGAGAATTAATGTGTAATTCACACTGCAAATACATATGGTTTTCGGATCACTGTTTAGGGGGAGTGGTTGCCATGTGATATGGAGGATTGACTAAGGGGGAGTGATACATATCACCATAGTATTATTGTCAAAGTTGTGATACAATTGAACTTTGATGCTGTGTAATAATACTATGACACTCTGTAACAATGATTGAGAACTCTTGTTTCCTCATTGTTATAGATACAGATTTTCAACAACGATGATGCTAAACTTACAACCTTGAGAATCATTGGAGTACTTGGTAGTGACGAAGATTTTGAGTAATGTTGAAGAACCAAGGAGATCATGCATGTGGAAGAGAAGCTACAAAAGTTTATTTATTTATTTTGTGTTCCATACGTATTGATAGTTTTGTCACTAACATTGACAAAGGGGGAGATTGTTAGAGCACTGCTCGGTCGAACTCACATCCATTGATATCTCAAGCATGTTTGTCAATATTAGTGATCAAAACTATAAGTCTTGATTTCCAATCTACTATTATCTAAGTCTCGGACTGGGATAGAAAGTGTAGTTGAGCTCTAGACTCCATGGAGATCATCATACAAAGACGAAGAACTACTCAAGGAACTGGTGGAACTTCATCGACTAATAGGTATGTGGAGACTTTAACTTATCTATCACCCAAAAGTCTATCTACTCTATCTCCTATCTTGAGACAAAGGCCATATTGCTATATAGTCTATGATTATACACATTTGCTATTTCGATCCGAGTTTATCTCGCTTATCTATTTCTAGAAATATGTGTTGGTAAGCTTTCTCTTTGTCCAAGTTCATATTTAATAGTGACGAAAGTCATATTAGTTTCAATTACTTGAAAATCTCTTTGACGAAAAATAGCTTATGAACAACAACTATATAACGTCCTCTAAGAATGTTTCAATGATTGAAATGAGAGTTTATAATATAACCTTGAAAGGATATAAACATTGTGTGATAACTCATACGTGTGTAAGTCCTTATTCTTTGAACCAAAGTATGCATACTTTTATGCTCTGGAAAACCGGAACTGAAGTCCGCGTACCAGTACGCGCACTGTCGGAAGTTCACATCCCGTGAATTTCTGCTGGAGTTTGTGAACTTAAAACAAACTTATTCCGGGTACTTAAGTCCGCGTACCAGTATGCGTACTTAAGTGGGTTAGTTTTTAAAAACGATTATTCGTGAACTTAAACTTATATAAACTAAGGAATGCATACTTGAAAACCGTTGCTATAAAGTTCATGAATTGATTCGAGTGAATTAAATCGTTTTTGCTTTGATTGTGTCTTATATACTTTTATGAGATCCAAGCAATTGAACAACACTCTAACTAAATTCTCTTGAGTTATTTGAACTAGTTATGGTTAAGGTGAATATGGTTGATATGAAAGTGCTCATATGGCTAACAATTTGGTTAACTACTGTTGAACCAACTAAATGTACATGTTTGGGTACGTGCATTTCATTTGTGTGTAACAAGTTAAGTTCGATCTAACGGTTGAAAGATAATAGCTTGAATCTAATCAGGTTTTCATCCAACGGTAAATATTGAATACTTTGTTACTAAGCTAACATTGATTGGAAACCCTGATTTGAAAGACTATATAAAGGAGAACTCAATAAACTGGGAAACCTAATCCCCACACCTCCTGTTCGATACTAGTTGTATTAGCTAGAGTCGATTATCCTTTAACCTTAGGTTTCTATCGAGACCCTGTAGGTTAACGACTTGAAGACTTCATTGGGATTGTGAAGCCAGACCCAACTATTTTCTCTGTAGTTGCATGACCTGATCTTGCTGTTTCTATCGTATTTGAGTACAATCATAAGATTGGCTTGAGATTAATTTCTTTGATAGGCAAGATAGAGAAGTAGTCACAAACACCTTCGTCTTATCGTTTGGGATTCCACAATATCTTATTTCGCTAGTCGATTAAGATTATTGTGAGGTGATTGATAATTCTAGGCTGTTCTTCGGGAATATAAGTCCGGGTTATCAATTGGTTCCTGTTCACCTTGATTTTATCAAAAGACAGAACAAAAACTCGTAGGTATTTCTGTGGGAGATAGATTTATCTATTACCGTAGACTTTTCTGTGTGATACAAATTTGTTTATTAAAGTCTTCGACTTTGGGTCGTAGCAACTCTTAGTTGTGGGTGAGATCAACTAAGGGAATCAAGTGCATTGTATCCTGCTGGGATCAGAGACGTAAGGAGCGCAACTGTACCTTGGATCAATGTGAGATTGATTGGGGTTCAACTACAGTCCAGACCGAAGTTATTTTGTAGTAGGCTAGTGTCTGTGGCGGCTTAATACAGTGTGTGTTCAATCTGGACTAGGTCCTAGGGTTTTTCTGCATTTGCGGTTTCCTCGTTAACAAAACTTCTGTAGTCTGAGTTATTTATTTTCCGTATTATATGTTGTTATATAATTGAAATATCTCAGGTTGTGCGTTGAATCAATCAATTGAGAAATCCAACCTTTGGTTGTTGATTGAAACTGATTGATCCTTGAACATTGGTCTTTGGTACTGTTCAAGTGATTTCTCTTGTATTCAATTAGACTCGCAGATTTCTATTTGCTTGAGTAAGTATTGAATCGAGAAAGTGAGATATAACCCTTTGATATACTTTTAATAAGATTGAGTCTGACTGTCTAGTTGATTCTCTTAAAAGTATATTGGAGTTTGTCCATATAGATTGCTAAGCGAAATATTGGGTGTAGTTGTTAGACCCTCGTTTTTTCAATGCTGAACTTACAACCTTTGGATTCATTGGAGTACTTGGAAGTGACGAAGATTTCGAGTAATGTTGAAGAACCAAGGATATCATGCATGTGGACGAGAAGATACAAAGTTTTACTTATTTTGCAATCCATATGTATTGATAGTTTTGTCACTAAAATTAACAAAGGGGGAGATTGTTAGAGCATTGCTCAGTCGAACTCGCAAGCGTTGCTATCTCAAGCTTGTTTTTCAAATTCAGTTATCAAAACTATATGTCTTGATTTCTTGTCTACTTATAATCTAAAGTCTCGGACTAGGATAGTTAAGTGTAATTGAGATCCTGATTCCACCGCGATCATCATACAATGACGAAGAACTACTCAAGGAACCAGTGGAACTTCAACGACTAAAACGTATGTGGAGACTTGAACTTATCTATCACTCAAAAGTCTATATACTCTATCTCCTACTCTTGAGACAAAAGTCGTATAAGTATATAGATTTCAATTATACACATTTTTTATTTTGAGCCGAGTTTAACTCGCCTATCTATTTCTCGAAATATGTGTTGGTAAGCTTTCGTTTTAGCCAAGTTCATCTTTACTCGTGGCGAAAGTCATGTTGACATTTCAATATCTTGAAAATCGCTTTGATGAAAAATAGTTTGTGAATAACAATTATATAACATCCTTTAAGAATGTTTCAATGATTGAAGTGTAGAGTTGAGATTATGTAACCATCTTTGGATATAAGCATATATAGTGTGTTCGCACATTAATGTATAAATCCATGAACCGGGAACCAAGTGTATGCATATGTGTGTGTAATAAATTGGTGAAGGAGACATGTTAAGTATGCGTACCCGTACGCATACTGGCGGAAGTTCACGTCCCTGAATATCTGCTGAGTTTGGGAATTGACAAACTCTTAACCAGTCACCTTAAGTATGCGTACCCATACGCATCCTGACGGAAGTTTTCTACCCGAGAATTTCTGTTGAGGTTAGAACCAAAACCGACTCAAATCCGGTTGCTTAGGTACGCATACCCGTACGCATACTTAAGCTGGTTACTTTATCAAATCGATCAGTTCATGTACTTAAACATTTAAATCAAAAGGAATGCAGTCTTTGCAAACCGTGGCCATAATGTTTATGAATCCATTCTAGTGAATCAAACCGATTTTGTTTCAATTGTGTCTTTTAAAAGATCTAAGCAATTGAGCAACTCTTTAACTAGTTCATTTGAGTCATTTGAACTAGTTGTGGTAAAGAATAATATGGTTGATATGAAAGTGCTCATATGGCTAACCATTTGGTTAACTGTTGTGAACCAACTAAGTGTACAGGTTTAGGTACGGTTACTCAAACCTAAATGAAATACATTTCATTTGTGTATAACAAGCTAAGATTCGATCTAACATTTGAAAGATATTAGCTTGAATCTAATTAGGTTTTCATCTAACCGAGGATATTGAATGCTTTGTTACCAAGCTAACATTGATTGCAAACCCTTATTTGAAAACTATATTAAGGAGAACTCTAGCAACTGGGAAATATTAATCCCCACACCTCCTATGTGATACTACTTGTGTTAGCTAGAGTCGATTCTCCTTTAACCTTAGGTTTCTTCTCGAGACCTTGTAGGTTAACGACTGAAAGACTTCATTGGGATTGTGAAGCCAGACCGAACTACTCTTCTTGTAGTTGCGTGATCTGATCTTGTTGTATCTATCCTACGAGTAGAATCGTAAGACTGGCTTGAGATTGATATTTCCGATAGGCAAGATAGAAAATAAGTCACAAACATATTCGTCTCATCGTTTTTTATTCCACAATATCTTGTTTCGCTAGTCGATTAAGATTATTGTGAGGTGATCGATAATTCTAGGCTGTTCTTCGGGAATATAAGTCCGGGTTATTGATTGGTTCCTGTTCACCTTGATTTATCAAAAGATGGAACAAAACTCGTAGGTATTTCTGTGGGAGACAGATTTATCTATTATCATAGAATTTTTTGTGTGATACAGATTTGTTTATTAAAGCCTTCGAATTTGGGTCGTATCAACTCTTAGTTGTGGGTGAGATCAGCTAAGGGAATCAAGTGCGTAGTATCCTGCTGGGATCAGAGACGTAAGGAGCGCATCTGTACCTTGGATCAATGTGAGATTAATTGGGGTTCAACTACAGTTCAGACTGAAGTTAGTTTGCAGTAGGCTAGTGTCTGTAGCGGCTTAATACAATATGTGTTCAATCTGGACTAGGTCCCAGGGTTTTTCTGCATTTGCGGTTTCCTCGTTGACAAAAATTATAGTGTCTGTGTTATTTTTTTCCGCATCAATTGTGAAATCCAACCTTTGGTTGTTGATTGAAATTGATTGATCCTTGGATATTGGTCTTTGGTACCATCCAAGTTATTTCTCGTGTATTTAATTAGACTCGCAGATTTCTGTTTGCTTGAGTAAGGATTGAATCGAGAAATTGAGATATTAACTCTTTGATATATCTTCTCTTAATATTGAGTCTAACTGTCTAGTTGATTCTCTTGAAAGTATATTGAAGTTAGTCCATACAGATTGCTAATCGAAATATTGTGTGAGGTTGTTAGACCCCCACTTTTTCAGAAAGATAGAATATACATTGGCTACCGTGGTACAGAAAAGGGAAAAAAAAGATAAAATTACAATACGTTGAACAAACATATTATCCCAATCCTTGAGAACAGAACAAGCAAAGTTTACATGAACTTTTGTTCACGCAACAACAACCCAAAGAAGAACTGAAGTCTTAGCTTCATTTCCTAGATCATCATATGTTTTAAAGTTGTGATTGGTATCAAAGGTACAGCTGTTACGTTCATTTCATAAAGTCCAGAAGATAGCAGCTCGAATTAAGCTCCATATATAATTACCATTGTAAGTAAATAAAGTAGTATGCCAACAAAGAACTAAATCTATTACCGTTCTAGGAGTGACCCAAGCACAACAGTTACTTGGTAGAAACATTGACCATACTTTGTGCGCAATCTTGCAGTGCAAGGACAAATGGTCTTGGGACTCTACGTCATTCCCACACAGAACACAAAAATTATGTACCTCATTAATTCCTTTTTCCCGCAGTACATATTTTGTGTTTAACTTGCGATGAGTTAGACTACAGGCATAAATATTGATCTTCGGGGGTATGCATGTCTTCCAGACAAACCGAAAAACAAAATTATCCATTACAGCTGATTCCACTAATTTTGCGTACAAAGTTTTAACTAAAAACACACCTGTAGAATGAAGTGACCACCTCCTAGTATCTGGAAAGCTATCTAGAACAGGTGGATCATCTCCAATAACGGTGAGTAAAGTGGCAAATTCATTAGCTTCTGAATTTGGTAGGACCCGTTTGAAATCGAATTTCCAACTCCCCTCCGAAGAAATCATGTCTACAACTTTAATATTTATATCTCTGAATAGCTTGTAAAGAGTTGGTGAGACAAGGGCCAATGTATTCTCCCCGTACCAGATATCATTCCAGAATGAAATCTCAGTACCCGAATGCATAAAAAGAGTTGATTTCTTACTGACTAATTCAACAGCGGCAGCATTAGAATGTCAATATGACACACCATAGGTATGCGAAACTAATTCAGGTATACAGCAAGAGAACTCTGATTCTTATTTTCCAATTATAATCTTGTACCAAAGTTTATTATTTTCAACACCAAGCCTCCAACTCCATTTAGATAACATAGCAAGGTTCATAAGTCTAAGGTTACAGACACCCAGTTCTCCCCTTTCTTTAGTAGCACGAACCAAGTCCCGATTAGCTAAATAGGAAAGCTTCACACCCTCTTTATATTCCCACAAAAAGTTACGCATTTTCTTCTCAAGAATTTTAATGATATAAATAGTTTTTATCCATTTTCTTTTGAATAAAGATTGTTGTCTCCTTAACCGATTGCCCATCTAAATGATAAAAATATAGTTGAGGATACTAATCAACAATCAAGGCCCAAGTTAAAACTTGGATTATCTTAAGACCCTCATGTACTTCAGCAAGAAATTAAGCATTTGAACGTGCAACCTTATATCGTTACTAATTGTTTCGAAAATTAAGTATATGAGCGAGAAATATTGTTTCGTTACCTAGACATATAAATATGGAACTTTGGAATATTTTTGTTAGATTTAATCTTCCACATTCTTCCTTGTCTTTCATACCTCGAATTTCACGATAAGACTTGCTCTTAAAGGGCGTTGAGGCTAGTATTCTTTTAGTTGTCTGTGCCATTTTAGTTCCAAAAATGTAGGAGCTGAAAGTATTTTCTTTCTTTTTTTCTTGAAAAAGAGGAAAGCCTTAGTTACATTAATAATAATATTCTGTTTCAAAGAGGGACAACTTATAAGACTGTGATCAGTTATAAGACCGATCAGAGGTTTCCAAACATCACAAATATTTCCAATATACAACATAATGAAGCCACTCAACAACATAGTTATATGAAAAAATTCAAGGCAGATAACTAGTTTAAATGGTGTAGTTTGGATTGAAAGTGGTACAACCAAACCGTGTATCAAATCTACAATGAGCAGAGATGTTAGGATAAAAAAAAATCAAACCATTTCTAAAGAGTTTTTCCTAAAACATTGCAAAATATATGAATAGGTTAAACCTTATTTTTTTCAAAGTAACAGTTGCATAAATAACTTGAATCGGTCATCATGGGACGAAATTAGTCTTCAGACTGGGTCTGGGTCTTTATCAAAATTTTTATTCTGGAACTATTTGTTGGTGCCTATGGTGAATTTAGAGTTGATGTTGGTGTCTTTAGTGAACATGTTGTTTCTCCTAGTGACTTTGGAGAACCTGATGTTGTTTCTGCTGATAATTTAAGGCTTTCGATGATGTTACTGTTCATCATAAACCTCATCAAAAGTTACAAAATCAGATGAAAAAAACTCAATTAAACAGCTCATAAAATTAAAATCAAAAACTAAAACTGAAATAGAAGATTGAACATATTACTGAAATCATAAGAAAATAGTAGATAAAATCTAAACCTAGGTTATGATATTTGTAAACAGAAAAGGAAAAAATAAACTTAATTCTACATATCAAATATATTGGAAAAAACATAACAAAAAGACAAATAACCACTACTTGGCGAGAGTAAATTAGGGTGGAATAAGGATTTTGGGTGAAGATCGGCTCAGATCTGCCTCATGGGAGCAAATCCGAGCCGCCGACGGATCTAGGTTTTCGTTTCTCTTTTCGCTTCGTCTAAAGAGACAGTGATAATATGTGACTGAAATTGTTTTCTATTAGGAGCTGAAAATTATATTTAACAAGAAAACATCGGCTGAACAAATATTGAAAAATATATGCACGCACAAGTTAAATAACTCACGAATTAAAAGTTTTAGAAAGTTTAGCAGACCGACATGATAATGAATCAAGTTTATCAAATCAGCATGATAATGAATCAATAATGGATACCATCCAAATTTTACAAAACCTTGTTTTAGAAATAAAATAAAAATATGTTGAACATTACAACTAAATAAGGAAGTGATAAAAAACTTAACTCAGAGGTATGAAATGTACTTTTTACTAATAAATATTCAGTGAAGAACTTGATTTTAGAGACTTCTATACCAACAAAATAACACGATTAATTAGAGTATCTTGGAGCTTAATTCCCACAAACCAATATTTTCTTAACGATAAATACTTTCTTTGAAACAACTCTAAACATTCAAGCTCATGTATTTAAAAATGTATACAGAAAGGTCAGATAATAATCAATACAAGTTCAACTTGAAAAAATGGACAAGAGAATAATATTTATTTTGGGGGGTCCTCATGGGCAACTAACAACTAAAGCCATCTAGTTAAACCTCCTAATAACTTGAATTTGCAAATATGTGAGTGATCTTTCAGATACTAATAGAAAATGGGAAGTTGACACTCTAACAGGTCTATTCTGATCTATAAAATGATCATCACAACCCAACCTAGGGGGAGAAAACAAAGTGAGATAGAATCACACCTCGATAAGAAAATTAATTATAAATCCAAAATGTACACTTAAAGATTATGTTTAGATATATATATCCCTAAGAGTGAAAATTGTTTGTCGATAAAGTTCTTAATAACAACATGTTGCTTATAGGGATATAATAGCTCACATTCTGAATACTTGCTCTAAATGTGTTATGTGTAGGGCTTCAGTAGAGGCCTTATCATAATATATTTTCCCATTTACTAGGAGTGTATGGTTTATCTTTGCATGTAACACTTCTTCTTTGGATGTGCAACTACCAAATATAACAGATTGGATATTATGTTGTGAGAAATTAGGATTTTAAGGTGCGAAATGTGAAACCATAATCTCACACACTTGGAAATTAAACGTACAAAAATATCTAGGTACCAAAATATAAACCCAAAACAAGTAGACTTTAAGATCAATCTCACCTCGAAAACATACACATGGAAGAATCTAACGTTGATGTGCAAAACTATTTAGAGATGATAGCAACCGAAGTGGGAGTGTTAGTCGCTAAACTTAAAAAAGGTTTGAAGGAGAGGATGACTCTAGTTACAACTAGGACACACAAGGATAGTGTCGGGGATTCAAAAATCCAAGTTGCTTGAGGTTCTCCCTCTATAGACTTTCTAGATCAAGGTTGCTTTATATTTAAGCTAAGGTAGTTTTGGAATCAAGCAATCAATATTCACTGTTAGATGAAAACTTGACTTGAGATTAACATAACAGAATATACACTCTGGTTAGGATGAACCGTCAGCGAACCGTGTACAATGACTTGTTCAAGAAAAGTTAGCCAAAACTAGCCAGGCGAACTATAAGCTTAACCATTTTCATATAACACTTTAAGACTTTAATCTTGAGTCACAACCATAGGTTATAATGTGATAAATTATATCTAGATGTGTTTTTTAGAGAGTTGTTCAAATGCCGATTATCTCATAGAAATAATTCTGATACATCTGAAAATATTCGACTGGGTAAGTACGCGAACTTACTTCCAGTTTGTGAGTTATTTTTTCATGGTAGTGTACGGGGTTTGTATACCCTTAAGACAAAACAAGTTCAGGAGTCCACATAAATTTTTCGGTATGCATACTAGGTGTGTGTACCATCCCGAGTTCACGAGTCAACGGAACTTTTTGGGTTTCCATACTTGGTATGTGTACCAAAATTCGTTGTCGAACTATACATATATCGGTACGTGTATTGGGTACATGTGAAAAAGCGGGGGGTATAACAACCACACCCAATAATTCGTTCGGTAATCTGTATGGACTAAACTCCAACTTAATTCCGAGAGCACCAATTTAAAAGCGAGACTCGATCAAGAATTATATCAAAGAGTTTATATCTCTTTCTCAATAAAATCAGCAAATCAAACAGATAGAAATCCACGAAACTGATTTATATGAGAAATACTTGGATGGTACCAAAGACCAATCCCCAAGTGTCAATCAAGTTCTATCCAACAAACAAGGTCGGATTTATCAACTGATTGAACTATGCACAACTTGTGATATTTCAACTATATAAAAACATAATGCGAAAAAGAAATAACACAGACACCAAAAAAATATTGTTAACAAGGAAACCGCAAATGCAGAAAAACCCCGGAACCTAGTCTAGATTGAACACCACACTGTATTAAGACGCTACAGAGTCTAGCCTACTACAAGTTAACTTCGGACTGGACTGTAGTTTATCCCTAACCGAATCTAACATCGATTAAGGTACAGTCGCGTTCCTTACACCTCTAGAACCACACCGGCCGGATTCTACGCACTTGATTCCCTTAGCTGATCTCACCCATAACTAAGAGTTGCTATGATCAAAAGTCGAAGACTTATAAACAAATCTGTCTCCCACAAATATGTCTATTCTTTAATCTGTTTTTGTTCCGTTTTTTGATAAAATCAAGGTGAATAGGAACCAAATAATAATCCGGTATTATACTCTCGAAGAGCATCTTAGAAAATATTAGTCACCTCACAATAACCCAACTGATTAACATGAAAAGTTAATGCGGAAACACAAGAGTCTGAGATGAAGAACTTTTGTGATTACTTTTTATATCTTACCTATCGGAGATAAATCTCGAGTAAATCTTAGAGAAGATAAAAATCAATATGATAGAACAAGTAAGATCAGAATACACAACTACAAAGAAAATAGTTGGATCTGGCTTCACGAATCCCAATGAAGTCTTCAATTCGTTAACCAAATAATGGTTTTGGAAAAACCTATGTTAAAGGAGAATCGATTCTAGTACGCAACTAGGAACACACAGAAGTGTGGGGATTTGGTTTTTCCATTGCTAGAGTTCTCCCTTATATAGGCTTTCAAATCAGGGTTGCTTTCAATCAAAGATAAGATAGCTTAGTAACAAAGCATTCAATATTCACCGTTAGATGAAAACCTGATTTAAGATTCAAGCTAAGTCTGCTTAAAAATAAAGTAATCAATCTCTACCGTTAGATGGTCTTAGCTTGTTACGAACAAATAAAATATACCTTCATTTAGATATGGGTTACCGTACCTAAACGTGTATATAGAATTGGCTCAATAATAGTTAACCGAAGTTAGCCATATGAACACTTTTGTCTTATCCGTATTCATCTAACACTTCTAGATCAAATATGAAGATCAATCAATCATGATAGATAATAAAATGAATCTAATTGTGTTACAAATAGAGTTGTTCAATTTCTCACTATCTCATAGAAAAATATATGAACAAATTGAATCGAAATCAGTTTGATTCGTAATCGTACAAAGTACTTATACATGAACATTAAGCCACGGTTTGCAAAGATTGCATTCCTTAAATCATAAATATTTTAGTTCATGAGTATAAGAATCATACATGATCGATTCTAGAACTTCATCACTGTGTTCGCCAACCAGGTACGCGAACAACAGCTTCGGACCTTACCGTTTCGGACCCAACTCAGATACACCCGTTCGCATACTAGATACGCAAACAAGAGTTGCGAACCTTCTCAGGTACGTCTGTTCACCTACTAAGTACGCAAACAAGAGTTCCGGACCTGAATCATCATAATATAGTTCGCATACTAGGTATGCATACCGTGTTGTATCCATACATGGGTAATCGTTCTAAACTCTCATTTCAATCATTGAAACATCCTTAGAATACGAAAATAGTTATCTCACACAAACCAGTAGCTTCAAGTAATTTTTAAGTGATCGAATAATCAATACGAAACTTCCCAAGTTAACATCAAATGAGTGTCTCATACAAATTATATAAGATGTTCAAGGTAATTTTCACATGATCATCTTTTGACATTATATTTAGTTTCCAACAAATAAATTGTTTCCAACTAAACTCGTAAATAATATGATGAACATAGCTAAAGAAAAAAGCTTCCAACACATATTTTGAGAAATAGATAAGTGAGTTAAGATCGACTCGAAATATCAAATGTGTATAATATAAAAGTCTATATAGCTATATGATTTAGTCTCAATAGAAGATAAAATAGAATATACTTATAAGTGTTAGATAAGTTTTAGTCTCCACATACCTTTTGTTGATGAAGTTTCTCCAAGCTCTTTAGTAGATCTTCGTCTTCAATTGGTGAACTCCGTGAGTCTAAAGCTCAACTACACATTTTATCCTAATCCGAGACATAACTATAAGTAGACTAGAAATCAAGTATATAGTTTTGATCAACTAAACTTGACAAACAAGCTTGAGATAGCAAAGTTTGCGAGTTCGACCGAGCAATGCTCTAATAATCTCCCCCTATGTCAATTTTAGTGACAAAACTATCAATACATATGGATTAAAAAATAAATAAACTTTGTAGCTTCTCATCCATCATGCTTGATTTCCTTGGCTCTTCAACATTCCTTGAATTCTTCGTTACTCCAAGTACTTTAGGGATTCTGAACGTGTTTAACTCACATCATTGTTGTTGAAGATCCGTAGCCATAACAATAAGATAATAGATGTTCTCAATCATTGTTATACATTGTCATAGTATTATTATAGATATTCAAAGTTCAATTATATCACAACTTTGAAATAATACTATGGTGACATGTACCACTCCCCCTAAGTCAATACTTCATCTTCCAATGAAAAGCACTCCCCATTATATAATGATCCGTAAACCATATGTATGTAGTGTGAACTACCAAATAATTATCCCCCTTTTTTATCAACATAAATTAGCGAAGGTACGAAAAGTACGGGATCATGATGAAATTTTAAAAATGATACTTCATGACTAAAAGAGAAGATATCAACTTTGTTTCGATGATTTCACATAGTCGAAACTTAGTGTATTCATCAAGGAGTTTACAAAGATACAAGTGTTGATGGTGGTTTTTAGTCTAAGGCGAAAATTGTAAAAGTCTATCTACCTAACCCGACATCGGAAGTAATAGACCTTGATATGTCCATATTCCTCAAGGAATTTGAAGAATATATCAAAATATGATGAGTGCCTACACCGCTCTTCATATTGTATTGAAACTCAAGATCCTATATGAATTGTTCACTAGTATAGAGCCTAACAAGTATTTAAGCTCCTAGTTGCATTATTCACTAATGAAATGGAGTTATTTAAAAGTGTTGAGTGCCTAAGCCTCTTCGCTCATATATGTATTGATAAATTCAATATATTTATGTGTATAAAATTTACCCAGAATGGTGCATGTAGCAACAATCCCAAATATTCTGTAAATTTTATCTTGAACCAGCATTATTCACTAATGCATGGCCTGCATAGTGTTTTCCTATGCTATATTCCCCAACGAACTCTTAATATTGGCATGACATGACGATTAAATGTTCGCTCACAACAAAGTAACATGAATCTCCCAAAGTGTCAGTATTCAGACCTGCATGAAAACACTCACATAGGCTACACCACCCTCTGACAAAGAGATCAGCATGTTCGCACAACTTTTAATTAAAAGTTGCGCGATCGAACGCGTTTAAATTCCTTGAGGAAAATCTGGATTGTTCACATCAGTCTCAAAAAATAATCACGTCCACACGATTTGGCCACGTGATTTAATAAACTTAGACTACTCATAGCAGAACTAGGCAATCACTATAGCGACCACCGGCGGGCCCACTAGTGCCCTAGTCGATCGAGCAGTCTTTTGCTCATTCACAAGCACTTTAAACGCCAACCTAAAGAGGGGTGACCGCGCTGTTTTGGGAGAATCTCGAACGTGCATAGACTGTTCAATGCAGCCTTAAAACCATCACAACCGTCCAGCTTCGCCAGCCTGGTTGGAAGGATTAGATCATCCCATGAATGATCAGGAAAGCGCTAACGCACACGTTGGCGGACCCATTTTCCCTTCACCCAATCGGTTTCGCAGGGCAAGGCCATGGAGCAATGAAACGTTTGCTCGAATCATGGCAGGCATGATGCTTCTAAGGGTCGCGGAAGTCCACTAGTGTCTTAAATCGATCACAACCATCCAACTTAGCCAGCCTGTTTGGATGGCTTAGATCGCATTTAGGACCATCAGAAAGGTTCACATGCATTCACCGTCAGCCCAGCATGGGCCCCACGTGATCGATCTCCCAAGAGGAGGATCACGGCGTGCCAAACCGCTTGGCCAAAGTCACGTGTGCGTGACTGATTCGAAAACCTAATTAGGGTTTGCGGCAATGCACATCTGTCGTAGTTCGATCATGACCATCCATCTTCACCAGCCTAAACAGAGGGTGTAGATATAGACTCAATAGGTCCCATGGGTGTCAACGTGATCACCATGGTCCCACCTTTGCGTGTGATCGACCGACCTATGCAGACTAGAGCTAGGCGCCTCGAAACGCACGCCCAAAGGTGGCAAGCCACACGGCTTTTAAACCTTTGCGGCAATGTACTTCTGTCGCAAATCGATCACGACCACTCATATTTTCCGGTCAAATTGAGTGGCCTAGATCGAATCTTTGTGGGACAGAGAGGTGTAGACATGCACGTCGGAGGGCCATCTCCACGCATGCCTGGTCGGTCCCTCCAAAATTAGCGCCCATGCTTGGATTCGACCAAGCCAAAGAGGGGATATTGCGCACCTCTAAAAAACCCTAAAACATATCAATGGCAGCAAATATGTGCCATAAATCATCTCGTTCGTCCAACTTTGCCAGCTTGGTCGGACGGCTTGGATTAAAAGTTAGGCGATCAATGAAGCATCTCAATGATTACCGTCCGCCACTCTGCCACAGGGAGTGATCGACCAGATGGTGGCCCGCCCATGCGGCCTTCAAACTATCACTCGAAGATGGTTGTACGTGCTGCCATTTTAAGATGCTTAATCCGCGACTTGTTCAATCAAGCTTTAAAACAACGATGCTTCATACATATCGATTGTTTTGAGCTGCTTGCATAAAAGCGATGCATTACATGCATCGAGAATACACGATATTTCATGAATATCAATTCCATGAATAACTTAGTTATTTAACCTGATAGAACCGTATGTTATTTCTTGCTGCGGGTCCCACGACTCGACCCACTCATTCGAGACATCAAACATGTCACAAACTGGGGGATACTTACTAGGGTATTGGTCTGGCGGTTTACAGCGTGCGGCGTGCAACGCGTCCATTACGAGAACGTGTAAGAAGGCATGGACGGTTAACGATGATGAGGGAAGTGGGCAAAGGCGTCATCGTGTGACAATCACTTACACGGCCTCACTACTCCATCACTCAACTTCCTATGAGACGAGGATTGCGCTCAAATGACTTGTATAAATAGGTTCTTCAACCTATTTTAACACAACATAGAGAAACCAAGTGTTGTCACAGTATCCAGAAAACACCCAGAACTGATAGCTTACATTGTGTAAGCCAGTTCAACATTCTGATACAAGTCATAAACAGCCAACACCTCCACAATCTCAACACCTTCTTCGCTTCCCTCGCTAAGATCAACCTTTCTCCTTCGCTTTGTGACCGAATTGAATCTGGAACGACCATTTCTTGGTTTAGGCCAGAGTCTTACAGATTGATCTCTCGAACCTAAAAGCATTCCCGTGCAGTGCATTTGTTTAGGGTTTGAACTCGTTTCTCATCAACACACCCCAAATTACCAAAAACAGTAGAAACAGTTTTCACCTATAAACAACAAGATAACTCCTCAATATTCCACAACCGTACTCCCCACAAATATATGGCAATTAAGTACAAGTTCAAATAAGAACTCTCCCCCATTTGATGTCATTCCCAAGAGAACAACATGAGAGGCCTTACTTGTTAGAACCCTGCTCAGTCAAAATCACAACCGCTGCTATCTCAAGCTTGTTTGTCAAGTTTAGTTGTCAAAACTATAAGTCTTGATTTCTAGTCTACTTATAGCTATGTCTCAGATTAGGATAGAATGTGTAGTTGAGCTTTAGGCTTCACGGCGTTCATCGATTGAAGATGAAGGACTACTAAGGGGAGTTTGTGGAACTTTATCAACAAAAGGTATGTGGATACTTGAACTCATCTATCACTCAGAAGTCTATTTCTATTCTATCTCCTATTGAGACAAAAGTCGTATAGCTATATAGACTTTACATTATACACATTTGATATTTCGAGTTGAGCTTAACTTGCTTACATATTTATCGAAATATGTGTTGGAAAACTGTCGCTTTAACCAAGTTCATCTTTTATTCTTTACGAAAGTCAATAGATGATCATGTGAAAATCGTCTGGTAACATCTTACATGATTTGTGTGAGACAGTCATTTGATGTAGACTCGGAATGTTTCGTATTGAACATTTGATCACTTGAAAATTGCTTTGAAGCTAATAGTTTGTGTGAGATAGCTATTCTCGTCTTCCAAGAATGTTTCAATGATTGAAATGGGAGTTTAGAACAATTAACCTTTGATTGGATAGCACAATATGCGTACTTGTATGCTAACTGTTGCATGTGTATTCCAAGTCCGAGAATTTGGTATGCATACCTGTATGCGTACTGATTCAACATTTGAATTCTGGGTACTATAGTATACATACTCGTATGCATACTGATTCAACTGAGTTCGGTCATGAACGATAGTATGCGTATCCGTTTGCATACTCGCGAACAAGATCAAGTTCGGGAAATTAGGTATGCGTACCCGTTTGCATACCTGAGTGGGTTAAGTTCTTAAATCGGTTATGTATGTTTACATACTCATGAACAAATACATTGACATAATAAAGAATGCAATCTTTGCAAACCGTGGCTATAATGTTCACGAATCGATTCGAGTGAATCAAACCGATTTTGCTTCAATTCTGTCTTGTATACTTCTATGAGAATATAAACAATTAAACAACTCTGTAACTAGTTTCATTTGGGTCATTTGAACTAGTTGTAATAAAGATGAACAAGGTTGATATGAAAGTGTTCATATGGATAACTTCAGTTAACTATTGTTGAGCCAACCAAGTGTACACATTTAGGTATGGTTACTCATATCTAAATGAAGGCACATTTTATTTGTGTGTAACAAGCAAAGTCAATATAAAGATTGAAATATATGAGATTGACTCTAATCAGGTTTTCATCTAATGGTGAATATTGAATGCGTTGTTACCAAGGTAGCATTGATTGCAAACCCTGATTTGAAGACTATATAAGGGAGAACTATAGCAACTGGGAAACCTAATCCCCACACCTCCTGTATGATACTAGTTTCGACTAGAGTTGATTCTCCTTTGACCTAGGTTTTTCCTAACACCATTATAGGTTAACGACTTAAAGACTTGATTGGGATTCTAAAGCCAGACCCAACTATTTTCTCTGTAGTTGTGTGTTCTGATCTTAATTTGTTCTATCATATTGAGTATTATCTTCTCTAATATTTGCTCGATATTTAATCTCCGATAGTTAAGCTAAAAAGTAGTCACAAAGCTCTCTGTCTCATTCTTTGTGATTCCACAATATCTTGTTTAACCACCATACGATTAAGATTATTGTGAGGTGATTGATATTACTAGGCTGTTCTTCGGGAATATAAGTCCGGTGTATCAATTGGTTCATGTTCACCTTGATTTATCAAAATACGGAATAAAAACTAATAGGTATTTATGTCGGATATAGATTTATCTATTCAATAGACTTTTCTGTGTGAGACAAATTTGTTTATAAAGTCTTCGACTTTGGGTCGTAGCAACTCTTGGTTGTGCATGAGATCAACTAAGGGAATCAAGTGCGTAGAGTCCTGCTGGGATTCAGGGGCATAAGGAACATGACTGTACCTTAATCAGTGGGAGATTGGTTAGGGATCAACTACATTCCAGTCCGAAGTTAACTTGGAGTAGGCTAGAGTCTGTAGCGGCTTAATACAGTGTGATGTTCAAATCTGGACTAGGTCTTGGGGTTTTTTTGCATTTGCGGTTTCCTCGTTAACAAAATTTCTGGTGTCTGTGTTATTTCTTTTCCGCATTATATTTTTATATAATTGAAATATCACAGGTTGTGCGTAGTTCAATCAATTGGTGAATCCAATCTTTGGTTGTTGATTGAAATTGATTGAACGCTTGGATATTGGTCTTTGGTACCATCCAAGTTATTTCTCTTATTAATCGGGCTCACGGAATTCTATCTGTTCGATTGCAGATTAATTTGAGAAATTGTGATATAACTCTTGGATATATTTTCCTTGATTGAGTTTGACTGCCTAGTTGATTCTCTTGGAATAATATTGGAGTTAGTCCATACAGATTGCCTAAACGAAATATTGGGTGTGGTTGTTAGACCCCCGTTTTTCATTACTTTTACAATAAAAGAAGGATTTTTGTGGACATTAACAAACCACATGGATTTGTATCCAGTAAACTCGAATAAATTAACCATAAGGAGACTTTATTGATTAATTTAATCGAAAATGCTCAACATAAGAAAACTTACGGAGCCATACAGTACTTTATGTTAGAGCACTGCTCGGTCGAACTCGCATGCATTGCTATCTCAAGCATGTTTGTCAATCTTAGTGATCAAAACTATAAGTCTTGATTTCTAGTCTACTTATAGCTAAGTCTCGGACTAGGATAGAAAGTGTAGTTGAGCTCAAGACTCCATGGAGATCATCATACAAAGACGAAGAACTACTCAAGGAATTGGTGGAACTTCATTGACTAAAAGGTAAGTGGAGACTTGAACTTATCTATCACTCAAAATTCTATCTACTCTATCTCCTATCTTGAGACAAAAATCGTATTGCTACATAGACTTTGATTATACACATTTGCTATTTCGAGCCAAGTTTATCTCGCTTATCTATTTCTCGAAATATGTGTTAGTAAGCTTTCGCTTTGGCCAAGTTCATCTTTACTAGTGACGAAAGCCATATTAGTTCCAATTATTTGAAAATCGATTTGACGAAAAATAGCTTGTGAACAACAACTATATAACGTCCTCTAAGAATGTTTCAATGTTTGAAATGAGAATTTAGAATATATAGACCTTGGAAGGATATAAACATTGTGTGGTAACACATACGTGTGTAAGTCCTTATTCCTTGAACCAAAGTATGTGTACTTTGCTGCTCAGGAAAACCGGAACTAAAGTCCGCGTACCAGTACGTGCATTGTTGGAAGTTTACGTACCGTGAATTTCTGCTGGAGTTTGTGAACTGAAAAACAAACTTATTCTGGGTACTTAAGTCCGCATACCAGTATGCGTACTTAAGTTGGTTATTTTCTAAAAACGGTTATTCGTGAATTAAATTTATATAAACTAAGGAATGCATACTTGCAAACCGTGGATATAAAATTTATTAATTGATTCGAGTGAATCAAATCGTTTTTGCTTCAATTGTGTTTTGTATACTTCTATAAGATTGTTGATGGTGGTTTTTAGCTTAGGGTTAAAATTGTAAAACCTTGCATCTGATGTGATGTCACTTTGTAAGGAAATGGATCCATGAGTGTTAACCTCTCCGATGACATATTTATTGAGCTATTCAATATATTTACATGAAATTTATCCAGACTGGCGCATGTAGCAACCATCCCGATGTTCTGTAAATTTCGGTGCCTTGCCTATATTCACCTAATATAAGTTTCTTTGAATGCTTTCTATGCTATGTTCCCCAGCTGAACCCTTAATGTTGATATGGCATGACAATTTGTGTTCACTCGCAGCAGAATAGCACGAATTTCCAAATATCAAGGATAAGGTCTTTGCATAAGGTATTCAATCAGAAAGAATGCTGCTCTCTGGCAATGAACTTAAAGAACTCTGTGTCAACACATAGAATTCAACCAATTACTTTTGCGCCTTGCGCAGTATGCCAGACCTTTCTTGTCGAAAGTAAGCCTAGGTATACTAGGTAATTAATCCTCCATGGATCATTAGGTGCAAAAACTTGCCCAGAATCAGATAAAAGGGAGCCGCGGCAGCAAAGGGAGGCGTGGCCATGCCTTAGGCCACCTGGCGCCACTTTCCATTGGCCACGCCCCATCCTAAACCGGACCTATTTCCCTCAACCAATCAGGTCGCCTTAAACCCGCCACATGCACATAAGTTGTGACAAGCCCATACTAGCTGGCCCAATTTCCCATCAACCAATCAGGTTACTTTAAAGCCGCCACACTCACACCGGAAGTGTATCCACGCCCATGCTTGGCCGACCCCTCTCCTTCCTAACGACCGATTAGGTCACTTTAAAATGCGCCACGATCACTAGAGGTGTATCCGCACCTTATGTTTGGCCGGCCCCTTTTTCTCGACCAATCAAGTCGCTCTAAACTCGCCACTATATATTAAAGGCCAAACGCACCCTGCCGCGCCGTCATACTAACTGGCAATCCAAACGCGCACTTCCACAACAACATATTAATCGGCATGCCAACATGCCACTCTACCGCAGTAACATGCCAACATGCCACTCTGCCGCAGTAACATGCCAATGTGCACAAATGACACCACTACGTGCTAATTCACTTTCAGTTCGTGGCCAATGCCATAACGGACTCCAATTAGGGTTTCATGATCGAAACAATACTTTTGCTTCAATAGCATTAGCCGAAACCCTAATTTTTGGTCATAGTCCACAACATGCCACAAGCCAATTTAGACTTGGCCACGTCGCCAAGCCATAACTTTGGCCACGTCGCCAAATCTTAGCCTTGGCCACGCTGCCAATCCATAACTTTGGCCACAACGCAAAATCTTAGCCTTGGCCATGCCGCCAAGCCATAACTTTGGCCACGACGCCAAATATTAGCCTTGGCCACGACGCCAAATCTTAGCCTTGGCCACGCTGCCAAGCCATACCTTTGGCCACGACGCCAAATCTTAGCCTTGGACACGCCGCCAAGCCATAACTTTGGCCACGACGCCAAATCTTAGCCTTGGCCACGCCGCCAAGCCATAACTTTGACCACGACGCCAAATCTTAGCCTTGGCCACGCCGCAAAGCCATAACTTTGGCCACGCCGCCAAGCCCTAACTTTGGCCATGGCGCCAAACCCTAGCCTTGGCCATGCCACCAAGCCCTAACTTTGACCACGGAGCCAAACCTAGTTTTTTCCATGCTACAACACAACAGGCGTGGCTACGCTACAACGCCACGGCTACGCCACTGGCAAGCCGCTATGCCATGGCTACGCCAGGTGCCACTATTCCAATGGTGCCACTATTCCAATGGTGCCACTTTGCTGTACAACGAGATATGGCCATAATCAACGGCCACCCTCTCTCCTGAATTACAAATCTCAACCATCCAAGTTCGCCAACGAACTGACGGACTTGTGGCAAGTTTCAGGCGACCAGACGCCTAAATCTAGTGGCCATGGCTAGGCCAGGCGCCACTTACACCATCGTGCCACTGGCATGCACGAGCCATGACATCCATGCCACATTACCACTGGCGTACACCAAAACGCTACTACGCCATTTTCAGGCGCCAACACAAGGTATCCATAATCAACGGCTACCCCTCCTTCATGAGATGCGATCTCAGCTATCGAAGTTTGCCACCGAAATGATAAACCTGTGGCAAGTTTTAAGCGACCAGCCAAAACGAGCCTAATAGCATGACATGCTATTTTCCTGCGGTAAGTCCCTTGACTTTGACTTGCCACACGTAGCAAAGTGCTACATGTCTTCCACGAAAACACTTGAGACATCAAACATGTCACAAACTGGGGGATGCTCATCAGGGTATTGGTCTGGCGGTTTACATCGTGCGGCGTGCAATGCGCTCGTTACAAGAAAGTGTCATGAAGCGGGACAATTAGTGGTGGTGAAAAGTAACGGTGTAAACGAATTCACTTCCTTCATCATGGAAGCATAATGTCTGACGGTTACACGTTACTCTATTTTTCCACCACTCAATCGTTTCCACTTCCTACGAGACCAGGGTACGTTTCAATATGACTTGTATAAATAGGATTCACCTATTTTCACCAAAAAACAAGTTTTGGTCGGCAACAATACATTATCTAGAAATCACCTGGTAGCTTTCCTTTCTGCTAGCCAGTTCTACTTTCAGATACAAGTCATAAACAACCACACCTTCAAAATCAACGATTCTGGTCTCAACACTTTCTTCGATTCCCTCCCTAAGACCAACCCTTCTCCTTCACTTTGTGACCGAAGCAAGCCTGGAACGACAATTTCTTGATTTAAGCCAGGATTGTACAGATTGATCTCTCGAATCAAAAGTACTCCTGTGCAGTGCATTGTTTAGGGTTTAGACTCGTTTCTCATCCACACACCCAAAATTACCAAAATCAGCAGAAACGGTTTTCACCCACAAACAATTGGCGACCACATCGGGAGGTTAAATCTCTCGGTTGCAACTCCAATTTCCATAAGATGGGTCGGTCTTAGAACTGAGTCCATGATCCTAAACTCCACTTAGACTCCGGCGAACTGTGATGTCTCTTCTCCCAACACGGCACCTAATGACGCAACCAATGAAGAAATTCGGAGGTTGGACAAATTGACACGGGTTCAGGAGATCCACACAAGGAACATGGACCTGATGAAGGAGACGATAAACATCATACTCAACTTTCTTATCAGATTTATATCAGATTTGAGTTGTTCACCCGCCCCGGAAATTCAAGCACTGGGGACTGACGTCCCGGATGATCGTTCTTAGGTCAACACCTTCACCACCAACCAAAAACCGGTGAACCAGGAAGCTTCCGAGTTGGTGGAAAGTTTATGTGAACTTCTGCACCTTTCAAAGGACCAGCGAGCGTAGACATTTACTGCGATTAATTAAATATCCCTAGACATGTGTTTGGTTCCTTTACGCTCGGAGACTCCAAGAATATCGGAGATATCCATTAAAAACGTTACATTTACTAAAGACGACATGATGGAAGAATAATGACATAACCGGGCCCTATACGTCACTGCTCGCATCAAGGATTCAGAGTTCAAAAGGGCCCTCATCGACACGGGGGCGTCCTCCAATGTTATTACTCTCAGAATGCTCAGAACAGCCAAGGTGCGGCCAAGCAAAATTATACGGCAGCCTACCATGATGACATATTTCGAAGGCAACCACACCAGAACGTATGGATACATCAACCTGAATCTGTCAGTAGGACCAATCCAGTCGAAGGTAAAGTTCGAGGTAATCGAAAAAGAGCCAGACTACCACATGATACTGGGAAGACCGTGGCTCCACGATAACATGGTCGTTCCTTCAACATATCACCAGTGCCTAAAGACCATGTTGAATGAAGAAGTTATTCGCATTACCGCGTCATCATCTCCTTATGCACTAATTTGTGGCATGGAGATGTTCGAACCGAAAGAAAATTCGCGGGACTCGTCAGGAAAATTTCACTGCACTCCATTCCCGACGTGGACATCAATCGAAGAAGAGGACAGGCTCGCATCGCTGCACAAAGAGCCCCAATCTCGTGCCATCTCTCCAAAAGAAAATCACGCCAATTTCCCCTTATCAAACGGAAGCATGGCTCGTACTCATACCAAGCGGGAGCGGGCTTTTATTGTAAGCCGTGACAGAAAAGGGGAAACCATATATCGGCGCCGCTGTTAGAAATTAGCAGGGGAGACTATCACCCAGTCTCTCCGACCAATGGAATGCAATCACAACAGCGAGCCACAAGAGGAGGTGCCGGATGCACCACGACAACTACAGGACGTAACCAACTCCACCACAGATGAACTCGAAGTTGTCAACATCGGAAGTGAGGAATCTCCACGACATGTCTCCATCAGCTCAACTCTATGTGCCGACGAACGTGCAAAACTGGCGGACCTTATTAAGGAATATCAAGATGTATTCGCGTGGATGTACGAGGAAATGACTGGCTTGGATGAGAAACTGGTCACTCATCATCTACATATAATACCCAGATCCTAACCGGTCAAACAATCTCCGAGACAGTTCAGACACGATGTGGAAGAACAGATCAAGTCGGAAATTTAAAAATGACTAGCCGCTGGTTTCATCAAACCCATTCACCATCCCACCTGGTTGGCCAATGTGGTTCTAGTAAAGAAGAAGAGCGACCAAATCAGGTGTTGTGTTGATTTTAGGGATCTGAACAAATATTGCCCCAAGGATGATTTTCCTCTCCCTAACATTGATATGCTGGTAGACGCCACCAGTGGTCACGACATGTTCTCTTTCATGGAAGGTACAACAGCTACAATCAAATAAAGATGTACGAGCACGATGCAAGTAAGACAGCTTTTCGAACTCCTCTCGGAAACTTTTACTATACCATGATGCCTTTCGGTTTGAAAAATGCTGGCGCCACCTACCAACGCGCCATGACCGTAATTTTCCATGATATGATGCATAAGCAAGTTGAAGACTACGTGGATGACATAGTGGTTAAATCAAAAACCCGGGTATCCCATACAGAGGTTCTTCGACAGGTGTTTGAAAGGTGTCGTGAATATAAACTAAAGATGAATCCTTTGAAGTGTGCCTTTGGCATTTCATCGGGAAAATTTCTAGGTTTCCAGGTGACCGCGAGGGAATCAAAGTCGACCCAGCCAAAACCCAAGCCGTCCTCACGATGCCACCTCCATAAAATGTGAAAAAACTCCAGAGCTTCATGGGTAAGGTAAACTACATCCGGCGTTTTATACCGGGTTTAGCTCAGCTTGTTGATTCATTCACCCCCTTGCTGAGGAAAGGGGCAAGTTTTGTTTGGACAACGCTACAACAAGAGGCTTTTCAGAAGATTCAACAGATACTATCATCCACAACCGTCATGAAATCTCCTGTACAAGGAAGACCATTGTGCCTCTACACTGCTTTTAGTGATACGTCCGTCGGGGCTCTTCTCTCCCAAGAAGATGATGAAGGAATTGAGTACCCTATATACTACTTCAGTCGGACTTTGAGGGATGCTGAGCTCAGATATCCTAAGGCAGAAAAAACGTGCCTAGCTTTGATTCACTCCATTCAGAATTTTAGGCATTATCTGCTCTCAAACAAAGTGGTGCTGATATCTAAGTCCGATCCCGTGAAGTTCTTGCTTTCAAAACCTGCCCTAATAGGAAGTCCATCCAAATGGATCCTCCAAATTTCAGAGCTTGATATAACGTGTGCTCCCCCAAGAGCTATCAAAGGACAAGCGGTCGCAGATTTACTAGCAACTTTCCAGGAGAGGGTACCACAGTACTGCACGAAGACCTTCCTGGAGAATTTCCAGGAATCTCTTTAGTCAAAGAAGAAGCGTGGATACTATTTTTCGATGGCTCCGCCACCCCTATCAATAATACTGGAGGAGCGTGCGTGGTTCTAGTATCCCCAATCGGTGAAGTTTTCCCATATTCCTTCAAGCTAGACTTTCATTGCACCAATAATTCAGCGGAATATGAAGCCTTTCTCATAGGATTATCATTAGCCAAGCAAGTTGGAGCCACGTGTCTGGAAATAAGGGGAGATTCTAAATTACTGGTTAACCAGATGAATGGCGTATAGCAATGAAAGAGGTGACACTGGCCCCGTATAGATCCGAGGTACAAAAGCTGCTAAATTACTTTGCTGATGCAACCATAACACATGTTGGACGTAGCAACAACAGACATGCTGATTGCGTAGCAAAATTAACATCAAAGCTGCAGTTCGAAGGTTTGGAAGAAACCCTGACGGTGAAAAGACGAACCATGGAATCAACATGGCTTTCACAATCTAAGGAGACTAAAACCAGCGACTGGCTAACACCGATTATTCAAGAACTTAACATCTCGCTTTCCCAAGGGAAGGTCAGTCTCAAAACCTTACAAAACTTCTTCATGCTTCACGGGGTGTTGTACCACCGGAACCCAGATGGTTCCCTGTCAAGATGTCTCGGAGATGTAGAGGCACATCAGCAGCTTAACCATATTCATAGCAAAATTTGCGGGCAAACGTTGGTAGTAACACTTTATCGTCGTCTACAACGCCTTGGATACTACTGGACAAAAATGGAGGCTCAATCTCGATTGCTCCAAGGATCTTGATCCAATTGCCAAGCACCGCCACATCAATTGAAAGTTTTCAATGTTGACGATGCTGGGGACTGGCAAAAGCCGTACATCAGCTATCTTCGCGACGACGTGCTCCCTACTAGCAAGAAAGACACAACCAAGGTGAAGAAAAGATCCAAGAGATTCATACTCCATGAAGGAATCCTGTATCGAAAATGTTTTGGAGGAGATTTGTTACGATGTCTGGGCGAGGCAGAAATCCCAATAATGCTGAAAGAAATGCACGAAGGCGAGCACCAAGGAAAAAGGAAGTTGTTTCTCCAAATACACGAGTGGTACTACTGGCCGACCATGGAGGATAATGCGGCTGCTTTTGTTCAAAGATGCCACAAATGTCAAATCCATGGAAATCTTGTTCATTCACCCTCTACTCCCCTGCATTCGGTAAGCAGTCCGTGGCCGTTTTATAGCTGGGGACTCGACATCATTGGGAAGATAAACCCACCATTGTCGAAGCAACATGAGTATATAATAACCGCAACGGAATATTTTACCAAATGGGTCGAAGCCATCCCTCTAGAGGGACCGCTGGAGACACAATTGCAGCGTTCATTAAGGAATATATCATTTGTCATTTCGGCGTGCCTAAACACATCATCACCGAAAACGACACTCTTTTCGCCAACAAGCAAGTACATGAGTTACTTGAAGAATATGGAACGAAACAAGTTTTCTCCACCATTTACTACCCCCAATGGAATGGGCAGGCCGAAAGCACCAACAAGACTCTAATTCAAATCCTCAGCCGGACAGTGTACGATAACCCTCGGACATGGCACGAACAACTACCAATGGCGCTTTAGGAATACCAGAAATCGCCAAGGAGCTCTGCTGGCGCCTCTCCTTATTCCCTCGTCTACGGCGCATACACCATTCTCCCAGCGGAAATTAAAATCCCGTCGGCTAGGATTGCCGAGGAAAATGGAGTCCAATGGAATGAAGTCGAAGCATCGAATGCCAGGATAACGGAGCTAGACACTATGGATTCCAAAAGAGCTAAAGTATAAGATCACGCGCAAGCATACAAAAATAGAATTTCCCGAGCATATGACAAAGCTGTGAAACCTCGAGTTTTTCAAGTAGGGGATCTGGTGTTGAAGACCTCCAAACACATCCAACACGACATGTCCGCACCAAAATTCTCCCAAAAATGGGAAGGGCCTTATGTGGTCACCAAAGCGTCTAATAGTGGATATTACAAGGAAGATGGAGGCAAATTGGAGACAGCCATCAATGGAAAATGGCTCAAGGCATACTACGCCTAACCGTTACCCCACCCCTCGCCGTCTCTTAGCACGGATAGCCAGGCATTTTTCTGTTTCCTTCACATCCCAGTTATCAAATTTCATTCAGTTAAAACACATTAATGAAAATTATCTTATTTCTCCAAAACCAATACACAAAAAAACTAATCCGAGACCCAGAAGTAAAACCAGGCGTCTCACAACTACATGACTCATAAAAGCCCATCCAATAGATTGTAGTTCCTTGAAAGCATCATCTTCAACCTGTTTTGATATCTTTCAGTCCTACTTTTCAAGTTCTGGATTGCCTTTTCCACCTTTTGGATTCCACGGTCAGAGCTTTCTCCTCTTCCAAAATGGCATTTGTGGCAGGAACGACGTTGGCAAGGATACCAGCTCTATCAACCTTCACAATGTCAAGGCGATGGCGCAGCCAACTTACGTTAAACTCAAGGGATTCACAGGTAGACACCATGTGACATCGCGGATGGATGTGCCTTCCATTTCAACAATCATGGGCAGGAGACAGTTCACTGTGGTAACCAAAGCAGACGAGCAATGCTTCACCACGTTCCTAGTGGCAATATGGCCATATCTCACCCATATTTTCGTATACAGAGTCACGAACTCCTTTAGCACTAGGAATTTACCAACGTTTCGGTGGCTAGAAAACACCTCATGCGGATTTCGAATGACAAACCTGCATTGGGATATTCATGGCAAGAAATACCCAAATCAGCATTTTCCAGATCTGCAACGGTTGGTGTCGTCGGATTCGAAGGAAGGGGGGTGGTCAGGTCATCATCATCGACAACGGTCACACATGTTCCAGATGAATATCTCTGCACAAGAGAAACTCTCTCTTTCTCACTCGCTGGTGGTAACAAACAAATATCTATCGGTCAGTAAAAAAAAACGTACTTGTATGATCTTCTTAACTCGGATGACCCGGAAGGGGGAGTTGTCACCAAAATCAGGTATTTGTCCACATTGAGAAAAGAATAGAGAATGAATGTTATGGTAAAAGAAGATTCATCATCTCGAAAACTAAGAGATGGTTAAAGACATACTCTGGATATAAGCCGCCTGCGTTTGACTGAAGAATCTAGCTGACTCAAAGATGATTCACTTCTACTCGACATGATAAGGGAAATATGGATTCAACAGAGAAAGTCTTTGTTTTGAACTAAGAAGGGAAACCTAATTGCACCAGCATATATACTATAGAAACCCTAAAGAGAAACATATGCTGAGCAAACACAATGAGCTTACACGATGGCCGAAAAACCAGACTCAACCAGATGAAGTTTCTTGTCGAAACCCTAATTAGGATCGGGAGAAAACGGTCAGATATCCAAAGGAGCGCCACCTTCACCGCTCGAAGCAGCGCCATAACTACAACACTCCGTGATCAAAGCCGTGTTATCTCCGTTCATCCTGTGACCTAGCTGGATCCATCCTCACTGTTTGGTAGCCAAAGTTCCAAGTGACGTTCCCACCATTCCACGGACTGAAGCTAGTTTCCACCATTCCGCGGACTGAAGCCAGTTTCCATCGTTCCATGGACTGAAACTAGGCGCCATTCACCTTTCCGTAGCCAGCAACGCCACTGACCTAGCCATCCAAATCAGCGCCATCTTAGCCGTTCAAAGCAGCGCCATCCACCATTCCACGAATTAGGAGCCAGCCGTGCCATCTCTGCTTCTCCGCGGATCTAGCCAGCAGCACCATTCCATGGATGTAGCCAAGCAAGTAGCGCCATCCATCATTCAAATCCAACAACGCCATCTACCTTTCCTAACCAGCCAGTGCCCGTTCCGCTGACCAAGTTGCAGTGCCATCTCCGTCGATCAGTAGCCAAAGTTGCAGCGCTGATGCCAACACCCCATGGCCAAGCAGAATTTATGCAAAGTCGCCAATGAAAGGATCACGGATTCCTCATGCCTTCCGCCAAAGGTTAGTCGAATTTGCTTGGCAATCTCTTCACGTCTTGCCCTCCCACTCTTGCCTGTCACCATCTCATGCTTACCCCGCAACAATGCCACTGTTACGTGCTAAGCATGGACTTAATGTTGATGGTGGTTTTTAGCTTAGGGTTAAAATTGTAAAACCTTGAATATGATGTGACTTCACTATGTAAGGAAGCGGAGCCATGAGTGTTAACCTCTCCACTGACATATTTATTGAGCCATTCAATATATTTACATGAAATTTATCCAGACTGGCGCATGTAACAACCTAATATAAGTTTATTTGAATGCTTTCTATGTTATGTTCCCCCAGCTGAACCCTTAATGTTGATATGGCATGACAATTTGTGTTCACTCGCAGCAGAGTAACACGAATTTCCAAATATCAAGGATAAGGTCTTTGCATAAGGTATTCAATCCGAAAGCATGCTGCTCTCTGTTGATGGTGGATTTTCGACAAGGGTCAAAATCATAAAATCATGATACTGCATGTTTTTGACCTGGCTTCAGGAACGCATGTGACGATTCATATTTTACGATCGGTGAATTGTTTTCACGATCTCTGATCGAGTACCTCTCAGAGCCACAATGAATATGATTCTCGAAAGGCCTCCCATTGCTGAGCCTTCGATGTTGTGCATTTCATCGCGTCCCTCTATGTAGAAGAAAGATTGGGCGGTCCTCCATACATAATTGTTTGTTAAGAGGACAAAACGTCTTCAGGACGTCGGTGACACTCGCTGTTCCTGACTACATAGAGGTACCTGCCTCTACATAGAAGAACGATTGGGCGGTTCTCCGTAAGACTGAGAGAAATAACGCCTTCAGGACGTCGGTGATACTCGTTGTTCCCTGACTATGTAGAGAGACCGTGTATAGACCCAGACGGTTCTCCGTAAGATTGAGAGCAATAACGTCTTCAGGACATCGACAACACTTGCTGTTTCACTGACTATACCCAAGAGATTAGATTCTACCGTGACATTCACCACTGAATTCCTAGAAGATAATCTATCTTATCTCATTACTCCTATTTCATGATCGAAATGGTAGTAGATAAATGTATTACTCCGATTTGATCGAATCCACAGCTGATCTCATGAAATGGTAATAAATATTACTCCAATTTCATGGTCAAACCCACGGCTGGTCTCATGAAATGGTAATATCACCACTTATTCTATTACTCCAATTTCATGGTCGAATCCACGATCCCATGGAATGGTAATACCTATTTTATTATTCTGAATTCATGGTCGAATCCACGGCTGATCCTATGAATTGATGATAAAAAACTGCTCATCCTTATTACTCAGTTTCATGAATTATTCACCACTGAATTTCATAAATTAGTAATAAATACTCGGCAACCGGGCATCTGGACCACCACTGAGTAAGCCCCATAAAATGGTGCAAGTGTACTCATGATGCATGACTGAGCGCCCGGATGCACAAACGAGTATTCAAAAATATGGAAAACGAGGAATCCTACACAAAATAGGAGAGATAAACAAATAATAATAATAAAATAGTGGAGAGGCCCCCATGGGCCGTGCCATAGCCATGGCCGGTCCCATGCCTCTCCCATTATTTTTCTTATTTTATCATTTTCATGAACTCATGAAAACTCCCTCATCCCAGCAACTTTCCTTGTTTGAGCAAAACACGGTTTCTCTATATTTTGATGAACTCATGGAAAATAATATAAAATTAGGAAAAGGTGTGCGGGACCGGGCAACATAGCCGGCCGGCCATGCCCAAGCCGTGGCCGGTCCCACACCTTGCAAACCCTAAATTTTCATAATTATTATTTCCCTCCACTCATGAAACTCCCTTGTTTCAACAAAAACTCATGGATTCTCCATAACTTCAAGGATTCATGAAGGATAATATTATAAAATAGGGAAAGGTGTGCGGGACCGGGCAACCTAGCCCGCCGGTCATGCCGAAGTCGTGGCCGTCCCACACCTTGCAAACCATACCTTTTCATAATTATTATTTTCCTCAATTCATGAAACCCCTGGGTTTGAGAAAAATTCATGATTTCTTCATATTTTCTCATATATTGCTCAAATCATGAAAACCAAAAGCCAACATGGTCACACGACTGGCTAATCTCTCATGGAAATTTTTAAATATTAAAACACTTTTATTTTAATATTTTCAAAATATTGATGAATTGAGCATACATGCTCATTCCAACAAAAATCAAGAGTTTCAGCCAAGATGAAACTCTTCTGAAAATTCACAATGTTGCTCGAACGCGCATCAGAAAATACTGAAACTCTCAGTATAGAGACACGGACACCACGGAAACACGTGCATGCCTTCATGACCGACCAGAGTCATTCCTAGGGCTTGCAAAAATCCGGTCCCACATGTTTTCGTAATTCTAACCTAATGTGCTCAATTGCTCATACTGGGCCCAAACTCTCTCCAACCAACTGGAGGATTCTTCAAACGGCGAACAATTGGTCACGTGACCACCAAGAGCCAGTCCCATGGCCTCTTGGTCGGTCCCCATCTCTCATACCTAGGTTTTATCACCTAATGCTGAACCCAATAATATTTCAGAAAATGATGAAACCGACATTTAATCATCATTATTTCACCAACTCTCAAAACCGAGAACCCTGGTGCATGCTCACTCGAGCACTTGGCACCACATGGACGCCCATCATCCCATGTGGTCGGTCCCTCTTCACTCATGATCAATTTTCAGCAATTTGCTTATCGATGAAGGATTGATCAAAAATTAGGGTTTCAAACAAACGCTCATGAAATCAGCATTCTGAGCAAGTTCAAACATTAAATTATGTTGATCCAGCAATCAACATCTAAATTAATTATATAATATTCGGTAATCTACCAATATTTTAATTAATATTATATTAGGTCACGTCACCTGTAAATAATTCGCCGAATCGAACAATACTTGCTTAATTTCCCGAATATTGATCCAACTAACAATATTCAGTAATCTGTCGAATTGAGCAATACTTGCTCAGTTGCTCGTCAAATTCTCAATATTCAGTGATTTGCAGAATTGAGCAATACTTGCCCAGTCACTCAAATACTGGTCAATAATTCACCGAATCGCTGAGCATTCATCACTCATGCTCGATTCAACAAAATCTGGACTCATTCTCTAAACAGTCAACAACTGACTAATTAAAACACGTCTGCCTTGCAAACTTCATGATTCGTGAGACATCAATCACGTCACAAATGGGGGGATATCACTTAGGATTTTGTTCTGGCGGCCTATGGCACGTGGATACATCCAAGACGAGAAGTGTGAGTAAGTCGTGCAAACGGTTGAAGGAGTTAGCAAAGTAGTGGGTGCGCGATCAGTCAAGTCTCCACACGACATGGAACTGACTTTACCACGATCTCCCACTCTTTCACTCATGAAACCATCACACTTACAGGGATCAATGTGTTCACTACTCTGACAGTATAAATAAGTCTCTGAATCCATGATTAAAAAACAAGAATTACATCAGTAATCATCCACACAGAATTTCTCGAGTAACTACTCTCAAGAATTCATCAATCTACCAGAACTTATTCGAACTCAACAGTTCACCAATTATTGCAGAAACCCACAACACATCCACAATCCTTGATCATCATTGATCCACACAATCCTCATCTTCCCTCCTACAATTCAACCCATCTCCCTCTTTGCGACCGAATTGACTCTGGAACGGCCATTGTTTTGGTTTTGGCCGGAATACTACAGATTTATTTCCCGAATCTAAGCACCCCCTTTGAAGCGGTGCATCTGTGTGAGGATTAATATTTTGCCCGGCTGAGGAGTCTCGACAGCACGCTCAACTCTTCACTTCCCCAAAAAACCGGCGGCCCGTTTTTCCCATCCACAGATTGGCGACCAAAGTGGGAGATTAATCTCTCGGTTGTAATCTTACATTTTCGCAAAGATGGTTGGTCTCAGAACTAATTCAACTACTTCAAACTCGATCCCAAATCTTTCAAATGGTGATATTCCTCCTTCCAGCACTACATACAACGGCGTAGTCGGTCAAAGAACCATGAATCTAGCCGAATTGGCACGGGTCCAAGAGATTCACACCAGGAACATGGATCTGATGAAAGACACGATGAACCACATACTCAATTTCCTCATCAAGTTGACATCGCAGTTAAGCGGTATCTCCTCTCCGGAGATTCCAGCACTACGGACTGATTCGTCACCCAGCGATCCTCAAACCAACAGTTTCACCACTTACGAGATATCGGTGGATCAATAAGTTACGTATCTAATTGAAAATCTGTGTGAAATACTTCATTTCTACAGAGAACATCGAACCAGCACGTTTGCTGCACTCAACCAAATATCATCCGACGTGCAGATAGCTCCACCATCAGTCGAGCAGGCGTCCATGGTTTCGTAACATTCGATCAACAACATCACTTTCACTGAGAAAGACCGCATTGCAGAAGAAGGGCACAACCGATCCCTGTTCGTAACTGCCTCTATCAAAGATTCTGAATTCAGAAGAGCTCTCGTCGATACAGGCGCTTCTACAAATCTCGTAACTATGAAGACTCTCAAGGAAGCCAAAATTCCACAAAGCAAGGTCATCCATCATCCTATATTGATGACCGGTTTTGAGGGAAGCCAGAGTCACACATATGGATATGTTTATGTGGATCTTAAGGTAGCACCGATTCAATCTACTGTCAAATTCCACGTGATTGAGAAATATCCGGACTATCACATAATACTCGGAATACCATGGCTCCATGACAACAAGCTCGTTCCCTCGACGTACCACCAATGTATGAAAGCTTTTGTCAACAACAAAATCGTCCGCATTGAATATTCGGTATCTCCTTATGCTCCGGTTTATGATGTTGCGTTCCTGGCACCCCCAAGCATTCCTGAGCCTCCATCTACATACAAAGATATGTACGACTAGGGACTGCTTACCACAATCAATCTCCAAGGAAATGAATTTGAGAGAATGTTGACCGATGCTGTCACTTCTATCAACACTATTCCACTGAAATCTATCAAAGTCGCATGCATCACTCGACAAGCAGCTACTCATGATCCTATCTCAATCATAGACCATGAAGGAACGCTCAAATATGCTTATGGCTACATCACTGATGTAGTTTTTAAGTGGTAGTAAAGTTCGTTCAACTCGGATTGTGTAGACTCGATTTTAGACTCAAATTAAAATAGAAAACTTAAAAAGAAATTGTTATCAAGATTATAAAAAGCATTGAGACTCAGGATTCCACCAATCTCCAATTTTTATGTGATTTAATCTAGTCAATAATTATGCAACTCTTTACGTTTGAAGTGATTCTAATATTCGCCTAGACAAGTAGATTCTCAAAACAATAGGTGTAAATCGAAAGCATGGACCATCAAAAGACTTAACCTAAGCATGACCCATCAATTGAGAACACAACCACTTAATCAGAATCATAAATTCAATTTCAGTTCAGTGCAGATAATCATAAAAGAATTACAAAAATTAAATTAAATAGAATTACCACATAATATTTGGAAAAATGGCTTCCTCCGTCGCCTCAGCAATGGGGTTTAGCTCCTCATATTAATCATTTGCTCAAAATATTTGTTCTTAGCCCAAAAGTTGATTAAAAGAATGAAAAAATATAAAACTAATTGTTTGCAACGGTGTAATGGCGTTGCAAAACAAAGGACTGACTGTTACAAAGAAGTTACTGTAGCAGCGTTACAAATTTGAGACGCTGTTCTTATTTGCAACGTTTGTTCTTCAGCAGCAGCAGCAGAAACTCGGGTTTTCCTGCAACTTGATCAATTCAGCTCTGTAGTGCTACAAACTCCTCTGCGACTGCTCCAATAACTTCGTAACCTTCCCTGGGACTCGAACACACCTTTTATACTGCTCAGAAACCTAAAAATAGCGACTAATTCTCTCTTTTGCTTTTCGTGCAAGCCACAACAATAATCTTCTCTGCCAACTTCCTTACGCGTTTCTAAGACTTCCAAATCATCCGAAACTCTTCCTTAGATAGAATCTCACCTTAGGAAACAATATCACGCCTTTAGTCTCCCTGAAATTCCTAAAATAATTCCACAAAGTTTCCGTGCAAAACTCAAACTCTGTTTCCTTTTTCTGGATTATCCAGCCCAATTTGATCGATTCCAGCGCACATACCAAGCCTGTTATGCTCAATCACGTCCAGCCCAACAAATTTCAGCGATTGAATCTCTCTAAAACACCTTCGAAATCCAACCAAAAGTTTGGTTCTTTGCTGGATATTTTTCCCGCCAAAATTTCATTCGAATTTGAGAAGAAAGTGACCTCCCCCTATCCTGTGCTGGTATCCCTTTAGCAGATGCCTGGAAATGGGTCACCCCATAGTAATTAGGTTACCCCTTATCCAAAGTGAGAGTCTGTATAGTAATTTTCTCCCACGAGCGCAAAAACCACTTTTTTAGCCAATTTCGCCGCAAAAGCTTATTTCTCCAAAAAACCTACAGGGACATAACAAGCCATAATAAATATAAAATCGAGCACTAATAATATCTACAATTGAGATTATACAAGACACAAAAATGTGCCTATCAAATACCCCCAAACTTATTATTTGCTAGTCCTCGAGCAAATCAAATAGAAAATAAAATCCTAACTCACTGTCGCAGGTATCGTCGATTGCATTTAGCGTATGCAATAAGCCTTTAAACCCCTAGGTGGCCCTAGTGGCCGAGTTATAGTCTTGGGAGGGCTTACAAGAGATATGCCCACAAAACCTGTACTCCATACCCTAACTATCTACGCAGAACCTTGGAAATACTAAAGAATCTCCTTGGTTGGCATACTTATTGACTACGGGAGGAAGTACCCTGATGCGAAATTCCAATTGCTGTACACGAGTTTGCACTCAAGCATACTAAAATTCATATAAAGTAACAAAGCTCTACTCAGATAGTTGCACTATGGACATCAATATCCGGAGTCAAAAACTAATCACATGGATAGATCAAGAAGATGGATATAGAAAAACATAGATGGTTTTGATGTTTACTAAGTGAACGGCGTTTCCCATATCTGTCTGAAGGCCTCCGCCAAAATGAACCTATCCTAATGGATTGAGATACTAGTCTGACTAATATCAACACACTGGCATATACAAGGGAACCAGTGATCGATAATCCTAATTCTAGTTCAACACAACTGGCATATACAAGGGTACCAGTGGTCGACTTTATTCACTGAACATTTTTTTTTTGTTCCGTTTGGTCTGTTTTTTTTTTTTTTTTTTGTAACTCAATCACTCTAATTCACCCTAGCATTGGTAACAACTTGAATCGTGGGCCCCACCTATCACTTAGAGAAACAAAGTTTAAAAACAAAATAAAATAAAAATAGAAGTGAAAAGGACTCAACGAGATATGGTGAAACTATCATGTTATTTCTAACAACTGAGCTCTGTGCTTTTATGAATAGACTCTTTAGATGTTGCCATCTAATCAGATTGGTTCCTCAACTCCTACAACCAAAATGCTTCCATACACTTAGATTGGTTAGTGCAATCCTTAATAGGCATAAATTTATAGGCTCTGGAGTTTATTTATTGCAACTAAAAAGTTTCTCCCATACCCCCAAACTTAAATCTAACATTGTCCTCAATGTTCTAAAGATAAAATTAAAAGCATGAACAAGGAGAAACTGTTACCATTTGAAGCAAAAGAGATAAGGAAATATATTACCGTGTTGCATGAGATTAGGTTACCTCCCAAGAAGTGCTAAATTTAAAGTCTTCAGCCAGACGTCAAATACCACAAAATGGCTAATTACCTTTGAAATCATATATCAATAGTCGAAACAACTGTGGGTCAACAAAAGCAAATAAATTGCCACAATTATCAGACAACTGCACCAAATCAGAAAAATGAACAGACATAGTACATCCTCATCCAAGGTTTCCTACAAGACAACTGGGTTTTTCTATTGTGCCCATTTGGGCTTCATATGAGTGTCTAGACAAATTGACTCATTCGAACAACAAGTTTTTAGAATTTCCTCCTGGACAATATCAGAAGGATCCGGTTGCGGAGTTGGAAGTGACTCAAGTAATACCTCAGGTACACTAGGCTCGAATCCTAAGTTAGGGACTTCTAATGGGGATAATTGACCATTACTACCCCCAAACTTAGGGTAGTCAGTATTCTCGGACAAACCTCTAACTATTGCTTGAATTTCTGGATTCAAAGTCTTTAAAATACTCAAGAGCTTCTTCTAGTTCATTACCCCCAAACTTAGGGTCAACACTACTCTCCGTAAGGCCTAGCACTATGGCTTGAATCTCAGGGTCCGTAGAGTCTTTAAAGTACTCAAGAGCTTCTTCTAGTTCAAAAGTTTGGTCACCTAACTGACTTAAGAGAATTTCCTCATCAAGTTCATCTAAGGAATCACCAAATAAAGTGTCGTCCCAATTATCCTAAGTTAGATCCTGAACTAAAGTGCTAATCATATTCACTTCCTCTAAATCGTCAGAAGGTTGTCTATTAACATTAAAGACATTTAGTTCAGTGGTCATATTACCAAAGGAGATGTTCATAAGTCCGGTCCTACAGTTGATGACAGCGTTAGCTGTGGCTAAAAATGGGCGACCTAAAATCACTGGTATTTGAGCACTAGGATCCTGAACAGGCTGAGTATCTAGAACAACGAAATCCACTGGATAAATAAATTTATCAACCTCAATCAGAACATCCTCTATGACACCACGAGGTACTTTGACAGACCTATCAGCTAATTGCAATGTCATTTTAGTCGGTTTCAACTTACCAAGACCTAGCTGTTTGTATACATGATAAGAGAGTAAGTTCACACTAGCTCCTAAGTCAAGTAATGCCTTATCTACTGAATAATTACCTATCACACAAGATATGGTGGGGCATCCAGGATCTTTATACTTAGGGGTTGTTTGGTTCAGAAGGATTGAACTTACCTGACCAGCTAAAAAGGCTTTCTTATGGACATTAAGCTTACGCTTTCGTGTACAAAGGTCCTTAAGGAACTTGGCATAAGCAGGCATTTGCCCAATTGCTTCTAATAAAGGGATGTTAATGTTTACCTGCTTAAATATCTCTAGTATTTCGTTGAAAGTCGACTCTCTCTTTGTTGGAGCTAACAACTGTGGATATGGGGCTTTGGGTACAAAATGAGACCTGTCGGGAACCACATTGGCATCACTAGAAATTTTATCGGTTTCTTCAGTTAGTGGCTCCTTCTGGGGCTCATCTTGGGAACTAAAAGGTGGATCTACAGTATGTCCACTATTAGGCTTGGCTACCTTATTGTCTACCGTTTTACCACTCCTAAGGGTTGTGACAGAATTCACTTGATTAAATGTTTTATCTACTCTAGGATTGGGTATCGGTTGACTAGGGAATTTACCTTTTTCTATTAGAGACTCATTGATCATACTAACCTGGTCTTTCAATTCAGAAATGGTCTGACTATGTTCTTGTCTTATCCTATTACTAGCTTCTATGCTTTGTGAAAGCAATTGACGCATATTTTCAATATTTTGAATAAACGAGGTGAGAGTTTCCTCTAGACTTAAGATTTTCTTATCAGACTGATTCTGAAACTGAGCTGATCCTGAAGTATTCTTAGTATAGCCAAAACCTGGGGGAACATTAGAATTACTAAACTGACCTTGGTCCTTAGACCATGAAAGGTTCGGATGGTTTCTCCAACCAGGATTATAGGTTTCTGAATATGGGTCAAAATTTTGACGGTGATCAAGTCTAGTGTCATTATTATAAAGAGCATTGGCTCGCTCTTCAATAGTCTGGCCTTCCCAAAAAGGCTCTACTCTACCATTAGTGTGACCCAATTCTAAGGCTTCTAACCTTTTTGCTATAGCAGCAATTTTGGCATCTGATTCATAGCCTCCTTCTACCCTATTAACGTTTCCTCTACCTAGAAGAATTGTTATCTTGGGGCCCTTACAATATTCCCATTGCTGGGTCTTTTCGGCGATTTCATTCAAAAATTCTATCGCCGCATCAACAGTTTGGTTTTCAAAACCACCAGTGCATAGAGACTCAACCATGGTTGTTGTCGAGTAATCTAAACCCTCATAAAGGATTTGAACTAGCCTAACCTTTTCTAAACCATGATGAGGACATTGAGCTAATAAGTCATTGAACCTTTCCAAATATCTATATAACGATTCTCCCTCCTGTTGAGAAAATGTGCAGATTTGCGTCCTAATAGACGATGTTTTGTGCCTAGGGAAAAACTTGTTCAAAAAGGCAGATGTAAGTTGTTCATAGTTTTCTATTGAACAGGAAGCCAAACTATATAGCCATGATTTGGCTTTATCTTTCAGGGAAAAAGGAAATAACCTAAGTTTCAAAGCATCATCATCAAGGTCTCTAATCTTTAGGGTACTACAAATTTCCTCAAAGTCCCTAACATGGAAGTATGGGTTTTCATTTTCTTTCCCTAAAAAGATTGGGAGCATCTGTAGGGTTCCAGGCCTAAGTTCATAATTTGCTTCAGTTTCAGCTAACCTGATACAAGAGGGACGAGTAGTCCTAGTAGGATTCAACAAAGCTTTTAAAGTTGCCATTTTTGGCTCTATCGGGATATTTGAGGTTCTATGAAATCACAAAACAAGGCTGACTCAACCAAATCAAACCTAATTTTCTAGCAAACAAAAAGCATGATGGTTCCACTTAGATTGTTTCTAGACCAGCTTCTATTCTTTCGAAAAGGAACTCGTTACAATCTGAGCAAACTCCTCTGGAATCAATCCGAGTCAAAGTAAGTTGAATCGAGGCGAGGGAAGCTCAGTGGAGCTTTGATACCCAAGGCCTCACCGGTTACAAGGCGGCGCAGTCACGCGTTCAACTCACAAAAACCATCATGAACTTCGAAGTATGCTCAAAAGAGTAACCAATATTTTTCGAACGACTTTCCTATTAAGCTCGTTACCCTATAGGTCTCGTTCTAGTCAAAATTGTAGGCTTAGGTTCGCGTTTGGTTTTGTTTTCCTAATGCGGGCAAGAAGAGAAAGGTGATTAAATCCGAACCCTTATCTTGTATGGCTAGTCCTTGCCCTTTACTAGGAAATTAAAGCAGCCGTTTTCAAGTCCTCAGCATATATGCAAATGAAGGAATACAGTAAACCCGCTGACAGGGGATTCACGGGTGTTTCGAAAAACTTACCTCCCGTACCAGACGGGCGAAGAACCGCTGAAGTTGACTCGGGCCACGACTCCTATGTCATGTACGAACCCGAGGGGCCGAGGCGATATCGTAATCACCGTACTTCTCTGCAAACAGTTTTTATTTAAACCAACCCTTCTGTAGGGTTTAAAAATAATAATGTCCCAGTCCAAAAATAAAGTCCAAAAAGTGTCCAAAAATAAAAAGAAAAATTACAAAAAATAAACCCTATTTACAGTTTCTAAAAATAAAACAAAATAACTATATACAAAATCTTCTTCTTCACTCCTTTTGATTTCCTCTTTGCTTTCCTTCTTTGGTGATGCTTTCCTTTTATAACACTTTTTCTTCCCTTGTAGCTTCGCTCCAAATCTGAAAAGAATTGAAAAATACCAAAACGCGTAAAAAAGAACAAAAAATAAAAAGAAACCTAAAACAAATCTAAATACAAGTCCGCGTCGGCGACGCCAAAAATTGATGCAGTTTTTAAGTGGTAGTAAAGTTCGTTCAACTCGGATTGTGTAGACTCGATTTTAGACTCAAATTAAAATATAAAACTTAAAAAAGAAATTGTTATCAAGATTATAAAAAGCACTGAGACTCAGGATTCCACCAATCTCCAATTTTTATGTGATTTAATCTAGTCAATAATTATACAACTCTTTACGTTTGAAGTGATTCTAATATTCTCCTGGACAAGTAGATTCTCAAAACAATAGCTGTAAATCGAAAGCATGGACCATCAAAAGACTTAACCTAAGCATGACCCATCAATTGAGAACACAACCACTTAATCAGAATCATAAATTCAATTTCAGTTCAGTGCAAATAATCATAAAAGAATTACAAAAATTAAATTAAATAGAATTTACCACATAATATTTGGAAAAATGGCTTCCTCCGTCGCCTCAGCAATGGGGTTTAGCTCCTCATATTTATCACTTGCTCAAAATATTTGTTCTTAGCCCAAAAGTTGATTAAAAGAATGAAAAACTATAAAACTGATTGTTTGCAACAGTGTAATGGCGTTGCAAAACAAAGGACTGACTGTTACAAAGAAGTTACTGTAGAAGCGTTACAAATTTGAGACGCTGTTCTTATTTGCAACGTTTGTTCTTCAGCAACAGCAACAGAAACTCGGGTTTTCCTGCAACTTGATCAATTCAGCTCTGTAGTGCTACAAACTCCTCTGCGACTGCTCCAATAACTTCGTAACCTTCCCTGGGACTCGAACACACCTTTTATACTGCTCAGAAACCTAAAAATAGCGATTAATTCTCTCTTTTTCTTTTCGTGCAAGCCACAACAATAATCTTCTCTGCCAACTTCCTTACGCGTTTCTAAGACTTCCAAATCATCCGAAACTCTTCCTTAGATATAATCTCACCTTAGGAAACAATATCACGCCTTTAGTCTCCCGGAAATTCCTAAAATAATTCCACAAAGTTTTCGTGCAAAACTCAAACTCTGTTTCCTTTTTCTGGATTATCCAGCCCAGTTTGATCGATTCCAGCGCACATACCAAGCCTGTTATGCTCAATCACGTCCAGCCCAACAAATTTCAGCGATTGAATCTCTCTAAAACACCTTCGAAATCCAACCCAAAGTTTGGTTTTTTGCTGGATATTTTTCCCGCCAAAATTTCATTCGAATTTGAGAAGAAAGTGACCTCCCCCTATCCTGTGCTGGTCTCCCTTTAACAGATGCCTCGAAATGGGTCACCCCTTAGTAATTAGGTTACCCCTTATCCAAAGTGAGAGTCCGTATAGTAATTTTCTCCCACGAGCGCAAAAACCATAGCCAATTTCGCCGCAAAAGCTTATTTCTCCAAAAATACCTACAGGGACATAAAAAGCCATAATAAATATAAAATCGAGCACTAATAATATATACAATTGAGATTATATAAGACACAAAAATGTGCATATCAATCACTCTCAAGGTGAAAATAAGTTCAACCTGGTCAAAAAACCAAGTTTCACATAATCAGGAAGATCCAGGATATGACATGTTCTCCAGACGACCGTGGATCCACGCTGAAAAGATGGCTACTGATAAAGCGCCTTTAGTTGTACATCTCTCCAACAAAGAAAGTTCTGATACAGAAGATTCGACGAACATTCCATCATCGGAGCACTTGGAGGAATTTCAAACTTTGACGAAGTTGAAGCAAGAACCTGCAAAAGAAGCATAGACATTCATCAAGAGGTTCCGCACTCAGGAAAGTTTCATTCCATGTCTATGTCATTTATTTCCTCACATGCTATCCTAGCATGGGGACTCAATTCAGCTAGCAACTCTGTAAGACGTTATGAATGGTAGCTTCACCGCATTAGTATTTTACCAAGTGGTTGAATCTGACACCGCTTCGAATCGAGCATCTCACCGAGACATTCACTACTGAGAGATGACGGAAGCATGGCAAGAACACTTTAGGCATTTCTCCACTTGTAGGAATATCCACGAGTATCAGAAATCTCTGATGTCTGCACAAGCGTTGAATCCCACTATCGCAGCGGAATGCTGAATCAACAGAAGATACACGGGCCGACACGATCAAGCCTAAGACATTCGACGCTTCAGCGCTCAATCATATAAGAAGCCTTCGAATTGTACTCCCAATCAAAGAGTACACCTTCGATAATAGCGTCTCTAGCTTCAGCACAATATTTCGACGGTGACACACTGGTTCAATACCGACACGATCAAAGTGCAGTTGAATTACAATCGATAAGTCTTCACTATCCAATGATAAGACTTCTGAAGCAGATGCAACATCATTCGTCAATGGATGGTACAAACTCCTTCAACTCTGCTAAGTGAATGAGGGATGCACTGGGGACTTGATTTTATTGGAAATATCAATTCAATATATTTCAATAAATGTTATCCACATAACAAGTCATTGCAACCTGATGTGATTCCATGAAACGTTATCAAACGAAACCTCTCTATATCACAATCCCCTACATGACTGAGGAACTTCATCTCTTCACCAATCACATCCAGAATGAAGACTGCCACTGTTATCTGCCACAACAACATCGATTCCCTAACGAAGCCACTTCACAACTCAGTGGATGGAGGAGCAAAGACTATCCTTTTCGGTCTCTGAAGAAACTCCAAACCATAGTATCGGCATCGAAAAGGATATATGGAGGAACCCCATTCATGGTCTCAGCATCAACAAGAATTTCTGGAGAAAATTCAATTGTGATCTCAAGCATCAGTCTCAGACGCAACATCCGACTTCATCAACTATCCATTCTCTGAAGCGTTACTCTATGGATCGTACTTCTTCAAGCCATAATGATTCATATCAAGATGTGTAAACATGAAAACATGCTAACATGAACGTCTTCCTAAAGCTTTACCGGTAGACGGGCACAAACCAAAATCTTCTACAAGATGTTCTCATCGCCTCTACAAGTGAGATACGACATGCTCCAGGCCATGGGTTTACATAAACGTACCAATGGGTGAGGAATAGGACAATACTTCCTCAACAAAAGATGTTCGTTTATGTCTCTTCTACAACATACCAAAAGAGCGCAACAATCGGGCATACGAGATGAAAGATATGGCTTTTACCGCCAGGTCTACGACATCTGAAAAATTTGTACGGGATTACAAATTACAAATGTGAACGCTTCGTTGGCTGACCTCTGCAACTCCAAATTAAGTAATTCTTTTCTCATGTGATAACTCAGTCTCTTAAATTCAAAAGTTGGGGTCAAGCATCGAATTTCGACGTTGTATGAGGTTCCTACAGCTTCCAGAGCATACAACATGCAAGAAGAAATTCTTGGACGGGATTCATAACCTCCACAGTCGATCGATGTCCACCAGGTCCTTCCGCTAAATCCTTCATCAAGGTACCTCCAACTTCGACCACCTAGGTCTTTACATCAGTTTTTCTACCTGGGTCCTCTATCTAGGTCTCACCAGAAGAAGGGAAAACGAAAGGGAGAGACTTAACAAAATACTGGGGATTGACGGTCCACTGGTCAAGACGATCGATTTCACAATCCAAAACCAATCAAGAATTCAAAACCAAAATAAGACCTCGCATCTCTCAGAAGTCTAAGGTTTAAGATATCATGGAAAGAAAACTAAAGAAAGTCAGCAAAATAAGATTTCTGCTTTTCTGCATCCTCCAAGACTTGCAAAGCAGCTTTCTCCGCCTCCAGCTTCTTGGTCAGCTCAGCAACTTCATCCATCTTCTTCAACACGGTATTACTGGTGGTGAAAGGAGTGTCACCTTCCACTGCTTTCCTGATAGCATCAATCTTTTGACGAAGCCACTTCAGATTGAAGCCAAGTTCTTCAGCTTTCTTCAAGTTGTACTCCCAATCAAAGAGTACATCCCGGGTGACAGTATTTCTAGCTGTGATGCGGATATCATTTATAACACGCAAGATGGCTTCTACTTTCCTCGTCAAGAAATAACTATGCTCTGGATCCTTGGTAACGACGATGTGCCCACACATCTTCCACGGTTTCTTGTACATAGCAGCATATCCAATGGGAACGCTAAATCCACCGACAAACCTGTGATATGGGAGTATCTCACCAAATGGAGGAGTAAAAGCAGTCCCTTCGTTGGGATGCTCATGCACTATTATCCGGTTCTCAATCGTTGGAGCAGCGTCAACAATCATAGGAACAACTTCGGTTGGAGCAGCTTCTTCCATTCTCGATTCGGGATCCACCATCTCACACACAATTGGAGTTTCAGTCACCTCCATGGCATCAACAACAAGCGTTACATGACCTTGGGGTACAGGTATGGAGGTCTCATTATCAACGGCTCCATGGTTGCTCAAGTCATCATTGTTGGATCCATTATTCCCAACTTTAGCATTTGGCACCTAATGTGAAGATTACATGGGATTAGAATGATTCAAGCGTGGAAACCCAACACAACCATAAAATCCAGCATGTAAGTGAACTAACATCACCTAATTTCTTTACTATGCATCTAAAACATGAGCAAATAGTGTAGAAGCCATGAAACACGTTTTTCAGACAAGCTCATCTGAAGAGATTCTACACTTCCCTATATTAAACGACGAACTGGGAGCAATTGGTAAGGAATTTTTGGGTCATATACCGTTATCTTCGTATGGATGTTTTCTACAACATATCAAAATTTCATAGCAATCGGATGAACGAGCTAACAGATGTGGCCAAAACATCGGACAACATGCAACCTGAAAAAGTTCTGAAGGTCTCCTGGAAGTTCACTATTTCGCCTTTTTTAGGCCCTAAACATGCTCATAATTCAAAAATCTTCCGTGATGAAGCTTGGAAATTTCCTGGGCTTGAATATACATACGCAGACTGCGAAAATATGACTTCGGACGAGGATTCTACAGCTTTTCTAGTAAAATCTGAAGTCTGAATTTTCTGGTGACGTATTTCGGCAAAAGTTTCATGGGTCCTCTTTCATTCATTCACAAATCAGCAATTTCATACTTCCATGAAGAAATTACAAGATATATACTTACCAGGGGAGTCTCTAAATCATTTTGAGGGCTCGACAACGCCGGAATCTCCATTAGCAATGCTGTTATCTCCATTCGGTTCGGGATTTCGGGAATTCTCCATATTCCCATGTTCCAAAGAAGAGTGTGCTTCATCAACATGCTGCTATCTATAATAATTTCTTCTTGGATTCACCAACAACAATTATTATTATTTCATTCAAGGAGATGCCACGATCACCGAAAGAGATACTACATCGACTTCTTCACCAATGCTGGATTCCTGGATTGTTTTCCCGGGAACAAGTTGAAGACCGTCATGGAGAAAAAGTCTGAAAATAAATAACAAACCTTGGTCTCGTGATCCTAATTGCACGGGCAGGGAAAAGTCATGACACAAGGAGCGCTAACAACTCACTGGGGACTGCACGTCATCCTGTAGTCCTTACTGCTGGGTTCTTCGCTCCTGTAGACTTTCTTCCATTTCCATGGAGTCTACATTGATTCAGGATCTCACTATTCGATTATCCTGTGGTAAATATAATGAAATAATCATAAGTACAACTCAGTATGAAGGATCTCTCACCATCACTCAGAGGTCCCAGAAGTACCATTTCTTAAAGTTGCATTTGTAGAGATGTCATCTCTGGAAACACCATCTTTGGAATTATCATCATGGGAGTCAGTCATTCTTGCAAAGTGGATACTTCGGCACATTTTTCATACAAAGCGCAGGATTCAACAAAACAATGAATCATGGAATAAAGGTGCTCACAACAGCGTCTACAAAAATGGTAACTATCCAACTCTTACCTATTTACAATTTCACTAGCTATAGTGATTACAATCTCGAGAATTTGTTCGCTCCTTCGGACCTGCAAAGACGAACAAAATTCGTTATTCACAACCATAACGTGATTTTCATAAAATTGTGAACAATTCACGAAACTTCCATCATGTGAACAATTCATATTATTTTCACCGTGTGAGCAACTCCCACCGAGTGAACACTCATTGGTTTTATGCATACACTACCAAATTACAAAATCCATGCAAACAGTATTTCATCAAAAATTGTTTACTTCTAGCAATTGCTGAAAATCAAAAACTTAATTTCACATAAGTTTTCACTGTGTGAACATTCACTGGTTTTTCAAAAATTGGATAGACGTCCATTCTACAATTATGAAAACTCACATACATATATTATTTCACCATGTATAATTGTCTACTTTCAACAGTTGTTCAAAATCAAAACATTGACTTTACAAAAATATATTTTAACGTGAAACTCACGTAAATTTGAATATATATATATATATATATTGCTCCCTCGCGCAAGCATCCGTGTTTGAAACGAGTATATTTTCAAAAATTTATGAAAGCTCACATATCGAAAATAAAAAATTTCATGAAAGCTCATCAACAAAATTTTTATTACTAACATATGCACTTCTATTAAAAAAAAAACTTTTTCTCTTGTACGAGCATCCACCTTTGAAACGAGAGTTTATTCCCTTTTGTGAAATCTCACATATTAAAAAAAAAAAATTGACTTTCGTGAAAGCGTGTAGACAAAATTTTTATCACTATATTTTGTTTTTTTCTTAACTACGAAAAACGCACGTCTGTTCCTAAAACAAGGATTTCTTTTTGGGCTCGGGCCCGCAGACATTAAACCGACCAAAACAGGATACTTGATCGTCCAAATCAGCAGTGCCTCATCTCTCCGTGACCACGATATGGCACTCTATCACACCATCAGGATCCTCACCTGAGATTTTGCTTGTACATGACACCATTGGAGCAAATCGGGGTTTTGAAAATACCTTTGTACGACTGAGTTCCGCTGCTCATCTCGTAGAAAATCACCATCTAATGCTTACTGTGGCACACGACTGTCCCTCACTAAGCATGGGACTTAATGTTGATGGTGGATTTTCGACAAGGGTCAAAATTGTAAAATCATGATACTGCATGTTTCTGACCCGGCTTCAGGAACGCATGTGACGATTCATATTTTACGATCCGTGAACCGTTTTCACGATCTCTGATTTAGTACCTCTTAGAGCCACGATGAATATGATTCTCGAAAGGCCTCCCACTTGCTAAGGGTTCGATGTTGTGCATTTCATCGCTTTCCTCTATGTAGAAGAAAGATTGGGCGGTTCTCCATACATAATTGTTTGCTGAGAGGACAAAACGCCTTCAGGACATCGGTGACACTCGCTGTTCCCTGACTACATAGAGGTACCTGCCTCTACATAGAAGAACGATTGGGCGGTTCTCCGTAAGATTGAGAGAAATAACGCCTTCAGGACGTCGGTGATACTCTCTGTTCCCTGACTATGTAGAGAGAGCGTGTATAGACCCAGACGGTTCTCCGTAAGATTGAGAGCAATAACGTCTTCAGGACATCGGCAACACTTGCTGTTTCACTGACTATACGCAAGAGATTAAATTCTACCATGACATTCACCACTGAATTCCTATAAGATAATATATCTTATCTCATTACTCCTATTTCATGATCGAAATGGTAATAGATAAATGTATTACTCGGATTTCATGATCGAATCCACGGCTGATCTCATGAAATGGTAATATATATTACTCCAATTTCATGGTCGAACCCACGGCTGGTCTCATGAAATGGTAATATCACCACTTATTTTATTACTCCGATTTCATGGTAGAATCCACGATCCCATGGAATGGTGATACCTATTTTATTATTCCGAATTCATGGTCGAATCCACGGCTGATCCTATGAATTGATGATAAAAAACTACTCATCTTTATTACTCAGTTTCATTAATTATTCACCACTGAATTTCATAAATTAGTAATAAATACTCAGCAACCGGGCATCTGGACCACAACTGAGTAAGCCCCATAAAATGGTGCAAGTGTACTCGACAATGATGCATGACTGAGTGCCCGGATGCACAAACGAGTATTCAAAAATATGGAAAAAGAGGAATCCTACACAAAACAGGAGAGATAAACAAATAATAATAATAAAATAGTGGAGAGGCCCCCATGGGCCATTCCCTAGCCGTGGCCGGTTCCTTGCCTCTCCCATTATTTTTCTTATTTTATCATTTTCATGAACTTATGAAAACTCCCTCATCCCAGCAACTTTCCATGACCAAAACCAAAAGCCAACATGGTCACACGACTGGCTAGCCTCTCACGGTAATTTTTAAATATTAAAACAATTTTATTTTAATATTTTCAAAATATTGATGAATTGAGCATACATGCTCATTCCAAGAAAAATCAAAAGTTTCCGCCAAGATGAAACTCTTCTGAAAATTCACAATGTTGCTCGAACGTGCATCAGAAAATACTGAAACTCTCAGTATGGAGACACGGACACCACGGCAACACGTGCATGCCTTCATGACTGACCAGAGTCATTCCTAGGGCTTGCACAAAGCCGGTCCCACATGTTTTCGTAATTCTGACCTAATTTGCTCAATTGCTCATACTGGGCCCAAACTCTCTCCAACCAACTGGAGGATTCTTCAAACAGCCAACAATTGGTCACGTGACCACCAAGAGCCGGTCCGATGGCCTTTTGGTCGGTCCCCCATCTCTCATACCTAGGTTTTATCACATAATGCTGAACCCAGCAATATTTCAGAAAATGATGAAACCGACATTTAATCATCATTCTTTCACCAACTCTCAAAACTGAGAACCCTGGTGCATGCCCACTCGATCACTGGGCACCACATGGACGCCCATCATCCCATGTGGTCGGTCCCTCTTCACTCATGATCAATTTTCAGCAATTTGCCAATCGATGAAGGATTGATAAAAAATTAGGGTTTCGAACAAACGCTCATGAAATCAGCATTCTGAGCAAGTTCAAACATTAAATTATGTTGATACAGCAATCAACATCTAAATTAATTATATAATATTCGGTAATCTACCAATATTTTAATTAATATTTTATTGGGTCATGTCACAAGTAAATAATTCGCCGAATCGAGCAATACTTGCTCAATTGCCCGAATATTGATCCAACTAACAATATTCAGTAATCTGTCGAATTGAGAAATACTTGCTCAGTTGCTCGTCAAATTATCAATATTCAGTGATTTGCAGAGTTGAGCAATACTTTCTCAGCCACTCAAATACTGGTCAATAATTCACTAAATCGCTGAGCATTCATCACTCATGCTCGATTCAACAAAATCTAGACTCATTGTCTCAACATTCAACAAATGATTAATTAAAACACGTCTGCCTTGCAGACTTCACGATTCGTGAGACATCAATCACGTCACAAATGGGGGGATATCACTTAGGGTTTTGGTCTGGTGGCCTACGGCACGTGGATACATCCACGACTAGAAGTGTGAGTAAGTCGTGCAAACGGTTGAAGGAGTTAGCAAAGTAGTGGGTGCACGATCAGTCAAGTCTCCACACGACATGGAACTAACTTTACCACGATCTCCCACTTTCCCACTCTTTCACTCACGAAACTGTCACACTTACAGGGATCAATGTGTTCACTACTATGACAGTATAAATAAGTCTCTGAATCCATGATTGAAAAACTAGATTACATCAGTAATTATCCACACAGAATTTCTCGAGTAACTACTCTCAAGAATTCATCAATCTACCAGAACTTATTCGAACTCAACAGTTCACCAATTATTGCAGAAACCCACAACACATCCACAATCCTTGATCATCATTGATCCACGCAATTTTCAGCTTCCCTCCTACAGATCAACCCATCTCCCTCTTTGCGACCGAATTGACTCTGGAACGGCCATTTTTTTGGTTTAGACCGGAGTCTTACAAATTGATTTCCCGAATCTAAGCACCCCATTTGCAGCGGTGCATCTGTGTGAGGATTAACATTTTTCCCGGCTGAGGTGTCTCGGCAGCACGCTCAACTCTTCACTTCCCCAAAAAACCGGCGGCCCGTTTTTACCCATCCACACCCTCTGGCAATGAAAATAAAGAACTCTGTGTCAACACATAGAATTCAACCAATTACTTTTGCGCCTTGCGCAGTATACCAGACCTTGCTTGTCGAAAGTAAGCCTAGGCAAACTAGGTAATTAATCTGCCATGGATCAGTAGGTGCAAAAACTTTCCTAGAATCAGATAACAGGGAGCCGCGACAGCAAAGGGAGGCGTGGCCATGCCTTAGGCCAGCTGGCGCCACTTGCCATTGGCCACGCCTCATCCTAAACCGGCCCTATTTCCCTCAACCAATCAGGTCGCCTTAAACCCGCCACATGCACATAAGTTGTGACTGGGCCCATACTAACTGGCCCCATTTCCCATCAACCAATCAGGTTGATCTGAAGCCGCGAAACTCACACCGGAAGTGTATCCACGCCCATGCTTGGCCGGCCCTCTCCTTCCTAACGACCAATCAGGTCACTTTAAAATGCGCCACGAGCACTAGAGGTTTAGCCGCGCCTTATGTTTGGTCGACCCCTTTTTCTCGACCAATCAAGTCGTTCTAAACTCGCCACTATACATTAAAAGCCAAACGCACCCTGCCGCGCCGCCATACTAACTGGCAAGCCAAACGCGCCCTTCCACAAAAACATATTAATCGGAATGCCAATATGCCACTCTGCCGCAGTAACATTCCGACATGCCAATCTGCCGCAGTAACATGCCAATGTGCCACAAATGACATCACTACGTGCTAATCCACTTTCTGTTCATGGCCAATGCCATAACGGACTCCAATTAGAATTTTATGATCGAAACAAGACTTTTGCTTCAATAGCATTAGCCGAAGCCCTAATTTTTGGTCATAGTCCATAACATGCCACGATCCAATTTAGATTTGGCCATGCCGCCAAGCCATAACTTTGGCGACGGTGCCAAATCTTAGCCTTGGCCACGCCGCCAAGCCATAACTTTGGCCACGATGCCAAATCTCAGCCTTGGCCATGCCGCCAAGCCATAACTTTGGCCACGACGCCAAATCTTAGCCTTGGCCACGTCGCCAAGCCATATTTTTCCACGACGCCAAATCTTAGCCTTGGCCATGCCGCCAAGCCATAACTTTGGCCACGATGCCAAATCTTAGCCTTGGCCACGCCGCCGAGCCCTAACTTTGGCAACGACGCCAAACCCTAGCCTTGGACATGCCACCAAGCCCTAACTTTGGCCACGGAGCCAAATCCTAGTTTTGGCCATGCTACAATGCAACAGGCGTGGCCACGCCACGGCTACGCCACTGGCATGCCGCTATGCCATGGCTACGCCAGGCGCCACTTTGCTATACAACCAGATATGGCCATAATCAACGACCACCCTCTCTCCTGAATTACAAATCTCAGCCATCCAAGTTCGCCAACGAACTGACAGACTTGTGGCAAGTTTCAGGCGACCAGACGCCTAAATCTAGTGGTCATGGCTACGCCAGGCGCCACTTACACCATCGTGCCACTGGAATGCACGATCCATGCCACCTTACCATTGGCATACACTAAAACGCCACTGCACCATTATCAGGCGCCAACACAAGGTAGCCATAATCAACATCTACCCTTCCTTCATGAGATGCGATCTCAGCCATCGGAGTTCGCCACCGAACTGACAAACCTGTGGAAAGTTTTAGGCGACCAGCCAAAACGAGCCTAGTAGAATTACATGCTATTTTCCTGCAGTAAGTCCCTTGACTTTGACTTGCCATACGTAGCAAAGTTCTACATGTCTTCCACGAAAACACTTGAGACATCAAACATGTCAGAAACTGGGGGATGCTCATCAGGGTATTCGTCTGGCGGTTTACAGAGTGCGGCGTGCAATGCGCCCGTTACAAGAAAGTGTCATGAAGCAGGACAATTAGTGGTGGTGAAAATTAACGGTGTAAACGAATTCACTTCCTTCATCATGGAAGCATAATGTCTGACGGTTACACGAATTCACTTCCTTCATCATGGAAGCATAATGTCTGATGGTTACATGTTACTCTATTTTTCCACCACTCAATCGTTTCCACTTCCTACGAGACCAGGGTATGTTTCAATATTACTTTTATAAATAGGCTTCACCTATTTCCACCAAAAAACAAGTTTTGGTCGGCAACAATACAATATCTAGAAATCACCTGGTAGCTTTCCTTTCTGCTAGCCAGTTCTACTTTCAGATACAAGTCATAAACAACCACATCTTCAGAATCAACGATCCTGGTCTCAACACTTTCTATGCTTCCCTCCCTAAGACCAACCCTTCTCATTCACTTTGTGACCGAAGCAAGCCTGGAACGTCCATTTATTGGTTTAGTCCAGGATTGTACAGATTGATCTCTCGAATCAAAAGTATTCCCGTGCAGTGCATTGTTTAGGGTTTAGATTGGTTTCTCATCCACACACCCAAAATTACCAAAATCAGCAGAAACGGTTTTCACCCACAAACAAAGATCTAAGCAATTGAACAACTCTCTAACTAGTTCATTTGAGTAATTTGAACTAGTTGTGGTAAAGAATAATATGGTTGATATGAAAGTGCTCATATGGATAACCATTTGGTTAACTACTGTTGAACCAACTAAGTGTACATGTTTGGGTACAGTTACACAAACCTAAATAAACGTGCATTTCATTTGTGTGTAACAAGCTAAGTTCGATATAACAGTTAAAAGATATTAGCTTGAATATAATAAGGTTTTCATCTAACGGTGAATATTGAATGCTTTGTTACTAAGCTAACATTGATTGCAAACCCTGATTTATATAAAGAAGAACTCTAGCAACTGGGAAACCAAATCCCCACACCTTTTGTGTGATACTAGTTGTATTAGATAGATTCGATTCTCCTTTAACCTTAGTTTTCTTCTCGAGACCCTGTAGGTTAATATAAAGACCCTCAAGCTCTTCAACGCTATTAGACCGGTCAAGTGTTGATTTAGCCGAAAATAACTCGATTAGTTTAGCATGAACGTTAATTAATAGAAATTAACCTAAAAATTATTTAGATATGAAACTAGTACCGTTGGATAGATCTCGAAAAGTTACGCGGAATGGACTACTCGAACGTGCCAATCAGATATCGGATGAAGAAGAAAACATCAAGACAATATGAAGGGTAAAATTGTCATTTTTGAAAAAAATGCTTTTGATGCAACAAGGACACGTGTGGCTTTCCCTTATCATATTTTTGGGTTACTATAACATTTTTTCGTTGGCCTTATCCCTAGCCAAATCGAGAGGATAACTCTAATTTCTGTTTCACTTCTTCTTCATTCTTCTTTCTCATTTGTCTTTCTTCTCTTTCTTTCATATTCTCCGTCTTTCTTTTCTGTTCTTCCTCTGTAAGAATCGAGTGATGAATTTGAGAGTGGGTTAGATATATATTAACTGATGAATTAATGAGATGGTGATGGAGGTGTTGTTGATGTTATTTATGGAGGAAGAGATTAATGATTGTTAAGGTTTTGTGGTGAATCAGGGGGAGTAAAATTAGGGTTTCTGTTTTTAGGATTTATGATGATGATGTTGAGCTAGTGAAGATGAGATTGAATAATGGTGCAGGCAGTGTATGCTTTGAGATGAACTTAGATTGATGTAGGAGTTGAGGATATTGGAGTTGCAGGTGATCAAGAAAGTGAAAGGGCAGAACTTGCAGAGAAGAGCTGAGTCAATGATGAACTGTTGGATGAGTCGCAGTTGAGTTGTGCAGGCCTTGTGATTAGTGGTTATGAAGTTCAGATTGTAAAGGTAATTGCAGGCTTGAAGTTGTTGAGTTTTGATGTCCGAATGGTAGTTAAGAGTTAGGTGAGTGTAATATTTTGCAGAGAGAATGAATTGGTGCTAGTTGCTGTTAGAGTTTGTTGTAAAAGATTGGAACTGCTATTGCAGGTAGGCTTAAATTACAAATGTATTGAATTATAGATTTCTGTTTATATAGATTGTAATTTGAATTATAGTTAAGAGTATTGGTTGTTGCACATTGATTGTGCCTTAATGTTCTTTGGCCTGAGCATTTGGCTCTGGCATGTGCAAGAGTTTTGACTCTAGCTGACTTAGTCTATATGACTGAGTCGAATCAGTTGACCCTATTAAACTGAGTTGACTCGTGTGACCAGATTTGACCCTGAACTTTGACCTGGCCTTGACTCTGTTGATTGACGTTTACTGTTAGTTGACCCTTGACCGTCACTTTGACCGTTAGTTGACTTAGTTGGACCGGGCCTTAGATTAAGGGGTCAGTTTAGTGGACTTGGGCTTAGACCTAGTATTTATATTTTGAATATTTGGACCCTTATGGTCCGAATTAACCTTTGGCTTCTTCTACAAAGTTGTAGATATTCACAAGACTTATCTAATAGGCTATAGAACCAACCCAATTCAATTAGTAAACCTTAGCTAAGCTAAAGATAGATAAATAAAAGATGTAGAACCTTAAATGGGCTTAGAACTGTTAGATAGACATGTATGATTCTTGTATGAGCCATTTTGTCTAGATTTTTAGAGTTCTTGTGTGATTAATAGTTAGTCTATATTAACAACGATCGATTCAAAGGATGAACCAGTGGATCGTGGATCTCGAGGTAGGCGTGGCTTGTCATCAAAAGAGGTGGGAATACATTTGACTCTTTTGTAACCATTATTGTTTCTTCTACAAAGTTTATGCTTAACAAACACATGCATTGTCTAGTGTGCATTCCATGCTTTGTTTAAACTGCTTTACTATACTTCTGTTGATTTTGTTAATCTTTCCATGGTTTGGAAAGGGATTATAATGTTTGTTTGTCATATGAATTGTTATGGGAAATACGAATTTCCACTTGTGGTATATAGGATACGCTCCTTCACATTTATATCTACATGAATTCATATTTTATTGCTTAGAGTGGGTCATCATGGTCTTGGTGATATCAATAGCTAATGAGTGTGGTTAGCACGAATATTATATATTGTTTGAAGAAGGAGTTTGTCCATATACATGTTTGTTTATTTCAGTGACTTTGTCACTTTTTAATGTTTGGGAAAACATTATTGTTTTCCAAATCTTGTCATGATTACTTGAAAGTTAAATGTTATTCCTACTGGGCACCCCTTTTAGGGATGATGTGCTCATTCATTCCCACTTTCAGTTTCAGAGACAGATCAGAGTCGTGCAGCAAAAGCTTCAAGGAGTTGAGTCCGTTCGTTAGATTACTTATGCTATGTTTATTATGTTGTATATTCTATTTGCAAACCAAATGACTATTGTATATGTATCATTTGAGATGAGTTCCTGTATATATATTTCTGAGTGGGGCTAGTTTTGGGTTAAGTTTTGTAGCAGATTTCTTAATTGAATGTTGAAGTAAATGATTTAGATTCTTAGTACCTCTTTATTGGCTAACTAGTTCATTTGAGTCATTTGAACTAGTTGTGGTAAAGAAGAATATGGTTGATATGAAAGTGCTCATATGGCTAACCATTTGGTTAACTACTGTTGAACCAACTAGATGTACATGTTTGGGTACGGTTACACAAACCTAGATAAACGTGCATTTCATTTGTGTGTAACAAGCTAAGTTTCGATCTAACGGTTGAAAGATATTAGATTGAATCTAATCAAGTTTTCATCTAATGATGAATATTGAATGCTTTGTTACTAAGATAACATTGATTGCAAACCCTGATTTGAAAAACTATATAAGGGAAAACTCTAGAAACTGGGAAACCTAATCCCCACACCTCATGTGTGATACTAGTTGTATTAGCTAGAGTCGATTCTCCTTTAACCTTAGGTTTCTACCGAGACCTTGCAGGTTAACGACTTGAAGACTTCATTGGGATTGTGAAGCCAGACCGATATTACTTTCTCGTAGTTCTGTGATCTGATCTTGCTGTTTCTATCGTACTAAGTACAATCGTAAGGATTGACTTGATATTGATTTCTCCGGTAGGCAAGATATAAAAGTAGTCACAAACATCTTCGTCTCATCGTTTTTGATTCCACAATATCTAGTTTCCCCATCATACGATTTAAATTATTGTGAGGTGATTGATAATACTGAGCTGTTCTTCGGAATATAAGTCTGGTTTATCAATTGGTTCCTGTTCACCTTGATTTATCAAAAGACGGAAAAAAAACTCATAGGTATTTCCGTGGGCGACAGATTTATATATTACCGTAGACTTTTATGTGTGATACAGATTTGTTTATTAAAGTCTCCGACTTTGGGTCGTAGAAACTCTTAGTTGTGGGTGAGATCAGCTAAGGGAATCAAGTGCGTAGTATCCTGCTAGGATCAAAGACGTAGGAGCGCAACTATACCTTGGATTAGTGTGAGATTGATTGGGGTTCAACTACAGTCCATACTGAAGATAGTTTGTAGTAGGCTAGTATCTGTAGCGGCTTAATACAGTGTGTGTTCAATCTGGACTAGGTCCCGGGGTTTTTATGCATTTGCAGTTTCCTCGTTAACAAAACTTCTGGTGTCTGTGTTATTTCTTTTCCGCATTATATTTTTTTATATAATTGAAATATCACAGATTGTGCGTTTGAATCAATCAATTAGAATATCCAACCTTTGGTTGTTGATTTACATTGATTGATACTTGAACATTGGTCTTTGGTACCGTTCAAGTGATTTCTCTTGTATTCAACTAGACTCGCAGATTTCTATTTGCTTGAGTAAGTATTGAATTGAGAAAGGGAGATATCGCTCTTTGATATACTTTTATTAAGATTGAGTCTGACTGTCTAGTTGATTATCTTAAAAGTATATTGGAGTTAGTCCATACAGATTGCTAATCGAAATATTGGATGTGGTTGTTAGACCCCCGTTTTTTCTATTGGTATCAGAGTAGGAAAACACGTTTAAAGACCTTACAAGTCTGTGTTTGTAGCGATCTGACTCTATGGACATGAATTCTATCTCCATAAACGTACCACCAGTCTTCGATGGCTCAAAATACTTGTGGTGGAAAATTGCTATGCGTGCTTTTCTTTAAGATCGTGATTTTCAAACATGGGTACGTGTTGTTAATGGATATGATCCTCCGGTTAATACAGAAGGCGATGTATCTATACCTAAGTATATTGGTAGATATTGTTAAATGCTATCATACATGCCATTACCCCAGATCTTCAGTACCATGTGACTACGCGCACTAAGTCTAAAGAAGCCTGAGATATCTTAGAAACCGTATTCTAAGGAAATATCAGTGAGAAAGAAGCTAGACTTCAAAATCTAAATTCTGATTAGGAAAACCTTCGTATGGAAGATGAAGAAACATTTGATGAGTTTAATCACAAAGTGTCTGAAATTGTTAATGCATCTTTTGCATTGGGTAAACATTGTGATAAAAATTCTCAGATCGTTGCCATCTATATACGATTCTAAGAAGCATGCCATCTTTGAAGGAAATAATCTCGCAACGCTGTCCATAAATACTCTGGTTTGGAAGCTAAAGATCTTTGATCATGAGCACACGTCCAAGTCCAGTAAGGATGTTGCTTTCAAAGAACTAAAGAACACTAAATTACTTGACAAAAGTAAAAGTGTTTACTGCTCTGAAGATGATCTGTCTGAGGATGACTGATCAGATGAAGATCTTGAAAAGTCAGTCTCATTGATCACAAGACAGTTTAGGGATCTTCTTTTGAAGAGAAGTAAAAGGTTCTCCAGAGATAAATCCAAGTCATCAGATAAACCACATAATCGTGTTCCTCCTAAAAATAGGGATAATAATGAAACTGATGACGAGGATATGAATCAGTGCTTTAAGTGTAAAGGCTTTGGTCATTTTGCAAATGAGTGTCTAAATCGAAAGAAATACACTGGGAACAAAGGTCTTGCTGCAACTCTTGATGAAATTTCTGACAACTATGATTCTAATGAAGACGAAAAATCAAGTGTTGCACTTCTTTGTGAAAATATTTATTTTGATAATTGTAGCAATACATATACCAATCTTGATATTCTTTCAGAAGAAAACTCAACCAATCTGGAAGATAAAACTGACCTTTCTATTGGAAACTCCTTGAATAATGTTTCAGGTTCAACTATGTGTCTAGCAGCCTGCACATCTCAGATGCCTGAGTTATATTCAAGGTTGACGTATTCATATTGTTCTCTCAAAGGTCATGAACTATCAAAGTGTTACAAGTACAAACACAAATTGAGACATGTCAACGAAGAGCAAATCGATTAGCAAACAAGCTCAAACTTGTTCAAAAGACCGCTGAGGTATGTAAGATTTTATCTTCGTCTAAGAAGTTAGTTTCCAAGGATAAAACAAGACCATTAGAGAAGAAAGCATGGTCCAATCGTTTTGATAACAAAGGTCTATAGATTCCTCTCAAGAGGAACATGGTGGATTATTGTTCACCGCAACACAACTTGATTGTGTTGTTTTGTAGATCTTGTCTCATGTGCCTGATCAAAAGAGACAAGGTTGTGCACCTCTCAGGCTTTAGGAATTTTTTTTTTTCTTTTCTTAGTTTTGTTTTGATGCAAAATTGAAATTTCCTGTCTATCAATAAAGAAGGGTTATTCTCGACAATAATACTCTCTCTAGGGTTCAGAATTGTGCGTGCATGAACCTATTAAAGGTTGCGTAACCCTACATTCCTTTTTCCTTCCCTGAAACTTCTTTTATCTTAAGACTGCTTGTTGAGTTGAATTGTGATTTCCTCTCACAAACCCATACGCTTATGGATACTCCAAGTATTATGTCTTCTGATGGAAAAGATGTTAATATGATTGTCAAGTCATCGATCATGAAGGAAAACGAGAAATATCCGTTGCCTCCAACTTTGAAAAGAAAAAGAAGGAATGTGAGGAAGCCAAGAGCCATTCATTCAAATTCTCAGAAGTTTTCTGATGTTCTTGAAGTATTGAAGGAGACACGAAAGGAGATTCAACAGATAAAGGTTGTTTTTGTCAAGACTCTTGAGATTCAGAAGGCCCTGGTTCGACATCAGTCAAGAAGGTTTATTGATATTAACTCCTATATTCATGAACCTTATGTCCCAATGACTGTTGATGACAAGGAGTTCGGGGACGATAAATAATTCTTCAAAGGTCTTAATGTCTAGTATATCTTCTTATTAGAATTTTATTCTTGTGTTTTTAGGAAGAATAACTAGAGTTTGGAATATCCATTATTGTGATTACACATAGCTATGTCCAATGTTTTCATCTTTATTGTATTTAGATTTATTTGATTAAATTCTAAAAAAATTGTTTGGAAGGTGATTTTTGCAGTATTAATCTTTATGGTTTTATATATTGCAAACTTTTTATGGGATATGTGTGTTTGCGTCCGTGAACTATGATTGTCCGATACTTTGTCAAAAGTTAAGTCTTTCATATGTCGATATGCATGTATTGATAAAAGAATGAATGAGCTTTTGACATTACAAAAGTTTTAAGCCTATTATGTCATTATGTAAATATTGATGGAAGGTAGGATGAACTTTTGTTCACGAGGATTATGTCTATTGTATGTTATTGTGCAAATAGTGATGGGAAATAGAATGAATCCTTGTCTATTCCGCAGTATTGATCTTCCCGGATCCATATTTTATGTATATACTGTGCGTCTCCGTAAATTATCTTATGTCGAGCATGACCAGTTGAATTGATCACACTCTTGTGATAATTTAATTGTGCATTCCGATTGAATTAATCATGGGTTTGCTTGTGGTTAATTTAATTGAGTATTTTTAGATTCAAATTCATATTCGTATGTGATTCGTTATGTCCAAAGAAATCCTTCTTTTCTTATGAAAGTAAGATCGCTCTTGTTGTTCTTTCGGGAATGACATATTATGGGGGAGAGTTCTTAATTGAACTTGTACTTAATTGCCAAATCTTTGTGGGGAGTGCGGATGTGGAATATTATAGGTGTTATCTTATATCTTTATAAACTCCTTGATGAATGCATTTAGCTTCAGCTATATGATGGCATCTAAAAAGTTGATATGTACTTGGATTGACCTTTGATGTTGTACAGTAATACTATGACACTGTATAACAATGATTGAGAATTCTTGTTTTCTCATTGTTATGACTATGGATTTTCAACAACGGTGATACTAAACTTACAACCTTTGGGATCATTGGAGTACTTGGAAGTACGAAGATTTCGAGTAATGTTGAAGAACCAAGAAGATCATGCATGTGGAAGAGAAGCTACAAAAGTTTGTTTATCCATTTTTGTATTCCATATGTATTGATAGTTTTGTCACTAAAATTGACTAAGGGGGAGATTGTTAGAGCACTTCTCGGTCGAACTCGCATGCGTTTCTATCTCAAGTATGTTTGTCAATGTTAGTGATCAAAACTATAAGCTTTATTTCTAGTATATTATTAGCTAATTCTCGGACTAGGATAGAAAGTGTAGTTGAGCTCAAGACTCCATGACGATCATCATACAAATACGAAGAACTACTCAAGGAACTGGTGGAACTTCATCGACTAAAAGGTATGTGGAGACTTGAACTTATCTATCACTCAAAAGTCTATCTACTCTATCTCCTATCTTGAGACAAAAGTCGTTTTTCTATATGGGCTTTGATTATACACATTCCTATTTCGAGAAAAGTTTATCTCGCTTATCTATTTCTCGAAATATGTGTTGATAAGCTTTCGCTTTGGCCAAGTTCATCTTTACTAGTGACGAAAGTCATGTTTAGTTTCAATCACTTGAAAATGGCTTTGACGAAAAATGGTTTGTGAACAACAACTATATAACGTCCTATAAGAATGTTTCAATGATTGAAACGAGAGTTTAGATTATATAACCATTGTTGGATATAAACATTGCGTGGTAACTCATACATGTATAAGTCCTTATTCCTTGAACCAAAGTATGCGTACTTTGCTGCTCATGAAAACCGAAACAGAGTCCGCGAACCCAGTCCGCGTACTGTCGGAGGTTCTCTTCCCGAGAAAATCTGCTGGAGTTTGTGAACTATTTATAAACTTATTCCGGGTACTTAAGTTCGCGTACCAGTCCGCGTACTTAAGTTGGTTATTTTCTAAAAACGATTATTCGTGAACTTAAACTTATATAAACTAAGGAATGCAAGTTTGCAAACCGTGTCTATAAAGTTCATGAATCAATTCGAGTGAATCAAATCGTTTTTGTTTCAATTGTGTCTATTATAAATATCTAAACAATTGAACAACTCTCTAACTAGTTCATTTGAGTCATTTGAACTAGTTGTGGTAAAGAAGAATATGGTTGATATGAAAGTGCCCATATGGCTAACCATTTGGTTAACTACTGTTGAACCAACTAGATGTACATGTTTGGGTACGGTTACACAAACCTAGATAGCCGTGCATTTCATTTGTGTGTAACAAGATAAGTTTTGATCTAACGGTTGAAAGATATTAGCTTGAATCTAATCATGTTTTCATCTAACGGTGAATTTTGAATGCTTTGTTACTAAGCTAACATTGATTGCAAACCCTTATTTGAAAGACTATATAAGGGAGAACTCTAGCAACTGGGAAACCTAATCCCCACACCTCCTATGTGATACTAGTTGTATTAGCTAGAGTTGATTCTCCTTTAACCTTAGGTTTCTACCGAGACCCTGTAGGTTAATGACTTGAAGACTTCATTGGGATTCTGAAGCCAGGCCGATACTACTTTCTCGTAGTTGTATGATTTGATCTTGTTGTTTCTATCGTACTAAGTACAATCGTAACGATTGACTTGAGATTGATTTCTCCGATAGGAAAGATATAAAAGTAGTCACAAACATCTTCGTCTCATCGTTTGTGATTCCACAATATCTAGTTTCGCCATCGTACGATTTAGATTATTATAAGGTGATTGATAATACTGAGTTGTTCTTCGGGAATATAAGTCTGATTTATCAATTGGTTCCTGATCACCTTGATTTATCAAGAGATGGAACAAAAACTCGTAGGTATTTCTGTGGGAGATAGATTTATCTATTACCGTAGACTTTTCTGTGTGATACAGATTTGTTTATTAAAGTCTTCGACTTTGGGTCGTAGCAACTCTTAGTTGTGGGTGAGATCAGCTAAGGGAATCAAGTGCATAGTATCCTGCTGGGATCAGAGACGTAGGAGCGCAATTGTACCTTGGATCAGTGTGAGATTGGTTGGGGTTCAACTACAGTCCAGACCGAAGTTAGATTGGAGTAGGCTAGTGTCTGTAGCGGCTTAATACAGTGTATGTTCAATTTGGACTAGGTCCCGGGGTTTTTCTGCATTTGCGATTTTCTCGTTAAAAAAACTTCTGGTTTCTGTGTTATTTCTTTTCCGCATTATATTTTGTTATGTAATTGAAATATCACAGGTTGTGCGTTTGAATCAATCAATTGGGAAATCCAACTTTTGGTTGTTGATTGAAATTGATTGATACTTGAACATTGGTCTTTGGTACCATACAGATTGCTAATCGAAATATTGGATGTGGTTGTTAGACCCCCGTTTTTTCAGTTAGGAACCTTAGAATAAACGATTTGAAAAGGTGCATAACCTGTGGATCGATTAGGAACTAAATTGTAGGAAAATTCAGCTAGAGCAAGAGATAAATCCAACTGTTGTGTCTTGTCTCCAGATAAACAACGAATAAGATTCCCTAATGATCGGTTTACTACTTCAGTTTTCCCATCTGTTTGAGGGTGAGCTGTGTTACTAAATTGCAATTTGGTTTGGAGACGTGTCCAAAGTGTCTTCCAAAACCAACTAAAGAACTTAGTGTCTTGATCAGAAGTAATGGTCTTGGGAATTCCATGCAAACAGACTATCTCACGGAAGAAAAGATTTGCTTTGGTTACAGCATCCATAGTCTTCTTGCGAGGAATAAAGTATGCCATTTCTGAAAAGCGATCAACAACCACAAAAACTGAATCATGAGCTCTTTGGGTTCTTGGTAAACCTAGCATAAAATCCATTGATATATCTTCCCAAGGAGCATCTGGAACCGGGAGAGGAATGTATAATCCTGTATTTTTGTGCATGACCCTTACTTCGTTGACAAACGATACAACGTCGCACAAAATCATGGACATCCTTTTTGATAGAATTCCAAAAATAACGAGCTTCGACTAGAGATATAGTTTTATCTCGCCCAAAATTGCCAGAAAGACCACTACTATGTAACTCCTTAATAAGGTGTTCACGAATGGAACCATCGGGAATGCATGAACGACTACCTTTGAAAAAAAAACATTATGTAAAGCAAAATTGCCCGTACCTTGTTGCTTGGAAGAACATTTCTGCCATAGTAATGAAAATTCGGGATCGGTAGGATACAATTCCTTAAGAGAGTCAAAAGAAATCACTTCAGCATGGATGGTGACAAGGAGAAACTCGCGAGCGCTATGATTATTGAAAAGGCTAAGTGCATCAGCAACTTTGTTGTTCAAACCAGACTTGTGATGAATAGAGAACGTATATTCTTGTAAGGTAGAAATCCAATTAGCATGCATTATATTGGATTTGATTGATTCTGAATATACTTGAGGTTTTGGTGATCAGTGTACAAGACAAAATCCTTGTGTATTAAATAATGTCTCCATTTTCGTAGTGCACGAATTACCACGTAGAATTATAACTCATAAGTAGACCACTTTTGACGATCTTTTGTAAGTTTTTCACTAAGAAATTCAATAGGTTTACCTTCTTGTGACAAAACAGCACCAACTCCTAATATAGAAGCATCAGAATGTACTTCAAAAAGCTTGTTGAAATTAGGTAGGGCAAGGATAGGAGCAGAAGTAAGCCTTTCTTTGAGTAAATGAAAGCTTGATTCAGCTTCATCCGTCCATACGAACCTTTTATCCTTCCAACTGTCAGTAATAAGGGCTGCAATAGAGCCTAAATCTCTTATAAATCGACGGTAAAAGGAAGCTAGACCATGAAAACTTCGAGTTTTGGAGGTTGTCTTAGGAGTAGGCCAATCACGAATAGCTGTGATTTAGGAATCATCTACTTGAATACCATCAGCAGAAACAACGTAACCCAAAAACAGAACCTTAGAAGTGAAAAATTGACACTTCTTTAGATTGATAAATAATTCATTCTCTTTGAGGGAATTGAGAACATCCCACAAGTGGGAACGGTGTTCCTCTTCAGATTTCGAATAGATAAGTATATCATCGAAATAAACCACAACAAACTTACCAATGAAGGGTTGTAGAACTTGATTCATAAGCCTCATGAATGTACCTGGAGCATCAGACAATCCAAATGGCATAACAATCCACTCGAAGAGACCATCCTTTGTCTTAAATGCAGTCTTCCATTCATCTCCAAGTCGAATTCTTATTTGATGATACCCGCTTTTAAGATCAATCTTCAAAAATATCTTGGCACCGGAGAGCATATCAAGCATATCATCTAATCTTGGAATTGGAAAACGATAACGAATTGTGATCTTGTTAACAGCTATACTAAAGATACACATACGCCAAGTTCCATTCTTTTTAGGCACAAGGAGAGCGGGAACAACACAAGTGCTCAAACTAGGTTGTATGAAACCTTTAGACAACAATTCATCCACTTGACCTCGAAGTATATCATACTCCTTAGGTCTCATACGGTAGTGGGGAGGGTTAGGAAAACTTGCACCGTACATAAGATCTATTTGGTGTGGAATATTTCTCATAGGTGGCAAAGAATCAAGCATATCAGATGGTAAAACATATGCAAACTCATCTAGCAAATACTTCACTTGAGTAGGAATAGTTGTAGGAAGTTCAGGAGTAGAAGGTTGTACAACTAAGGTATAAATCATACCTGATTCTTATGCATCTGCTAAGATATCCGGGGAAACCAACATCGTACTCTCTTCTTGTTGTAGACTTGGCTTAGGTTTTGCGCAATATGGTTGCAATGTGATTCTGCTACCATTTTACATGAACGAATACGTATTAGCTTTACCTCGATAAGTGACATCTATATCATATAGACATGGCGTCCAAGTAATATGTGGCAAGCAGTACTATCCACAACATCACAAACCACTGTCTCGTTATATGCTCCAATTTTAAATGACACAAAACATTGAGAATCTACATTCTTCTTGTTGTTATCATCAATCCAACCAATGGAGTATGGTTTAGGATGTGAATGAGTAGATAATTGTAGATTTTACACCAATATAGATGAAACAATATTTTGACAACTTCCATTGTCAATGATCACATCACATATCTTGTCTTGCACATGACATTGAGTGCGGAATAGACGATTATGGGTTAGGTAGTCAACACGAGGAATGGACAATATATTTCGAATAACATAAGAGACACGATCACTTTCATCTCCTTCCTCCGCATATGCTTGTATATCTTCTATATTTCTATGAACATCTTCACTTTCTTCCTCATACACAGTAGACTCTTCTTCGGTCATCAATGTATGCCCACTTATACATTGCTTTGATGTATGACCTGGTTGCTTACACTTACAACACTTGTTTTCAGTTGGGTATGCATAAGGGTTTTGAGGTTTTGGTCTAATGGGTGGAGCATTACTAGGCTGTGGTGGAGGTGGTGGAGTCTTTGTGGTGGGTGGGGTTTGGGAAGAAGATGGTTGGGTGGTAGTGGTAGTGGGAGTAGGAGAAGTACGAGACTGGAATGGAGAAGGTTGTTGCCTATTAGGAAAATTTTGAAACGAAGGTTTTCTAGGGTAAAAGAATGAGGATTTTGGGTATGGTTGTGGATAAAGTATGAAAGATTCTATCTTTAGAGAATTATTAATGACAGCGTGAAGAGAAGTATATTATTGAATAGCTAACCCTTCTTGTATACTCCAATCAAGTCCATTGATGAACCGCCCAATTGTTTGATCAACCGTCTCATTCAGCTGGTTCCGAGATAACAAACGGGAAAATTCTGTTACATACTCTTGTACTGTGCGGTTGCCTTGGCGATAGTTTTGCAAACTGATGAACAAGGTTTGCATGTAGTCCGGAGGAAGAAATCTTCTCTTCAACAGTTGTTTCATGGCTGTCCAGGATTGAACTGGTCACAATCCTTGATTGGCTCGTTCTATTTGAAGATGATCCCACCATGAGGAAGCTGGTCCAGTAAACTTGAAAGAAACAAGCTCTACTTGTTGGTCTTCAGGTATGCGCATATAAGCAAGGAAGCGATCAACTGTACACAACCAATCTAAGAAATCTTCAATGTGTAAGAGTCCATCAAATGGGGTTATATAATCTTGGGGCGATAGTTTTGTGGATTTCCCATGTTCCTTTGCTGGCGAGGTGGTGGAGGATAATAATATGGCTCATAATATTCAACATCAATTGCTTGTTGCTTTGCAGAAAATTTGAGCAAGTTTTGAGGAGTAGAGTACGAGCTGAAATCTTCAAAGAATTCAAATTGTGGGGTTGTGTGAGGTGGACAAGAATAATATGATGGAGCGGATTTTAATGGATGATAATATGATTTTTTTAGGGAGGCGTAATGGCTGGAAGAAGGTTGGGAAGTGGCTGAAGGTGTTTGAAGATGAGTGGTGGTGTTGTGAAGGGTGGAAGTTGGGTAGGGGATAGTTTCAGATTGGGTCTTAGGTAACTCTCCAATCACCTTCTTTCCATCTTGTCTTGTCAAGTTAGTAGAAAACATACCTCTGATTTCTTCTTTTAAGTCTTCAAAACGTTTATCTAACTTTGTTTCAATTGTAATTGACATTGCCTGCATATCAGTTTCTAGGTCCTTCTTCAAACTAGTCCTCAAGTCTTCAATCTTCTTATCACCCATGTTAGTGAAGGCTCTCAATCGAGGCTCTGGTACCACTTAACGTAGCGGAAGCGTAATAATTTGGATCAAGGATCCAAAAGGTAGTGAAAACTAGTGTGAAATCAATAGATTCACAAAAGCTATAAGAAAACCAGAGAACAATAACTAAATAAAATATCTTTGATAAATCAAATAAGATAATAATGTTGAATGTGTAGAAATCCTACAATGCTAAGCCTTCTTATATAGACTTTACTATTTCCTAAAAGTAATATAACTAGAAAAAGGAAATCATAATAAACTAGGAAACTTAATAAGTTCTAGAAGTTCTAGAATAGTTCTAGAATATGGAAATCATAATTTAAGAAGTAATACTAGAATTAGAATAAGGTTTGACTCTCATGTTCAAACGGGGGTGACTTGGTTTAGATGTCCTACATCAGCTAGTGTCTGTAGCGGCTTAATATAGTGTGTGTTCAATCTGGACTAGGTCCCGTGGTTTTTCTGCATTTGCGGTTTCCTCGTTAACAAAACTTCTGGCGTCTGTGTTATTTCTTTTCCGTATTATATTTTGTTATATAATTAAAATATCACAGGTTGTGTGTTGAATCGGTCAATTGGGAAATCCAGCCTTTGGTTGTTGATTGAAATTGATTGATCCTTGAACATTGGTCTTTGGTACCGTTCAAGTGATTTCTCTTGTATTCAATTAGACTCGCAGATTTCTATTTGCTTGAGTAAGTATTGAATCGAGAAAGTGAGATATAACTCTTCGATATACTTTTATTAAGATTGAGTCTGACTGACTAGTTGTTTCTCTTAAAATTATATTGGATTTAGTCCATACAGATTGCTAAGCGAAATATTGGGTGTGGTTGTTAGACCCCCGCCTTTTCACTTTCACATAAAAGTGGATCAGGAAAAGATTAACATTGCGGAGTATTCAAAAGTTAATTCTATCTTTTATCAATACTTTCATAATGACATAATAGACTTATCTTTTGAGCATATATGAGATAAGCACAGTTCACGAACGTAAACATATATATATCTCATAAGCAATTACAATATATGAAATCAAAATGATTAAATACTGCAAAAATCATCTTCCAAATAACTTTATAATTTGGACAAATAAATCTAAAAACATTACAAGATGAAAATCGTTGAAATAGCTACGTGTAAACACAATAATTGCTAATCCAAACCCTAGTTATCCTTCTTAATCATAAGAATGAATTCTCAAAAAGAAGTTTCCTAGACATTATTTATGATGATATGAAATAAGAACCTAAGCATCATCTTTATCATCGAAATCCAACAAAGAAGCTTGAATTTTATCCATTTCTTCCTTGATTTCGAGAAACTTTGTAGCAATCACACAATTGTTCTTGCATTTTACCTTAGAATTGACCTTTAATCACACCCTTGTGAATTTATTGAAGAAGACCCAAGGTGGTATGATCACAAGAACCGTCAAGGGTATTGTTAGAGCACTGCTCGGTCGAACTCGCAAGCGTTGCTATCTCAAGCTTGTTTGTCAAGTTTAGTTGTCAAAACTATAAGTCTTGATTTATAGTCTACTTATAGCTATGTCTCCGTTTAGGATAGAATGTGTAGTTGAGCTTTAGACTTCACGGCGTTCATCGATTGAAGACGAAGATCTACTAAGGGGAGCTTGGAGGAACTTCATCAACAAAAGATATGTGGAGACTTGAACTCATCTATCACTCAGAAGTCCATTCTATTCTATCTCCTATTGAGACTAAGTCGTATATCTATATAAACTTAACATTATACACATTTGATATTTCGAGCTGAGTTTAACTCGCTTATATCTTTCTCGAAATATGTGTTGGAAAGATTTTTGCTTTAACTACGTTCATCATTATTCTTGACGGAAGTCAAAAGATTTTCATGTGAAAATCGCCTTGTAACATCTTACATGATTTGTGTGAGACAGTCATTTGATGTAGACTTGGAATGTTTCGTATTGATCAATCGATCACTTGAAAAATGCTTATAAGCTAATAGTTTGTGTGAGACGGCCATTGTGGTCTTCTAGAATGTTTCAATGATTGAAATGAGAGTTTAGAACAATTAATCATTGTCTGGATATAGCAAAATATGCATACCCGTATGCAAACTATTGTAAGAATAATTCAGGTCCAGGAACCAAGTGTGCATACCCGTATGCGAACGGTTTTAACTGTCAAAGTCCGGGAACTAAGTTTACGTACCCGTTTGTAAACTGTTTCACCTAAATGCGGTATGGAACGACCGTATGCGTACCCATTTGCGAACAGTCGGAAAAGATCAAAGTCCGGAACTTAAGTTTGCGTACCCGTTTGCAAACATATGTGATTAAATTCTATAATAGGTTAAGTATGATTTCATACTCACGAAAAAAAACATTTATATGTTAAGGAATGTAATCTTTGCAAACCGTGGCTAAAGTGTTCATGATATGATTCTTTTGAATCAATCCGATTTTGTTTCAATTGTGTCTTGTATACTTCTATGAGAATATAAACAATTGAACAACTCTATGAGTAATAGAATTAGATTCATTGGATCTAAAAGTGTTAAGATGAACATTATTAGAGCACTGCTCGGTCGAACTCGCATGCATTGCTATCTCAAGCATGTTTGTCAATGTTAGTGATCAAAACTATAAGTCTTGATTTTTAGTCTACTTATAGCTAAGTCTCAAACTAGGATAGGAAGTGTAGTTGTGCTCAAGACTCCATGGAGATCATCATACAAAGACTAAAAACTACTCAAGGAAATTGTGGAATTTCATCGACTAAAAGGTATGTGGATACTTGAACTTATCTACCGCTCAAAAGTCTATCTACTCTATCTCCTATCTTGAGAAAAAGTCGTTTTGATATATAGGCTATGATTATACACATTTGCTATTCCGAGCCGAGTTTATCTCGCTTATCTATTTCTCGAAATATGTGTTGGTAAGTTTTCGCTTTGGCCAAGTTCATCTTTACTAGTGACGAAATTCATGTTAAGTTTCAATCACTTGAAAATGGCTTTGACGAAAAATGGTTTGTGAATAACAATCATATAACGTCCTCTAAGAATGTTTCAATGATTGAAATGAGAGTTTAGAATATATAACCATGGAAGGATATAAATATTGTGTGGTATCACATATGTGTGTAAGTCCTTATTCCTTGAACCAAAATATGCGTACTTTGATGCTCAGGAAAACCGGACTAGAGTCCGCGTACTGTCGGAAGTTATCATCCCGAGAATTTATGTTGGAGTTTGATAACTGAATACAAACTTATTCCGGGTACTTAAGTCCGCGTACCAGTCCGCGTACTTGAGTTGGTTATTTTCTAAAAATGATTATTCGTGAACTTAAACTTATATAAACTAAGGAATACAAGTTTGCGAACCGTGGCTATAAAGTTCATGAATCGATTCGAGTGAATCGAATATTTTTTGCTTCGATTGTGTCTTGTATACTTCTATAAGATCTAAGCAATTGAACAACTCTATAACTAGTTCATTTGAGTCATTTGAACTAGTTATGGTAAAGAAGAATATGGTTGATATGAAAGTGCTCATATTGCTAACCATTTGGTTAACTACTGTTGAACCGACTATATGTACATGTTTGGGTACGGTTACACAATTTAAATAAACGTGCATTTCATTTGTGTGTAACAAGCTAAGTTTCGATCTAACGGTTACAAGATATTAGCTTGAATCTAATCTGGTTTTCATCTAACGGTGGATATTGAATGCTTTGTTACTAAGTTAACATTGATTTCAAATCCTGATTTGAAAGACTATATAAGGGAGAACTCCAGCAACTGGGAAACCTAATCCCCACACCTCCTGTGTGATACTAGTTATATTAGCTAGAGTCGATTCTCCTTTAACCTTAACTTTATACCGAGACCATGTAGGTTAACGACTTGAAGACTTCATTGGGATTGTGAATCCAGACCGATACTACTTTTCTTGTAGTTGTGTGATCTGATCTTGTTGTTTCTATCGTACTAAGTAAAATCGTAAGATTGGCTTGAGATTGATTTCTCCGATAGGCAAGATATAAAATTAGTCACAAACATCTTTGTCTCATCGTTTGTGATTCCACAATATCTTCATTCGCTAGTCGATTAAGATTATTGTGAGGTGATTGATAATACTGAGCAGTTCTTCGGGATTATAAGTCTGGTTTATCAATTGGTTCCTGTTCACCTTTATTTATCAAAACACGGAACAAAATAATCGTAGGTATTTCTGTGGAAGACAGATTTATCTATTATCGTAGACTTTTCTGTGTGATACAGATTTTTTTATTAAAGTCTTCGACTTTGGATCGTAGCAACTCTTAGTTGTGGGTGAGATCAGCTAAGGGAATCAAGTACGTAGTATACTGCTGGGATCAGAGACGTAAGGAGCACAACTGTACCTTGGATCAGTGTGAGATTTATTGTGGTTCAACGACAGTCCAGACCGAAGTTAGTTTGTAGTAGGCTAGTGTCTGTAGCGGCTTAATACAATATGTGTTCAATCTGGACTAGGTCCTGGGGTTTTTCTACATTTGCGGTTTCCTCGTTAACAAAACTTTTGGTGTCTATGTTATTTATTTTCCGCATTATATTTTTTTATATAATTGAAATATCACAGGTTGTGCGTTAATACAATCAACTGAGAAATCCAACCTTTGGTTGTTGATTGAAATTGATTGATACTTGAACATTGGTCTTTGGTACCGTTCAAGTGATTTCTTTTGTATTCAATTAAACTCGCAGATTTCTATTTGCTTGAGTAAATATTGAATCGAGAAAGTGAGATATAACTCTTTGATATACTTTTATTAAGATTGAGTCTGACTGTCTAGTTGATTCTCTTAAAAGTATATTGGAGTTAGTCCATACAGATTGCTAAGAGAAATATTGGGTGTGGTTGTTAGACCCCCGCTTTTTCAATTGGTATCAGAGCAGGCAAACACGTTAACAGACCTTATAAGTCTGTGTTTGTAGCAATCATACTCTATAAACAAGAGTGTTATCTCTGATAAACGCATCACCAGAAATAAAAGTTCTGTCTCGACTGTATCTATTAAAGAGAAAGATTCTTCAATCTCAAATATAGACGAACCTAGTGTTCTGGAGAGACAGACAGACACTGACATGTGTTGTTCCAATTACCCTTCAAAAGATTCTATTTCCATTAACTAAAGGGAAACAGCTGAAGAGAGTGAACTGATTCTAAATCTTGTTAGAGTCCAAGCTGTAGATTTAATCGGTTGAAAAACCATATCAATGTTCTTCTTGGTGTAGTAAAAGACTGCAATTCCAAAAACGCTGAAGATCAGTCTTCACGTATCCTACTTGAGGCAAGTCTTGAAAAGGATGTTTTGGAAATTGAACATCGCTTGAATAAACTTTATATTCAAGGACGTGTCAAAAAGTCCTCTATACCATCTACTTCTCTTGAAACCAAAGATCCAATTTCAGAAGTAAAACCGGAATCCCTTCCTATTAAAAAAGATGTTCCTGAAATCTCCATTAATCAAGGATGTTGCACATCAGATGGGGGAAGAAATCCCAAACGAGGTTGTTAAGACGAAACCTTTAATCACCCCCATGATTAGAAAGTATGTCTCTTTTGTGATTCAAAAGGGCATGTTAAGCTAAATAAAAACTCTAGATTGAATAACAATTCCATTGTTCAACTTCAACACACATTAAACTTAATTCTCAAAGGTGTAACTGACATTCATATGTCTAAACCAATTGGTCTTCGTACTCACCCTGTGTATGCTACCAGGAAAGTCAGTTCAATGAGTTTCTCGAATGCTCAAAAGTAAAACAAACGTCTTAACAAAAATCGTCTAAGAAAAGATCAAGTCTTCTCTTCTGTCAAAAAGGGAAATAATGATACATTTGATGTGAACAAGGTATCAGGAGAAAAGAGCAAAGATGATGATATAAGAAATAACCTAAAGGAGTTAATTGAAGGTTATAAAGAAATCATCAACAGGCTATCAACCTCCTCTAGCCAAAATTCTTCAGGTAAGAGTCGATACTATGAGTCATATCTTGATAACATTAATTTTATGACAACTTTTCACATCATAATGATTTTCCTCCAAATTCTCGAGGGAAGAAGGATAACCGAAAACAATATCCATTTAATGAGCTAAAGGCTCATACTTGTGTTAATTAATCACAATGTTGAAATCTCACTTACGAAAATCCTGGTTGAGTGAGAATTGGTTAGGTATACTTATTGGTAAAGTGTCTCTGATTATCAAGCTAATTTCTTATCGTTCTTAGATGGATTGTCAGTTAACACTTTTAGATGAAGTATTTTTTCTCTTCTAGTTATTCTTTATTTATTTATTGTTTTTCGTTTGCTTTATGCCTTCAATCTTAGTTTTTGAAGTGCTAAGATGCATAGATTCTTTTTAAATCATCAAGGTGTTGTGTATACCACCTTCACAAATAGTCCTTTTGGTTAAGTTTTTGTGGACCCTCTTCTTACGGGTACACTTACGGTTTCGGGGTTCTCTCACAAACCGATCTTGTAAACCCTAAGTCTTTCCAAACTTGTTTATATACCCTTCCTATTGAGTTGAATTATCTCACTCTAGGCTTCCTATTATCAATGGCTTCTTCCTCTTGCTCTTGGGATTTACCTGAAGATTTCGTTGATAATGCGGTATATTTCGAATTCGATGAAAAGAAGGTAACGTTTGTTGAAGTTGAAGGATCTCTTTCTCAATCTCCTGATTCCTACTCGGATATTGAGGAGGTTGAAGAGATTTCAGCTGAAGTGGTTCTTGACTTTCTCAAAAACTTTGAGGATGCAAAACAGCAACTCGTTGATACAATGAAGTGTCTTGATGCGGTAAGAACTTAGTTGAAAAAGGTTAACTCTGACCTTGTTCTCATGAAGACACATGTTAAAGAACTTCTCAATGAAGATATCTTCTCTGAAAAAGCAGTTGATGCTGTCAATCACAAGCTCAAATACCTCAAGGCTCGTGAGGATCCCGAATTGTCTATCTAGTTTGTGTTCTCCTTCGGCATAGGAGTCCACTTTGTCTTTAGCTTTTTGATTTTATTTTGTCTAGTAAATCTTCTTATGATATATAATTTTATTCTTGTAATTTTAGGAAGAATAACTAGAGTTTGGAATAGACATTATTGTGATTACACATAACTATGTCCAACGTTTTCATCTTTCTTGTTTTTAGATTTATTTGCTTAAATTCTAAAAAGTTGTTTGGAAGATGATTTTTGCAGTATTAATCTTTATGGTTTTATATATTGCAAACTTATTACGGGATATGTGTGTTTGCGTCTGTGAACTATGATTGTCCCATACCTTGTCAAAAGTTAAGTCTTCTGTATGTCGATATGCATGTATTGATAAAAGAATGAATGAACTTTTGACATTAGGAAAATTTTAAGCCTATTATATGTCATTATGCAAATATTGATGGAAGATAGGATGAACTTTTTTTTACGAGGATTATGTCTATTGTATGTCATTGTGCAAATGGTGATGGAAAATAGAATGAATCCTTGTCTATTCCACAGTATTGATCTTCCCTGATCCATATTTTTTATATATAATGTGCGGCTCCATAAGCTCTCTTATGTTGAGAATTTATGATTAAATTAATCATGAGTTTTTTTGTGGTTAATTTAATTGAGTATTTTTGGATTCAAATTCATATTCGTATGTGATTTGTTATGTCCAACGAAATCCTTCTATTCTTGTGAAAGTAAGGTCGCTCTTATTGTTCTTTCGGGAATGACATTTTATGGGGGAGAGTTCTTAATTGAACTTGTGCTTAATTGCCAAATCTTTGTGAGGAGTGCGTCTGTGGAATATTATATGGGTTATCTTGTATCTTTATAACATCCTTGATGAATGCATTTAACTTCGGATATATGATGGCATCTAAAAAGTTGATATGTGCTTTCTTTTGGTCATGAAATTTCTCTATGGAAATTTCATTAGGATCCCAATAGTTTTCGTACCTTTGCCAATTTTATGGGAGAATTAATATGTAAGTTCCCACTACAAATACATATGGTTTTCGGATCATTATGTAAGGGGGAGTGGTTTCCATGTGAGATGGAGTATTGAATAAGGGAGAGTGATACATATCACCACAGTATTGGTGTCGAAGTTGTGATACAATTGAACTTTGATACTGTATAATAATATTATGACACTGTATAACAATGATTGAGAATTCTTGTTTTCTCATTGTTATGACTACGAATTTTCGACAACGGTGATACTAAACTTACAACCTTTGGGATCATTGGAGTACTTGGAAGTGACGAAGATTTCGAATAATGTTGAAGAACCAAGAAGATCAGGCATGTGGAAAAGAAGCTACAAAAGTTTATTTATCTATTTTTGTATTCCATATGTATTGATAGTTTTGTCAATAAAATTGACAAAGGGGGAGATTGTTAGAGCATGATAGGGTGTAGAATACATCCTATTTATTATGTATCGTTTATGCTTTCTCTGCTATTTTTCTTGTAAATTATGTATTTTACGCATGTTTTTGAGTTATTAGGTATTTGGAGTCGCACGGAGGAAAAGAAGAAGAAATCACCCAATTTGTGCGAAATGGGCAATATTGTCATTTCATAGGCGACTCAATTAATGAAGAATTTTCTAGACTCATCTAGACTCATGGGTTTGAAGAATTGGGCTTGGATTTGGAAAGAGAAAATGGAAGATTTGAGAAAGACTTAAAATTGGAATTAGGCTCAAATAGGGAAAGTGGTGTTATTATGGAATGAGGATTCTATTCCTAAGAGGATTGATAGGAAATTGAAGCCTATAAATAGAGAAGTTATCTACATAACTTTTTACACTTACACACCTTTTACACACACAACACTTCTCTTTTCTTTATTCTTTGTGTGAACTCCTTAGCATGAGTAGCTAATTTTATTGATTGAGGATGAATTCCTAGCTCTTGACATGTTTTGAGTTTTGTTTTAAATCTACTTTGAAGATGATTATCGTTTGTTTTTACTAATAGGAATGTTTATACATTTATGGTTGATTGATAGGTTGTTTAGGATGCATACTAAATTGATTTGTTAATTGATCTAAAGCTAGTGAAAGTTAGGGGATAAGTAATCGTTTCTTGACTCTTTACATAAGTAGCAAACACGAGACCTTGCGGAGGGATTACGTTGAGCAATTGTGTGTGGAAACAACGTTAGCAAGTAGACCTTGAGATAAGAGTCTGACTACTAATATAAACCTAATAAATTCATAAATCTTAATGCGTTTAACTAAATTACATCTTGAGTGAGCTAATACTAGGTGATTTGGTGAATAGAATACGGTAGTCGAGAACTTCCGTATCTGGTGATACTAGGGATTTAGGGTTTTAGCACTGAGCTAGATGCTTTACCTACGGTTGGTGATAATCTGTGACTAATAAAAAGTGGAAAAGAAAATAACTTGAATCATTGTTTTGCAACGAAGAAGGATTCCTTGATCTAATCTCTCTTATTGGTTTCAACATCTTTTTAATTGCTTTGTTTATTCTTTTACTTTATAAAATCTAAAACCCCTTTTTTTTGTGACATTATAAGACAACTAAAACCTCTTGCTCCTCGTGGGAACGATCCTTACTATCACTATATTACTTGTTAATTAGTGAGAAAAATATTAATTAATTTGTTGTGGTTACGACGCGCATCAAATTTTGGCGCCGCTGCCGGGGAGCAGCGGAGCAGCTTTAGTTGTTTTTATTTCCGTTTTATTTTTGTTTTTAACTTTGTTTTCTAGATTTTTTATTTCAGGTACCAGTTTTCCATGTACGGTGGACAAGAGCAAGCATATTACAACAATCAATACGGTTTTCAACCTCAACATTATGGCAACTTCCAACCATCTTTAGGATACAATCAAAACCAATCTTTTGGCTATGATCAATTTCCTACAAAACCTTATGGATATTCTCATACATATCAACAACCTTGTAGTAGGTATGTAAGTCAAGCACCAAGGTGGGATAAGTCTACTTCTAAATGGCTTCATTCGAGTTGTATGCAGATTATGAAAGAATTGCAAGATATGCGACAAATACTAGACCAACTTGACCGTGATAAAAAGAACGTCGCACAAAACAATTTTTGCAACACTTTTTCTTATCCGACTCTGGATCGTAGTTATGATCATTCACCCGTTCAAAGGGAAGAGTCCTGGGAAAGAGAACCTATTGTAGCCGACGGTGGTAATCGTGTGAACGTCAAGAAACTTGCACATAAATTATACAAGTTGGAAGATGATGGAACCTCGGAAGAGCTTGTCGCAGAAATCAGTAGGACCATTCATATGGAACTTAAACGACGTCTGGATAAAGGTTATGAAACCGATGAAGATTCTTATTATGGTGAGTCTGAAAGTGAAGATGATTGTCTTGAAAAGGACCAACCTTTGGAGACTTTTGATGACGCTAGTGCAGCCTACTCGAGCCTTGATATTAATAATGATCAATCACCTATTCAAAAGGTAGAGCTTAAGGAAGATGCAATTAGTGCTTTTAAAAAATTCCTTAGGGAAAGAAATGAGTCCGCGGTAGTGTATGAGCGTTGCAACAATGAGGAAGTTATTCCAACTCCGGATCATAATAACGATCCTTCACTTATTCAGAAAGAGGAGATTGGGTGTGACTTACCTATTATTATAAACGGTGTAACACCCTCACAAGATCTTACAATTTATACCGATGAAAACCATTTTAGTGAATGGCACGATTCCGATGATGAGAATGTTGAAGAGATGATGCTAGAGGATGAAACCAAATTCATTGATTTTGTGGAAGACCCAATTGAACTTGCCAATGATTTTAATGATGCCGAGTCTTTGGTTAAGGTAGAAAACGACGAAGAATGGTTGCAAGGTTTGATAGAGGACCACGATATACAAGAGGTAAGTAATTCACTTGAATTTTATAAAGATGAAGAGGATTACGTAATACAAGAAATTGTGCAAGGTTTGTCAAACCCTTTGCATATTTGGTAGGCTTATATACATGTGTAAATAAGATGAATAAATGGATGCCTACAGTGATACCGCAAGTGCACGGTGTTGTTGCAGTGAGTGCACAAGTACGGGTCGAATCCACAGAGACTAGGTGTGTGTGATTGAAGATTTCCTAAGATAAGAGTATCCTAAGCAGTAAACTAAGTGGCAGTGATAGTGACAGTGGCAGTTAAACAAAGGCAGTGAGCCTAAGGCAGAGAAGCTAAGCAGTAAATGCACTAGGGGATTTGAATTCACCTTATGGCCTAGCTAGGCAGCATCAATCTAGTTTATGCTCTTGTCCCTAATGGAGCTAGGTGAAGGTTCAAGCCTGCCTATGTTCCAGGGCTTACATAGATAGAGAGTTAATTAACTAAGCTCACTAGCATCACCCCTAGCATTGAGTGTCTTCTTACAGCACACTCAATCACAGGTGATGTTTGATCCCTAAGCTTCATAACTTCCCTACTTTAGTTAAATGTGGATGGTTAAGTCCCTAAATTCTCTAGTTCACCCCTAGCATTGAGTGTCTTCTTACAGCACACTCAATCATAGGTGACTTCAATCACCAAGAACACTAACATCCTAATTCAGTTAAACCTACAAGAGTGTTCACTAAGATTTTGCTACCCAACAAGGTCTTCAGGCTTCATCTAAGCCCTAGCAAGAGTAATTAGAACATATTGACAGTAATTGTAAACATGATAAACATAAAGAGTAATTGAAATTGAAACTTGGAATTAAAACAGAAGATTACAAAACCTAACAGTGGAGAGCACTGGCTAATCCAGGCCTCCAAATGGTGCTCTGGCTAATCCAGGCATGAACTCAATGTTGTTACAGTTCTTCAATTTATACCCAAAAGAAAAATTAGGGTTACACAAAAAGTAGCAGTAGACAATTTTTTTGGGTTAATCAACTTACCCATGCCCTGAATTTGTCTCCTCTGTCGAACCCATCTCTCTTCTGCTATTGTCTGCTCGATCAACTCCTCGATTTGGGTCTCCTCTTCAACTGTGATGAAACCCTAGTTTCATCTCTCTCTTGATTGTAGCACCTAGGGTGTGTGGGTGCTAAGAACGAGAAAGAGAGGCAACTAGGGAATGGGTTTATGGGGGTTTTTGGTGATGGACAAGGTATGGAGATGGTGGCGCAGAGGGTGAGGGGTGAAGAGATGGAGTTGCAGAGCTCTGGTCGGGGAGAAAATAGTTTTGGGAGAAAGGGAGAGTTTTGCTCGACTGGTGTAGAAGATATTTGATGATTCGGTGTTGAGCGGTACATCGGAGTCTGATGCATAGCGAACGAACGACGCTGGATGATCAGTTTTGGATGTAATTGAACGGCATGATGGGATGAAGCTTGAAGCGACCGTTGGATGATGAGATGCAACGAAACTGACGGCTCAAGATGGGGTTAGGTACTATGGTGTTTGACAGGAGCTTTGGATTTTGATGCACAATGATGAGGTGGCCGTTGGATGATGAGATGGATCCAATCTGACGGATCTCATGGAAATGGGTATGGATAATGGAAATGGATTTGGGTAAGGGTTTTGGGCCTTGGGTATGCCAAGCCCATATCTTCTTTAAGAACAATTCTTCCTCTTCAAGCCCACTTCTAATTGATCCGGCTCTTGCAAACATCATTCTTCGCTTCCTCCTAGCGGGAGTCTTTGCCGTTCCTTTGCTCTTTTCGCTCCGTGAGATAACCAGGCTTTATTTAGTATCCAAAAATGCAAAATTAATTAAGAAAAGTATTTATTCTTGAAAACAACGAAAACACAGAATATGGGATAAAATATAGAATTAATGCACAAAAGATGAGTTAAATGCCAAGAAAAATATATAGAAATATGCACTTTTTAGCACTCATCAAATACCCCCAAACCTGTTTACTTGTCCTCAAGTAAAACAAAACTAAGGAAATCCTACCTATACCACTGTCGCTGGTCTCTCGAATGCATTTAGCGTATGCACTAAGCCTTTTAAACCACTAAGTGTCCCTAGTGGACGAGTGAAGTCTCGTGAAGGTTTGCTTAGAACGTACCTACAAAGTTCTAGTCCAAAATATAAGCTCAGATTCCATCAAATGTGACATGTGCAAGTCAGTTTAAGCTCACAGCAAAATGGAGATGTCAATCTAGCTATCAAAGGCACAATCTAGCACTGATAACAATAAAGACATGTGATAAGAGTGTAAAGTGTATCTACACATGTGTAAAGAAAGATCGGATGTTATGACTACTAATCACCAAGAGATAGTTTCTCAGGCTAAGAACCGGTCGAAATCTAGCTAGCTGTCCGGACTTTACGAGAATTGTGAATGAGTTGGAGGTATTTCACAATTACTCGCGTTGTACATCAATGGCATACACCCTTCCTTGCTTATTACATACAACAAAAGATGACTCTTTACATGACTCTTATTTACATTGACTACTCTCTTTTATTTTTGGAACAAGAGAGGATGGAATTGATAAATACTTGATTTTTATTTTTTTTTTTTTTGATTTTTTTTTTTTTTTTTTTTTTTTTTTGATAAGGAAACACTTTTGATACATATACAAAAGGAAACAAAAATTACATGACACTTTGCAAGAGGTAGCCCTTTTTGATGCACCCAGTTAAATTCGATGGTTGTTTTCTTAATGTAACCTCCACCTTCTATCCCAACCAACCAAAGAACAAGCTAGTCAAGTTTCGTTCAGTATTCTAAAGTGATTGGCAACTAAAACTTCCGATAGAACACCTCAAGGATGAGGCTATACATGTATTGGTAGATCGTGCGCGTGCAAGTTTCTTATCACTATGTGAATTGTGCTAGAATCAGGGTGCCTAAATATCTAGACTAAGACTCCTTAATTACATACATGCACAAGAGTCAACATTTCAAGGTAAATGAGCTCCATTTTTATGTTTTTTTTTTTCAATTTTTAATTTTTTTTTTTTTTTTTTATTTTTTTCAAAAAGAAGGAGTTCTTGTTTTCAATTATGGCATATTATCAAAGTATCTACTTTTCACCCCCAAACCTAAACTAAACATTGTCCTCAATGTTTCAAAATATGAACAAAATTATAATACAACATATGAAGAGGATCATGTTGAGTAGAGAAAAAGGAAAGAGAATACCCGATTTCGGCGAAAGCAATATTAGAACTCCGTTATTCAAGGCAAGAATCCAACATATGTCAGCCGAGATCATATTGGATTAGCAAAATATATACAAAAGGAACAAAAGGGTTTTAAGAAATTTTATCTACTGGATTATATACAAAAAATTCACCATACACTAACAATCTAAAGAGTTGAGGATCAACCCAAAAGACAAAGTGTAGAGGTTTCAACAGCTTCACACAAATATAACAGAAATAAACGCAAGTGAAACTGTGAAACAAAATGAGCTACCCCCAAACCTGGATTTTTCAACGGATAAAATTTTGGAAACAAAATCTCGCAGTTTTGGGGGTTCATCATGTACAAGGTCTAACTCAAAGTGAACTGTGCTAGGGACGGGCAAACATGCTAATTCCAACTGGCTCCTCAAAGTATTATACTTAGATGCAAAATAGTCCAAAGGACTTGGGAAGCACACAGTTCCAAACCTAGATTAGGGACTCTCAGAAAAGTCGGTTTGACAATATGGGTACAAACCAAATCTAGGTTGGGTGGAAGGCCATCAGATTGTGACTTATGTAGGACGATAGGCACATCATTACTAATCACATCAACATCTCCTAAGTCTTCTACACGTGTCACAACATGCTCACAATCATCAAACAAATTGGCAAGATCACAATCAGAGTCATCAACATCATCAACAAATTTATTCTCATGCATCGGCAAATCAGGAGAAATATCACAATGTGACCTAGGTAGAGAATCAGACACATCAAATATATTTTCATGCATATTAGCATTAGTGTCTACAGAAGATTCAACTATTCCTATGTCATGCTCATCTTCGCAGAATAATTGTACGAATCCCATGTCAATATCAAAATCATATGAATTACAATGAGTATTAGAAAAAACAACATTCATGAAGGTCGAGGGCGAGAAGCCATATGTTATTGAACCAACAGGTTCCACAATATTTTCATGTTCTTCTAACATATCATCATAATCATCATCATGGTAGCATGCATATTGGTCCTCATTAACAGTGGTGGTGTCATTAGTCGATTCATGTTCCTCTAAATTAGGTTCATATTCAACATCATTTACATGAATGGGACTAGACACTTCATTAGGGACAACATACATTTCCTCATGAATTTCCTCCTTTTGTAGGTGAAGCAAAATCTGATCTAAATATGCGAATTCGTGATGTAGATCTATCAAAGTTTTGCTTACTGAGTCTTAAAGCTTCTGTGGTGGAGTCTAAATTCATGGGAGTACAAAATTCTTCATGTTCAAATTGTGGTGAATGGTACATGTGTGCATGGTCATTAGGGTTTACAAAATATTGATCGCAACCCTCAAAGGATTGATTATGGTCCCAATGACTACCATTCTCACAATTTATGGGCATTTCATACCTTGGATTTTCTCTAGATTGCCTAAAATTATGCAAAATATGACAATTCTCAACAGGGTGGTCTAAACTACCACATGCGGGACATGCATAGATTTCAGGTTGCCTAAGAAAATTAGATGTGACAGATTCCTCATGTGATTGCATTTCTAAAGCTGCGATTCGAGCTTCTAATTGATCGATCAGTGATGATTGTGTGAGTGAGGCACTAGCAAAATGTTCATTTTCACGTTGTGGTGAATGATGCATGTGTGAATAGTTATTAGGGTTCATGTATTGAGGCTCGAGACTTTGAAAATGTCCATAATAATTCCTATAACTATTGACATCATGGTCTATGGGAGGTTCATAACGTGGATTATGTCCATACGCAAGTTCTCTAAGGGATTTGTTGTATTCCCCAACTGTAGACCAAGATCTAGACATGATTGGGCTCAAAATCTAAGTAACTATGTTACAAAGCCCAAAATTTGGTTTTTATGGGTAACATTTGGTTTTGTCGGGTTTGAAAAGAAATTTGGTTTTTAATGGGTTTTGAAAACTCCTTTTGGTTTTAATGGGATGAGGCCCAGCTAACTGGTTCAAATATTCTGTGGGACAAGCCCAGCGAACGGCCTAGAGATTTGAGTACACGGCCCAACTAACGAGTTCAGCAAGCCCAGAAACTAACAAAGCCCAGCTGAGTTGGTAGGTTCAGTTAAACTTGTTTAGGTTGTTTGTTGGGTTTTTGAAACCCAAAATTTTGATAGGGACAATCCCACAGTTAAGCTCAAATACAAACCCAAAAGTTAACTTAAATTACAAGCCCAACAAAAAAAATGGAAAAAATTATTACAAGCCCACAAATTAAAAATGGAAGCCCACAGGTTGGGTTCTCTTAATGGGTTTAGGCTTACTTGCTTAAGCACAGCCCAGCTGCTCAGTTTGGTTGCAAAAGCCCAGTTGGGCTTTGGATCACAACAACAGCAGCTCCAGCAGGAGGTAGCAGCAGGAGAAGCAGCTCAGCAGCACCACAAGTTCAGCAGCACCACAAGCAGTAGCTGAACAGGGGCAATGTTGCAGGCTTGGCAGCAGCAGCTCTACAGGTTCAGCACAGAAGCAAGCTGCACAGGCCAGCAGCACAGGGAAGAGGAAGAAAGTAGCAGCAAGTGGCAGGCACAGCTGCAACTCAATCAGCAGCAACAGCAAGGGCTCATCCAAGCAAAACAGAGTCACAACAGCACAGCAACAGGAGCACCTGGAAAGCTCAACAGACACTGTCAAGAACAGCAAGAACAACAAGGGAAAATGATGCAAAGATGAAAAATTATGCAAAGATGAAAATGCAAGTTATGATGAGATAAATTCTTACACTAAATGATTATACTAAATGCAAGATATGCAAGTGAATAGCAGCAAAAGAAAGCAAGGAAAAACAGCAACCACGCAATGCCAAGTCCCCGACAACGGCGCCAAAAACTTGGTAGGCTTATATAGATGTGTAAATAAGATGAATAAATGGATGCCTACAGTGATACCACAAGTGCACGGTGTTGTTGCAGTGAGTGCACAAGTACGGGTCGAATCCACAGAGACTAGGTGTGTGTGATTGAAGCTTTCCTAAGCTAAGAGTATCCTAAGCAGTAAACTAAGTGGCAGTGATAGTGACAGTGGCAGTTAAACAAAGGCAGTGATCCTAAGGCAGAGAAGCTAAGCAGTAAATGCACTAGGGGATTTGAATTCACCTTATGGCCTAGCTAGGCAGCATCAATCTAGTTTATGATCTTGTCCCTAATGGAGCTAGGTGAAGGTTCAAGCGTGCCTATGTTCCAGGGCTTACATAGATAGAGAGTTAATTAACTAAGCTCACTAGCATCACCCCTAGCATTGAGTGTCTTCTTACAGCACACTCAATCACAGGTGATGTTTGATCCCTAAGCTTCATAACTTCCCTACTTTAGTTAAATGTGGATGGTTAAGTCCCTAAATTCTCTAGTTCACCCCTAGCATTGAGTGTCTTCTTACAGCACACTCAATCATAGGTGACTTCAATCACCAAGAACACTAACATCCTAATTCAGTTAAACCTACAAGAGTGTTCACTAAGATTTTGCTACCCAACAAGGTCTTCAGGCTTCATCTAAGCCCTAGCAAGAGTAATTAGAACATATTGACAGTAATTGTAAACATGATAAACATAAAGAGTAATTGAAATTGAAACTTGGAATTAAAACAGAAGATTACAAAACCTAACAGTGGAGAGCACTGGCTAATCCAGGCCTCCAAATGGTGCTCTGGCTAATCCAGGCATGAACTCAATGTTGTTACAGTTCTTCAATTTATACCCAAAAGAAAAATTAGGGTTACACAAAAAGTAGCAGTAGACAATTTTTTTGGGTTAATCAACTTACCCATGCCCTGAATTTGTCTCCTCTGTCGAACCCATCTCTCTTCTGCTATTGTCTGCTCGATCAACTCCTCGATTTGGGTCTCCTCTTCAACTGTGATGAAACCCTAGTTTCATCTCTCTCTTGATTGTAGCACCTAGGGTATGTGGGTGCTAAGAACGAGAAAGAGAGGCAACTAGGGAATGGGTTTATGGGGTTTTTGGTGATGGACAGGGTATGGAGATGGTGGCGCAGAGGGTGAGGGGTGAAGAGATGGAGTTGCAGAGCTCTGGTCGGGGAGAAAATAGTTTTGGGAGAAAGGGAGAGTTTGGCTCGACTGGTGTAGAAGATATTTGATGATTTGGTGTTGAGCGGTACATCGGAGTCTGATGCACAGCGAACGAACGACGCTGGATGATCAGTTTTGGATGTAATTGAACGGCACGATGGGATGAAGCTTGAAGCGACCGTTGGATGATTAGATGCAACGAAACTGACGGCTCAAGATGGGGTTAGGTACTATGGTGTTTGACAGGAGATTTGGATTTTGATGCACAATGATGAGGTGGCCGTTGGATGATGAGATGGATCCAATCTGACGGCTCTCATGGAAATGGGTATGGATAATGGAAATGGATTTGGGTAAGGGTTTTGTGCCTTGGGTATGCCAACCCCATATCTTCTTTAAGAACAATTCTTCCTCTTCAAGCTCACTTCTAATTGATCCGACTCTTGAAAACATCATTCTTCGCTTCCTCCTAGCGGGAGTCTTTGTCGTTCCTTTGCTCTTTTCGCTCCGTGAGATAACCAGGCTTTATTTAGTACCCAAAAATGCAAAATTATTTAAGAAAAGAATTTATTCTTGAAAACAACGAAAACACAGAATATGGGATAAAATATAGAATTAATGCACAAAAGATGAGTTAAATGCCAAGAAAAATATATAGAAATATGCACTTTTTAACACTCATCAATATTGATTCTTCTCCTTTACCTCTTATTGGTTTGAATGTATGTTCTTCGAAAGTATTTTTGGATGATTTTGTTTCTGGATATCCACCATTGGAAACACTTGATGCTAACACTATTCAGGTTTGCCAAGAGGAATACATGGAAGTTCCCAAATTCTATGTTCTTTATATACTTCCGAGTGTGGACAAGAATAAGTGTGGGGGAAGTTTCTATCGAGCGATAATTTCACTATTGTTTTCTTGTGCTAACATTTGTATGGAGCTATTATTTGCAAAACAGGTACTGTGGGTGGATCCCCAAATTTTCAGATTGTTAGTATATGGGGAGTGAATCTTACAAGAAGCCAAGTCGGGACATCAACTTTAAAACAAGCGCCTAATGGGAGGCAACCCATAGGTTTTGTATTTCTTATCCTTTTGTTTTTTGTTTTGTTTATTTATTTTTTCTTGTTCCATATCATGTTAGGATTTCCCACCTTTACTTTACTTGGACGATTCAATTACATTGTGGACAATGTAAGGTTTAAGTGTGGGGGAGTGGTTAAGCATTTATTTAAAAAAAATTTTGCATAAAACCTCCAACTTGTAGAGATTTTAGAGTCACTAGCATACTTCTAGGTATGTTTACATAGAGAATTCTGACCGACATAACTGAACTTGGAAGTGTTAGGGAACTATGTTCGGATTTCTTGCTTGTTAGAGTGTTAAATAATTGATTTAATCATGCCGGTGATGCAGATTAGGCGCAGGGAGACATGCATTATTAGAGTTGTTGATCAATCATTAGTGGAGACTACCCTATTTATATCATGCGAGGCACCAGACAGATTTTTTTTTTATAAATAACTAAAGAGATTTCTTTTGAGTGTTTGTCACCGTACGTTAATTCCGGGTAGAATGGTGAGCTACCCAACCTCCCACCAATAGAAGCACTACTATTTGATCTCTTGAGTGCTAATTTTGTCAATCATGAGGGTGACGTCTATAGATGAAAGCCTCCTTCTTGTAGTTCGATTTGCAGTTAGCACCATTCTCTCTATCAATAATAACGGATCCATAGAAACACCATCATCATCAAAAAGTGAGCGACATCAAAATCTACAAGGAAAGTTGAAAACGTTCAAGGTTTACAAGCAACGGAACAAGAAAAGAGTAAATTTCATATCCAAGTAAAGCAACATATAATGAGCGGGTTTTTATATATACATGTTGAAGACTTACATATAAGGAGCGTAATTTTATATCCAAGTTGAAGACTTATTTATAAGAGCAAAGAAAAGCAAAAGATGAGAATTATTGAAGTTTATGATTTCGAAACGATAAAAGTTGTGAAGAATCAAGCGGTAAAGTACTTTTCCCAAGGCCATGGTTTTTTTTGTATTTTATCTCTCTAAAAAAAATGATGGCAAGAGAAATTTTTGTTTTTATTTATTTAATAAGCCGTGGGGAAGGAAAATATATAAGGAAGTTTCAAGCGACAAGGATTTTAAGGAAGAAAGTTACAAATTGTCAAGGAATTACGAAGTTCGAGCATTTATCATCAATAGTTGAAGCTGAAGACGAAGACCAAGAAGATGAAGACGAGGAGTGGAAGACGTTTCTATTGGATGCCGTGAGAGTGGTGTAATCATAATTTGCGATCGGATGTGAAGGTGAGTAATTAATCTCATCCTCGATAATAGTGGTTGATTTCCTTTCTTAGAGATCATCAGAAAAATGGTTTTTAAAAATGTTAAAAGATGTGGGTTTATATTTCGGAAGTTGTCCTTCCCACCATTAAACGTGTTGCAGGATTTCTCTCTTCATTCCGACCTGCACACATGTGAGAACCATAAAAGTACGTCCTTTGAGTGCAATTTCATAAAACCCTTTTTGGTGAGGCAGAAGTCGAGGCGAAATGCTTATTGATCTCTCTCAAACATGCGTTCTCTCATTATGGTGTGGTTATTTCTCACTCAACATTTAAGAATGAGAATATGTTCTTTAGTATTTCTAACTTCTCATTACTAGCATGCAAAAACTCTATGTCTTCATATCTCTTTGGATGCTTGGGACGCTGGAAAGCTTTGAAGTTGTAAGTTTTAGTTTGATTTGCTCGAGGACTAGAAATGTCTAAGTGTGGGGGAATGTGATAGGGTGTAGAATACATCCTATTTATTATGTATTGTTTATGCTTTCTCTGCTATTTTTCTTGTAAATTATGTATTTTACGCATGTTTTTGAGTTATTAGGTATTTGGAGTCGCACGGAGGAAAAGAAGAAGAAATCACCCAATTTGTGCGAAATGGGCAATATTGTCATTTCATAGGCTACTCAATTAATGAAGAATTTTCTAGACTCATCTAGACTCATGGGTTTGAAGAATTGGGCTTGGATTTGAAAAAGAGAAAATGGAAGATTTGAGAAAGACTTAAAATTGGAATTAAGCTCAAATTGGGAAAGTGGTGTTATTATGGAATGAGGATTCTATTCCTAAGAGGATTGATAGGAAATTGAAGCCTATAAATAGAGAAGTTCTCTACATAACTTTTTACACTTACACACCTTTTACACACACAACACTTCTCTTTTCTTTATTCTTTGTATGAACTCCTTAGCATGAGTAGCTAATTTTATTGATTGAGGATGAATTCCTAGTTCTTGACATGTTTTGAGTTTTTTTTTGAATCTACTTTGAAGTTTTCACATGATTATCGTTTGTTTTTACTAATAGGAATGTTTATACATTCATGGTTGATTGATAGGTTGTTTAGGATGCATACTAAATTGATTTGTTAATTGATCTAAAGCTAGTGAAAGTTAGGGGATAAGTAATCGTTCCTTGACTCTTTACATAAGTAGCAAATACGAGACCTTGCGGAGGGATTACATTGAGCAATTGTGTGTGGAAACAACGTTAGCAAGTAGACCTTGAGCTAAGAGTCTAACTACTAATATAAACCTAATAAATTCATAAATCTTAATGCGTTTAACTAAATTACATCTTGAGTGAGCTACTACTAGGTGGTTTGGTGAATAGAATCTGGTAGTCGAGAACTTCCGTATCTGGTGATACTAGGGATTTAGGGGTTTAGCACTGAGCTAGCTACTTTACCTACTGTTGGTGATAATCTGTGACTAATAAAAAGTGGAAAAGAAAATAACTTGAATCATTGTTTTGCAACGAAGAAGGATTCCTTGATCTAATCTCTCTTATTGGTTTCAACATCTTTTTAATTGCTTTGTTTATTCTTTTTATTTATAAAATCTAAAATCCTTTTTTTTTGTGTCATTATAAGACAACTAAAACCTCTTTCTCCTAGTGGGAACGATCCTTACTATCACTATATTACTTGTTAATTAGTGAGAAAAATATTAATTAATTTGTTGTGGTTACAACATGCATCAAATTTTGGCGCCGCTGCCGGGGAGCAGCGGAGCAGCTTTAGTTGTTTTTATTTCCGTTTTATTTTTGTTTTTAACTTTGTTTTCTAGATTGTTTATTTCAGGTACCAGTTTTTCATGTACGGTGGACAAGAGCAAGCATATTACAACAATCAAGAAAGTTTTCAACCTCAACATTATGGAAACTTCCAACCATCTTTAGGATACAATCAAAACCAATCTTTTGGCTATGATCAATTTCCTGCAAAACCTTATGGATATTCTCATACATATCAACAACCTTGTAGTAGGTATGTAAGTCAAGCACCAAGGTGGGATAAGTCTACTTCTAAATGGCTTCATTCGAGTTGTATGCAGATTATGAAAGAATTGCAAGATATGCGACAAATACTAGACCAACTTGACCGTGATAAAAAGAACGTCGCACAAACTAATTTTTGCAACACTTTTTCTTATCCGACTCTGGATCGTAGTTATGATCATTCACCCGTTCAAAGGGAAGAGTCCTGGGAAAGAGAACCTATTGTAGCCGACGGTGGTAATCGTGTGAACGTCAAGAAACTTGCACATAAATTATACAAGTTGGAAGATGATGGAACCTCGGAAGAGCTTGTCGCAGAAATCAGTAGGACCATTCATATGGAACTTAAACGACGTCTGAATAAAGGTTATGAAACCGATGAAGATTCTTATTATGGTGAGTCTGAAAGTGAAGATGATTATCTTGAAAAGGACCAACCTTTGGAGACTTTTGATGACGCTAGTGCAGCCTACTCGAGCCTTGATCTTAATAATGATCAATCACCTATTCAAAAGGTAGAGCTTGAGGAAGATGCAATTAGTGCTTTTAAAAAATTCCTTAGGGAAAGAAATGAGTCCGCGGTAGTGTATGAGCGTTGCAACAATGAGGAAGTTATTCCAAGTCCGGATCATAATAACGATCCTTCACTTATTCAAAAAGAGGAGATTGGGTGTGACTTACCTATTATTATAAACGGTGTAGCACCCTCACAAGATCTTGCAATTTATACCGATGAAAATCATTTTAGTGAATGGCACGATTCCGATGATGAGAATGTTGAAGAGATGATGCTAGAGGATGAAACCAAATTCATTGATTTTGTGGAAGACCCAATTGAACTTGCCAATGATTTTAATGATGCCGAGACTTTGGTTAAGGTAGAAAACGACGAAGAATGGTTGCAATGTTTGATAGAGGACCACAATATACAAGAGGTAAGTAATTCACTTGAATTTTTTAAAGATGAAGAGGATTTCGTAATACAAGAAATTGTGCAAGGTTTGTCAAACCCTTTGCATATTGATTCTTCTCCTTTACCTCTTATTGGTTTGAATGTATGTGCTTCGAAAGTATTTTTGGATGATTTTGTTTCTCGATATCCACCATTGGAAACACTTGATGCTAACACTATTCAGGTTTGCCAAGAGGAATACATGGAAGTTCCCAAATTCTATGTTCTTTATATACTTCCGAGTGTGGACAAGAATAAGTGTGGGGGAAGTTTCTATCGAGCGATAATTTCACTATTGTTTTCTTGTGCTAACATTTGTATGGAGTTATTATTTGCAAAACAGGTACTGTGGGTGGATCCCCAAATTTTCAGATTGTTAGTATATGGGGAGTGAATCTTACAAGAAGCCAAGTCGGGACATCAACTTTAAAACAAGCGCCTAATGGGAGGCAACCCATAGGTTTTGTATTTCTTATCCTTTTGTTTTTTGTTTTGTTTTATTTATTTTTCTTGTTCCATATCATGTTAGGATTTCCCACCTTTACTTTACTTGGACGATTCAATTACATTGAGGAAAATGTAAGGTTTAAGTGTGGGGGAGTGGTTAAGCATTTACTTAAAAAAAAAATTGCATAAAACCTCCAACTTGTAGAGATTTTAGAGTCACTAGCATACTTCTAGGTATGTTTACATAGAGAATTCTGACCGACATAACTGAACTTGGAAGTGTTAGGGAACTACGTTCGGATTTCTTGCTTGTTAGAGTGTTAAATAATTGATTTAATCATGCCGGTGATGCAGATTAGGCGCAGGGAGACATACATTATTAGAGTTGTTGATCAATCATTAATGGAGACTACCCTATTTATATCATGCGAGGCACCGGCCAGATTTTTTTTATAAATAACTAAAGAGCTTTCTTTTGAGTGTTTGTCACCGTACGTTAATTCCGGGTAGAATGGTGAGCTACCCAACCTCCCACCAATAGAAGCACTACTATTTGATCTCTTGAGTGCTAATTTTGTCAATCATGAGGGTGACGTCTATAGATGAAAGCCTCCTTCTTGTAGTTCGATTTGCAGTTAGCACCATTCTCTCTATCAATAATAACGGATCCATAGAAACACCATCATCATCAAAAAGTGAGCGACATCAAAATCTACAAGGAAAGTTGAAAACGTTCAAGGTTTACAAGCAACGGAACAAGAAAAGAGTAAATTTCATATCCAAGTAAAGCAACATATAATGAGCGGGTTTTTATATATACATGTTGAAGACTTACATATAAGGAGCGTAATTTTATATCCAAGTTGAAGACTTATTTATAAGAGCAAAGAAAAGCAAAAGATGAGAATTATTGAAGTTTATGATTTCGAAACGATAAAAGTTGTGAAGAATCAAGCGGTAAAGTACTTTTCCCAAGGCCATGGTTTTTTTTGTATTTTATCTCTCTAAAAAAAATGATGGCAAGAGAAATTTTTGTTTTTATTTATTTAATAAGCCGTGGGGAAGGAAAATATATAAGGAAGTTTCAAGCGACAAGGATTTTAAGGAAGAAAGTTACAAATTGTCAAGGAATTACGAAGTTCGAGCATTTATCATCAATAGTTGAAGCTGAAGACGAAGACCAAGAAGATGAAGACGAGGAGTGGAAGACGTTTCTATTGGATGCCGTGAGAGTGGTGTAATCATAATTTGCGATCGGATGTGAAGGTGAGTAATTAATCTCATCCTCGATAATAGTGGTTGATTTCCTTTCTTAGAGATCATCAGAAAAATGGTTTTTAAAAATGTTAAAAGATGTGGGTTTATATTTCGGAAGTTGTCCTTCCCACCATTAAACGTGTTGCAGGATTTCTCTCTTCATTCCAACCTGCACACATGTGAGAACCATAAAAGTACGTCCTTTGAGTGCAATTTCATAAAACCCTTTTTGGTGAGGCAGAAGTCGAGGCGAAATGCTTATTGATCGCTCTCAAACATGCGTTCTCTCATTATGGTGTGGTTATTTCTCATTCAACATTTAAGAATGAGAATATGTTCTTTAGTATTTCTAACTTCTCATTACTAGCATGCAAAAACTCTATGTCTTCATATCTCTTTGGATGCTTGGGACGCTGGAAAGCTTTGAAGTTGTAAGTTTTAGTTTGATTTGCTCGAGGACTAGCAAAGTCTAAGTGTGGGGGAATGTGATAGGGTGTAGAATACATCCTATTTATTATGTATTGTTTATGCTTTCTCTGCTATTTTTCTTGTAAATTATGTATTTTACGCATGTTTTTGAGTTATTAGGTATTTGGAGTCGCACGTAGCAAAAGAAGAAGAAATCACCCAATTTGTGCGAAATGGGCAATATTGTCATTTCATAGGCGACTCAATTAATGAAGAATTTTCTAGACTCATCTAGACTCATGGGTTTGAAAAATTGGGCTTGGATTTGGAAAGAGAAAATGGAAGATTTGAGAAAGACTTAAAATTGGAATTAAGCTCAAATTGGGAAAGTGGTGTTATTATGGAATGAGGATTCTATTCCTAAGAGGATTGATAGGAAATTGAAGCCTATAAATAGAGAAGTTCTCTACATAACTTTTTACACTTACACACCTTTTACACACACAACACTTCTCTTTTCTTTATTCTTTGTGTGAACTCCTTAGCATGAGTATCTAATTTTATTGATTGAGGATGAATTCCTAGTTCTTGACATGTTTTGAGTTTTGTTTTAAATCTACTTTGAAGTTTTCACATGATTATCTTTTGTTTTTACTAATAGGAATGTTTATACATTCATGGTTGATTGATAGGTTGTTTAGGATGCATACTAAATTGATTTGTTAATTGATCTAAAGCTAGTGAAAGCTAGGGGATAAGTAATCGTTTCTTGACTCTTTACATAAGTATCAAACACGAGACCTTGCGGAGGGATTACATTGAGAAATTGTGTGTGGAAACAACGTTAGCAAGTAGACCTTGAGCTAAGAGTCTAACTACTAATATAAACCTAATAAATTCATAAATCTTAATGCGTTTAACTAAATTACATCTTGAGTGAGCTACTACTAGGTGGTTTGGTGAATAGAATCTGGTAGTCGAGAACTTCCGTATCTGGTGATACTAGGGATTTAGGGGTTTAGCACTGAGCTAGCTACTTTACTTACGGTTGGTGATAATCTGTGACTAATAAAAAGTGGAAAAGAAAATAACTTGAATCATTGTTTTGCAACGAAGAAGGATTCCTTGATCTAATCTCTCTTATTGGTTTCAACATCTTTTTAATTGCTTTGTTTATTCTTTTACTTTATAAAATCTAAAATCCCCTTTTTGTGACATTATAAGACAACTAAAACCTCTTGCTCCTCGTGGGAACGATCCTTACTATCACTATATTACTTGTTAATTAGTGAGAAAGATATTAATTAATTTATTGTGGTTACAACACGCATCAAATTTTGGCGCCGCTGCCGGGGAGCAGCGGAGCAGCTTTAGTTGTTTTTATTTCCGTTTTATTTTATTTTTTAACTTTGTTTTCTAGATTTTTTATTTCAGGTACCAGTTTTCCATGTACGGTGGACAAGAGCAAGCATATTACAACAATCAATACGGTTTTCAACCTCAACATTATGGCAACTTCCAACCATCTTTAGGATACAATCAAAACCAATCTTTTGGCTATGATCAATTTCCTACAAAACCTTATGGATATTCTCATACATATCAACATACTTGTAGTAGGTATGTAAGTCAAGCACCAAGGTGGGATAAGTCTATTTCTAAATGGCTTCATTCGAGTTGTATGCAGATTATGAAAGAATTGCAAGATATGCGACAAATACTAGACCAACTTGACCGTGATAAAAAGAACGTCGCACAAACCAATTTTTGCAACACTTTTTCTTATCCGACTCTGGATCGTAGTTATGATCATTCACCCGTTCAAAGGGAAGAGTCCTGGGAAAGAGAACCTATTGTAGCCGACGGTGGTAATCGTGTGAACGTCAAGAAACTTGCACATAAATTATACAAGTTGGAAGATGATGGAACCTCGGAAGAGCTTGTCGCAGAAATTAGTTGGACCATTCATATGGAACTTAAACGACGTCTGGATAAAGGTTATGAAACCGATGAAGATTCTTATTATGGTGAGTCTGAAAGTGAAGATGATTGTCTTGAAAAGGACCAACCTTTGGAGACTTTTGATGACGCTAGTGCAGCCTACTCGAGCCTTGATCTTAATAATGATCAATCACCTATTCAAAAGGTAGATCTTGAGGAAGATGCAATTAGTGCTTTTAAAAAATTCCTTAGGGAAAGAAATGAGTCCGCGGTAGTGTATGAGCGTTGCAACAATGAGGAAGTTATTCCAACTCCGGATCATAATAACGATCCTTCACTTATTCAAAAAGAGGAGATTGGGTGTGACTTACCTATTATTATAAACGGTGTAACACCCTCACAAGATCTTACAATTTATACCGATGAAAATCATTTTAGTGAATGGCACGATTCCGATGATGAGAATGTTGAAGAGATGATGCTAGAGGATGAAACCAAATTCATTGATTTTGTGGAAGACCCAATTGAACTTGCCAATGATTTTAATGATGCCGAGACTTTGGTTAAGGTAGAAAACGACGAAGAATGGTTGCAAGGTTTGATAGAGGACCACGATATACAAGAGGTAAGTAATTCACTTGAAATTTTTAAAGATGAAGAGGATTCCGTAATACAAGAAATTGTGCAAGGTTTGTCAAACCCTTTGCATGTTGATTCTTCTCCTTACCTCTTATTGGTTTGAATGTATGTTCTTCGAAAGTATTTTTGGATGATTTTGTTTCTGGATATCCACCATTGGAAACACTTGATGCTAACACTATTCAGGTTTGCCAAGGGGAATACATGGAAGTTCCCAAATTCTATGTTCTTTATATACTTCCGAGTGTGGACAAGAATAAGTGTGGGGGAAGTTTCTATCGAGCGATAATTTCACTATTGTTTTCTTGTGCTAACATTTGTATGGAGCTATTATTTGCAAAACAGGTACTGTGGGTGGATCCCCAAATTTTCAGATTGTTAGTATATGGGGAGTGAATCTTACAAGAAGCCAAGTCGGGCTCACTTTAAAAAAGCGCTAATGGGAGGCAACCCATAGGTTTTGTATTTCTTATCCTTTTGTTTTTTGTTTTGTTTATTTATTTTTCTTGTTCCATATCATGTTAGGATTTCCCACCTTTACTTTACTTGGACGATTCAATTACATTGAGGACAATGTAAGGTTTAAGTGTGGGGGAGTGGTTAAGCATTTATTAAAAAAAAAAAATTGCATAAAACCTCCAACTTGTAGAGATTTTAGAGTCACTAGCATACTTCTAGGTATGTTTACATAGAGAATTCTGACCGACATAACTGAACTTGGAAGTGTTAGGGAACTACGTTCGGATTTCTTGCTTGTTAGAGTGTTAAATAATGATTTAATCATGCCGGTGATGCAGATTAGGCAGGGAGACATGCATTATTAGAGTTGTTGATCAATCATTAGTGGAGACTACCCTATTTATATCATGCGAGGCACCGGCCAGATTTTTTTAAATAACTAAAGAGCTTTCTTTTGAGTGTTGTCACCGTACGTTAATTCCGGGTAGAATGGTGAGCTACCCAACCTCCCACCAATAGAAGCACTACTTTGATCTCTTGAGTGCTAATTTTGTCAATCATGAGGGTGACGTCTATAGATGAAAGCCTCCTTCTTGTAGTTCGATTTGCAGTTAGCACCATTCTCTCTCTCACAAAACGGATCCATAGAAACACCAATCATCAATAAGGGAGCGACATAAAATCTACAAGGAAAGTTGAAAACGTTCAAGGTTTACAAGCAACGGAACAAGAAAAGAGTAAATTTCATATCCAAGTAAAGCAACATATAATGAGCGGATTTTTATATATACATGTTGAAGACTTACATATAAGGAGCGTAATTTTATATCCAAGTTGAAGACTTATTTAAGAGCAAAGAAAAGCAAAATGAGAATTATTGAAGTTTATGATTTCGAACGATACAAGTTGTGAAGAATCAAGCGGTAAAGTACTTTTCCCAAGTCCATGGTTTGTTTTTATTTATCTCTCTAAAAAAAAAATGATGGCAAGATAATTTTTGTTTTTATTTATTTAATAAGCCGTGGGGAAGGAAAATCTATAAGGAAGTTTCAAGCGACAAGGATTTTGAGGAAGAAAGTTACAAATTGTCAAGGAATTATGAAGTTCGAGCATTTATCATCAATAGTTGAAGCTGAAGACGAAGACCAAGAAGATGAAGACGAGGAGTGGAAGACGTTTCTATTGGATGTCGTGAGAGTGGTGTAATCATAATTTGCGATCGGATGTGAAGGTGAGTAAGTAATCTCATCCTCGATAATAGTGGTTGATTTCCTTTCTTAGAGATCATCAGAAAAATGGTTTTTCAAAATGTTAAAATATGTGGGTTTATATTTCGGAAGTTGTCCTTCCCACCATTCAACGTGTTGCAGGATTTCTCTCTTCATTCCAACCTGCACACATGTAAGAACCATAAAAGTACGTCCTTTGAGTGCAATTTCATAAAACCCTTTTTGGTGAGGCAGAAGTCGAGGCGAAATGCTTATTGATCGCTCTCAACCATGCGTTCTCTCATTATGGTGTGGTTATTTCTCACTCAACATTTAAGAATGAGAATATGTTCTTTAGTATTTCTAACTTCTCATTACTAGCATGCAGAAACTCTATGTCTTCATATCTCTTTGGATGCTTGGGACGCAGGAAAGCTTTGAAGTTGTAAGTTTTAGTTTGATTTGCTCGAGGACTAGCAAAGTCTAAGTGTGGGGGAATGTGATAGGGTGTAGAATACATCCTATTTATTATGTATTGTTTATGCTTTCTCTGCTATTTTTCTTGTAAATTATGTATTTTACGCATGTTTTTGAGTTATTAGGTATTTGGAGTCGCACGGAGGAAAAGAAGAAGAAATCACCCAATTTGTGCGAAATGGGAAATATTGTCATTTCATAGGCGATTCAATTAATGAAGAATTTTCTAGACTCATCTAGACTCATGGGTTTTAAGAATTGGGGTTGGATTTGGAAAGAGAAAATGGAAGATTTGAGAAAGACTTAAAATTGGAATTAGGCTCAAATTGGGAAGTGGTGTTATTATGGAATGAGGATTCTATTCCTAAGAGGATTGATAGGAAATTGAAGCCTATAAATAGAGAATTTCTCTACATAACTTTTTACACTTACACACCTTTTACACACACAACATTTCTCTTTTCTTTATTCTTTGTGTGAATTCCTTAGCATGAGTAGCTAATTTTATTGATTGAGGATGAATTCCTAGTTCTTGACATGTTTTGAGTTTTGTTTTAAATCTACTTTGAAGTTTTCACATGATTATCTTTTGTTTTTACTAATAGGAATGTTTATACATTCATGGTTGATTGATAGGTTGTTTAGGATGCATACTAAATTGATTTGTTAATTGATCTAAAGCTAGTGAAAGTTAGGGGATAAGTAATCGTTTCTTGACTCTTTACATAAGTCGCAAACACGAGACCTTGCGGAGGGATTACGTTGAGCAATTGTGTGTGGAAACAACGTTAGCAAGTAGACCTTGATCTAAGAGTCTAACTACTAATGTAAACCTAATAAATTCATAAATCTTAATGCGTTTAACTAAATTACATCTTGAGTGAGCTACTACTAGGTGGTTTGGTGAATAGAATCCGGTAGTCGAGAACTTCCGTATCTGGTGATACTAGGGATTTAGGGGTTTAGCACTGAGATAGCTGCTTTACCTACGGTTGGTGATAATCTGTGACTAATAAAAAGTGGAAAAGAAAATAACTTGAATCATTGTTTTGCAACGAAGAAGGATTCCTTGATCTAATCTCTCTTATTGGTTTCAACATCTTTTTAATTGCTTTGTTTATTCTTTTACTTTATAAAATCTAAAATCCCCTTTTTTGTGACATTATAAGACAACTAAAACCTCTTGCTCCTCGTGGGAACGATCCTTACTATCACTATATTACTTGTTAATTAGTGAGAAAAATATTTATTAATTTGTTGTGGTTACGACACGCATCAGAGCACTGCTCGGTCAAACTCGCATGCGTTGCTATCTCAAGCATGTTTGTCAATGTTAGTGATCAAAACTATAAGTCTTGATTTCTAGTCTACTTATAGATAAGTCTCGGACTAGGATAGAAAGTGTAGTTGTACCCAAGTCTCCATGGTGATAATCATACAAAGACGAAGAACTACTCAAGGAACTTGTAGAACTCCATCGACTAAAAGGTATGTCTAGAATTGAACTTATCTATCACTCAAAAGTCTATCTACTCTATCTCCTATATTGAGACAAAAGTCGTTTTGCTATATAGACTATGATTATACACATTTGCTAATTTCGACCCGAGTTTATCTCGCTAATCTATTTCTCGAAATATGTGTTGGTAAGCTTTCGCTTTGGCCAAGTTTATCTTTACTAGTGACAAAAGTCATGTTAAGTTTCAATCATTTGAAAATGGCTTTGACGAAAAATGGTTTGTGACTAACAATCATATAACGTCCTTTAAGAATGTTTCAATTATTTAAATGAGAGTTTAGAATGTATAACCATGGAAGGATATAAACATTATGTGGTATCACATATGTGTGTAAGTCCTTATTCCTTGAACCAAAGTATGCGTACTTTGCTGCTCAGGAAAACCGGAACTAGAGTCCGCGTACCAAGTCCGCGTACTGTCGGAAGTTCTCATCCCGAGAATTTCTGCTCGAGTTTGTGAACTGAATACAAACTTATTCCGGGTACTTAAGTCCGCCTACCAGTACGCGTACTTGAGTTGGTTATTTTCTAAAAACGATTATTCGTGAACTTAAACTTATATAAACTAAGGAATGCAAGTTTGCAAACCGTGGTTATAAAGTTCATGAATTGATTCGAGTGAATCAAATCGTTTTTGCTTCGATTGTGTCTTGTATACTTCTATAATATCTAATCAATTGAACTGGTTATGGTAAAGAATAATATGGTTGATATGAAAGTGCTCATATGGCTAACCATTTGGTTAACTACTGTTGAACCAACTAGATGTACATGTTTGGGTACAGTTACACAAACTTAAATAAACGTGCATTTCATTTGTGTGTAACAAGCTAAGTTTCGATCTAACGGTTGAAAGATATTAGCTTGAATCTAATCTGGTTTTCATCTAACAGTGAATATTGAATGCTTTGTTACTAAGCTAACATTGATTGAAAACCCTGATTTGAAAGACTATATAAGGGAGAACTCTAGCAACTGGGAAACCTAATCCCCACACTCCTGTGTGATACTAGTTGTATTAGCTAGAGTCGATTCTCCTTTAACCTTAGGTTTCTACCGAAACCCTGTAGGTTAACGACTTGAAGACTTCATTGGGATTGTGAAGCCAGTCCGATACTACTTTTCTTGTAGTTGTGTGATCTGATCTTGTTGTTTCTATCGTACTAAGTACAATCGTAAGATTGGCTTGAGATTAATTTTTCTGATAGTCAAGATATAAAAGTAGTCACAAACATCTTCGTCTCATCGTTTGTGATTCCACAATATCTTCTTTCGCTAGTCGATTAAGATTATTGTGAGGTGATTGATAATACTGAGCTGTTCTTCGGGAATATAAGTCTGGTTTATTAATTGGTTCTTGTTCACCTTTATTTATCAAAAGACGGAACAAAAAACTCGTAGGTATTTTTATGGGAGAAAGATTTATCTATTACCGTAGACTTTTTTGTGTGATATAGATTTGTTTATTAAAGTATTCGACTTTGGGTCGTAGCAACTCTTAGTTGTGGGTGAGATCAGCTAAGGGAATCAAGTGCGTTGTATCCTGCTGGGATCAGATCGCAACTGTACCTTGGATCAGTGTGAGATTGATGGGGGTTCAACTGCAGTCCAGACCGAAGTTAGGTTGTAGTAGGATAGTGTCTGTAGCGGCTTAATACAGTGTGTGTCCAATCTAGACTAGGTCCCGGGGTTTTTCTGCATTTGCGGTTTCCTCGTTAACAAAACTTCTGGTGTCTGTGTTATTTCTTTTCCGCATTATATTTTGTTATATAATTGAATATCACAGGTTGTGCGTTAAATGAATCAATTGGGAAATCCAACCTTTGGTTGTTGATTGAAATCGATTAATACTTGAACATTGGTCTTTGGTACCGTTCAATTGATTTCTCTTGTATTCAATTAGACTCGCAGATTTCAATTTTCTTGAGTAAGTATTGAATCGAGAAAGTGAGATATAACTCTTTGATATACTTTTATTAAGATTGAGTCTGACTGTCTAGTTGATTCTCTTAAAAGTATATTGGAGTTAGTCCATACAGATTGCTGAGCGAAATATTGGGTGTGGTTGTTAGACCCCCGCTTTTTCAAACATGGTTAAGAAAAAAGTGTTCATATGGCTAACTTCGGTTAACTGTTATTGAGCCAACTCAATATACACGTTTAGGTACGGTTACCTATATCTAAATGAAGGTGTATTTCATTTGTGTGTAACAAGCTAAGACCATCTAACGGTGGAGAAATATTGTCTTGGTGTGCAAACTTACCCTTAATCTTAAATCAAGTATTCATTCAACGGTGGATATCGATTGCTTTGTTACAAACTAATCAAACCCTGATTTGAAGACTATATAAGGGAGAACTCTGTCAACTGGGATATCTATTCCCCATACCTCTTGTGTGATACTAGTTGCGACTAGAGTCGATTCTCCTTTAACCTAGGTTTTTCCTAAAACCATTATAGTTAACGACTTGAAGACTTCATTGGGATTCTGAAGCGAGATCCAACTATTTTCTCTGTAGTTGCGCGTTCTGATCTTACTTGTTCTATCATATTGAGTACTATCTTCTCTAATATTTGCTCGAGTTTTATCTCCGATAGGTAAGATATAAAAAGTAATCACAAATATCTTCGTCTCATTCTTTGTGATTCCATAATAACTTATTCTACTACCATATAGTTAAGTTATTGTGAGGTGATTGATGTTTCTAGGCTATTCTTCGGGAATATAAGACCGGATTATCAATTGGTTCCTATTCACCTTGATTTATCAAAAGACGGAACAAAAACTTCGTAGGTATTTCTGTGGGAGACATATTTATCTATCAAAATATAATTTTCTGTGGGAGAGAGATTTGTTTATCAAGTCTTCGACTTTGGGTCGTATCAACTATTAGTTGTGCGTGAGATCAGCTAAGGGATCCAAGTGCGTAGAGTCCTATTGGGATTTACAGGCGTAAGGAGCGCGACTGTACCTGTATATGGGGAAAAACGGCTTGCTGGTTTTCTAGGAAAGTGGAGAGTCGAGCGTGCTGTCGATACTCCTCAACTGAGAGAACTGCTGAACCTCACACAGATGCACCGCTGCAAACGGGGTGCTTAGATTCGGGAAATCAATCTGTATGACTCCGTCCTAAATCAAGACAATGGTCGTTCCAGAGTCAATTCGGTCGCAAAGAGGGAGATGGGTTGATCTGTAGGAGGGAAGCAGAGAGTTGCGTGGGATCAGTGATGATCAAGGATTGTGGATGTGTTCAAGGTTTCTGCAATATTGCTGAACTGTTGAAGTTGAGTTATGTGAATAAGTTTATATCGAGTTGTTGATGGATAATGATGATAATCGATGATTGATGATATCCTGATGTCCTCGATTTAGACTTATTCATATTGCGAGAATGATGTACCACTGATCCCGGTAAGTGTGACGGTTTCTTGAGTGAAAGAGTGGAAAAGTGGGAGATCGTGGTAAAGTCAGTTCCATGCCGTGCGGAGACTTGACTGATCGTGCACCCACTACTTTGCTAACTCCTTCAACCGTTTACACGACTTACGAACATTTATCGTTGTGGATGAATCCACGTGCCGTAGACCGCCAGACCAAAACCCTAAGTGATATCCCCCCATTTATGACGTGATTGATATTTCACGAATCGTGGAGTCTGCAAGGCAGACGTGTATTAGTTAGTCAGTTGTTGAATGATTTAGACTGTGAGTCTATTTTTGTTGAATCGAGCATAAGTGGTGAATGCTCAGTGATTCATGGATTGAACATGTAGTTCTCTGAGATGTCAATGAATTACTGACTAGAGCGACTGAGCAAGTATTGCTCAACTCGACGAATTGATTAATATTGAGAGTTTGTCGAGCAATTGAGCAAGTATTGCTCAATTCGACGAATTTTATAATTTTGGCGTGCAACTGAGCAAGTGTTGCTCAATTCAACAAATTGTTGATGAATTACTGAACATTGATGGTTGGATCCATATTCGAGCAACTGAGAAAGTATTGCTCAATTCGACGAATTATTTACTGGTGCCGTGACCCAATGAATATTAATCAAAAATATTGGTGAATTACCGAATATTATTAATTTGGATGTTGATTGATGAATCAACATTATTTTGTGTTTGAACTTGCTCAGAATGGTGATTCGTGGAGCGTTTGTTTGAAACCCTAATTTTTATTAATCCTTCATCAATTGGTGAATTGCTGAAAATTGGTCATGAGTGAGGAGGGACCGACCACATGGGATGATGAGCGTCCATGGGCTCCCAGTGCTCGAGTGAGCACGCACCAGGGTTCTCAGTTTGAGAGTTGGTGAAAGAACGATGATTAAATGCAGGTTTCATCATTTATTGAAATATTGCTGGATTCAGCATTAGGTGATAAAACCTAGGTATGAGAGATGAGGACCGACCAAGAGAGCATGGGACCGGCTCTTGGTGGTCACGGGACCAGTTGTTGGTCATTTGGAGAATCCCCCAGTTGGTTGGAGAGAGTTCGGGCCCAGTTTGAGCAATTGAGCAAATTAGGTCAAAATTATGAAAACCTGTAAAACCGGCTTTGTGCAAGACCTAGGAATGACTCTAGTCGGTCATGAAGGCATGCACATGTTGCCGTGGTGTCCGTGTTTACATACTGAGAGTTTCAGTGTTTTCTGATGCGCGTTCGAGCAACATAGTGAATTTTCAGAAGAGTTTCCATCTTGATTGAGAATTCTCGATTTTTGTTGGAATGAGCATGTATGCTCAATTCATCAATATTTTGAGAATATTAAAATAAAAGTGTTTTAATATTTAAAATTGCCATGAGAGGCTAGCCAGTCGTGTGACTATGTTGGCTTTTGGTTTTTCGTGATTTGAACAATATTCGAGAAAATATGGAGAAATCATGAATTTTGCTCAAACCCCAGGAGTTTCATGAATTAAGGAAAATAATAACTATGAAAGATTAGGGATTGCAAGGTGTGGGACCGGCCATGGCTAGGGCATGGCCGGACGGCTAGGTTGCCCGGTCCCGCACACCTTTTCCTATTTTATTATTTTTCATGAATCCTTGAAGTTATGGAGAATCCTTGAAGTTATGGAGAATCCACGAGTTTTTGTTGAAACGGAAGAGTTTCGTGAGATTAGGGAATAATAATTATAAAAATCTAAGGATTGTGAGGTGCGGGACCGGCCACGGCTTAGGCATGGATGGCCTGTTAGGTTGCCCGGTCCCGCACACCTTTCTTTATTTTATAATATTATTTCATGAATCCACCAAGTTATGGAGAATTCACGAGTTTTACAAAAACAAGGAAAGTTGTTAAAACCAAGGAGTTTTCGTGAGTTCATGAAATAACAAAAAATAAGGAAAATAATGGGAGAGGCACGGACCGACCATGGCTAGGGCACGGCCGGCCGGCCGGCTGGTGTGCCTGGCCCTGGGCGTCTCTTATTATTTTATTAATATTTATTGTTTTCTCCTGTTTTGCGAAGGATTCCTCATTATTTCATATTTTTGGACACTCGTCGTGCATCCGGGTGCTCAGTTGTGCATCATTGTCGAGTACACTCGCACCATTTTTGTGGGGCTTACTCAGTGATGGTCCAGATGCCCGGTTGTGGAGTTTCTATTACTAATCTATGAATTCAGTGGAGAATAATCCATGAAACTGAGTAATAAAAATGAATAGTTGTTCATTATTAATTCGCAGGATCAGCTGTGGATTCGACTACGAATTCAGAATAATAAAACAAGCACTACCATCCTATGGGATCGTGGATTCGACCATAAAATCAGAGTAATTAATATTATCTATTACCATTTCATGAGATCAGTGGATTCGGTCATGAAATCGGAGTAATGAGATATCACAGTTGTTTTATTGCCATTCTATGAGATCAAGCCGTGGATTCGACCATGAAATAAGAGAAATTGTTATTGCCATTCCATGGGATCAGGCCGTGGATTCGACCATGGAATAGGAGCAATAATAGATTATTCTTGGAATTCAGTAGTGAATGTCACGGCAGGATTAATCTATTGCAGAAAAGATATTAGCCAGTTAAAGCGTCACATCTATTCTTAATGGTGCATAGTCAGGGAGTCACGATGTTGTTTACGACCTGAAGGCGTTAGTGTTCTCAATCTACGGAGAACCGCCTGAATCTATGCACAGTCTCTCCACATAATCAGGGAACGATGAGTGTCACCGACGTCCTAAAGGCGTCCGCCCCCAACTATTCTTCTATGTGGAGGTGGGTCTCTCTCCTGCAGTCAGGGAATAATGAGTATCACCGACATCCTGAAGGCGTTAAGCTCTCAGTCTACGGAGAACCGCTCAAATACTTTATTATGCATAGAGGTCACGACGAAATGCCAGGGATCGAACGCTCAGCTGGTGGAGGCTTTTCGAAAACATATTCATCATGGCTTCGTAAAATATGAATCGTTGCATGCCTGAAAGCCGTGTCAAAAACATGCCTTATGATTTTACATTTTTTTCCCTTTGTTGAAAATCCACCATCTACAATAAGTCCCCTGCTTAGTGAGGAACAGTCATGCTCCGCAGTGAGCATTAAATGGTGATTTTCAGTCGACGAGATCAGTGGTTGAACTCGGTCTACAAAGGTATCGTCAGAATCCTCGATTTGCTCCAATGGTGTCATGTACGAGCAAATGTTTGGGTGAGGACCCTGATGGTATGATAGAGTGTGATTTTGTGAGCACGGAGATGAAGCATCGCTGATTTGGTCTATTGAAAGTCCATTTTTGGCCAGTTTAGCGTTTATGGGCTCGGCCAAAAAAAGGAAATCCTTTTTTAGGAACAGACGTTCGTTAGTTTAAGAAACAAACAAAATCGACCTGAGTCTAATGACATAAAATTTTGTCTATGAGCTTTCATGAAAATTTTTATTTTTGAAAATATGCTCTTGTTTCAAAGACGGATGCTCGCACAAGGGAGCAAAATATATATTTTCAAATTTACGTGAGTTTCACGTTAAAAATATATTATGTAAAATCAATGTTTTGATTTTGAACAACTGCTGAAAGTGGAAAATCATACATGGTGAGATAATATCTGAGTTTTCACAATTATAGAATGGACGTTTGTCCAATTTTGGAAAATCAGTGGATGTTCACACAGTAAAATTTACGTGGGTTGTTCACGGTTTTATGAAAATCAATTTATGATTTTTGAGAAATTTCTGAAAGCAAACAATTGTATATGTGATGAAATAATGTATGTATGAGTTTGGTGATTTTATAGTGTATTCACACATGTAGAAAATCAGCGAACGTTCACATGAAAGGTTATGTGAACTATTCATAGTTTTGTGAAAAGTCAGTGTTGACTCTAGAATGATAAGTTTTGCTCGTCTTCGCAGGTTTGAAGGAGTGAGCAAGTTTTCGAAGTTTCGTGTCATCACTAAAGTCTAGTGAAATCGTAAAATAGGTAAGAGTTGGGGATTACCATTTTTGCAGACGCTGATGTGAGCATCTCTATTCCATGATTCATTGTTTTGTTGAATCGTGCGCTTTGTATGAATGATGCGCTGAATGTTATGCATCTATCACAGCCACTTTTCAAGAATAAATGACTCCCATGATAACACTTTCAAAGACGACGTTTCCAGGGATGACATCTCTACGGATGAAACTTTAAGAAATGGTACTACTGGGACCTCTGAGTGATGGTGAGAGATCCTTCATACCGAGTTGTACTTCTGGTTATTTTATTAGCTTTATCGCAGGATGATCGTATAGTGAAATCCCGGATCAATGTAGACTCCACAGAAATGGAAGAAAGTCTACAGGAGCGGAGAACCCAGAAGTAAGGACTACAAGAAGTTAGCAAATGACGTGCAGTCCCCAGCCATTTCTTTGGTGAGTTGTTAGCGCTCCTTGTGTCATGAATTTGACCGTGCAATTAGGATCACGAGACCAAGGTTTGTTATTTATTTTCAGACTTTTGCTCCATCGATTGACGGTCTTCAACTTGTTCCCAGCCAAAATTCAGGAATCCAGCATTGATGAAGAAGTCGATGTAAGTATCTTTTTTTGTGGGCATCTCCTTGAATGAAATAATAATAATTGTTGTTGACGAATTCAGGAAGAAATCATTGTAGATAAGCAGCATGTTGATGAAACGTGCTCTTCTTTGGGACATGGGAATATGGAGAATTCCCGAAATCCCGAACCGAATGGAGATAACGGCGTTGCCAACGGAGATCCCGGTATTGTCGAGCCTTCAAATGATTTAGAGACTCCCTTAGTAAGTATATTTCCTGTAATTTCTTCATAGAAGTATGAAATTGTTGATTTGTGAATGAATGAATTAGAATCCATGTAAATTTATGGATAACTTTGCCGATATACGTCACCAGAAAATTTCAGACTTCAAATTTTACTAGAAACGCTGTAGAATCCTCGTCCGAAGTCGTATTTTCGCGGTCTGCGTATGTATCTTCAAGCCCAGGAAATTTTAAAGCTTTTTAAAACAGAAGATTTTTGAATTTTGAGCTTGTTTAGGGCCTGAAAAAGGCGAAATAGTGAACTTCCAGGAGACCTTCCGAACTTTTTCAGGTTGCATGTTGTCCGATGTTTTGGCCACATCTGTTAGCTCGTTCATCCGATTGCTATGAAATTTTGATATCTTATGGATGATGAAGATTCATTTGATGAGTTTAATCACAAAGTGCTGAAATTGTTAATGCATCTCTTGCATTGGGTAAGATTATTCCTGAAAAGGACATTGTGATGAAAATTCTCCGATCGTTACCAGCTAGATACGATTCTAAGAAACATGTCATCGTCGAAGGAAATAACCTTGATAGTGTTTCCATAAATACTCTTGTTGGGAAGTTAAAGATCTTTGATCATGAGCATACATCTAAATATGGAAAGTATATTGCTTTCAAAGCACAAAAGAACACTAAATTACTTGATAAAAGTAAAAGTGTTGGCAACTTTGTAGTTGATCTTACTTAGACTGATTCATCAAATGAAGATCTTGACAACTCAGTCTCACTGATCACAGGACAGTTTAGAGATCTTCTTTTGAAGAGAAGTAAACGGTTCATCAGAGATAAACCCAGGTAATCAGTCAAACCTCATGACCGTGCCCTTCTTAAAAACAGAGACACCGTCGATATTGATGAAGAGGATACGCCACAATGCTTCAAGTGTAAAGGTTTTGGTCATTTTTCTAATTAGTGTCCAACTCGTAGGAAATACACTAGAAACAAAGGTCTTGTTGTAACTCTTGATGACATGTCTGATCACTATGATTCAAATAAAGGTGAAAAAATCAAGTGTTGCACTCCTTGGTGAAAATATTGATTTTGATAATAGTAGCAATACATACATCAATCTTGATATTCTTCCTGGAGAAACTTTTTCAACCACTTTGGAGGATAAAATGGATTTTTCCATGTCTACTGAAAATTCTATCTCACGTATTTCAGGTACCTCAATACGTTTAGCAGCATTCTCAGCTTTGGTGTCTGAACCTTCCTTTAGTTGACATGTTCTTATTGTACTTTTAAGGGTCATGAACTCTCTAAGTGTTTCAAGTACAAACATAAAATAAGATATGTCAACAAACTTCAACGGAGAGCAAATCGATTAGCAAACAAGCTCAAACTTGTTCAGAAGTCGAATTCATATGAGATATGTAAACTCGACACTTCTCCGAAAAGGTTGATTTCTAAAGGAAAATATAGACCTCTGCAAAAAAGAACAAGGTCTAAACAATCTACGAAAAAGGTGTATTAAGAATTCCGTACAAGAAGTGTATGGTGGACAAATTATTGTTCACCCCAACACAGCTTATTGTGTTGAAAGTGCATCTTGTCTCATGTGCCTGGTCAAAGAGACAAGAGTTGAGCACAAATCAGGCTTTAGGAAAAGAATTTTTTTTTTCTTTTTTGATTTCTGGAATTCTGGTGAGCTTTTCATACCATAAATTGGTATTGAAAAGGTTTTCCTTTTTTTGTTCATTGAAAGAGGGTTAAAATCTACAATTCTACCTTCTTTAAGGTTAAGAGTTGGTCGTATGTGAATCCTACTCTCTATATAGGTTCGGTAACCATACATTCCTTTTTCCTTCCCTAAAAACTCTTTTTATCACAAGATTGCTTGTAGAGCTTGAATTATGTATTTCTCTCACAATTCCATATTGGAATGGAAACTCCAAGCATCATATATATGATAGAAAAGATGTTAATATGATTGTTAATCCATCAATCATGAAGGAAAAAGATAAATCTCTTTCCTCTACAACTTTGAAGATAAAAAGGAAGAATATGAAGGAACTTAGGGCTATCCCCTTAAATCTTCAGAAGTTTTCTGGTGTTCTTGAAGAATGGAAGGAAACAAGGAATGAGATTCAGCAAATAAAGGCTATTGTTTTAAGAACTCTTGAAATTCAGAAGGCCCTGGTTCGGCGTCAGTCAAGAAAGTGAATTGACTCCTTTCTTCATGAACCTTATGTTCCAATGTCTGTTAACGACAAGGAGTTCGGGGACGATAAAGAATTTTTCAAGAATCTTAATGTCTAGGAAACTTCTTATGAGAATTTATTCTTGTGTTTTAAGAAGGATAACTAGAGTTTGGAATAACATATATTGTGATTACACATAGCTATTGCCAGCGATTTTCATCTTACAATGTTTTAGATTTATTTATTTAAATTCTAAGTTATTTGGAAGATGATTTTGCAGTATTAATCTTTGTTGGTTTTATATATTGCAAAAATGTTATGGGATATGGTGTTTACGTCCGTGAACTATGATTGTCCCATATATGTCAAAACTTAAGTCCATTATGTCATTATGCAAATATTTATAAAAGATAGAATGAACTTTTGAGTATTCCGCATTATTGATCTTTCCCTGATCCACTTCTATGTGAAAGTACTGTATGGCTCCGTAAGTTTTCTATGTTGAGTAGTTCCAATTAAATTAATCATTAAGGTTCTTTTGTGGTTAATTTAATTGAGTTTACTGGACACAAATTCATGTTTCATGTGATTTGTCAATGTCCAAATAAATCCTTCTTTTCGTGTAAAAGTAAGGTCGCTCTTGTTGTTCTTTCGGGAATGACATTTTATGGGGAGAGTTCTTAGTTGAACTTGTGCTTAATTGCCAAATGATGATATCTCAATGATGTTGTAGTAAAGAGTTCGTTGAGGCTTGTGAAGGCAATGAATTCTAGACTTAATAGAACTTAGAAATATAGAAACTTAACTCAAAATTGATTTCAAGTGATTGGAAAATAACCAAGACACTAGAATCCACTATTACACATGAATGATGTCAAATATTTCATAACTCTAATTATCCTTTTAATCCTTTATTTCTTAATCCACAAATAATCAAACATATTCTCAAAAATTAATTGTTTCCCCTAAGCATAGATTATCTAACCAAAGCATAACCTATCTAATTGAATCACAACTAATGAAGAAAATTATGTAAACTTTTAAGAACTCTGCAAAAGCAGTGATTGAGTGAATTATAATTAAATATTAGAGAAAATGAAATAGTTACCCATTTTTCATGTGTGAATAGCTTCATCCATTGCCTTGGTTACGAGAGAATTAGCCGCTCATCATGTTGGAAACACGCTCAAAAGTTGATTTCATTTATGCTCAAAGGGTTACAAATGATGAATAAGGGAGAATTATAATAAAAATCGGGTTTGCAACGCTTATAACTGTTGCAAAAACCGTTACAAAGAGCCCTAATGTTGTTGTTGCGTTTTTAAGTCTGCCTGTAAACTGCGACCCACAGAATGAGTTGCTGTCACTGTTCAAAAACGACTGCTGGTGCACATCCGTTCTTCGTGTTCTTCAGTTTTGCAGCAGCAAAAATGGCAGCTCTGCAAATTTGATTTTTCGCTCTGTGGTGCTTTTTTTATCTCCCAATCTCTCCGTCTCGATTCTCTATGATACCCTCAACATATTTATACTCCTTAGCCCCATTTAATTACGCCAAAATTCTCAATATTCTTCATTAAACTCGGAAGTTAAAGAAAATATTTTCCGGATATTTTTTCTTCATCCGAGCATCTGCAGCTGTCCAACCTTCCTTATTTTCCTTATACACGGTCCAGAGTGTTGCTAGAGTCATCATACACGAGCAGAACACGCATAAATCTTCAAAAACTCGTGAATTATTCTTCTCATGCACGGGCTGCCCTGTTTTCTTGTCACGAATTTTCCAGCCAATTTTTATCGAAACAAACACCCATACCAGCTTTGTTAGGACATATCACAACTACCCATTAAGTTTCAGCCCTTTAGTCTACCCAGAAATCCTTCAAATTTCGATCGAAAAATTCACTAGAGAGCTGCTCTTTTTTTCCCGCCAATTTTTAAGTTCAAACGAAGAAGGTGGTGTCCCCCTAACCAGATGTGGGGTGCGAAGCAGCTGCCTGTCTTGGGGGTGACCAGGGGTGCCCCTTAACCAAGTCTGGGCTCCGTATAGCAAGTGTCCTCCGGGGGTGTTCCGAGTGATTTTTCGAGCCGATTTTTCCAACAATATTTATTTTCTAAAAATACCTAAAAATACACAAAACACCATAATAAGGACGAAAACGAGTACCAACAATACGAAACATTGAGGACAAATTAGACACATAAATGCGTCTATCAAATACCCCCAAACTTATTATTTGCTAGTCCTCGAGCAAAACTAATAAAAAATAAATAAAACCGAGTTAATCTCGGGAGGGTTTACCAGAGGTGTGCCCACAAAACCATTACTCCATACCCTAGCTATCTATGCAGAACCTTGGAAGGCACTAAAGAATCTCCTTGGTTGGCATACTTATTGACTACAGGAGGAAGCACCCTAATGCGAAATTCCAATTGCTGTACACGAGTTTGCACTCAAGCATACTAAAATTCATATAAAGTGACAGAGCTCTACTCAGATAGTTTCTGGACATCATAAATCGGAGTCAACCAATCACATGGATAGATTAGAAGATGGATGTGGAGAAAAATGTGGATGATGTTGACTAAGGTGAACCTATCCTAATGGACTGAGATACTGGTCTGGACTAATATCAACACACTGGCAAATACAAGGGAACCAATGGTCGATAATCCTAACTCTAGGTCAACTCAGCTGGCATATACAAGGGTACCAGTGGTCGACTTTATTGTATTTATTCCGGTTGGTCTGGTGGTCTGGTCTCAATTTTTTTTTCCATCTCAGTCACTCTATTTCACCCTAGTAATGGTAAAAATAAAAAAAAGAAGTGATCAGGATTCTTTCGATGTTTCCATCACGAGGATATGGCGAAACTACCATGTTTTCTTTTCTAACACCTGATCTCTGTGCTTTTATGAATAGACTCTTCTAGATGTTTCCATCTAATCAGATTGGTTCCTCAACTCCTACAATCAAAATTTTCCCATCCACTTAGATCGGTTAGTGCCAACCTTAATAAACATAAATTTCTAGGCTCTGGAGTTTATTTATTGCAACTAAAAGCTAACAAAAAGTTTCTTCCCCACCCCCAAACTTAAATCTAACATTGTCCTTAATGTTTCTAATGAAAGAGCAATACCAAAAAGTAAAGTAACATGAGGAATCAGTAAAGAGAGAAGTCGGAAATATAGTACCTGGGTGAAGAGAGAAATCAAAAACTAATATACAACATACAATCGCCTCGATGGTCAATCAAGGGTAAACGACATGCCTTTCCATACACAAGCCGGTAAGGCGACATTCCAATGGGGGTATTAAACGCAGTACAATAAGCCCATAAGGCATCAGTAAGCCTAGACGACCAGTCTTTCCGATTAGGATTAACTGTTTTCTCTAATATACGTTTTATCTCCCTATTGGAAACCTTAACCTGACCACTAGTCTGTGGATGATACGGGGTAGATACCTTATGTGTAATACCATATTTCTCCATCAAAAGCCTAAAAGGTCCATTACCAAAGTGCGACCCACCATCACTAATTATAGCCCGCGGTGTACCAAAACGTGTAAGAATATTATTTTTCAAAAAATCAATCACAACCCTATGGTCATTGGTTTTACACGCAACTGCCTCAATCCACTTAGAGACATAGTCTACAGAGACAAGGATGTATAGGTTACCAAAAGAATTAGGAAACGGACCCATAAAGTCAACACCCCACACATCAAAGACCTCGAAAACTAAAATAGGGTTCAAGGGCATCATGTTCCTACGGGAAATGGTTCCTAATTTCTGGCAACGTTCACAAGTAACACAGTAACTGTGGGAGTCTTTAAACAATGAAGGCCAATAGAATCCACACTGCAATATCTTAGCAGCAGTCTTCTTAGCACTAAAGTGACCCCCACACGCATGATCATGACAAAAGGAAATAATACTGGACTGGTCACTCTCAGGTATACATCTCCTAATAATCTGGTCTGGAAAATACTTAAAAAAATAAGGATCATCCCAAAAGAAGTGCTTAACCTCAGCTAAAAATCTAGAACGCTCTTGTTTACCCCAATGTTGGGGCATTTGACCATTAACAAGATAGTTCACTATATTCGCATACCAAGGTGCTTTGGTAACAAAGAAAAGTTGTTCATCAGGAAAACTATCCCTTATAGGAAGGGAATCATCAGGGGAATCAACAACTAGCCTAGACAAGTGGTATGCTACTACATTTTCGGAACCTTTTTTGTCTCTAATGTCTGGAGATAACTCTCGCAACAAAAGTATCCACCTAACCAATCTAGGTTTCTTATCCCTCTTAGACAAAAGATATTTCAAAGCAGCATGATCAGTATATATGACGATCTTAGAACCTAAGAGATAGGGTCTAAACTTGTCTAAGGCAAACACAATGGCTAACAGTTCCTTCTCCGTCGTGGTATAGTTCAACTTGGCATCATTCAGAGTTTTGCTAGCATAGTAAATTACATGAAGTAACTTGTTTTCTCAATTACCTAGCACAATACCAATAACATAATCTGAAGCATCGCACATGATTTCAAAGGGTAGGTTCCAGTTGGGTGCCTGGACTATGGGGGCGGTAGTGAGTAAAGTTTTAAGCTTCTCGAAAGCCTCTAAACAAGCATCATCAAAGAAAAACTTAACATCTTTTGCAAGCAAATTGCAAAGAGGTCTAGAAATCAAGATAAAATCCTTAATGAATCGACGATAAAAACCAGCATGCCCTAAGAATGACCTAATACCTTTTACGGTAAAGTTTTAATAAGGTCAACTTTGGCTCTATCTACCTCTATACCCTTTGAAGATACGATATGCCCTAGAACAATTCCTGAACGAACCATGAAGTGACATTTCTCCCAATTAAGCACTAAATTCTTTTCCTTACACCTAGTCAAAACTAATGACAAATGATGCAAGCACTCATCGAAAGATGAACCAAACACTGAAAAATCATCCATAAAGACCTCTAAGAATCGTTCTACCATGTCAGAAAATATGCTCATCATACAACGCTGAAAGGTTGCAGGGGCATTACATAGGCCGAAAGGCATGCGTCTATACGCAAAGGTACCAAAGGGACATGTAAAAGTGGTTTTCTCTTAGTCTTCTAGGGCAATAGGAACCTGATTATAACCGCAATATCCATCTAAAAAGAAATAATGGCTACGTCCAGCTAATCTCTCTAGCATTTGGTCGATGAAGGGAAGGGGAAAGTGGTCGTTCCTAGTGACCTTGTTCAATTTTCTATAGTCAATACAGACATGCCAACTCGTGGTCATTCGGGTTGGGATTAACTCATTGTTATCATTCTGGAATACAGTAATACCGGATTTCTTGGGAACAACCTGAACGGGGCTGACCCACTTACTGTCTGAAATGGGGTAGATAATGCCTGCATCTAACAGCTTCAGGACCTCGGTTCGAACAACTTCTTTTATATTAGGGTTCAGTCGACGTTGCATCTCCCTAGAAGGTTTGGTGTCACTCTCTAAATAGATATGATGCATACAATTAATATGACTTATACTTAATGTCTGCTATGGTCCACCCTAAAGCTTCCTTGTTATTCTGAAGGACAGTCACTAGCCTACTTTCCTGATCACTATCCAAGTCGTATGCTATAATCACAGGTAAAGTTTCATATGGGCCTAAAAACACATACTTCAGGGTATCTGGTAATGGTTTAAGGTCCAACTTGGGAGGCTTTTCTAACGAAGGAACTAGGGTAGACTCGGAAACGGGTAAAGGTTCGAACTTAGGTTTCCATCCATTACTAGTGTCTAACAAAGGGGTTGAATCTAACAAAGCATTCACCTCATTAATCACATCATCATCATCAAAATCAATCCCAAAGTGAGCTAGGAATTTCTCTAATGGATCTTCTATCAAAGTGTTTGGTAATGACTCCTCTACTAAGGTGCCTATCATGTTCACCTCTTCTACGCTCGAGTCGTCCAGTTCATGGGGTAGCTTACTAATGTGAAAGATGTTCAGCTCAATAGTCATATTACCAAAAGACAAATTCATAATACCAGTTCGACAGTTAATGATCACATTGGAAGTTACTAAAAATGGGCGACCTAAAATCACCGGTATCTGGTTCTCTGGGTCAGGGACAGGTTGGGTATCTAGGATAACAAAATCCACTGGATAAATAAACTTGTCGACCTCAATAAGAACATCCTCGATCACACCATGAGGAATTTTAACGGACCTATCAGCTAGATAGAGTGTCATCTGGGTAGGTTTCATCTCACCAAGTCCTAGCTTAAGGTACACATGGTATGGAAGTAAATTCACACTGGCTCCTAAGTCAAGCAAAGCTTTCTCAACACGGTGTTTACCTATTGTGCAAGAAATGGTAGGGGACCCTGGGTCTTTATACTTAGGAGTAGTGGTATTCTGAATAATGGAACTCACGTGACTAGCTAGGACGGCTTTCTTTTGGACACTAAGCTTACGCTTTCGTGTACACAAGTCCTTAAGGAACTTAGCATAAGCAAGAATCTGCTTAATCGCATCCAACAATGGTAGGTTGATAGTAACTTGCTTAAAAACCTCCAATATATCATTAAAGTTGGACTCTCTCTTAGTCGGAACTAGCAGCTGGGGAAACGGGGCTCTGGGAACAAAGCCGGGCTCAGCAGGACCCTCATTGGTCTCTTTGGAGACTCTATCAGTTTTCTCATTCTCTGGATCAGAAGGGTGAACTACAGCATGTTAACAATTAGGCATGGAAACCTTGTTGTCTATCTCTCTACCGCTCCTAAGGTTTTTAATAGCATTTACATGATCGGATGGTCTTTCACCTATTTCATTAATTCCTCTAGGGTTTGGTTGAGTTTGACTAGGAAACTTACCTCTTTCTCTTAAAGAATCATTTATATGACTAACCTGGGTTTTCAACTCGAAAATAGCCTGAGAGTTAGCCTGGCCTATTCTCTTATTTTCTTCTATACCTTGAGCAACAGATTGCTGAAACTGTATAGTGTTACGAGTTAACAAAGCAAGAGACTCTTCTAAACTCATAATATTCTTATCCGAAGGGTTCTGAAACTGAGCTGGAGCTGAAGGATTCTTAGGATAGCCAAAACCTGGGGGAGCTTGAGAGTTACTAGACTGACCTTGATTCTGGCCCTTAGACCAAGAAAGGTTGGGATGGTTTCTCCAGCCAGGGTTATAGGTTTCTGAATAAGGGTCAAACTTCTGACGGTTATCGAATCTAGTGTTGTTATAAAGAGCATTGGCTTGCTCTTCAACAGTATGGCCTTCCCAAAAAGCCTCTATTCTACCACTAGTACCACTAGAATGACCTAATTCCAACGCTTCTAACCTTTTGGCTATGGCTGCTATTTTAGCATCTGACTCATAGGATCCTTCTACCCTATTGACATTTCCTCTACTTAGAAGAATTGTTTTCTGGGGTTCCCTATTATTTTCCCATTATTGGGTCTTATTGGAGATTTCATTCAAAAATGTCATTGCCTCATCAACAGTTTTATTCTCAAAACCACCTGTGCATAAGGACTCAACCATGGTCGTTGTTGAATAGTCTAAACCCTCGTAGAGGATCTGAACTAACCTAACCTTCTCTAAACCATAAGTCATTGAACCTTTCTAAATACCTATATAAAGATTCTCCCTCTTGTTGAGAAAAAGTAAACATTTGTGTCCTAATAGACGATGTTTTGTGCCTTGTGAAAAACTTATGTATAAAGGCAGATGTAAGTTATTCATAGGTTTCAATTGACTCAGAATCCAAACTATACAGCCAAGATTTGGCTTTATCTTTTAAGGAAAAGGGTAATAACCTAAGTTTCAGTGCATCATCACTAAGGTTTTTGATTTTCAGAGTACTACATACTTCCTCAAATTCCCTAACATGAAAATAGGGGTTCTCATTCTCTTTTCCTAAAAAGGTTGGGAGCATCTGTAAAGTCCCAGGTTTGAGTTCATAATTTGCCTCGGTTTCAGCTAACTTGATACAAGACGGACGAGAGGTCCTAGTTGGGTTCAATAAAGCTTTTAAAGTTGCCATTTCTGGCACTACCAAAGGACTAGGAGAACTTTCTTCACAAAGACGCAGATTCTCAAAACTGAAGTTTCCAGAAACGGGGCTCTCTAAAGAAGAGTCTTCGAGCTCCCCGCCTTCACAAGAAGAACTACTAGTTTTATCACTAATCAGACGACCTAGAGTGTTTCTTTTCCAAGCCCTTTCTACCTCGGGCATACACTAGAAAAACAAAACTAAAAAGAAAAAACCTAAAAGGAAAGGGAAGTTCTATGCAAACACAAACAAGGCTGACTCCACCACAGCAAACCTACTGAATTCTAGCAAACAAAAAGCATGATGGCTCCACTTAAATTGTTTCTAGACCAGCTTCTAATCCTTCGAAAGGGAATTCGTTATAATTTAAGAAAACCCCTCTGGAGTCAATCTGAGTCAAAGTAAGTTGAATTGAGGCGAGGGAAGCTCAGTGGAGCTTTGATACCCAAGGCCTCACCGCTATCACAAGGCGGCGCAGTCACGCATTCAACTCACAGACAGAGACCATCATGAACTTCGAAGTATGCTAAAAGAGTAACCAATATTTTTCGAACGACTTCCTACTAAGCTCGTTATCCTATAGGTCTCGTTCTATTCCAAATTTTAAAGCTTAGGTTCGCGTTTGGTTTCGTTTTCCTAAGGTGGGCAAGAAGAGAACGGTGATGAAATCCGAACCCTTATCTTGTATGGCCAGTCCTTGCCCTTTACTAGGAATTTAAAACATCCGTTTTCAGTTCCTCAACATATATGCAAACGAAGGAATACAGTAACTCGCTGACAGGGGATTCACGAGTGTTTCGACAAACTTACCTCCCGTTCCAGACGGGGGATGAACCGTTGTCGTCGACTCGGGCTACAACTCCTATGTTGTGTACAAACCCGAGGGGCCGAGGTGATATCGTAATCACCGTCCTTCTCTGCAAACATTTTAATATTTAATCTACCCTTCCATAAGGTTTAAAAAAATTAATGTCCAAATGTCCAAAGTCCAAAAGAAAGGCCCAAAAAATAAAGTGCAAAAAGAAAAAGAAAAATACAAAATAAAAAGAATTCCTAATACAATCTAATAAAATAACACTCTCTTTTTTTTTCTCTCTTTTTCTATAAAAAGAATTCTTCTTCTTTAGTTCCTTTCGCTTTGCCTTTTACTTCAAGTCTTTAAATATTTGCCAAAAGCTTTGGCAAAAATTTCTTTCGCTCCAAATTCCCAAAATCTGAAAGGAAAAGACAAAAACCCAAAAACGTAAAGAAGAACAAAAAAAAAAATAAAAAAAAAAATAAATCTAAAAACTCTATCCTAAAGACAATCCCGCGTCGGCGGCGCCAAAAATTGATGATATCTCAATGATGTTGTAGTAAAGAGTTCGTTGAGGCTTGTGAAGGCAATGAATTCTAGACTTAATAGAACTTAAAAATATAGAAAACTTAACTCAAAATTGATTTCAAGTGATTGGAAAATAACCAAGACACTAGAATCCACTATTACACATGAATGATGTCAAATATTTCATAACTCTAATTATCCTTTTAATCCTTTATTTCTTAATCCACAAATAATCAAACATATTCTCAAAAATTAATTGTTTCCCCTAAGCATAGATTATCTAACCAAAGCATAACCTATCTAATTGAATCACAACTAATGAAGAAAATTATGTAAACTTTTAAGAACTCTGCAAAAGCAGTGATTGAGTGAATTATAATTAAATATTAGAGAAAATGAAATAGTTACCCATTTTTCATGTGTGAATAGCTTCATCCATTGCCTTGGTTACGAGAGAATTAGCCGCTCATCATGTTGGAAACACGCTCAAAAGTTGATTTCATTTATGCTCAAAGGGTTACAAATGATGAATAAGGGAGAATTATAATAAAAATCGGGTTTGCAACGCTTATAACTGTTGCAAGAACCGTTACAAAGATCCCTAATGTTGTTGTTGCGTTTTTAAGTCTGCCTGTAAACTGCGACCCACAGAATGAGTTGTTGTCACTGTTCAAAAACGACTGCTGGTGCACGTCCGTTCTTCGTGTTCTTCAGTTTTGCAGCAGCAGAAATGGCAGCTCTGCAAATTTGATTTTTCGCTCTGTGGTGCTTTTTTTATCTCCCAATCTCTCCGTCTCGATTCTCTATGATCCCCTCAACATATTTATACTCCTTTGCCCCATTTAATTATGCCAAAATTCTCAATATTCTTCATTAAACTCGGCAGTTAAAGAAAATATTTTCCGGATATTTTTTCTTCATCCGAGCATCTGCAGCTGTCCAACCTTCCTTATTTTCCTTATACACGGTCCAGAGTGTTGCTAGAGTCATCATACACGAGCAGAACACGCATAAATCTTCAAAAACTCGTGAATTATTCTTCTCATGCACGGGATGCCCTGTTTTCTTGTCACGAATTTTCCAGCCAATTTTTATTGAAACAAACACCCATACCAGCTTTGTTAGGACATATCACAACTACCCATTAAGTTTCAGCCCTTTAGTCTACCCAGAAATCCTTCAAATTTCGATCGAAAAATTCACTAGAGAGCTGCTCTTTTTTTCCCGCCAATTTTTAAGTTCAAACGAAGAAGGTGGTGTCCCCCTAACCAGATGTGGGGTGCGAAGCAGCTGCCTGTCTTGGGGGTGACCAGGGGTGCCCCTTAACCAAGTCTGGGCTCCGTATAGCAAGTGTCCTCCGGGGGTGTTCCGAGTGATTTTTCGAGCCGATTTTTCCAACAATATTTATTTTCCAAAAATACATAAAAATACACAAAACACCATAATAAGGACGAAAACGAGTACCAACAATACGAAACATTGAGGACAAATTAGACACATAAATGCGTCTATCACCAAATCATTGTGGGGAGTGCGGCTGTGGAATATTGTAGGAGTTTTCTTGTATCTTTATAAACTCCTTGATGAATACACTAAGTTTCGACTATTTTAAATCATCGAAACAAAGTTGATATGTTCTCTTTTAGTCATGAATAATCTCTTTGAGAATTTCATTATGATCCTGTTAGTTTTCGTACCTTTGCCAATTTATATTGATAAAAAGGGGGAGAATTATTTTGTAGTTCACACTACATACATATGGTTTAAGGATCATTATGTAAGGGTAGTGGTTTTCATTGTGAAATGAAGTATTGACTAAGAGGGAGTGATACATATCACCGTAGTATTATTTTCAAAGTTGTGATACAATTGAACTTTGACGTTGTGTAATAATACTATGACATTGTATAACAATAATTGAAAACATCTATTTTCTTATTGTTATGGATACGTATTTTCAACAACTATGATGCTGAGTTGAATACATTCAGAATCAGTGGAGTACTTGGAATGACGAAAAATTCAAGGAATGTTGAAGAACCAAGGAAATCAAGCATTTGGATGAGAAGATACAAAGTTTATTTATTTTGTAATCCATATGTATTGATAATTTTGTCACTAAAATTGACAAAGGGGGAGATTGTTAGAGCACTGCTCGGTCGAAATCGAAAGCGCTGCTATCTCAAGCTTGTTTGTCAAGTTTAGTTGTCAAAACTATAAGTCTTCATTTCTAGTCTACTTATAGCTATCTCTCGTATTAGTATAGAATGTGTAGTTGAGATTTAGACATCACGGTGTTCATCAATTGAAGACGAAGATCCACTAAGGGTAGGTTGGAGGAACTTCATCAACAAAAGGTATATGGAGACTTGAACTCATCTATCACTCATAAGTCTATTCTATTCTATCTCCTGTTGATACTAAGTCGTATAGCTATATAGACTTTACATTATAAACATTTGATATTTTGAACTGAGTTTAACTCGCTTATTTCTTTCTCGAAATATTTGTTGGAAAGCTTTTTGTTTTAACTGCGCTCATCATTATTTTTGACGAAAGTCAAAAGGTGATCATGTGAAAATCGCCTTGTAACATCTTACATGATTTGTGTGAGAGAATCATTTGATGTAGACTCGGAACGCTTTGTATTGATCATTCGACCACTTAAAAATTGCTTATAAGCTAATAGTTTGTGTGAGACAGCTATTGTCGTCTTCTACGAATGTTTCAATGATTGAAATGAGAGTTTAGAACAGATAATCATTGTTTGGATATAGCAAAGTATGCATACCCGTACGCAAACTGTTGTAAGAATAATTCAGGTCCGAGAACCAAGTATGCATACCCGTATGCTAACGGTTTTAACTGTCAAAGTCCGGGAACTAAGTTTGCGTACCCGTTTGCAAACTGTTTCACCTGAATGCGGTCTGGAACAACAGTATGCATACCCGTTTGCAATCTGTCGAGAAAGATCAAAGTACGGAACTTAAGTTTATGTACCCGTTTGGAAACTTATGTGATTAAGTTCTTAAAATCGGTTAAGTATGATTTCATACTCATGTACAAATATATTTATATCTTAAGGAATGCAATCTTTCAAACTGTGGCTAAAGTGTTTGTTAGAGCACTACTCGGTCGAACTCGCATGCGTTGCTATCTCAAGCATGTTTGTCAATGTTAGTGATCAAAACTATAAGTCTTGATTTCTAGTCTACTATATCTAAGTCTCGGACTAGGATAGAAAGTGTAGTTGAGATCAATACTCCATGGCGATCATCATATAAGACGAAGAACTACTCAAGGAACTGGTGGAACTTCATCGACTAAAAGGTATGTGGAGACTTGAACTTATCTATCACTCCTCTACTCTATCTCCTATCTTGAAACAAAAGTCGTTTTGCTATATATACTTTGATTATACACATTTGCTATTTCGAGCCGAGTTTATCTCGCTTATCTATTTTTCGAAATATGTGTTGGTAAGCTTTCGCTTTGGCCAAGTTCATCTTTACCTAGTGACGAAAGTCATGTTAAGTTTCAATCACTTTTAAAATGGCTTTGACGAAAAATGATTTGTGAATAACAACTATATAACGTCCTCTAAGAATGTTTCAATGATTGAAATGAGAGTTTAGATTATATAACCATTGTTGGATATAAGCATTGTGTGGCAACACATATATGTATAAGTCCTTATTCCTTGAACCAAAGTATGTGTACTTTGTTGATCAGGAAAACCGAAACAAGAGCTGTGAACTCAGTCCGGGAACTGGCAGAGGTTCTCATCCCGAGAATATCTGCTGGAGTTTGTGAACTCCTTCCGGGAACTTAAGTCCGCGAACTAAGTATGCGAACTTGAGTTGGTTATATCTAAAGACGATTATTTGTGAACTTATATTTATATTAACTAAGGAATGCAAATTGCAAACCGTGGCTATAAAGTTCATGAATCGATTCGAGTGAATCAAATCGTTTTTGCTTCGATTGTGTCTTGTATAGTTATATAAGATTTATACAATTGAAAAACTATCTAACTAGTTCATTTGAGTCATTTGAACTAGTTACGGTGAAGAAGAATATGGTTGATATGAAAGTGCTCATATGGCTAACCATTTGGTTTACTACTGTTGAACCAACAAATGTACATGTTTGGGTAGGGTTACACAAACCTAAAATCGTGCATTTCATTTGTGTGTAACAAGCTAAGTTTTCAATCCAACGGTTGAAATATATTAGCTTGAATCTAATCAAGTTTTCATCTAACGGTGAATATTGAATGCTTTGTTACTAAGCTAACATTGATTGCAAACCCTGATTTGAAATACTATATAAAGAAGAACTCTAGCAACTGAGAAACCTAATACCCACACCTTCTGTGTGATACTAGTTGTATTATCTAGAGTCGATTCTCCTTTAACCTTAGGTTTCTTCTTGTAAACCAGGTTAACGACTTAAAGACTTCATCGGGATTGTGAAACCAGATCGATACTACTTTCTCGTAGTTGTGTGATATGATCTTGCTGATTCTATAGTGTTGAGTACAATCATAACGATTGGCTTGAGATTGTTATCTCCGATAGGCAAGATATAAAATTAGTCACAAACATCTTCGTCTCATCGTTTGTGATTCCACAATATCTTCTTTCGCCGCGTCGATTAAGATTATTGTGAGGTGATTGATAATTCTAGGTTGTTCTTCGGGAATATAAGTCCGGGTTATCAATTGGTTCATGTTCACCTTGATTTATCAAAAGACGGAATAAAAACTTGTAGGTATTTCTGTGGGAGACAGATTTATCTATTACCTTAGACTTTTCTGTGTGATACAGATTTATTTATTAAAGTCTTCGATTTTGGATCGTAGCAACTCTTAGTTGTGGGTGAGATCAACTAAGGGAATCAAGTGCGCAGTATCCTGCTGGGATCAGATACGTAAGGAGCTTAAACTGTACTTTGGATCATTGTGAGATTGATTGGGGTTCAACTACAGTACAAACCGAAGTTAGTTTGTAGTAGGCTAGTGTCTGTAGCGGCTTAATACAGTGTGTGTTCAATTTGGACTAGGTCCCGGGGTTTTTCTATATTTGCGGTTTCCTCGTTAACAAAATTCTGGTGTATGTGTTTCTTTTCCACATTATATTTTGTTATATAATTGAAATATCACAGGTTGTGCGTTTGAATCAATAAATTGGAAATCCTACCTTTGGTTGTTGATTGAAATTGATTGATACTTGAACATTGGTCTTTGGTATCGTTTAAGTGATTTCTCTTGTATTCAATTAGACTCTCAGATTTCTATTTGCTTGAGTAAGAATTGAATCGAGAAAGAGAGGTATAACTCTTTGATATACTTTATTAAGATTGAGTCTAGTTCATTCTCTTGAAAGTATATTGGAGTTAGTCCATAAAGATTGCTAATCGAAATATTGGGTGTGGTTGTTGTACCCCCGCTTTTTCAGTGTTCATGATCTGATTTTTTTGAATCAATCTGATTTTGCTTCAATTGTGTCTTGTATACTTCTGTGAGAATATAAACAGTTGAACAACTCTATGAGTAACGCAATTAGATTCATTTTATTATCATTTGATCTAGAAGTGTTAATATGAACATGGTTAAGACAAAAGTGTTCATATGGCTAACTTCGTTTCACTGTTACTGAGCCAACTCAATATACACGTTTAGGTACGGGTACCCATATCTAAATGAAGGTATATTTCATTTGTGTGTAACAAACTAAGACCATCTAACAGTGGAGAAATATTACCTTGGTGTGCAAACTTATATTGAATCTTAAATCAGGTTTTCATCCAAAGGTGAATATTGATTGCTTTGTTACAAAGTTATCAAACCCTGATTTGAAGACTACATAAGGGAGAACTCTAGCAACTGGGAAACCTAATCCCCATACCTCCCGTGTGATACTAGTTGCGGCTAGATCCGATTTTCCTTTAACTTTAGGTTTTTCCAAAACCCAATAGGTTAACGACTTGAAGACTTCATTGGGATTGTGAAGCCAGACTCAACTATTTTCGTTGTAGTTGTATATTCTGATCTTGTTGTTTTCTATCGTGATTGAGTACTATCTTCTCTAAGATTTTCTTGAGATTTAATATCCGATAGGCAAGATAAAAAGTAGTTACAAACATCTTCATCTCATCGTTTGTGATTTCATAATATCTTGTTTCGCTACCATATGGTTAAGATTATTGTGAGGTAATTGATATTTCTAGTGTTAGAGCACTGCTCGGTCGAACTCGCAAGCGTTGCTATCTCAAGCTTGTTTGTCAATTTTAGTTGTCAAAACTATAAGTCTTGATTTCTAGTCTACTTATAGCTAAGTCTCGGATTGGGATATAAAGTGCAGTTGAGCATTAGCCTTCACGACGTTCATCGATTGAAGATGAAGAACTACTAAGGGGAGATTATGGAACTTCATCAGTAAAAGGTATGTGGAGACATGAACTCATCTATCACTCAAAAGTCTATCTATTCTATCTCCTATTTGAGACAAAAGTCGTATAGTTATATAGACTTCGATTATACACATTTGATATTTCGAGCTGATTTTAACTCGCTTACATATTTCTCGAAATATGTGTTGGTAAGCTTTTACTTTAACCAAGTTCATCTTATATTCTTGACGAAAGTCAAAATATGATCATGTGAAAATCGCCTTGTAACATCTTACATGATTTGTGTGAGACAGTCATTTGATGTAGACTCGGAATGTTTCATATTGATCATTCGATCACTTGAAAATTGCTTTGAAGCTAATAGTTTATGTGAGACAGATATTGTCGTCTTCTAAGAATGTTTCAATGATTGAAATGGGAGTTTAGAACGATTAACCATGATTGGATATAAACACAATATGCGTACTTGCATATGTGTAGTTCAAGATCGGCAATCTAGTATGCATACCCGTATGCATACTGGTTGGTCAGGTGAAGTCCGCAAGCTATAGTATGCATACCCATATGCGTACTGGTGAAGTTAGTTGAAGTCCGGGAACTTTGGTATGCGTACACGTAGTGCACTATATTCAACTGAGTTCGGATGTGAACAACAGTATGCGTACCTGTTTGCATACTGGCGAACACAGTCCAAGTCCGGCTACTTAGGTATGCGTACCCGTTTGCATACTTGAGTAGGTTGTGTTCTAAAATCGGTTTATTCATGAACTAATACATTTATCTAATAAACAATGCAATCTTTTGCAAACCGTGGCTATAATGTTCATGAATTGATTCGAGTGAATCAAAATTGATTTCGCTTCAATTGTGTCTTGTATATTTCTATGAGAATATAAACAATTGAAAAACTCTAGAACTAGTTTCATATGAGTCATTTGAACTAGTTATGGATAAGATGAATATGGTTGATTTGAAATTGTTCATATGGTCAACTTCGGTTAACTATTGTTGAGCCAATAAGGTGCACACGTTTAGGTACGGTTACTCATATCTAAATGAAGTCACTTTTCATTTGTGCGTAACAAAATTAGTTCACTCTAACGGTTGAAAGGTATTAGCTTGAGTCTAATCAGGTTTTCATGTGACGGTGAATATTGAATGCTTTGTTACCAAGGTAACATTGATTGCAAACCCTGATTTGAAGACTATATAAGGGAGAACTCTAGCAACTGGGAAACCTAATCCCTACACCCTCATGTGTGATATTAATTGCGATTAGAGTCGATTATCCTTTAAAAATAGGTTTTTCTAAAACACAGTAGGTTAACGACTTGATGACTTCATTGGGATTTTGAAGCCAGGCCCAACTATTTTCTCTGTACTTGCGTGTTCTGGTCTTGCTGTTTTCTATTGTGATTGAGTACTATCTTCTCTAAGATTGGATCGAGATTTAATCTCCGATAGGCAAGATAAAAAGTAGTCACAAACATCTTCGTCTAATCGTTTGTGATTCCACAATATCTTGTTTCGCTACCGTACGATTAAGATTATTGTGAGGTTATTGATATTACTAGGTTGTTCTTTGGGAATACAAGTTCGGTGTATCAATTGGTTCCTGTTCACCTTGATTTATCAAAAGACGAAACAAAACTCATAGGTATATCTGTGGGAGACAGATTTATCTATTCAATAGACTTTTCTGTGTGAGACAGATTGGTTTATCAAGTCTTCGACTTTGGGTCGTAGAAACTCTTAGTTGTGGGTGAGATCAGCTAAGGGAACAAGTGCGCAAAGTCCTGCTGGGATTCAGAGGCTAAAGGAATGCGGTTGTACCTTGATCAGTGTGAGATTGTTTAGGGATGAACTACATTACAGTCCGAAGTTAACTTGGAGTAGGCTAGTATCTGTAGAGGCTTAATACAGTGTGGTGTTCAAATCTGGACTAGTCCCAGGATTTTTCTGCATTGCGGTTTCCTCGTTAACAAAATTTCTGGTGTCTGTGTTATTTCTTTCCCGCATAATATTTGTTTATATAATTGAAATATCACAAGTTGTGCGTAAGTTCAATCAATTGTAAATCCAACCTTTGGTTGTTGATTATATTGATTGACACTTGGATAATGGTTTTTGATACCGTCCAAGTTATTTCGTATATTCAATCGGGCTCGCAAATTCCTATTTGTTTGATTGGAGATTGGATTGAGAAATAGAGATATAATGCTTTGATATATTTTTCTTAAGATTGAGTCTGACTGTCTAGTTGTTTCTCTTGAAAGTATTTTGGAGTTAGTCCATACAGATTGCTAAGAGAAATATTGAATGTGGTTTAGACCCCCGCTTTTTCAATTGGTATGAGAGAAGGCAAACACGTTTAAGACCTCATAAGTCCGTGTTTATAGAAATCTGACTATATGGATGAGTCTATCTCTAAAAACGTACTAGTTCAGAAATTACCAGATGATTTTCAAAGCTTAGATTCATCTGAGAAAACTGTTACATCGAAGTTAATATCTAAACATTCTCTTGATGTAGAAACTGTTGTTGACTGGGAAACACGCCTAGAAGAACAATTGGATAAACTTTCTGATGAAGGTGATTCAAATATTGATAGAGATGTTGATGAGGAAGTCTAAGAGTATGTGAAGGTTTTGAATTCGTTGAAAAAAAAGAAGATGACAACTTATCATGTCATACCTCTTCTGAATCCTCTCTGTCGAGAAAAAAGGAAATTGAAAAGGATTTACGGAGGTCTTTATGTTTGGAATCGCTCTTGCAAATCGATCCTCAAAGACTCTGAGGAAAACCTGAGTAGAAAGTCACTTGAATGTGGTAATGTTTATCAAAAATACTTCTTGTTAGAAGAGAAACTTGCAGAAACTGAAGCAAGGATCAACTCTCAGCAAACAAGTTTTGATGACAGAGAAAGCGCTTATCTCGCTCGAGAAAAATGCCTTGAGGCTGATTTAGCTGCTGCTCTTGATAAAATCAAGATGTTGGAAGATGACTTGAAAAAGTTCAACACTAGTTCAAGCAGATTAACCAGTATGCTAGAAGCAAGTAAAAATCATCGTGATACACGAGGATTGGGCTATAAGGGAATAAATGCTCCAAGTATTAGCAAAGAGATAAAATTTGTCAAGCCTAGTGATTCTTCTTAACAAAATGTTTCCACTGATGGAAAGAGTGAAATACCTTCACCGGCAGTTAAGGTTCGAAAGAGCAAAGTATATCAACCTCCAAAGTCAGCACACACAGATCGAGGTAAGAACATTCCTTATGTTTGCCACTATTACGGAAATAAAGGTCATTTGGAAATGAGATGTCGTTTCCATATAAGGAATGAGAAACTTCATGATGTTCTTATTTGGGCGTCACAAGAAGTTGTGAAACCAAGATCATATGTTAAGACTAATCCCCTTAACGTTACAGGTTGTAACCGTCCAACATTTAGGCAAGGGAATCAGTGCTGTGAGAAACCTAGATTTTACTATAAACGTCATAAGAAGCCTTTTCACAATCGTAATGATTATCAAAAGGATAACTTTGTAAAGACGAAGAAAAGATCAGATGCTCCCAATTGGAGAAAGACTAACTTGCAAAAGAATATTCAATCCAATTCTCTTCCGAGAATTCCAGAAGAGAGTAATGGGAAGAAGGGTTAGGTTATTACTAAACACACTCAGAAGTGGATACCAAAGAAAGTTAATGATGCTCTGAGTGTGAAAAGGAATGATGTCCCAGAAAATTCCATGACTATGGATAAGGCAGTATCCATGATGTTAGAACTTAAAAAGTTCTTTGGAAAATGGATTTAGATGTGAACGGTTTTAAAAGTGATCGCTTTCATGATAATCCAAAAGTGAAACATAATAAGCCAAAAGTCACTTGTGGTGAGAAATACTTTGTTCACCTCAACACAACTTGATTGTGTTGTAAGTGCATCCTCACCAAGGAATGCCCTATTAAGTATACGGTGAGGGAAGCACGAGAATTGAGGCGCACATATTGTGTTAGGTATGATATTGAATATTTGGTAAAGCCGTAGGATTCATGAATGGATACTTCTAAAAGGCATGTCTATAAACTTGAGCAAGGTTTATGTTTTTATCATTTTCTTAGAGTACTTATAATGATACATGTACCTTTCTTATCATTCATTTCTACCTAACTTGATCTGTATCTAATGTTCTTTAATGTTTAGGTTTGAAAATTTTAGTTCGAGATGTTTGGACTTCATGGTACACATAACAGGTATGCATACCATCATTTAAAATCAAAACCCAGGGATTTTAGTACGCAAACCCGCTTGCATACTGCTCCAGGTCATGAAATTTCGTTTGCAAACCGGTATGCATATTGGCATGTAGATGTCGATTTAGGTAAACTTGTTTTGGTCGTAAGTTCTTCGTACGAACTCGGAATTACCTCATCATTTTTGCATTCTCTTTCTATTTGAATTCTCTTCAAAATGAAGATGAGAATTCCTGAATTTGGATGAGTTAAGATTGGTCTTTCTCCCGACTCTTGTTTTTGAGAGTTTTGCTCCGTTTCATCGCACTTGTTTCATTTCTCTTGGACTTGGTCACTTGGATTCTTAGAGTACTACTCTTCTAAGCTCTTTTGTAGATTTTACAAGAATGTTGTTGGTGAATCACAAAGAAGGAAGTTCAAGAATGGGCAGTAGTACGCTTTGCTATAAGATTCTTGATTGTTCACAATCATCTTATGTGAACTACGGTGCATGGTCGTTAATGACTTTATATTTTCTTCTTTTTTAAGAAAATATTTTTATACACCATTGGTAGACATTCTTGGTGTAAATCCGTACGAAAAATATTGATTCTACCTTCAAAGGGAAAATGATCTTACAGTATTTAATCCTTATTGGTTTTATATATTGCAAATAATGTTATGGGATATGTGTGTTTGCGTCCGTGAACTATGATTGTCCCATATATGTAAAAAGTTGAATCTATTATATGTCATTATGCAAATATTAATGGAAAATAATATGAACTTTTGATAACAAAGATTAAGTCTATGATATCATTATGCAAATATTGATGAAAATAGAATGAATCTTTGTATATTCCGCAGTATTGATATTTCCATGATCCACTTCTATGTGTAAGTACTGTGAAGCTCCGTAAGTTCTCTTATGTTGAGCATTTTCGATTAAATTAATCATGGGTTATCTTGTGGTTAATTTAATTGAGATTTCTGGATACAAATTCATGTTTCATGTAATTTGTTAATATCCAAAGAAATCCTTATTTTCTTGTAAAATTAAGGTCATTCTTGTTGTTCTTTCGGGAATGATATTAAATGGGGGAGAGTTATTAATTGAACTTGTGCTTAATTACCAAATACTTGTGGGGAGTGCGGCTGTGGAATATTGTAGGAGTTTTAATGTATCTTTATAAACTCCTTGATGAATACACTAAGTTTCGACTATGTGAAATCATCGAACCAAAGTTGATATGTTCTCTTTTAGTCCTGAAGTATTTCTATGAGAAATTCATTATGATCTCACTAGTTTTCGTACCTTCGCCAATTTATATTGTAAAAAGGGGGAGAATTAATGTGTAGTTCACACTACAAATACATATAGTTTACGGATCATTATGTAAAGGGGAGTGGTTTTCATGTGAGATGAAGTATTGACTAAGGGGGAGTAATACATATCACAATAGTATTGTTGTCAATATTGTGATACAATTGGACTTTGATGCTGTGTAATAATACTATGACACTGTATAACAATGGTTGAGAGCTAATGTTTTCTCATTGTTATATCTACGGACTTCAAAAACTATGATGCTGAGTTGAACACGTTCATAATCACTGGAGTACTTGGAAGTGACGAAGATTTCGAGTAATGTTGAAGAACCAAGGATATCAAGCATTTGGATGAGAAGCTACAAAGTTTATTTATTTTGTAATCCATATGTATTGATAGTTTTGTCACTAAAATTGAAAAAGGGGGAGATTGTTAGAGCACTGCTCGGTCGAACTCGCAAGCGTTGATATCTCAAGCTTGTTTGTCAAGTTTAGTTGCCAAAACTATAAGTCTTCATTTCTAGTCTACTTATAGCTAAGTCTCGGATTATGATAGAAAGTGTAGTTGAGCATTAGACTTCACTGCGTTCATCGATTGAAGACGAAGAACTACTAAGGGGAGCTTGTGGAACTTCATCAACAAAAGGTATGTGGAGACTTGAACTCATCTATCACTCAAAAGTCTATATAATCTATCTCCTATTTGAGACAAAAGTCGTATAGCTATATAGACTTCGATTATACATATTTGATATTTCGATCTGAGTTTAACTCGCTTACATATTTCTCGAAATATGTGTTGGTAAGCTTTCGCTTTAACCAAGTTCATCTTATATTCTTGACGAAAGTCAAAAGATGATCATGTGAAAATCACCTTGTAACATCTTACATGATTTGTGTGAGATGGTCATTTGATGTAGACTTGGAATGTTTCATATTGATCATTCGATCACTTCAAAATTGCTTTGAAGCTAATAGTTTGTGTGAGACAGCTATTGTCGTCTTCTAAGAATGTTTTAATGATTGAAATGAGAGTTTAGAACGATTAACCATGATTGGATATAAACACAGTATGCTTACTTGCATATGTGTAGTCCAAGACCGGAAATCTAAGGTGAATTCCGGGAGTTATAGTATGCATGCCCGTATGCGTACTGGTGAAGTCAGTTGAAGTCTGAGAACGTTGGTATGCATACCCGTACGCGCACTATATTCATCTGTGTTCGGATGTGAACGACTGTATGCGTGCTCGTTTGCATACTGGCAGACACAGTCCAAGTCCGGCTACTTAGATATGCGTACTTGTTTGCATACTTGAGTAGGTTATGTTCTAAAATCGGTTTGTTCATGAACTAATACATTCATAAATTAAGGAAGTTGTGCAAACTGTGGACATAATGTTCATGAATTGATTCGAGTGAATCAAGGTCGATTTTGCTTCGATCGTGTCTTGTATACTTCTATGAGAATATAAACAATTGAACAACTCTATAACTAGTTTTATTTGTGTCATTTGAACTAGTTATGGTTAAGATGAATATGGTTGATATGAAAGTGTTCATATGGATAACTTCGGTTAAATATTGTCGAGCCAACAAGGTACACAAGTTTAGGTACGGTTACTTATATCTAAATGAAGTCATTTTTCATTTGTGTGTAACAAGCTAAGTTTGATCTAACGGTTGAAAGATATTAGCTTGAGTCTAATCAGGTTTTCATGTGACGGTGAATATTGAATGCTTTGTTACCAAGGTAACATTGATTGCAAACCCTGATTTAAAGACTATATAAGGGAGAACTCTACCAACTGGAAAACCTAATCCCCACACCGCATGTGTGATACTAGTTGCGATTAGAGTCGATTCTCCTTTAACCTTAGGTTTTCTAAGACCCAGTAGGTTAACGACTTGAATACTTCATTGGGATTGTGAAGCCAGACCCAACTATTTTCTCTGTAGTTGCTTGTTCTGATCTTATTGTTTTCTATCGTGATTGAGTACTATCTTCTCTAAGATTAGCTCGATATTTAATCTCCAATAGGCAAGATAAAAAGTAGTCACAAACATCTTCGTATCATCGTTTGTGATTCCACAATATCTTGTTTCGCTACCATACGGTTAAGATTATTGTGAGGTTATTGATATTACTAGGCTGTTCTTCGGGAATATAAGTCTGGTGTATCAATTGGTTCATGTTCATCTTGATTTATCAAAAGACGGACAAAACTCATAGGTATATCCGTGGAAGACAGATTTATCTATTCAATAGTCTTTTCCGTGTGAGACAAATTGGTTTATCAAGTCTTTGACTTTGGGTCGCAACAACTCTTAGTTGTGGGTGAGATCAGCTAAGGGAATCAAGTGCGCAGAGTCCTGCTGGGATTCAGAGGCGTAAGGAACGCGACTTTACCTCGATCAGTGTGAGATTGAAGTAGGCTAGTGTCTGTAGCGGCTTAATACAGTGTGGTGTTTAGATCTGTACTAGGTCCCGGGGTTTTTCTGCATTTGCAGTTTCCTCGTTAACAAAATTTTTGATGTCTGTGTTATTTCTTTTCCGCATTATATTTGTTTATATAATTGAAATATCATAGGTTGAGCGTAAGTTCAATCAATTATGATTCCAACCTTTGGTTGTTAATTATATTGATTGACACTTGAATATTGGTTTTGGTTACCGTCCAAGTTATTTCTTATATTCAATTGGGATCGCAAATTCCTATTTGTTTGATTGCAGATTGAATTGAGAAATATAGATATAACTTTTTCATATATTTTTCTTAAGTTTGAGTCTGACTGTCTAGTTGATTCTCTTGAAAGTATATTGGAGTTAGTCCATACAGATTGCTAAGCGAAATATTGGGTGTGGTTGTTAGACCCCTGCTTTTTCATCTAGGCTGTTCTTCGGGAATATAAGACCGAATTATCAATTGATTCCAGTTCACCTTGATTTATCAAAAGACGGAACCAAAACTTCGTAGGTAATTCTGTGGGAGACAGATTTATCTATCAGAATAGAATTTTCTGTGGGAGACAGATTTGTATATCAAGTCTTCGACTTTGGGTCGTAGCAATTCTTAGTTGTGTGTGAGATCATCTAAGGGAACAAGTGCGTAGAGTCCTGCTGGGATTCATAGGCATAAGGAACGTGACTAAACTTTAATCAGTGTGAGATTGGTTAAGGCTCAACTACATTCCAGTCCGAAGTTAACTTGTAGTGGGCTAGAATATTTAGCGGCTTAATACAATGTGGTGTTCAAAACTGGACTAGGTCCTGGGGTTTTTCTGCATTTGCGGTTTCCTCGTTAATAAAACTTATGTGTCTGTTATTTCTTTTCCGCATTATATTTGTTTATATAATTGAAATATCACAGGTTGTGCGTAGTTCAATCAATTGGTAAATCCAACCTTTGGTTGTTGATTGAAATTGATTGACACTTGAACCCTGGTCTTTGGAACCGTTCAAGTTGTTTCTCATAATAATCAGGCTCACGGATTCTGGATATATGATCCTTGATTAAGTCTCACTGTCTAGTTGATTCTCTTGGAATTATATTGGAGTTAGTCCATACAGATTGCCTAAAGAAATATTGGGCGTGGTTGTTTGACCCCCGCTTTTCAGGTATCATATCTTTGTCTCTTGTAGTGATTCATCTTCATACGTTTAATAATACTTGGACGAACCGATTTGGGAGTTCCAATGGAATTCCTAATGGGAGTTATGGAGAATTCATGATATATTTTCCCTATTAACCATGTAAAGCCTGACTTCTTTTTGAGTGACGTCGTCGAGACCATTTGAAGAATAATAAATCCGTAGATATCAAGACCTTGAGCACCCATTTCAAGGAAATAGACCAACTCTTCAAATTCACGACTCCAACGAGAATTCTCAATCATGGAGGGACAAAGACTAGAGATGCCAAGTTTTCGGAAGATCCTCAAAGCAATACTAAGATCTTGGGTAGGAAATTTCCCTTATATCTAATCAAACTTCTTGCGGCAAAGACCGAACGAAATGGCATCATAAGATGGTCTTTCTCCTTTTGGTCTAGGAATACAAAAAATACCCAAGGGAATTTTAGTAATCTTTAAGATCAACTTTCTATCAACTAGAATCTTTTCCATATTTATCATAGTCTTGAATACAAAGTTATCAAGATTAATATCATGGATGTTAGCACAAAAGATTATTGTGAGAGTTTCAAATACTTCACCAAGACCATTAAAGATGTTACCAAAGTTATACTTCTCAAAACACACCAAAAATTCTTTATGATCACTTTCCTATTACAATACAACTAGAATAATCTTTTCAAAGATCTTACAACTAGAATCATTGATGAATACGATTCTAATAGAGTCTTGGTCACTTGGAATAATCTTACTAGAGAGAGGATGAACAAAAACCCTTGGAAATTTTTCTTGGATTCTTATCATCACCATTAGACCTTCCCATTATAGCAAACAAAAGAAGATTGAGAGAAGAAGAACAAAATAAGAAACATACTTGATGAGCTTCCTTGAAAGATTGCTTTCTTCACCTTTTCTAGACCTCCAATTTAAGTTTTAATGGAGTCGGTTCATGAACTCTTCAGCAAAACCTAGTTCGCGAATGGAGACAATATAAGAAGGAAGACGGGTACGCGAACCGAAACCTTAAGTAACCCTTTATTGGGATTGGACCCGTATCGGTACCGTGATCATGGAAAGCAGGATTCCTTATCATAAGTGTCTAGATGATATCACAAATATAGTCTTGAAACACAAGACACATAAATTAAGAGGATTGCTCATCTAAATTTAATTTGTGATACATGGTTTAAAACAAACCAAGGCGAAATCCTGAAGCATGAGGTTCGCACATTGTGAGAATTTTATATCAGTATGATAAGATAATCACTTTTATTCTCAGCTCAATGAACCATAATGTGATAAACAAGATAGTAGAAAACTACATATCAATATTTAGCCTTAGGTGAGCAGAAATAAATAAGATACTCTGCCATAAAAGGTGAAACAATTGGAGTTTCCTCAACACATTGAATAATTCAAATGACAAAACCATTCTGCAAAGAGGATTTTCTCATAAACAGAAAGGTTTATGCTTAAAAAGAATTAACCCAAAATAATACAAAAACACAAAGCTAATCAAACCATTAGTTTCCCCATCTCAAGCTATATACAGATGGGTAGGAGATTGCTCACGCAACATCTCAGGTTGATATTTGTGATATGTACCAGAGATATAATCATAGTAATGATGATACTCAGGATTAATTATTTTTCTTGACTCCTATTTCTTACGATTAAGGGGTGAGATTTTCTGATACTTGGGACTAGCAACAAACTCAGTAGAAATCTTTTTATTTATTTTACATGAGTCGTTCACACGGTCAGACTGCACTTCATGAATACATGAATTGACAGAATCAGAACTAATACCATGATAAATTTTTTCCTTAATCTAATTAAGTTGCTCGAAGAACTTAAACGAATCTTCAAAAGCTGTAAATAGAACTTTATCGATAGATCCATCATGATAGTATTCCTTGAGTAGATTGAGCAACAATCTAGTGAGATTCCATATCCTTGAGCTTTTTTTCACACATTTCTTGCAATGAATTTTCTTAGAGGAGCTTTTTCCTTTTACTCTGGGTTGTTTTTCATCAGCTAAGATTTTTGTCATAGTTGACTCGAGATTATCTTGAGAGACCAGAGGTCTTGTAAGAAATAAACTCTGAACAACCTTTAAGGATTTCTGGTGTGCGTCAAAGAAGCACAAAACAAGTTTCCCGGAGTGATTTCCCATTAGGACAACTTTTAGGATCAAATAAACACAAACTTATCAGGGTTATCGTGTTTGCCTGCTCTGATACCAATTGAAAAAGTGGGGGTATAACAACCACACCCAGTAATCCGTTCGGCAATATGTATGGAATAAACTCCAACTTAATTCTGAGAGCATCAAATTAAAAGCGAGACTCAATCAAGAATTATATCAAAGAGTTTATATCTCTTTCTCAATACAATCAACAAATCAAACAGATAAAAGTCCGTGATCCTGATTGATATGAGAAATAACTTGGACGGTACCAAATACCAATGCCCAAGTGTCAATCAAGTTCTATCCAACAAACAAGGTCGGATTTACAACTGATTGAACTACGCACAACCTCTGATATTTCAATTATATAAAGATATAATGCGGGAAATAAATAACACATACACCGCAAATGCAGAAAAACCCGGGGACCTAGTCCAGTTTGATCACCACACTGTATTAAGCTGCTACAGACTCTAGCCTACTACAAGTTAACTTCGGACTGGAATGTAGTTGATCCCTAACCAAGTCTCACGTCGATTAAGGTACAGTCGCGTTCCTTACGCCTCTAGAACCACGCCGGATTCTGCGCACTTGATTCCCTTAGCTGATCTCACCCATAACTAAGAGTTGTTACGACCCAAAGTCGAAGACTTATAAACAAATCTGTCTACCACAGATATGTCTATCCTTTATTCTGTTTTTATTCCGTCTTTTGATAAAATCAAGGTCAACATGAACCAACTAATAATCAAGTCTCATACTCCCGAATAGCAGCCTAGAAAATATTAGTCACCTCACAATAACCCAGCTAATTAACATAAAAAGTTATTGCGGAATCACAAGAGTCTGAGACGAAGAACTTTTGTGATTACTTTTTATATTTTACCTACCGGAGATAAATCTCGAGTAAATCTTAGAGAAGATAAAACTCAATACGGTAGAACAAGTAAGATCAAAATACGCAACTACAGAGAAAATAGATGGATCTGTATTCACGAATCCCAATGAAGTCTTCAAGTCGTTAACCTAATAATGGTTTTGGAAAAACCTAGGTTAAAGGAGAATCGACTCTAGTATGCAACTAGGAACAAACATAAGTGTGGCGATTAGGTTTTCCCATTGATAGAATTCTCCCTTAAATATTCTTTCAAATCAGGATTGATTTCAATCAAAGCTAAGATATCTTAGTAACAAAGCATTCAATATTCACCGTTAGATGAAAACCTGATTTAAGATTCAAGATAAATCTGCTTAAAAATAAAGCAATCAATCTCCAATGTTAGATGGTATTAGCTTGTTACATACAAATGAAATATATCTTCACTTAGATATGGGTTACCGTACCTAAACATGTATATAGAGTTGGCTCAATAATAGTTAACCGAAGTTAGCTATATGAACACTTTTGTCTTAGACGTATTCATCTAACACTTTTAGATCGAATATGAAGATTAGTCAATCATGAAAGATAATCAAATGAATCTAATTGTGTTACAAATAGAGTTGTCCAATTGCTCACTATCTCATCGAAATATATATGAACAAATTGAATCGAAATCGGTTTGATTCGTCATCGTACAAAGTCCTTATACATGAACCAATTCATGAACATTAAGCCACGGTTTGCAAATATTGCATTCCTTAAATCATAAATGTTTTAGTTCATGAGTATGAGAATCATACATGACCGATTCTAGAACTTCACCATTGTGTTTTCCAATCAGGTACGCGAACAAAAACTTCGGACCTTGGCCTAGTCAAGCCGTTCGCAAACCTGTTTCGCGAACAACCGTTCCGGACCCAAGTCATGTAAACCCGTTCGCATACTAGGTACGTAAACAAGAGTTCCGGACATTCTCAGGTAAATCCGTTCGCATACTAGGTACGAAACAAGAGTTCCGGACCTGAATCATCATAATACAGTTCGCACACTAGGTATGCATACCGTGATGTATCCAGACATGGGTAATCATTCTAAATTCTCATTTCAATCATTGAAACATCCTTAGGAGACGACAACAGTCGTCTCACACAAACCATTAGCTTCAAATAATTTTCAAGTGATCGAATGATCAATACGAAACTTCCCAAGTTAATATCAAATGACTGTCTCACACAGATCATATAAGATGTTCAAGGTAATTTTCACATGATCATCTTCTGACATTATATTTAGTTTCCAAAAAATAAATTCTTTCCAACTAAACTCGTAAAGAATATGATAAACATAGCTAAAGCAAAAAGATTCCAACATATATTTCGAGAAATAAATAAGTGAGTTAAGCTCGACTCGAAATATCAAATGTGTAGAATGTAAAAGTCTATATAGCTATACGACTTAGTCTTGTTAAAAGATATAATAGAATAGACTTATGAGTGACAAATTAATTTTAGTCTCCACATACCTTTTGTTGATGAAGTTCCTCCAAGTTCCTCAGTAGATCTTCGTCTTTAATTGGTGAACGCCGTGAAGTCTAAAGCTCAACTACACATTATATCCTAATCCGAGACATAACTATAAGTAGACTAGAAATCAAGTATATAGTTTTGATCAACTAAACTTGACAAAAATTCTTGAGATAAAAACGCCTGCGAGTTCGACCGAGCAGTGCTCTAACAACATGTACTACGGCTCCAGACCTATAACAGTAGTGCCAGTCTAGTACGTGCACTGTCCTGCATCCAGATTTACAGCAGTTTTAGATCTCTCTATTAGTCAATTTAAAACATTCCCGAATAACATCAACGACACATATCACTGTTCCAGGATATTTTCAAATGATTAACTTGAATCACGATTTAGGTCATAAACAATAAATTTTTCTCAACCAAATATAAAAAAATATTCTTAAGCTTAATTAGTCAACATATTTCGAGAATAATTAACAAGATAAACTTGGCTTGAAATATTTGTTGTGCATATAAAGTCCAATTTAGCCATGCGACATTGTCTCATGGATAGAAAGGTGAAAACTTGATTAATAGGTGGTTCAGTCTTCACTTACCTTTTATTGATGAAGTTTTCCAAAAGCTTCGGTTGATCTTCTCCTTCAAACGGTAGAAGGCGGTGATGTATGGTACTCAACTATACACTTTTATCCTAATCCGAGACTTGACTAAATGTAGACTAGAAATCAAGACATGGTTTTGATCAACTAAATTTGATAAAAAACTTGAGATAACAACACCTGTGAGTTCGACTGAGCAACGCTCTAACAATCTCAGCATTTTTCAATTTTAGTGAAAAAACTATAAAGACATATTGGATTATAAAATAAAGCTTCAAAACTCCAAACTCCATCATGCTTGATTTCCTTGGTTCTCCAACTCCTTGAATTCTTTGTTACTTCAGGTTGCCAATGATTCTGAACGTGTTCAACTCAGCATCGTTGTTCTTGAAGATCCGTAGCGATAACAACTTTGAAAAGAGATATTCTCAATCACTGTTATACGTAAATATAATATTATTATATTTTCCAAAGTTGAATTGTATCATAACTTCGAAGTAATACTACGGTGATACGTTTGCTCTCCTTAGTCAACACTTACATCTTTTGCATAATATGTGAAACCTATAAATTTTGATTCACTCCCCCCCTTACATAATGATCCATAAACCATATGTATGTAGTGTGAAACTAATAATTAATTATCCCCATTTTTGTCAATAAAATTGGCAACGGTACGAATACAATGGGATAGTAATGAATTATATTAAAAGATACTTCAAGACTAAGGAAGCACATATCATCTTTAATTTGGATGATTTCACAGAGGATTAAATACTTAATGTCTCATCTAGGATATTTAAGATACAAGCATCCCCTATATATTCCACATCCACTCTCTCCACAAAGATATAGCAATTAAGCACAAGTTCATAAAGAACTCTCCCCCATTTGATATCATTCCCAGGAGAACAACATGAGTGACCTTATTTTAATAAAAAGAAGGGTTTTTGAATATTAACAAATCACATGGATTTGTATCCTAAATGAAAAAGCGGGGGTCTAACAACATCACCCAATATTTCGATTAGCAATCTGTATGGACTAACTCCAATATACTTTTATGAGAATCAACTAGACAGTTAGACTCAATCAATAGAAAAGTATATCAAAGAGTTTTATATATCTATCTATTGATTTTATTCTTACTCAAGCAAATCTACGAGTCTTGATTAAATACAAGAGATATAAAATTATATGGTGACAAAGACCAATATCCAAGGATCAATCAATTTCCAATCAACAACCAAAGGTTGGATTTCGCAATTGATCGATACAACGCACAACCTTTGATATTTCAATTATATAACAAAATATAATGCGGAATAGAAATAACACAGACACCAGAAATTTTGTTAACGAGGAAACGGCAAATGCATAAAAATCCCGGGACCTAGTCCAGATTGAACACCACACTATATTAAGCCGCTACAGACACTAGCCTACGACAAACTAACTTCGGTCTGGACTGTAGTTGAACCCTAATCAATCTCACACTGATTCAACATACAGCTGCTCTCCTTACGTCTCTGATCCCAGCAGGATACTATGCACTTGATTTCCTTAGCTGATCTCACCCGCAACTAGGAGTTGATACGACCCAAAGTCGAAGACTTGATAGACAATTCTGTCTCACACAGAAAAGTCTATAGAATTGAATAAATATGTCTCCCACAGAAATACCCAAGAGTTTTTGTTCCGTCTTTTAATAAATCAAGGTGAACAGGAATTAATCGATAAACCGGTCTTATATTCCCGAAGAACTGCCTAGTATTATCAATCACCTCACAATAATCTAATCGTATGGTAGCGAAACTAGATATTGTGGAATCACAAACGATGAGACGAAGATGTTTCTGATTTATTTTTATCTTGCCCTATCGGAGATAATCTCAATCCAATTATTCAATTGAACTCGTACGATAGAAAATGGCAAGATCAGATCGCTCAATTACAAGAAAAGTAGTTTCGTCTGGCTTCACAATCCCAATGAAGTCTTTCATTCGTTAACCTACAGGGTCTCGAGAAGAAACCTAAGGTTAAAGGAGAGTCGACTCTAGCAAACCAACTAATATCACACAGGAGGTGTGGGGATTAGTTTTTTCAGATGCTAGATGTCTCCTTTATATAGTTTTCAAATCAGGGTTTGCAATCTAAGTTACCTTGGTAACAAAGCATTCAATGTTCACCGTTAGATGAAAAACCTGATTCAACCAAGCTAATATCTTTCAACTGTTAGATCGAAACTTAGCTTGTCACACACACAAATGAAATGCATTAATTTAGGTTTGAATAACCGTACCTAAATGTGTACACTTAGTTGGTTCAGAAATAGTTAACTAATGGTTAGCCATATGAGCACTTTCATATTAACTGTATTCATCTTTCTCATAACTAGTTCAAATGACTCATAAGAACTAGTTGAAGAGTTGTTCAATTTCTTAGGTCTTTATTCATGGACACAATTTAAACAAAATCGTTTTGATCCACATGAATCAATTCATGAACAATATAGCCATGGTTTGCAAAGATTGCATTCCTTATAATTTATTTTTTTAAGTTCATGAACTACCGATTTGAGATATCACCAGCTTGAGTGCGCGTACGGGTATGCGTACCTTAGCTACCTGATTTGAGTTTATAAACTCAGTAGAAATTTTCGGTTCGAAAACTTCCATGGGTACGCGTACCTAAGGTGACTGGTTTACTAGTTTGCAAACTTACAAACTCCAGCAGAAATTTTCGGTATGAAAATTTCCATGGGTACGCGTACTCAACCTTTATCCTTCACCAATACCGCATGCACACATATGCACGCACTTGGCTTCTGGTACATGGATTTATACACTAATGTGTGAATACACTATGTATGCTTATATCCATAGATGGTAATCTCAACTCTACATTTCAATCATTGAAACATTCTTCTATAATGTTATAACAATCGTTATTCACGACTATTGTCATCAAAGCTATTTTCAATATTGAAACGTCATCATGACTTTCATCACGGGTAAAGATGAAAATGGTTAAAGCAAAAGCTTACCAACACATATTTCGAGAAAAAGATAGGCGAGTAAACTCGGCTCGAAATAGCAAATGTGTATGTATGAAAACTATCATACTTAAACGACTTTATCTCAAGAGTATGAGATAGAATAGACTTTTGAGTGATAGATACGTTCAAGTCTCCACATACCTTTTAGTCGGATGAAGTTCCACTAGTTCCTCGAGTAGTTTTTCGTCTTCGTAAGATGACCGCCATGGAGTCTGGAGCTTCAACTACACTTGACTATCCTAGACCAAGACTTAGTCATAAGTAAACTAGAAATCAAGACATATAGTTTTGATCACTAATATTGACAAACATGCTTGAGATAGAAACGCATGCGAGTTCGACCGAGCAATGCTCTAACAATCTCTCTCTTTGTTAATTTTAGTGGCAAAACTATCAATACATATGGATTACAAAATAGATAAAAACTTTGTAGCTTCTCGTCCACATGCTTGATCTCCTTGGTGCTTCAACATTACTCGAAATCTTCGTCACTTCCAAGTACTCCAATGATTCCAAAGGTTGTAAGTTTAGCATCATCATTGTTGAAGTTCCGTAGCCATAACAATGAGAAAACAAAAGCTCTCGATCATTGTTATATAGTGTCGTAGTGTTAGAGCATTGCTCGGTTGAACCCACCAAGCGTTGGTATGTCAAGTTTGTCATATTTTAGTGAATCAAAACTCATGTTAAGAGTCGCTTGATTATATACTAGAGTCAACTTCGTATAGGTTAGCTTGAAATATTAGGATATGAGACATTATAAGTATTGCGAAGTCTTGAAGATGTGAAGAAGCAAGGAGCTACAACGACAACAATCATCCTTCCACTTGAGGTTAGTGATATTTGACTTGAACTGTTTCATTCCCTAACGTATCTTTCAAGTCGTGCATATTGAAAACATAACTGCGAAGCATATGTGAACTCTAGATAGACATAGTATTAAGGAATACAATACGAGGTTTATTGCTTAACCATTAACCTTTGTAGATAAGACATCACCATTATCATTTGAATGCTATTGTGATTATGTATTGGTATGAGGTGAGGATTTCATCCTAGGGAACAATGTTTACATGTGTTATAAGGAAGTAAGTTCGTAAACTTGTTTGTGAACCGGAAAGAAAATTTCCAGGTGTTATTGGTTTTGTTATTCATTGCATATCTTATGAACAACCAATATGTGTGATAGAGTATAACCGCTCACAACTTGTTGTGTTCTTCGTAAAACTATTCACAAAGGCCTGACTTATGTATTGGTATAACTTTTATTAGTAAAACCGATCTTAAGTAATCACCTGTAGTATGATCGGGATTGTATGTCTGAAATTTTTTGGGAGAGGGGAACCGATCCTTGTAAGGGGTGCAGTACATCAAAAGGAACCGATCCTTGTATGGGGTGCAGCAAGGTTTATAGCAGAAAGGGGAACCGATCCTATGGACATGTGCAACACATTTTTAGGCAAAGGGGAACCGATCCTATGGACATGTGCAACACATATAAGTTAGATACCATATATATGTGGGGAACCGATCCTAGTACCTAGTCAACCGAATTTTTGGAAAGCTAGTGTGACTATGCACAGTACTCACATGGAGGTAGAACCGAAACTTGTTTTGGTAGAACCGTAAACCCATGATTGTGATTGAATGTTGGTTTGATCAATCACATAGTTCTTGAAAGTCAGATGAACCAATTCTAAACTTGTTTGTAAGTGTGGAAAATCGGTTTCAAGGTTTTAAGTGTGAAAGAGAACTTACAAAGTTAAGATGTCGACAAACTTTGAACACGTGTTGTGAATGTTTATTTCTTTAATTGTTCAAAGATATTCCTTAACGGCTAAGAGAAGAGAATCCCAGGATCGAAACATAAGTAAGTTAAGAATCTTTTAATTAAGGTTATTAATTTCATTTTGTAGGGAAATTACAGAATTAGTAATGTGCATTTACTAATTAGATTTTCCGAGAGATTTCGATCGTTATTTTTGGACAGAGCATTTCCGGGAATTATGGAAACCGAATTTGTGCTTTAATGAATATCTTGAGAATATTTTCGGTTTTGGAAATTCCTTGGTGTCCAAACTTCCTTGTCTATAAATACTTGAAGTTTGCCTTTCTAGCAAACTAATCCTTCGTAAGAACAGATTTACTCTTTTGTTGTTGTTACTGGTGTAGCCGCCTATTCGGAGAGGAGAGTAACCTAATTAGGCGAAATCTCTTATGGACGCTCAGTTTAAAGTCTTCTTTGGGATTGAGAAGCTCTAGCGCGACCCGTTGGTGGGAAACTAGATAATTGCGGTTTATCTTTTGTTTTCGATTGATTTGATTGACTAACGGTGGTTAAAATATGATTGCACCTGGTTTGTTTATTCTTGAGAATCTTATCTTTCGATATAAGATTCACTCAAACTAGTTCAGAGTTTCGACAGGGATCTTTAGATTGTTGTTAGTTCTAAAGGTGATCTTGTGATAATCCATTGTTAACAGACTCCTTTCTTTGCATGATTGATCACAAGAGATTCAAGTGATTGTGTGCAGATTTTTATTGAAGATATAAGAAGATTTGAAGACAAAGAATATATTGAAGATCTGACTTGGGTTTTATAATATTTGGTGTGCACAATACTTGTTTCGGTAAAAGAGGATCCAATTAATAATCGGTTTATCCTTGTGGTAGATTGGATTGATTAATTGAGTAGATCGGCATCAACACGGTTCTTCGGATTAAAGGTATTGTTGGCTTAATCTTAATCTATTACCTTTGGGTGATTGAACATAAGATAGATATAAGGACCTGACAAAGGAGTTTATGTTGAGATAAACGAAAGAGCCTTTGTCCGACTCATATCACTTGGTTGAATAGAGTTGATACCAAACAGATTTGTTGTTCCTTTACTGTTTGGAATACGAACCAAAGGAATTGTTCCAAGTACGTGACTTATTTATAAGTTGGAGGCGTGGGAATACAGAAGGAACTAGGTGAACTATAGGTTTAGTTACTTGGTCTCAACTATACGAAGTTAGTGTAATTTTGTGTAGCGGCTTAATCCTGAGAGTATTCAATTCTGGACTAGGTCCCGGGGTTTTTCTGCATTTGTGATTTCCTCGTTAACAAAATCTTGCTGTGTCATTTACTTTTATATTCCGCATTATAATTGTTTTATTATAATTAAAGTAAATTACACAAACTTTAATTCCTATTTACTTGATAAGCAATCCTATAGTATTTGGTTAAGTCCGAACCTTTGTATCAAGTAAACGCACTTCGTTGTTGTATTGTCTCGATCCCGTATCCATAGACGATCACACGAAGTGTGAACCGATTAGTTGTATTGTCTCGACTCAGTCCATAGAAAATCACTTTCAGAGAAAGGACTTATAGGTAGGAAAAGTTTTAGCTTGAGGTATATTTGGGTACCCTCGCTTTTTCACGTAGTATTATTACACAACATCAAAGTTCTCATATCACAACTTCGACAACAATACTATGGTGATATGTATCACTCCCCCTTAGTCAATACTTCGTCTCAACATGAAGACCACTCCGCTTTATATAATGATCCGTAAAACACGTAAACCATATGTATTTGTAGTGTTAACTACATATTAATTCTCCCCCTTTTTGTCAATAAAATTGGCAAAGGTACGAAAATGGGATCGTAATGAAATTCTCATGGAGACACTTCAGGACCAAAGAAAAGTACATATCAACTTTGTTTAGATGCAATCATAAAGATGAAGCTAAATGCATTCATCATGGAGTTTATAAAAAGATACAAGATAACTCCTCAAATATTCCACCGCCGCACTCCCCACAAAGATATGAAAATTAAGCGCAAGTTCAAAAGAGCTCTCCCCTATTTGATGTCATTCCTGAAAGAACAACAAGAGCAACCTTACTTTTACAAGAAAAGAAGGATTTCTTTGGACACCAAAAACCAAAAAATGAATTTGTTATCCAAAAATTCTCAATCAAATTAACCACAAGAGAACCCATGATTAATCTAATCGGAATACACAACCAAAATAATCACAAACGAATCTATGATTAGTTTAGTTGGAAATGCTCACACAAGAAGACTTATGGAGCCACACGGTATATACATAAAATATGGATCAGGGAAGATCAATACTGCGAAATACAAGGATTCATTCTATTTTCCATCACTATTTGCATAACGATATACAATAGACATAATCCTTGTAAACAAAATATTTTAACCTATCTTCCATCAGAGAATTGACATAATAGGCTTAACTTTTGTTTGTCAAAATTTCATTCATTCTTTTATCAATACATGCATATCGACATGTAAATGAGATAACTTTTGACATTGTATGGGACAATAATAGTTCCCGGACGCAAACACACATATCCTATAACATATTGCAATATGTAAAACCATAAAGATTAATACTGCAATCATCATCTTCCAAAACAATTTTTTATAATTTAAACAAATAAACCTAAAAACATGAAGATGAAAACGTTGGACATAGCTATGTGTACTCACAATAATGGCTATTCCAAACTCTAGTTATTCTTCTAGACAAAAACAAGAATAAAATTCTCATTAGAAGATCTACTAGACATTAAGACCTTTGAAGAATTCTTGATCGTCCCCGAACTCCTTGTCGTCAACAACCATTGGTACATATGGTTCATGAAGATAGGAGTTAATATCAATAAACCTTCTTGGATAATGATGTCGAACCAGGGCCTTCTGAATTTCCAATGATCTTAAAACACAAGCCTTTATTTCTTGAATCTCTTTTCTTTCCAGCTTCAACTCTTCAAGAACATCAGAAAACTTCTGAGAGTTTGAAGGAACAACTCTTGGCTTCCTCACATTCCTTCTTTTTCTTTTTAAAGTTGGAGACAATAGAGATTTCTCTTTTTTCTTAGTGATTGATGGCTTAACAATCATATTTATATCTTTCCCATCAGAAGACAAGGTGCTTGGAGTATCCATGAAAGCACGATTTTGTGAGAGGAGTTCACAATCAAACCTCAACAAGCAGTCTTAAGATATAAAGAATATCAGAGAAGGAAAAAGGAATGTAGGGTTTTGAAACCTGTAAATAGGTTCGTACACGTCCAACTCACAACCCTATAGAAAGTGGAATTGTCAACAATAACCCTCTTCTTTTGGCAAGACAGTCTCTTCCAATATCAACAATGATATGGAGGAATTCCAAAACCACTCAATTTCAAAGCTAAAAACAAAACTAAAAAATTTATTTTTTGAAGCATGAGGTGTGAAAGATCTTGTCTCTTTTGAACAAGCATATGAGACAAGATGCACAAGGCAACACAATCAAGTTGTGTTGTGTTGAACAACAATTTGTCCACCATGACCCTTTTGGTTGGAATTCATGGAACCCAGCCTTTCCGTATGCTTAGACCATGTTTCCTTCTCTAATGGACTATATCTATCTTTGGAAACCAATCTCTTCGAGGAAGATAAGATCTTACATACCTCAGCTGTTTTCTCCGCTAGTTTAAGCTTGGTAGCTAGACGATCTGCTCTTCGTTGAAGATTGTTTACATATCTCATCTTGTGTTTGTATTTGAAACACTTTGAAAACTCATGTCCCTTGAGAGAACAACAGGAGCATGTCAACGCAAAAGATGAATCAGGCGCCTTTGAAACGCAAGCTGCTAGGCACAAGGTAGATCCTGAAACATTAAACAAAGGGTTTCCAAAAGAAGGGTCAATTGATTCTTCCATATTGATTGGGCTCTCTTCTAAAATATTATCAAGATTGATGTATGTATTGCTACAATTATCAAAATCAATAATTTCACATAGAATAACAACACTTAATTTTTGTCTTCATCAGAATCATAATTGTCAGACATCTCATCAAGTGTCGCAGCAAGACCTTTGTGTATTTTCTACAGTTTGGGCACTCGTTAGCAATATGACCAAAACCTTTACACTTAAAGCACTGACGCATATCCTCGTCATCAGTTTCATCTGTGTCCCTGTTTTTAGGAGGAATACGATTATGAGGTTTGACTGATGCTTTTGCCTTATCTCTGGAGAACCGTTTACTTCTCTTCAATAGAAGATCTCTAAACTGTCTTGTGATCATCGAGACCGATTTGTCAAGATCTTCATCTGATAAATCTGTCTCAGAATGATCTTCTCCAGAGATATACACATTTTTACTTTTATCAAGTAATTTTGTGACTTTTAGTGCTTTGAAAGCAACATCCTTAGATTTGGATGAATGTTCGTGATCAAAGATCTTAAGCTTCCCAACCAGCGTTTTTCTGGAGAGATTATCCAGGTTATTTCCCTCAACGATGGCATGCTTCTTAGAGTCGTATCTAGATGGCAGCGATCTGAGAATTTTCATCACAATGTCCTTTTCATGAATAGTCTTACCCAATGCAAAAAATGCATTAACAATTTCAGACACTTTGTGATTAAACTCATCAAATGAATCTTCATCTGCCATACGAAGGTTTTCCCAATCGGAATTAAGGTTTTGAAGCCTAGCTTCCTTTTCACTGGTATTACCTTCGAATACGGTTTCTAAGATATCCCACGCATCTTTAGACCTGGTGCAGTTTGACACATGGTGCTGAAGATTTGGGGTAATGGCATGTATGATGGCATTCAAACCGTCGTAGTTTTGCTTTTCAACATCGTATTCACCAATATTTTTTGTAACATTAACGTTACCTACTACAACAACGAGATCATCATAGCCATTAACAACATATACCCATGATTGAAAATCATGCGCTTGAAGAAAAGATCATATAGGAATTTTTCACCATAAGTAATTAGAGCCATCGAAGACTGGTGGTACGTTAATAGAGATAGCACCTCTTTCCATAGAGTCAGATCGCTACAAACACAGAATTTTGAGGTCTTGAATGTGTTTGCCTGCTCTGATACCAATTGAAAAAGCGGGGGTCTAACAACCTCACCCAATATTTCGATTAGCAATCTATATGGACTAACTCCAATATACTTTAATGAGAATCAACTAGACAGTTAGACTCAATCAATAGAAAAGTATATCAAAGAGTTTAATATCTCTATCTCTTGATTTAATTCTTACTCAAGAAAATCTACGAGTCTTGATTAAATACAAGAGATATAAAATTGTATGGTAACAAAGACCAATATCCAAGGATCAATCAATTTCCAATCAACAACCAAAGGTTGGATTTCGTAATTGATCGATATAACGCACAACCTGTGATATTTCAATTATATAACAAAATATAATGCGGAATAGAAATAACACAGACACCAGAAATTTTGTTAACGAGGAAACGATAAATGTAGAAAAATCCTAGGACCTAGTCCAGATTGAACACCACGCTATATTAAGCCGCTACACACACTAGCCTACTACAAACTAACTTCGGTGTGGACTGTAGTTGAACCCTAATCAATCTCACACTGATTCAAGGTACAGTTGCGCTCCTTATGTCTCTGATCCCAGCAGGATACTACGCACTTGATTTCTTTAGCTGATCTCACCCACAACTAAGAGTTGCTACGAGCCAAAGGTGAAGACTTGATAGACAAATCTGTCTCACACAGAAAAGTCAATAGAATTGAATAAATCTGTCTACCACAGAAATACCCAAGAGTTTTTATTCCGTATTTTGATAAATCAAGGTGAAAAAGAACTAATTTATAAATCGGTCTTATATTCCCGAAGAACTGCCTAGTAATATCAATCACCTCACAATAATCTAAATCGTATGGTAGCGAAACTAGATATTGTGGAATCACAAACGATGATACGAAGATGTTTGTGATTTCTTTTTATCTTTCCCTATCGGAGATATAATCTCAAGACAATTATTCAATTGAACTCGTACGATGGAAAATGGCAAGATCAGATCGCTCAACTACAAGAAAAGTAGTTTCGTCTGGCTTCACAATCCCAATGAAGTCTTTCAGTCGTTAACCTACAGGGTCTCGAGAAGAAACCTAAGGTTAAAGGAGAATCGACTCTAGTAAACCAACTAGTGTCACACAGGAGGTGTGGGGATTAATTTTTCTAGATGCTAGATGTCTCCCTTATATAGTTTTCAAATCAGGGTTTGCAATCTAAGTTACCTTGGTAACAAAACATTCAATGTTCACCGTTAGATGAAAAACCTGATTCAACCAAGATAATATCTTTCAACCGTTAGATCGAAACTTAGCTTGTCATATACACAAATGAAATGCATTCATTTAGGTTTGAATAATCGTACCTAAACGTGTACACTTAGTTGGTTCACAAATAGTTAACCAATGGTTAGCCATATCAGCACTTTCATATTAACCGTATTCATCTTTCTCATAACTAGTTCAAATAACTCATAAGAACTAGTTGAAGAGTTGTTCAATTGCTTAGGAATTTATTCATAGAAACAATTGAAACAAAATCGTTTTGAACCACTTGAATCAATTCATGAACAATATAGCCACGGTTTGCAAAGATTGGATTCCATATAATTTATTGTTTAAGTTCATGAACTACCGATTTGAGATACCACCAGCTTGAGTACGCGTACGGGTATGCGTACCTTAGCTACCGGATTTGAGTTTATAAACTCAGCAGAAATTTTCGGTTCGAAAACTTCCATGGGTGCGCGTACCTAAGGTGACTGGTTTATTAGTTCGCAAACTTACAAACTCCAGTAGAAATTTTCGGTATGAAAACTTCCGTGAGTACGCGTACTCAACCTGCCTCCTTCACCAATACCGCATGCACACATATGCACGCACTTGGCTTTTGGTACATGGATTTATACATTAATGTGCGAACACACTATATATGCTTGTATCCATAGATGGTAATCTCAACTCTACATTTCAATCATTGAAACATTCTTCTATAATGTTATAACAATCGTTATTCACGACTGTCGCCATCAAAGCTATTTTCAAGATTGAAACGTCATCATGACTTTCATCACGGGTAAAGATGAAAATGGTTAAAGTGAAAGCTTACCAACACATATTTCGAGAAAAAGATAGGAGAGTAAACTCGGCTCGAAATATCAAATGTGTATGTATGAAAACTATCATACTTAAACGACTTTGTCTCAAGAGTAGGAAATAGAATAGACTTTTGAGTGATAGATAAGTTCAAGTCTCCACATACCTTTTAGTAGGATGAAGTTTCACCGGTTCCTCGAGTAGTTTTTCGTCTTCGTAAGATGATCTCCATGGAGTCTGGAGGTTCAACTACACTTGACTATCCTAGACCGAGACTTAGTCATAAGTAAACTAGAAATCAAGACATATAGTTTTGATCACTAATATTGACAAAAATGCTTGAGATAGCAACGCATGCGAGTTCGACCGAGAAATACTCTAACACTAAACATCGACATAAATTAATCTCAACGCCAGTTACGACCAAGGAGACAATTTAATCGATATGGCCCAACATAAGAAAATCTTATGGAGTTTGATAATGCAGTAATTACACAAGAGTGTGACCACAAGTAGATGAATACTGTGAAAATTCTCACAAAGTTTATTCCACTTATAGTTCATCGAACTAAATAGATTTAACTTTTGAGCATATATGAGATATCATTTCAATTTACAAAAGTCAAGGAAACATATATCTCATAAGACTTTGCAATACATAAAACCAATAATGATTAAATACTTCAAGTTCATCTTCCTAAAAGTTTAGAATTTAAATAAATAAACCTAAAAACATGCAAGATGAAAATCATTGGAAATAACTTGTGTACTCACAATATATGTTATACCAAACCCTATTTATCCTTCTTGAACACAAGAATAAATTCTCACAAGAAGTTTCCTAGTACATAGACGAAAAAAAAAAAAAAAAAAGCTAGATTTTTCCAGACTCTTCATTGGTTTAATTAAACCGATAAACAAAAATCAAACTCGAAACATTATGTAGTTGATACCAAGCAATCTAAAACTCTAGATACCTAGCTTCAGCAGTAACCTTGTTTTGAAATATTTAGCAAATATTTTACCGATTGAATGTAGTATAGTCCGACCCCAACGACTCCGAAAAATGAGCACCCATGTTCAATAGTTGATTATCATCTTCTGGAGTTTAAAGGATATCTTTGTGTTGCACACACTGAGAATATAATGATACGCAATAACAATCATCGTCATCATCACTATTCGCGGCATCGTTATATTCGTCGTCATTGTAATGGTCATAGGATAAGCTTTTGTTGTTGTGGTTTTAAAGTTCATCAGTTTATATTGAACGACAAGGTCAACTAAGTATGAATTAAAGGGGACATGTTCGCTATTCAAATAAAGAGAAAAGCTTACTACTAGCTCCTTTCTGTTGTTACTTTGACACTTCTATCACAAATGGTAATACTATTACCCCAACTACACGTATGTTGAGTTTCTTTGATTAGATGTTATTGTGTTGGTTTGATGGGGAATATCTTTTACTCTACAATCTGCAATTCAAACATCTCAAGGTGGTGAAATGCTCAATCTCATGTAATAAAGAACATCGTGATATTTTTGAAACTAAGATAAAAAATAATACCGCACATGACATAGTATTTGCAATGCTGATAGTTCTCATACATGAATTATCATCTACACGCTCAAGCGTAGAACATGTTTTTTCTGAAAACCTTCATTCGTGAAGCAGAAACTATTAAATTTAATACTTACAATGATTTTCAACAGTTTGTCGAGAATGGGGTAGGGGGTGGGATGGGGGGTGGGGGGAAGGGGGTGATGACTGTCATAGTGCAATCAAATTAGTGGTCTTATTTACATTCAATTATAAATAATATAATATAAGTCAAGTTCGTTCCCACAAAGAGCAGGGAGTTTTAGTTGCCGAAAAGTTCACAAAGCGGGGTTTGTTTTAAATATAAGCAAAGAAAACAAAGTTGTAAGCAATAAAGAAAGAAATGGCTGATGAGTCCTTTTTCGCTGCTAAACCATCATCAAGTTATTATATTCATCCATTAATACCATTAATTACAGATTATTACCAACCGTGGAATAACAACTAGCTCAGTGTTATCCTCTAAATTATTTAAATCACTGAATACGAAAGCTCTTCAATACCGGATTTTATCCGTATAAACCACCTAGTAGTAGATCACTCAAGGTGTAATTTTTTCGAATGCTTTATCTTTTGTGAATTAGGTTGATCCTATTAGTTAGACTCTTATCTCAAGTTCCACTCTCTAGTGTTGTTTATACACACAGCTCCACAGAATCTCTTTGCATACAAGTTATTCGACGATTACTTATCTCCTAACTCAGTACTAACATTAGATAAATCAATAAATTAATTCAGTTGGCCACCTAAACAATCTATCAATCAATCATAAACATTCTTTATAGTATAAACATGCAATAATCATGTGAAGAACTTCAAAATAGATTCATATAATAACTTAATAGATTCATACAATAACTTAAATCTTGTCTAGAACTTATAATTCATCCTAAATCAATCAGGTTTTAGATACTCATGGATGTAGTAACATACATGTTATACAAATGATAAACTAAAGAAGAAATCGTTACCATTGATGAGAACCGCTTCGAAACCCTAGCTTTGCTCCGTTATGATGTTTCTCTCCTCCAAGACTTACAAAGTTGTGTAAAAAGATGTCTTCTAATTGTGTGGAAGTTATATTATACATTAATTATGATATCTAGGTCTTAGAATCCATCCGGGACCAAGTTTTCTTAATTTGGAAGTCAAAATACGTCAAAAGGGACCAAATAGGTTTGTCCCAGCCGGCATAGGTGATTTCCAATGAGCAATGCTGACTTTAGGGCTCAAAATAACTTAACTTTCTGCCCCAAAACTTTCTCCTATCGGTTTTTTCAAATTCCCATGAGCAATGCCGACTGTAGGGGTCTAAAATACACCTTTTACGCCCGAAATATTGCATAAAAGCAATGTCGAAATTAGTGTTGTAGATCGCGGTTTTTCGTCTCGACTGTTTTGGACGTAACTTCTTCGTCTGAACTCATAATGACCTCATTCTTTCGTCGTTCACTTCATATTTTCATTCTATCTAAAAAGGTTTTAAGAAATTTTGGATTTGAATAAGTTGAACTTGGTTATTGTCTCTTCTCGTGTTTTAGAGCATTATTTACTCCATTTAGACGCACTTCTTCCACTTCTCTATAACTTGGACACTTAGGTACGTGGAGTACTCCAGTTACTAGCTCTTTTATATCAATTTCCACTCTTCTTGATATGATTCACCTAACAAAAACAAATAAAGGAAAACAAGAGTAATATATAACAAGATAATATGCAAGATTTATAGCTAAAACAAGTATAGAATGGACACTAAAATCATATAAATTAATCACTTATCGGGGTGGGGGAGTGGGGGTGAGTACCTGCAGGTTGGGTGAGCACACATAGAGAACTAGGGAAAAAAACTATCCTTTTATAGTTAGTTCTATCCAATCATTTCACTTCAAAAATAGTGGTCACTTAAATGTCAAAAACTTATTCTTGTATATTTTGATTTTGTTAATTCATCGGAAATGGGTCATTTGTCCAAATATTTTTAAAACATGGTTCAAATGGACGAGTAAAAATTACTATGGGTGAAATGGACACCAAAAAAATAGCAAGGATGAAACTGGATTCATCCTGACTTAAACTTAAAAATTAGCAAGGATGAAATTGGATGCATCCTGATGTAAATTAAAAATAAGAAAAAGTATTTAAAAATGGAAAGGATGAAACTGTTTACATCCTGGCTATTTTTACATTTTTGTCCATTTAAACAGTATCAGAATCTAGATATCTTTTTCACCCAGGAATTGTTGATTTTGGTCTTTTTAACCAATTTTGTGTTAATTCATTTATTTAGTGTCAGACAAGCATCCATTTTACCCCGAAAACTGTTTGGAATCTAGCATACCTTCCAATGAGATGGATTTGCTACAACGCAACCATAATCTGGTTGTACTTGCAATTGCCACTATTTCACTTTCCGTAGAGATGGAATCTTGTTGTGACCCCTAACCAGAATTTAGTAGTGATGAAATATCTGAGTGATGTGAACACACAGATCAATATCATCCGAGTATTCACAAACAATGCGCGCAGACTCATGACAATACAGTAAATAGGCTGCGCCTGAGGGGAATGGATTGGTTATGTCGAATCCTTGACTCAGAGTTCTAATACTCTTCCTCGTCTCATCAACTATAATCATTGTCCTTAGCTCATACAATAAGATAAATAGTGGACGAAGTATGAAATGTACGAACATGATATACCATAAGTAATAAATTGAACATATAAAGTATAAATGTGTGAACATAGACGAAACGATTAACTTATATGATTCTCACTCAGATCTCTGTCTCCGGGATTGGGTTTTTCATTATATGTGTGAGGGTTACAGACATAGTCGAATGACTTTGAGACTAATATAAGCCTGCTTAGCAGGAGGAACTTCACTTACACTTTCTCTATCTCTCTGTCTCTGTCTCTCTCTCTCTCCTATTCTCTTCTCAATGTTTTTCGCCCCCTCTTCACTTGGGAGAGTGGGGTATTTATAGGGTGGTTACGTGGGGTCCACTTCTGAAGCCCGTTATAACCTTATCCTCTTGTGTCTTGTGCCTCTTACGCAGAGGTCTTCGTGTTCTCGGTTCTCTCTGCGTGTTCCGTTTGGATATTCAGTGCTATCTGCGCTTCCTCCACAGGCTGACTGACACGTATGCTGTTTGAGGGTATTTAATGCGGGCAGTTGAGATGTTTGTCCGCGGTAGACAGCTGTCCTATGCCCCTGTCTTGTCTGCGTCAGTCTGACTATCCCCAGCCGTAGATCTTAGATCTTTCTGGGGATAGGATAAAGTGACTCTTGGGTTATCCTCCAGTGCTTCGCAGTGTTCTAGTATTTCTGTTTCCTCGATCCTCTACCGTTGGATCTGGCGGGTGGTGACGCTATCTTGACAAGGCGCGTCTCTTGGCTGTCCACGTGTGATATCATATCTTGATGCTCTCAGCCGCATGTCCTCCACGTGTGTCTTTGTGGACACGTGGCGGAAGATGAAATGTGTACCTAAAATTTTCCCATTTTCATCCTACTGGGCGGTCAGTCGAAGTGGGAAGAAAAAACGTGTTACTCTCTTCATCTTCTCTTTATTATTTTCCTAGATTTTAGGGCACGTTCCCCACTATTTGCGATAACTTCTTCTTGGGTAGTGAGGCGGTTTTATTTCTCTTTGTATATATATATATATGAGAAGGAATATGAAAATTCTCTAGTCATAAATTTCATTCCTTCTCTTTCCTCAGACTTTTATTTTTTGTTCTCTGCTTTTGTTTCCTTGTTATTAATTGTTGCTGCTTCTACTGTTGTTCTTTGTTGCTGCTGCTGTTGTCGTTCCTCAAAGCTTTTCTGCTGTTGCTGTTGTTGTTCCTCGAAGCTTTCTGCTGCTGCTGTTGTTGTTCCTCGAAGCTTTCTGCTGCTACTGTTGTTCGTCGAGGGTTTTTTCACGACCCTGATTTTTCCTTTATAGGTAAGTGGTTCTACTGCATTTGATTATCTTTTGAAAAATATATTCGTTTTATGTTGTTGCTATATGTGTTTGTGATGAAGAACATATATATAGATGTGTGTATGATTGCCCATGTTCGTCATTATAAACAGTAATGATATCTTCCTTCGTGCATGGTTGCCCCTATTTGTTATTTCCCCTTTTTATTTAGGTTTTGTTCTTATTTTCCATCTGGTTCATGATTATGAAGAACTGGATGAAATTGGGTTTTTTGATTTTCGTTTCATCTCCGCGGAAATCTGAAACTTGTTTGTGTACTACGCAGACATGGCTGACCATCTGCGGGATTCATATCAAACTCCACCGCCTAGTCCGCGTAGATCTCCTCCACGTAGGAATCCTGATGTTTCTCCGCCTGATGGAGGTTCGTGTAAATCTTCCCAAGGTGATGCCCGCGTTCATAGGGTTTCGTCTTCTTCTGGTCAGAGGCGCTTAACTTCTAAGAGGGGTGAGTCGCATAAGGGGAATACGCAGAAAGGGGACCGGCCAAAAGAGGCTCCTGGCTCCCGGTATGCTGTTTCTCGTCCCTCAGTTAATCCGCGTGATGATCCTAAGAGAATACGGGATGTCCTACCTCTTCGGTTAGTGGCGCCTCCTTCCGCGTCTCATCAACATCCTCTACCTCCCCCTCCAGTGTCTCAACCCAACGGGAGGTCTTTGAAAGAAGTAGTTTCGAAGACTGATGCATCTAAGGTTCATCCTAAGAGAAAAGCTTCCGATAGAAACCCTTCGAAGGATTCTGCGCCTGATGATGTGTTCTGTATTGTTAGTGCTCGATATTGTACTAATTATGGTGTTTTTGTGTTTGGATAGGTGTTTTTGGAGAAATACATTTGTGTGGAAAAAGTTGCTCGAAAGTGCTATTTGGACCCCCCAGTGAAAATTACTAAAGGCACCCCAGAAATGCATTGAAAACACCCCAAAAAAAGTTGCCCGGGGAACCCCGAAAGAAACGTGTTATCCGCATCCTATCACTGGATAAGGGGCAATCATCACCATCTTCTTCACTGTTTAAAGAATACATTTTGGCGGGAAAATAATTTCAGATTGAGTAACTTCGTGTGTTGATTTCTGGGCTGATTTGTTGGGATCTTTTCGCTGGAATTGATTGGGAATATCCTGTTGCCTTAAAACAGGAATGGTATGCAAGAAGATTTCACGTGATAAATACTTGATATTCTGGAATTGATTATGGGAGATACGTGAATTGTGAGAGAAGATTTTACTCTCTGGAATACATTCTATAAGGTAAGAAGATATTCCCGATAATATTTTCCTTAATGCCGAGTAATGAAAAATATTTGTAGTTATGGAAGAGATTTCTTGTGCATGAGAGGCTATATAAGGTGCTGAGGAGTTTTAGACGAGGGAATGGAGAGTTAGGGGAAGAAACAGAGCGTATAATAGAAAGGTGCAGAGAGTTTTTCTGTTTTATAATATTTTCACCTCTTGTAAGCACTTTTGAGCAATTATTCTGAGTGTGTTTTCACCATGTGGAGCTAAACCCCATCACTGGGACGACGGAGGAAGCAACTTTTCATGATTGTGGTAAATGAATTAATTCTTTTATTGACTATTTGCATTGATTTAATTGCTTTATGATTTCTATTAATTATTTGTTATTTTGTTAGATGCCGCATGCTTAGTTCTAAATGCTTTAGATGCGTCATGCTTTTAACTTACAAATAATATTTTACGAAATCTATTTTTGGCAAAGAACTAGAGTCACAACTTCTTTTGTTTGAGCTATATTGTCTAGAGTTAATGAATGAACCATAACAATATGAAAAGTAGTGGAATCCCGCGTCTCAGCGTCTCTTCATCTTGTGACAAATTGTGTGTATATGTTTTTCCTTATTTTCTTTATTAAGTCTTAAAACAAATTCTCAACAAATCTGAGTGAACGAATCATCTTACTACAACATCATTGAAGAAATACCATCACCTGATCCCGTGGAGGAGGAGGATATTTCTCAGGAGATACGCAGCGTCGTTGTTGGGGAGAAGAAAGTGACCTTCAAACATATTGATCTGGAGGTTTTCAAGGAAAAGCATGGTCTTCAGCTATTCGATGTTCGTTTTTACGTTGCTGATGATGATATTACTTATGAGATGATATCGACGTATAAGTTTGATGAATTTCATCTGCTGACCACGGTGTGGGCCTTTGAAGCGGGTCTTATGTTGCCTTTGTACAAGTCTGGGGATTCTTTTTATTATAATGTGCTGGCTGTTCGAGAGGGTTCTTCGAAGAACACACACTATCGCTCTATTTCCCAACTTCATGGGAATTATCTTCATGCACTGAGGGAGTGTTATCTTCGGAGCAAAGGAAAGACAATGATGACTCTTTATGTTCCCAATCCTGAGGAAAGGGAGTGGTATACGCCTGAGAATTTTAACAAGTCTTTCGGTGACTATGTTAACAGTAGGAATCGTAAACCGTGGAGTATGAGTCTTCGGAATATTGCCGCTCCTCGTGGTGAGATCCGCCTTCTGAGTGAAGTAAGTGGTGCTAAGGTGAAGTATGTCCCGGGTACAGAGAATTCTACTAACAAACTGGTGTTTCCTACTCGTGAGCGGATCAAGCGTGATCATGACTATGAATGGCATGCAACTGTTATTGAGGTTGTTGGTCCCTGGGCTTGGGGGTGGGTTCCAGGTCCACAAGGATGGCGTCCTACCGCAGATATCCAGATACGTGCGGCTCCTCCTGCTCGTTATGGGAATTTCCGTCCTTGGCATTTGAATTTTGAGGGCATGAATTTCCAATATGCCCTCGATGTTGTTGATGGAGATGACGAAGAGAGTTACGATGCTGATCTTCAGGCGAAGAATGCTGCGGTTGTCAAGGTAAGATTTCCATATGCCATGTCCTTTAGTTGAGGCAGTTTTAATTCTTTTCAAAGTCAGGGATTTTTATTCTTGTGCCTTTTCTTTTTAGGAGACGAAGAAGAGGAGGATAAATTCCAAGCAGTCCACCACCGCAACAATCGAGGAGGCAGAGGTTTATGAAGAAGTTAACAGTCCTGTGACTGAGCTTGGAGAGGATGAAGATGTGTCTGATACAGAAGAGCGTACTGATACATCCCCTCCAGGTCATGATGATGAAAAATTTGTTGAAGGGAATACTACCGCTGGTGGCAGCGGTATTGGTGGTGAAATTAATACCGCAGGGTGTCATGATGCTGGTGCCGAAGCTAATCCTGCGGGTTGCAGTGATGCTGGTGATGATAGCACCGACCTTGGTGATGAGGGTGTTGGTGGTGAAATTCTTGCTATGTCTCAGGAGTTTTCCTTTGGTCGGATTTATTCTGCGGAGGATAGTTTTGACATAAACGCTGCCCTGGGCCTGGCTTCTGAGTTCAACCTGCTTTCCCCAAATGATGATTGGGATGTGCTTGGTAACTCTAGCAAGGCGGATGGAAAGGGCAAGGAAGTCGTGGATGCTAGTGATGTTCCAGAGGGGAGCAGTGCTAGAGACCTTCCATATTTGGATGCGGGAGTAGCCTCGAACTCTTCGGGTGCTAAATTCACGGACATGGGTAAGGCCTCGGTTGGGTTTTCTTGAGATGCTCTTCCTCAGTCACTGATCCTTGAGGGTGATGATGCCATCTTAGCTTGGTTTAAAAATAAGAACTTGATGTTCGTACCCAATCCAGCTCCTGTGGTGGAGGGTGAGAAGAAATCTGATGCATATACCCGTAAGATGATGCAATTTTCTCCCGAGGACCAGGTTGCAGCAGCGTGGGATAAGAATCTTCGGGCCTTGGAGGCTGCTCTAGTAGTCGACGCTCCCTCGACTGTTGCTGATATGATGGCATTGGCTGATGGGTATCAGTATGGATTTCCCCAACAGCGGAAGTTAGAGGTGAGTTCTCTCATCATTTTGCCTTGTATCAATTTTTAGAGTCAGGGTGTTCTAATCTTCTGATTCGCAGATGATGAGGAGTGAGCATTGCAATCACATGTTGTACCTGTTTTTTAAGGCCAAATCCCTTAAGTTGGAGGCTAAGCTTCGTCTTCGGGACGAGGAGCTTACTGCGGCTGAGACTGTCATTGCTGATAGGGATAGGGAGATATGTGAGTTGAAGAGTCTCCTCAAGGCTAAGGAGCAACAAGGAAAGGAGGAGGAGAAGCTTCACTTGGATCTTGTTATGGATCGTAGTGAGTTGGAGGAGGCCAAGAAAAATTCTTCGGCTGTTACAGGTTTGATTATCTGTTCTCTTCCTTGCTGTTGTCCTTTACTGTAATTAGTGTTCTGTCTGAGTCTCCCTCCCCCACCCTATCTTCAGTGGGTGGAGTTCCTGAGTTAGTATGGCTTCGGAAATAGCGGCAGCGTCAGAAATCTCGCATCGCAGAGTTGGTAGAGAAGATAAAGAGCGAGGATGATAAGTGGAATGCTCGTGCCGATGAACATAATGCTCTGGCAGAGAAGTGGCGGGTCAGACGAGTCCAAATGGTTGATTTGCAGAACCAATATAACAATGATCATCGTTTGTTTGATAGAAAGTTTTTGTGGACGCGTGATAATCTTCGTGAATCCCGAGAACAGGTCTCATCATTGGAAGCTAAAATCAATCTCTTGGAAGAAGAATTGCGTCAAGCTCGTTCTTCTCAGTCTTCTGATGTTAAAGATTACCTTCAGCGTCTTGCTAGGGAGAGAGATGACGCTAGGGATGAGGCTGGTGCTCTTAGCAAAGCTTTAGCTGCGTCTAGGGCTGATGTGGTACGCCAAGCTGAGGCTGAGAGAAATATTGAAGTAAATATGTATCGGCTCAACAAGGGTATGGAGGGTTTAAACAATGAGGTCAATCATCTTCGTCACTTGGATTCAATGAAACAGGTAGAATTAGATGCGAGTCAGTACTCCCTTTCAACCCTTCAAGCGGATTATAAGAAGTTGTCAGATGAGTATGATTTTCTTGGTGAAGCCCGTGATGCTGCTGTTAACGAATATGAAATAGCTTCGGCGAGAGTCGAAGGTATATGCTTATATTATCGAGTGTGATTCTGTAATTTCCTGGACCTAACCATCTGCATTTTTATTTTCCTTGCAGAGCTCCAGGGACAGCTTCGCATTACAAATGAAGAGCTTGCGGAGGCTCAATCTCAATTAGTGCATCGGTCAAGTCAGATTGATTATCATAAAGGTTTATCTACAGCAAGGTACGAGGCTTCCCAAGACGTTTCGAAGGAAGTGAGTCGCCTTTCCTCGTTGTTGTCAAAGGCTGAGATGATGAATACTGTTATTGCGTACAAGGCTCGGTGTCAACTAGTGGAAGAGACTAACAAAATTCTGGATAGAATTGAGTATGATCTTAAGACCGAGCATGGCCTTATCAAGAGCTATCCGCGCCGTGAGAAACCCCCGCCCCTACATCTGGTTCTTCAGGCCCTTCCTCGGGTGGGAGCGTACCTTCAACACAGAAGGGGAAGATTGCTAAACCTGCTGGTGGGGTTGAACTATCCAAGTAGATTTTTGTAGAGAGTTGATCTTTGTTGATTATGAGGCTTCGTGAGATTCCTTTTGTATTTTCTTGTTTCCGCGTATCATTGCCAAGCCTGTAATCAACTTTTAATGAATTGATTATTGTTATGGTTAATTTGGAATATAACCGAATGTAATCAGGGATAATGAAGTGTTTGGGTGCGAACCCGAAGATATGTGTATCTTCGTGAACGTCTTGAGACCTGTCACCCCGCTGGCTAATCCTGGGCAGAGGATTCCCAGACGGTGGGGGTCGGGGCAGCGTTCTAGGATATGAGTTGTTTGGAATGTACATTCATTCTGTCGACCCGCTGCCATAAGTGTAAGTGAAGTGTTTGAGTGCGAACCCGAAGATATGTGTATCTTCGTGAACGTCTTGAGACCTGTCACCCCGATGGATAATCCTGGACCAGAGGATTCCCAGACGGTGGGGGTCGGGGCAGTGTTCTAGGATATGAGTTGTTTGGAATGTACGTTCATTCCGTCAACCCGCTTCCATAAGATTGGTTGGGTATCTCTTTCTGCTGGATGCCTTCCCCAGAAAAATAGAACAATTAACACCAGTGTTTACGTGGTTCAATAGCAGAGTGTCTACGTCCACGGGTGAAAGAGGGTTAAAGTGTCTATTCAGTTTGTTGAGTTACATTTAAAAGAATTCCATTGATGGAACCTCTGAGGTATCAAATAGTAAAAAACAGGAGGATGAAGTATTGACGCGGAGGCTGTATTTACAGGTGTAGGGTTCTCGTGAGGTGTTATATTTACACACATTCGTCTTGTTACTATGTTGCTCCATATATCGACTATTTTTTGCCAAAAGTTTGCTTGATTGATAGGTTGAGGTTTGCTATTTCTCTCTCAGAGAAAAAAACATGTCGATCGCAAGCGTCGTTTTCTTCTTCTGGCGATCTTCACGCAGATGCAGGTGTGCGTTGCCCTCTACGGGTAGTATGGCTTGAGATATTTTGCATTCCATGGGTGTTTGAGGATCTCCCCTTTTAGGTTGCGCAGATAATAAGACCCATTTCCTGCAACATCATGTATGACGAAGGGTCCCCGCCCCCCATGTTGGTGCTAATTTTCCCCACTTCTTTTCTCGTTGGTATTGGGGAATGGTCCTCAGCACATACTGCCCTTCTACGAAATTTCTAAGCTTAACCCTCTTATTATACTCCCTTGCTAGTTTCCTTTGATAGTTTTCCATTTTTTGTAGTGCTGCCTCCCTCCTCTCTTCTAGATCATCCAACCTTTCCAACATCATGTCCGCTGTGAGGTTCTTTTCCCATGCTTCAGTCTTCGTAGTTGGTATGATTATTTTTGTTGGGATAATAGCTTCGGCTCCATAGGTGAGTAAGAATGGGGATTCTCCCGTGGCTGATCTTCGAGTTTTCCTATAAGCCCACAAAACGTTGTAGTTGCTCACACCAACGCTTCTTGTATTTGTCCAACTGCTTTTTGAGGATGAGTGCGAGGGTTTTGTTTGTGGCTTCTGCCTGACCATTGCTTTGAGGGTAAATTGGTGTCGACTTATTCTTTCGAATTTTGAAAGTATCGAAGAGTAAGTCGATGTTTTTTCCCTGGAATTGCTTGCCATTGTCAGATACAATCTCAGCTGGTATGCCAAACCTGCAAATGATGTTTTGAAAAATGAATGTGAAGACATCTACGTCTCGAATCCTTGCCAGGGCTTTAGCCTCTACCCATTTGCTGAAATAGTCCGTGGCCACTATCAAGAATCTTCTCTTCCCTGATCCTTCGATTAGGGACCCACGATGTCTATGCCCCATTTTGAGAATGGCTAAGGGATGTCTACTGGGTTTAACATTGTTGCGGGTGCGTGGATTTTTTTGGGGAAACGCTGACATTCTTCGCATCTTCGTGGCATTCTTGCAGCGTCTCGTATCATTGTTGGCCAGTAATATCCTTGAGTTTTCGCCTTATCTGCTAGGGATCTCATTCCGCTGTGATTGCCTGCGTTGCCGCGGTGTATGTCTTTCAAAATCAAATGTCCTTCGGATCTGGATAGGCAACGTAATAATGGTCCGAGAAAAGTTTTTTTGTACAAAATTTCTTTTCTCAGATCATATCTTCCTGCCTTTGACTGTATTTTTCTGGCTTGCTTTAGATCCGAGGGTAGAATTATTTCTTTTAGGAAAAGATGAATCTCAGATCTCCAATCTTCTTCTTTGCTGAAGTCTTCATCTTGATCTGCCTTAGCCATGATGTCGTCTTCTTGGAAATCATCCGCGATGAATTCTCCCATGTCATCATATGCAATATCTTCTTCTGCGTGGTTCCTCTGCTGTGCAGCGCAGAGTTCTTGAATATCAATTGAAGGCTCGTAAATCCTGGTTACTTTGATTGCTTTGACGTCCTCGTTTCTGAGCATCGATGATATGTAGGCCAGGGCATCCACGTGCCTGAGTTCCTTCCTTTCCAGGTGTCGGAATTTGATGTTTGGGATTTGTGATGCCAGTGTTTGCACCAATTCCACGTATGCTGACAATGTTATGTCATAAACATTATATTGCAACCCTATTTTTCGGATGACCAGCTGTGAATCGCTTGTCAGACGCACGTCAGTTATTCCCATTTCTATTATCAACTGAAGGGCATGCACCACTGCTTCATATTCAACTATGTTGTTGGTATTCCCCTTGAATTCTAACCTGAAAGCATGTATGATCCTGTCTCCTGTTGGGGTGGTAATTACGATGCCTATCCCCGCCCTTCTTTATTTTTCGACCCATCTACGAAGACTTCCCATTGCCTAGGATTTTTTGGTTCCAAGATGTCTATAGGGTCTTTACCTTCGTCCATTTCTGGTAGTCCTGCTGCCTTTCGTCATTCGATGATGAATTCTTCACAGTTATCCAATGGTAAGTCTGCTAGGAAATCTTCTAATACTTGTGACTTCTGAGAGTGCTGTAGTTCATGGATGATATTGAATTGACTTCTGAGAGTGCCTACTTTTCCTGCGTTTTTAAGGACTGCTTCTAGCGGAGCTTTGCATGGGACGCGGACGTAGTGAGTCAAAAAGTAAGTTCTGAGTTTCAGGGTTGCCCATACTAATGCCAATATGAGTTGCTCGATCTTCGTGTAGTTCCTTTCTGCTGCGTTCAGAGTCTTGCTGATGTAATAGATGGGCTTCTCTATCTTCGTGTTGGTTTTAACCAATACTGCGCTGACTGCATCTTCTGTTGCTGTTATGTATAGTGCCAACACTTCATCAGGGTCTGGTTTTTGTAATATAGGGATCTCATCCAGGTATTCTTTGATATTTCTAAAAGCTTCCTCGCACTCTGCCGTCCATTCGAATTTGCTTCCTTTTCTGAGAATGTTAAAAAAGTGCTTACATCTGTCCGAGGACCTGGATATGAACCTCCCAGCGCAGCCAGCGAACCATTGAGTTTCTGAACCTCTTTTAAATTATTTGGGGATGGCATTCTTACAATGGCTTCAATTTTAGCGGGATCGACTTCAATGCCCCTCTTCGTCACCAAATATCCGAGGAATTTTCCGGAAGTGACACCAAAAGTGCACTTTTCTGGGTTTACCTTCATGTTGTGCACTCTCATTGCTTGGAAAATATCTTTTAGGTCTTGGTGATGATCTTTGCGCAACTTGATTTTAACGAGCATATCATCCACATATACTTCCAGCGTACTTCCAATCCATGGTTTGAAAATTGCATCCACCATTCTTTGGTAGGTTTCCCCTGCGTTTCGCAATCCAAAGGGCATTCTTACATAGCAATAGAGGCCGTATGGTGTATAGAATGTTGTGTGTTGTGGATCTTCTTCTGCTAGGAATAATTGATTGTATCCAGAGTATCCATCCATGAATGACATTTCTTCGTATCCTTCAACTGCCTCAACAAGTTGGTCAATGCTTGGCAGTAGATAGCTATCTTTAGGGCAAGCCTTATTGAGGTTGGTGAAGTCGATGCATATCCTTACTCCGCCATTTTTCTTCGGTACGATGACCATGTTAGAGATCCATGTTGGGTACTTAACTTCTTTGATAAATCCTACGTCCAGTAGTTTGCGGAGTTCCACTTCAACTGCTCGAGGGTATTCTGGAGCTACTTTGCGCACCTTCTGCCTAAAAGGGGGGTACCTGGTTTTATTCGAAGTTCGTGATGAACTAACTTTGGGTCAATTCCCGGCATGTCCCCCAATTTCCAAGCAAAGATGTCCGCGTATTCCTTTAGAAGTTTGATTAGCGCGGCTTCTCTTTCTTCATCCATGAAGGTGCCTATTCTGATAATCTTCAGATTTCCCTCAGTACCTATGTTGACTTCTTTAGCTGCTTCGACAGGTGTAAATGTGGGTTTTGGTTCCCCAAAGAGAGGAACATTCTTTGATTGCTGTTTGGTGGGCTCTCCGTATTCTTTTGTCGCGGAGGTGTTGGCTTTTGCGTTGCAAGGGGTGCTTACATTCAGAAGGTTTTTTCCGGAGATTTCTTCCAGATATGTATCTCTGGTTATTTCCTTATTTTTGGCTCTTCGAGACTGGTGCTTTTCTTCCCGCTCGTTATTGATCTGATTCTATAAGGTCTGACATTCCTGCGCAGTTACTTGGTCTCCTTTAATTTCCATGACTCCCTGGGGTGTTGAGAATCTGAGATATTGATGGTAGGTTGCCACTACTCCCTTGAGCTTGTGAACCCATCTTCTTCCGATGATGGCGTTGTAAGGTGAAGGTGCATCTACGACGCTGAATCGAGTGTCCACTTTCATGGGCCCTGCGTCTACTTGTAAGACAATGTCCCCTAGGGGCTTTGTAGCTGCGCCGTTGAATCCGTAGATGGTGTAGTAAGATGACAACAGTTGCTCGTCGTTGAGTTCCATACGTTTGAACGTGTCATAAAGGACGTTGACTGAGCTTCCTCCATCGATGATAATTTTCTTGACATTGCACCCTGCTATTGGGAGTGTGAGGACTAGAGGATCATCATGGTCTTCCATGTCTTCTTCCACATCGTCTGCATCGAAAGTCATGGGCGCGTCCATCCATTTTTCGTGCTCGTTTACCTCCTTCCCATCGATCTTATAAAGCTCACAATAATCTTCGAATTGTTTTCTCAATCTCTTCCCAATCTGGGCGGTTAGGGATGGTCCTTGAATCTCTGAACATGAAATCGTGTTGAGGGTGCGGTTTCCTTCTGGTAATTGAACCTGCTTGCCTCTCTTGGTTCTATCTTCGTTATCAATCTTTCGTATATATTGCTTCAGGTCTTCTGTGTCGATTAGTTTTTGAATCATTATCTTGAGATTTTTGCACTTTTTTGTTTGATGACCGTTGAAACAGTGGTATTCACAGTATTCCTTGGATTTTTCTGATCTAGGAGGCTGCTTTCCCTTGGACCATGGCTAATCGAAGTTCTCCCTCCCCTTGATCTCCCTCAGGATGCGCGAATAACTGGTATTCAGCTTGGTATAGATTTGATCTTCAAATTTTCGATCATCTCTTCGTCTATCATCCCTTCGTTCTTTCCTTTTTGCGTTGGGATGCTCTTCTGTGATTTCTCTTTTGGACCCGCTGGCTTGATCCACGGAATTTGTGCATGTGGGACGTTGAGTATGATCTCTGGGATTTTCCCACTGAATTTATTCTAACCTTGCATGATTTTCTATGATTATCCGGAGATCTTCTTCTGTGGTAGGGATGGTCCCGTGGATCTCAACAAACAAAGGACTCATCATGTCCATCCCCCATTTGTAGCATTTGATACTAACCACGGGATCTACGTTGCCAATAGATTGGCAAATCTTGTGCCATCTATTAGTATAGTCTCTGAAGGTCTCTTTGTATTTCATCTCCAGCGAGAATAGTTTGTCCATGCCGGTATTGACAACCTTGTTGTACATGTATGTTGCTAGAAATTTTTCTGTGAGTTGGTCGTAGGAGTCGATGGAGTTTGATGGGAAGTTATCAAACCATGATAACGCGGACCCTTTTAAACTTGATGGGAAGTATCTGCACAGTATGGAGTCTTCGTTATCCCAACGGGCCATCATTCGATTATAATATCGAAGATGAGCTGCATGATCAGTTGATCCGTCATAGCAATCGAAAGCAGGAACCAAACATTTCTGCGGTATGGAAGCCCTGGCCAAGTGTGGCGTCAGCGGGGTAGTGTTCGCTTCCTTCATCACTTGCTCTAGTCTTCCGCCTCCCTACCTAGTCTTTAGCTCCTTGATTTCTGCCAGCATCTCAGCACGCAGATTTTCCATTGTGATCTGGTGCTCTTTATGAATGGTAGATTTTGCTCTTAGGAGGGTGGTACGTCGTATTAGTCCGAGTTCTCGGGATTGTAATCAGGGTATGATCTTTGGCTGCTCCTTGTTCCTCTTCGGTTCAATGGAATCGTGTTGTTTGCGATCACCATTCTTTTATCTTGATTAGGTGTTACAGCTTTGGAGTTAGCTTCGTCGCGTTGGTTTTCTACCTCTGCGCTATGAATGATTCTTTCCTTGAGTGTTTGGTTCTCTTGTGCTAATATCGCTACAACATCTGCGTATGCCTTCTAGTTCTTCCTTAATTCTGTCAGCTCGGCCATCATCTGAGCGGAATGATTTGACCCTTGATTTGGTGTTCCTGCCCGCAATTGCTCATCGGCGGCTATGGTTTGTTCCTCATCCACGATCTGTATTACTGGTTCTGGTGGATCTAACCGTGCACCTTGGGACCCCGGCGGTAGTTGTGAGGGTTGACCTGCTATTAGAAGCGGTTGCTTGGTCGGAAAAGGTATGTTCTGTTCGTTGGTTAAGGGCATCCCATAGAGGGGTTGTTGTATTCCTGACTCTGCTACGACTTCCTAATATTCCTGTAGTTGAGCATTGGTTACTATGGGAGCTCCAACTTTGGATCCGCCAGCTCTTGAAGCTCCTGCTTTGGCTGCCGCGACATTTACTGCGTTTGTTGCGATGATGTTGGCATTGATGGGGGCCGTACGTTCTGTATTATCCTGCGCCCTATCCGCTGCCTTCAGCTTTTCACCTCTCTGCTTACTCCTAGTTACCACTGGGGTTGTCCTTGGCATCTCTTTTGACGAAGCTTTTGCCTTTCCGACATCTTTTCTTTTCTACATCTTTTAATATTTTCCTGAAAGAGAGAAAAAATCACGAAGACAATGGGCCCCACGTGATATGTATTAGCGTTTTGAGTTCTCAAAGGCGTAAAATCTTGAAGATACGAAAGGCGCCCATCTATTTAGATGACCGCAGATCTGTTCGAAGTTTTGATTTTCAAAGACGTGAAAACTTTAGAAAATGCATGAAAAATCAGATCTACTTAGATAAACGCGGATCTGTTCATAATTTTGGTTTTCAAAGGTGTGAAAACTTAGAAAATGCATGAAGAATCAGGTCTACTTAGATAAACGTGGATCTGTTCATAATTTTGGTTTTCAAAGGTGTGAAAACTTAAAAAACGTATGAAGAATCAGATCTACTTAGATAAACGCGGATCTGTTCATAATTTTGGTTTTCAAAGGTGTGAAAACTTAGAAAACGTATGAAGAATCAGATCTACTTAGATAAACGCGGATCTGTTCATAATTTTGGTTTTTGAAATCATGAACGGAAAAAACCGTAGTGTTCCATACATCGTTATTTTCAGAAAACGAAGCCTGAAACAAGTCACAGGAGAAGATAAATCTTTTACCGGGATGAAAATCCCTGTTTCTAGCGCCAGATTGTGAACACACAGATCAATGTCATCCGAGTATTCACAAAAAATGCGCGCAGACTCATGACAATACAGTAAATAGGCTGCGCCTGAGGGGAATGGATTGGTTATGTTGAATCCTTGACTCAGAGTTCTAATACTCTTCCTCGTCTCATCAACTACAATCATTGTCCTTAACTCATACAATAAGATAAATAGTGGACGAAGTATGAAATGTACGAACATGATATACCATAAGTAACAAATTAAACATATAAAGTATAAATGTATGAACATAGACGAAACGATTAACTTATATGATTCTCACTCAGATATCTGTCTCCGGGATTGGGTTTTTCATTATATGTGTGAGGGTTACAGACATAGTCGAATGACTTTGAGACCAATATAAGCGTGCGTAGAAGGAGGAACTTCACTTACACTTTCTCTATCTCTCTGTCTCTCTCCTATTCTCTTCTCAATGTTTTTCGCCCCCTCTTCACTTGGGAGAGAGGGGTATTTATAGGGTGGTTACGTGGGGTCCACTTCTGAAGCCCGTTATAACCTTATCCTCTTGTGTCTTGTGCCGCTTACGCAGAGGTCTTCGTGTTCTCGGTTCTATCTGCGTGTTCCGTTTGGATATTCAGTGCTATCTGCGCTTCCTCCACAGGCTGACTGACACGTATGTTGTTTGAGGGTATTTAATGCGGGTAGTTGAGATGTCTGTCCACGGTAGACAGTTGTCCTCTGCCCCTGTCTTGTCTGCGTCAGTCTGACTATCCCCAGCCGTAGATCTTAGATCTTTCTGGGGATAGGATAAAGTGACTCTTGGGTTATCCTCCAGTGCTTCGCAGTGTTCTAGTGTTTCCGTCTCCTCGATCCTCTATCGTTGGATCTGGCGGGTGGCGACGCTATCTTGACAAGGCGCGTCTCTTGGCTGTCCACGTGTGATATCATATCTTGATGCTCTCAGCCGCATGTCCTCCACGTGTGTCTTTGTGGACACGTGGCGGAAGATGAAATGTGTACCTACAAGTGCAATCTCCACTAAGGCATGACTCTCAATTATGTTAAGTCTATGACATTACAACTGGATTCAGTTACTTAGTTCAGTGACTATCTCCAAGCTTGATACCTAAAAATAACCCATGCGTGCATACCGATACATTTCTGTGCATTACTAAATCCCACTACTTTTACTCCAGTTAATTCCATTGTGATGTGTAAACCTTTTCTAATAATATCTGTAAGAATTGTTACAAAAGACGTGAGAATCGTGACATAAGATGAGAAGTTCTTAGAATAACTTGCCGGTCTTGGTTATTGGAACTAGTAACAATGATACAACAACCACTGAATAAATTCAAAAATACTGAAAATAAGTTGATTGAAATTGAACACACAATTTGATAATGAGGGCAGAGCCACTTGCTTAGCCAATTTTCCTTAACACAACAGCACGCGGGTAAACCTCAAGAATGAGGGATGCTACACCCCAATAAAGGAGATGTGTCCATGATAAAGCTGCCCAATATAGAATGTATAAACACAATACAATCTACACAACTTCGAACTCAGCAGCAATAATTAGGAAGAGAATTAAACACAAAAAACGCACAACAAAACCATGGGAGGGGAAAAGAGCTAAGGGTAGTAGCCTGCTGTTTGAGGGTGAAAACAGTTTCTGCTGGTTTCGGTAATTTCGTGTGATGTGGGTGACAAACAAGTCTAAACCCTAAACAATGTACTGCAAGGGAGTACTTTAGGTTCGAGAGATCAATCTGTACAAGTCCGTCCTAAACCAAGAAATGACCGTTCCAGACTTGCTTCGGTCACAAAGTGGAGGAGAAGGGTTGGTTTTGGGGAGGGAAGCGAAGAGAGTGTTGAGACCAGAATAGTTGATTCTGGAAGAGTAGTTGTTTTAACTTGTATAAAAAGCGTAAGCTAACATATGGGAAAGCTAACAGGTGATTTCTGAGTGTTGTATGCTCCTGACCAAAAACTTGTTGTTCCGTGGAAATAGGTAATGCCTATTTATACAAGTCGAAGTGAAACGTACTCTGGTCTCATTAAGAAATGGAAAACGGGTGAGTAAATTGGAGGAGGTGGTAACCGGTAATGCTTGGAATTGATGTTCCATAAAAGAAAGCGTTTCACGATTACTCTCTGTATTTACTAACCGCCTCATCCTTATGACAATTTCTTATAACGAGCGTAGTGTACGCCGCACGCTGTAAACCGCCAAACCAATACCCAATGAGCATCCCCCAGTTTGTGACATGTGTTGATGTCTCGAATGTTTTTGTGGAAAACATGTAGCATGTTGTTGTTGTCTGGCAAGTTGAGATTGGGAGACTTGCCGGCTCGGTGGTGACCTTCAACGGTCGAGATTTTGCATCTTAAGAGGAAGGTAGCCGTTGATTATTGCAACCTTTCGTTTGGTAGCCAGTGGCATGAAAGTATGATCATTATGGCTTTAATATGGCCCAGTTTAGGCGCGGCCAAAAGTTAGGGTTTTGGCTTTGTTTGGGCGCGACCAAACTAGGGCCAAAGGTCTCCATGTGTTAGCTGGTAACCTCGGACGGCTAAGATATGCATCTTAGATGAAAAAGTGGTCGTTTATTGTTGTAGACCTTCGTTTTGGTAGCCGCATAGGGAAGGCCGGCATGGTATGGTGCGTAAAGGTGGTTAGCATGCCATTGGCTCATGTGCCATGGCATGCCTTGGCGCGGTTTGGCGTGGCCAAAACTAGGGTTTCAGGCTAAAGGTTACCATGCGCTGTGTGCGACCTTGGACGGCTAGGATTTGCATCCAGGATGGAAGGGTGGCCGTTGATCGTCGCACGCCTTCGTTTTGGTAGTCGCATGGGGAAGGCCGGCATGGTATGGCACGGCAAGGTGGTTGGCATGCCATTGGCACATGTGGCATGGCATTCCATGGCGCGGTTTGGCGTGGCCAAAACTAGGGTTTTGGGCCAAAGGTTACCATGCGTTGTTTGGCGACCTTGGACGGCTAGGATTTTCGTCCAGGATATAAGGGTGTCCGTTGATCGTCGCACACCTTCGTTTTGGTAGCCGCATGGGGAAGGCCGGCATGGTATGGCGCGGCAAGGTGGTTGGCATGTCATTGGCACATGTGGCATGGCATGCCTTGGCGTGGTTTGGCGTGGCCAAAACTAGGGTTTTGGTCCAAAAGTTACCATGCCTTGTTTGGCGACCTTGGACGGCTAGGATTTGCATCCAAGATGGAAGGGTGGTTGTTGATCGTCGTACGCATTCGTTTTGGTAGCCGCATAGTATGGCGCGGCAAGGTGGTTGGCATGCCATGCCTTGTCGCGGTTTGGCGTGGCCAAAACTAGGGTTTTGGTCCAAAGGTTACCATGCTTTGTTTGACGACCTTGGACGACTAGGATTTGCATCTAGGATGGAAGGGTGGTCGTTGATCGTCGCACGCCTTCGTTTTGGTAGCCGCATAGGGAAGGCCGGCATGGTGAGGCCAAGGCCAATGGCGTGGATGGCTTGGCATAGTGGGGCCAAGGGTTTGGTACGGACGACTTGGCATGGTGGGGCAAAGGCAAGGTGCGGTTGGCTTGGCATGGTGGGGCCAAGGGTTTGGCATGCCATTGGCGCATGGTGCGGATAGCATGGTTGGCATGCCTTGGTGCGGTAGACGTGGCTGGCATGGTTTGCCATTGGCACAATGGTGTGGCTGGCATGGTTGGCATGCCTTGGCACGGAGATGTGGCTGGAATGGTTTTCCATTGGTACAGTGGTGCGGCTGGCATGGTTGGCATGCCTTGGCGCGGAGATGTGGCTGGCATGGTTTTCCATTGGCACAGTGGTGCGGCTGGCATGGTTGGCATGCCTTGGCGCGGAGATGTGGCTGGCATGGTTTTCCATTGGCACAGTGGTGCGGCTGGCATGGTTGGCATGCCTTGGCGAGGAGATGTGGCTGGCATGGTTTTTCATTGGCACAATGGTGCGGCTGGCATGGTTGGCATGCCTTGGAGCGGTAGCATGAGAATTAGGGTTTGGCATAGATGATGTCGGTCAATGTTAAGGATTCTGCCGTGTAACATGACACATAAAAAAGGTACCCTGGTAATTCTTACTTAGGCATGCTGATCGATTCAATAAATGTGCTAATGGTCATAGTGACGTCATGTCAGTTGTACGGTTTTACGATTTTAACCCTAAGCTAAAAACCACCATCAGCATTAAGTCCCCTGCTTAGCTCGGAACGGGAGCATCGTTGCGAGGTAGGCATAAGATGGTGATAGGATGGGACAAAAATTGAAACAACAAGTCGTGAAAAGATGGTCAGGAAGGTCCGACTAACCTTTTTCGAGAGGTAAATAGAGTTTGTGCTTCCCGTGTTGGTGGCCTTACATAAATTATAGTGGTGGTGCAGACCGTGGAGTGGTGAGATGAAAATCGTCGGCTTAGTCTGGCCATGCATCACCTTGGATGGGTTAGGGAACATCGTGACGCTGGTTTGGCGAGTTTGTTGGCGTTGGCGTGGTAAGTCATGGCGCGACGCGATGGTGCAAAGCATGACGCGGTTTGGCGAGGCAAGCATGGCGCAGACGGTGGTGCAAGGCATGACACGGTTTGGTGAGGCAAAGCATGCGCGGATGGCTTGGCCCAGTAGTGGCTTGTCTTTGCGGGCATGGTTGTCTCTTTTCTTTACATGACTCACATAGGAAGTTCTTTCCTTATTCAAAACCCCGCAAGTGTTATGCCCCTACAAAAGGGGTGTTATTCCTTCTCTTCATGTCACCTTGTCGGTTTTTTTTTTTCAAGTCTCGGTGCTGGAGGCAGAGAAGTAACAGTGCGAGCAAGCGTGTATTAAACATGTACTTCCACGTTTTCTCACCAAACCCTAATTTACCTCACGTGGCCAGGCATTCCCTTATGTTCGCTAGTAGAAAACGGTTTAATTAGAATATGATATCACGCCTCAATCCGCGGCAGGCTTTCCTTTTTGGGACCTCATCGCTCTGCTGGTTATAAGAGATGATATTGAATTCTTCATTTGCACAGGTAGTGCTGAAATCGTGTCTATACTCTATTCTTTCTATGGTTTTGTAGCGTATAATGGGATCTTCCAATGACAGACATGTCTCCAATTTTTCGGGGAGAAACTTTGGAATCGACGAAAACCAGTCTTCTTCTCATGGGGAGGCGTTGAATAGAATTGAATATCTGTTTCGTGAAGCTGGCGAAATCATTCGGGACATACCTTTGGAGAAAGAACGAGAAGACGGCGAAGCATACCAGTGTGTTGGGAGGATTTGGTGCAACAAAACCTCTTCACAGCTCACTGTTAGGGCGGGATAGTTTGTTTCTCAATTAAAACGGCGGAAGACCGAGCTTGTGAAACTTTTAGGGGAAATCAACGTAGCTCCCCTGTCCAGGACGGTGTCATAACCCTTGATTCTGATGAATCAGGAAATTCTCCTCGAAAGGTCGCTGAGAAGACTTCTGAGGAAGATGATGATGTTGCGCTTGATGAAACTGAAAAAACTTTTGGAGAAGACGGCGAAACTGTTGTCAGTGGCATTGGAGGAGTCGTGATGGCATATGCTGGGTTCGTTGCCGAGGCGGATGTCGGTGAAAAGACGGATGATGTTGCTGCTGAGACGACTTCCGGGTGGGATGTTGAGGCTGCTATTGCTGATGTGGCTTCCGGATGGAACCTTTGCTGCCCTAAAGATTGTTGTGGAAAGTGTTTGAAACAATCTCTGACCGAGACATTGTCAATTCACACATTAGATTTCTATGACTAGCTTCTTCTTCTTCTTCATTGTTTCTATTCGTCGCTTAGTCGTCCTGATGTTTTGCAGGCTTTTTTTTACCTTCCTTGCATTCGCGGCGAAGTTAGGGTTTCTTCAATTAGCATCCCGCTTGTGGTTTCTGTATTCGAATAAAACCTCTCATTTTTTTTTGAAAGACCTAAGCCTTCCCTTAGAATGGGTTGGTATTTCTGGTTGTGATTGGATGGTTAATGGCTTCTGAATGATTTGGGATTTGTTTGGTATATTTTTCTGAGATTTGGAAAACTCATTCGGAAAGAAATGTATGCCTTTTGAATAAAAAACGAAACCCTAAAGAAGAATACAAATGGTGCATTCATCTTGGGGAAATACAAATATCAAGCAGGAGGAGAAATTGTTGAAGAAAATACTAAAGGGAGAGTGCTGGAATAGGGTAGTACAACATTTTAGGGATTGAAAGGCTTGATCCATCGCGAGTGAACTATCACACCTCCAAGCTTGTCTTTGTTGATGAACTTGCAGTAACCTCCCAAAAGGACGTCTGTCACCAGATATGACTCGTCTTCTTTTTCCTTGGGTGAATCGGTCCGAACAACTATCTTTACTGTCATCTTCTCAACTTGAAACGAGTTCACTTTGACCACCATATCTCTGATTTGAAACGAGTTCGGGTGTTGTGTAACCATTTGAATCTTGGTCTCGTCAGTTTCGATGACAGCTTCCAAATTCTTTGCAAAGCGTTTGAATGGCCTATCACCCCACTCACATATCTTGACAGCGTCTGCGCCAGTAATCGCGCTGAGTCCCCATGACGGAATAGGGGAAGAAATGACTGGTTATAGAGAAGATCGTTCGGCCAAACTTACTTGCGTTTGGAATCTATGAGTTAGCGCCAACAGGTCATCTCCAGTTGTCCGGGTTCTATCGGTAACTCGCCGATGTGGTAGCAAGTGGGACGGTTTGTTGGAGATTCTTTCGGGCGTTGACATCGGTAGAGGGGATGTTCCCAATTTCGCCTTGTTGTCGAGTATCCAAAAGTGCCCCCAATATCATGTCGTAACCCAGTTCTTTAACAATGTGGAATTTGTTATGCATTATAGCGTCTCCCATTTTGATCTCGAGGTTAATCTAGCCGTGCGCGTTCAAGGCTTCCCCTCCCAGGTTCTTAATCACGGATGGGGAATGGGTAGCCTCTTGTTTCGTAAACCTCGCAGCTTTCAGAGTCTTGAAAGTAACAATGTTGAAGTCCGAGGTCGTGTCGATTAGCGTGTTGTCGAATTCAATACCTCTTAAATAGGACGTGGCTAGCAGTCCCCAGTTGTCCTTTTCGATTCCGCTCGTTGAGAGAGCTTGGGCTCTTGGCGTTGCTTCCGTGGAGGGAAAAAGAAGTTTGCCCGACATGACACGATTGAGATCCGTGAAGATATCTTGGCGCTGCACCTTGGAAAGGTAGAGAATTTCGCATACGTGATGCATCATGGGTCGCACAGTCTCGTGGACGGGGTCCCCAGAGACTCCATAATTCCTCACCGGAAGTGGGTCTCGATGTACTCCCCCATTTCCTAGTTGAAGTTCCCATGCTTCTATCTTTTATTTGAAGATATGCTTCAGTTTATTGCAATCACTGTTTGGGTGGTGAACAAATCTGTGGTAGTGGCAGTATTTGGGGTTTGCCATATCGGCCTCAGTCGGTGGGCGTCTGGGAGATGGTAGTCTGATAACATCATCTTGAATCCATGCTTCTAAGAGATCGATCACCTCCTCAATGGGAAACGGGAAATCCAGAGTATTTCCTTCAACTTCGTGATGACGCATGGGAGCTTTAGCGGCGGCCTTCTGTGGAGGAGTTGCTCTTCGTGATGGTGCTTTGCGTTTAGGCTGCTGGTCTACAGCTGGGGCCTTCCTTTTTCCTCCTTCGTTTACTACGCTCACCGAGGAGGGAACAGCGTTGTACTGTTTGTTGATGAGACATCTATTCCCGCGAGTTTCGCGTACGTCTTTGGCTCTGGTTGGTCTAGCTCTTTCTAATAATGCTGGTGTTGTCATTGATGATCGCCTGGAAGCCTCATGGAGCTCAGAGAATGTCTCGAAACGCAGGTTCTCTATCAAGGCGCGGTAAATGGGAGCCATAACGTTGATGCATGAATTCACCAGTTGTTTCTCGGTCACGTTTGGGTCATGACAGTCTAGTGCTTGAACCCTGAATCTCTTAACAAAATCATTTGGATGTTCGTTGTCCCGTTGGTACATCCTTCCTAGGTCCGAGAAGGTAACTTGTTCAGACACAAAGAAGTACTTCTTGTAAAATGCGGTAACCATGCCACCCCAGTTAGGGATGTTGTTTGGCGCGATGCTGTTGTACCATGTGTACGCTCTTCCGGTAAGCGATTTCGAAAACTTCCTCAGACGAAGAACATGATTGTATTCGTGTTCGCATAGGGACTCCAATAAGTGAGAGACATGCTCACGTGCATTTCCGGTGCCATTGTACATGGTGAATTGAGGAGAGGAGTATCCTCTTGGAAGAGGAATTCTTTGTATTTCAGGTGGGTAAGGAGGTTGATGCTGATGCATGTTTATTTCATCATTCTTGATTCGATTCCGGAGAAGTTTTTCCAGATCCTCTCGTGTGACAAAATTGGATGGCTGACTTCTTTCCAATGGGGTTCTGGCACGAATCTCGTCGTCCACCGCCGAGGTGCTAGCTTCGGGGGTGTTGGAGGCGTTTCTAATCGGCTCTGGAGGGCGTGACTCACGCGACATCCGCTCTGTTAGGGCTTTGAGAAAGACGAGTACTTCTTTCTATGTCGAAACCATATCCGTCTGGGCTCTAGCGATAACCTCCTGCCGTTCCATCAAATCAGCGATGGTGATATAGGGTCGGCTTCCTCTGGTTCCTCCAGTTTCTCGTCATGTTGGTGGGGTAGTTGGAGTCTTAGTGGCAGTTGGAGGCGCCATGTTTGACGAAGCGTTAGGAGCGGTAGCGGAAGCTCTATCCCTGGTGACTGGTGGCTTAACACCGGAAGGAGCGCTTTCAGTACTGCCAGGATTAACAAGATTCGCAGGGACATTAGAGGCGACAGCGGCTCTGGACCTGGTGATCGACGGTGTTACACCTGAAGGAGTGCTTCGGTGTTACTGGGGTCAGTAGGTGGCGTAGTGATGCTGTTGGAAGTAGCGTTAACACCAAGGACAGATTCTGCGTTGGTGTTCTCGGCAGCTGATCCATATTTGAGTTCCACCATATTGGAGTTGGAAGTGAAAGGTGATATCGGAAATTTGGAAATCGATATTGCAACCGAGAGATTGATGTCCCACCATGATCGCCAATTATTTGAGAGTGAAAACAGTTTCTGCTGGTTTCGGTAATTTCGTGTGATGTGGGTGAGAAACAAGTCTAAACCCTAAACAATATACTTCAAGGGAGTACTTTAGGTTCGAGAGATCAATCTGTACAAGTCCGGCCTAAACCAAGAAATGGTCGTTACATACTTGCTTCGGTCACAAAGTGGAGGAGAAGGGTTGGTTTTTGGGAGGAAAGCGAAGAGAGTGTTGAGACCAGAATAGTTGATTCTGGAAGAGTAGTTGTTTTGACTTGTATCAGAAAGCGTAAGCTAACATATGGGAAAGCTAATAGGTGATTTCTGAGTGTTGTATGCTCCTGACCAAAAAATTGTTGTTCGGTGGAAATAGGTAATACCTATTTATACAAGTCGAAGTGAAACGTACTTTGGTCTCATTAAGAAATGGAAAACGGGTGAGTAAATGGGAGGAGGTGGTAACCGGTAATGCTTGGAATTGATGTTCCATAAAAGAAAGCGTTTCACCATTACTCCCTGTATTTACTAACGGCCTCATCCTTATGAAACTTTCTTATAACAAGCGTAGTGTACGCCGCACACTGTAAACCGCCAAACCAATACCCAATAAGCATCCCCCAGTTTGTGACATGTGTTTATGTCTCGAATGTTTTCGTGGAAAACATGTAGCATGTTGTTGTTTTCTGGCAAGTTGAGCTTGGGAGACTTGCCGGCTCGGTGGTGACCTTCAACGGTCGAGATTTTGCATCTTAAAAGGAAAGTAGCCGTTGATTATTGCAACCTTCCGTTTGGTAGCCAGTGGCATGAAAGTATGATCAGTATGGCTTTAATATGGCCCAGTTTAGGCGCGGCCAAAGTTAGGGTTTTTCCTTTGTTTAGGCGCGACCAAACTAGGGCCAAAGGTCTCCATGTGTTAGCTGGTAACATCGGATGGATAAGATCTGCATCGTAGATGAAAAAGTGGTCGTTGATTGTTGCAGGCCTTCGTTTTGGTAGCCGCATAGGGAAGACCGACATGGTATGGGTGGCATGCCATTGGCTCATGTGGCATGGCATGCCTTGGCGCGGTTTGGCGTGGCCAAAACTAGGGTTTGGGAAAAAGGTTATCATGCGTTGTTTGTCGACCTTGGACGGCTAGGATTTACATCCAGGATGGAAGGGTGGTCGTTGATCGTCGCACGCCTTCGTTTTGGTAGCCGCATGGGGAAGGTCGGCATGGTATGGCGCGGCAAGGTGGTTGGCATGTCATTGGCACATGTGGCATGGCATGCCTTTGCGCGGTTTGGCGTGGCCAAAACTAGGGTTTTGGGCCAAAGGTTACCATGCATTGTTTGGCGACCTTGGACGGCTAGGATTTGCATCCAGGATGGAAGGGTGGTCGTTGATCGTCGCACGCCTTCGTTTTGGTAGCCGTATATGGAAGGCCGACATGGTATGGCGCGGCAAGGTGG